>NW_026606584.1:6397500-8797500 GCF_029890125.1 Rhinichthys klamathensis goyatoka
AATAATAATAATAATAATAATAATAATAATAATAAATATAGCTGCGAGCAGCGATTACGGGCCCAAGCCGGTGGCACCGCAACCCCGGTGCCTTTAGTTACCTAAAGGCACCGGGGTGGCGGTACCACCGGCTTTGGCCCTTCATCGCTGCTCGCAGCTATATTTATTTATATATATATATATATATATATATATATATATATATATAAAGCCGGTGGCACCGCCACCCTGGTGCCTTTAGGGTTATTGTGCACGACGTGCAAAAACGTAACCCTGCTTTGACTGTCGAAAAGAAGTGTGCTGTAGAGCTTGTATCAGTGTGGGCTCTGCAAAAGTGTGCATTGAGGGCACATGTCAACCACAAAGTATGCGAGAGCAACCTTCTGAAAGGTCAGGTCTACATCCAGGTCTACATCTGCCGTGTGTTTACATCATAGTAGTGAAGTTTGAAGCAATCAGGTGATTTCAAAGCTTTTTGAAAGTGACAGACTTCCTGCTGCCAGTTGGTGGCGCTATAACCGGGGTGGCTTCTATCATTCAGATGAGAATAAAGTTAGTGTTAGTTCAAATTTTAAGGAAAACAAATATATGATCTGAAATATAGCACATTCATGTAAAATTCATTTAGGTTCGATTACCAAACATACAATCTTAATGTAATTTTTAAGCAAACAATACATTTAAAATATATGGGTTGTATGACTATTTTTTAATATAAAAAGATATATATCCAAAAAGACAAGGTCTAAAGTTTAACAAGGGTTAAACTCTTATCACTGTAACAGACACAATCACACACACAATCACACACACACACACAAGTCAAATCACTTACATTTTAGATGCAATATTGACTTTTTTTCTGTTTCAGCAGCGAAAATAGTTAAACAAAGATCACAGCAGAACCATCGCGCATCTCACAGCAACGCGTTCTCATTACTGAATGATTCAGCATTTTGAACGAATCGGTTGACTCAAAGATTCAATGACCAATCAATCCATAAACATCTATCTCATAAGTGTTTACTTATATTTGTGAACAATCGCAATAAAACACAACATTGTGCTTTTGTCAAACTGTAAACTACAACTGTCACCCAACCAAAATCTCTTTTTTATTTTATACAGAAATAAATAATCTATCATTCAGATGAGAATAAAGTTAGTGTTAGGTCAAATTTTAAGGAAAACTCTGAAATATAGCACATTCATTTAAAATTCATTCAGGTTCAATTACCAAACATACAAATCTTAATGTAATTTAAAGCAAACAATACATTTAAAATATATGGGTTGTATGCCTATTTTTTTTTATATAAAAAGATATATATCCAAAAAGTAACAGACACAATCATACACACACACACACACACACACACACACACACACAGACACACACACAAGTCAAATCACTTACATTTTATATGCAATATTGACTTTTTTCTGTTTCAGCAGTGAAACTAGTTAAACAAAGATCACAGCAGAACCATCGAGCATCTCACAGCAACGTGTTTTCTCATTACTGAATGATTCAGCATTTTGAACGAATCGGTTGACTCAAAGATTCAATGACCAATCCATAATCTGTCTCATTCATGAATGACTCAGCCGTTCGAACGAATCGTTCGAACAAATGAATCAATGACTCGCTCATTAAGACGGTCGCCTGGCGACACCTAATGACGGCTTAGTGATATGTTTAAAAGTATCATTCTTTCAAACGATTGTTAATTAACTCATATTTGAAACATAAGCTATATATATATATATATACACACATATATACACACAAAAATAAAATAAAAACACATTTGAAGCGTGTTTGCTTACTAAATTGTGAGCAGAACGAAAGTTGCAGCAAATATCAGCAACAGGAGTCAAATTTCATTAATCACGAGAGTGAAGAGCTGACTGAAAAGATGATGACGGAATAGGCTATTTTATGTAAAAGCGCCTATTTAAGCGAATCTATCATTGTACTCTTTTGTTGTTGTGTTTTCCGTGAAAAATAATAGACTATTGAACTCACAATTCAAGCAATTGGCCCCCGATATTGCACTAATTTTAAAGTGACACTAAAAGTATGCGGCTGCAGTGGCATTCATTACGGTGCGCGTCCATGGCGACGAGCGAGCAAAACAGAGCGAACGTTTTTTCATTTCTACTTCCATAGAAATTCATTCGAGCGCACTGTGAGCGCCACCACTATAAATGTCCTTACTTTACTTTCACTTTTAACTTAGCGATATAAAAGCCCCCGGTGTTACACGTCAAATAACCGGTGAGAAAAAATTCTCGGAGTCACATAGCAGCTACCTATATTTAAATACAACAGGCCTACCTGATTTTGAACACAAGAGGGCAGTATAGCCCTATGTATTATTTGATATATTTATTTTTTAACTGAATAGTGCATCCTGGCTGTTTTTAAACTTGTACATTATTCTTAAATTGAAAACAAGAATAAAATGGGTTTAGTTCTGATATTTGTATAATTTTATCTAGAAATAAATGGTGTATAATTAAATTTTTAGAAGATATGAGGCTTTTAGTGTTTATTTTTTTTACATGACTTTAATCCCTCGCCATAGCAAAACAATTAGAGATATTCAATAGATATTCACAATTATGCTTCTTAAATGTATTTTCATCATGTTGAAAAAGTTTGGTGGGAATAAAATAAACCACTTAAGAGGAGTGGGTAAAAATGTAGAGCCTGGTTTTGCAAAACATCCACATTAAGACCAAAATAGCCCACTTCCTGTTGGGCTGGCTTAAAGTTGTTTGGCCCGATGAGATCTATATGTGTACAGAGTTTCATAATATTACATGCAAGTGTGTTTGATTTATGGACCAAATTTTCTGACCAAGTTAATTTAATTAATAAACTAATTATATAAAACTATTTTCAATGCACTACAATTCAACTGGTTATATGCCTTTACTTATTAATACAACTTATTTAAAAAATACAAGGCGTAAGACATTTTTTTTTCTTTTTTAATGCAGGCCAAACCACACAGCAGTCAAATGGTTAATCTAGCCCCCCTCCCCCTCCCCACACTCACAGACACACACACACACACATAGACGTAGGCTCAGAGAGAGAGAGACATAAAATGACAATTTTCAAACCAAAATATCTGACTTCCTGTTGGTTGGAGCTATTGAGTGTAAATTAGAAAGTTGTCTGGCTGGAGGAGAACAATACACATACCGATTTTTATTACTGTAGATAAAATCAATCCCCCCACTTTTGACAAAAGGTGGCGCTACTGAGCCCCTCACCACGCCCGTTTCTGAAACTCTGCACATGTCTACTGTCTAATAAATGTGATGTGTCTGTCGGGTTTCATGCAATTTCAAGTATGTTAAGAGTCTCAAAAGCATCAACAAAGAATAATAAAGTTTGATGCGTTGCCACGGCAACAGTATCTAAGATATCAATAATCCTTTCTCAGGTCTACATCTGCCGTGTGTCTACATTATACACATAAAGTTTGAAGCAAATTGGGTAAAAATAAGAGGGTGATTTCAAAGCCTTTAGGAAGTGACACACTTCCTGCTGCCAGTTGGTGGCGCTATAACTTTGACTCACAATAGTCACATCCATGTGATCGGACTCTTACAGCGAACACACTGCTGAAGTTTCATCAAGATCAGTTAATGTATGCAGAAGTTATAACACACTTCCTGTTTCCTTTATTCGCCATAAATTCGTTTCCTCGCCACGGCCAAACCGTTCGAGATATCAAAAATCCCCTGGCAACTTTTCATCCTCAATGTCTTGACTTCATGCTGACCGAGTTTCGTGGCGATTGGTTGAATTCTCTAGGAGGAGTATATCGAATTCCAGGGGCATACGCTTCCAAACAAACCATAATAGCCGACTTCCTGTTGGGCTGGGGTAAAAAGTAAAAGTACAAAGGATATATGAATCGATGAGATCTATATGTGTACCGAGTTTCATATTATTACATTCAAGCGTGTTTGATTTATGGACCAAGTTTTCGGACCCTGTTCCAGGGGGCGCTGTCGAGCCCCCCTGCCACGCCCGGGTACCAGCTTCAGCCCGGCCCTGATGGCCGCGGGTTCTGACCCGTGTGCAAAGTTTCAAGAGTTTTTGAGCATGTTAAGGGCCCCAAAAGTGCGCTGAGAGTCTCAAAAGTATCCAAAAAGAATATTAAAGTTTGATGCGTTGTCACGGCAACAGCATCTAAGATATCAACAATCCTTTCACAGGTCTACATCTGGCGTGTGTCTACATTATACACATCAAGTTTGAAGCAAATCGGGTAAAGCCTGTTTGATTTATGGACCAAGTTTTCGGACCCCGTTCCAGGGGGCGCTGTCGAGCCCCCCTGCCACGCCCGGGTACCAGCTTCAGCCCGGCCCTGATGGCCGCGGTTTCTGACCCGTGTGCAAAGTTTCAAGAGTTTTTGAGCATGTTAAGGGCCCCAAAAGTGCGCTAAGAATCTCAAAAGTATCCAAAAAGAATATTAAAGTTTGATGCGTTGTCACGGCAACAGCATCTAAGATATCAACAATCCTTTCACAGGTCTACATCTGGCTTGTGTCTACATTATACACATCAAGTTTGAAGCAAATAGGGTAAAGCGTGTTGGATATATGGACCAAATTGTCTGACCCGTTCAAGGGGGCGCTGTCGAGCCCCCCTGCCACGCCCGGGTACCAGCTTCAGCCTGGCCCTGATGGCCGCGGGTTTTGTCCCGTGTGCAAAGTTTCAAGAGTTTTCGAGCACGTTAAGAACCCCAAAAGTGCCCGAAAGCATAAAAAAGCATGAAAAAGCTTAAAAAAAGGAATATTAATGTTTGATGCATTGCCATGGCAACAGTATCTAAGATATCAATAATCCTTTCACAGGTCTACATCTGGCGTGTGTCTACATTATGCACATGAAGTTTGAAGCAAATCGGGTAAAAATAAGAGGGTGATTTAAAAGCATTTTGAAAGTGACACACTTCCTGCTGCCAGTTGGTGGCGCTATAACTTTGACTCACAATAGTCACATCCATGTGATCGGGCTCTTACAACGAACACACTGCTGAAGTTTCATCAAGATTAGTTAATGTATGCAGTAGTTATAACACACTTCCTGTTTCACGTTTCTCGCCATAATTTCGTTTACTCGCCACGGCCAAACCGTTCGAGATATCAAAAATCCCCTGGCAATTTTTCATCCTCAGTGTCTTGACTTCATGCTGACCGAGTTTCGTGCCGTGTGTTTGAATTCTCTAGGAGGAGTATTTCACATTCCATTGCATGTGTTTTCCAAACAACCCTTAATAGCCGACTTCCTGTTGGGCTGGGGTAAAAAGTAAGAGCATGAAGTATATATGAACCGATGAGATCTATATGTGTACTGAGTTTCATATTATTACATGCAAGCGTGTTTGATTTATGGACCAAGTGTTCAAACCCCGCTCCAGGGGGCGCTGTCGAGCCCCCCTGCCACGCCCGGGTACCAGCTTCAGCCCGGCCCTGATGGCCGCGGGTTCTGAGATGTGTGCAAAGTTTCAAGAGTTTTCGAGCACGTTAAGGCCCCCAAAAGTGCCCAAAAGGTAGTAAAATAATAATAATAATAATAAATATAGCTGCGAGCAGCGATTACGGGCCCAAGCCGGTGGCACCGCAACCCCGGTGCCTTTAGTTACCTAAAGGCACCGGAGTGGCGGTGCCGCCGGCTTTGGCCCTTCATCGCTGCTCGCAGCTATATTCATATATATATATATATATATATATATATATATATATAAACAAGCCGGTGGCACCGCCACCCCGGTGCCTTTATATATATATATATATGTCTACATTGTTCAATCACGCCTCACACACACACACACACTTTTGCAGAGCCCACACCAATGCAAGCTCTATAGCACACATCTTCTCAAAGGTCAAAGCGGAGTTACGATATTGCCCGTCATGCACAGTAACCCTAAAGGCACCGGGGTGGCGGTGCCACCGGCTTGTTTATATATATATATCGTATTATTCTAACTTGTAAAAAACTATTAACTTTTGTTAATATTCAACCATTTCACAACTAACTTTTTTCCATAGATCAAACACAACATAATTATATGATGGACTGAAACAAAAATTATTAATTAAATAAAATTATTGTTTTCCTCTGAAATAGCAAAAGCATCACACACTAGCTGTACCTGCTCTAAATAAAAAATAGTAATTCAATAAAAATACAAAATCGAACTAAATAAAATAAATTATTACAAAAACAAAATCAAACCAAAGAAAATATATCTTCGAAAAAAAAAGCGAGTGTCATGAGGAAAGGCGCCTCAGGAATCGTCAGGATTAACTCCATGTGTAAGGAATTTTGATTGATTTTATTTGTCACTTGAAATTTATTGTTAAATGTGTGCCTGCATAACTTTAATAAGATTTATTTTCTTTGATTTGATTTTGTTTTATATAATTTATTTATTTCGATTTTGTATTTTTATTTAAATACTATTATTTATTTAGAGCAGGTACAGCTAAGTGTGCGATGCTTTTGCTATTTCAGAGGGAAAAAAACACATTTTATTTCAAAAAGGCTTTTCAATTAAATAAAATGTTCAAGCTTTGTTTTCGTTTTATTATTTTGTTTGTTTTAAGCTTTGTTTAATTTATATTGTTAATCATCTGACACAAAACAAATGCATAAAGTATCATTTTAACTTTTAAAAAACTATTAAGATTTGTTAATAGTACATTGCCTGTCTTTTGTTAATAGGACAAAACATAGTTATTATATTTTATAATATTTTATAAATATATAAAATAAACATTTGTAATGAAATCGTTCAAAAAAATGATATTAGCATTGTTTTAAACTTTGAAACAGAAGTAGCGCAATGCCTGGCCACTCCCGCGCCGCCTCCTTTTCACAATCCGAGGGAACCGTCTCCGGAATATTAACCTCACTCCTAGAAGTCCAATTCTCATTATTCATGCCTCTTACCTGGGATTGATTGCACACACACACACACACACACACACACACACACACACACGCACGCACGCACGCACTCACACGCACACACACACACACACACACACACACACACACACACGTGTCAAGTCACTTACATTTTAGATGCAATGTTGACTGTTCTTCTGTTTCAGCAGCGAAAATAGTTAAACAAAGATCACAGCAGAACCATTGCATCTCACAGCAACGTGTTTTCTCATTACTGAATGATTCAGCATTTTGAACAAATTGGTTGACTCAAAGATTCAATGACCAATCCATAAACATCTGTCTCATTCATGAATGACTCAGTCGTTCAAACGAATCGTTTGAACGAATGAATCAATGACCCGCTCATTAAGACGGTCGCCTGGCGACACCTAGTGACGGTTTAGTGCTATTTGATTATACACTCAAAATATTCCACAACAAATCCTTTAAATTTAATGATATTCAGAACAGAACACGAATAAAAAAATAACTATAATAAAGCCAAAATGAAATAATTTAAAACAAAAGTAAAAGTAAGTGGTGTTAGGCTCACGTAAATCTCTCTTTAGAATCTAAATGTTGCAACATTTGCGATGTATTTGGATGCTAAACTATTCTTTATTACAGGCTTTGTACTTCACTCACGTTCCAATATCGACGGAAAAAATCATCCTCTTCACTTGTGCAAAAATGTGCTTGGAAAAATCACAGTGGAGCGGTGCTTACTGTGAATGATACAAATTGTACTACTGACTATTTCAACATAGCAGTGTAATTTGTATATGTTAGGTTGAATGTTTTATTATTGTGTGTGTGTGTGTGTGTGTGTGTGTTTGTGTGTGTGTGTGTGTGTGTGTGTGTGTGTGTCAGTGTGTGTGTGGGGGTCTGGGTGGCTCAGCGCGATTGAACAGTGAAACATACTCCGTCATTTTCTTCATACAGGACATCATTCAAACGTCAAAGTGTTTACTTATATTTGTGTACACTCGCAATAAAACACAACATTGTGTTTTTGTTAAATAAATTAAAGTAATACGTCCCCCGAAATGGCGCTAATTTTAAAATGAAACTAAAATGCTCACGGCTGCACGGGCATTCATAACTCTGCGCGCCCACGGTGAGGGACGAGCAGAACAGAGCGAACGTTGTTTAGTTCATTCCTACTTCCATAGGAATTAATTGAAAAAGCTCACTCTACTCTGCACCATTATTAATGAATTGTGCAGACGTCCTTATTTTACTTTCGCTTTTTACCTGATTTTGAACACAAGAGGGCAGTATAACACTATGTATGATTTGGAAAAAAATTTTTTTTGACTAAACAACCATTCTGGCTGTTTTTAAACTTAAACATTATTCTCTAATTGCTCTCACCATGCCCGTTTCTGAAACTCTGCACATGTCTACTGTCTAATAAATGTGATGTGTCTGTCGGGTTTCATGCATTTTCAAGTATGTTAAGAGTCTCAAAAGCATCAACAAAGAATAATAAAGTTTGATGCGTTGCCACGGCAACAGTATCTAAGATATCAATAATCCTTTCTCAGGTCTACATCTGCCGTGTGTCTACATTATACACATAAAGTTTGAAGCAAATTGGGTAAAAATAAGAGGGTGATTTCAAAGCCTTTAGGAAGTGACACACTTCCTGCTGCCAGTTGGTGGCGCTATAACTTTGACTCACAATAGTCACATCCATGTGATCGGACTCTTACAGCGAACACACTGCTGAAGTTTCATCAAGATCAGTTAATGTATGCAGAAGTTATAACACACTTCCTGTTTCCTTTATTCGCCATAAATTCGTTTCCTCGCCACGGCCAAACCGTTCGAGATATCAAAAATCCCCTGGCAACTTTTCATCCTCAATGTCTTGACTTCATGCTGACCGAGTTTCGTGGCGATTGGTTGAATTCTCTAGGAGGAGTATATCGAATTCCAGGGGCATACGCTTCCAAACAAACCATAATAGCCGACTTCCTGTTGGGCTGGGGTAAAAAGTAAAAGTACAAAGGATATATGAATCGATGAGATCTATATGTGTACCGAGTTTCATATTATTACATTCAAGCGTGTTTGATTTATGGACCAAGTTTTCGGACCCTGTTCCAGGGGGCGCTGTCGAGCCCCCCTGCCACGCCCGGGTACCAGCTTCAGCCCGGCCCTGATGGCCGCGGGTTCTGACCCGTGTGCAAAGTTTCAAGAGTTTTTGAGCATGTTAAGGGCCCCAAAAGTGCGCTGAGAGTCTCAAAAGTATCCAAAAAGAATATTAAAGTTTGATGCGTTGTCACGGCAACAGCATCTAAGATATCAACAATCCTTTCACAGGTCTACATCTGGCGTGTGTCTACATTATACACATCAAGTTTGAAGCAAATCGGGTAAAGCCTGTTTGATTTATGGACCAAGTTTTCGGACCCCGTTCCAGGGGGCGCTGTCGAGCCCCCCTGCCACGCCCGGGTACCAGCTTCAGCCCGGCCCTGATGACCGCGGTTTCTGACCCGTGTGCAAAGTTTCAAGAGTTTTTGAGCATGTTAAGGGCCCCAAAAGTGCGCTAAGAATCTCAAAAGTATCCAAAAAGAATATTAAAGTTTGATGCGTTGTCACGGCAACAGCATCTAAGATATCAACAATCCTTTCACAGGTCTACATCTGGCTTGTGTCTACATTATACACATCAAGTTTGAAGCAAATAGGGTAAAGCGTGTTGGATATATGGACCAAATTGTCTGACCCGTTCAAGGGGGCGCTGTCGAGCCCCCCTGCCACGCCCGGGTACCAGCTTCAGCCTGGCCCTGATGGCCGCGGGTTTTGTCCCGTGTGCAAAGTTTCAAGAGTTTTCGAGCACGTTAAGAACCCCAAAAGTGCCCGAAAGCATAAAAAAGCATGAAAAAGCTTAAAAAAAGGAATATTAATGTTTGATGCATTGCCATGGCAACAGTATCTAAGATATCAATAATCCTTTCACAGGTCTACATCTGGCGTGTGTCTACATTATGCACATGAAGTTTGAAGCAAATCGGGTAAAAATAAGAGGGTGATTTAAAAGCATTTTGAAAGTGACACACTTCCTGCTGCCAGTTGGTGGCGCTATAACTTTGACTCACAATAGTCACATCCATGTGATCGGGCTCTTACAACGAACACACTGCTGAAGTTTCATCAAGATTAGTTAATGTATGCAGTAGTTATAACACACTTCCTGTTTCACGTTTCTCGCCATAATTTCGTTTACTCGCCACGGCCAAACCGTTCGAGATATCAAAAATCCCCTGGCAATTTTTCATCCTCAGTGTCTTGACTTCATGCTGACCGAGTTTCGTGCCGTGTGTTTGAATTCTCTAGGAGGAGTATTTCACATTCCATTGCATGTGTTTTCCAAACAACCCTTAATAGCCGACTTCCTGTTGGGCTGGGGTAAAAAGTAAGAGCATGAAGTATATATGAACCGATGAGATCTATATGTGTACTGAGTTTCATATTATTACATGCAAGCGTGTTTGATTTATGGACCAAGTGTTCAAACCCCGTTCCAGGGGGCGCTGTCGAGCCCCCCTGCCACGCCCGGGTACCAGCTTCAGCCCGGCCCTGATGGCCGCGGGTTCTGAGATGTGTGCAAAGTTTCAAGAGTTTTCGAGCACGTTAAGGCCCCCAAAAGTGCCCAAAAGGTAGTAAAATAATAATAATAATAATAATAATAATAAATAATAATCCTTAGGAAAACAATAGGGCCTTCGCCTTTTCAAGGCTTGGGCCCTAATAAATAATAATCCTTAGGAAAACAATAGGGCCTTCGCCTTTTCAAGGCTTGGGCCCTAATAAATAATAATCCTTAGGAAAACAATAGGGCCTTCGCCTTTTCAAGGCTTGGGCCCTAATAATAATAATAAATAATAATCCTTAGGAAAACAATAGGGCCTTCGCCTTTTCAAGGCTTGGGCCCTAAATATATATATATATATATATATATGAATATAGCTGCGAGCAGCGATTACGGGCCCAAGCCGGTGGCACCGCAACCCCGGTGCCTTTAGTTACCTAAAGGCACCGGAGTGGCGGTGCCGCCGGCTTTGGCCCGTAATCGCTGCTCGCAGCTACATTCATATATATATATATATATATATATATATATATATATAAACAAGCCGGTGGCACCGCCACCCCGGTGCCTTTATATATATATATATATGTCTACATTGTTCAATCACGCCTCACACACACACACACACTTTTGCAGAGCCCACACCAATGCAAGCTCTATAGCACACATCTTCTCAAAGGTCAAAGCGGAGTTACGATATTGCCCGTCATGCACAGTAACCCTAAAGGCACCGGGGTGGCGGTGCCACCGGCTTGTTTATATATATATATATCGTATTATTCTAACTTGTAAAAAACTATTAACTTTTGTTAATATTCAACCATTTCACAACTAACTTTTTTCCATAGATCAAACACAACATAATTATATGGTGGACTGAAACAAAAATTATTAATTAAATAAAATTATTGTTTTCCTCTGAAATAGCAAAAGCATCACACACTAGCTGTACCTGCTCTAAATAAAAAATAGTAATTCAATAAAAATACAAAATCGAACTAAATAAAATAAATTATTACAAAAACAAAATCAAACCAAAGAAAATATATCTTCGAAAAAAAAAGCGAGTGTCATGAGGAAAGGCGCCTCAGGAATCGTCAGGATTAACTCCATGTGTAAGGAATTTTGATTGATTTTATTTGTCACTTGAAAATTATTGTTAAATGTGTGCCTGCATAACTTTAATAAGATTTATTTTCTTTGATTTGATTTTGTTTTATATAATTTATTTATTTCGATTTTGTATTTTTATTTAAATACTATTATTTATTTAGAGCAGGTACAGCTAAGTGTGCGATGCTTTTGCTATTTCAGAGGGAAAAAAACACATTTTATTTCAAAAAGGCTTTTCAATTAAATAAAATGTTCAAGCTTTGTTTTCGTTTTATTATTTTGTTTGTTTTAAGCTTTGTTTAATTTATATTGTTAATCATCTGACACAAAACAAATGCATAAAGTATCATTTTAACTTTTAAAAAACTATTAACATTTGTTAATAGTACATTGCCTGTCTTTTGTTAATAGGACAAAACATAGTTATTATATTTTATAAATATATAAAATAAACATTTGTAATGAAATCGTTCAAAAAAAATTATATTAGCATTGTTTTAAACTTTGAAATAGAAGTAGCGCAATGCCTGGCCACTCCCGCGCCGCCTCCTTTTCACAATCCGAGGGAACCGTCTCCGGAATATTAACCTCACTCCTAGAAGTCCAATTCTCATTATTCATGCCTCTTACCTGGGATTGATTGCACACACACACACACACACACACACACACACGCACGCACGCACGCACTCACACGCACACACACACACACACACACACACACGTGTCAAGTCACTTACATTTTAGATGCAATATTGACTGTTCTTCTGTTTCAGCAGCGAAAATAGTTAAACAAAGATCACAGCAGAACCATTGCATCTCACAGCAACGTGTTTTCTCATTACTGAATGATTCAGCATTTTGAACAAATTGGTTGACTCAAAGATTCAATGACCAATCCATAAACATCTGTCTCATTCATGAATGACTCAGTCGTTCAAACGAATCGTTTGAACGAATGAATCAATGACCCGCTCATTAAGACGGTCGCCTGGCGACACCTAGTGACGGTTTAGTGTTATTTGATTATACACTCAAAATATTCCACAACAAATCCTTTAAATTTAATGATATTCAGAACAGAACACGAATAAAAACAAACAAAAGTAAAAGTAAGTGGTGTTAGGCTCACGTAAATCTCTCTTTAGAATCTAAATGTTGCAACATTTGCGATGTATTTGGATGCTAAACTATTCTTTATTACAGGCTTTGTACTTCACTCACGTTCCAATATCGACGGAAAAAATCATCCTCTTCACTTGTGCAAAAATGTGCTTGGAAAAAATCACAGTGGAGCGGTGCTTACTGTGAATGATACAAATTGTACTACTGACTATTTCAACATAGCAGTGTAATTTGTATATGTTAGGTTGAATGTTTTATTATTGTGTGTGTGTGTGTGTTTGTGTGTGTGTGTGTGTGTGTGTGTGTGTGTGTGTGTGTGTGTGTCAGTGTGTGTGTGGGGGTCTGGGTGGCTCAGCGCGATTGAACAGTGAAACATACTCCGTCATTTTCTTCATACAGGACATCATTCAAACGTCAAAGTGTTTACTTATATTTCTGTCAGGTCCATTAAGTCAAGAACACACAGACAAAATAATTAAGAATTATTTGAATAGATTGCAAACAGGTTGATGTTCCTGAATTGAAATTTGGCGGTATGGCTCTGTTCAGGGAGTCCTCTGACCTTTCATGAGCACCATGAAATAGCAGAGAGTCAGAGGACAGCAGCAGCAGCATTAGGGAACGCTCACACAGTTTTAGACTGAGAGCTAAAATATCCCCCCGTGAACAGAGCAGCAACATGACATAGTAAATGCCACGTTATGCATAAGGAGGAGCTGGGGAGGTGGCGGGCAGCAGAAGCGAGCAGCGAGCTAGCAGAGCGAGCAGCAAGCATGTATGAGCAAGGTGAATGAGCTTAAAATAAGGCGCCTTGTTTGAGCTTGGCCATTGAACAGCGAGGGGAGTTAACCAGCTAATGCAGCTCAGCTGGAGCAGATCAGCTGACGGGACAGTGTTGATAGCAAATAGCATAAGCAGCAGCTTGACTACCTGGCCTGCCAGAACTGACGCTGACGCTCGATTTGTGTACACTCGCAATAAAACACAACATTGTGTTTTTGTTAAATAAATTAAAGTAATACGTCCCCCGAAATGGCGCTAATTTTAAAATGAAACTAAAATGCTCACGGCTGCACGGGCATTCATAACTCTGCGCGCCCACGGTGAGGGACGAGCAGAACAGAGCGAACGTTGTTTAGTTCATTCCTACTTCCATAGGAATTAATTGAAAAAGCTCACTCTACTCTGCACCATTATTAATGAATTGTGCAGACGTCCTTATTTTACTTTCGCTTTTTACCTGATTTTGAACACAAGAGGGCAGTATAACACTATGTATGATTTGGAAAAAAAATTTTTTTGACTAAACAACCATTCTGGCTGTTTTTAAACTTAAACATTATTCTCTAATTGCTCTCACCATGCCCGTTTCTGAAACTCTGCACATGTCTACTGTCTAATAAATGTGATGTGTCTGTCGGGTTTCATGCAATTTCAAGTATGTTAAGAGTCTCAAAAGCATCAACAAAGAATAATAAAGTTTGATGCGTTGCCACGGCAACAGTATCTAAGATATCAATAATCCTTTCTCAGGTCTACATCTGCCGTGTGTCTACATTATACACATAAAGTTTGAAGCAAATTGGGTAAAAATAAGAGGGTGATTTCAAAGCCTTTAGGAAGTGACACACTTCCTGCTGCCAGTTGGTGGCGCTATAACTTTGACTCACAATAGTCACATCCATGTGATCGGACTCTTACAGCGAACACACTGCTGAAGTTTCATCAAGATCAGTTAATGTATGCAGAAGTTATAACACACTTCCTGTTTCCTTTATTCGCCATAAATTCGTTTCCTCGCCACGGCCAAACCGTTCGAGATATCAAAAATCCCCTGGCAACTTTTCATCCTCAATGTCTTGACTTCATGCTGACCGAGTTTCGTGGCGATTGGTTGAATTCTCTAGGAGGAGTATATCGAATTCCAGGGGCATACGCTTCCAAACAAACCATAATAGCCGACTTCCTGTTGGGCTGGGGTAAAAAGTAAAAGTACAAAGGATATATGAATCGATGAGATCTATATGTGTACCGAGTTTCATATTATTACATTCAAGCGTGTTTGATTTATGGACCAAGTTTTCGGACCCTGTTCCAGGGGGCGCTGTCGAGCCCCCCTGCCACGCCCGGGTACCAGCTTCAGCCCGGCCCTGATGGCCGCGGGTTCTGACCCGTGTGCAAAGTTTTAAGAGTTTTTGAGCATGTTAAGGGCCCCAAAAGTGCGCTGAGAGTCTCAAAAGTATCCAAAAAGAATATTAAAGTTTGATGCGTTGTCACGGCAACAGCATCTAAGATATCAACAATCCTTTCACAGGTCTACATCTGGCGTGTGTCTACATTATACACATCAAGTTTGAAGCAAATCGGGTAAAGCCTGTTTGATTTATGGACCAAGTTTTCGGACCCCGTTCCAGGGGGCGCTGTCGAGCCCCCCTGCCACGCCCGGGTACCAGCTTCAGCCCGGCCCTGATGGCCGCGGTTTCTGACCCGTGTGCAAAGTTTCAAGAGTTTTTGAGCATGTTAAGGGCCCCAAAAGTGCGCTAAGAATCTCAAAAGTATCCAAAAAGAATATTAAAGTTTGATGCGTTGTCACGGCAACAGCATCTAAGATATCAACAATCCTTTCACAGGTCTACATCTGGCTTGTGTCTACATTATACACATCAAGTTTGAAGCAAATAGGGTAAAGCGTGTTGGATATATGGACCAAATTGTCTGACCCGTTCAAGGGGGCGCTGTCGAGCCCCCCTGCCACGCCCGGGTACCAGCTTCAGCCTGGCCCTGATGGCCGCGGGTTTTGTCCCGTGTGCAAAGTTTCAAGAGTTTTCGAGCACGTTAAGAACCCCAAAAGTGCCCGAAAGCATAAAAAAGCATGAAAAAGCTTAAAAAAAGGAATATTAATGTTTGATGCATTGCCATGGCAACAGTATCTAAGATATCAATAATCCTTTCACAGGTCTACATCTGGCGTGTGTCTACATTATGCACATGAAGTTTGAAGCAAATCGGGTAAAAATAAGAGGGTGATTTAAAAGCATTTTGAAAGTGACACACTTCCTGCTGCCAGTTGGTGGCGCTATAACTTTGACTCACAATAGTCACATCCATGTGATCGGGCTCTTACAACGAACACACTGCTGAAGTTTCATCAAGATTAGTTAATGTATGCAGTAGTTATAACACACTTCCTGTTTCACGTTTCTCGCCATAATTTCGTTTACTCGCCACGGCCAAACCGTTCGAGATATCAAAAATCCCCTGGCAATTTTTCATCCTCAGTGTCTTGACTTCATGCTGACCGAGTTTCGTGCCGTGTGTTTGAATTCTCTAGGAGGAGTATTTCACATTCCATTGCATGTGTTTTCCAAACAACCCTTAATAGCCGACTTCCTGTTGGGCTGGGGTAAAAAGTAAGAGCATGAAGTATATATGAACCGATGAGATCTATATGTGTACTGAGTTTCATATTATTACATGCAAGCGTGTTTGATTTATGGACCAAGTGTTCAAACCACGTTCCAGGGGGCGCTGTCGAGCCCCCCTGCCACGCCCGGGTACCAGCTTCAGCCCGGCCCTGATGGCCGCTGGTTCTGAGATGTGTGCAAAGTTTCAAGAGTTTTCGAGCACGTTAAGGCCCCCAAAAGTGCCCAAAAGGTAGTAAAATAATAATAAATATAGCTGCGAGCAGCGATTACGGGCCCAAGCCGGTGGCACCGCAACCCCGGTGCCTTTAGTTACCTAAAGGCACCGGGGTGGCGGTACCACCGGCTTTGGCCCTTCATCGCTGCTCGCAGCTATATTTATTTATATATATATATATATATATATATATATATATATATATATATATATATATATATATATATATATAAAGCCGGTGGCACCGCCACCCTGGTGCCTTTAGGGTTATTGTGCACGACGTGCAAAAACGTAACCCTGCTTTGACTGTCGAAAAGGAGTGTGCTGTAGCTTGTATCAGTGTGGGCTCTGCAAAAGTGTGCATTGAGGGCACATGTCAACCACAAAGTATGCGAGAGCAACCTTCTGAAAGGTCAGGTCTACATCCAGGTCTACATCTGCCGTGTAGACACACACACAAGTCAAATCACTTACATTTTAGATGCAATATTGACTTTTTTTCTGTTTCAGCAGCGAAAATAGTTAAACAAAGATCACAGCAGAACCATCGCGCATCTCACAGCAACGCGTTCTCATTACTGAATGATTCAGCATTTTGAACGAATCGGTTGACTCAAAGATTCAATGACCAATCAATCCATAAACATCTATCTCATAAGTGTTTACTTATATTTGTGAACAATCGCAATAAAACACAACATTGTGCTTTTGTCAAACTGTAAACTACAACTGTCACCCAACCAAAATCTCTTTTTTATTTTATACAGAAATAAATAATCTATCATTCAGATGAGAATAAAGTTAGTGTTAGGTCAAATTTTAAGGAAAACTCTGAAATATAGCACATTCATTTAAAATTCATTCAGGTTCAATTACCAAACATACAAATCTTAATGTAATTTAAAGCAAACAATACATTTAAAATATATGGGTTGTATGCCTATTTTTTTTTATATAAAAAGATATATATCCAAAAAGTAACAGACACAATCATACACACACACACACACACACACACACACACACACACACACACACACACACACACACACACACACACACACACACACACACACAGACACACACACAAGTCAAATCACTTACATTTTATATGCAATATTGACTTTTTTCTGTTTCAGCAGTGAAACTAGTTAAACAAAGATCACAGCAGAACCATCGAGCATCTCACAGCAACGTGTTTTCTCATTACTGAATGATTCAGCATTTTGAACGAATCGGTTGACTCAAAGATTCAATGACCAATCCATAATCTGTCTCATTCATGAATGACTCAGCCGTTCGAACGAATCGTTCGAACAAATGAATCAATGACTCGCTCATTAAGACGGTCGCCTGGCGACACCTAATGACGGCTTAGTGATATGTTTAAAAGTATCATTCTTTCAAACGATTGTTAATTAACTCATATTTGAAACATAAGCTATATATATATATATACACACATATATACACACAAAAATAAAATAAAAACACATTTGAAGCGTGTTTGCTTACTAAATTGTGAGCAGAACGAAAGTTGCAGCAAATATCAGCAACAGGAGTCAAATTTCATTAATCACGAGAGTGAAGAGCTGACTGAAAAGATGATGACGGAATAGGCTATTTTATGTAAAAGCGCCTATTTAAGCGAATCTATCATTGTACTCTTTTGTTGTTGTGTTTTCCGTGAAAAATAATAGACTATTGAACTCACAATTCAAGCAATTGGCCCCCGATATTGCACTAATTTTAAAGTGACACTAAAAAGTATGCGGCTGCAGTGGCATTCATTACGGTGCGCGTCCATGGCGACGAGCGAGCAAAACAGAGCGAACGTTTTTTCATTTCTACTTCCATAGAAATTCATTCGAGCGCACTGTGAGCGCCACCACTATAAATGTCCTTACTTTACTTTCACTTTTAACTTAGCGATATAAAAGCCCCCGGTGTTACACGTCAAATAACCGGTGAGAAAAAATTCTCGGAGTCACATAGCAGCTACCTATATTTAAATACAACAGGCCTACCTGATTTTGAACACAAGAGGGCAGTATAGCCCTATGTATTATTTGATATATTTATTTTTTAACTGAATAGTGCATCCTGGCTGTTTTTAAACTTGTACATTATTCTTAAATTGAAAACAAGAATAAAATGGGTTTAGTTCTGATATTTGTATAATTTTATCTAGAAATAAATGGTGTATAATTAAATTTTTAGAAGATATGAGGCTTTTAGTGTTTATTTTTTTTTACATGACTTTAATCCCTCGCCATAGCAAAACAATTAGAGATATTCAATAGATATTCACAATTATGCTTCTTTAATGTATTTTCATCATGTTGAAAAAGTTTGGTGGGAATAAAATAAACCACTTAAGAGGAGTGGGTAAAAATGTAGAGCCTGGTTTTGCAAAACATCCACATTAAGACCAAAATAGCCCACTTCCTGTTGGGCTGGCTTAAAGTTGTTTGGCCCGATGAGATCTATATGTGTACAGAGTTTCATAATATTACATGCAAGTGTGTTTGATTTATGGACCAAATTTTCTGACCAAGTTAATTTAATTAATAAACTAATTATATAAAACTATTTTCAATGCACTACAATTCAACTGGTTATATGCCTTTACTTATTAATACAACTTATTTAAAAAATACAAGGCGTAAGACATTTTTTTTTCTTTTTTAATGCAGGCCAAACCACACAGCAGTCAAATGGTTAATCTAGCCCCCCTCCCCCTCCCCACACTCACAGACACACACACACACACATAGACGTAGGCTCAGAGAGAGAGAGACATAAAATGACAATTTTCAAACCAAAATATCTGACTTCCTGTTGGTTGGAGCTATTGAGTGTAAATTAGAAAGTTGTCTGGCTGGAGGAGAACAATACACATACCGATTTTTATTACTGTAGATAAAATCAATCCCCCCACTTTTGACAAAAGGTGGCGCTACTGAGCCCCTCACCACGCCCGTTTCTGAAACTCTGCACATGTCTACTGTCTAATAAATGTGATGTGTCTGTCGGGTTTCATGCAATTTCAAGTATGTTAAGAGTCTCAAAAGCATCAACAAAGAATAATAAAGTTTGATGCGTTGCCACGGCAACAGTATCTAAGATATCAATAATCCTTTCTCAGGTCTACATCTGCCGTGTGTCTACATTATACACATAAAGTTTGAAGCAAATTGGGTAAAAATAAGAGGGTGATTTCAAAGCCTTTAGGAAGTGACACACTTCCTGCTGCCAGTTGGTGGCGCTATAACTTTGACTCACAATAGTCACATCCATGTGATCGGACTCTTACAGCGAACACACTGCTGAAGTTTCATCAAGATCAGTTAATGTATGCAGAAGTTATAACACACTTCCTGTTTCCTTTATTCGCCATAAATTCGTTTCCTCGCCACGGCCAAACCGTTCGAGATATCAAAAATCCCCTGGCAACTTTTCATCCTCAATGTCTTGACTTCATGCTGACCGAGTTTCGTGGCGATTGGTTGAATTCTCTAGGAGGAGTATATCGAATTCCAGGGGCATACGCTTCCAAACAAACCATAATAGCCGACTTCCTGTTGGGCTGGGGTAAAAAGTAAAAGTACAAAGGATATATGAATAGATGAGATCTATATGTGTACCGAGTTTCATATTATTACATTCAAGCGTGTTTGATTTATGGACCAAGTTTTCGGACCCTGTTCCAGGGGGCGCTGTCGAGCCCCCCTGCCACGCCCGGGTACCAGCTTCAGCCCGGCCCTGATGGCCGCGGGTTCTGACCCGTGTGCAAAGTTTCAAGAGTTTTTGAGCATGTTAAGGGCCCCAAAAGTGCGCTGAGAGTCTCAAAAGTATCCAAAAAGAATATTAAAGTTTGATGCGTTGTCACGGCAACAGCATCTAAGATATCAACAATCCTTTCACAGGTCTACATCTGGCGTGTGTCTACATTATACACATCAAGTTTGAAGCAAATCGGGTAAAGCCTGTTTGATTTATGGACCAAGTTTTCGGACCCCGTTCCAGGGGGCGCTGTCGAGCCCCCCTGCCACGCCCGGGTACCAGCTTCAGCCCGGCCCTGATGGCCGCGGTTTCTGACCCGTGTGCAAAGTTTCAAGAGTTTTTGAGCATGTTAAGGGCCCCAAAAGTGCGCTAAGAATCTCAAAAGTATCCAAAAAGAATATTAAAGTTTGATGCGTTGTCACGGCAACAGCATCTAAGATACCAACAATCCTTTCACAGGTCTACATCTGGCTTGTGTCTACATTATACACATCAAGTTTGAAGCAAATAGGGTAAAGCGTGTTGGATATATGGACCAAATTGTCTGACCCGTTCAAGGGGGCGCTGTCGAGCCCCCCTGCCACGCCCGGGTACCAGCTTCAGCCTGGCCCTGATGGCCGCGGGTTTTGTCCCGTGTGCAAAGTTTCAAGAGTTTTCGAGCACGTTAAGAACCCCAAAAGTGCCCGAAAGCATAAAAAAGCATGAAAAAGCTTAAAAAAAGGAATATTAATGTTTGATGCATTGCCATGGCAACAGTATCTAAGATATCAATAATCCTTTCACAGGTCTACATCTGGCGTGTGTCTACATTATGCACATGAAGTTTGAAGCAAATCGGGTAAAAATAAGAGGGTGATTTAAAAGCATTTTGAAAGTGACACACTTCCTGCTGCCAGTTGGTGGCGCTATAACTTTGACTCACAATAGTCACATCCATGTGATCGGGCTCTTACAACGAACACACTGCTGAAGTTTCATCAAGATTAGTTAATGTATGCAGTAGTTATAACACACTTCCTGTTTCACGTTTCTCGCCATAATTTCGTTTACTCGCCACGGCCAAACCGTTCGAGATATCAAAAATCCCCTGGCAATTTTTCATCCTCAGTGTCTTGACTTCATGCTGACCGAGTTTCGTGCCGTGTGTTTGAATTCTCTAGGAGGAGTATTTCACATTCCATTGCATGTGTTTTCCAAACAACCCTTAATAGCCGACTTCCTGTTGGGCTGGGGTAAAAAGTAAGAGCATGAAGTATATATGAACCGATGAGATCTATATGTGTACTGAGTTTCATATTATTACATGCAAGCGTGTTTGATTTATGGACCAAGTGTTCAAACCACGTTCCAGGGGGCGCTGTCGAGCCCCCCTGCCACGCCCGGGTACCAGCTTCAGCCCGGCCCTGATGGCCGCGGGTTCTGAGATGTGTGCAAAGTTTCAAGAGTTTTCGAGCACGTTAAGGCCCCCAAAAGTGCCCAAAAGGTAGTAAAATAATAATAATAATAATAAATAATAATCCTTAGGAAAACAATAGGGCCTTCGCCTTTTCAAGGCTTGGGCCCTAATAATAATAATAATAATAAATAAAAATAAATATAGCTGCGAGCAGCGATTACGGGCCCAAGCCGGTGGCACCGCAACCCCGGTGCCTTTAGTTACCTAAAGGCACCGGGGTGGCGGTACCACCGGCTTTGGCCCTTCATCGCTGCTCGCAGCTATATTTATTTATATATATATATATATATATATATATATATATATATATATATATATATATATAAAGCCGGTGGCACCGCCACCCTGGTGCCTTTAGGGTTATTGTGCACGACGTGCAAAAACGTAACCCTGCTTTGACTGTCGAAAAGAAGTGTGCTGTAGAGCTTGTATCAGTGTGGGCTCTGCAAAAGTGTGCATTGAGGGCACATGTCAACCACAAAGTATGCGAGAGCAACCTTCTGAAAGGTCAGGTCTACATCCAGGTCTACATCTGCCGTGTGTTTACATCATAGTAGTGAAGTTTGAAGCAATCAGGTGATTTCAAAGCTTTTTGAAAGTGACAGACTTCCTGCTGCCAGTTGGTGGCGCTATAACCGGGGTGGCGGTGCCGCCGGCTTTGGCCCTTTCACGCTGCTCGCAGCTATATTTATATATATATATACACACACACACACACATATATATATATATATTGTTTTTTTAAGAGACAAGACAGAATATTACTTGCCTGATCTGATTAGAAAAATAGTGTTTGTGTGTGTGTGTGTGTGTGTGGCGTAATTGAACAATGTAGACATAAAGACATACTCCGTCCTTTTGTTCATACAGGACATTATTCAAACTGCAAAGTGTTTACTTATATTTGTGTACACTCGCAATAAAACACAACATTGTGCTTTTGTCAAACTATAAACTCTTGTCAAACTGTAAACTACAACTGTCACCCAACCAAAATCTCTTACACACACACACACACACAGTTTAAAAGCAAAACATATCAAACAATCCTATTTAAAAACAGTCTGTGGGAGCCATCTTTTGGACATTCATCATATCGCATTGGTTTTCATTTCTTGTCATCAAACAGAGCCCTAATCTGTTTATTTTTTCAGTTACACATTCTACATTGATTAAAAAAGAAAAATCAAAGGTGTTTTTATTTTATACAGAAATAAATAATCTATCATTCAGATGAGAATAAAGTTAGTGTTAGTTCAAATTTTAAGGAAAACAAATATATGATCTGAAATATAGCACATTCATGTAAAATTCATTTAGGTTCGATTACCAAACATACAATCTTAATGTAATTTAAAGCAAACAATACATTTAAAATATATGGGTTGTATGACTATTTTTTAATATAAAAAGATATATATCCAAAAAGACAAGGTCTAAAGTTTAACAAGGGTTAAACTCTTATCACTGTAACAGACACAATCACACACACAATCACACACACACACACAAGTCAAATCACTTACATTTTAGATGCAATATTGACTTTTTTTCTGTTTCAGCAGCGAAAATAGTTAAACAAAGATCACAGCAGAACCATCGCGCATCTCACAGCAACGCGTTCTCATTACTGAATGATTCAGCATTTTGAACGAATCGGTTGACTCAAAGATTCAATGACCAATCAATCCATAAACATCTATCTCATAAGTGTTTACTTATATTTGTGAACAATCGCAATAAAACACAACATTGTGCTTTTGTCAAACTGTAAACTACAACTGTCACCCAACCAAAATCTCTTTTTTATTTTATACAGAAATAAATAATCTATCATTCAGATGAGAATAAAGTTAGTGTTAGGTCAAATTTTAAGGAAAACTCTGAAATATAGCACATTCATTTAAAATTCATTCAGGTTCAATTACCAAACATACAAATCTTAATGTAATTTAAAGCAAACAATACATTTAAAATATATGGGTTGTATGCCTATTTTTTTTTATATAAAAAGATATATATCCAAAAAGTAACAGACACAATCATACACACACACACACACACACACACACACACACACACACACACACACACACACACACACACACACACACACACACACACACAAGTCAAATCACTTACATTTTATATGCAATATTGACTTTTTTCTGTTTCAGCAGTGAAACTAGTTAAACAAAGATCACAGCAGAACCATCGAGCATCTCACAGCAACGTGTTTTCTCATTACTGAATGATTCAGCATTTTGAACGAATCGGTTGACTCAAAGATTCAATGACCAATCCATAATCTGTCTCATTCATGAATGACTCAGCCGTTCGAACGAATCGTTCGAACAAATGAATCAATGACTCGCTCATTAAGACGGTCGCCTGGCGACACCTAATGACGGCTTAGTGATATGTTTAAAAGTATCATTCTTTCAAACGATTGTTAATTAACTCATATTTGAAACATAAGCTATATATATATATATACACACATATATACACACAAAAATAAAATAAAAACACATTTGAAGCGTGTTTGCTTACTAAATTGTGAGCAGAACGAAAGTTGCAGCAAATATCAGCAACAGGAGTCAAATTTCATTAATCACGAGAGTGAAGAGCTGACTGAAAAGATGATGACGGAATAGGCTATTTTATGTAAAAACGCCTATTTAAGCGAATCTATCATTGTACTCTTTTGTTGTTGTGTTTTCCGTGAAAAATAATAGACTATTGAACTCACAATTCAAGCAATTGGCCCCCGATATTGCACTAATTTTAAAGTGACACTAAAAAGTATGCGGCTGCAGTGGCATTCATTACGGTGCGCGTCCATGGCGACGAGCGAGCAAAACAGAGCGAACGTTTTTTCATTTCTACTTCCATAGAAATTCATTCGAGCGCACTGTGAGCGCCACCACTATAAATGTCCTTACTTTACTTTCACTTTTAACTTAGCGATATAAAAGCCCCCGGTGTTACACGTCAAATAACCGGTGAGAAAAAATTCTCGGAGTCACATAGCAGCTACCTATATTTAAATACAACAGGCCTACCTGATTTTGAACACAAGAGGGCAGTATAGCCCTATGTATTATTTGATATATTTATTTTTTAACTGAATAGTGCATCCTGGCTGTTTTTAAACTTGTACATTATTCTTAAATTGAAAACAAGAATAAAATGGGTTTAGTTCTGATATTTGTATAATTTTATCTAGAAATAAATGGTGTATAATTAAATTTTTAGAAGATATGAGGCTTTTAGTGTTTATTTTTTTTTACATGACTTTAATCCCTCGCCATAGCAAAACAATTAGAGATATTCAATAGATATTCACAATTATGCTTCTTTAATGTATTTTCATCATGTTGAAAAAGTTTGGTGGGAATAAAATAAACCACTTAAGAGGAGTGGGTAAAAATGTAGAGCCTGGTTTTGCAAAACATCCACATTAAGACCAAAATAGCCCACTTCCTGTTGGGCTGGCTTAAAGTTGTTTGGCCCGATGAGATCTATATGTGTACAGAGTTTCATAATATTACATGCAAGTGTGTTTGATTTATGGACCAAATTTTCTGACCAAGTTAATTTAATTAATAAACTAATTATATAAAACTATTTTCAATGCACTACAATTCAACTGGTTATATGCCTTTACTTATTAATACAACTTATTTAAAAAATACAAGGCGTAAGACATTTTTTTTTCTTTTTTAATGCAGGCCAAACCACACAGCAGTCAAATGGTTAATCTAGCCCCCCTCCCCCTCCCCACACTCACAGACACACACACACACACATAGACGTAGGCTCAGAGAGAGAGAGACATAAAATGACAATTTTCAAACCAAAATATCTGACTTCCTGTTGGTTGGAGCTATTGAGTGTAAATTAGAAAGTTGTCTGGCTGGAGGAGAACAATACACATACCGATTTTTATTACTGTAGATAAAATCAATCCCCCCACTTTTGACAAAAGGTGGCGCTACTGAGCCCCTCACCACGCCCGTTTCTGAAACTCTGCACATGTCTACTGTCTAATAAATGTGATGTGTCTGTCGGGTTTCATGCAATTTCAAGTATGTTAAGAGTCTCAAAAGCATCAACAAAGAATAATAAAGTTTGATGCGTTGCCACGGCAACAGTATCTAAGATATCAATAATCCTTTCTCAGGTCTACATCTGCCGTGTGTCTACATTATACACATAAAGTTTGAAGCAAATTGGGTAAAAATAAGAGGGTGATTTCAAAGCCTTTAGGAAGTGACACACTTCCTGCTGCCAGTTGGTGGCGCTATAACTTTGACTCACAATAGTCACATCCATGTGATCGGACTCTTACAGCGAACACACTGCTGAAGTTTCATCAAGATCAGTTAATGTATGCAGAAGTTAAAACACACTTCCTGTTTCCTTTATTCGCCATAAATTCGTTTCCTCGCCACGGCCAAACCGTTCGAGATATCAAAAATCCCCTGGCAACTTTTCATCCTCAATGTCTTGACTTCATGCTGACCGAGTTTCGTGGCGATTGGTTGAATTCTCTAGGAGGAGTATATCGAATTCCAGGGGCATACGCTTCCAAACAAACCATAATAGCCGACTTCCTGTTGGGCTGGGGTAAAAAGTAAAAGTACAAAGGATATATGAATCGATGAGATCTATATGTGTACCGAGTTTCATATTATTACATTCAAGCGTGTCTGATTTATGGACCAAGTTTTCGGACCCTGTTCCAGGGGGCGCTGTCGAGCCCCCCTGCCACGCCCGGGTACCAGCTTCAGCCCGGCCCTGATGGCCGCGGGTTCTGACCCGTGTGCAAAGTTTCAAGAGTTTTTGAGCATGTTAAGGGCCCCAAAAGTGCGCTGAGAGTCTCAAAAGTATCCAAAAAGAATATTAAAGTTTGATGCGTTGTCACGGCAACAGCATCTAAGATATCAACAATCCTTTCACAGGTCTACATCTGGCGTGTGTCTACATTATACACATCAAGTTTGAAGCAAATCGGGTAAAGCCTGTTTGATTTATGGACCAAGTTTTCGGACCCCGTTCCAGGGGGCGCTGTCGAGCCCCCCTGCCACGCCCGGGTACCAGCTTCAGCCCGGCCCTGATGGCCGCGGTTTCTGACCCGTGTGCAAAGTTTCAAGAGTTTTTGAGCATGTTAAGGGCCCCAAAAGTGCGCTAAGAATCTCAAAAGTATCCAAAAAGAATATTAAAGTTTGATGCGTTGTCACGGCAACAGCATCTAAGATATCAACAATCCTTTCACAGGTCTACATCTGGCTTGTGTCTACATTATACACATCAAGTTTGAAGCAAATAGGGTAAAGCGTGTTGGATATATGGACCAAATTGTCTGACCCGTTCAAGGGGGCGCTGTCGAGCCCCCCTGCCACGCCCGGGTACCAGCTTCAGCCTGGCCCTGATGGCCGCGGGTTTTGTCCCGTGTGCAAAGTTTCAAGAGTTTTCGAGCACGTTAAGAACCCCAAAAGTGCCCGAAAGCATAAAAAAAGCATGAAAAAGCTTAAAAAAAGGAATATTAATGTTTGATGCATTGCCATGGCAACAGTATCTAAGATATCAATAATCCTTTCACAGGTCTACATCTGGCGTGTGTCTACATTATGCACATGAAGTTTGAAGCAAATCGGGTAAAAATAAGAGGGTGATTTAAAAGCATTTTGAAAGTGACACACTTCCTGCTGCCAGTTGGTGGCGCTATAACTTTGACTCACAATAGTCACATCCATGTGATCGGGCTCTTACAACGAACACACTGCTGAAGTTTCATCAAGATTAGTTAATGTATGCAGTAGTTATAACACACTTCCTGTTTCACGTTTCTCGCCATAATTTCGTTTACTCGCCACGGCCAAACCGTTCGAGATATCAAAAATCCCCTGGCAATTTTTCATCCTCAGTGTCTTGACTTCATGCTGACCGAGTTTCGTGCCGTGTGTTTGAATTCTCTAGGAGGAGTATTTCACATTCCATTGCATGTGTTTTCCAAACAACCCTTAATAGCCGACTTCCTGTTGGGCTGGGGTAAAAAGTAAGAGCATGAAGTATATATGAACCGATGAGATCTATATGTGTACTGAGTTTCATATTATTACATGCAAGCGTGTTTGATTTATGGACCAAGTGTTCAAACCCCGTTCCAGGGGGCGCTGTCGAGCCCCCCTGCCACGCCCGGGTACCAACTTCAGCCCGGCCCTGATGGCCGCGGGTTCTGAGATGTGTGCAAAGTTTCAAGAGTTTTCGAGCACGTTAAGGCCCCCAAAAGTGCCCAAAAGGTAGTAAAATAATAATAATAATAAATATAGCTGCGAGCAGCGATTACGGGCCCAAGCCGGTGGCACCGCAACCCCGGTGCCTTTAGTTACCTAAAGGCACCGGGGTGGCGGTGCCGCCGGCTTTGGCCCTTCATCGCTGCTCGCAGCTATATTTATATATATATATATATATAAAAAGCCGGTGGCACCGCCACCCTGGTGCCTTTAGGGTTATTGTGCCCGACGTGACACAAAATATCTGCTCGCTATCTGCCGAACGGCTCTGGTAGTTCCGCTTCAGCACTGATGATGTTGTAGAAATAGTGCGCTCTGGTTGGTCTGGATTATTCTGGATTTTTTACTTTATACAGAAATAAGTTATTTATAATTCAGATGAAAATAAAGTTAGTGTTGATTAAAATGAAGGAAAACAAATATATTGATCTGAAATATAGCACATTAATTTTAAATTTATTTAGGTTCAATTACCAAACATACAATCTTAATTTAATTTAAAGCAAACAATACATTTAAAATATTTGGGTTGTATGCAATTTCTTTTTTTAATAAAAAAAAGATATATATCCAAAAAGACAAGGCCTTAAAGGGTTAAACTCTTGTCACTGTAATAGACACAATCTCTCTCTCTCTCTCTCTCTCTCTCTCTCTCTCTCTCTCTCTCTCTCTCTCTCTCTCTCTCTCTCTCTCTCTCTCTCTCTCTCTCTCTCTCTCTCTCTCACACACACGTCAAGTCAAGTCACTTACATTTTAGATGCAATATTGAATAAGCAGAAAAATCGGATTTTCTGCTCTGAAAATAAATAAGCATAAAAATTGAATAAGCACTTTGAATATTCTAAACAGAATAAGCACTAGTCGCTAATGAATAAGTACTAGTACTTAATGGCATAGATACTAGTATCTAAAAAATAAGTACTAGTAGCATGAAAATAGAGACTAGTAGGTTAAAATGATTAAATGTTAAAACGGCTTGCCATATTGGCTCAGAGAGAGAGAGAGAAAATGACCTTTTAGATACTAGTACCTATTAATAGATACTAATATTTATTAAATAAATACTAGTACTAAGTCATTAAATACTAGTACCTATTAAATAGATACCAGTACTTATTCATTAGCTACTAATACGTATTCAAAAGAATATCTAAAGAATAAGCACTAGTATCTAAAGAATAGGCACTAGTACTAAAGAATAAGCACTAGTCGCAAATGAATAAGTACTATTACTTAATGGAATAGATACTAGTATCTAAAAAATAAGTACTAGTAGCATGAAAATAGAGACTAGTAGGTTAAAATTATTAAATGTTAAAACGGCTTGCCATATTGGCTCAGAGAGAGAGAGAGAGAACATGACCATATTCAAACCACAATATCTGACTTTCTGAGGGTCGGAGGTAATGACTTTAAATTAGAAAGTTGTTTGGCTTGAAGAGAAGAATATACACGCTGAGTTTTGTAACTGTAGGTAAAACTAACTAAGTTATAACACACTTTATATGTCCTTTTTTAGTCATGAAAATTCATTTCCTCGCCACGGCCAAACCGTTCGAGATATCAAAAATCCGTCCGCAATTTAGCATCCTCAATGTCTTGACTTCATGCACACCGAGTTTGGCGATGATTGAATGAATTGCCTAGGAGTAGTACTTCACATTCCACAGCAAGCGTTTTCCAAACAACCCATAATAGCCGACTTCCTGTTGGGCTGGCGTAAAACTTGACCGGGGGTAAGATGTTCAACCCGATGAGATCTATATGTGTACCAAGTTTCATATTATTACATGCAAGCGTGTTTGATTTATGGACCAAGTTTTCGGACCCTGTTCCAGGGGGCGCTGTCGAGCCCCCCTGCCACGCCCGGGTACCAGCTTCAGCCCGGCCCTGATGGCCGCGGGTTCTGACCCGTGTGCAAAGTTTCAAGAGTTTTTGAGCATGTTAAGGGCCCCAAAAGTGCGCTGAGAGTCTCAAAAGTATCCAAAAAGAATATTAAAGTTTGATGCGTTGTCACGGCAACAGCATCTAAGATATCAACAATCCTTTCACAGGTCTACATCTGGCGTGTGTCTACATTATACACATCAAGTTTGAAGCAAATCGGGTAAAGCCTGTTTGATTTATGGACCAAGTTTTCGGACCCCGTTCCAGGGGGCGCTGTCGAGCCCCCCCTGCCACGCCCGGGTACCATCTTCAGCCCGGCCCTGATGGCCGCGGTTTCTGACCCGTGTGCAAAGTTTCAAGAGTTTTTGAGCATGTTAAGGGCCCCAAAAGTGCGCTAAGAATCTCAAAAGTATCCAAAAAGAATATTAAAGTTTGATGCGTTGTCACGGCAACAGCATCTAAGATATCAACAATCCTTTCACAGGTCTACATCTGGCTTGTGTCTACATTATACACATCAAGTTTGAAGCAAATAGGGTAAAGCGTGTTGGATATATGGACCAAATTGTCTGACCCGTTCAAGGGGGCGCTGTCGAGCCCCCCTGCCACGCCCGGGTACCAGCTTCAGCCTGGCCCTGATGGCCGCGGGTTTTGTCCCGTGTGCAAAGTTTCAAGAGTTTTCGAGCACGTTAAGAACCCCAAAAGTGCCCGAAAGCATAAAAAAGCATGAAAAAGCTTAAAAAAAGGAATATTAATGTTTGATGCATTGCCATGGCAACAGTATCTAAGATATCAATAATCCTTTCACAAGTCTACATCTGGCGTGTGTCTACATTATGCACATGAAGTTTGAAGCAAATCGGGTAAAAATAAGAGGGTGATTTAAAAGCATTTTGAAAGTGACACACTTCCTGCTGCCAGTTGGTGGCGCTATAACTTTGACTCACAATAGTCACATCCATGTGATCGGGCTCTTACAACGAACACACTGCTGAAGTTTCATCAAGATTAGTTAATGTATGCAGTAGTTATAACACACTTCCTGTTTCACGTTTCTCGCCATAATTTCGTTTACTCGCCACGGCCAAACCGTTCGAGATATCAAAAATCCCCTGGCAATTTTTCATCCTCAGTGTCTTGGCTTCATGCTGACCGAGTTTCGTGCCGTGTGTTTGAATTCTCTAGGAGGAGTATTTCACATTCCATTGCATGTGTTTTCCAAACAACCCTTAATAGCCGATTTCCTGTTGGGCTGGGGTAAAAAGTAAGAGCATGAAGTATATATGAACCGATGAGATCTATATGTGTACTGAGTTTCATATTATTACATGCAAGCGTGTTTGATTTATGGACCAAGTGTTCAAACCCCGTTCCAGGGGGCGCTGTCGAGCCCCCCTGCCACGCCCGGGTACCAGCTTCAGCCCGGCCCTGATGGCCGCGGGTTCTGAGATGTGTGCAAAGTTTCAAGAGTTTTCCAGCACGTTAAGGCCCCCAAAAGTGCCCAAAAGGTAGTAAAATAATAATAAATATAGCTGCGAGCAGCGATTACGGGCCCAAGCCGGTGGCACCGCAACCCCGGTGCCTTTAGTTACCTAAAGGCACCGGAGTGGCGGTGCCGCCGGCTTTGGCCCTTCATCGCTGCTCGCAGCTATATTCATATATATATATATATATATATATATATATGTATAAACAAGCCGGTGGCACCGCCACCCCGGTGCCTTTATATATATATATATATGTCTACATTGTTCAATCACGCCTCACACACACACACACACTTTTGCAGAGCCCACACCAATGCAAGCTCTATAGCACACATCTTCTCAAAGGTCAAAGCGGAGTTACGATATTGCCCGTCATGCACAGTAACCCTAAAGGCACCGGGGTGGCGGTGCCACCGGCTTGTTTATATATATATATCGTATTATTCTAACTTGTAAAAAACTATTAACTTTTGTTAATATTCAACCATTTCACAACTAACTTTTTTCCATAGATCAAACACAACATAATTATATGGTGGACTGAAACAAAAATTATTAATTAAATAAAATTATTGTTTTCCTCTGAAATAGCAAAAGCATCACACACTAGCTGTACCTGCTCTAAATAAAAAATAGTAATTCAATAAAAATACAAAATCGAACTAAATAAAATAAATTATTACAAAAACAAAATCAAACCAAAGAAAATATATCTTCGAAAAAAAAAGCGAGTGTCATGAGGAAAGGCGCCTCAGGAATCGTCAGGATTAACTCCATGTGTAAGGAATTTTGATTGATTTTACTTGTCACTTGAAAATTATTGTTAAATGTGTGCCTGCATAACTTTAATAAGATTTATTTTCTTTGATTTGATTTTGTTTTATATAATTTATTTATTTCGATTTTGTATTTTTATTTAAATACTATTATTTATTTAGAGCAGGTACAGCTAAGTGTGCGATGCTTTTGCTATTTCAGAGGGAAAAAAACACATTTTATTTCAAAAAGGCTTTTCAATTAAATAAAATGTTCAAGCTTTGTTTTCGTTTTATTATTTTGTTTGTTTTAAGCTTTGTTTAATTGATATTGTTAATCATCTGACACAAAACAAATGCATAAAGTATCATTTTAACTTTTAAAAAACTATTAACATTTGTTAATAGTACATTGCCTGTCTTTTGTTAATAGGACAAAACATAGTTATTATATTTTATAATATTTTATAAATATATAAAATAAACATTTGTAATGAAATCGTTCAAAAAAATGATATTAGCATTGTTTTAAACTTTGAAATAGAAGTAGCGCAATGCCTGGCCACTCCCGCGCCGCCTCCTTTTCACAATCCGAGGGAACCGTCTCCGGAATATTAACCTCACTCCTAGAAGTCCAATTCTCATTATTCATGCCTCTTACCTGGGATTGATTGCACACACACACACACACACACACACGCACGCACGCACGCACTCACACGCACACACACACACACACACACACACACACGTGTCAAGTCACTTACATTTTAGATGCAATATTGACTGTTCTTCTGTTTCAGCAGCGAAAATAGTTAAACAAAGATCACAGCAGAACCATTGCATCTCACAGCAACGTGTTTTCTCATTACTGAATGATTCAGCATTTTGAACAAATTGGTTGACTCAAAGATTCAATGACCAATCCATAAACATCTGTCTCATTCATGAATGACTCAGTCGTTCAAACGAATCGTTTGAACGAATGAATCAATGACCCGCTCATTAAGACGGTCGCCTGGCGACACCTAGTGACGGTTTAGTGTTATTTGATTATACACTCAAAATATTCCACAACAAATCCTTTAAATTTAATGATATTCAGAACAGAACACGAATAAAAAAATAACTATAATAAAGCCAAAACGAAATAATTTAAAACAAAAGTAAAAGTAAGTGGTGTTAGGCTCACGTAAATCTCTCTTTAGAATCTAAATGTTGCAACATTTGCGATGTATTTGGATGCTAAACTATTCTTTATTACAGGCTTTGTACTTCACTCACGTTCCAATATCGACGGAAAAAATCATCCTCTTCACTTGTGCAAAAATGTGCTTGGAAAAATCACAGTGGAGCGGTGCTTACTGTGAATGATACAAATTGTACTACTGACTATTTCAACATAGCAGTGTAATTTGTATATGTTAGGTTGAATGTTTTATTATTGTGTGTGTGTGTGTGTGTGTGTTTGTGTGTGTGTGTGTGTGTGTGTGTGTCAGTGTGTGTGTGGGGGTCTGGGTGGCTCAGCGCGATTGAACAGTGAAACATACTCCGTCATTTTCTTCATACAGGACATCATTCAAACGTCAAAGTGTTTACTTATATTTGTGTACACTCGCAATAAAACACAACATTGTGTTTTTGTTAAATAAATTAAAGTAATACGTCCCCCGAAATGGCGCTAATTTTAAAATGAAACTAAAATGCTCACGGCTGCACGGGCATTCATAACTCTGCGCGCCCACGGTGAGGGACGAGCAGAACAGAGCGAACGTTGTTTAGTTCATTCCTACTTCCATAGGAATTAATTGAAAAAGCTCACTCTACTCTGCACCATTATTAATGAATTGTGCAGACGTCCTTATTTTACTTTCGCTTTTTACCTGATTTTGAACACAAGAGGGCAGTATAACACTATGTATGATTTGGAAAAAAAAATTTTTTGACTAAACAACCATTCTGGCTGTTTTTAAACTTAAACATTATTCTCTAATTGCTCTCACCATGCCCGTTTCTGAAACTCTGCACATGTCTACTGTCTAATAAATGTGATGTGTCTGTCGGGTTTCATGCAATTTCAAGTATGTTAAGAGTCTCAAAAGCATCAACAAAGAATAATAAAGTTTGATGCGTTGCCACGGCAACAGTATCTAAGATATCAATAATCCTTTCTCAGGTCTACATCTGCCGTGTGTCTACATTATACACATAAAGTTTGAAGCAAATTGGGTAAAAATAAGAGGGTGATTTCAAAGCCTTTAGGAAGTGACACACTTCCTGCTGCCAGTTGGTGGCGCTATAACTTTGACTCACAATAGTCACATCCATGTGATCGGACTCTTACAGCGAACACACTGCTGAAGTTTCATCAAGATCAGTTAATGTATGCAGAAGTTATAACACACTTCCTGTTTCCTTTATTCGCCATAAATTCGTTTCCTCGCCACGGCCAAACCGTTCGAGATATCAAAAATCCCCTGGCAACTTTTCATCCTCAATGTCTTGACTTCATGCTGACCGAGTTTCGTGGCGATTGGTTGAATTCTCTAGGAGGAGTATATCGAATTCCAGGGGCATACGCTTCCAAACAAACCATAATAGCCGACTTCCTGTTGGGCTGGGGTAAAAAGTAAAAGTACAAAGGATATATGAATCGATGAGATCTATATGTGTACCGAGTTTCATATTATTACATTCAAGCGTGTTTGATTTATGGACCAAGTTTTCGGACCCTGTTCCAGGGGGCGCTGTCGAGCCCCCCTGCCACGCCCGGGTACCAGCTTCAGCCCGGCCCTGATGGCCGCGGGTTCTGACCCGTGTGCAAAGTTTCAAGAGTTTTTGAGCATGTTAAGGGCCCCAAAAGTGCGCTGAGAGTCTCAAAAGTATCCAAAAAGAATATTAAAGTTTGATGGGTTGTCACGGCAACAGCATCTAAGATATCAACAATCCTTTCACAGGTCTACATCTGGCGTGTGTCTACATTATACACATCAAGTTTGAAGCAAATCGGGTAAAGCCTGTTTGATTTATGGACCAAGTTTTCGGACCCCGTTCCAGGGGGCGCTGTCGAGCCCCCCTGCCACGCCCGGGTACCAGCTTCAGCCCGGCCCTGATGGCCGCGGTTTCTGACCCGTGTGCAAAGTTTCAAGAGTTTTTGAGCATGTTAAGGGCCCCAAAAGTGCGCTGAGAGTCTCAAAAGTATCCAAAAAGAATATTAAAGTTTGATGCGTTGTCACGGCAACAGCATCTAAGATATCAACAATCCTTTCACAGGTCTACATCTGGCGTGTGTCTACATTATACACATCAAGTTTGAAGCAAATCGGGTAAAGCCTGTTTGATTTATGGACCAAGTTTTCGGACCCCGTTCCAGGGGGCGCTGTCGAGCCCCCCTGCCACGCCCGGGTACCAGCTTCAGCCCGGCCCTGATGGCCGCGGTTTCTGACCCGTGTGCAAAGTTTCAAGAGTTTTTGAGCATGTTAAGGGCCCCAAAAGTGCGCTAAGAATCTCAAAAGTATCCAAAAAGAATATTAAAGTTTGATGCGTTGTCACGGCAACAGCATCTAAGATATCAACAATCCTTTCACAGGTCTACATCTGGCTTGTGTCTACATTATACACATCAAGTTTGAAGCAAATAGGGTAAAGCGTGTTGGATATATGGACCAAATTGTCTGACCCGTTCAAGGGGGCGCTGTCGAGCCCCCCTGCCACGCCCGGGTACCAGCTTCAGCCTGGCCCTGATGGCCGCGGGTTTTGTCCCGTGTGCAAAGTTTCAAGAGTTTTCGAGCACGTTAAGAACCCCAAAAGTGCCCGAAAGCATAAAAAAGCATGAAAAAGCTTAAAAAAAGGAATATTAATGTTTGATGCATTGCCATGGCAACAGTATCTAAGATATCAATAATCCTTTCACAGGTCTACATCTGGCGTGTGTCTACATTATGCACATGAAGTTTGAAGCAAATCGGGTAAAAATAAGAGGGTGATTTAAAAGCATTTTGAAAGTGACACACTTCCTGCTGCCAGTTGGTGGCGCTATAACTTTGACTCACAATAGTCACATCCATGTGATCGGGCTCTTACAACGAACACACTGCTGAAGTTTCATCAAGATTAGTTAATGTATGCAGTAGTTATAACACACTTCCTGTTTCACGTTTCTCGCCATAATTTCGTTTACTCGCCACAGCCAAACCGTTCGAGATATCAAAAATCCCCTGGCAATTTTTCATCCTCAGTGTCTTGACTTCATGCTGACCGAGTTTCGTGCCGTGTGTTTGAATTCTCTAGGAGGAGTATTTCACATTCCATTGCATGTGTTTTCCAAACAACCCTTAATAGCCGACTTCCTGTTGGGCTGGGGTAAAAAGTAAGAGCATGAAGTATATATGAACCGATGAGATCTATATGTGTACTGAGTTTCATATTATTACATGCAAGCGTGTTTGATTTATGGACCAAGTGTTCAAACCACGTTCCAGGGGGCGCTGTCGAGCCCCCCTGCCACGCCCGGGTACCAGCTTCAGCCCGGCCCTGATGGCCGCGGGTTCTGACCTGTGTGCAAAGTTTCAAGAGTTTTCGAGCACGTTAAGGCCCCCAAAAGTGCCCAAAAGGTAGTAAAATAATAATAATAATAATAAATATAGCTGCGAGCAGCGATTACGGGCCCAAGCCGGTGGCACCGCAACCCCGGTGCCTTTAGTTACCTAAAGGCACCAGGGTGGCGGTGCCGCCGGCTTTGGCCCTTCATCGCTGCTCGCAGCTATATTTATATATATATATATATATATATATATATATATATGTATATATATATATATATATATATATATATATATATATATATATGTATATGTATATGTATATGTATATATATATATATATATATATATATATATATATATGTATATATATATATATAAAAAGCCGGTGGCACCGCCACCCTGGTGCCTTTAGGGTTATTGTGCACGACGTGACACAAAATATCTGCTCACTATCTGCCGAACGACTCTGGTAGTTCCGCTTCAGCACTGATGATGTTGTAGAAATAGTGCGCTCTGGTTGGTCTGGATTATTCGGGATTTTTTATTTTATACAGAAATAAGTTATTTATAATTCAGATGAGAATAAAGTTAGTGTTGATTAAAATGAAGGAAAACAAATATATTGATCTGAAATATAGAACATTAATTTTAAATTTATTTAGGTTCAATTACCAAACATACAATCTTAATTTAATTTAAAGCAAACAATACATTTAAAATATATTGGTTGTATGCACTTTTTTTTATAAAAAAAAGATATATATCCAAAAAGACAAGGCCTTAAAGGGTTAAACTCTTGTCACTGTAACAGACACAATCTCTCTCTAATATATAAATATATATAAATTCAATAGGCCTACCTGATTTTGAACACAAGAGGGCAGTATAGCACTATATATGATTTGGATTATTATTATTTTTGACTAAACAACCATTCTGGCTGTTTTTAAACTTAAAAATAATTCTTAAATTGAAAAAAAATTTCTGCTCTGAAAATATAAATAAGCATAAAAATTGAATAAGCACTTTGAATATTCTAAACAGAATAAGCACTAGTCGCTAATGAGTAAGTACTAGTACTTAATGGAATAGATACTAGTATCTAAAAAATAAGTACTAGTAGCATGAAAATAGAGACTAGTAGGTTAAAATGATTAAATGTTAAAACGGCTTGCCATATTAGCTCAGAGAGAGACAGAGAGAGGCTCACCATATTCAAACCAAAATATCTAACTTCCTCTTGGTCTGAGCTAATTACGGTAAATTAGAAAGTTGTCCGGCTCGAAGAGTACAATATACATATCGAGTTTTGTTACTGTGGATAAAACTAACCCCCCCACTTTTGTCAAAAGCATTTAGAAAGTGACACACTTCTTGCTGCCAGTTGGTGGCGCTATAACTTTGACTCACAATAGTTACATCCATCTGATCGGCCTTCCTAAACCCATAATATTATTTTTTTAGGTTTAGGAAGGCCGATCAGATGGATGTAACTATTGTTGCTATATAGCCGACTTCCTAATTTTAAATTTATTTAGGTTCAATTACCAAACATACAATCTTAATTTAATTTAAAGCAAACAATACATTTACAATATATGGGTTGTATGCACATTTTGTAATAAAAAAAGAGATATATATCCAAAAAGACAAGGCCTTAAAGGGTTAAACTCTTGTCACTGTAACAGACACAATCTCTCTCACACACACGTCAAATCACTTACATTTTATATGCAATATTGACTTTTTTCTGTTTCAGCAGTGAAACTAGTTAAACAAAGATCACAGCAGAACCATTGCGCATCTCACAGCAACGTGTTTTCTCATTACTGAATGATTCAGCATTTTGAACGAATCGGTTGACTGAAAGATTCAATGACCAATCCATAATCTGTCTCATTCATGAATGACTCAGCCGTTCGAACGAATCGTTCGAACAAATGAATCAATGACTCGCTCATTAAGACGGTCGCCTGGCGACACCTAATGACGGTTTAGTGATATGTTTAAAAGTATCATTCTTTCAAACGATTGATAATTAACTCATATTTGAAACATAAGCTATATATATATATATACACACACATATATATACACAAAAATAAAATAAAAACACATTTGAAGCGTGTTTGCTTACTAAATTGTGAGCGGAACGAAAGTTGCAGCAAATATCAGCAATAAATTTCATTAATCACGAGAGTGAAGTGCTGACTGAAAAGATGATGACGGAATAGGCTATTTTATGTAAAAGCGCCTATTTAAGCGAATCTGTCATTGTACTCTTTTGTTGTTGTGTTTTCCGTGAAAAATAATAGACTATTGAACTCACAATTCAAGCAATCGGCCCCCGATATTGCACTAATTTTAAAGTGACACTAAAAAGTATGCGGCTGCAGTGGCATTCATTACAGTGCGCATCCATGGCGACGAGCGAGCAAAACAGAGCGAACGTTTTTTCATTTCTACTTCCATAGAAATTCATTCGAGCGCACTGCGAGCGCCACCACTATAAATGTCCTTACTTTACTTTCACTTTTAACTTAGCGATATAAAAGCCCCCGGTGTTACACGTCAAATAACCGGTGAGAAAAAATTCTCGGAGTCACATAGCAGCTACCTATATTTAAATACAACAGGCCTACCTGATTTTGAACACAAGAGGGCAGTATAGCCCTATGTATTATTTGATATATTTATTTTTTAACTGAATAGTGCATCCTGGCTGTTTTTAAACTTGTACATTATTCTTAAATTGAAAACAAGAATAAAATGGGTTTAGTTCTGATATTTGTATAATTTTATCTAGAAATAAATGGTGTATAATTACATTTTTAGAAGATATGAAGCTTTTAGTGTTTTTTTTTTTTTTTTACATGACTTTAATCCCTCGCCATAGCAAAACAATTAGAGATATTCAATAGATATTCACAATTATGCTTCTTTAATGTATTTTCATCATGTTGAAAAAGTTTGGTGGGAATAAAATAAACCACTTAAGAGGAGTGATGCATATTTTGTCATTTAAAAAAAAATACAAAAATTGTTATGCGAAAAGACAAGGACTTAGAGATTTCTTTATCCTTTAATGCAGGAAAAATCATACAGCCAGCCACACACACACACACACACACACACATAAACACAGACACCAACCCTCCCTCCCTCCCCTCCCCTCTGCTCCCCTCCCCACACAGACACACACACAAACAGAATGGCAGGGGGACAAGAAATCCATTCAAACTACAATATCTGACTTTCTGTTGCTCTGAGCTAATGACTTTAAATTAGAAAGTCGATTGGCTTGATGAGAACAATATGCGTGGCAAGTTTTGTAACTGTAGGTAAAACGAGCAAAGTTATAACACACTTTATGTGTCCTTTTTTAGTCATAAAATTAATTTCCTCGCCACGGCCAAACCGTTCGAGATATCAAAAATCCCTCCGGAATTTAGCATCATCAATGTCTTGACGTCATGCTGACCGAGTTTGCTTGAAATCCGATCAATTCCCAAGGAGAATTAAATAGAATTTCAGGGGTATGCGTTTCCAAACAAACCATGATAGCCGGCTTCCTGTTGGGATGTCGTAAAACTTAGAGCACGAAAGTTGTTTAACCCAATGAGATCTATAAGTGTACACAGTTTCATATTATTACATGCAAGTGTCTTTGATTTATGGACAAGTGTTCGAATCCCAGTCCAGGGGGCGCTGTCGGTCCGCCCTGCCACGCCCGGGTACCAGCTTCAGTCCGGCCCTGATGGCCACGGGTTCTGACCCGTGTGCAAAGTTTCAAGAGTTTTAGAGGATGTTAAGAGCCCCAAAAGCCCCCGAAACCTTGATCAACAATAATTAAAAGCTTTGTCACTCAAACAGACACATCCCCCTCCCCCCACAGACACAGAGGTATGCAGAGAGAGGGAGAGAGGGACAGAGATTACTCCAAAACATCCCATTCAAACCAAAATATCTGACTTCCTGTTGTTCGGAACCAAAAACTGTAAATTAGAAAGTTGTCCGGCTTGATCTGAACAATATGCCTACCGAGTTTTAAGATTGCAGGTAAAACTATGAAACTAACCCTCTCACTTTTGTCAAAAGGTGGCGCTACTGAGTCCCTGCACCACGCCCGTTCCTGAAACTTTGCACATGTCTACTGGCTAATATATGTGACATGTCTGTCGAGTTTCATGCAATTTCAAGCATGCTAAGAGTCTCAAAAGCATCAAAAAATAATTTTAAAGTTTGATGTGTTGCCACGGCAACAGTATCAAAGATATCAAGAATCCATTCACAGGTCTACATCTGGCGTATGTTTACATTATACAGATGAAGTTTGAAGCAAATTGGGTTAAAATAAGAGGGTGATTTCGAAGCATTTTGAAAGTGACACACTTCCTGCTGCCAGTTGGTGGCGCTATAACTTTGACTCACAATAGTCACATCCATGTGATCGGCCTCTTACAGCGAACACACTGGTGAAGTTTCATCAAGATCAGTTAATGTATGCAGAAGTTATAACACACTTCCTGTTTCACGTTTCTCGCCATAATTTCGTTTCCCCGCCACGGCCAAACCGTTCGAGATATCAAAAATCCCCTCGCAATTTTTCATCCTCAATGTCTTGACTTCATGCTGACCGAGTTTCGAGGCATTTCTTTGAATTCTCTAGGAGAAGTACTTTAAATTCCATTGCATGCGTTTTACAAACAACCCTAAATAGCCGACTTCCTGTTGGGCTGGGGTAAAAAGTAAGAGCATGAAGTATATATGAACCGATGAGATCTATATGTGTACCGAGTTTCATATTCTTACATACAAGCGTGTTTGATTTATGGACCAAGTTTTCGGACCCCGTTCCAGGGGGCGCTGTCGAGCCCCCCTGCCACGCCCGGGTACCATCTTCACCCCGACCCTGATGGCCGCGGGTTCTGACCCGCGTGCAAAGTTTCAAGAGTTTTCGTGCACGTTAAGAGCCCCAAAAGTGCCCGAATAGTCGTAAGAAAAATAAAAGAGGAGAAAAAAAAAAAAAAAAAAATATATAAATATAGCTGCGAGCAGCGATTACGGGCCCAAGCCGGTGGCACCGCAACCCCGGTGCCTTTAGTTACCTTAAGGCACCAGGGTGGCGGTGCCGCCGGCTTGGGCCCTTCATCGCTGCTCGCAGCTATATATATATATATATATATATATATATATATATATATATATATATATTTATATATATATATATATATATATATATATATATATATAAAGCCGGTGGCACCGCCACCCTGGTGCCTTTAGGGTTATTGTGCACGACGTGACACAAAATATCTGCTTGCTATCTGCCGAACGGCTCTGGTAGTTTCGCTTCAGCACTGATGATGTTGTAGAAATAGTGCGCTCTGGTTGGTCTGGATTATTCGGGATTTTTTATTTTATACAGAAATAAATTCTTTATAATTCAGATGAGAATAAAGTTAGTGTTGATTAAAATGAAGGAAAACAAATATATTGATCTGAAATATAGCACATTAATTTAAAATTTATTTAGGTTCAATTACCAAACATACAATCTTAATTTAAGTTAAAGCAAACAATACATTTAAAATATATGGGTTGTATGCACATTTTTTTTAATAAAAAAAATATATATCCAAAAAGACAAGGCCTTAAAGGGTTAAACTCTTGTCACTGTAACAGACACATCTCTCTCTCACACACACACACACACACACACACACACACACACACACACACACACACACACACACGTCAAGTCAATTACATTTTTAGATGCAATATTGAATAAGCAGAAAAATCGGATTTTCTGCTCTGAAAATATAAATAAGCAAAAAAATTTAATAAGCACTTTGAATATTCTAAACAGAATAAGCACTAGTCACTAATGAATAAGTACTAGTACTTAATGGAATAGATACTAGTATCTAAAAAATAAGTACTAGTAGCATGAAAATAGAGACTAGTAGGTTAAAATGATTAAATGTTAAAACGGCTTGCCATATTGGCTCAGAGAGAGAGAAAGAGAAAATGACCTTTTAGATACTAGTACCTATTAATAGATACTAGTATTTATTCAATAAATACTAGTACTAAGTCATTAGATACTAGTACCTATTAAATAGATACCAGTACTTATTCATTAGCTACTAATACGTATTCAAAAGAATATCTAAAGAATAAGCACTAGTATCTAAAGAATAGGCACTAGTACTAAAGAATAAGCACTAGTCGCTAATGAATAAGTACCAGTACTTAATGGAATAGATACTAGTATCTAAAAATAAGTACTAGTAGCATGAAAATAGAGACTAGTAGGTTAAAATGATTAAATGTTAAAGCGGCTTGCCATATTGGCTCAGAGAGAGAGAGAGAGAGAAAATGACCCTATTCAAACCACAATATCTGACTTTCTGAGGGTCGGAGCTAATTACTTTAAATTAGAAAGTTGTTTGGCTTGAGGAGAAGAATATACACGCTGAGTTTTGTAACTGTAGATAAAACTAACCCCCCCCCACTTTTGTCAAAAGCATTTAGAAAGTGACACACTTCCTGCTGCCAGTTGGTGGCGCTATAACTTTGACTCACAATAGTCACATCCATGTGATCGGCCTCTTACAGCGAACATACTGTTGAAGTTTCATCAAGATCAGTTAATGTATGCAGAAGTTATAACACACTTCCTGTTTCCATTATTCGCCATAAATTCGTTTCCTCGCCACGGCCAAACCGTTCGAGATATGAAAAATCCCCTGGCAATTTTTCATCCTCAATGTCTTGACATCATGCTGACCGAGTTTCCTTGCGATTGGTTGAATTCTCTAGGAGGAGTATATCGAATTCCAGGGGCATACGCTTCCAAACAAACCATAATAGCCGACTTCCTGTTGGGCTGGGGTAAAAAGTAAAAGTACAAAGGATATATGAACCGATGAGATCTATATGTGTACCGAGTTTCATATTATTACATGGAAGCGTGTTTGATTTATGGACCAAGTTTTCGGACCCCGTTCCAGGGGGCGCTGTCGAGCCCCCCTGCCACGCCCGGGTACCAGCTTCAGCCCGGCCCTGATGGCCGCGGGTTCTGACCAGTGTGCAAAGTTTCAAGAGTTTTCGTGCACGTTAAGAGCCCCAAAAGTGCCCGAATAGTCGATAAAATAATAATAATAATAATAATAATAAATATAGCTGTGAGCAGCGATTACGGGCCCAAGCCGGTGGCACCGCAACCCCGGTGCCTTTAGTTACCTAAAGGCACCGGGGTGGCGGTACCACCGGCTTTGGCCCTTCATCGCTGCTCGCAGCTATATTTCCCATTCATAAAGCCGGTGGCACCGCCACCCTGGTGCCTTTAGGGTTATTGTGCACGACGTGCAAAAACGTAACCCTGCTTTGACTGTCGAAAAGAAGTGTGCTGTAGAGCTTGTATCAGTGTGGGCTCTGCAAAAGTGTGCATTGAGGGCACATATCAACCACAAAGTATGCGAGAGCAACCTTCTGAAAGGTCAGGTCTACATCCAGGTCTACATCTGCCGTGTGTTTACATCATAGTAGCGAATTTTGAAGCAATCAGGTGATTTCAAAGCTTTTTGAAAGTGACAGACTTCCTGCTGCCAGTTGGTGGCGCTATAACCGGGGTGGCGGTGCCGCCGGCTTTGGCCCTTTCATCGCTGCTCGCAGCTATATTTATATATATACACACACAAACACACACACACACACACACATATATATATATATATATATGTACATAAATATATATATATTGTTTTTTTAAGAGACAAGACAGAATATTACTTGCCTGATCTGATTAGAAAAATAGTGTTTGTGTGTGTGTGTGTGTGTGTGTGTGTGTGTGTGTGTGTGTGTGTGTGTGTGTGTGTGTGTGTGTGTGTGTGTGTGTGTGTGTGTGTGTGTGTGTGTGTGTGTGTGTGTGTGTGTGTGTGTGTGTGTGTGTTTGTGTGTGTGTGTGGCGTAATTGAACAATGTAGACATAAAAACATACTCCGTCCTTTTGTTCATACAGGACATTATTCAAACTGCAAAGTGTTTACTTATATTTGTGTACACTTGCAATAAAACACAACATTGTGCTTTTGTCAAGCTATAAACTCTTGTCAAACTGTAAACTACAACTGTCACCCAACCAAAATCTCTTACACACACACACACACACACAGTTTAAAAGCAAAAAATATCAAACAATCCTATTTAAAAACAGTCTGTGGGAGCCATCTTTTGGACATTCATCATATCGCATTGGTTTTCATTTCTTGTCATCAAACAGAGCCCTAATCTGTTTATTTTTTCAGTTACACATTCTACATTGATTAAAAAAGAAAAATCAAATGTGTTTTTATTTTATACAGAAAAAAATAATCTATCATTCAGATGAGAATAAAGTTAGTGTTAGTTCAAATTTTAAGGAAAACAAATATATGATCTGAAATATAGCACATTCATTTAAAATTCATTCAGGTTCAATTACCAAACATTCAATCTTAATGTAATTTAAAGCAAACAATACATTTAAAATATATGGGTTGTATGACTATTTTTTAATATAAAAAGATATATATCCAAAAAGACAAGGCCTAAAGTTTAACAAGGGTTAAACTCTTATCACTGTAACAGACACAATCACACACACAATCACACACACACACACACAAGTCAAATCACTTACATTTTACATGCAATATTGACTTTTTTTCTGTTTCAGCAGCGAAAATAGTTAAACAAAGATCACAGCAGAACCATCGCGCATCTCACAGCAACGCGTTCTCATTACTGAATGATTCAGCATTTTGAACGAATCGGTTGACTCAAAGATTCAATGACCAATCAATCCATAAACATCTATCTCATTCATGAATGACTCAGTCGTTCAAACGAATGAATCAATGACTCGCTCATTAAGACGGTCGCCTGGCGACACCTAATGACGGTTTAGTGATATGTTTAAAAGTATCATTCTTTCCAACGATTGTTAATTAACTCATATTTGAAACATAAGCTATATTTATATATATACATACATATACACACACATACACAAAAATAAAATAAAAACACATTTGAAACGTGTTTGCTTACTAAATTGTGAGCTGAACGAAAGTTGCAGCAAATATCAGCAACAGGAGTCAAATTTCATTAATCACGAGAGTGAAGAGCTGACTGAAAAGATGATGACGGAATAGGCTATTTTATGTAAAAACGCCTATTTAAGCGAATCTGTCATTGTACTCTTTTATTGTTGTGTTTTCCGTGAAAAATAATAGACTATTGAACTCACAATTCAAGCAATCGGCCCCCGAAATTGCACTCATTTTAGTGACACTAAAAAGTATGCGGCTGCACTGGCATTCATAACGGTGCGCGTCCATGGCGACGAGCGAGCAGAACAGAGCGAACGTTTAGTTCATTTCTACTTCCATAGGAATTCATTCGAGCGCGTCCATATTATACTTTCGCTTTCAAGTTAGTGTTTTTAAACCCCCCAGCGGGAGGTTTACACAATTGGTTTACACAATCACACGTTGATTAACCGGTGGGAAAATATTCCCATAGTAACATCCCTAATATATAAATATATATAAATTCAATAGGCCTACCTGATTTTGAACACAAGAGGGCAGTATAGCACTATATATGATTTGGATTATTATTATTTTTGACTAAACAACCATTCTGGCTGTTTTTAAACTTAAAAATAATTCTTAAATTGAAAAAAAGGAATAAAATGGGTTTAGTTCTAATATTTGTATAATTTTATATAAAAATAAATGGTGTATAATTACATTTTAGAAAGATATGAGACATGCCCTGATTCTTTTTTTGACATTACTTGAATCCCTCAACCATAGCAAAACTGTTTGAGATATTCAATATCTGTTCACAATTTAGCATCTTCAATGTATTTTCATCATGTTGAAAAAGTTTGGCATGAATAAAATAAACTACTTAGGAGGAGTAGCTAAAAACTCAGAATCTGAAATCCACATTCAAACCAAAATATCTGACTTCCTGTTGGTCGTAGCTAATTACGGTAAATTAGAAAGTTGTCCGGCTCGAAGAGTACAATATACATATCGAGTTTTGTTACTGTAGATAAAACTAACCCCCCCACTTTTGTCAAAAGCATTTAGAAAGTGACACACTTCCTGCTGCCAGTTGGTGGCGCTATAACTTTGACTCACAATAGTCACATCCATGTGATCGGCCTCTTACAGCGAACACACTGTTGAAGTTTCATCAAGATCAGTTAATGTATGCAGAAGTTATAACACACTTCCTGTTTCCATTATTCGCCATAAATTCGTTTCCTCGCCACGGCCAAACCGTTCGAGATATGAAAAATCCCCTGGCAATTTTTCATCCTCAATGTCTTGACATCATGCTGACCGAGTTTCCTTGCGATTGGTTGAATTCTCTAGGAGGAGTATATCGAATTCCAGGGGCATACGCTTCCAAACAAACCATAATAGCCGACTTCCTGTTGGGCTGGGGTAAAAAGTAAAAGTACAAAGGATATATGAACCGATGAGATCTATATGTGTACCGAGTTTCATATTATTACATGGAAGCGTGTTTGATTTATGGACCAAGTTTTCGGACCCCGTTCCAGGGGGCGCTGTCGAGCCCCCCTGCCACGCCCGGGTACCAGCTTCAGCCCGGCCCTGATGGCCGCGGGTTCTGACCAGTGTGCAAAGTTTCAAGAGTTTTCGTGCACGTTAAGAGTCCCAAAAGTGCCCGAATAGTCGATAAAATAATAATAATAATAATAATAATAATAATAATAATAATCCTAAGGAAAACAATAGGGCCTTCGCCTTTTCAAGGCTTGGGCCCTAATAATCCTAAGGAAAACAATAGGGCCTTCGCCTTTTCAAGGCTTGGGCCCTAATAATAATCCTTAGGAAAACAATAGGGCCTTCGCCTTTTCAAGGCTTGGGCCCTAATAATAATAAATAATAATCCTTAGGAAAACAATAGGGCCTTCGCCTTTTCAAGGCTTGGGCCCTAATAATAATAAATAATAATCCTTAGGAAAACAATAGGGCCTTCGCCTTTTCAAGGCTTGGGCCCTAATAATCCTTAGGAAAACAATAGGGCCTTCGCCTTTTCAAGGCTTGGGCCCTAATAATAATCCTTAGGAAAACAATAGGGCCTTCGCCTTTTCAAGGCTTGGGCCCTAATAATAAATAATAATCCTTAGGAAAACAATAGGGCCTTCGCCTTTTCAAGGCTTGGGCCCTAAAAAAATAAAAAATAAATAATGGTTAGTTTAGTATCCACAGTGACATTTCTGTTATATCTTAGAACACTAATTTTATGCATTATAGAATGCATGACATTGTATTGCTAGGAAAAATGCTGTTTTTTTGTTTGTTTTTACATTTTTATGGACATAACAGCAGATTTTGTACTTTGAATACACACAGCAAACTTTACATAAGTTGGTGACATGCAACTCTTAATTTGTGGTTAGGTTGAAAATTGCTCATAGTTTTCATACTTAAGCTGTTAAAGGAACATTTTTAAGGGCTCAACACAACAGCTTTTATGATGCAGAAGCCACTTTAGTTTTTGATTCTAAATATATTATTGGGTGTGAAAAACATGATGTGAAGGGGAAAAATTTCAATTTGTTTAATAAAATATTTTGCCCTATTTTTGCACTTAAAAGTAACTTTACGCTAACGTTGAGTTGAGTGGTTAAAGTAATAATCACATTTTTCTCATGGAATGTATAAGTGTCATGTTTAGGATATTTGCTCACATGTACAAATGAAGGAGTATGCAATATGCTTTAATGGACGTGTTATGGACATTGCCTCTTCACCTTAACTTTCCACTGGAGGAGGGCCCTTCAAGGACTGAAACACGGGTTAAGGTTGGGGATGTTTGTATACTGACTGTCTAATTAATATTTTCCATGTGTATAGTGTAATGATGCTGGAGATATGTTAAAGGTTTAATCATTCTCCAGAGTGGGGGTAGTGTTGCAATCTGTGCCTCCCCCTGGCTGTTTGTTGGGAAAAATGCGTATGCCTGACGTAGTGGGGCAGGTGTATTCTGGGAGTGTAAACAAAGGATAGCGGGGGAATCAGTCTGAGTCCACGGTGCGAATGTAGTAGTGACGCAGTCTATGCTCCAATTGAATGCTAGCAAGCAAAGTGTCTTTTATACCCGTGAATGTGTAACAATGTGAGTAATAAAGCCAGAGTTCATTGCTGCAACTAACCGACGCCTTACTGTTTTGTGCTTCAGCTCTAGACGCAAGTTACCTGCTACGAGCCAAGTTATTATGTTGAGACCAGCTCGCTCCCAACTACGGTTCGGAGCGTGGAAGCTATAGAAGGTAACACGAGACTGCAATCTTTAATGATTAATTGTGTATACATATGGGCCTAGCCTATGTATTATTGTAGGCTATGTCATATTTGTACCAGACCTCAAATGTAATCCAGACCCACGCCCGGGCGGCCCCCTGCTTCTGTAATCAATGCTAAGGCAGCTTTAGACTTTGGAAATAGTGCCATGACATTTGGCATCGCTGCCTTGTGCTGATACTGTTGTCAAGGACCCTTTGCCGATTATATACATTCAAGAGCCACATCACCGTTTGAATTACAAAGTACAAAATAGCAAAAGAAAAACAGAAAGTCCAGAGTGCCACTATTAATGCAGCAGCTGACATTAAGCACTTTTTGATCCTACGGCAGGGCCGTTTTTTGACACGTGCCTAAGGCTACATTTATGTCCCTCCTAAAAAGCATTTGAAACAAATATGATTTTATTATTTTACAACATCTGTTATTGAAAATTTTATATTTTTATCTTATACTGTATGTCTATATTAATCAAACTTTAAGGTAAACACAGAATTGAAGAATGAAAGGTCATCTATCTGGTTCATCTATCTCTTATTTACGGATGCTAACATGCCCATGTTTTTTATTTATTTTATTTATTTCCCAGTAATTTGTTCAGGAAATACAGAAACAAAATTATTTTAAAAAGTTAAAATTCTAAAAGCAATGAATGATTTCCCATAACAATTTAATATACGTAGCTTTACATTAGTAACAAATAAATATGATATTGTTTATATTATATAATTAATATTGTATTTTTTAAATATTATGCTTTCATTATAAATATGGTGATTATCTCTAAGGTGGGAACCCTATATTATGCCCCTTTTCACAAAATTCAATATAAATCTATGGTGTACCCAGAATGTGTCTGTGAAATTTCCGCTCAAAATACCCCCCAGATAATTTATTGTATTTGGGTGGAAATGTGTAGATTAAAGGGGGGTAATATTACAGTTTTTCTCGATTGTTTAAACACTATAACCAGGCTTTTGAACTAAAATTTCAAAACTATAATGCCATTTATCAAAAAGCACACCCATTTCACTGAACTATGAACACTATTGCCCTGTTTTGACACATTAGTCAGATTTGTTGAACTGTCAAAGCAAAACTCTACACACAAATCCCTTCATTTCTCATTGCCTACACCACGTGATCATTTAGAAAGCACTAGCATTCAATATTGTTCACTCAAGTCAGCTCAGCTTCAGCTCAGTTAGCACACAATTACCCAGGTGAAAACACTAAGAGTCAAAATTGAACACACGTCAGTCAGATCCTTCAATAGATAAAAGGTTATACAATATTTTATAAAAGATCAAAATCAGTTTACTGAGTTTTGGAACAATGGATCCACAGAGAAATTATAAGCAATAGGTCGAGGAGGGAGAGGAAGAGGAGGAGGAGAAGGAAGAGGAAGAGGAGGAGGAAGAGGAGGAGGAGGGAGAGGAAGAAGAGGAGGAGGAGGAGAAGAAGGAGGAGGAAGAGGAGGAGGGAGAGGAGGAGGAGGAGGAGGAGGAAGAGGAATTGGAGGAGGAGGAGGAGGAGGAGGAGGAAGGGCAAGGGCAAGAAGACAAGCAGTCTCGGATGAAATTCAAGCCACTTTAGTTGGCCATGTCCTTGTCCATGGTATGACTATGAGGGAGGCTGGGCAACGAGTACAGCCAAATTTGAGTCGCTCCACCGTCGCCTCCATCATCAGATCCTTCAGGGAGGTGTGGTGGCAAACACATTTATATCACTGAATAAGAGACAAACATTTCCAATTGTCTTTGATGAGGTTTCTGTTCTTGCAAGAAAAGGCCAGCAGTCGTACAGTCACACAGAGTGTGTGTGACAGTGAAGGGAGGGCATCCTTTCTCCTTTGAAGTCTTAACTCACAGAATGTTATCTTTCTAGGCCAATGATGGTATTTCAACTATATGTGGAACATTCTTAGACTTGTTCATCATATTGTATCCTTGAGTGGAGGCATGTACCAACACTCTTTACCATTCCAATACTTTGAACCAGATTTGAATAAGGTTTGTGTGTGCTCTTTTACAGTCATATGATGCTCACACACATCTTACGTAAGAGTAGGAGAGAGTAAAAAAAAAAGATTAGGGCGGGCGGGGAACATGCACAAGCAACATGAATTACCAGTTTTGGAAATGTTGTTTTGAATTTATAGCACCAGTGTGTAAGACTATGTTGTAGTGTGTGTATTTTTGAGGGCTTGTGTGTCCTGTCTGAGGGCAACGTTTGGTTTTTCAGCAAGAGTGAATGGTTTTGAGTGTAGAGCTTCATTTTGACCTGAAAATAGGATGTTTGGGGAATTGGGTGAGACGTTATGGATTTGTGTTTACTGTTTTCAGAATACGAGGCATAGTTTCAAGAAATGTGTTTAAGCAATCGAGAAAAACTGTATAATATGATCCCCTTTCTAAGTCAGAAGGGGAGCAAAATCTGATTGGCTTATTTTTTGACATGCTTGCAGAGAAAGACTTACCAAAAGTTACTGGGCTGTCACTTTTCACGTTTTCTGGGTGGGTAGATGTACCGGGGATCCGATTATAGCTAGTGATGTATGTCTCGAGACCGGTCACTTTTACGTGATCTCGGTCTTGTCACGGCCTTGACGGTCTTTGGTCTTGGTCTTGTCTTGGTCTCGGACCTCTCGGTCTTGTCTAGGTTTCGCTGTCTCAGACCGACATAGTGGTCGGGGGATTTAGCAATACAATACTGCAATATCCACGATGACACAACGTTTGATAATGCAACAGTATTATTATTTCGCACCCTTCAAATGCAACCAATCACATGTATTTTTTTGTGACACAGCCGTTGGCGTTCATCCATCCATATAACATTATGCCTCAGTGAGTGAGTGTAGCGTAGAGCGTAAAGAGCACAGTCAGTCAGTAGTATGTCAGCGAATATATATAATTGCCTATGTGTAGTTGACATGGCTATCCCGCTCCTCCCTGAAAACTTAACACTCAAATGCGCACATGATATAGTATGTATTAGTTTATCAATCTGTTCTTTGTCTATGGTATCTGTGTTCTATGGTTCTTGCACCACTGAACAACATGTTTGATTTCATTGACAGTGTGTTATAATAACATGCCACTGCAGACATCAAGAAATCAGAATCTTATAAGCTCTTATTCTTATTAATGTACAATTTGATGTACAGTCAGTTTTTGATGTATTAATATTTAGTATTTGTATTTTGCATTTGTTTAGATTAATTTGTGTCTTTGATATCTGTGTGTGTGTGTGTGTGTGTGTGTTGTTTGATTACAGTATTGTATTTAAGATGGTGTTAGACTAAATAAATGGTCTTTTAAATATCATCGGCATATCCAACACATTCTCATCCTTTGGTGTCATATAGGTGACGCCATATGACATTTCGTCGAAATCTTACGCACATGGCATCCTTTAGCGTCAATATAACACGCAGTGTTATGGATAGGTTTAGGTCTGGGGTAGGGTTACGGTTATGACGCCTTGGGATCTGCGTTTCATATTGATGCTAAAGGATGCCATGTTCGTCGGATTTAGACGAAATGTCAAAAGCGTCACCTGTATGACGCCTTGGGTTCTGCGTCTCATATTGACGCTAAAGGATGCCATGTGCGTAAGATTTCGACGAAATGTCAAAAGCGTCGCATGTATGACGCCTTGGGATGAGAACGGGCTGGCATATCTGCGTTGTGTTGACTAAACATTAGGCCTAATCCAAGTTCATAATTGTGTATCTTTAATTTGATGTTACGATTTCATCTACACATTAAGTATAATTTCAATTGGTTACATATTTCTCATTCTTTAGACAGTTGTTGGAGGAGCAAGATGGTGTTGGAGGTGTTTGATGTTTTGTCAGATGAACCAGTCAGTACCAGTCATGTCAGTCCTCAAATTATTATAAATTATGACAAATGCTCTCAATAACAAATGCAGAAAAGTTAGTTCATGCGTTCATGACCTCAAGGCTAAATTATTGTAAAGCTCTACTGGATGGTTGCCCTGCACTCTTAATAAACAAACTCCATCTGATCCAAAATGCAGACTCTAGAGTTCTTACTAGAACCAGGACTCACCGAGCATGTCAAACAGGTAAGATAGGTACTCCGATTACTCCCATAGACAGCACATTTACCTCAAAGCAGATAAATGTTATTTACATCAATCCTTAGGATACATCATCTCACCTCAAGGAGTACAGATGAAACCAGAGAAGGTGACCACCATTACTTTCTGGTCCAAACCCACCACCCTCAAAGATTTACAATGCTTTTTCGGCTTTACCATGGGGCCCATGTGGAGCCGATGGTCAAATTTATCTGGGCCCCATTTGGGTTACCCATGCAGGGCCAAAGTGTCAGCCCATCAAAAACCGACATGGGGCTCACATTTATGTTTTGGCTAGGTAGCTTTGGAGAATTTGATGTTTCCCCATTCAAAGAGATAGGAGCTGTACTTGCATGACTGAAATAGCTGCCCAAGAGGAATTTCAAAGATGAGAGAAATGACTTGTCTCAAAGGGACTTTTTTTTCAAGACACTTTTGTCAGAACAAGATAGTGTACTTTCTCTTAACATACAAAAATACAGCAAGCTGCACACTGGTGACACCCTTTGGCCAAGATGTTGTAAATGCTATACATGTATAATAATGCCTTTTACAAACCGAATGTAAATATTTTCATGAAAGTATAATCTATTAAATGTAATCTGCGAATGATTAAAAACCATTATATATGAAGTGTCTGTAATTTGTGTTATTTTATTCATAATAGTGCTTGTTTTACGTGTTTTAGGTAGGGATTGGCTAACATAGGCCAATTGGAAACAACTATCATTCTCTATTTTTCATTATACATGCTGTGTTTGAAATTAAAACTTAACCTATGCTATAAAACTGACCCAAGATCAATTGAAACCATATATTAGACCAGTGGTTCTCAATTCTGGTCCTGGCGACCCCCTCTCTTTTAGGAGAGAACTCCATCAACTGAGATCCATTCTGATTGATAGAGTCCCTACGCAGTGTTTGCTGATCCCTATTCCTTGAGAAAGGGACAATATACGTAATAAACGTAAATAAAAATTATTTAGTTATTAGATGTGTATTTAATCACAGATAAAATATACATGTTACATTTAATTGTCATGTTAAACATCACAACAGACATTTATCACACAGTTTAGCACTTTAATTATTGCCATTTATATTTAGTAAAATAATAATAACTTAATTCTTACATTAATGCACTTGGATGTATTATACACATGTATAGTAAGTACAAATATGGTACTTTATATTGAATTTATTCACAGAACATGTCATCATACCTCAAACTTCTCTTATATACTGTAGTTTCATCTGTGTGTGATGATGCTGCTGCAGGGTGTTCCCAATGAACACATTCTGCCAAGTAAAGTGAACATGCTCATGGAATAGGGAACAGTGAATGGGGAATTGGAACACAGCCCAGTTCATGAAGCTCTCTCATAATGTGCTGATGATGATCTAAATAAGGTCTATTACACTGGCTCCAGGGTTCACCAGATCAACACCCCATAACCACTAGAGTTTTTAAATGTTCCTAAACCAAAGTTTGAAAGAGCATGATGTCACAAAGTCATGTTTGCTGAAATCGTGTGACTTGGTCAATTTGATTGTAGTATTTCAGTTATTTTAAAATGTTAATTTGTTAAACTCTCCGAACAACTGATTTAAAAGAAAATATTTGTAAAAGGTTTGAAGTTTAATGGCAAGCAGATTTTTCTAAAGCACCATAACTTCCTGTTAGTTAGTCTTGTTTTTTGTTTTGGCTTGAGTTGTCATGATCCGGGTTCCTCCCTTCTCTGTCTCCCTCTTGTGGTCACATTACACACTCATTCACTACACTATCACTTTAGTCTCAAAAGGTTCAGCTGTTCCCGTTTACCTTAATCTCCGCTCACCTGTTCCTCCTTTCCCCTAATGCTTCCTACTATTTCTAACCCTCTCTTTGTCTGTCTCTTTGTCAGTTTATTGCAAGCTATTCATGCAGACTCCTCTTACCTCTTTCATCGAGTTGTGTCCTGTCCTGTCCTGTCCTGTCCTGTCCTGTCCTGTCCTGTCCTGTCCTGTCCTGTCCTGTGTGGTTCGTGTGGAAGTCTCTCGTCGAGCCGGTATATTTATCCGTTCTCTTACACGCTCACTGAACTATGCCCTGCAAATTCAGACGCTGAGTTCCTGACCAGACGGGGCGTCCAGTCAGCGGCTTCCAGTCTACGGCCCTCGCTACAGTCTCCACTGGGACCTCAACTTCGCCTAAACGTGCTGCTGCGCATCAGGAGTTCCTGTGACAAGCTACTTTCAGTTTTTTGTTCTATTTCTACGAGCGAAGTTTTCTGTTTTGACTGTTTCCTGAGAATCCTGTGAAGATTTATGTTCCTTAATTGATTCAGTGATTCGCTTCTCATTTCCATTAAAGACTGTATTATTGTGAAACTCGCCTTTTGGTCCTCCATCTCTCATCTCATAACATGAGTATTCTCTGCCTGCGATGACTTCCCTCTCTGCCTGGGTTTTTCTGCCTGATCTCCAATAACTCCTGTTACTGCTGCCATGCACCCTAATTTAGCCCTCCTCTTGCCTGGTTTCATTGGCCCTGCCTGTTGGTTCTCAATTCTTAACTGTCCCTGGCCTTTGAGCCAGCACACTCTGATTCTCACTGCCCAGGGCCCATCTCCATCAGTTCTGCCTGACCTTGGTCCCATTTTTTCTTCTCTGTTTTTTTTTTTATTGGTTCCTCTGTTTCTGTAAAGCGACCTTAGGTTATAGAAAGGCAAATATTTTACCTTTAGGGGTACAACAGCTTGCACCTCCTTGTCTGCACCTCCTTGTTTGACCACGGCGTATTCTTCCGAGTTGCCATAATAATAGTAGTAAGTTTAGTAACTATCTCTGGCCAAACTATTTAAAAATGGCGGGGTTATTCTGGATACTCCATCTGGCGCGTGCAATGATGACGCAGTGAATAGTGACGATTCTCTCTGACCAATCAGCAGTCGGCATTGTTTTCACGTCACATTTTAGTATCGCCTTAGCTCGCCTCAGCTCGCTTAGAACCTCGCCGGAGGTGGTACGGAAAAAAGTACCCGAAAGCAGGTACAGGTACAACTTTTACACAGTGGAAAACCAAACAAAGGCGAGGCGAGTCGAGTCGAGTCGAGTCGAGTCGAGCCGAGCCGAGGCGAGCTGGTACTGTGTAGTGGAAAAGCGCCATAATATGCACCTTATATGGGTAGTTAAGGTACAAATTGTCCCTTTAAGAGTACCGTCTCTGTGACAAGCTGTTGTAAATGTACTCTATTGTAAATGTACATTTTGTATAAATAAAATATTATAACTCGTCTTTCATTCATCCAGTCATTCATTCATCCAGTCATTCCTTTATTCATTTTATTTATTCATTCATTTGTTTGCAAAATGAAGTATAAGCACTCCACATAGCAAGCGAATTTGGCCTCAAGCTTGCACTGCTGGCCTCCTGCCGGCAATGGCATGTATCCTGTCAGCCAGAGCTGGACCATGTGTGGCATTGATGGCACAACATGAGGGAGGAGTGCCGCCCAGATCAATCCAGTGATCATGATCCAAATCAGGATTGTGACCTTGGTCCAATGCAGGTCCAATGTGACCTTGCACTTTAATGCAGTTGACATGCCTGATTTGACAACGTTTCATTCTGCTATGACATGTCATTTCAAATAATTAATTTTAAACCATACTACAGTTTAAAATATTGAATTGATTAAAATGTATGTGATAATTTAACCATAATCATGCAATATTTTATTAATTTTACCGTATTTTATTCCTGTGTTGTAATCCAAATCTTCAGGATGTGATACTTTGTGTGAGGAACTGTTGTAGAGTGAGATTTAAAAGTTATAGGCCTATGTGAATATGTATAACAGTCTAATGGGGGCAGTCAAATGCAACGTAGCTTTAAAAGCAGCAAAGAAGAACCTATTGTTTGTGCATTTGGAGTTAACCTATGATGTGGTTGATTGTACTTTGCTGTTGAACTCACTCACATACAAATTTAAACTTGTATTCAGCGATATTTCTCTTTCCTCACTATTGATCGTAAAAAATAAGTAAAAAGATAAAAAATAAAAATAAAAAAAACACACACCCACACAGAGCAGCAGTATGTGTTTCAAGACCACACGATATGCAGTAAGTTCATGTCAGAAATCAGAAATGCTTAGAAACATTCTGCCCTACAAAGGCAAAAGACCTTAACTCGCTAGAGTGTGGAACTAAGAAAAATGACTTTAAGGATTTTTAGTTGTCCCGCCAAATTAATTATAGGTAGGACACTGTAAATCTGGCAATAAGATGTTTAAGTAATGAAACCTTTGACCACTATTTTAAAGTTACTGTACTCTGCCTTTGTATTGTCAGCAAAAAGTGAGAAGTCATGCCAAGGCAAAAGACAGTAACTTCCACATTATCAATATTTGGTTGCTGATCACCATTAACAAAATCATTATATTAACACCTATAAAATCTAGTGATCATGGCATTTATTTTGCATGATTTACAATTACTTATAGCCATCTACTTATTGTGCTTTGGTTGCATTCTGGTGGCCCTATTAATACATTCGCTCGTCCCGCGGATTTATTCCGGACGCTGTGATTGTATAACTTGCTTGTAACAGCTGGTCTGATGTTGTATGCACCAGCACTTCTTGCTTCATTATGTTGTATGCGCCAATATACCCTTGTTGCTTCATTATTATCCCTCCCTGTGATATATTAGTCCCGCGTCGGCTCGACTGTGTTCAGGGCGATGCTGAAGGCGCCGGCGAAGTTTTGGCACTCTGCCAGCTAGATGCATGATTGTTTCAACCAGGTCCAGTACCAGAACTGGGTGAGGCGGGGCTGTAGTTCTTTGTTCTAGTAGGTTATGCACCTGCTACGGCATGTGTAACATTTCTCTGTCAACTCTGCATATATCCTTCACGATCGATATCGCATGTTTGTCTATGGAGCGGGTTAAGAGCATACTAAATGTTCTGACCGCATTAGTGCAGGAGAACGCTCTGATGACATCAGAAGTACGCAGGCTACATCATAATTTCTATTTTAATGGAGAGTAAAACAAAGGCTGAAGACCGTATAATCTGATAGGTAGCATTATTTGAGAGAACGCCGGCAGCCCGGCACAGTAACTTCATATTGATGCGCGGCCAGTTCTTTCTGTTGCTTTCCAGCTGTTAATAATTTCAACATGTGGCTTCTGCTTCCTAATGTTTTTAGGTTTTCCCTCAGTTTATCTTCAAATTCACCACAGGGCAATGGAAGTGGGACTGGGCAATAAACATTTGGGAGAATTCCAGTGTAAGGAATAGGCAGGGACAAAGCAGAGAGAGAATCCACATGCAAGCACTACTTTAATAATAATAATAATAATAATAATACAAACAATAATCCAGGGCAAACAAAGAAACTCAGGACAGGAACATGGAACAGCAAACAGCAATAACGACTGACAAACAACAACTGAAGTACTGAGGTTTAAATAGACAGGGGGCTGAGGGACTGGTATTGGTGATATGTCATGGGACCTAATAAGGGTCACTATGGTGACAAACAAGGTAAAATGCAAAACAGGAACCATCACAGACAGAACCTTTTGAGACAACAAGAATCACAGATCTTAAACCTCGAAAGAATGGTAAACGGTTACTTGCACAGGTAAAGCTCTTTTGTGGTTGATGTGAAGAAGGCGTGTGTGTCTCTCTCTGTCCTCGTGTCACGAGTTTGGGTTCGTCCAGCGCGCGCGAGCGCGGCGTGTTTGAATGTCCTTGTAGGTGAAGCTTGCCAGTCTGGCTGTGTTCATTTTCTTCGCGAGAAGACATGAACAGAGGAGACTTCGAAAAAGATAAAATAAACTTGAAGAAAACAAAAGAGAAACGATGGATCATCACACTAAGGCGAGGTCCAGATGCACGAGGAGTCACATGATGAAGCCACGAAGAGCAGGAAGAGCCAGGGAGTTTAGGCAGAGAGTTTTCAGGAAGCTTTCAGAAGCGTTTCAGAAGGGCGCGTCTCTTTAAGGACACTTAGGTTCACGCCCCTTCTGGCATGAAGGCACCAATCAGCTGGGAGAAAAGTGCCCGCGGAAGATTCCTCTTTGTCTTGTCAGGATCATTTATGATGGTATAACATTTTGTCATTCCTACCCAGAAAGATTGTACAAACCGGACAATAGATTTTACAGTAATATCCTATGTATGACTGGTTCAGTCAAGACAAGACGGTCAAACAGCTACCAGACATGGCAGGTAAAAGTAGAAGAACATAGAGTTACATTCATATGCAGAATTACAAGCATTTTAAAGTTTCTTCACACGACTATAAAGCCATAATACCTGCTACCATGACCTAGGAAATATCAAATTCATGTTTATGCATTTCTTAAGTGGTTATACTTATAGACAATCTCCTGTTAATTCTTATCCTCTTTGTCCGAGTGTGCTTCCGAAACATAAACACTGTAACAACAGTGTAATAATAGGCTGTCAATTAAGATAACACAATCCTTTGGAGGTACAACAGCTTTTTTTTCTTATTTGATATAAATGTATTTATTTCCAACCATGTCAGTATGTTAAAAGCAGATTTACTTTCACAGTTGCAGAGTTTTTCACTTTTTCTGTTTGTATTTTAGGCATTTTAAAAGACCTTGTGCTGTTCTAGTGTTAACCCAGCTGCATGTACACTGAAGTTTTACCTCCGAATATGTTACACTGTTAAATGTGAAATGTGTATTAATAAACATTGCTTAGCTTTACTGCATTTTTTCTCTTTTTGCAGTCCTCTATACTTTATTTGCTGAAAACTGATCAAGGTTTACTTGGGCATTTCACTCATGCAATTGTTAAATTACTTTTAAGTGGACAGTTCCTGTGGAATTAGCATGTAACGACACTGATGGTACACAACAATTACCTTAAAGGGATAGTTCGGCCAAAAATGATATTTAACACATGCATTACTCACCCTCAAGCCGTTCAAGATGCATATGTCAATCTTGTTTCAGACGAACACATTTTCAGTTATTTTAGAAAATGTCTTAGACCCTTCAGTGGATATAATGTGAAGCAATGGGGTCCACCTCCTTCAAGTCCCAAAATGTGCATACATCCTTCACAAAAGTAATCCATCCGGCTCCAGGGGGATAAACGAAGGCCTTCTGAGGGTAATCCGTGCGGTTTTGTCGTAAAAATATACATATTTAAAACTTTATAAATGAAAATATCTGACTTCCGGCAACGATCGACGCGCGTTCACGGGTGAACTGAGTGTAGTTTTGTTTTGCTCTGCACTCTGGCTGCGCAGGCACGTTCATTCTACGTCACGACGGTTCCTACGCTACGTCATACCTCGTACGCCGACATCCATCACCCGTGAACGCGCGTCGATCGTTGCCGGAAGTCAGATATTTTCATTTATAAAGTTTTAAATATGTATATTTTTACGACAAAACTGCACGGATTACCCTCAGAAGGCCTTCGTTTATCCCCCTGGAGCCGGATCTCCTCAGAGCGAAGCCAGATGGACACGAGCACACTCCAACACACACACACAGAACGGGGTGTTCTCTTACAAGACTGAGTTTTATTACCCCCTTGGAATGTCCCAGAGAGTGGGATTTCTCCTAATTCTTGCTGAGAAGGAGAAATGAACCCTGTGTAATCGTATATATATTCTAGATATATATAACCATGTGATAACTCTCTTAACATTTATCTGATGTCCCATCTCATGATTTTCCTGTATGTGTTTGGTCTATGTTCCTGTAAACTCGAATGGGTTAATGTTCCAGATTTTGCATACCATGGTAAACAGAATGGTATGTGTGGCATATTTGGTCTTTATAACCTGGTACTGTGAAGATTGAAGTGACTGGGTAAATTATATGTCGATAACAACAACATATGAGTATTACCAGAATCTTTTAATAGTTTCTTCATTGGTTCTTCATAGTTTCTTTAAGCCTTTGAAATTGCGCGCTCTCCGGACACACCCGCACACCACGTGACGCTCCAACGCCACACGTGCGCGCTCCTCGGACCAGCTGCAACCATGTGACGCTCCAACGGAACACACAAGACAAGCAGCTCACATAGCCGTGTTCAGCCACATAAGAACCAAAAATACAAGTATTCGTTTATCGAGTCTTCAGAGCAGTAAGATTGTGTTTTTCGTGGTGTCTCTCAACAGTTTTAAAGGTCTGTAATTTGCCACTGATACCTCCAGTCTCTCTCCCTCTCTCTCTCCCTGTTTCTTTCACTCTCAGATCCTTTTAGTGTTTTGTTCATTGTCGTTGTGTTATTGTCTGTATATACATTTTATTCCTTGTAACGCTTAGCAACCATATACGTAGTGTACTGCCTTATTAAATACATTGTTCATTTTATTGATTCTGTCTCTTGCTCATATAAGTCACTTAAATGTTAAAGATCTTAGCTACTAGCTTACAAATTAAAGATACCTTAAACAGTATCTTGTTTATGGAAAAGTGAGGTTGTTTCCCGAGGCCTGAGAAATTGCCTTTCTTGTCCTTCTACAAGGATAACTTTTGTGAGGATTGATAGAATACCGTACGGTCAATTCGCTGGCGAACAGATTAGTTGGTAGTTGATTAATTCCATTAGAAGTTATTTATACTAGACAATTGATATGTTACTATTTTAATCATAAACTGTTCTGATTGAGTACTGATATACAATTGAGCTAATTTTAACCTGTCTGTAAAATATGTGTACATATACAGTTAATGATAATCCTTTGTGGTTAATTGCCTATGTACCTCTATGAATACAGACGCAGGTAACAGATTATCCCCCTCGTTGGGCGATTTAACATGTATAAGTATCTGGTTCAAACCCGTATGAATAATTATTAATTATGAATTATTGAATACATATTCCCCAAAAACGAACCGCATACTTTACAGGTACATGCACTTTTCAAGTTGATTGTACTGAAATGTGTGTTGGCAGGGCCTGTACACAACCATCCTATAATGATAAAAATCCATCCAGTGTTTTTGTTTTAATCTCCTTATATGTTTTCCCCTGTCTCAAATTGAGCCGTTCGATTTTGTGACGTCACTAAATCAGACGCCCCTCCCACGATTGTTGATTGACAGCAGCGTTTCAACACATCCCCGCCCTGAGCGAGCTGTCATCATAGTCCGTCATTGTTGATACGCTGGAGCAGAATGGTGTCTAAGCGGTTGTGGTGTTCTGTTCTTGGGTGTAATAACAAACACAGCAATCAATTTGATGTTCCTAAATCCGAACCGCTGAAGACGCAGTGGCTGAGTTTTGTTTTCAAAGGGAATATTCCCACGATCAACGTCAATGCTTTCATGTTTGCGCGAATCATTTCTCACCAGACTGCTTTATAAACTGCTTTGTGTTTGTTTGTGTGTCGTGACTGAGTTTCGCTGGCCAAATAGTTGGGCGTGGCCAAAGCCAGTTAAAGTACTTAATCTAGGCATTTGCTAATAGTTGTTAGAAGAAGCATTAGAACAACAGGAGAGAACATCAGTCTGTGAGTGTTTACTTTCTCATTTGATTTTAGCGCGGCTCTTCGTTACTGTTTACCCTGGTAAAAACGCACGTGTGTTTGTTTGTGTGTCGTGACTGAGTTTCGCTGGCCAAATAGTTGGGCGTGGCCTGCTGTATTCATTAACAGGGTATTAGGTGTGTATAAAACTGGTTAGTGCACCGCGGCAGCGGTCGCGGCTGCCCTCGTGTGAAGCCCTCATCGTGTGAAGACCAAAGAGTGTAAAGACCAGCGACTCTACCTGTGCGACTCCACCGAGCAAGGACACCGACAAAGCACTTGAGTATTAAATTCTTCTATTTATTGTTGTTTCCTTTCTCTTCTACAAACTTTTTGTTTGTAAGCTCCTTTTCACTATGTGTTTTCAAATCTCTACTATTACTAACATACGTAAATCAAACGTCACACGTCAGAGGCGGTGCAATCCTAACAATCTCCGTACCCTTCCGGTGTCTTCTAATACTTTATTCTCTTTTCCTATTGGTCTCTGGAACTGCCAGTCCGCTGTTAACAAAGCTGATTTCATTACATCTTTTTCAAGTCATTCAGGTCTCAGTCTATTGGCCCTGACTGAGACCTGGATCAGACCAGAGGACACTGTCACACCTGCTGCCCTCTCCACTAACTTCACTTTCTCACACACCCCCTGTCTGACCGGAAGGGGTGGTGGTACTGGTCTGCTCATCTCAAATGACTGGAAATTTGATCCTTTACCACCTCTATTTGACAACAGCTCATTTGAATCACATTCAATTACCATCACTAGCCCTATAAAAATCCATTTTGTAGTTGTATATCGTCCCCCAGGTCAACTTGGCAGTTTATTGGAGGAGCTTGATGTGCTACTCTCATCCTTCCCTGAAGATGGTACTCCTCTTGTAATTCTTGGAGACTTCAACATCCACCTAGAAAAACCTCAGGCTGCCGATTTCCACACCCTGCTTGCATCATTCGACCTCAAACGAGTATCTTCTGTGGCAACTCACAAATCAGGTAACCAATTGGACCTTTTCTACACACGCTACTGCTCTACGGACAATACACTGGTCACTCCACTGCACACCTCAGATCACTTCCTCCTCACTCTCAACCTGCCTCAGAACACAACACACACTCCTCCACAGGTCACCTTTCGACGGAACCTACGCTCACTTTCACCCTCTCACCTATCCTCTTTGGTCTCATCCACACTTCCTCCACCTGATCAGCTCTCAACACTTGATACTAACAGTGCAACTGATACTATTTTCTCCACTTTAACATCCTGCTTGGACAACTTCTGTCCCCTTTCCTCCAGGCCAGCCCGCGCCACACCCTCTGCCCCCTGGTTAACTGATATTCTTCGCGAACATCGTACTAAACTCAGGGGTGCAGAGAGGAAGTGCCGCAAATCGAAAGATCCGACAGACCTGGGTCTTTATCAATCCCTCCTCTCTTCCTTCTCTGCTAATATCTCTACTGCTAAAATGGCTTACTATCACAACAAAATTTTCAATTATTCTGACTCTCGCATGCTTTTCAAAACCTTCTCCTCTCTTCTTAACCCTCCTCCTCCTCCCCCTTCATCAACCCTAACAGCTGACGATTTTGCCACATTCTTCATAGAAAAAACAACCACCATCAGCGGCCAATTTACCAATCCACAAACTGACACACACATTTTACCAACAAACGCACACATTTTACCCTCCTTCTCTCTACTTTCAGAGGCGGAAGTCTCTAAACTCCTCCTTTCCAATCGCCCTACTACCTGTCCGCTTGATCCTATCCCCACTAATCTACTTCAAGCCATTTCTTCCTCAGTTGTACCCACACTCACGCACATCATAAACACCTCTCTTCACACTGGTACCTTTCCCACAGCTTTTAAGCAGGCTCGAGTAACCCCACTGCTTTAGAAACCCAATCTAAATCCAGCACATCTAACAAGTTACAGACCGGTATCTCTTCTTCCATTTGTCGCGAAAACACTTGAACGAGTTGTTTTCAACTAGATCTCCTCCTTTCTTACACAGAACAACCTCTTGGACGACAATCAGTCTGGTTTCAAAAGCGGACACTCAACTGAGACTGCCCTGCTCTCAGTAATTTAAGCTCTGAGACTGGCAAGAGCAGCTTCCAAATCCTCAGTCCTCATCCTGCTGGATCTGTCTGCTGCTTTTGACACAGTTAACCACCAGATCCTCCTGTCAATCCTAAAGATGAAGGGCATCTCGGGAACTGCACTCCAATGGTTCGAGTCTTACCTCTCAGGTAGGTCCTTTAGGGTGTCATGGAGAGGTGTGGCATCTAAGACCCAACATCTACCTACTGGGGTGCCTCAGGGCTCAGTGCTTGGACCACTCCTCTTCTCCATCTACATGACATCACTAGGATCTGTGATTCAGAAACATGGCTTTTCCTATCATTGCTACGCTGATGACACGCAACTCTACCTCTCATTCCAGCCTGACGATCCGACGGTAGCTGCTCGTATCTCAGCCTGCCTGACAGACATTTCTGGCTGGATGAAGGACCACCACCTTCAACTAAACCTTGCGAAGACAGAGCTACTTGTGGTCCCGGCCAACCCAACACTTCATCACAACTTCTCCATTCAGCTAGGCTCGTCATCCATAACTCCATCAAGGTCAGCTATGAACCTTGGGGTTGTAATTGATGATCAGTTGAAATTCACAGACCACATTGCTAGAACTGCCCGGTCCTGCAGATTTGCCTTGCACAACATTAGGAGGATCAGGCCCTTCCTTACAGAGCATGCCACACAAATCCTTGTCCAAGCACTTGTTTTATCCAGACTGGACTATTGTAATGCTCTCCTGGCTGGTCTTCCAGCTTGCTCTGTCAAACCTCTACAATTGATCCAGAATGCTGCAGCCAGAGTAGTATTTAATGAGCCGAAGAGAGCACACGTCACTCCTCTGCTCACAAAATTGCACTGGTTGCCAGTTGCCGCTCGCATTAAATTCAAGGCACTGACGTTTGCCTACAGAACAACGGCTGGCACTGCTCCCTCTTACCTAAACTCATTACTTCAGACTTATGTGCCATCCAGAAACCTGCGCTCTGCTAGCGAATGTCGTCTTGTGGTACCATCTCAAAGAGGCACAAAATCTCTTTCTCGGACCTTTACCATGGCTGTTCCCTGTTGGTGGAATGATCTGCCTAACTCAACCAGAGCTTCTGAGTCAGTAGCCACTTTCAAGAAACTGCTGAAGACGTATATTTTTCGGCAGCACTTGATTCAGTAGAATTAACACTTTCTCTTCTCTTCTATTCTATAAAAATAAATAAAAATAAATAAAAACTGCACTAAAATTAAACTGTTAGTTTAACTGCTTCTATTGTTCTCATTTGTAAGTCGCTTTGGATAAAAGCGTCTGCTAAATGAATAAATGTAAATGTAAACGAGGGTCAGTGTAAAGCTGGTTTTGCTAAGAAGCTGCTCCTGAAAAAATAATCAGTACCAACTATTCATGTTCCTGCTGCACCTCCAGAAGAAGAGAGTGTAAAGTTTTATTAATCTTTATATTAATCTTTGCAAATCGCGAAAAAAAGTTGTTCATGACCATTAACTGTAACATCAATCTGTCAACGAACTAACCTATACATCAGTAAACACATAGTGTTCGTATTTCACTACTCTAACAGTTACCCTGCCAGTACATACAAAGATAGATCAAAGTGACATTACATTAACCAACCATTCAGAAACGTCCTGTTCGAGCCTTAATTGTCGAACTTCTTTGCGGCCGTCATCTTGTTCCGGGTCCGACTCCGGTTCAAACTGATACGGTTGCACAGATGTGTCCTCAGAGACTCCCGCTGCCATTCTTTCTCCAAAATATACCCTCAACTGTTGTCAAGGCAACACTCCACGTGCGTTATGCGCCCCACAGAACAGAGGGGCGAAGTGAGCGAAGCTCATTATCATTTAAAGGCATATTACAGAGAACATGCAAACACAACACAGAAAGGTGTCCAAGATCGTTTGTAAAATCAGATTAGTTTTATTCAGCTTATCCATTTGTGACTCTGCTTTTATTACACTGTATTGCCACTTATTGTGTCCAATTTCAGACCTACTGTACCTGAGTGATTTTGGTTTTAAAAGTTACAACTTGGAACGGTCAATGAAAGCTTTAGCATGAGTTCTGGTAACACTTTAGATTACAGCCCGGAAATTACTGTGTAATTAAAGCGATTTTACAGTGTAACTTTATGTAGGCTAATTATAGTGCACCTACATGTAAGTATACGGGAACAATATGTAAAGTTTGGGTAATAAAGGGGTAACAACCAGGAGAATAAAAAAATATATATTTATACTGTAAGTATTATAAGGGATACTTATTCTACTATTATGATACAAAAATCTAACATTTGGGAGCAATTTAGCGAGAACAAATACTGCGTACCTTTTTGTAATAATGGTGTACCAATACATACTGTAGCCTATAGGCTTTTTAAAAATTACAGGGTACATATCTATGCATTTATACAGTAATCTTTTTAACAAAATTGCACTGAAAACTACAACAATTGCAACTTTTGCTTAAATATTTGGGGAAAGATAATCTTGTTTCATGTAGTGGTGCTTGTTACCCTCTTATTCTATGTAGTTACAGGGTAAGTACAATAAAAATAAATCACAACCTTGTATCACTGACTCGGAAACCTTTATTTGAAAAACAACTTAATTCAAAACAGATTTACAACACTTCACTTCAAGTCTTGACAGAAAGTAGCACGTTTTTACTCTTGCTTGGCTTCTTCCTTTTGTTACTCTTCTTTTTATTTATTTCCACTGATAAATCTGAAGAAGAAATCATGTCTCTTGCTATTAAAAGAAAATGCAGTACACCCAGAAATACGTCCTCACCAGACCAACTGTATTACGTTGTTTTTCAAATAAAGGTTTCCGAGTCAGTGATATTAGATTGTGTGTATATTATTATTGTACTTATCCTGTAACTACATGGAACAAGAGGGTAACAAGCAACACTTTAATTTACGGCCAGCAATGTCACACGTACCCTGTAACTACATGGAACAAGAGGGTAACAAGCACCACTTACCCTGTAACTACATGGAACAAGAGAATATTTCCCAGTATTTAAAAAAAAAATGCAATAGTTTTAGCTTTACTTGCCTTGACACATGTAAGCCCAATATGGAAGTAAAATAATGTCAAATGTTTTTGAAATAAAAAGCCTGTTGAATTGCACTACTTGAAAAAAAATAGGCATTGCATTAACCATGCTTGCATTTTAATGCATTGTATTTTTAGGGCTTGGATTTTTATGGGCTGAAATTCAACATGGTTGAATATTTAAGCTGTGAATATTTCAATTAAATACATTTCAAACACATTTTCATTATTAAAAATTCAATAATCCATATTCACCATTCATATTTAATTTCCAAAATATTCAAAATGTTTAAAAATATAACCAATAATATTCAACAGGCAATTTTTAGGTCCATTTTATTTCGCTTTGCAAATTCGCTTCCACAAATTCAGTGGTTCAAATTCGACAGTAAATTCAACATTGACGTCCAGGAACTGCAGGAAAAGCAGAAGATTGCCGAGCATAATCTCCATCTGCTGTTAGTCAACCTCACCATCAGATGGTGCAAAAGCGCTTGTTGTTGACGAAGACATTCATTCATAAAATGGAAATGATTATCTGTGACAGTATATGCGGAAAAGATGATAAACACACAAAAGCTCTGTTTATGTTTCATTCAATAACTTCATTGTTACTTTCTACGGTGGCCGAGACAGCTCAACGCGCTGCAACTGAAGCAAACATATGCAAATAGAGAAAAACGTGTGCAAATAGAAAAAAACGCATGCACATAGAAAAAAACACATGCAAATAGAAAAACACGCGTGCAAATAGAAAAAAACACCAGCAAATTAAAAAAAAAACATCTTCATCAGTTTCACAACACACGTGTGCTCCAAATAAGGAAACGCGCTGCAAAAGTTCACAACACAACCAAATACAGAAAACGCGCTGCAAATAACACAGACCACAACGGAAATGTTTCCAGGGGAACCAAATAAGTGACGAACCCGGCTGAGACGTGCTTATTGCTCGTGAGCTTCCCTATGCCATACTCCCTTCGAAGGGCAGATTGCGCCCTTTTGGAGTGAGCAGGGCTCTAGTGTGCTGTTAGGCAGCCGTGTGGAACGCACTTGATGAAGGGAGCAACTAAAGACAACGTGGGATGTTCCCATGACAACGCAGCACGGTGTCCATCAGCTGGTCTTACGACAGAAATATGATGCTGTTAACATAACGGATGCAAATACATTTTTATTTGTAGTTTACAAAAAAAGCTTTTAAAATATGCGTTATATATCTGTGTCTCAACTTTAAAATTTTGGACCCTACATTACCTAACATTTATTACGAAACTTTTCTTTATGAAAATGTAATAACATGAAACAATTTGTACAGTGTAACTGATGTATAGATAAATATATTTCCTTCATGTTTTTCTTCTTTATCTTTTTTATTTATTTATTTTAGTTTCCAGCTCATTGTTCTTTTCTCATTTGTATTCTGATGACATTGAACATATTGTTAATACATTTTGTACATTGTATACAAGTTGTATGTCATAAAAAATGTAATCTCTGTATGTTTTGCACAAATAAATAAATAAATAAACAAATAAATAAAGTATAATTTTAAGCTGTAAGCACCAGCACGCATAGATTTATGGATATCTATGCCGGCACGTCCCAGCCGGGTTCGTCACTTATTTGGTTCCCCTGGAAACATTTCCGTTGTGCTCTGTGTTATTTGCAGCACGTTTATGTATTTGGTGGTGTTGTGAGTATTTGGAGCACACGTGTGTTGTGAAACTGATGAAGATGTTTTCTTAATTTGCAGGTGTGTTTTTTTATTTGCACACGTTTTTTTCTATTTGCATGCGTTTTTTTCTATTTACATGTGTTTTATTTTATTTGCATGTTTTTTTTTCTATTTGCACGCGTTGTTTTCTATTTGCATGTGTTTTCTTCTATTTGCATGCGTTTTCTTCAGTTGCAGCGCGTTGAGCTCTCTCGGCCACCGTAACTTTCCCTGTGTATACACGAATCCGACGAGCGTTCTGTGTAGGCTGCCATCTTGTGGCGACGCCATTACTGAGCTGTTAAGTTACCGGTATGTAAACAAACCTCTGTGATAACTCACCCTCGATGGCAGCTACAGCCAGGCAGAATGACTTGTTGGGTTGATGATGTTATAAAGTGGCCTCCAGTCACAGATGAAGGTACAAACGATCTTACAGATTATTTATGAAAATAGCTTGGCAAGCTAGCTAGGCTAACGTTAGCTAACGAGGAAAGTATAAAAAGATCTGTCCATTTGGCGACAATAAATAAATGAATGACATCAAATAAACAAATTCATGTTTTTCATTTGTGTCCATTATTTATCTCATTTTCACATTGCAAAAGGCAAGGGTAAGGTACAGCTAGAAAGTATACATAATATCGACCAATTAGTGTTTATAAACCATGGAAAGAGGTCAATATAACAGCAGGAGAACAATTATGTCACATAACGTTACATTTAGCCCAGGAAAGCCATTTAATGACCACAGCATGTTAATTGAATAGAAAAAATAGCTAGAGAGGAGATTTTGCTGAGCACTATATTACATATTTATTATATTTTTTACTTATGTCGTTAAATAATTGTTATTATAACAAAAACTGCATTATATTTAATTTAATGTGTTATTTTGAACCTTTAATAATACCAGCAGATTGGGCCCTCTATGTTTACAGCATTAGGTGAGATTGTTTAAAAAAAATAAAAAAAATAAACATGTATCCAAATTAGTCAATATTGAATCAAAATCGGAATCAAATCACAAGAATGGAATTGAAATCTTGAAATCTTTGTCAACATGTTTTCCCACTCGACATTATAAAAGTTGTAACGTTAGTGACAGTCGTAAATCGCGGGCTGTTTATTCCAGTGGACGCAAGTTGCAACTAAAACTATAGGAGGCAATGGCGCAACGCTACCCAGCAACAGCTCAGTTATGGCGCCCGCTTACTTCCGGTAGTTTCGCCGGATTCGTCTATAGCTTGTTTTCATATGACGTCACGCCACTGCCATGGCGCGAAATGCAAATGGAGGGCAGGAAGTGATTTGCTGTATTTAGAAAGCACTACAACAAACTCAAAATGCCTATGTTTTGCGTCGTTTATGGTTACTTAAATCGATCAAACCGCGAGGAGTTTTTATCGTGTACCAAAAGTTGTTGTTCATAAGGGGGGAAAATGCAAGAAATTGACCGAAAAACTCAGGAAAAACGGCTTGCAAACCTAATTTAGCCTAAGTTACGTCTGCGGTCGGGAGGAGCCGAATGGGAAAATACCCGTGTGTGCAGTGATCACTTCGTCAAAGGTGAGTTAATACAACTTAAGTGGCTATGTTTGTGAAACGAACTTTGTAAAGTAAAAGTATGTCAGTAAGACGAGGTTTTGCTGATATCTACCGCCTCGATGGCAGGAAAATCTTTCAATTCAGTTGAAAAATCGCTCCTCTTCATAACGTAAGGATCACGTCCAACATATGTGTGATGATGCAGCAAGGAAGAAGCGGAGAGAGAATCCAAATGCAAGCACTTTAATCAAATAAACAGGTAATCCAAAGGAACTCAGGACAGGGACAAGAACAACAAACAACTTCAACAACCGACAGCCAACAACTGAAACACAGGGGTTTAAATACACAGACAAACAAGCTAAACAAGATAACAAGGGGGGCGTGGTAAATTAGAAACACATGGGGAGACTAATCAAAACGGGGAACAGCTGAACATGAAACAAGACACATGGCAGGATAACATGACAAACAGGGAATCACATGACAGACAAGAACAAGGAACAAAACACAAAACCCACACCGTGACATAGCCCCTCCCCTATGGGCGGCTCCCGACGCCCCTTAGTACCAAAAAAAAAAAAAAAAAAAAAAAAAAAAAAAATAGTTCAGGAGGGTGGTGAAGCGGAGGTGGTCTTGGGGGAGGGAAGGAGGGTCAAGTCTGTGCAGGGGGCAAGGCAGTTCAGGCGGCCAGGGCGGTGACAGTCCATCGGGCGGCCAGGGCGGAGACGACTCCTCGGGCGGCCAGGGCGGTGAAGACCCCTCGGGCGGCCAGGGCGGTGAAGACCCCTCGGGCGGCCACGGCGGTGAAGACCCCTCGGGCGGCCACGGCGGAGAAGACCCCTCGGGCGGCCACGGCGGAGAAGACCCCTCGGGCGGCCACGGCGGAGAAGACCCCTCGGGCGGCCACGGCGGTGAAGACCCTTCGGGCGGCCACGACGGTGAAGACCCTTCGGACGGCCACGGCGGTGAAGACCTCTCAGGCGGCCACGGCGGTGAAGACCCCTCGGGTGACCACGGCAACTCGGGAACAGATAACACACACACTTGCTCGGGAACAGACCACACACTCACTGGCTCGGGAACAGACATCACACACACTGGTTCGGGGACAGACAACACACACACTGGCTCGGGAACAGACAACACAGACTCTGGCTCGGGAACCGACAACACAGACTCTGGCTCGGGAACCGGAACAGACAACACACTCACTGGCTCGGGAACAGACATCACACACACTGGTTCGAGTGTGTGCGCAGCCCACTCACACCACATGGCTGTGGCCATAATGGCCAGTGTTGCGGTCACTGAGGGCTCAGGCATAGCAGTGGCCATATCTGCTGAGGGCTCAAGCGGCGCACATGTGGCATGAACAGTCTCTGGCTGAGCTGACGTGACGAGAACAGTCTCTGGCTGGGCAGACGTGACGAGAACAGTCTTTGGCTGGGCAGACGTGACGTGAACAGTCTCTGGCTGGGCAGACGTAACGTGAACAGTCTCTGGCTGGGCAGACGTGACGTGAACAGTCTCTGGCTGCGCAGACGTGACGTGAACAGTCTCTGGCTGGGCAGACGTGACGTGAACAGTCTCTGGCTGGGCAGACGTGACGTGAACAGTCTCTGGCTGGGCAGACGTGACGTGAACAGTCTCTGGCTGGGCAGGCGTGACGTGAACAGTCTCTGGCTGGGCAGATGTGACGTAAACAGTCTCTGGCTGGGCAGACGTGACGTGAACAGTCACTGGCTGGGCAGACGTGACGTGGACGGTTTCTGGCTGGACGGTCTCTGGCTGGACGGTCTCTGGCTGGACGGTCTCTGGCTGGACGGTCTCTGGCTGGACGGTCTCTGGCTGGACGGTCTCTGGCTGGACGGTCTCTGGCTGGACGGTCTCTGGCTGGACGGTCTCTGGCTGGACGTGGCTGACGTGAAGCTCTGGCTGGACGTGGCTGACGTGAAGCTCTGGCTGGACGTGGCTGACGTGAAGCTCTGGCTGGACGTGAAAATCCAGCTGGGCGTGGAGGTCAGATGATGACCTGGCGTACCGTGGGAGGAAGCTCTCCAGACATCGGGAGAGTGCCTCTCTCCAGTCCAGACCAGAGATATTGGGAAGCTCCCTCGGGTTGACCTCCTTAGCCCCCAGCCGGTAACACAATTTAATTGCCTCGTCTCCGAGGGAGCAGGATGAAGCAATAGGAATAAATCCCCACGTAAACTGAAATAAATCGGTGCTATCCAGGGCCAAGGCTGCGATCTGACCCGCGAATTCCCGGCTCATGCTGGGGAGATCAGACGAGGTCCGTGCTGCTGGATTCATCTTTGGTCGGTTGTTCTGTGATGATGCAGCAAGGAAGAAGCGGAGAGAGAATCCAAATGCAAGCACTTTAATCAAATAAACAGGTAATCCAAAGGAACTCAGGACAGGGACAAGAACAACAAACAACTTCAACAACCGACAGCCAACAACTGAAACACAGGGGTTTAAATACACAGACAAACAAGCTAAACAAGATAACAAGGGGGCGTGGTAAATTAGAAACACATGGGGAGACTAATCAAAACGGGGAACAGCTGAACATGAAACAAGACACATGGCAGGATAACATGACAAACAGGGAATCACATGACAGACAAGAACAAGGAACAAAACACAAAACCCACACCGTGACAATATGTTTGATTTTTTGTTTATATCTTTCTCTTGTAATAGCGTGTAAAGTAGTACAGTACGGACTTAACTCCATCTCGTCCATTGCGCTCTTCACTCCCTGCCCTCCATCTGAATTTCGCGCGTCATCATAATCACGTGACTGACTGAAACCCAGCTATTCTACATGTCATCAGCTTTCTCTACCATGAACAGGATTATAATCGGTTTCCCTCAATACCTCATACTCAAGGATTCCCTTTCCGTTGGGACAAAACGCTTAACACATACAGTGATATGAAAGACCAATCTTGCACCTTATTGGGGATGTAGGCTGTAGGCTACTATATAGGCTACAGGCAAGAAGAAGGACTCAGATTATAAACTTTACGCGCAAAGTTTCATGCTGAGCGTTTCGTGATATAGCCATAAAATCAACTACGGTACACTTTCTATTCTATTCTCTCTCTCTCTCTCTCTCTCTCTCTCTCTCTCTCTCTCTCTCTCTCTCTCTCTCTCTCTCTCTCTCTCTCTATAGAGAGAGAGAGAGAGAGAGAGAGAGAATAGAATAGAAAGTGTTAGTATTAATTGATCAAGTGTTGATTTTATATATATACATATATATATATATATATATATATATATATATATAATTCCTAAAGTCCTAAAATGCCTACGTGTATTTAGGGATGCAGCGATTACTGGATTTCACAATTAACCGCGCTTTAAAACGTCACGGTTAATTAATCGTAAAGACTATGCTACACCGCGGACGGCACGGAACGGAACTTTTGCACCTAACACAAAACGAAAACAAAGTTACACCAGCGGTGCACCAGCTTAAAGTGTCGTGCTGCTCGTCAACCACTGAGGGACTAAGCAGCGACGCTCTATTTCCACCGAAAAAACGCCTAGATTCACAGATCGCGTCTTTTGCGCGCTCAAGTTCATTTCAAATGTAGGCGCACGGTATCCGCGCTCATAATGGAAGCGACGCGCTCGTTTTTTTCCAAGCGCGTCCGCGCTGCATCGAGATAAAAACATCTCAACTTTTCAGAATGCCGCAAGCGCACCGTAGGTCAAGTGACAAGAACTAACAGAGCAACGACAGACGCCTCCGGAGCGCAACCGCCCTAGCGCTTTGGAAAAAGGAGAACGCGGCGTGCAACTTTCAGCTTCCAGTGCAACGTAAAAAAAACAACAACAAAAAAACAGCGGAATGTTTTGGTTACGCAAGTCTGTGGAAAACAGAATGTGACGTGCTCTCAAGAGTTTCAGTCAGTGAACATTTAACTTAATATCCTATAGATGGGTTTCCATTTCTCAAATTACCCATTATCCTCTGCGGCGCGCCGCCATGTTGTGTGTCAAAAGCTGTCAAAAACGTATACTGTCTATGGCAAAAAAGGGGGAAAAATTGTATGCGTTTTAAATCCGTGTGTTATTCGTTCAATCACATTTTTGTCCCGCCAAAGTCTTATTTGATTGGTGAGTAATGTAGATGAACTGCTGCGCTTGTGACAGTTTGAAAGAACGAGTTACGAGCAGAAAGAGAGAGCCGATTGCGCGCGCGCACTCCCTCTCTCGGAGCCAGGCAAAAGTCAGTTTTGAAAAGTATAAACAAGATTTCACCGTCTCCAAACTAAGCGTTGTCTTGCTCTCATCCCTCGTGGAAATGTTAGTCTGGAGCCCTGCATTGACGGTTCACATGCTGTAGCCAGGCGGCTGATATCTGCACAGCCCTCATATATCTGGGTAAAAAAACAACAACACGACGCTCCGAACTAATTCAGTGAAGGAGAGAGATGGAGAGCAGAGGCACGGAGCGATGTGCTTCAGGTGTAAGTTAGCCTCTGCCTCGTCCAGCTGATGTGGCCACAGAGCAAGTGATGAAGGTGGACAATCGTCAGAGTGTACTTCTGCCGAGCCAACACCTCTCAAGGTCTGTGTCGATAGTAGCCGCCTGGGTAACGTTACAGTGATTTGACAGCCGATGAGCTATAGCGCATTTAGCTAGCCCATCTTGGAAATGATTAGATAAAGTGTCACATCTCCAGAGCACAAAACCTCTAAATGTTCACAAGAGCAGCACTGAACATTAACTCCAGCCAAACGGAGAATAATGCCCAGTTTAATTGACGATACACAAGCTTTTAAAAAGTTCCATGAGAGCAACCAGGACAATAATATAAAGTGTACTGGGACAACGTCCTTTTGGCAAAAACAAATCAAACTAAACTGATGATAAATTGATGATAAAATCAGGCTCCCAGTCAGTGCTTTAAATTTTTACTGTTCAATGTAAGCATCAAAATAAAAATAGAAAGTTTAAGCAGTTTTTTTTTTTTTTTTATTATTTCCATCGCTTTAAAACTGCTGATAATGGATGGTAGGCAGGCTACATATACTAGACTAGAAAATATAAAGATAAGGTATTAATATTATTATCAATGTGCATGTACAATTAAGGTTAAAGTCTGTAATGACCCATTGCTTCAGGATATTATCATTCTCCGTAACACAAATGATTGACCCACTTGACACACAAGATGGCGCCGAAAGGACTTGCGGGAGAAATGTGACGTCATCGGAAACCTATCTATTGCTTTCTCCTGTCTGTGTTGAATAAATGTTAGGCTTTGTAGTTTTAATATGCCCACACTAACATAAGATCAGGGCCGTGTAGACTTCTAGGACTACCAATTAACTGCATTTCAATTATTAATAACACTGCATGAGAGATGTTCTCAGTTTCTTTCTATAATTTGTACTCAAACTTCAAACAAACAAACCAAAATAATGAGATTATAATAGATGATTTCCTAAAGGCACATGTAAAATTTGGATTAATAATTAAAAAAAGAGTATTAAAATAAGTACAATAATATTGGTGGATAACATTTGGACTATATTTGTTTTCTTTTAAAAGAAATACATAGGCCTAATATTTAGCTTGCATTTAATTCAATAGAGCCAAATACTTTGTTTATTCTTATTTCCATTGGGATTTATTATCCCTTTATAGTATTATTTATGTTTTTATGTCAAATACCAACAAGATATTGTTTTCATGTTTTCAAGTTTTCTACATCGGGTTGAAAATAAATTTAGAACAAACTAAACACTTAATAATTTTGTGATCTGTTTCAATCAAAGAGCCCTGGAGCCTTTGACTTAATTTGTTATTTTTAAAAGAAAAATGCTGGATGTTTACAAAGCACTTCTCTTTAATTCCAAAGGAAGAGATTGATTATTGTTTGTCATTTTCTAATTTTGTACTGTGTTGTAGCAGCAATAAATAACACATTAAAATCTAGTGTTGAGTGTTCATGTGATATTATACATTAGTAGTGTTGTGAAATTAAGTGATGCATAATAATCGTGATAATCGTTAAATCGTGATTATTTCTCAGACAATAATCGTACTTACAAAATCTGTAATCGTTGCATCCCTACGTGTATTGCATTAGCTTAAACTGGGATCATAGCACTTGCATATTGTTGTCCTCCTATTGTTAGTTTAACTGTAAATCGCTTTGGATAAAAGCGTCTGCTAAACGACTAAATGTAAAAAATGACTAAATGTAAAATTGGCTTGACATTGGACATTCGCACATAGGGACCGTCTCTAAATTTGCATACAACATTGGCATGTACGTTTCTAACTTCAATAGCAAACTTACATTTATTTGAATAAATATCAAAAATCCAAAGGGTGCACATTATGTCTGACACTACATTAACACTTTACAGTTGGTTTTATGACTGTAAGTCGTTCTATTCAAATGCTATTGAAGTTAGAAACGTGTATACCAAAGTCGTATACACTTTAGAGACGGTCCCTAAATGTGCGAATGTCCAACATCAAGCCATCTTTATGCCAGTCTATCACTGGGAAACACCATAGACAGTATAAGAAATGGACAGAGCCATCTCATTGGAACTCAGTTGAGACAGTTGAAGCCCATTTTTAGCGATTTCTGAGCACTTCCGTTCCTGACGCGCAGACTCAAACCGCGTATTGAGGGAAACCCTATAGCCTGCATGCAGCACATCGCCACAATATAAAGTTAAGGCAACTAAACAACCAAGAGAAATATATGTCAACCTCAAAAATGTAACATTGGATCTGTACTGTATATCCGCATCGGGGAATAACATTATGATCTCGTTCACGGTAGAGAAATATGCATGTAGGCTACACAGGAAAAGTAACCGTGAAGGCACCAAATTTAACAAAAACAGCCGTCATAATAATCACAAATAAACTTACATTGCTGTAAATGAGTTTTATGAATGAATGACTTGCTCTAATTTCGCTGGTCTTCGTCAACAACACGCGCTTTTGCACCATCTGATGGTGAGGTCGACTAACAGCAGATGGAGATTATGCTCGGCAATCTTCTGCTTTTCCTGCAGTTCCTTAACCTGGTAACCTGACTCCGCCAGATGGATTTGCTCCGCATATCCATCTGGAAACCTTCCGTTGAAGTAGTTTTGGTAAGGGGCGAAAATACTGGTTAGCTGATTGGCCTATGTTGGTGATAGACGGGCCAAATCAACCAATCAGATCAACGAAGCATATGACGTACTAACAGAGCGTATCTTTTCCTCTGAGAAAAGCCTCCAGAGCAGTGTTTTGCTCTTCTTTCAGTGAAGAAATACTCTGTAATTCCGATAAAACTTGCTCGATAGCCACGCTGATGCTAGTTTCATCCGCTGAAGCCGACATGTTCTTTAGACTGAACTGACGCGCTTCTCGTTGCGTCACACCTCAACCCGCCTCAAAGCCAACGCTGATTGGACGTTCGTTTGGTGAACTGCTCCCAAATTTTCTTTAACGGAAAGTATCCAGACTGATCTGCGAGTGAAACCTTGAACGCTCGCGAGATCAGGATGGTCTCACGAGGCTATTAACCTGGCCCTTGCCAGATGAATTTCGCTCCGCCTAGCTTCACTCACATCCATCTGGAACCGATCCATTGAAATGGCGTTTCAGAAGGCTGGGCCTTATCAAAAATCCTTGCATATGATTGGATAAGCCACTTGTCTGTCATCTTTATCGACGTGCTATTTCAACCACTCACACCGAAGCCAACCCGTGACGCTGAAGAATCCGGTCGGGAGAAGGCACTGATCTATATAACATCGTTTCCACCAACAAAAGCCTTAAGAGCCGTTCTCTGATGTTCTTTTAATGAAACAATATTAGGTAGATTGGACAACACGGATGAAATCAATGTTAACAGCATCAATGTTAAAGGGTTAGTTCACCCAAAAATGAAAATTAAGTCATTAATTACTCACCCCCATGCTGTACCAACCCCGTAAGACCTTCGTTCATCTTCGGAACACAAATAAAGATATTTTTGATTAAATCTGAGAGCTGGATCACTGCTACATAGGCTGCCTAAGGGACTGACACTTGACGGCCCAGAAAGTCATTAAAGAAAATGTTTAAATGTTTCATGTGCCTACAGTGGCTCCAATATAAGTTTATCAAGCGACGAGAATACTTTTTGTGCGGAAAAAAAACTAAAATAACGACTTTATTCGACTACTCCATTGCTTCCTTGTGGGCCTGAGACGAGAGTTCAAGAGATTTCCAGGACGCATGCGCGAGAACTGACACTCTTCTTCTACTACTATGTACAGCACGCGTCTTCCTCTGCTTGTAAGACGCGCGCTGTGTAGTAGAAGAAGAGTGTCAGTTCTCGCGCATGCGTCCTGGAAATCTCTTGAACTCTCGTCTCAGGCCCACAAGGAAGCAATGGAGTAGTCGAATAAAGTCGTTATTTTAGTTTTTTTTCCGCACAAAAAGTATTCTCGTCGCTTGATAAACTTATAGTGGAGCCACTGTAGGCACATGAAACATTTAAACATTTTCTTTAATGACTTTCTGGGCCGTCAAGTGTCAGTCCCTTAGGCAGCCTATATAGCAGTGATCCAGCTCTCAGATTTCATCAAAAAGATCTTCATTTGTGTTCCGAAGATGAACGAAAGTGTTGCGTGTTTTGAACGACATGGGGGTGAGTAATTAATGACTTAATTTTCATTTTCGGGTGTTCTAACCCTTTAACGCTTGTTTCCTCGATGCGAGCCGCCATTGTTGTCTGAATCAAAACAGTCTCACGGTCGCTTCTCCACTACGTCACATCTATGAAACTCCCGCCCTGCGTCCTGATTGGCTAAACCATAAAGTTGGTTGGAGAAATCACTCTCAATGGAAGAGGTTCCAGATGGATGTGAGTGAAGCTAGGCGGAGCGAAATTCATCTGGCTAGGGCCAGGTTAGCAGTTCCTGGACGTCAATGTTGAATTTACTGTCGAATTTGAACCACTGAATTTGTGGAAGCGAATTTGCAAAGCGAAATAAAATGGACCTAAAATTGCCTGTTGAATATTATAGGTTGCATTTTTAAACAGTTAGAATATTTTGGAAGTGAAATATGAATGGTGAATATGGATTATTGAATTTTTAATAATGAAAATGTGTTTGAAATGTTTTAATTGAAATATTCACAGCTTAAATAGTCAACAATGTTGAATTTCAGCCCATAAAAATGCAAGCCCTAAAAATACAATGCATTAAAATGTAAGCATGGTTAATGCAATGCCTATTTTTTTTTTCAAGTAGTGCAATTCAACAGGCTTTTTATTTCAAAAACATTTGACATTATTTTACTTCCATAGCCCAAACTTAAACATCTGCACTTTTGCTATAAAAAAATGTATAAATGCATAGATATGTACCCTGTAATTTTTAAAAAGCCTATAGGCTACAGTATGTATTGGTACACCATTATTACAAAAAGGTACGTTAAGGTATGTTCTCGCTAAATTGCACCCAAATGTAAGATTGTTATATCATAATAGTATAATAAGTACCCCATAGTATAATACTTCTATAATACTTACAGTATCATTTTTTTTATTTTTTTTACTGGTTGTTACCCCTTTATTCCCCAAACTTTATATATTGTTCCCTTATACTTGTACACTATAATTACCGAAAGTTCGTCTTAATTACTCAATCTACAGCGTTACCGAAGACTCAATCGTTACGTCACTTATTACCTTCACATCTAACCAATCATGTTCCAATACTTGCAGTATAAAAGATCGGTACTTACACATGTCTGAGTTCGCAGATGCTGATGTAAACAATCACCACCATCCTCACCACCACCACCAGGATGGTCCCTTTCCCTCCATCCTCCCCACCACCATCAGGATGGTCCCTTCCCATACCTCCCGGGGGGTCAACTGCGCCCCTGCCTTCGTCTTCAGGCAGGAAATGCAGATTGCACTACCCTCGGATTGCGCGCTTTACGGACGGGACCTACGCCAAATAACTTTATAAATATTTGCTTGCTGGGCTGTTGGTAAATACATGCTTTAGTTACATAATTTTATCTCCACAGTCTTTCTGGTAGAACTTTTTATAAGATGAATACATTTCTTTTTGATACTTAAGTACTTTTTAAAAGTTTTACCTATATGGAACTTGAGTACTTTTTCCACAATTGTGTGAAAGTTACACATACGTATGTAACGGATGCTTTTGTCTATGTGTGTCAAGATTTTACAACATTGTGGGGAACCAAATGTCCAAAATGTAGCAAAAACTCTCCATCAGTTGCAGGACCAAGTGATGGTCCACAAATAAAATGGCTACATAATCTTGCTAAATTATAGTATAATAAAAATCTGAAGTGTTTGTGTAAGAAGGTTTAGGAGTAAGGGTAAGGTATTGGAAAAAAATAACAAGTCAATGCAAGTTCCTATACCATACACAAATGTTTGTGTATGTGCATGAACTAGATGTGTATTGGTGACAATCTCAAAACAAAATAATCCAAATTCCTACAAAAATGTATTGAAACAGAAGCAATCAAGAGAAAATTTGGCTGTCTATATTAATGCACATTAAACTGCTCAGCGGTTTAGTCACCTTTTTATTTATACCAGGTCCAAATGCATTCAAAATAATTCAGTTCATCTTGACAGGAATGTAACTTGTTTTTCATGCACAAGAGACCTGTTGTGGTCAAATGTGTCATTTACTGTGAAAACCAGCAACAAAGCAGAAGATAAACAGGATGATGCTTCTGACCACAGACCCATGAGGAGCTATATATTACTGATTGGTCAAGCATCATCAGTGTGGGCAAACAGAGAATCGACCTATTGAATACTGCTGGTGTACATTGTATATATCCTTATTAAAGTATTTCAGTTATTTACAAATGCCATACTTTTGAACTTTTACAATTAAATAATGTTGTGTTGCCTTTTACATTCCGTTGTTTTTCCATGTTATTGTACTTTTATGAAAATCTGATATCTAAGCTTGTTTTAAATTGGCGTGATATTCTCCTGCGCATTTATTGCATACAATTAATAAAATATATTAAATTGAATCAATCGTAGCTGATTTGAATTCATTCATGTAATTTAAAATGCTAGGAATTAATTTATAGTGATTGAAAATGTGTTTTATATGTTAAGAGGTCTCTTAACGGAAGTAATACCTTCAGTTGGCTTTGCATGTAGCTAATATACAACAGGGTGATAATCTTAAGTATTTTCACTCTACAGATATGACAATATTTACTAAAACATTTAGCATTTACCTAAAAGGCATAAATATGTGCATGTATGACAGAAAGTCAAAGGGAGAGGAAGAGAGTTGAAAATATATCTTTGTGCAGAGCAGCATTTTGTTCCGTATTAGTGGTCTAATGTCATTTAAAAAAAAATCGAATTGGTCTAGTTGGTGATGTACTCTAAAACATTTAAGGTATAATAAATCCAACTGAATTGATTTGAAAGAATTTTGACAATTGTTTATTAGTTTGTGTTGTATTGTTGTTGTTTTTTTTTTTTTTTTTGTTGTTGTTTTTTTTTACAATGTTAAGGGTTACAACATATTCAGAGACAAGAGATACTAAATAAAATACAATACATTCAAATGCAACCATGCTGGATGATGAGTAAAACAACACACTTACATACTTTAGCACTTTTACAATAAAAGCATATTTAAAACTCTACTAACACTGTTAGTGAACACAAGAAACATGCATTTGATGCATTTTGAAAGGTTATAGAGAGGAAGAAAACATGACCACAACTGCAAAGAAGGTTAATGAGGTCGAAACCCAAGTAGAAAAATGAACATCAGAACATCAGTAAAATACAAACGCAAACAGGTGCAGTGCAGTGTTTAGCTTCAAGTTTGCCATGAGATAAAATGGCTTTTCTGATTAGCATTATTATGAACGAAATATGAGTGAAATGTGATTTGTTACTTTAATGCCATCAGTCATTTCACCACTGGCCTATATTATTATACTGAAACTAACAGGCACTTCACAAAATTCTTTAGGTTCCTTTGCACATGCATTTGCAAACTTAACCACAAGTGATGTCTTTGATATTTCTCTCTTCAACTGCTGCATCTTTTTTTAAAATTCTTAACACTTGAACTATTTTTAATTCTCCCTGATCTACAGCATTTTAAATTTAATCACTTGATATTCACACTAAATGAAAAGAATGATGGCTCACTTTCTAAACTGAAAGAAGGCTGCAGAAACAATGATTATACACAAGGTACATAAGAATTCAAATATTAAGACATATTTCATTTGAAAGCTTTGCCAATGCAAATAGACAGTAAAACAACATAAAGCCTTATCAATCATAAGTATTTATTGAAGTTGCTTGGAAGATTGATAGTCCGGGTTGATGAATGTCCGTGAACAGGGCTGGGCGTTTAAATTGCTCCGTTTCATCTCTTCATAAACTGACTCTGAGGGTGGATGTGTTGGTGTGTATTTCTTGTTCCCCCAACAGCCCTTCATCTAAAAAAAAGAAAAAAGATTTAAAATGTCCAATAGTCAAAATGTGAAATAAATTATGAAATGTCTATGTTCTTGACCTATATTCTCCAAATATTTTGCCAGTTTTTAAAACATGATCATTCGAAACAGTAGTTCTCAACCCTGTTGCTGAAGCCTTTGTCTGACACACCCATTTTAGGTCTTGGAGTGCCTAATAATTATCTGATGACCTGAATCAGGTATGTTTGATTAGGGAAACATTCAAAATGTGCAGTGCTGAAGGGGCTCCAGGTCCAGGGCTGAGAACCATTGATTTATAAGAAGAGCAAAAGGACATTTTACATGGAATGCAGAGAGACGCAGAACAACAGGACACTTGCCAAGCTTGTTTACAAGAATCTTATCACTTGCATGACTGCTGGTGGTAAATACCACAAAAGATAATGTGTAATTAACCAATCACACAGAGCATTTAGCTTTTTCTGTGATCCAATAACAACATGAGAAAACTGTTGCTGATTTTATTGAGCTCTATGACTTCCGTTTCTCAAATGAAGATAAGAAGAAAAAGGCCTAGCTAACCTGTTGGCCACTTTTGAAAAATCCCCAGAAATGGCATACCCAAACTAAAACAGATACAAACTAAAACTCTTTGCATTTTTAAAAATCATGTAATATGACTTTATTTTGATTAGACTCTAAAATGCAAACTGATGTTTATTGTCATCTTCTAAGGATCCATTCAGTCTATTGTCTCTGTTGTTTTGTGGTGCAAACGAGCCCCATTCAGTGTCAGTCTCCCCTGCACATTCACACCTCTCCGGCCTGGTTATGTTTTTCTTTTGTCTTCATTATAATTACTAACAACTGGCTATCCACGCTGTTTCAATCCCCAGGGACCGTTCTGTATTTATGGAATGGACCACCGGAGGAAAATAGGTGAGGGTCATGTCTTTTTATTCTTTGTTGAGGGGAGGGTCATCCAACCTTTTTTAGTCTAGGGGGAGGGTCACCCAACCAACTTTTGTATTCATGAAAACAGCAACATTTCAAAGTGGCTTGTTTGGTGCATATTTTTACATGTAGCTCTCTCAGTCTAGGCCCCCCATCGCTAGCAGATGGGTCTGACCCAAAAAAAACAAAAAAAACAGACGCGGAAGATAAAGTCCAGTTTGGCGCTGTTTGACAGTGCGCGTGCTTGGGTGTGCATAATGCCAGAACAGAACGCCAATGAAATGTTTACCCGGCAAAGCTTTAAAGTACGAGTAAATAATGAACTTTTGTGATTGCGAATAAGTGCAGTGTCCTGTGAGTGTAACTCTACCGCTGCATTAACATGTGATATGAATGTACGTCGAGTTTTGCAGTATTGGGAATTAAGCCTTGTTTATACTTTCGCCCGGCTCGAAAAAGAATCGCGTAAAGCAGTAAACCTTGAGATTATTACTTCTTACAGTAGAACAAAATAAATGAATTTGAGAACATAGCCATACAACTAAATTAACGATAACGTACATATTTTCTAATTTCACCAACATTTTCATTTAGTTTTGAGAACATTTTTTATAAAAAATGGACCATACTTTAAGGGCTTATGTCTGCTATTGTAGGCTCATTTTGTAAATTTAAGCAACTACCAGATGCACAAGCTGGGTGATAAGACGTATATGCTTGGCCAGATTCGTCTCGAAGTCATGCATCTTCGGATGCGGAGCCACGCGCGCAGTTACAAAATCTGCCGTGCACACCGACAAGTGAAATGAGCCCTTGCGCACCTTCGGCCTTGTGCGGACGCAGCGAGTTTAAACCAAGCTTGAGGCACCAAAACTGCAGCTGATAGAATGTGTGCTGTAGCACGATACTACCATATTTCTTCAAAAGCAGATCGTGGAGACATTAAATCATCCACGATCAAAAATCGTGATTTCGCATAAGCACAAGTATAAAACGACTGCTATCATGTCTGAATACAAACACAAGTAACGCAGTTTACAAAACTGTATCGCATGCGTGCTACTGTGGTACATTTAATCATCGCACAGACCAATCTTTTTGTAGATACAGGCCCGTCTGGCCTGGGGCCCCAAGACAACGACTGGTTAAGAATAAAATGCAACGACAAACTGTGTGAGCGCCCCTTTGATAGTCAATGCAGTAAAGTGCAATGACACTGTTATCGGCATCCCCCTCAAGCGGGCCCCTCTCAGTAGTCGCTTACAGCAGCCAGCCAACCACGTGATCTCTCCTGCCGGCAAAATACAAACCTCCTCGCCAGTCATCATGAAGCGGAATTATGCTTCAGGAAGCCAGAAAAGAAAGAAGAGAAAGGAAGAGGAGGATAAGAAAAAACAAGATATTGGTAAAGTGATAAATTACACTGGATAAAATAGCTCTACTTGTCTTGTACAAATGGTGTAATTTTGCAGCAGATAGGCTAGCAAAAATATGTTTGTTTGCTACCTGTCTGACGGCAAATGCTGCTTGTAACGAACAGTTAGTGCAACTTTTTTTCGAACGGACGGAATATGGTTACATACTGTAATATGTTTTTTAAGGGGATAAGGAAGACGTAGATCTGTTCCAGAATCACTGTTTATCATATTTAATGACATAGTATCATCTATTTACCAATGGGGGTTAGGTTCAATTCCGTGCATCAAACATTAGCTTGGGATGTTTTTAAGCATTGGTAGTGAAAGCAGCTGCATCCCTTCCCTTCTAATATCAAAATATGGAAAAGCTAACATATCTTTAATTTTTCGGTAAGACTTTATAATAACCATCATTAATAGATGGTAAATTGATAGTTATTATATCTTTAGTTAATGGCCTCCATGTCCATTTTGCTTGGGGCCCCCAAATTTGCTTGGGGCCCTTTATGTCGCACTCAGGGGCGTGGTACTGGGGGGATAAAGGGTACCGAGTACCCAGGGCCCGAGGCGGGTGCGGGGGGGGGGGGGGGGGGGGGGGGCTTAGAAGTTGCAGGGCAGGGGCCCTTAGAAGTCACCGAGCTCAAGTCAAAAGTCCGTCTCCACCCCCCCCATGTTGGAGAAGTCGCAGAGCTCAAATCGCCGAGCTCAAATCAAAAGTGGCTACTTGACAAATAAGTAAATAATTGAACACAAAATGGACAATAAATCAGGTAGCCATGGAAAGCTGCATGGTTCTGCATTAAGCATGGACAAGTTTGTGAAATTTGCCAGTGCCAGGTAAATATAAAGCACAATGAATCTACGTAAAATTCACAAATATAAAAACAACGTGCCTACACCAGATGCTAGCGGCGTGATGCGACAAAAGCAAATGGAAACCATTATAACCAGTAAGGCTTCAGTGATGCTATCTACTAAATGCGGTGCATCACAACAAGTCCCCGATAGTAAACTGATGCCCCATTCTATTTTGGATGTAGCCTACTCCAGCGCTCTGACACAAAGGACAAATGGGGTTTCACTTTATTTTGATTGTTCCTTTAACACATTCTGTTGACTATATGCTGTTGCACCTATATGTTTACTAACTCTCATTAGAGTATTAATTGAGTACTAGTAGACTGGTAGGGTTAGGTTTAGAATAAGCTGACATGTACAGTGCTTAGCATAAGTGAATACACCCATGCTAAAGTTGACTAAAAAGAGGAATAAAAAAAGCATCTTTTAGAAATTGATCTTAATGCCTTAATTATAAAAATGAGGGAAAATCCAACCTTTCAGGAGACAAATTTTCTTTGTGAATAATGTATCGTAAATAAATAAATGTTCTTCCTTAAAATTCAAGGGGCATAAGTCAGGACACCCCTATGTTAAATTCCCAGAGAGGCAGGCAGATTTTTATTTTTAAAGGCCAGTTATGGCCAGTATTGGATCCAGGATACTATGCATCCTGATAAAGTTCTCTTGGCCTTTAGAATTAAAATAACCCCACATCATCACATACCCTTCACCATACCTAGAGATTTGCATAGAGAGATGATCTCATGGAAAGTACCCCATGGCAATCTCTAGGTATGGTGAAGGGAATGTGATGATGTGGGGCTATTTTAATTCCAAAGGCCAATGGAACTTTATCAGGATGCAGTGTTGTGAATTGATTTATTGTGAAAAAGTATATTTGAAGAGTTCAGATGCAAAAGCCTCTAAATGCCATCTGAAATTTTCTTCTAAAATGATCATTTTTGTGAAGCTCGTATATTTAAGTTCAATAATTTCACTTAAATGGCAAGAAAAATTACCCATTAATTGTCATTTAAGTGAAATTACTTAATTTAAATATACGAGCTTGATAAAAATGATCATTTTGGAAGAAAATGTCAGATGGCATTTAGAGGCTTTTGCATCTGAACTCTTCATTTCAAGGTGGCTCTTCTGATATAAAAGTTAAAAATCTTTAATTTAATTTTTGCTTGCAAAAAAATGAATAGAAAACAAAAGAGTATTTCTCAATCAATGTAAAGGTAATGAGTCTGTAACCCTGATATACTCTCAGGAAGACTCAGCTTCTGAAATGTATTCATATTTCACTTAAGCATTTGGCAAGCCAAAATTAAACAAAAGGGTAGAGCTTTAGGATATCATAGGCTATCATTTCCATAATTAATGGTTCAACTATTTTTTTTTCACTCCGGTTCTCAACTCCGTTCCTGTTGATCCACTGCTGTGCACATTTATAATGTCTCCTTTATCTGATGCACTCATGTCAGTTCACATTCTTTCCTAATGAGCTGATGATCTGAATCATGTGTGTTAAATAAAGAAGACATACAACATGTGAAGAGTGGTGGGTCCCCAGACCCGGAGTTGAGAACCAATGGTGCATAGTGTATAAAAATCATCCCAGAGCTTAAAAATCGCACAAGAATTACACATTAGAAGATTTTCAACCAGGCCCGGTTCCTCAAACAAAAGTGAAAGCACCCTCAGATTAAATTTTTATTAGCACACATGTAAACGAGATTTTACCGACAAAAGAAACACAGGATTTCACACTCATACATGTAATACACAAAATAAATTTCAATAAGATAAATTTGATACATTTTCAAATCAGAAATTATTTCATTATGCTTTCATGTTTAATGCATTGGATTGGTTGTGTCCTTTCGCGATCGTGATTCGCATATCTCTTTAATTGCCCACTTTGCTTGCGTGTGTGCGTCTCTCAGGAAATTCGTTAGCTGACTTTCTGAGACGGGGCTGCCTTTAGGTAGCCTAAAAATATTAATCGTCCATTTTTAATCATGGACATATGAAATTGGCTCAAGAAAGCTCAAACCTCTACATCACAACAAGACGAAATGGCAACGCCTGCCGATGACAGCAGCGAATCCCGCCCTACAACCTCACTCTCACCGCATGACACCCATTCAAACACCGGCGATAAATCCTAGCAAGTGCCGCGGCCGATGGCGCGCCGACGCCGCCGAGTGACCTAGCATTTGACTGTCTTAACCTGTTAAGCTTCAAGCCCACTTTTGAAAAATCCCCAGAAATGACATACCCAAACTAAAACAGATACAGTTCATGAACCCTTTGCACTAAAAGCACAAGTATGATCTCATTTGAAAGCTGACACTTGGTTGTTTATTGTAAATGTAGAATTAATTATTGTCATAATGAAAAAAACAATTTTAAATAGCTTCAAAGTTTTGTAAAGTTATTAGAAATTTATTTTTATGAAACATCTTCATGAAAATAAAATTGAAGTTGGCCCTGGAGCAATCTAGAAATGCACTGCAGCTAAAGCCACATGTCTGACCATTTTATATTTAAAATCTGAAAATGATAAGTATAAAGCTCTGTATTTAGTTAAATGTTTATCAAGATCATGTCAAATTACTTTATTTTGATTAGACTCTATTAGCAAACTGATGTCTAGTCATCTTCTGAGTCATCTATTCAGTCTATTGTCTCTATTGTTTTGTGGTGCCCCATTCAGTCTCAGTCTCCCCTGCACACATTTACACCTCTCCAGACTGGTTATTATGGCTCTAAATATGCATTTCTTTTGTCTGCATTATAGCTACTAACGACTGGCTATTCACAAGCTATTCATAGGGTTTCAAACCCTAATTTCTTTTATCAAAGTTCTCACTAAATATTTGAAACTGGTATCAAATGCACTGAAACATTTCAGTAAGCATTCCTATTTATAAAAAAATCATAAAACAATAACTGCTCGTGGCAGGTGCGCCTGGGCTCGCTAGCATGTTAGCTTAGCACACCATAAATACACGACCATTTATGAGATTAAAACTATGTTTGCGCTCCAAACTCACTATATAACGCAAGTCTAGTGTTTTAAATAATCTTCTGTGATCTAACTTGGCTTCAGATAAAAAAAAAATCAGACAGAAAATGTATTATTTAGTGTTCTGAACGATGATGAAATCTATATCGATTAGCATTACATTATAAATATAATCTATTATTATGAAATACCTGGCATGGCTTGAAGAACACAGGTAACTCAAATATCATTGCAATCATGTTTATTGTCTTCAAAACATCCTTATCTGCATGTTACAGCGATCTCTGTACTTTCTGTATCACTCAGTGACGTCCTGGAATGTCACATGACTATGGGTCTTCTTCATGATCCATATATGGACTTTTATTGGACATAATAGCGCCCCCATGCTATTGGTATGAATGGAAAACACAGCACATCTCAGTAAGAAGCGATCATTATGATTACATCGACGCATTTGGGTATAAATTCAATAAATATTATTCCTGTCTATAGAAATATGATGTGAATCTATGAGAATATATCAATATTTCTCCACATCTGCACATTGTTGAGCTAAAAGCCCTCAGGGACGTTGTTTTGTGAATCGCTATCATGACGACAGCACGGAGTGTTTTTTATGAATGGACCAGCTGACGCTCATAATTCATATTAAAGGTATCGACTCGTTTTTTTCATTTCATAACTCCTGACACAAATTAAGACATAACTGTCACTATAAGTTTCTCAGAATACAATAGTGGTCAAATACTGAATCTTGAGTCTTATATCTTTTTAATGATGTATAGTTTGTCAAGGTATAACATTAAATCTGATAGTATATTTGAACTAAATAAAAAAAAAAAACGCTTCAGTGCGCCGACGCTCTGGAGAAGGTTAAGTTAACGAGTGAGTAATTTAATCTTTAAATCAGCTGTTTCGTTTAAAAGGACTGATTCGTTTTCGTCAGAAACTAAATGTCAATAATGTAAGTTACTTATATTAACTTCTTTTCAACTGCAGAATAAAATCAGTTTCAATACTTCACACATTTGCAATAGGCTACTGCTGATATTTGGGGAAAAGCACTCTGTGTGTAACATTTCTTAACTATATAAATGTAAAGCACAAAAACTCGTACAGGGACATAGGCTACTCGATCATGTAGATCGCATATCGTTTAAAGGGATAGTTCACCCAAAAATGAAACTTCTGTCATAATTTACTCACTCTCATGTTGTTCCAAACCTGTATGAATTTCTTTCTTCTGCTGAACACAAAATAAGATATTTTGAGGAATATGGGTAACCAGACAGGCCCAAGCACCCATTGACTCCCATAGTAGGAAAAAGAAAATACTATGGAAATCAATGGGGCCCATCAACTGTTTGGTTACAGACATTCTTCAAAATATAATCTTTTGTGTTCAACAGAAAAAATAAATTCATACAGGTTTGAAACAACTTGAGGGTGAGTAAATTATGACAGAATTTTCATTTTTGGGTGAACAATCCCTTTAACATAACAGCAATTACAATATTGTCGTAGACAATAGGTATCGCTCGGCCCTATTTTGAGCACCCTCACTATTTTCAGAAGCACCCTCAGTGATTTGGTTCTAGAACCGGGCCTGTTTTCAACATCAAACCACAAAAAGCATCAATGAAAAGACAGTCATTTGTCACACGACAGCATACCTCAGTAACGCACTTCAGATATACGCATAATGTTGTCCATAACTTTTGTTTTTGCTTTTGAACAATTTATGTCGTAATTGTATGCTTACCTTAAGAATCAAACAGCAGATACCAATGATGCACAGTAGGATGACAGCAAACAAAATGAGGAAGATATTCACACAAGGAAAAACATCTTCTGGGCAGTCTTTTTCCTTTTCTTTTTCTTTTTCTTTTTCCTTTTCTTTTTCTTTTTCCTTTTCTTTTTCTTTTTCTTTTTCTTTTTCTTTTTCTTTTTTCTTTTCTTTCAATGAAAAAAAAATCAGGGTCAGAGAATTATAGAATTATACCTTTTATACTCTACGCATTTTTCCATTTAATACATGTGGTACATTCATATAATAAAATCATCATGTCTTAGAATACAATTATTATTTACATGAAATGTAAGATACACTTACCTATCCATAACCAAGTGAACTTGCCAACAGTATTTTTTTCTTCCAAATTAAATTCACACCAGTAAAGCCCAATGTCTTCGGCAGTTACATTTAAGAGGGTGATAGTAAGGTTGGGAAGTGCTCCAATGACACTGACTTTGGATTTGTTTGCCTTTTTTAAGGCCAGAATGTCTACTTTGTAAAAGTAGAAGAGCTCCTGCGGTTTACTTGCTCCTTCTTGTTTGTACATGTACACTCCATCTTGAGGTCGTTTATCAGTAGCACACTCGATGTTGACATCATGCCCAGAAGATTTGATTACTGTTTGAAGAAAAGCAACTATTAAGACTTTTTTTTTTCTGCAAACATTTAAATACACTAATGAATTTGCAAAGCTATCTTGTGTGTGCTTGGTATTTTCTTAACGTTTCTACACAATGTATTCTACTGCACGGTCTGCCAGAGCAATATGATCCAAAGTAACATTTTTAATTGGATAACAAAATGGGTAACACTATACAATAAGGTTTAATTTGTTAACATCAGTTAATGTATTAACTAGCATAAACTAACCATGAGCAATATATTTGTTACTGTACTTTTTAAATATTTGTTAACGTTAAACAGCTGTTCAATGTTTGTTCATGTTACTTCACAGTGCATTAACTAATGTTAACAAATACAACAAATGTATATACTTACAAATATTCATATCTTGCACCACTGCGGCTGCCCATGACACTCTTATACAAATACTGATCAAAAGAAAACTGTATCTCACGACGTACAGCATCTTCGCAGCTCTTTGTGACAATGACTAGTCTCTGTTCAACATCATGTAGAAGTGGTCACGCATAGCTCATCAGAGACTTTTTTTTTTTTTGTAAAGGAAGCTGAGGAGAAAGGGGTTCTGCATAGTAAATATAGTAGCCAATGTCATCCTAGATCCTGAGAAAATATATATTATATTATAATAATAAATATTCTCAAATTGCCTAAACCTAAACAAGTCATTATTGATGACATATTGTATAAGCATTTATTTTGGCTGAATACTGGTGAAATGCTGTAAACTTGTAAAGTATAGCTCTCCACAGAAATGTTGGATATTGAACCTAGTGCACACTGGTTTGCAGAAATGCAAAAGCAATGCTTTAAACTCAATGCTCATACAGAGATGGAATTTGTGAGCAGCAGCATTTACTGTGAACCGAGGAGCTCTGACGCTGAAAAACGTATCGGTTACCTAACATAACCTCGGTTCTCTCCGAGGAATGAGTATTGCGTAAGTTAGCTTACACTACGGGAAAGATTCATCTTTTCGAGATATTGAAGCCAAAAAACTATCCTTAATTTTGTATTTATTGTCAACGCAGGGCAGCAGCTAGCAGACCTAGAGCAGGCTGTCTAGCGTGCTCATAGGCTGCCCTGCGGGAACTGCAGCAGCCTGCCACTGAGCCCGACGTGACGTCACGTCCAATGAAGGGCGCTCGCTCCTTCACAGCGTCACAGCCCGCCAGAATGGGCGTGGCTTAGCGTATATAAGCAGGGCTCGGAGGCTGTTTCTCTGGTTTTCATCGACTGAAGCGAAAGTCGCTCGTGGCGCGAGCACGTTACGCAATACTCGTTCCCTCTTCTAGAGAGAACGTCTCGGTTACGTATGTAACCCTCGTTCCCTGAGTACAGGGAACGGAGACGTGTCGTCGGGGAGTTCCCTGACGAATTGGGATCACGCTAGGGAGCCAATTGCCTTCGAGAGAATTAAAACGAGCCAATGGAATTGGCATGCAAAATTTGCATTCCGCGACCCGCCTACCAACGCGGGTATAAAAGGCGGAAGTAAACATTGCACAATGCTTTTCGCTGAGGAGCCGAACAGTGTCCAGTCCTGCGCGAAGGTACAGCACTATGGCGAAGGGACGACACGTCTCCGTTCCCTGTACTCAGGGAACGAGGGTTACATACGTAACCGAGACGTTCCCTTTCGTCCTGGGAACTCCAACGTGTCGTCGGGGAGTTCCCTGACGAATTGGGATCCCTAACAAAACGCCATGGTGCTGGCCCCTTCCAGCGCCCAGCTAAGCTACCCAAGCAGTTTCACAATTTACGGGAGCTAGCAAGGGAATCACACTGCTGTTCCGCAAGACCCACACAGTGGATTGGATAACACTGGGAAAGCGTGCCCAACCCGAAGAAGGGGAAGGGAACGCTGCGGAGGCCAGAAGCCTGAAGAAGGCCTGGAATACACATATGTACTAGCCCAGGGGGATAGTGAAACATATGGCAGTCCCTGAGGTAGTCCCCTCCAAGGGGAGTGGGAGCGTACTCAACAGGGACGACAGAACGAGTCTGTCAAGGGGAAGACACGGCTGGACTGCACGTGGCATAATGGGTCACCGAAGAGACCACTGGACATAACACCCAGTCTACACAACAACTCCCTTAGAGGTAGTAGACCTGGCGCCGGCGGTCCGCCACGCCTGGCACCGAAGGGGTGATGGAGGAACTCACGAGGCTAACCAACGTAGGGCGCCAACGGAGCGAAAGACGCACGTATCCGGCTGAGGCACGGAGTGGCGTAGCAAGCCGACACAACCTATTCCCTCGCACCACTGGCCGTAGCGAGTACTCGGGAGGAAACAGGTTCCACACGTAGGCTATAGAATCTCGCGAACGTGTTCGGTGTCGCCCAGCCCGCAGCTCTACAAATGTCTGTCAGCGAGGCGCCTTGAGCCAACGCCCAGGAGGCGGCAACACCTCTCGTAGAGTGAGCACGCAACCTGGGAGGACAAGGCTCACCCGTAGCTTCATACGCTAGGGTGATAGCATCCACTAACCAGTGAGCTAACCTCTGCTTGGAGACGGCCTTCCCCTTCTGCTGGCCTCCGTAACAGACAAAGAGCTGATCTGAGGTCCTGAAGCTTTGCGTTCTGTCAGTGTAAACCCGCAGGGCGCGGACTGGACAGAGAAAAGCTAGGGCTGGGTCTGCCTCCTCCTGGGGCAGCGCTTGCAGGTTCACTACCTGATCCACGAAGGGAGTGGTAGGAACCTTGGGCACATATCCGGGCCGGGGTCTCAATATCACGCGAGAAAGGCCCGGCCCGAACTCTAGGCACGATTCGTCGACCGAAAAAGCTTGCAGATCCCCGACCCTCTTAAAAGAGGCCAACGCCAACAGGAGCGCTGTCTTAATGGACAGGATATTCAGCTCGACTGTCAGCAAGGGCTCAAAGGGAGGACTTTGAAGAGCTCTCAGTACCAGAGCTAGGTCCCAAGAGGGTACAGAGTGCAAAACACGAGGTGGATTTATCCTCCTAGCACCCTTGAGGAATCTGATGATCAGGTCGTGCTTCCCCACGGACTTACCTTCTACTACATCGTGATGTGCGGCTACTGTGGCAACATACACTTTGAGGGTGGAGGGAGACAGCCTTCGCTCCAACCCATCTTGTAGGAAGGAAAGCACGACTCTGATCGGGCAAGTTCGGGGGTCCTCCTGGTGGGAGGAACACCATTCGACGAATAGGTTCCACTTCAACGCATAGAGGCGCCTCGTCGAGGGGGCTCTAGCAGAAGTGATGGTGTTTACCACTGCCTGTGGTAGATCACCTAGAACCTCCGCGTCCCGTCCAGGGACCAGACATGGAGTTTCCAGAGGTCTGGACGCGGGTGCCATAGAGTGCCCCGTCTCTGAGAAAGGAGGTCCTTCCTCAGAGGAATCGGCCAAGGAGGGGCTGTCGTGAGGAGCATGAGTTCCGTGAACCAAGTCCTGGTGGGCCAATACGGCGCCACTAACAGGACCTGCTCCTCGTCCTCCCTGACCTTGCACAGAGTCTGTGCAAGAAGGCTCACTGGGGGAAACGCATACTTGCGCAGGTCCCGGGGCCAGCTGTGAGCCAGGGCGTCCGTGCCGAGGGTCCCCTCGGACAGGGAGTAAAACCACTGGCAATGGGTCATGTCCGGAGAGGCAAACAGGTCTACCTGTGCGACTCCGAAAACACTCCAGATCAGCTGAACCGCCTGGGGATGGAGTCGCCATTCTCCTGGCAGGGGAGGCAACCGTGAAAGCTCGTCTGCCACACGGTTGAGCTCCCCTGGAACATGAGTGGCGCGAAGCGACCTCAGATGCTTCTGACTCCATAGGAGGAGGTGGGAGGCGAGTCGCGACATGCGGCGGGAGCGTAGACCACCTTGTCGGTTGATGTACGCAACGGTCGCAGTGCTGTCCGTACGGACCAGTACGTGCTCGTCTTTGAGAAGCCCCTTGAGGCGGCACAAAGCCAAGCGTACTGCTTGCAACTCTAGGCAGTTGATATGCCAATGCAGCTGGGGCCCCGTCCACAGACCCGAGACTGCATGCCCTTTGTACGTGGCCCCCCACCCCATGGTAGAGGCATCTGTGAAAACCACAGCATGCCTGGAAACCTGGACTAGGGGCCTACTCCAGCCCGTAGAAACGCAGGATCCGACCACGGGGAGAAGGTTTGGCGACAGTGCGGGGTTACTTTGACCCGGAACGTGCCGCTCTGCCACGCCCACCTCGGGACTCGATCGTGAAGCCAGTGCTGGAGCGGTCTCATATGTAACAGGCCGAGCATCATTACTGCGGCTGCCATATGCCCCAGGAGCCTCTGAAATTGTTTCAGTGGAACCGCTGTCCTGCCTCGAAAGACCTGAGGCAGGTGAGCACTGACTGGACGCGCTCCTCCGTGAGGCGCGCAGTCTGGCGACCAAGTCCAACTCCATACCGAGATAAGAGATCCTCTGCACGGGGCAGAGTTTGCTCTTGTCCCAGTTGACCTGAAGCCCCAACCGGCTGAGGTGCCGAAGCACCACGTCCCTGTGATCGCACAACACATCTCGTGAGTGAGCCAGAATGAGCCAGTCGTCGAGATAGTTGAGAATGCGAACGCCTTGTTCTCTCATGGGAACAATGGCCGCCTCCGCGACTTTCGTGAAGACGCGGGGCGACAGGGCCAGCCCGAAGAGTAAGACCTTGTACTGACACGCTCGACCCTCGAAAGCAAACCGTAGAAACGGTCTGTGACGAGGAAAAATCGAGACGTGAAAGTACGCGTCCTTCAGGTCGATCGCTGCAGACCAATCCTGGGGACGGATGCACTCGAAAATGCGCTTCTGCGAGAACATTTTGAACGGGAGTTTGTGCAGGGCCCGAATCAAAACTCGCAGATCCAGGATTGGCCGTAACCCACCACCTTTCTTGGGTACAATGAAGTAGGGGCTGTAAAACCCGGACCTCATCTCGGCAGGAGGGACCGGCTCGATCGCGTCCTTCGCCAGCAGGACATCGATCTCTTTCCGCAGGACAGGGGCATCCACTGACCGCACACGGGTGAAGTGGATGCCCCTGAACCTGGGAGGCCGGCGTGCAAACTGAATTGCATAGCCGAACCGAATGGTGCGGATGAGCCCTCGAGACGGACCCGGAAGCGCTAGCCAGGCTTCTAGGTACCAAGCCAATAAGCCCACCCGAACCACCGGCGTACCCGCGGAGGGGCAGCGAGGTGGAAGGCCGGGACCCGGCTCCAGTGGCAATGTAGCCACTGGAAGCGGGGTCTGGGCGGTCCACCGTGGGGCAGACGGCAGAGAGAGCTCGTAGGCTTTCTGCTGCGGGCTGCCCGGTGGCGAAGGGAGGGGGAGAGACGAAGAACGAGGCCCTGACTCCTCGTGTCCTGGTCTCTGCGCCTCCGGGCCCAGCTGCAGACCGGAGCGACGCAGCCGGGGCTGCGTCACTGCTATCTGCAAGCTGGGGAGAGGGGAACGGGAGTGGTGCAGCTCGGGGGCGGCACGCACTGCCATTCTGACCCTCTCGGACGGAGGAAACTGGTCTTATTATACTGCCAGTCTCGACCGTGAGGGGAAACGAGGAACGAGGCCCGGGGGCGTCGAGTCCTGGTTTCCCCTCACCCAGCGAGAGACGAGAGTGACAAGGCCACAGCCCTCACTGTCATCTGAACACTGGGGCCCGTGAACGACTCAGAGGAAGTGGACTGCTCAAACTTTGGGTACCGCTGATTACAGGATAACCAGCGGCGGAACAGAAACGAAATTCTCCACCCGGCCCTCCCCCGGGGGAAGGAGTGGTAATGACACGCACTCCCAAGAGCAGAACGTCACATACTCTGGGTCGCTCCTCTCAGGGTTGTTTCCCTTCCCTTTGCTGGGGGAAAACAAACTCCGAGCGGGCTGGTTTTGAGGTGCCTCTGGACCACAGTGTGGACATCGTCTAACCGAGGGCCAGCGCTGTGACTAATCACGGTCAGTCACTAAGCACAGCTCAACCCCGAGTTAGAACTACGCACGTGCAGTGGTAGTGAGAGAGGAAAAACTTCTGCAGATTTAGGCATGTTTGGCTTGCCATATTGGCACCAAAAATGCTTCCATACTGCCAAAATTCTTCACACACATCCAGGCGCTTTAGAACAGCCCAGGAAAGTGTGGCCGTTAAGTCTGAATCTTCAGCATGAGAACACACCATTATAGTAGGAACTCAGCATCATTTCCAGAATATAACCGCCCTCTCTCCGATGTAGCGATCGACATCTGTCCTCCCTGGGGCCCCGAATGAAATGCCTGGTCCCTCATGAGAAGGACCAGAAACCCATTCGAAAGCCTCGACGGCACACGGCACGCTGAACTGCTCCAACCTTTACGTGAAAGGGGAGGCGAACAACGTGCCGACGTGGTCATGCACTCCTAAGAGAACATGAACCACCCACGAACGCAGTCTCAACACACTGATTAGGCATGTGAAACCGTGATCGTGGCCGTCAACCAGGCATGCAAGATAGTGAACGTGGCCATCGCTTCGATGACACACGGCACGCTGGACGCTCAAGCCCTCAGGCAGGCGAACAACGTGCCGACGTGGTCATGCTCTCATGAGAAAGCATAAACCACCCACGAACACAATCTCAGCATGTTTGCGATGCGCTAGAGGAGTGAGTGGTTCGTGCTCACTGAAACCCTCAGATCACCAATGTTATTCGCCAAAGCAGCCCTCTCCTGGTGCACCAGAAGAGAAACTGAATCGGGAAATAAGCAAAGGGACTCACCTCATAGAGGCACGCGAGTCTTGATCTTGACCACGCATCTTGAGCGCCGAATGACGCGCGCTGGGTTGCCGTGACAACCCGCGCTGTCAGCCGGCGCTCGACGGCACACGGCACGCTGAACTGCTCCAACCTTTACGTGAAAGGGGAGGCGAACAACGTGCCGACGTGGTCATGCACTCCTAAGAGAACACGAACCACCCACGAACATAGTCTCACACACTGATTAGGCATGTGAAACAATGAACGTGGCCGTCAAATAAGGACAGGAAACGATCGCATCCAGAAACACACAAGTGAAACGTCATCCTGAAAAGGACGCGATCTTCACTCGTGTTGCTCTTTCAGAAGGGAAGAAAAAATACTCTTTAACGTGCCGAGGCACAGAGGAACCACCGCGGCAGACAGACGGGGAAACTGCAAGCCCGAGTGCTGCACTCACCACCCAATACCAGCCGTTAGAACAGCTTTTGATTTTAAAGCCAGCTGGCCGCGGGAAGCGATGGTCACTCGAAGTGCCGTCACACCAGCAACAGAGGATCTTCTCTCTCCTTCCAAAGATGACTCGTTCTTCTCTTTTTAAATGTAGCTTTCTCGAAGGACACAGCAGCTCAAAGAGACACACTGGAGGCTCCGAAGCAAAAAGCATTGTGCAATGTTTACTTCCGCCTTTTATACCCGCGTTGGTAGGCGGGTCGCGGAATGCAAATTTTGCATGCCAATTCCATTGGCTCGTTTTAATTCTCTCGAAGGCAATTGGCTCCCTAGCGTGATCCCAATTCGTCAGGGAACTCCCCGACGACACGTTGGAGTTCCCAGGACGAAAGGGAACCGAGGTTACGTTAGGTAACCGATACGTTCTCTTACGAGAGGTTCTCTCAAGTCAAGTCATCTTCATTTATATAGCGCTTTTAACAATGGAGATTGTTTCAAAGCAGCTTTACAGAGATAAACATACAATTTACGGTAACAGAGATTGTTTTGGCTTTATAGCGATTTTTGAATAATGTTATTTCCAGCTAAAGTTGGTTTTGATTGATTCACTTCCAGCAAAATTATCATTTGTTATTACATTAGGGGCCACTAAGACGACGGCGTTCTCTCTAAACAGACTTTAAACGCGAACTTGTGACCTGATGGCGTTCACATGCGCATTAAAAATTGATTCTATAGTTATATTCGTTTGAATATGTGTGCGCAGGTTTGTAATTTCCCAACAAACCATGCCTAAACAAACTACTTGTCTTGCCTATAAATTTGATACAGAATTTTATTTTATCACTTCGAGGTACGCGAACCGGATTTTCAACAACGCTTTATCTGTAGAGTGGGAAAGGGATCCTCCATAGGGAGAGGATAGTTGACACTTCAGCACTGCATTGTCATCGGGTCCAGGCGAATCTCCTTCGTCAGATCTGGACACGGCCTGGATCCGGCAGGCTGCAGGATAACCTCGGGATAAACAAAGACACTAAAGTTAGCGTAGATGCCATTCTTCTTATGATGTAACGAGTACATCTGGATTTAAGGGAAGTGTTCCCAGTTCCGGCTGACCTAATCTATGCAGCCTAACATTGAATTATCGAAGTCTATAATGTATTATGTGTGTGCTAGGTCAAAGAGATGTGTTTTTAGTCTAGCTTTGAACTGACAGAGTGTGTCTGCTTCCCGGACAATGGTAGTGAAGGGTTGGTCAAAATCCCTTGCCTCTTCAAATACATATATAATCATATATCATTTTGAATGGTTATATACTTCCTTTATAAAAATCAATAATCAAATATATTCATTATCACATAATAATTTTTATATTCTTGTGCTTGTGAAATTATAGTTTCTTAAATGCATGGATGCAAGTAACCAGTTTCTTTTAGGTGCATTCCAATCTTACTTTGAGATTGCACTTAGTACACGCAGGACACGAAGGCCACGGAACCCACAAGGCCGTTTGTCTCTTTCTCTGGGATCAGTAGAAAGGTTAGAGGGTCCTAAAGGCAGCGTGGGCACATATGATTCTTCGCTGGACATATGGTCAAGCTATATTGAGCGTTACTATCAAACTTGAATTGTTGTATTAAAATGTATTCTTTCCAGTATATTTCCTTCCTTGGGAGTAAATGTCAGTTATCTGTTTTTCTCCCAAACGAGTGAATGTTTTAGCAGTATGTTTTGGTATACTTAACTGATAATAAGGAGCTCAGACTCTCTTCAGCCTTGATGGGAGCTGTTATTTGCTAGTGTCTGTTATTTGTGTGTGTGCGTATGACATTCTATGTAGGTTCTGGACGTTCGGACCAGACACCCCGGCGCCCTTCTCTAACCTGCGAGGCCACCACAGACCTAAATCCAATGAGTGGACGACAACTATCTTTACTAATGGCGATAGGCACCCCTATCTCCTCACATGTGTTAAATTGTTTAGGCTCTTAATGTTTCTTAGCCAATGAGAATCATTCAACCTGTAAGCAATGACGTAGCTTAGACCTTGGAAATGGTATAACTGCTGTGATCTTTGTAACTGTAAGTGGGGCGGCCTACGAACTCCTGTGTGAGTCTTGAAGCTGACTTCTGCTGATGAAAATGCAAACTATCTTCAGTAAAACTTTTCTTTAATTTTTTATAATTCTGACTCCGGGTCTTCATTCTTCATATCTGGTTCTGGGTCTTTGACTGTACACCCCTTACAGTTATGGTGGAGGATGCGCTGGCAATTATTCTCGGTGACACCCCTGGCAAATCAACAAACAAGGTAGTAAGCTTTTGTTAATTGTTAGGGCTGTCTGACTGGAAGAGATTTTGAAGGAGAGCGGGAGAGCTTCACTCCGATGAGGCGAGTGAAGCTTCACTCCGATGAGGCGAGTGAAGGAGTAAGTTAATTATACTGCTGACAGTATAAGAAGTCGCTGAGAGCGTCGTTAAGGGTAACGGCAGCAGACAGCGCAAGCGAAGCGTGCTCTGTGGGGGCCCCGCTGGGCATTACTGGTGTAGCACCACCCCAGCAGAGCACGTCCCTGGGCTAGAGGTCCAGTGGCACCGTAAACCTGCTCAATCTCTTCCATCTCAGATAGGGGATCCCCGAACTTAGTGAAGTGAATCAGGCAGTTAGGGATACTAACAATAACAGGGTTGTTTGCCAGGGATGCATCAGGAACAATTCCGAGAGAAAAATTAAAAAAGTTGTGACCCAAATTGGCATGGACCAGTATATGTAACTGTGATTTTGGAGTATACTTTGCAGTTTCATCACGCAGAAGCCAAGCTGTGTTGTTCAAAGATCGCCGCCTCCATTTCTGCAATAACTTCAGGTGAGTATGAACCATGATTAAGATATGGCAGAAAAATGTAATAACTTAATCAGTAACCTGAAGAGTCCTGAAACAAATAGTGAGACAGGAGAAGCAAACGCTGTAAGCAGCTGTGCTCTAAAGCCCTCACTTTAAATAAATTTGCAGAAATGAAGTTGAGTAATGAAATGAAGAAAGTAAATGGTAGTCAGGATTTTGATTCTGATTGGAAATTTAAACAACTTGACTGGCTACAAACAAACAAAGAAACTGAAAAATTAAAATGTTTAGCCTCGTATTGCTTACGGTGATTACAAGAAGCAAGTGAAAGAAATTCTGGGTCAGGGATAATTTCCCTCGACAAGCGACTAAAGTTAAACAGACACTTTGTGAAAACAACTTAGAATATTTTGCAGCTTATGAAAATTAATGTTCTGCCAATAATAATGATGAAGATTATGATTGGGTTATTATGATTAAATCCGCCACTGGTGGACTGTAAAAGAATACAGAGAACTGCTTAATCAGTAGCTCTGTTTGCATTCCTGAATGGGACACACTGCTTCAAGGGCGTGCAGTAAGTTGGAGCCGTTGAGGCTGACACATGAACCCACCAGATGACAGAGAGTGTTTTAATGGTGGTCATCAGGACCATTTAATACGTAACTCTAAATTCCCACCGAGAAGGTGTTTAAAAATGTGATAAAATGACAACACATTTCTGGTAATAATGTGAGTTTGAAAGTAGATCAGTGTTTAAATGACGATATTAAAGTTGTCGTCTGAGAAAGAACAAGAGATAAAACAAGGTCAAAAGATTGAAGTCTTAAAGTGAATCCTTTTGAAGAAAAGATCTATAATAGTAATTTTTATAAGTTGATGTAAAATTAATGACTCCAACAAATGTGAGTTGCAAAATATATCAAAGTAACTTAAAGGATGATTGTGTTGCAATTAAAATTTTTAAAAAGGTTTTAGATGATATAGAGAGACTAATCTCACAGATGATTTACAATAACTGCAAAAGTATCACAAGCAGAGAGTGCTTGCCTCGTCAAACTTAGTGTGAATCCTAATTGGAGATTGATAAACTCCAAGAGAAAACTTAAGTCAAATATTAAACTATGGTTGAGAACTTGACAATTAAAATTGAGATTGAGAAATGTGAAATGTTATTGAGAACTAGAATAATTATTTTTATGTAAAACAAATAAGCAGAAGCAGTACTGGATTAACAGTTGCTAAATGCTGATTAAACAAACAGCTTGAAAAGTTGACCATGAAAGAACTAGAAGCTGATGTTTAGTTTTCAAAAGATAAGTTTGTTATTGGCTGTAAGGAAACAGTTCGCTTATCTGAATCTGATGTGTGCTGTGGCTGAAACTGCCAGTGCAACAGACTCAATCTGAGTGGAAATTTGTAATGCCTAAATTTCCTGATGTGTGGGCAAAAGACAAATATAAATAATATGTTTATTTGAAACCGTATGTAATATCTGGCAAAGATGCCTTAAGCTGGGATAGAGTTAAAAGATGGTAGATAAAGTTAGACGTTCAGAGTGCAGTGTACCAGTCCCTCTCTCATTCAATGTCTCTCTCTCAGTCAATGTCAGCTAAAAGCTGTTACCTGAGTCGGTGTCATAAGTGATAATAAGCTATTTGTAGTGACATCTTTGGTTAGGTTAGGACCAGTAACTTCTTTGTCTGATCTTAGTCCCCACCATGAAACGGGGGAGGGGCCGACGGAAATGTACACTGAATGTACGGTTGTGATCTAAATTCACTGAGTATAATCCAAGTAGCTAGGTTGCTGCTTTTAAGATAGTTAATGGATTTAAGTGATTAAATACTGTTGTTCTGACCTGTCTCCCTATGTGAACACTATTAGGCAATCCGAATGGCTCTGGTGACTCTTGAACGTGCCTTTCCTAAGCTCTAGAAAACAGCTGAGTTCTGTTGAAGCAAACAGCCTGTGATGGGAAAGAGCGGTCACCAGTGGGCACGAGTGGCTACTCAATGACGGGTAAGACCTTCTATTGGCCAGACAGGGGGCAACCCAAGCCAGAGTGGATCACGTAAAGTCACTGGGCATCTCAAGATGGAGGTGTTTATGTGAGAAAGGTATGAGAGTGGAACGGATGACTGTGAGGCCAGCAGCATCCTTTATCGTTAGGGCGGATGCGCTGTGAGGAGTTACAGACAGTCTGACCCCGAAACGTGAGTGTTCCTCTAATACCAATCACCAGAAACCGCATTCATTGTATGGCTTGTTTTTTTATTGTGACAAGCGTCTGCAAATATGCCAGGGGAAAACACCCTGATGGAGATTATAGATAAAGGGCTAACAGGAGTGGGCTTTCAAGAGCCAGCTGAGGCCATGAAGTGATTCCCATTAGTTGTTGTGGAGACAGTAGCAAAACTTTTTATGTACTGGTTTGCCTTATGGGCAAGGAAAATCATAGTGTTGATTTTGAACTAATAGGTCTATGACATAGTTTTAACTCCTGAAGGTCGTTAGACATGGTGGTGGCTAAAGATGAAGACAGCTTTTGTAGATTTGAGAAAAGTCTGGATAACAAGGTGAATGGTCAAAGGTTATTGTAATTAATTTAATATTACATTATGTCTAAGTTACAGCCTTAGAAGGCTGTTGAAAAAGATTATTTATTTATAGTGAGAGAGACTGCTTGAGCAGAGGAAGGGATGGTAACTGTGTCTGTCTTTCCATTATTGGCCTGCTAGAGCAAGCTGAAGCAAAATAATGATAATGAAACAAAACAACCCAGCTGACCTTGTTAAATTCTAATGAATAATGAACAAGACATGCTTTGAAACTGGTTGGGAGACCATGTAAAATTAGGTAGAAGCTACCGGAAAATGGGAAGTTTAAAATCTTATTTAAAATTTAAATCTTTTTAGCAATAACATAAAGAAAAATTAATATTGAAAATGAACAGTTAACATATGCGTGTCTAGTATGAGTGCGTGTGATGGTGACAGCACTTTATGTCTTGTATGTATTAGTTTGGGGTACTATTATTTCCTGATTTTGAGGATATTGTGTCATTAACCTCTGGAATTAGTGTTTTATCATTACAGATGGGTTAAGTGAAATGACCAACTTTAGAAAAGTTGATAATTCTAAGTCAATCTGATGAAAAGACAATGCAGAACATGGGACGAGCTTTAATTGGAGTGGTTTTCCAGCTCTGTCTGCTATTGGTAATTATGAATGCTTTTGTCATTTATGATATTGAACTGAATTACTCTCTGGATTAGTATTTTATATAAATTGGAATTGTAAAGAAGATTGCCGTCCATTCTGGGGTAAAACTCTTGTCTAAATTCAACTGAGGGTCTAAATTTAAATAGACAACTAGGTGTGATCATAAGGTTAAACGTAGGGAAAAAAATATATATATATATAGACTTGACGGCAGAGAGACAAAGTGGCACATTGGCTAAGTCACTATCCAAATTATCCAGAGTGAGCTCCCTCAATTTTATTGAAAGGCCGGAGGGCGAACAAAGAAGGAGTGAATATAACTTCTAAAAAGAAAAGGTTTTATTTCTCAATCCCTTAAATGTATGTATGACATTAGATGTCTAAGAAAACTACAATTTAATAAAGGTAAAAAGAGAAAGCAGCTATATGGCTGTGGGCTGGGATCTGAGTAACATAATATTTTGGTTTCTGTAAAACTGTAAAGATAAGTGGAACTGAGACAAATACTGTGAGAAGTAGTTATAATGAAAAATAAAGTTGAAGTTAATGATAAGAAAACAAGAGTATTGAAGAATTAATAAAATACCATGATTTCCCCTAACGAGGGAACTTTAAGTGTCACTAGGCTGACAGTGGTGAGAGACTCGGATGCAGAAGGAACTGGCATGTAGGGCAAGATGGAAGAAATATAGTAGAAAAAAATGTATGTTATGAAAATACAATTTCTGATAGGATTTATGGAAGTCAAATTAAGTGAATTTGTTTTATTTTATTTCTATTTTTGAAACAAACAAAAAAGGGTATAAGATGTTATACAATTAAAATGGTACATGCTATGTGACTGTAAACTGAAGGATGATTTCAGTAAAGACTTAAAGTGCTTACATCGATTATTATGGGTCTTAATTATTAATATTTTATTGTTTGTTGTTTATTTTTAGTTAGACAACCATTGTGTTTTAAACCTAAAGGGTCTATAAAAGGGGTAGTGAAAATAATGGATTAACCATCCAACTTTGTTTATAATAAAAGGATTTGGAAATCATAATATTATTTTTTTTTTAAAAAAACTAGTGCATATATTCTGGTATTCATGATTATAGACAATGTCTTTATTTAGGATCTGAGTAGTGACTGTGGATCTAGCCCATGCTAGTAGGAATACAGCAATAGTGCTTGCTTATTTAGCCTGGCTTCCAAAGAAAAAATATGTACTTGTTTCGTAATCAGTTATGTGTTTTATAAAAATTTTAACCTGACTGATAAACTGAGGAAGAATGACATTGATGTCCTGTTGTGAGTGGAAGGTGGGAGAGCCTCTTAATGGGGACTGGAATTTTTTATATCCAGCATGTCCATGACGAGGTGAAGAGACAAGTGTGACCCGGCAGGGGAGCATGCGTCACCACTCCTCCCTTCCGTAGTGACCTCACTGGTTAGACCAGACGTGGCGGTATTGGACCCCACATTGGTCTAAAACGGGGGACTGAAGGGTTGGTCAAAATCCCTTGCCTCTTCAAATACATATATAATCATATATCATTTTGAATGGTTATATACTTCCTTTATAAAAATCAATAATCAAATATATTCATTATCACATAATAATTTTTATATTCTTGTGCTTGTGAAATTATAGTTTCTTAAATGCATGGATGCAAGTAACCAGTTTCTTTTAGGTGCATTCCAATCTTACTTTGAGATTGCACTTAGTACACGCAGGACACGAAGGCCACGGAACCCACAAGGCCGTTTGTCTCTTTCTCTGGGATCAGTAGAAAGGTTAGAGGGTCCTAAAGGCAGCGTGGGCACATATGATTCTTCGCTGGACATATGGTCAAGCTATATTGAGCGTTACTATCAAACTTGAATTGTTGTATTAAAATGTATTCTTTCCAGTATATTTCCTTCCTTGGGAGTAAATGTCAGTTATCTGTTTTTCTCCCAAACGAGTGAATGTTTTAGCAGTATGTTTTGGTATACTTAACTGATAATAAGGAGCTCAGACTCTCTTCAGCCTTGATGGGAGCTGTTATTTGCTAGTGTCTGTTATTTGTGTGTGTGCGTATGACATTCTATGTAGGTTCTGGACGTTCGGACCAGACACCCCGGCGCCCTTCTCTAACCTGCGAGGCCACCACAGACCTAAATCCAATGAGTGGACGACAACTATCTTTACTAATGGCGATAGGCACCCCTATCTCCTCACATGTGTTAAATTGTTTAGGCTCTTAATGTTTCTTAGCCAATGAGAATCATTCAACCTGTAAGCAATGACGTAGCTTAGACCTTGGAAATGGTATAACTGCTGTGATCTTTGTAACTGTAAGTGGGGCGGCCTACGAACTCCTGTGTGAGTCTTGAAGCTGACTTCTGCTGATGAAAATGCAAACTATCTTCAGTAAAACTTTTCTTTAATTTTTTATAATTCTGACTCCGGGTCTTCATTCTTCATATCTGGTTCTGGGTCTTTGACTGTACACCCCTTACAGTAGGAAGACTACAATGGTAGGAAGACTACAGGTCTTAGTTAGCTTACGCTACGGGAACCCTTTGTCAACGCCGTGCGCGCCAAGCATCCACTCATGAGTCCCAGGGCTTCCCGGGGAACCTGGATGAGTGGGAAATAAAGGAGGCCGGCAAAGCGGGCCAGCACTGTACATAAGCACTCATAGGGGATACAGAGCGGCGCCGCCGGTCTGTATAAGCATATAGCACATACCCACTGGTGCGGCTCAACCAGAAGAGCCAAAACAGGTGAGAGTAGCCTGCGCACGATCATATCAGGACAGAACGTACATCTCACTTATATAGCCAGAAGTTTAGCCTGCAGAGCGGGAACTTCTAGGTTATAGAACCTGACAAAGGTGGACGGGGAAGCCCAGCCCGCCGTCACACATATGTCGTGAATAGAATTTCCGCTGGACCATGCCCACGATGAGGCCATGCCTCTAGTGGAATGAGCCCTGATGCCCAGAGGGCATTGCAGAACTTGTGACACGTAAGCGGCTGCTATAGCGTCCACAATCCATCTGGACAGGCTTTGTTTCGAGGCGGCAAGACCCTTGGTGCGCCCACCAAATGAAACGAAAAGCTGCTCCGAGCGCCTGAAAGGGGCGGAGCGCGCAGTGTAAACTCTCAGCGCCCTTACTCGCCATAGGAGATTTAACATCGCTTTCGCTATCAGATGATGGCAGAGCCGATAGAGAAATGACCCGCGCTTTGAATGGAGTGCACATCACCTTTGGAACATAGCCATGACTAGGTTTGAGGATGACTTTGGAGTCATTTGGCCCAAACTCAAGACACGCAGCGCTAACGGACAGCGCGAGTAAGTCCCCCACACGTTTGACTGATGACCAGAGGTGGGTAGTAACGAAGTACATTTACTTCGTTACATTTACTTGAGTATTTTTTTGGAAAATTTGTACTTTTAAGAGTAGATTTAATTGTGGGTACTTTTACTTTAACTCGAGTAGATTTCTAATGAAAAATCTGTACTTTTACTTCGTTACGTTCGGCGACGTTCCTCTCGTTACTTTATTTTAATTCAATATGTTGTTAAAAGCGTAGTTTATTCTAAGCGCGCGCTCTCTCTTTTTTCTGGGCATGAGCGATGCTCAATTCACAAATGAATCACTCTTTTGAGTCGATTCCATTCAAAGACTTCATCAAACAAGTTGGGCAGATCTGTCTAAATCGGTTCGCGAATCAGTTTGAATGATCTGTTCAGTTTCCTGCACGCACTGAATCGTCTCGGAGTCGTAACAGGAATATTTAAGAACATCAAGAGCGTTGTATGAAGTGGCGGTCCATAACAGTACAGTCTAGAAAGTAAATCTGCAAATGCATCATATTTTTTGCCAGCGATGAAGATCTTTATTAGTTGAACATCTTCGTATGTTAGCTACTTCGTAAGCTGTCTGTGAATGAATGATTCCACACGACGATACATTCGATTTCATTCAGATTATTACGCCATATAGCACTACTACAAAGTATGACATTACCCTTTTTTCGGACATATACATTACTTTATACATTAAATAAGCTATCATCGTCCAGTTTATGAATGTGTGTAGCCTACTGTACACAGTGCACACACACAATGAGTGTGTATTGTGCAGTGGCGTGCGAACTCGACTTGAAAACGAATGCCTTTGCCCATAGACATCATGCCTTTGCCTGCCTTATGTGACTCAGTTAACCAGTTTAAAGATGCTTTCATAAATATAGCCTACATTTAAATACATTTTGGAGAACAGACAGAAGAAGATCCGTGCATTTGATCGTTGTTTATGTTGGGCATGACATGACTGCGAGCACATGTGAAGAGTTTTAACTCTTTCTAATCTGTCAATGGTTCCCATCCCTTGAATGCAAAACTCCATAAAGTCACTTTATTCCGACATTGTCTAATAATCCAAATGTAGTTGTATAAGTATTACTATACTATTATACAAACCAAAGGACAGGCAATGGTTTTCAGGGTACAGATATACAGAAATAATGTTTGTCTCTTCTGTTTTTGTTGCAAAGATAGCTTATCTAATTATGATAATAATAGTCATTTAAATGAAAAAAAAAAAAAAAATCTAAATAATATCATGTTACATATACAATATATATATATACATATATATATATATATATATATATATATATATAGGCCTATGTGTTCCAAAGTAACTAGTAACTAACTACTTGAGTAGTTTTTTCATTGGATACTTTTTTACTCTTACTCAAGTAACTTTTAAGATTATTACTTTTACTTTTACTTTGAGTAAATATTTCTATAAGTACTTGTACTTTTACTTGAGTACAGTTTTTGGATACTCTACCCACCTCTGCTGATGACAGTGCAGTCAGAAAAACGGTTTTGAGCGATAGGTATTTCAGTTCCACGGACTCTAGTGGCTCAAAGGGGAAAGCTTTCAGGGCCTCGAGGACCAAGGAAAGATCCCACATAGGAACTGACAGGGGGCGCGGAGGATTCATCCTTCTGGCTCCTCTAAGGAAGGGGATGATGAGCACGTTTTTCCCTAGTGACCGGCCGCGCGTCGATTCTGCGAGCGCTGCGACGGCCGCCACATAGACTTTAAGTGTGGATGGGGACCTCCCCTTATCCAACATTTCTTGTAGGAAACTGAGCAGCCGCGAGACCCCGCATGTCCGCGGGTCCAGATTTTTGTTGGTGCACCATTTAGAGAACACAGACCATTTAGACGCGTAAAGCTTTCCGGTAGAGGGAGCTCTTGACTGCGTAATCGTGTTCATCACTCCTTCTGGCAGGGTAATGGGTACCCGTTGATCAACCATGCATGCAGCGACCAGCGCTCTGGATGGGGATGCCAGATCGAGCCGCGAGCTTGAGAGAGAAGAGATCTGTTCTCACCGGAATCGGCCACGGGGCTGTGTTTTTGTGACAGCCGCGTCAGCTTCCGGGAACCAAGTCTGATTCTCCCAACGCGGGGCTATAAGGAGCACCAAGTGGCGTGTTTCCCTGATCCTCTTGATTACCTGTGGTAACAGAGAAATCGGAGGGAAGGCATACAGCGGGCGGCTGGGCCATACTTGGGCCAGTGAAAAAATCAGAGAAACAGCCTCCGAGCCCTGCTTATATACGCTAAGCCATGCCCATTCTGGCGGGCTGTGAAGGCGCGAGCACCCTTCATTGGACGTGACGTCACGTCGGGCTCAGTGGCAGGCTGCTGCAGTTCCCGCAGGGCAGCCTATGAGCACGATAGACAGCCTGCTCTAGGTCTGCTAGCTCCTGCACTGCGTTGACAATAAATACAAAATTAAGGATAATTTTTTGGCTTCAATATCTCGAAAAGATGAATCTTTCCCGTAGCGTAAGCTAACTTATGCAATACGAGAGAACCACATTTATGGAGCGTTGACACATTTTAATGTGTTTATTTTGTATATATTTTATATATATATAGCCAGTCAAAAAAAATTGTCCAAAATAAAGATCGGTATTTTGTTTTTGTAAAACAATGAACAAGAAATCATCTTATCAAATAACAAAATATTATACTAATATGTAATACATAATATTATTCATAACATATGCTTACTCTAAAGCAGGGGTTCTCAGCTCTGGCTGGCCCTCAAGATCCACTTTCTTACAGAGTTTAGCTCCAACTTTGTTACGGACATGACCGCTCTGAAAGTGACTTTAAAACTTTCACAGATACCTCAAACAGAAAGCACAAAGCCTTTCTTTAAAGTGAATTTCGTTTTTTTTTTATTAATTGTATCTTAATTTTAATCAATGTTTCATCACCCCATTGCCTGGATTTAATAAATAAGAAGTAAATATAGTAGAAAATAGATCATCATGACACGGAGGCGCCGGCGCGTGAACTGGACTCTCGTCTAATAAATGAACCGAAACTCAGCGTATAGCCTAGGTAAGCTACTTGCCTCATAGACCTGATAAATATATAGAAAGCTTGAAATGTCTACTTTTTAACAGAACAATTCAAAACGAAAGAAAACAGACTACAGACTGCTCTCTGCTTATGTAATTCATATGAAATGTGCATTTCTCTCTGGCGCGTTCACTACTGCGAAGATCGCGAGTCAGCATCGTCACCTTTATATTTGCAGCCGGCACTGACTTGACTTATTAGTAAACAATTAAAATGTCTCCTTGCTATATTTGACATATTCATAATCATTCCTTTTGCCGGTTCTTTGTGGCAGCTTTTAGATACTTTATTGGCAGCGCCACCCTTACATTTTAAATGAACGCGTCACCACTGCATCAGCACCGAAAACATTATTTATTTATTTTTTCAAATCAAAAATCGTGATACGAACCGAATTGTAGTTTTGGTCTATCGTTACAGCCCTAGTAAGATGAGAAAGCAGTTTAGTCGTTTGTCATGGTTGTAAAAAAAACATGGCTATCTGAACATCTTTTCCAAGCGCAAACCAGTACAGAAGTAATCAATAAATTATCAGGGAGGGTCATGCCTTTTTTCACAATCATTTTGGAGGGTCATAGAAAAAATTATTGCTGGTGAAGGGAGGGTCAAGTCTTTTTTGACTACAGATCTCAAATCTCATCCGGTGGCCCCTTAAATAAAAAAACGACCAGTCCCCTATGTTCGAAATCGCCATGCACCTATACTCACTATTCCCTACATTACCCCACTAATATAGTCCACTTGAAGGAAAGAAGGAAGTAAAGAAAACGAGTCAGCGAATTTGGACACTGAAAATATTGATCTTGAACTCTGTCATGGAAAATAGTTTGTAAAAACCTTAATTAAACAATTTAATAGTCAACTGTAGCCTCATTGGACCAGCGGAATGGAATTGGATGGATGGATGATTCAGCTGTGGGTGCCATCTTCTGGCGAGAGTACCCATAATGCACCATCACAATGCATTATGGGTATTATCTAGCTGTTGAGTGTACATACAGTTGTATATCACTCGTTATTGCAGTGCATTATGGGATGGAATGAGTGCAATAGATAACGTCCACTATGGTTTTGGGCACCACTACAAATGACTGTCCTCTAAATAGTGCCCTATTTAAGGATATAGGGCGATTTCAGACACAGCCAATAATCTTGAAGACCTTGATTAGCTTAATCAGGTGTTTGATTAATGCTGGAGCTAAACTCTGCAAGTAAGTGGACCTTGGGGCCAGAGTTGAGAGCCCCTGCTGTAGAGTTAGTCAATGGATAAGCATTTAACCCATCCAAGTTAGTTCACACTGTGGTGGCAATTTTAATGATATTCATTGATCTTTAGTTAAATATAGGTGATTCAAAGAATGTCACATGTGTGTCTCTCACTTGTAGTGAGAGAAGATTCTGTTTATGTACCTGGGGAGGCAGAAGAGGGAGACACTCCAGAGAACAGACGAACAAGGACCTCTGACCTAGATGTCAGAAGGCCATTTTGGTGCAGGGGAGCTTAGTGGGCCAACTAGTGACGTCTATGGAAAACTACTGGGAGGAAGGCTCTGGGGGGAAGAAGGCCTTGAAACTAAGATAAAAGCTAGTTCAGTCTGTCTGGGGGTGTGTCACTCTTCTGCACAGGGTAACAACTGTGTATTAGACTGCTCCTATTCTTGCAAGAATAAATACTTCTATTTTATATAATTTGACTCTGAGTGTCTCTTACGCAGTGATGTTTGTTTGAGATGAATTTTTGCCACAACAGTTTTGGTGTCAGAAGTGGGATTCCTTGGACGTGCCTCCTGGACCTGAGATCGGACGGTGTTTGGCCACCTGGACTAAGTAAGTTCCAGCTCTACCTCATAAACTTGAGAGAGAGAGGGGCCGACCGATATCAGGGCCGGGAGAATCGACCACTGGAATCTAAAGAACCCAGTGGCAACAGAAGCATCTCTGGTAAGAGACAGTTCAATTTATTTTCTTTTGGGTAAGTTAATTAAATTCAGTTTAATTGGGGAGAAGAGTGAAATTGAACCATATTGACTGAAGGCTGTTTCTGTGGTACGTAATCTGAGATTAATTGAGATCTATATAGATCAAGAAATTTCAAACAGATACGAGGGAAAAATCTGAGATTAATTGAGGTCTGTAACAGAACAAGAAATTTCAAGCAGATAAATAATCTGGGATTAAGTGAGAACTGTAACAGATCAAGAGATTTCAAACAGATAGGTACCCTGAAAATTAGTTGTTCCACGACGGAGCAAATTGTTTTTAGGTACTGAGGCTAATTAGGGGGAACCAGAATTTTTTGGTAAACCATAATTAGGAGGGCACTAATAGTGCAACCCGACCGATTTGGGTTAAAAGAAAAGAGTCGGATTTGTTTAGGGACGCCTAACAGATTAAAGAAAACGCGCGTTGAAGAGAAATCCACAGAGAACAGAAAACAGCCAGTATGGGGATGTCTCAAAAGCAAGCTTGCGAAATTTGATACACCGGTTTTCTGTAGAACTAGGAAAGTATGGGGGAAATGTATGTTTTAGATATTGGGGAAAAAACTGAGAAAATACCATGATCATGAGCTACCATGAGCACAAATAGACTAAGAGTGTGCGAGAATCAGTGGAACAGGGCAGCGGGACAAAAGGTTGTTGTGGCTGCGTTCAACATGTGTGTAAAAAATGTGAACAGATAATGGATTGTTCAGTTGAAGATAAAATGTCGAACTGCCAGGAGAAATAATGTTTTTTACTTCTTCATCCAGTAAATGGATGCATGACATTAGATGTCTATAGAACTTAAATTTATATGACAAGGATTGAAGTAGCAAGAAGCAATAAGGCTGTCTGTGTGAAATAGAGGGAACTGTAAGTGAGACTTGGTGGAAGAGGGAAGTGAAAAAACAACAAAAAGGTTGGTGTGTGAGATATGTGTGTGTGTGGGGATTGTTCAAACAATCATGTACTGGTTAGATAATGAAGGAACTGGCATGTTTGAGAAAAGAAAGGAGAGGATAATGAAGGAACTGGCATGTAGGGAAAAGAAAGGAGAAATATAGTAGAAAACTATATGTGATGAAAATAGACATGGTCTGATAGAATTTATGGAAGTCAAATGTAAAATGTTTAAATGATATGAAAAGTTTTAGAATAAAATAAGGCATTGTATGATTGACAGGGATTAACATGATATGAAGAATGTTTTAAGCAGAATGGGGAACAATTCTAGATTTTGATAAAATAATGATTGAAATGATGATATATCTGCTTTATTTTATTAATGTTAAGAAAATAAGGGTATTGAAGCAAGTAGCTATAATGGTTGTCTGTGTAATTTACGGACTGAGTAATATAATCTGTTTTGGAGAAACAGTAGAGATAAGACTGAGACAATAATGTGATGGGAGAAAAAAGGCTTCAAACCAGTGGAAATGAAAATAATGATGTACAAATTGTTACACTTTATGAAGAGTAACGGAACAGTCCGGGAAAATAAATAAGTAAATAAATAGTGAGACAGAAGAGAGCAAATGCTGTAAACAGCTCTGCTCTGAAGATCTCACTTTGAAGAGATTTGCAGATGATGTTTTGTAAAAGATAAGCTGGGATGACAGCAACAGTACTTGTAATTAGTGTTGTTGATGATAATACCAAATTAGTAAGATGTAAAGACAGCTATGTCCAAAGATTCTGGAAATCAATAATGTATAATGTTCTGCCAATAATAATGATGAAGAGTATGATTTGGCTATTGTGATTGAATCCGCCATTGGTGGATGGTCAAAGGAATACAGAGAACTGCTTATCAGTGGGTCTGTTTACATTCCTGAATGGGACACACACTGCTTCAAGGGCGTGCAGTTAAGTTGAAGCCCTTTGGAAGCTCACAGTGATCAAACTGCAAGGTGTCTGATGCTGTAGTTGAGGCTGACACAAACCAACCAGATGACAGAGAGTGTCTTGATTGTGGTCAGCAGGACCATTTAACACGTGACACATTTCTGATAATAATGTGGGGTTGAAAATAGATCAGTGTTTAAATGACGACAGTGACAATTTTTGGTCTGAGAAATAAGAGATAAAAAACAAGGTCAAAAGATTGAAGTCTTAAAGTGAATCCTTTTGTGACTCCAACAAATGTGAGTTGCAAAATATGTAAAGGTAATATAGAGAGACAGATCTCAAAGATGATGTATAACAACTGCAAAAGATGCAGAGTAGCCTTGTCAAAGTTAGTGTGAATCCTGATTGGAGACTGATAAACTCCTAGAAGAGAAAACTTTGAAGTCAGAGATTAAGCTATGGTAATTGAGATTGAGAAGTGAAACGTTATTGAGAACTAGAATAATTACCATTTAACGAGTTCGTTTGCCCATAAAATCTTTAAGATATTAGGTTAAACTTATTTGGCTTGCTGTCCGCTGGAGAGGGGCTCGATGAAGCAGCTTCAACTCGAGCTCTGATATACCCCCCAGTGGCTAAATGTAGGACCTGTTAATTAAAGGGCAAGGTACCTAAGATGAAGGTGGAGTTTGGGGAGGTGGAGGGATACTGGAACAGCTGATACTAGGGAGAGGTAAGCGGCTGCTTATATACTCTGTTTGTTGATTGAAAGATTGGATGGGCTCGCTCCTCCCTAACTTACGTTTAGGAACTTCATTATGTAAGAACAAATAAGCAGAAGCAGTAGGCTACTGAATTAGCTAAATGTAAAATGTGTTGAAAGGCATCTGATTAAACAAACAGCTTGAAAAGTTGACCATGAAAGAACTAGAAGCTGATGTTTTGCTTTCAAAAGATAAGTTTGTTATGGGCTGTAATGAAACAGCTCGCTTATCTAAAATCTGATGTGTGCTGTGCCTGAAACTGCCAGTGCGACAGAGACTCAATCTGAGTGGAAATTTGTAATGTCTAAATTCCCTGAGGTGGGCAAAAGACAAATATAAATAATATGTTTATTTGAAACCGTGTGTAATTTCTGGCAAAGATGCCTTAAGCTGGGATAGAGTTAAAAGATGGTAAATAAAAGTTTTGATGTTAGAAGTATATGAGAGAGCAGTGTACCATCCAATAGAGTCTCAGAGTCTCTCTCATTCAATGAGTCAGCTAAAAGCTGGTATCTGTGATAATATGTAAAGCACAGTGTTTCAGTTGAAAAATCATAGACACAGAGATGTTTTAAAAATAAAACTGAATGACTTTAAAGAAGTATTTAAAATAATAATACAGATAGAGATGACATTTTGATTAGCTTATTTTAGGACCAGTAACTTCTTTGTCTCATTTAGTCTCCACCATTCAGGACCGATGGCTCCGGCTACAGATGAAGTACACTGAATGTACAGTTGTGATCTAAAGTCACTGAGTATAATCTAAGCAGCTAGGTTTCTGCTTTTAAGATGGTTAATGGATTTAAGTGATTAAATACTGTTGTTATTGACCTGTCTCCCTGTGTGAACACTATTAGGCAATCGGAATGGCTCTGGTGACTCTTGAACGTGCCTTTCCTAAGCTCCAGAAAACAGCTGAGTTCTGTTGAAGAAAACTGATTGTGTGATGGGAAAGAGCGGTCACCAGTGTGTACGTGTGTACGAGTGGCTACTCAATGACGGGTTTGATCTTCCTGGCCAGGGGACAGCCTAACGCAGGGGGTCACGAACATTGGGCACCTCCGGATGGAGGTGTTATTTGTGAGAAAGGTATGAGAGTTGAGCGCTGATTACTGGAGGCCACTGGGGTCAGCAGAGCATTGAGAGGTGAGATGCGCTGTGACGAGTCACGGCGGTCTGACCCAGAAAATGTGAGTTTCCTCTACATACCACTCGCCAGAAGAAACCGCATTCATTGTATGGCTTGTTTTTCATTGTGACAAGTCTGCAAATATGCCAGGGGAAAACACCCTGATGGAGATTATAGATAAAGGGCTAACAGAAATTGGCTTTCAAGGGCCAGCTGAGACCAGGAGGGGATTGCCATTAGTTGTTGTGGAGACAGTAGCAAAACTTTTTATGTACTGGTTGCCTTGTGGGCAAGGAAAATCATAGTGTTGATTCTGAACTAATAGGTCTATGACATAGTTTTAACTCTTGAAGGTCGTTAGACATGGTGGTGGCTAAAGATGAAGACAGCTTTTGATTTAAGAAAAGCCTGGATAACAAAGGTGAATGGTCAAAGGTTATTGTAATGAATACAAATTTTGTCTAAGTTACAGCCTTAGGAGGCAGGTGGAAAATTATTTGTTTATAGTGAGAGAGACTGCCTGAGTTGGAGGAAGGGATGGTAACTGTGTCTGTCTTTCTGTTATCTGCCTGCTAGAGCAAGCTGAAGCAAAATAATGATAATGAAACAAAACAACCCAGCTGACTTTTCTAAAAAATCAAATGAATAATGAACAGACGTGCTTTGAAAGTGGTTAAGAGACCATGTAAAATTAGGTAGATGCTACAGGAAAATGAAAAGGTTAAAATCGTATTTAAAATTTAAATCTATTGGCAATAATATAAAGAAAAGTGAACATTGAGAATGAGCAGTTAACATATGTGTGTCTAGTATGAGTGTGTGTGATGGTGACAGCACTTTATGTCTTGTATGTATTACTTTGGGGCACTAATATTCCGCCTGAATGGTGTGTATATTGCGTCATTAACCTCTGGAATGAGTTTATCATTACAGATGGGTTAAGGCAAATGACAACTTTTAAAGAAGCTGATAATTCTGATGAAAAGACAATACAGAACATGGGACAAGCTTTAAGTTGATTGGCCATCAAGCTCTTTCTGGTAGTAATACTTTTGTTATACATAATGTAGATTTGAAGATCAGTTTAAGTAAATTGGAATTGTGTAGTTGTAGATCACCATCTGGCATGGGCTGAGATAAATGAAAATGTTGTAGATTTGAGGGAAACAACAAAGTGACATATTGGCTAAGTCAACATGAAATTATCAAGAGAGCCTCTCACATTTATGATTATTGTGAACAAAGGGGGAGAAATGATTGACTGACATTGACGCGACGACGCCGTGATCATCGGCACGTCCATGGTCCGCCATGTCCGTGCTACCTCAGGTAAAGGTAAGGTGCGCTCTCACTGCTTTCCTGGTGCTCGTGTTCTTGATATCGCTGCACAGGTTCCCGAAATCCTGACCGGGGACGAGCGCGTCGGAGCTGTGGTGCTGCATGCGGGAGGGAGCGACGTCAGGCTGCGGCAGACGGAGGTTCTGAAGAAGGACTACATGAGCCTGATCGAGACCGTACGCAACACAGCGCCTGAGGCAACGATCATCGTGTCTGGACCGCTTCCCACGTACCGACTAGGACAAGAAAGGTTCAGTAGACTATTTGCACTAAATGAATGGTTAATGTCACTGTGTAATGAACAGAAACTGCTCTTTGTAAATAATTGGAATCTGTTTTGGGAGCGACCCAGGCTGTACCGTGCTGATGGCCTGCACCCCAGCAGAGCCGGAGCGGCTGTTCTGTCGGATAATATCTCCAAGACGTTACGCACCAGATGACTAATAAGTCAAAATCCAAATCACAGTCTTTGCTGTCCAAACTTAATTGATATACGTAGTGAAGAACATTATATAGAAACTGTGTCTATTCCTCGTTTAGTGAAGCCAAACAATAAATCTAGTGCAGGATCTAGCAAAAATCTTATTGTAATTAAACCAGAAAATCTAAATATCAGTGAACAAAAAGAATTTCTAAAGCTAGGTCTTCTAAACATTAGATCGCTCACACCTAAAGCGGTTATTGTAAATGAAATGGTCACAGATAATAATTTCGATATACTTTGCCTTACTGAAACCTGGCTTAAACCAAATGAGTATTTCGGTCTAAATGAGTCTACTCCGCCAAGATACTGTTATAAGCATGAGCCCCGTCTGACTGGTCGTGGCGGCGGTGTTGCAACAATCTATAAAGATATTCTTAATATTTCTCAGAAAACAGGTCACAGATTTAATTCGTTTGAAGTACTTATGCTAAATGTTACGCTCTTAGATGTAAGAAAGAAATCCATATTATCTCTAGCCTTGGCTACTGTATATAGACCTCCAGGGCCATATGCTGAATTTCTAAAAGAGTTTGCAGACTTTCTCTCGGATCTATTGGTCAATGTCGATAAAGCAATAATTGTTGGAGATTTTAACATACACGTAGACAACAAAAATGATGCCTTAGGGGCTGCGTTTACAGATTTATTAAACTCCTTTGGGGTCAAGCAAAACGTCCGTGGTCCCACTCATCGTCTAAATCATACACTAGATTTAATTATATCATATGGAACCAATCCAACTGATATAGATATTATACCGCAAAGTGATGATGTCACTGATCATTACATGGTAACGTGCATAATACGTACTGCTGAAATATGTCATGTTGCGCCACGTTATAGACCAGGCAGAACAATCCTTCCAACCACTATAGATAGATTCTCAAATAGCTTACCTGATCTATCTCAGCTGCTCAGAGAACCCAAACTAACAGATGAACTAGAGGAAATGACTAGCAGTTTGAGCACCATTTTCACTAGTACATTAGATATTGTTGCACCAATTAGATTAAAAAAGGTTAAAGAGAAAACTAAAGCACCATGGTACAACAGTGTTACGCATGATATCAAGAGAGAAACTCGTAACCTAGAGCGTAAATGGAAACAAACTAATTTAGAGGTCTTTAGAATCGCGTGGAAAGACAGTATGTCACGTTATAAAAAGGCTCTAAAAACAGCCAGGGCTGAGCACCTCCGCAAACTAATAGAAAATAACCAAAATAATCCAAGGTTCTTATTTAACACTGTGGCTAGACTAACAAATAAACAGACATCACCAGAGCAAAATATACCGTTACAGTTTAGTAGTAATGATTTTATGAATTATTTCAATGAGAAAATAGAAAGCATTCGAAACACAATTATAAATGTACAATCCTCTATGGTCTCTTATGATTCAGCCTCAATTATCGTCCCTCAAGAACAACTACACCGCTTTGCAACGATAGGACAGGAAGAGCTAAATAAACTTATTATTGCATCTAAACCAACAACATGCTCATTAGATCCAATACCCACTAAACTACTGAAAGAAGTGTTACCTGTAGTGGAAGAGCCTCTTCTTAATATTATTAACTCGTCTTTATTCTTAGGTCATGTTCCAAGAATATTCAAGTTGGCAGTAATAAAACCTCTCATTAAGAAACCGCAACTAGATCCAAATAACCTAGCAAATTACAGACCCATTTCAAATCTTCCATTTATGTCCAAAATACTAGAAAAAGTTGTATCCGCTCAACTGTGCTCTTTTTTGCAAGAAAATGATATCTATGAAAAATTCCAGTCAGGATTCAGACCGCATCATAGTACAGAAACTGCGCTAGTTAAAATTACAAATGATCTACTCTTAGCTTCTGACCAAGGCTGTATCTCAATACTAGTCCTACTTGATCTTAGCGCCGCGTTCGACACTATAGATCATAAAATACTCTTGGATCGACTACAAAACTACACTGGTGTTCAGGGACAGGCATTAAGCTGGTTTAGATCGTACTTATCTGACCGTTATCATTTTGTCTCTTTACACGGGGGAAAATCAAAGTTAACGTCAGTAGACTACGGAGTACCGCAAGGATCGGTGCTAGGCCCTCTGCTATTCTCAATATATATGCTGCCACTTGGTAATATTATAAGAAAACATGGAATTAATTTCCACTGTTATGCTGACGACACTCAATTATATATTTCATCACGACCAGATGAAAACATTACCTCATCTAAATTGACAGAATGTCTCAAAGATATAAAATGCTGGATGACGCGTAATTTCCTGCTATTAAATTCAGATAAAACGGAGGTATTACTTATTGGTCCAAAAAACTACACACAAAACCTCTTACAATACGACTTTAATATAGAAGGATGCCCTGTTACTTTTTCCACTACAGTAAAAGACCTGGGTGTTATACTAGACCGAAAATCATATTTCATCTGTTACAAGAACAGCCTTTTTCCACCTTAGAAACATTGCTAAATTACGTAACATGCTATCTGTTTCTGATGCAGAAAAGTTAGTTCATGCATTCATGACCTCGAGACTAGATTACTGTAATGCTTTATTAGCTGGTTGTCCTGCATCCTCAATAAACAAGCTACAGTTAGTGCAAAATGCAGCCGCTAGAGTTCTTACTAGATCAAGAAAATATGATCATATAACACCGATTTTATCATCTCTGCACTGGTTACCTATTAAGTTCCGTATCAATTACAAAGTACTACTACTGACCTATAAAGCCCTTAATGGTTTAGCTCCTATGTACTTAACGGACCTTCTTTCGCCCTACAATCCACCGCGTTCTCTAAGATCACTAAATTCAAGGCTTCTGGTCATTCCTAGGATATCGAAGTCCACGAAAGGAGGGAGGGCATTCTCGCATTTAGCTCCAAAACTCTGGAATAGCCTTCCCGATACGGTCCGATGCTCTGACTCGCTGACACAGTTTAAAACTAGACTAAAGACGTGTCTCTTTAGTCAAGCATTCACATAATGCTTACCTTTTAGTCCTCTGCTATGCCATACGGAACCGTTTGCCACTGAAACTGCTTAACGCACCAGTGGGGCTCGACAGCCTTATAGACAAACGGGTCGGTCCGTATGGTTGCGGAGAATTTGGGTTACGGAGAGTTGTGAGATTATGGTTTTCTAACACCTACTCCCGTGTAATGGAAATCATTATGAACATCAGCTATGCTAATTATTTCCCATCTGCCTTTCTGCTGTTATCTCGGGACGCTTGTCCCGAGAAAAATGGCGTTCGTAGGCTCCAGTTTGGTATCCTGCCTCTCACGGGGATTTCGGATGCCTCAACGCCTGTGATGAGAAGACCAACGCCTGTGAAGAGACGACTCAACGCCTGCGAAGAGACGACTCAACGCCGGCGATATGTTATCCCCTAAATATTACATGATTAACTAAATGTATTTTTTCCAGGTACTCTCTGATATGGACTTACTGTAAAGCTTCTTTAAAACCCTATGATTGTTAGCCAGAGGAGAACTGGCCCCTGACTAGCCTGGGTTCTCCCAAGGTTTTTTTCTCCATCCAATCTGATGGAGTTTTGGTTCCTTGCCACTGTCGCCTTGCTTTTGGCTTGCTTAGTTGGGGATATTTAATATTCAACAATATTATTGAACTGTGTTGTACTACTTTCATGTTATCACTGTGAAGCTGCTTTGATGCAATCTGTATTGTGAAAAGCGCTATATAAATAAATGTGACTTGACTTGACTTGACATTGACCAAGTCTGTACAGCACGACCTGACCTGATAGAAACAATTGATGACTTTGGAAATGTTTGTAGATGACTGACTTGAGAGACCGAACAACAGGCCTGAAAAGCAAGATTCGCTGTGAGACTGAGGGCCGTTGCCTTTCAAATACTTCGATAAGAAGATGAGATTGTGGCTTTAAGTGAAGAATGTAATATTTTTGTTTCAGAGGCAGAGAAAGATGTCTGGAGGGAATTTGTCTGAAGGACAACGTTTGGGTTAGTGTTGATGGCAAACTTTATAAAAAACACTAGGCCTATGTTAAATGTTATGTTAAATTGATGCTCGAGTTGTGTCGTGCATCAAGAGGGAGATGGTATAACAATTGCCAAAAATGGTTTATTAAGGGGTTCACAGTTGCTGAATAAATGTTGGGAGAACACTAGGGGTAATTTGATAAAAGCCCTGAAAGAAGCCATTCTTTCTGCCTAACAAAATTGATGTCTGTGAGTGTGCACACACCAATAACAAAGATTGTTACAACAGGAAACGCCAGGGCATCGAAGGACACGGGAGAACAGTAGACAAAAGAAACTACGTACTTTACTATCTGACAATAACCTCGAAATTTGTTTCTCTTTACAGAGAGCATGCAGGATTGGGAGACAGGGCAAAATGTGCCAATAAAATAATGGTTTTGGATGAATTTGGCTAACTGTCCTGGCCTGGGTTATTATTGTGGCAGAAAGGTGCTACACCTGCGCAGCGCATAACTTAAAATTTTCCTTTTACAGAATGTCAGGATGGATTGGATCAAACAGAACTAATTCTGTTCCAAATGTATAAATATTGTGTGGACATGAGCAAAGTGGGTTGAGTGTTTTTCAGGGTAAAAGGACCCCGAGTGCTATTAAGTGAGCAAGAAATTATCCGGAGATAATGTTTCAGGTTGTTGATTCCACAGGTCACACCAAAGGGGACGAGCGGCTGTCAAGCGGTCACTAACAAAATACTTAAGGTCTCCATTCACAGGTGACAGTTCACTCCAGTGGGGGTGCGGTCGTGATATAAGGGAAAACCTTATAAGGATCAGAAAATGGTTGGAGAGTGTGACACCTGGGTCCAAGCCTCTCACCTTAGACAACACCAACAGGCCTCAACCATCCAATAGAGCACAAAGTGAGGGATTCAAGGACGTGCTAGTAACGTACCTCCCGAACCTACGAGGGAAAGACCGTTGCAACGGCACGCAAAGTGTCACCCTGGCAAACACGGAACGTCCGTGGGGCGAACGAGATGATCAACACAACTGATGGTTTAAGTTTAACAGAAGAATTTTTTTTTGTGATGATTTTGTTTGATTGAATCAAACTAGGTATTGATTTGATTGTAAATGTAGAAAATATATTGATTGTGTCCGTAATGGAAATATTAGAGTTAATATTGAACAACTGCATTGGTTAGAAGAATGGATAAAATTATAAGACTTCTCTGGTTAGATTTTGTTAAATATGGCATTAAATAGAGCTTACTAAATTGAATTAGAAGTAAACAAAATATGGTTAGGAAAACCGAGGTGAAATATGGAGATGGGCGTAGATTAATGGGAAAGGCTTAATGATAGGAGTTAGGATTGTTATTCTAATAATTTTGTTATTCATGGGGGAATATGATTACAGTGACAGGTGAAACATGCTGTCTGTTCAATTGGTGAAAATGACAGTCTATCCCAAGGATGAACAAAATTATGTGACGATACAGGTAGCGGGAGCTACAGTGAGATATGTGTTAAATGTATGTTCTGTTTGTTTTTCTTCTAAAGAAAGATTAAGGGCAAAAGATTTAAAGAAGGTTACAAGCAGCGGTCATCCGTGTTACGAGATGGCGTACAAAGATAGGGTTTGAAACTGAGAGATTTTTATTATACTTTTATCTGGTTGTTTTCCTTACTATGTTATAACTACCTTTTTCCTTACTGGCGTGACTGAGGGTCTGTTTACAGGAGCGCAGGAACTGGGATTTCTCGTTTAGCCCGGCCCAGTGAAAATGTTTACTTGCTTGCTAAAATATTACGGGGCCTTTCCCCCACGAAAAACAGCCTTATGCTTCTTCATTCTAAACTTTTCTTCACAGGTTCAAGGAGAGTGATCATTTATGCAAAAATCAGAGATGAAGAGTATAAGTGTGATGATATGACTTAAAATTTGTTTTATTGTTTATTATTGTGATTATGGGTAATCAGAATGATAAAAAGTGAGGAGTTGTGGTGGCAATTTTAATGATATTCATTGATCTTTAGTTAAATATAGGTGATTCAAAGAATGTCACATGTGTGTCTCTCACTTGTAGTGAGAGAAGATTCTGTTTATGTACCTGGGGAGGCAGAAGAGGGAGACACTCCAGAGAACAGACGAACAAGGACCTCTGACCTAGATGTCAGAAGGCCATTTTGGTGCAGGGGAGCTTAGTGGGCCAACTAGTGACGTCTATGGAAAACTACTGGGAGGAAGGCTCTGGGGGGAAGAAGGCCTTGAAACTAAGATAAAAGCTAGTTCAGTCTGTCTGGGGGTGTGTCACTCTTCTGCACAGGGTAACAACTGTGTATTAGACTGCTCCTATTCTTGCAAGAATAAATACTTCTATTTTATATAATTTGACTCTGAGTGTCTCTTACGCAGTGATGTTTGTTTGAGATGAATTTTTGCCACAACAACACACATTGAGTCGAGAGTAGTGAACAAACACACACACACTAAACCTTGGACAAATACATCAGTGGGCAGCCATTTTTTGCTGTGGCGGCCATGAGCGATGGGCTTTCCTGCCGGTATTGAAAATTTAACCCGCAACTTTTGGGTAACCAGTCTGACTCTCTAACATTAGGCTACAACTGCCCCACTTGTACCACCAACATGCATTTTATACATTTTATACAAGTGTAATAGGGGAAACAATTGTATAATTTATGGCCATTATAAAACGTTAACCCTCTATGGTTTAATTATATGATTGATCATGATTGATATGATTGATCATTGATATGATACCAATGAGGAAAAATGGTGGTGTTTTTCCTCCTTAAAGGGTAACTAAACCCTAAAACAACTTTTTTTAGTTAATGATCTGTAAGACTGTGGCTTTATTAATGCTGTTCATTGATTTGTGGTGGTTACTGCAGTTGAATTTTCCAATTGGAAGTTGTGTTGCCCTGTGACTGACATAAGCAGGCACCAGCTAACCACGCCCTTCCCTACAGAGAGACACATCTCACGCGCCCCCCAATTATTTTCCTTACAAATATAATATATTTGTATCCAACCTAGTATGCCTGGTATGGCTTTATGCGATTCCACTGTGGTACAATGTACAATTGCCTTGAGCCAACATAAAAAAATTTTGGTGTGTTCTCTAAAACATTTGATGATATATGTAAAGTTCTTGAAAATACTGCTTTACTTTCCAGTAAAGGTGACTCATATTTTTTTGTGGGTGATTAACAAATTAGCAAATTGGTGAAACATGTACTTTTCATTAGGGAAAATATGGAGCCATATGACCTGTGCACATGTGCTGAAACAAGACAGAAAATGGACCCCTGTGGGCCATGTGACCACTTTTTGTGCCCTTTTATTCAGTGGTGTAGTCTACGTGATACGCAGGTATACGCCGTATACCCACTAGAAAATGTCCAGGATTTCCGTATGCCCACTAGGAAATGTCAAAGATCTCCGTATAGGCCTAGCCTCTTTAAAAAGCGTGAGGATTCGTAACAACGTTTTGTGAAAGAACTTTCATTCATAAATTCACCCCGCCGCCCGCCCGCCGTGACTCACATCACAAGAATTTTACCATTTCATTTGATAAAACTATCGTCATTCATTCGTATCATATACACACACTCACAAACTAGTCTTCATGACAACCTGTCAAAATCAAAGTTTTGTATAACTTGATGAAAATATAACAGAAATATATTAGGCTACTATTGCACAGTAGAGTATACTTCAAGTAGGCCTAATAATAATAATAATAATAATAGTTTATTAAAACACACAGAAGCTCAAATGTCTTTAATTTACAACCCACCAAAATAAAAGTTTGTAGAGAGAAATAAAGTAACTCGAGGGAATTATGAAAGAAATTACATAGTAAGATGTACTTTTTAAAATAATAATAATCAAATCTATTAAAACATAATTTTGATGGAATATCACACACGTTTTTAAAAAGTAAATTTTTATTTGTGCTTATAATGTTTAAGTCTTTTAATTGTCATCTGATAAAACCTGTGCTTCAGGGACCATATTCATATAACATCTAAGGCTAAATGTAGCTCTTTACTGGCTGAGTTAGATGGCGATTAACACTAACAGTAGAAAATTGGGCGGCGGTGGGGGGGTGGGCTGGTATATCACAGTATACTCACTACAAAAAACTAGACTACACCACTGCTTTTATTGATTATTTTTGCTTTCATTTCCCCTGAGATAGGTTTGACCAATAAATGGGTGTCTCATTTTATTAAAAATAAACTAAAATAGACTATGTTGCCTGAAGGCAACGCCGTACCAAAGTGTGGTCACCCAAAAGTATTTTCTGGATACTACCACAGCTTTTTTTAATGCAGCAGAAAATAAGCAGTGTGAAAGCTGCAAGTGCCAAGTGCGCCTGCTTCTGCAGGTCTTATGCTGCTCTGCTCACGTCCTGTGAACATACAGTAGGATGTATTTTAGGATGCAAGTTAATGTCGGTGTGAAGTTGAAAGTCTTGAGGTCAGAAATAAGGTTGTATCTTGGCAATGCTTTTGCTAACTGAAAGAAAACTTGGTAGGCATCAGTGCCATCATGATATGGGCATACCTGCAAAGTTTGCTGAAAGCACCACCTACTGGTCAGATAAATCTGCTCAAAACCTTCCATGACATGAAATTTGAATGATACAGTTGGTTAAGGACTTCATGAGCATCGTTTTTGTATGAAGCCACCTCTGAAACTGGTTCAAACAATTGCCTATACTCAAGTCCTTAGAACTGTGGGACATCACAGGCACCAAATAATGGAGGACAACCAAAATGGTTGTAACACCTTTTGATCCAATATCTGTAACTCATATTGCAAAAAGCATTTGAACAAATACATAAAACACATGCTAAAAAAAAAAAAAAAAAAAAAAAAAAAATTGTATGTGTTAGTGACTTTCACAAACTTATCAAATGTTATCTAATACTATACCTATATTGTCCCATTATTATTTTTGAAATACATATTTTAATGTTTAGAATGAATCTGCACACAATGACATTCTAACTGGTTAAACTGAAGTGTTACAACTGTGCCTGTTACAACCGACCCTGGGCTCCACATACTGTACATAAATAATTAGATGTAGTGTGTGACAGGTAATGAATGTGACAGGTAACCATAGAGTATTTGCAGTATTTCATTCATATATATATATATATATATATATATATATATATATATATACAGGTCCTTCTCAAAAAATTAGCATATTGTGATAAAGTTCATTATTTTCCATAATGTAATGATAAAAATTAAACTTTCATATATTTTAGATTCATTGCACACCAACTGAAATATTTCAGGTCTTTTATTGTTTTAATACTGATGATTTTGGCATACAGCTCATGAAAACCCAAAATTCCTGTCTCAAAAAATTAGCATATTTCATCCGACCAATAAAATAAGTGTTTTTAATACAAAAAAAAAAAGTCAACCTTCAAATAATTATTTTCAGTTATGCACTCAATAGTCAATACTTGGTCGGGAATCCTTTTGCAGAAATGACTGCTTCAATGCGGCGTGGCATGGAGGCAATCAGCCTGTGGCACTGCTGAGGTGTTATGGAGGCCCAGGATGCTTCGATAGCGGCCTTAAGCTCATCCAGAGTGTTGGGTCTTGCGTCTCTCAACTTTCTCTTCACAATATCTCACAGATTCTCTATGGGGTTCAGGTCAGGAGAGTTGGCAGGCTAATTGAGCACAGTAATACCATGGTCAGTAAACCATTTACCAGTGGTTTTGGCACTGTGAGCAGGTGCCAGGTTGTGCTGAAAAATGAAATCCTCATCTCCATAAAGCTTTTCAGCAGATGGAAGCATGAAGTGCTCCAAAATCTCCTGATAGCTAGCTGCATTGACCCTGCCCTTGATAATAGACAGTGCACCAACACCAGCAGCTGACATGGCACCCCAGACCATCACTGACTGTGGGTACTTGACACTGGACTTCAGGCATTTTGGCATTTCCTTCTCCCCAGTCTTCCTCCAGACTCTGGCACCTTGATTTCCGAATGACATGCAAAACTGAGCAACAGTCTAGTGCTGATTCTCTGTAGCCCAGGTCAGGCACTTCTGCCACTGTTTCTGGTTCAAAAGTGGCTTGACCTGGGGAATGCAGCACCTGTAGCCCATTTCCTGCACACGCCTGTGCATGGTGGCTCTGTATGTTTCTACTCCAGACTCAGTCCACTGCTTCCGCAGGTCCCCCAAGGTCTGGAATCGGTCCTTCTCCACAATCTTCCTCAGGGTCCGGTCACCTCTTCTCGTTGTGCAGCGTTTTTTGCCACACTTTTTCCTTCCCACAGACTTCCCACTGAGGTGCCTTGATACAGCACTCTGGGAACAGCCTATTTGTTCAGAAATTTCTTTCTGTCTTACCCTCTTGCTTGAGGGTGTCAATGATGGCCTTCTGGACATCAGTCAGGTCGGCAGTCTTACCCATGATTGCGGTTTTGAGTAATGAAACTAAAAGCCTCAGGAATCTTTTGCAGGAATCTTTTGCAGGTCTTTTTGCAGGTGTTTGCAGTTAATTAGTTGATTCAGATGATTAGGTTAATAGCTCGTTTAGAGACCCTTTTTGTGATATGCTAATTTTTTGAGACAGGAATTTTGAATGAGCTGTATGCCAAAATCATCAGTATTAAAACAATAAAAGACCTGAAATATTTCAGTTGGTGTGCAATGAATCTAAAATATATGAAAGTTTAATTTTTATCATTACATTATGGAAAATAATGAACTTTATCACAATATGCTAATTCTTTGAGAAGGACCTGTATAGTCATTCTTGGCACATTTTCCCAGTAATTCACTTTTGGTTTAGTTCAGTCAGAAGGTGGCAGTGCTGGCCACAGTATGAAAAATCAGGGCTTAGTTTCCCTTTCATCGTCTGCTATAAGCTTCAATGCTCTGCAACTCCACACAGCAAAAAAGAAAAAAAAGAAAAGTACATTGTGTGTCAATGTGTTGTAGGCTCTATTTGAATAAATCAGCGTATGTGAGTGCAAGAAAGAATTTTAAAAGATGTGACTTAGCAGGTGAAGATTGACGTGTCATGGATTCTCTGTGCAGGTGACGAGTGCACAAGACGACAGGAGATCTGGAACAGGACTCAGCCTACTCAAGTCAAACAGAAACAAATAAACAACAGTTCCAATAGAATATTCAAATGAGAACCAGTTCACTCAACAGTACATAATAAATGTTACATTTCACATCAGATACTTTTCCTCATGTCAATCAACATTTAAATTTGATTTAAATATTACCTCGCTGCAGAAGTGGGCTGGCGTTGGAATGTCCAGGTATGGCAGGGTAATCAGATCAACTATCAGGAACCCGTTTAAAGATAGCAAGTCTCTTCCTTTTTCAAACAAAGGAAAAATTTGTTTTTAGAAAAAAATAAAATAAAATAAGAGGAATAATGCGAATTCACTCAATCATGCAAACTAAATTGTCAGTTCACAATGCACATGTCCATCCAAGAAGAATTTGAAAATTGTTAAACAAAAATACTGCAAAGCGTCTAAAAAATGAATTATAGAGAAAATATAGAAGGAAGGAAAAGTAATTCCCAGGGCAATAGGCTCTATGCACTACTTCCTGAACTTCAGGCAGCTCCTTTGTTTCCTGTCTGCCATTATTGGACAAACTGATTAGTTCAGGTGTGCCTTAATCAGTTTGTCCAATAATGGCAGACAGGAAACAAAGGAGCTGCCTGAAGTTCAGGAAGTAGTGCAGCTGTGCATAGAGCCTTTTGCTGAATACTCAAAATAGGGAGTAAAAAAAAAAAAAAAAGAATTTCAAAGAGTTTGCATCCACAGAGCGGCACTAATGTGTCAAAAATGGCGAGCGATGATTTTTCTGGAAACAACAGTAGCAAAAACCACTCGTTCTGAATCGGCTTTATTCTACATCAACAACAAAAATAATGTCCTTGTTTTTCTTCCGGATGTCAACTGGTGAAACAACAATGAAGAAAACTCACAGTAGGCTAACCTACCTCAGCTCCCTTAAATAGGAGACAAACACTCGGGTCACACAGCAGTCAGCACGATGAGCAATGCCACTCTTCCTGTAGGGGTAAAATCTTTGTGTGGCAGGGGGAGCTGCCACTCGACCAGTCACGGATATATGCGCCTGCCACTGCGTTATATGCGCCTGCCACTTGACCAGTCACGGATATATGCGCCGGCCACTCGACCAGTCACGGATATGCGCCTGCCACTGCGTTATGTGCGCCGGCCACTCGACCAGTCACGGATATATGCGCCTGCCACTGCGTTATATGTGCCGGCCACTCGACCAGTCACGGATATATGCGCCGGCCACTCGAACTTACACAATATGTAAGGTTTAAATAAAAAGAAATGCAGCGCGCGTCTCGTGGCTCTATTAGTATCGCTCTGGCCATACCAGCCACACAATCTCTCACTGTCAATTTGATCTGTTTATCTTATTTACCTATTTCTCATCTTATCAGTTTTTTTTATTTGCTCTTTTTACCCGTATGGGAGCGCGCTCGTGCCTAAGCGAAGCGTCGCACCATCCACACGATCTCTCGCTGTTTACGGCCACTACCAGCCACACAATCTCTCACTCCTAATGATACACAAAAGCACACATACAGTGCAATACATATCTTATTGACCTATTTCTCATCTTATCTTGTTTTTTTATTTGCTCTTTTTACCCATATATGCGCGCTCGTGGCTCTATAGCAGGGGTGGGGAACGTTGATCCGAGGGCCATTGTCCTGCAGAGTTTATCTCCAACCCTAATTAAACACACCTGAAGCTAATCAAGGTCTTCAGGATTGCTAAAGTTACAGGCAGGTGAGTGTTTTTTTTCAGGGTTGGAGCTAAACTCTGCAGGACAATGGCCCTCCAGGATCAACGTTCCCCACCCCTGCTCTATAGCATCACGCCGGCCACTACCAGCCACACGATCTCTCACTGTTTACACCTATCAGACACTCCTGATACACGAGAGCACACAGACAGTGCAATCCTGCTCTTATTAACGTTTTTTGCCATTTTATCTTATATTTTATTCGCTTGTTTTGCCCGTAATTGAGTGCGTCTCGTGGCTCTTTAATAAGCGTCGCGCCAGCCACACGATCTCGCACTGTTTTCATCTCAGACACTCCGATCGATGCACATGTGCAAACAGACAGTAAGATACTGCTCTTATTTACCTAATCTTATATTTTCTTCGCTCTTTTTATCCGTATATAAATGGGAGTGCGCTCGTGGCTCTATAAATCGTCGCGCCAGCCACAATCATCGCACCAGCCACACGATCTCTCACTGTTTACATCTTTCAGACACTCCTATGATATACGAGACGAGAGCACACAGACAGTGCAATACAGATCTTTTTTTTTAACTATTTCTCATTCTGATCTTATATTTTATTCGCTCTTTTCATCCGTAGGCTATATGGGAGTGCGCTCGTGGCTCTATTAAGCATCGCGCCAGCCACAAGCATCGCACCAGCCACACGATCTCTCATGAACCAGACACTCGATCGCACACATAAAGTGCAATCCTGCTCTTATTTACGTTTTTGTCATCTTATCTTTTATTTTATTCGCTTGTTTTGCCCGTATTTGAGCGCATCTCGTGGCTATAGGCGTCGCGCCAGCCACAACCGTCGCGCCTGCCACACGATCTCTCACTGTTTTCATCTACCAGACACTCCGATCGATGCACATGTGCAAACAGACAGTGCAATCCTGCTCTAATTTATCTATTTGTCATCTAATCTTATCTTATATTTATTCCCTTTTTGGTCCATAATGGAGCGCGCGTCACGTCACCTAAGCGTCGCGCCAGCCACTAGCGTCGCGCCTGCCACAAGATCTCTCAAGCTGTTTTCATCTACCAGACACTCCGATTGATGCACATCGGGCGTCGCGCGTCGCGAATGACGCGTCTATTCGCGTCTTTGCATTGACTTTGTATGTAATCTACTCGCGCAAATAATTAAATTCGCGTTCGGTGTGAATACACCTTACTGTTTTAGCAGCTGTCATCCATTTATGGTGCTGGAGAACAAACTGCTTGTTACAGAACATGCCACAGTCAAGGTGAGTGTAGAAAAGGCCCCAAAGTTATGTCAGTGTTGCTATTATTTGGTATAGTTGACCATATTAGGCTTTGTTGCACGTTTACTTCCGTTTATTCAGTGCTTGTAACGGTAGCCGAATCGCGCGCTGGTTTGTATACTATCTGACGTCACACAGTTAGTATGCAGTACGATAGAGATAGTCAGTCAGTCAGTCGGTCGGTCGGATTGTAGATGTGAGCTGCACCTTTCTTCAGAGTGTGCGTAAATGAGAAGAGTAAGTACATCTGTGATATTGTATTATTTGTGAAACTAATTATTTCTGTTATTTGATGTGGATAAGAGTTAGGAGTTTAAGGAGTCGCTATGCGACCGTGGTGCTAATTATATCCACGTTCGTTCATTTCACGCTCGAGCTTCGACTCATCTGATTTAGTACGTCGAGTTAACGATATGTAATATCGTGTTTAGATGTGTTCATACTTTCATATTTGTTGTTAGGATTGATCAGTACTTTGTGGTTGAGTAAATTAAGAAGTAAGTGGTGGTAAATATTGTTATTTGGATCGCTATCGAGGTTTCTCTGTCAAGGCTTTGCTAGCTCGAATGGAATATAGCATTCAGTACGGGGTTTTTTCATAATAAAACCATCCAGCTGTTTAGTTAGTTGAAGCTATAAAGTGGATTATCATAGATGACAGTAAGTGCTTTCTATGTTAGTGGGAATGTAACTTATAATAGAAATCTGAGAATCCCATTTAATAAGTGTTTGAATCTTTACATTATGCTTACAGTATTAGAGTTTAAGAGATATACTGTATAGTTATATATACGGACTATTGTTTGCTTTGTTTAGTAATGTATATTAGTGCTTAGAGAGGAATGAGTGTATGCATATGTTTGATTTATTCATTTGTAATTTGTTTCTCTCTTTATAGAAACCACACTCATAATTACACTCACCCTCAAACTCAGTCACACAAGAAAGAGGAATAAAGAAACAGAATCAGAACTATCTCTCCGCTCTTTATTTCATACTCTGGAACATTTGGCCTTAAGTGGTGTTCTGGCCGACACACCTGAGTGAACTTGGTGATAAACCCAGAACTAGCACCTAGACTGAGCGTCTACCTATTATCTTCACTACATTGATGGTCCTTCGAGCCGGATCACTGAGTTTACGTCAGAGATGGAACTACATCCAGAGTATGATGCTAGTGGTGCACGTCCCAAACGGCACATTCGCCCACCTGTGCGCTATGCAGATTATGAGGTCGATTATAGAGGCTACATCGGTCAGAGGTACAGAGAGGAATCAGAGAGTTCTCACCAGGAGGGAAATGCCAGGATGACATCCCTCACCTCCCCACCAGACTCTCCTCTTCGACGCCAGAGGCGGGATGCTATTCTTCAGGAGATGGACCTGGGCTATAGGGCTGAGAACCAACAGCACAGCCAGAAGAATCAGCTAGCCCCCCAGCGGTTTCCAGAGAGAGAGTTTAGGGAACAGCTACGAGATTACTCTACTCCCCTACCTCCAGCGCTGCACCCCATACATCCACAGCATGACAGCCGAGTTGAGTTAGATGACATTCGTCATGAAAGACACCTCCTGCAGCAGACACAGCGGCACATGGCATCAGACTTGGTCGAGCTTAGAGCGCTGCGAGCAGACATGAGACAGTTGGTAGATTCTGTTTGTAACATGCAGAGTCCAACCTCTCTTCATACCAGAAAGCCAGAGTTAACGGTGATGTCGCCACGACCACCTTTTGAAAGTGAACCTAACGCTGACGAAGAGGATGATTGGCCTGCACCACCACCATGGCCAGACCCAGTAATTGACGAACTTCTGCCTGGTGACCCACCTATGCTAAATTCGCTTATTAGGAGAACAGATGAGGTTCCAAGAACTAAGGAAGAAGCATTGCCAGCCCCAGCTCCTGACATGTTTGTGGGCCAGCCACAAGTTTATCACTCAGCACATGGGGCCCTTCCTACTGCAAAGCCATGGGAGGACACTGTCCGTCAGCCATCGCCCTGGTTCAAGCCCGTTCAGTTTCTGCCACAGCCACACGGATTACCTCCAGCTGAGCCCAAGTGCCCTACAGCTTATAGTGGTCAACGGAGTAAGCTTGGCTGTAACGCAACGCCCCAACAGCGACATCCAAGCATGGCATGGACACAGCCACTGCCCTTTAGATCACCTCAGGGTCATAACTCCAACGTCCCAGAGCCAAGTTACCGTGGGCCACGCCCAACAATCCGCAACTTCGCCAGTCGGGACCCAAGTGAGTTCGCACGGCTCAAGATCTCATTGGAGAACCTCTTACCACATGACGCATCTGAGCTGTTTAAATACCAAGTGTTGGTCGATCACCTGCAACTAGAAGAAGCCAGGTTAATAGCAGATGCTTACCTTAACTCCCCAACACCCTTCTCAGATACAATGGTTGCCCTAAATGATAAGTTTGGCCAACCACATCAGATAGCGCTGAGGCGTATTGCTGCTGTGCTGGATTCACCAGACATAAGACGGGGAGACTTTGCTGCATTTGAGAAGTTTGCACTCCAGATACAGTCACTCGTGGGAATGCTGAAAACACTAGGCCACGAGGGTGAAGTGGAACTACAATGCGGCTCACATGTTGCTCGTCTGCTGAGCAAGCTGCCATCTGAGCAAAGAGCCGAGTTTCGCCGCTGCATGTATCATCAGGGAACAAGAACCCACACCTTAACTCATCTTTCAGATTGGCTGAAATACGAGTCTTGGTGCCAGGACTTTGAAGGACAGTTAGCTGTGAGAGGAGTGCGGGAGAAGCCGGTGTTCTGACAAGAGGGTAGGAAGGGTAAGCAACCTACCACTGTCCTCCATGGTGTGAAGGACACAGCTAAGAAACCTGAGGCTCCAGTGCCACGCAGCTCCTTCAAAGGGAACAAGAGCAAGCCATACTGTCCATTCTGCAATAACGAGGAACACTACCTTAGCCAGTGTACAGAGGTATCCAGGCTATCAAAGGATCAGCTGACTGAATGGATTAAAAGGAACAAGAGGTGTTGGCGATGTGCACGGCCACACCAGGCGGCTCAGTGCAACTTAAAGAAGACATGCAGCCTCTGCCAAGGGAAACACCTCCAGGTTCTGCATGAGGTGAATATGAGGTCACGTAAGGAGGCATCATCGACACCAGCAGCGGAAAGCCATGGCATAAGGGGCACAACAGAGGTTCTGTATCTAGACAGACCCACTGAAGGCAGTCGGGTTCTTCTTAAAGTTGTCAAAGTTCGCATTCACCATGGTGACCAATCAATCAACACCTATGCCATACTTGACGACGGTTCAGAGAGAACTATGCTGTTGCCAGATGCTGCAGAGAAGCTAGGTGTGCAGGGGATTCAAGAGGACCTACCACTACGCACAATTAGAGATGAAGTGCGGACTCTCCGAGGTGCATCAGTGTCGTTCTCCATTTCTTCCCCGTCAAAGCCAAAGACTAAGTTCAAGATCATAGGTGCATTCACCAGTGCTCGTATTGGACTAGCTACCCATACTTACCCCAATGGAGCAACTCAGGAACAAATACAAGCACCTTATTGGCCTTCCCATTCAGACCCTTATGAATGTTAAGCCCTTGCTTCTAATTGGAAGTGACCACCCCCATCTCGTCACTCCCATTGAACCTGTCAGATTGGGACCTCCAGGAGGGCCTGCTGCCATCCGCACAAGGCTAGGTTGGACACTGCAGGGCCCAGCGAGTGTAGTCTGTCACCTCACCCAACCACGGCAGTGTCTATTTACAACAGTAGCACCCCAGGTGAGCGAACTGATGAAACATGTTGAGAGATTATGGCAAGTCGACGATGTCCCATTCAGAAGCGAGAAACTAGTTACTCGTTCAAGACAGGACCAAGAGGCCATCAGCATCCTGGAGACCAAAACCATCAGGGTAGAGGTTGATGGCATTCTACGTTACGCCACCCCGCTGCTCCGCAAGAGAGACATGCCGCTCTTTCAGGCTACTGAAGAAGCCGTCATGCCCAGTTTACGAAGTGTAGAGAGGCGACTGGCTAGAGATTCTGCACGGGCAGAAGCCTACAGAGTGGAGATGGAGAAACTTATTAAGGCGGGCTATGTCATCAAGTGTGGACCGAAAGTTTCAGCCGAGGAAGGTTGTGAGGAATGGTATATTCCTCACCATCTGGTGAGCCATAATGGCAAGAATAGGCTGGTATTCAACTGCTCCTACCAGTATCGAGGGCAGATCCTCAATGACCATCTACTGCCTGGGCCGACATTAGGAGCATCACTACTGGAAGTTCTGCTAAGATTCCAAGAGCATGCAGTTGCGGTTAGCGGAGACATCAGAGGCATGTTCCACCAAGTTCGCCTCCTCCCAGAAGATCGTGCTCTGCTCAGATTCCTTTGGCGCGACGTCAGTCAAGAAGGCCCTCCTGCAGTGTACGAGTGGCAGGTGCTACCGTTTGGTACAACATGTAGCCCCTGCTGTGCCACATTCGCCTTACAGCGCCACGTCTCTGATAACAGCCAGCCAGATGAAGAGGTGAGGTTCTCAGTTGAGAAATGCTTTTATGTAGATAACTGCCTCCAGAGTGTTCCCAATATTGCTGATGCGAGGCACCTTGTAGACAAGCTACGAGCCCTTCTTGCGTCTGCAGGCTTTGATCTGCGTCAGTGGGCCAGCAACGAACCAGGTGTAATAAGTCACCTACCAGAAGAGAGCTGCTCTGCCAGTGTTGAGCTATGGCTGGCTCAGAACAAGACAGATACCCCAGAATCTACTCTAGGGCTAAGCTGGCTCTTCCACACGGATGTCCTTGGCTACAAGCATCGCCATGTGGAGTACGGGGTTCCTACGATGCGTAATATCTATAAGGTGCTGGCGAGTCAGTACGACCCCTTGGGGTTCATCCTACCCTACACCACCAGGGCTAAGATAATTGTCCGACACCTTTGGGACAAACACAGGGGATGGGATGATCCATTACTACCGCAGGAGCTTCTGCAGCAGTGGAAAGACTGGGAAGAAGAATAACAAGTCTTATCTCAAGTCACCCTGCCCCGACCATACTTGTCGAAGGACGTGGACACCTCCGGTCTTCAGAGAGAGGTGCATGTATTTTGCGACGCCTCAGAAGAGGCTTATGGATCAGTGGCATACCTCCGGACCACTGACAGACACGGTGAAGTGTATCTGTCATTCCTGATGGCCCGTTCCAGAGTCGCTCCCAAGCGATTTCACTCTATGCCCCGATTAGAACTCTGTGCAGCCCTTACTGGTGCACAGCTCTCGCAGGTGCTGAAGAGGGAGCTTACCATCCACATTGATCAGACAATCCTTTGGTCTGATTCCACAACGGTGCTGACATGGCTGAGGTCTGAATCTTGTCGATTCAAGGTCTTTGTGGGCACCTGCGTGGCCGAGATACAGGAGCTGACTGACAGGCATGCCTGGAGATATGTTGATACCGCAAGAAACCCTGCTGATGACGTAACACGAGGGAAGAAGCTGAGAGAGCTTGTTCAGCCAAATAGATGGAGCCTGGGACCTGCCTTCCTCCTGACCAGTCCAGACTCATGGCCAGAGGACCCTGCTGTTGAACAAGCAGAAGAAACCTCAGAGCTGCGCAAGTCTACTTTCTGTGGGGTCGCCGCAGTTGCATCAACCCAGTCGACTTCAGACGTGAGTCAATACGGCTCGTGGAAGGAGCTACTGGAAGAGACAGTGCAGGAGCTGCATGGGGCGGCCAACTCTAATGATATGCCCACAGCTGAAGACTACCGACAGGCTGAACAGTTAATACTTCAGAGGGCTCAGAGGGATAGTTTTCAGCAAGAGTACAGCCTCCTGAAAGCTGGTAAACCAGTTCCCAGCAGCAGTCGACTCCGTACGCTGTCTCCAGAGCTGGATGAAAAGGGAGAGCTCATTCGTGTTGGAGGACGACTCCGTCGAGCAGAAGGCTTAGAACTGACCACTCTTCATCCAGTCATCTTAGACCCAGGTCATCGAGTGACTACGCTCTTGATCCAAGATTTCGACAACCGCCTACGCCACCCAAGCCCAGAGCGGGTGTTCGCTGAGCTTCGACGCTCCTTCTGGATCCTGCGAGGGCGTGAGGCTGTCCGGCGCTACCAGTATAGCTGCGCTGACTGTCGGCGATGGAGGGCAAGACCTGCAGTGCCGAAAATGGCAGACCTGCCATCAGCCCGTCTGCGCCTTTACAAGCCGGCATTCTATTCTACAGGGATGGACTGTTTTGGGCCATTTGAGGTCAAAGTTGGCCGGCGCCGGGAGAAGAGATGGGGGATCATTTTCAAGTGCCTCACGACGAGGGCAGTGCACTTGGACCTCCTTACCTCTATTGATACGGATGCTTTTCTAATGTCCCTTCGTCGATTTATTTCCCGTAGAGGAACACCTGCCGAGCTGTTTTCCGATCAAGGGACAAATTTCAAGGGAGGTGAGCGAGAACTCCGTGAGACCTTCGCTGGAATGTCTAAAAAACTACAACATCTCCTTGCACCACAGAAGATCTCCTTCCGCTTTAACCCCCCAGCCGCTCCTCACTTCGGAGGGGTGTGGGAGAGGGAGATACGCTCAGTTAAGAGCGCACTCTATGCCACAGTTGGTGCTCAACCTGTTCCGGAAGAAGTGCTTCGCACTGTACTTACTGAGGTGGAAGGGATCCTTAACAGTAAGCCCTTGGGTTATGTGTCTTCAGATGCCAGCGACCCAGATCCAGTGACTCCCAGTGTTCTTCTTATGGGGCGGCCTGATGGTTCGTTGCCTCAGGTAGTCTACCCCGAAAGTGAGCTCATCTGTCGCCGCCGTTGGAAACACTCCCAAGTTTTGGCTGACCACTTTTGGGCCCGTTTCATCCGACTCTATGTGCCGAGCCTGCAAGCTCGCCAGAAGTGGCAGGCTACACCAGCTGATATTGAAGGGGACTGTGTAGTGATGATCGCTGACCCACATCTTCCGAGGGCCCTCTGGCCCATTGGGAAAGTGGTCAAGACTCATCCCAGCCCTGACGGGCACATCAGGTCCGCTGATGTAAAGGTGAAGGAGAGAATCTACACACGGCCAGTTGCCAGGCTGGTTCTCCTCCCTGCACTTCCATCTGGAGAAGATGGAAACGGTTCCACTCCTGCCACTACACCCCAGCCATAGAACTTTGTTGCCTTTATTGATGAGCGAATGTATTACATACATTCGGGGGCGGCTGTAGAAAAGGCCCCAAAGTTATGTCAGTGTTGCTATTATTTGGTATAGTTGACCATATTAGGCTTTGTTGCACGTTTACTTCCGTTTATTCAGTGCTTGTAACGGTAGCCGAATCGCGCGCTGGTTTGTATACTATCTGACGTCACACAGTTAGTATGCAGTACGATAGAGATAGTCAGTCAGTCAGTCGGTCGGTCGGATTGTAGATGTGAGCTGCACCTTTCTTCAGAGTGTGCGTAAATGAGAAGAGTAAGTACATCTGTGATATTGTATTATTTGTGAAACTAATTATTTCTGTTATTTGATGTGGATAAGAGTTAGGAGTTTAAGGAGTCGCTATGCGACCGTGGTGCTAATTATATCCACGTTCGTTCATTTCACGCTCGAGCTTCGACTCATCTGATTTAGTACGTCGAGTTAACGATATGTAATATCGTGTTTAGATGTGTTCATACTTTCATATTTGTTGTTAGGATTGATCAGTACTTTGTGGTTGAGTAAATTAAGAAGTAAGTGGTGGTAAATATTGTTATTTGGATCGCTATCGAGGTTTCTCTGTCAAGGCTTTGCTAGCTCGAATGGAATATAGCATTCAGTACGGGGTTTTTTCATAATAAAACCATCCAGCTGTTTAGTTAGTTGAAGCTATAAAGTGGATTATCATAGATGACAGTAAGTGCTTTCTATGTTAGTGGGAATGTAACTTATAATAGAAATCTGAGAATCCCATTTAATAAGTGTTTGAATCTTTACATTATGCTTACAGTATTAGAGTTTAAGAGATATACTGTATAGTTATATATACAGACTATTGTTTGCTTTGTTTAGTAATGTATATTAGTGCTTAGAGAGGAATGAGTGTATGCATATGTTTGATTTATTCATTTGTAATTTGTTTCTCTCTTTATAGAAACCACACTCATAATTACACTCACCCTCAAACTCAGTCACACAAGAAAGAGGAATAAAGAAACAGAATCAGAACTATCTCTCCGCTCTTTATTTCATACTCTGGAACATTTGGCCTTAAGTGGTGTTCTGGCCGACACACCTGAGTGAACTTGGTGATAAACCCAGAACTAGCACCTAGACTGAGCGTCTACCTATTATCTTCACTACAGTGAGTAAATGTAATATTTAAAAATCACTGCCTGACACTCAGATGACATATGAAGGGAAAAGCAGACGAAAATTCCTCGATTTGTTGTATGCCTATCTATTTTAATGTATTATTCATATTTCGCATAAGATGTGTGTGAAAAACTGGCAGAATAACAACTGGCAAGTGCAAAATATTGCTTATACTCTCTTTTATTTTATTAGTTCAGATTAATCATTAAAATGCTGTCAATTTCACATTCTAAATTCAGTAGGCTATATGAGTCTATTTGTGTTGGATTTGCCGTACCGGTGTTTTTTTTTTTAACGGCCAGAGTAACCGATTGGTAAATCCCCATGGGGCGAGTAATGATGATTATTACAATTTATATTTCTTTTTAATTATTAAAATTACATTTTGTTCTTTGTTCTTTTTTTTTTTTTTTTTTTCTCTTTCTGAAGCGCCTCTGAAGCATGAATGAAACTGAGACGATCTCCGATTGGTGCAACGACATGACGTAATGTGTGACGACACATAGGTGGAACTATAAAGAGACGCCAGCAAAACAAAATGTCAGCTTTCTGTTCTTCAGCAAGCGCTATCTGTGACTGTTTGTCTTATTTATTGTTGTCTGTCAACTGAGAATGAGTGAAATGGCGAGTGTGAGCTTTAGGAAGTGTGTGCATCCTTGCCCTCGCTACATCACGGGCGGGGACACACACCGACTGCGCACACATTGTTTGGGAATGCAGCACGCGCAGGCAGCTCTCGAGGGGGCTGCTTGCGAGGATTGTGAGAAAATGACAATCCGTGTGCTGCGTTCCCGGCTGGCTATCTTCGACGAAGATGGTCAGCCTCGCGAGCCCCGTGGTGCGGGACCCACGTCCGCTGAGGCGGCGCGGCAACGCTCTTCATGGGGCTCGCAAATGGATCTGTCTGAGGCTGCTGAGGCACCTTCTCGGGATTCATCGGGCAGTTCTGATGTCCTCGAGCCTCGCGCAGAAGCCCGCCCCGCGGCTTCTTCTGCGCGAGTCGAGGATCCGGTGCTTGAGCTGTCTGCCTCTGAGGAGGTAGTCGTGCTCAGCATCGAGGGCGGGGATTTCGGGGACTGCCCTGTCAGAGCACTGAGTATTTACATTCAGAGGTCCTCTTCATGGCGGAAGTCGGACCAGTTGCTGGTGTGTTTCGGGTCGCCCAGAAAGGGGCTTCCCGCCTCAAAACAGACCATCAGCAACTGGATTGTCCATGCGATTTCCACGGCCTATCAGGTGCACGGCATGCCTTCACCTTTGGCCGTGAGGGATCATTCTACAAGAGGCATGGCGTCCTCTAGAGCCCTTCTCGCGGGGGCCCCCATCCAGGAGGTCTGCGATGCAGCAGGATGGGCTACCCCCCATACCTTTATTAGGTTTTACAGTCTGGACATTCCGTCGACACCCAGCTCTCTTGTGCTCTCGTCCTAAGTGTGCCTGTGAGCAGCTTCACACTAGGGCAGGCAGGGTACGTTGTGGCGTAGTGGGTACTCGTTCCCCCAAGGTGTCATTCGACGCAGTTGGAGTTCCCTCGAAAGGGAACATCAGTTCCCGCGTTCTCACTGATGCAAATTCAAAGACCTCATCATTAAATGTTGATATTCTGCAATATTCTGTAAATAAAATTAAATAAAAATAGCCCTATAAAACAAACAAATCGATGTAGTGAGGACTCTTCGTTTGCTTTTCCCTTCAGCTGTCAATCGGAGTATCAGGCAGTAAAACAGCGAGAGATCTTGGCTGGCGCGACGCTTGGGTGACGTGAGGCACGCTCCATTATGAACAAAAACAGGGAATACAATGTAAGACAAGATGGCAAATACGAGCAGTATTCTACTGTCTGTTTGCACATGTGCATCAATCGGAGTGTCTGGTAGATGAAAACAGTGAGAGATCGTGTGGCAGGCGCGACGCTAGGTTGTGGCTGGCGCGACGCCTAGTAAGAGCCACGAGATGCGCTCAAATACGGGCAAAACAAGCGAATAAAATATAAGATAAGATGACAAAAAACGTAAATAAGAGCAGGATTGCACTTTATGTGTGCGATCGATTGTCTGGTTCATGAGAGATCGTGTGGCTGGTGCGATGCTTGTGGCTGGCGCGACGCTTAAAAGAGCCACGAGCGCACTCCCATATTGCCCACGGATAAAAAGAGCGAATAAAATATAAGATCAGATGAGAAATAGGTAAAAAAAGATCTGTTCAGCTGTTCAAGCTGCGATCACGCTTGAAACTAGTGACAGCACAAGCTCAGTTCAGCTTCTCGTCATCTCACCTCAACACTTGTCAACTGCTGTCCACGTAAAAACTAATAAATCACAAGAAAACCTTTTTTTTTTCGTATTTCACTCCTTCTTCACTCGCGCTCCCCAATATCTCACTTGCGCTCTCTTTCACGGTCGCCGTCTTTTTCAGAGGTACAGAAATATGGATATGGGTGGGTATACATTTTTGATATAGGCAGGCTATTGCATTTTTATAGGCTAGCTTATTGTTGGGGTTGATATATGTTTTATCTTTTATCATTTTAATAGGCCTAGGCAGCAGCACTTTGGTATATTAAACATCGCCAACTCGATCTCGTCGCCTGGTATGAGATGTTTCTGTAAATCCTGTAAATAGAAGAATAGAACAAAAAAATAGCCTTGTCTGATAACCAAAATAATATCCTACAAGTTAACTAATCTGCAAACACAATAACGTCTCGGTTACGGATGTAACCCTCGTTCCCTGAGTAGGGAACGGAGACGTTCCGTCGGATGACGACGAATGGGGTTTCGCTTAGAAAGCCTATCGACTTCGAGTATACAAAACGAGCCAATGGCAAACAAATGCCATGGGTCTGCGGAATTTGCATGGCGCAACTCCGCCCCACCTCGTGGGGATAAAAGGAGAAAGCCGGCAATATGCAGATATGTTTCTTCGCTGAGGAGCCAAGACTGAACTCGGCTGTTCCAGCGGTACAGCGGAAGTGGCAGGCAGACGGAACGTCTCCGTTCCCTACTCAGGGAACGAGGGTTACATCCGTAACCGAGACGTTCCCTTTCGTTGTCACTCCGAGTTCCGTCGGATGACGACGAATGGGGATACCAGTCTAATCACGCCACTTCTCAGCTGTCTTCCAGTGCCCTGCGTAAATCTGAGATCCCTGTCGTGAGACTAGCACGGACGAAGGACTCCTATTTAACACAGGAATACCAAGGTACACTGGGGAGCATATCCCAGGTCTTAGGGAAGTATGCAATTACTGCCAACCCAGAGGGGGGGACTTAGAAATACACATATGACCCGAGGGATGCATATGGGGAATCACTGGGGTATCCAGCCGCAGGCGGAATATTTCAACCCCAGGGGTGGCAAGGTGGCTTGCCAAGGGAAAGACACATGCTCAGAGAGGCTTACAGTGGGAATACACATGTGGGGGTAGCTCCGGGAGGTACCATGCACACGGGAGGCACCTAGCCGACGCGCAGGCAAGAGACACTGGCGCCGACGTCAGGAGTGCTGGAGGAACTCAGGGCTTTCGGAGAAGCTCACCTGAGGAGAATATCGCACGTATCCAGTCCGTAGAGTGGAATGGCGAGCAAGCGAAGACACCTGAGCGGGTCCGGTACTAGCTGGTTGAAGCGAGTACATGAGAGGACACAGGCTCCACTCGGAGATTGTAGAATCTGGCGAATGTGTTAGGTGTCGCCCAGCCTGCAGCTCTGCAGATGTCTGTTAGCGAGGCGCCATGCGCTAGAGCCCAAGAGGATGCCACACTCCGGGTGGAGTGGGCAGTCACACCGAGGGGGCACGGTCGACCTTGCTGCTGGTATGCCAAAGCAATGGCGTCCACTATCCAGTGAGACAACCTTTGCTTGGAGAGAGCCTTTCCCTTCAGCTTCCCACCATAACAGACAAAGAGCTGGTCTGAGGTCCTGAAACACTGCGTTCTGTCTACATAGATGCGAAGAGCACGTACTGGACAGAGCAGTGCCAAGGCTGGGTCTGCCTCCTCCGGGGGCAGCGCTTGCAGGTTCACCACCTGGTCCCGGAAGGGAGTGGTAGGAACCTTGGGCACATATCCAGGCCGGGGTCTCAGGATCACGTGAGAGTACGCCGGCCCGAATTCCAGGCACGCTTCGTCAACGGAGAATGCGTGCAGGTCCCCTACCCTCTTGATGGAGGCCAATGCAGTCAGAAGCGCCGTCTTCATTGACAGGAAGTTAAGCTCGACTGACTGTAAAGGCTCAAAGGGAGCACTACGCAGGGCGGTTAAGACCACTGCGAGGTCCCAAGAGGGTACGAGAGGAGGGCGAGGAGGATTCAGTCTCCTCGCTCCTCTCAGGAACCTGACGATCAGGTCATGCTTCCCCACCGACTTACCTTCTATAAGATCATGCTGTGCGGCAATAGCGGCGACATAGACCTTGAGGGTGGAGGGAGACAGCCTTCGCTCCAACCCCTCTTGAAGGAAGGAAAGCACGACGTTGATCGAACATCTCCGGGGGTCTTCTCGGTGAGAAGAGCACCAGTTGACGAAGAGGTTCCACTTCAACGCGTAGACGTGTCTCGTGGACGACGCTCTAGCGGAAGTGATGGTAGCCACCACCGCTGGTGGTAGGGTACTCAAACCTGCCTCGTCCCGTCCAACAAAGATCGGGACGAGGGTGCCATAGGGTGCCCCGTCCCTGAGAAAGTAGGTCCTTCCTCAGAGGAATCGGCCAAGGAGGTGCTGTCGCGAGGAGTATGAGTTCGGAGAACCAGGACCGGGTGGGCCAGTACGGCGCGACCAGAGTGACCTGCTCCTCGTCCTCCCTGACTTTGCGCAGGAATTGCGCAAGAAGGCTCACTGGGGGAAACGCATATTTGCGGCCCTGCGGCCAGCTGTGCGCCAGTGCATCCGTGCCGAGCGTGCCCTCGGTCAGGGAATAATACAGGGCGCAATGGGTCGAGTCGTGAGAGGCAAACAGATCTATCTGTGCGTCCCCGAACTGGTCCCAAATCAGCTGAACCGACTGGGGATGGAGTCGCCAATCTCCCGGGAGGGGCTGAAGCCGTGAGAGCTCGTCGGCTGCACAGTTCAGGGCTCCGGGGATATAAATGGCACGAAGCGACCTCAGATGCTTCTGACTCCATAAGAGGAGGTGGCGGACGAGTTGCGACATACGGCGGGAGCGCAGACCACCTTGACGGATGATGTACGCTACGGTCGCGGTATTGTCTGAACGGACTAGTACATGCTGGTCCCTGAGCACGGCTCGGAAGCGGCGCAGGGCGAGCGGTACAGCCAGCAACTCGAAGCAATTGACGTGCCATAGGCGGTGGGGTCCTGTCCAGGAGCCCACGGCAGCACGTCCATTGCACATGGCACCCCAGCCCGTGGTAGAGGCATCTGTCGTTACAACAATATGCCGGGAAGCTCGCTCCAGGGGCACTCCGGCCCTTAGAAAACTGAGGTTCGACCACGGGGTGAAGGTCTGACGGCAGGTCGGAGTAACTGGTACTCGGAGGGTGCCGTGTTGCCATGCCCACCTCGGGACTCGGTCGCGAAGCCAGAGCTGAAGCGGTCTCATATGAAGCAATCCGAGCGGCGTTGCCGCGGCTACAGATGCCATATGCCAGGAGCCTCTGAAAAGTTTCAGTGGAACCGCACTCTTGCCCTCGAACTGTTTCAGGCAAGTCAGCAGTGACTGCGGGCGCTCACTCGTATGCTGCGCGGACATGGCGACCGAGTCAATCTCCATACCGAGAAAAGAGATCCTCTGCAGGGGCAAAGTTTGCTCTTCTCCCAGTTGACCCGAAGGCCCAGACGGGCTACATGGCGGAGCACCAAGTCCCTGTGTTCGCAAAGCTGATCTCGAGAGTGAGCTAGAATTAGCCAGTCGTCGAGGTAATTCAGAATGCGAACCCCGTGTTCCCGGAGGGGAACAAGGGCTGCCTCGACGACCTTCGTGAAGACGCGAGGAGACAGGGCTAGCCCGAATGGGAGAACTGCGTACTGATATGCCTGCCCCTCGAAAGCAAACCGCAGGAACGGTCTGTGTCGAGGGAGGATGGAGACATGAAAGTAGGCGTCCTTCAGGTCGATCGCTGCAAACCAATCCTGGTGCCGCACACATTCGAAAACGCGTTTGGCGGTGAGCATCTTGAACGGCAGCCTGTGAAGGGAGCGGTTCAGAACGCGCAGGTCCAGGATTGGCCGTAACCCACCGGTTTTCTTCGGGACAATGAAGTACGGGCTGAAGAAGCCGGTCCTCATTTCGGCTGGAGGGACAGTCTCGATCGCACCCTTCGCCAGCAGGGTAGCAACCTCCGCTCTCATGATAGGGGCATTGCCACCGACCATAGTGGAGCGGACTCCCCTGAAGCGGGGAGGAGACCGCGCGAACTGAATCGCGTAGCCGAGCCTGAACGTTCGTGCGACCCAGCGGGACAGGTTGGGAAGCTCTAGCCAGGCTCCCAAGGACTGTACCAGCGGGGTCACGCGAACCACAGACTTCCCGTCGGTGGAGCAGCGAGGCGGTATGGCTGACCCAGACGTGGACGGCATAGCGGCCCGGTGTGAGGGTACAGTCATAGACCGCAGAGTCCTGACAGAGGAGACCAGGGAAGGACGAACGTTCCACGGGGTCTGCTCTGCCAGGGGTCTGGCGACAGAGGAGGATGAGAGCGGCACGGTCCGGGGACGGCGCGCACTGTCATCCGGCTCTGGGACAGAGGAGGACGAGGGGTGCACGGCCCGGGGGCGGCGCACCGTGTCGTCCGAGAACTCTGTGTGCTTAGAGATGGGAAGTCAGCTCTCTGGTAAAAGAGGTTCTCCCCCGGCCCTCCACCGGGGAAAGGAGTGGCCCTGCAACCACCTCCTGGAGAACTGCAACCCATCTCTGAGCTGCCCGTAGCGGGAGCGCCGCTTTGCCCGGCATTTGGCAGGCTGCGGGGCTGGTACGGGCTGGGGCGCTTTCCTGCGACCACCTCCACGGCGCGGAGCTGCTGGGGCCGGGCGGGAGGGGGCGAAAGTCGCAGGAGGGCGCGTTCGGCGGCAAGCTGACTGAGGCGTCTGAGCCGGCGGCAGCAGCTGGCCGCGGGGTCAGAACGTGTTTGGTAGCCTCAGTCTGCTTCTGGGCGGCCGAGAACTGTTGGGCAGAGTCCTCGGCCGCGCCGCCGAAGGGCCAGCCTGGGATATGGGGGAGTTGAGGAAGCGGGTTCGCTCAGCCTCGCGCATATCAACCAGGTTAACCCAGAAATGTCTGACCACACAAGTGGACATCACCTGACCCAGGGAGCGTGCGGTCACCTTCGTCACTCGTAGAGCGAGGTCGGTGGCGGCAGGCAGTCTCTTAGATGAGCCCTGAATCAGCCCTACCCTCGTGCATGTCATTGAGCACCCCGAAGGATGGCAATAACATGCAGTGAGACGGCAGCCTGTCCGCTGCTCTATAGGTCTTTGCCACCGGAGTAGACAAAAAACCTACAGGCATTGGAGGGGTGCTTAGGGTCGCCACACCAGGTGGAGGCGCTGTGGGGGCACAGACGTGCTGCCACAGAACACTCCACGGGGGGAACCCCAGTGTACCCATGGCCGCGGCCTCTCGAGGGCAGAGAAGGTGGAAGAGGCTGCTGAGCAGTCGCGAAGTCAAAGGAGACTCTCCCGATCTCATAACCTCTTCATGCACATCCGAGTAGAAAGGATTTTGGGTTCGCCTCCCCAAAACCAATCATCAGCCTTGAGTGCTCGAGACATGGCAGAGTAACCCACACATGCCCGATACTCGCGGCTGCCCGGGAAGCATAGCTGTCAACTCTGGATCAGACTCGCTATGTTGCACACCCGAGAGTGGCAACATAGACGAGCCCTCACTTCCAAAGGACTCCAGCTCACCTTGTGACGCGGCGATAGACATGATTTCATCAGCCGGGGAACTGAATGAGATGCCGGCCCGCCGGCGTCCTTAGGACGCGGCTCTGACCAGCTAACTCATTCAGAACCGCGCGGTTTGCAATGTTAAAGAGAGGGGTGTGGACCACGGATATTAATCGGCGGTTTAGTTCCACACCAGCCATCTCAGGTCACCCTGGCCACCAGCCAAAGTATTCTCTCACGTGGAGAAAATAGATCGGGGTGTGGATGAGGGGACTCTCACTCAGTTGAGCTCATTGAGTCTTGACCGTTACATTGCGATGGTCATGTTCCTTTAAGAGAACGTGACGCATCTGCGAGCGCTGTTCGAACGTGATCGAAGCCCAAACACGTCAAAACAGCGCTCGTGCCCATCAGCTGAATCTATCAGACTACCGCACTCAGAAATGCACGGGCAGATCGTCTTTAAAAAGACGCGCCGCGTGCACGCTCTTTTTGTGTGAGAAAAGCTTGCAGCAGTGCTGAAGCGCCCAGGGAGAAGCACACAGCTGTTCAGATCAGCAGGCAGGAATGTGAAACTCGCTGGAACACGCCATCACACCAACACCGACTGGAAGCTGCTCGTCTTGAAGATTCTCGAAGATAGTCAGAGAATAGACTGCAGGAGTGAAGAGAACATCTTGGCTCCGAAGCAAAAACATATCTGCATATTGCCGGCTTTCTCCTTTTATCCCCACGAGGTGGGGCGGAGTTGCGCCATGCAAATTCCGCAGACCCATGGCATTTGTTTGCCATTGGCTCGTTTTGTATACTCGAAGTCGATAGGCTTTCTAAGCGAAACCCCATTCGTCGTCATCCGACGGAACTCGGAGTGACAACGAAAGGGAACTACACACAAAACAGTGCAGATAGGATATATGCCTTTACTGTTCGTTGTTTGTTTATTTATTTATCCCGAATTATTTATCTATTTATTTAGGCTATAGCCTCAGTTCATGCAGCATGTGAACTGATCGATCATCTCTTTATGCATTCTAGCACATGAATAGCATATATGTTGTCTTGTGATGTTAAAAACCATGGGAGAATTAAAAGAGAACCCCTGGGTCTAAAAAGTTAATTATCTGCTAAATTCTAGGCTAAATATTAATAATAAACTGCGCTCACCATTCTTTTTTGAGGCATAACTTCGTTTAACTGATCGTCTGTCAATCAAACTTCGGCGGAACTCTAAAACTAAATATTACAAAGCTAAAATTAAACATTACAAATATTATTTGTGTTGGTCAAGAGACTTCTGGTGAACAGTATGCCTACATGCTATAACTAGGCTACTTGTTCTTTATAAGTATCTGTGGAAATCTTGACAAGAAACAATGTCAAACAAAAACATTTCAAAAAGATAATTTGTGTAAATTAACATTTACTATTTGGGGGGAGGGAGCTATACATGTATACTCAAGGTAAAACATAATTGATAAAAAAAAATCGAGAATCAGTGGGGGGAAAATAAAGAATGAATAAGGTATTATTCATTCCTTATCAGCTTTTAGAGGTGATACCAGTTATCCATGGGTTGTGTGATAATTAAAAGATTGAGAGAAGACAAAATGTCTCTTTTCTTTTATTGTTGTACAGTGAGAAAAATAAAAACATTAAATACAAAAGTGCTTAAAGTTCTTCTGGGAGGATCTCCTAGTCTTAAGCATATCTACATGCTACATTTAACAAAGAGGCATATCTTTCATAATTTTATTCAAAATCAAAATCAAAATCAAGTAAGAAAACATAAGCATCCTTTATTCAGAGAATTCCTTCTTCAAAACTACAACATTCCTTGGAAACTTTAACATGAACTACTTATTGGCACACAGTTGTATTCAGTAACTCTACTTACTGGGAAAATAACCACAACAAAAATCATGGCATAATTCACTTTTGAATTACAAGTTGTTGTTGTTTTTTTATTACTTACACACTAAAAGTGTTACTTGAGGCCCACTCAGTAAAACCATTCACACATAGACCAAGTCTTTAGACCAAGTCTGCAAAACTACAAGCACATTATGTGCTTTAAACTCAGGTTGCTAACAAACATTTGACAAAACTCTGAACACAGTTCTCTACATTAGACACATCATTCAAAACTAACAGCTCTTTTGTTTCATTTAGGATCATCTCCCAATTACCTACACCCAATGATCATTTGTGAAAACACTTACTACATAAATTGTTCACTTAGAAATCAAAACTTAGTGTTGAGAAAGAAAGAAATAATTGTACCCCCTTGCATTTCTGTTTATAGTGTATATATATATATATATATATTTATATGTGTATGTGAAGGTCTGTGTATATACACTTATCACACACACACATACAATATGCTTTAAACAATATAGATTGTTACACAGCAGGTTCACAAGAGTAAAAAAATCATATTCTGCTGTAAAGCAGCTCTAACAAGCCAATAGTGTCATTATTCAGCTCAAAGTTGGTTCAGTATTGATTCAGTTTAGTTCCATAACAGTATAAAATTCATCAGTTGTGCATACGTATTTACAGAGTATTTGTGCACATGTGAATGTGAGTGCTTTGACAAACTTCACTGCACATTTTAAACAAGCAAAAGACAAGATAGTCGTGTTTTACATTTTTCGCATCCGTGTTTGGCGTGTATGTGGCTAATCATTTTAGTTACTACGCAAAAATACCATTTTAAGAATAGTTAAAGTAGTTTTGAATGAAGTGTTTGCTTTTGCAAGATATGTGTGATGTTTTCCATGTTGTGTGTGTGTTTTGTTGTTTTTTGTGTGTAGAGGTTTGAGAAATGGAGCCATAGTTTCAAGAACTGTGTGTAAGCATTAAAAAAAACTGTATGATTATTAGAATATGATTCTTTTTGTTTGACAGCAATTATTTTTTGAGATAAGATTAAGACAGAGATCCTTTCTCAGACAGTGATACAATGGCAGAAGTACAAACATAATTACAAAAACTGTATGCGAATTAAAGTAAAAAAAGTGTTCAAAGTTGTTCAAATTATTGTTAATTTATATAAGAATCATTTAGGACTCCCTTCCTAAAAAGGATATATTTTCAGGTGTTTTCAGATTGTTAGAATTAATGCTGTTAATGTTTGATGTATAATGTATCAATATAATGTATATATAAATTTCAAATCCATTTGTCTAGAAAGATACAAAAAACTTTTTACAGGACTATAGATTTGGATATTATTTCCTATTGCTGAAAAGGACAGCATGCGTTTTTTATTTGTTTATTTGAAATAATCATGAGTAGTGATTTTTTTTTTTTTTTTTCTGACCAGGCAAATTGATATATTTAATCAATTTCAAATTAACTTTGACAGCCATTTTGACAACATTGTGTAAAATCTTTCCTCGCATTTTCAACACACCTCCTTATACCCTCCTCTGCCCCATAGACCCCAGTTGGAAAACTCCATGTTTACAAGTGATTGATTTAACAGTTATAGTGCCCCCTACATGCTCCCTAAATACACATTCCTTTGTAAATGTAAAGAGAAGCGATAACACTTTACAATAAGTTCTCATTAGTTCATGTGTTAACTAACTTGAATTAACAGTGAGCAATGTATTTCTTACATTGATTAATCTTTGTTAATGTTAGCAAATAAAAATTGATTGAGATTAATAAATGCTGTAGAAGAATAGTTTACTGTTCTAGTTAATAGTTAAACTAATAGTTAGTTTGTGTTAACTAATGTAGTGAACTAATGTTAACAAATTAAACCTTATTGTAAAGTGCTACCAGAGACATTAAGCTGATTTTTAAGTCTGTGTACATTACAGTGATTACAACAATCTTACAGTAATATTACAGTCATGTGAAGCAGTTGCCATTTTCTTTATACCTTCACTTTTGTTTTAGTGAAATGGTGGCTGTGCTGACCTCAGTATGAAAATCAGGGCTTAGTTTCAATTTCATCTGCTGATACTGGAAGGTTCAAAGATTAGCTCTAAAAAAATACAAAAAAGACAAATAGAGAAGTCAAAATTTCAATTATATAACTTATGAGCTAAAACAAATAAACAACGTGTTACCTATTAACTAATATTAAATTGTAACAATCATAACATTGCTTTGATCTGTGCCTAAAAGCCTAAATGAACTGTGGGCCTACCGTGTAGCCTGATTCCGGATCATCTTCAGCAGTATTTCCTGAGTCATAATCTATTTAAAAAAACAAACCACAAAAAAAAAAAAAACATGTTATATTGTTAATTGATAAGAACATTAGTGTAGTCTCTATAACTATCCTTTCTTGCAAAAAATAGAGCCCTTCACGTGTCATTCACAAGGCCAGAAAATTGGGTCAGAATAAACTATTTGGATTATCCACTTTGGTGAACATTCACGATAGCGGCCGGGTGTGTGTGTGTGTGTGTGTGTGTGTGTGTGTGTGTGAGTGAGTGAGTGAGTGAGTGAGTGAGTGAGTGAGTGAGTGAGTGAGTGAGTGAGTGAGTGAGTGAGTGAGTGAGTGAGTGAGTGAGTGAGTGAGTGAGTGAGTGAGTGAGTGAGTGAGTGAGTGAGTGAGTGAGTGAGTGAGAGAGAGAGAGAGAGAGAGAGAGAGAGAGAGAGAGAGTGAGAGAGAGAGAGAGAGAGAGAGAGAGAGAGAGAGAGAGAGAGAGAGAGAGAGAGAGAGAGAGAGAGAGAGAGAGAGAGAGAGAGAGAGAGAGAGAGAGAGAGAGAGAGAGAGAGAGAGAGAGAGAGAGAGAGCGCCACATATCCGCACAGATTGTAACTCAGATTAACCATGAACAAATAAAAGTGGAAAAGCGAAAGCAGAAATGATCCACAGGGAGAATCTACTTCAAACTGCAACTGATTGTTAAAACAGAAACAAAAAATGTTTCAGAGAGAGGATGTTTAACCCAACACCATTGTAAATATAAAAACACATGCATTTGTGTAACATACTTAGAATAGGTTGGCCAGAAGGTCGTCTACCATCTGTGAATCAATCCAGTACAAAATGATATATCACTATGAGTACTCAAAATATTGAGCTTCAAAGTTTTTGCATTCCAAGCGACTTTGTTTTCAAAATAAAAGGTCCCAAAATGTACACAACATAAAAAAAATCACATAGCCTAATATAAATAAATGGTCACAGAATAAGATTGTGAATTACTCAATTTTGACAAAAAATGTCAGATAGAACCTTATAATTCTAAGTTGACGAACTATAGAGAAGTGAAAACACCACTTCACAAAACCCATGGTTGACAGCAGCTTAACATAAACAGAAGTCATAATCAAATCATGATAAGGAAGTACTGTACGTCTGTGCTATCTAAGGTCTTTCAGTAACACTATAATTCCCCCTAAGAACTGCTGAGGCCTCTCGTTTCTAAACTTAAGCATTGCCACATTTCCCCTTTTGGCTGCAAAAAAAAAAAGTAAAAAGTCTTGTTTCACAGAGATCCTTCCTCAGACATAACAATCACTGAAATGTGTATATAATAGAAAATACAAGTAAACAACAGTTCAGTTTTCTTTAGAACAAATGTTAAAAGTATACTCACGTGGAACGTTTTTTTTTCGGAATATCAACAGAGCACACAGAAGACCAACAATGAGTGATCCGATGACCATCACACCAGCGACAATGTGTGTTGTATTAGATGTTATAGAAGATTCCTTGTTACCATCTGAAGATACAATACATTCAATTGACAACAGCACATATTCTCCTTGACAATGTTGTAAAAAATTATATACTGTACTACACAATGGTCTTCATGACAGATTTAGAAATGTTCTGACTCAAAGTAACCTGAGATATCTGATATGTGGCAATAATATCAATGCTTTATTGTACTACTCTAAATTACATTGCTAAGGAAAAAATATACTAATAAAATGCCATAATATGGCCAGCTCCCTACAATTTGCTTTGTCTCAAAACATGCCCAGTGTCTTCAGAATCGTCAGAATTCATGATATGATTATGTAAACACTCCTGAAACAGTGCTACTGTTAACCCTGAGTTGACATGTCTAGAGATAAAAGAAAATCTATTCAGCAGATCATATTTTTACACAAACTTCGAACTATGTTAAATAAGCACTCAGATAAGAGATGGTAAGAAATGAAGGTTAATTACTTATAGCAGATGTAGCAGATGGGAGGGGTAATGTGCTTTCTCCATCTTGCACATATTTGCTGTTCAAGACAATGCATCTAAATGGCCCCAGTTCCAAGTTAATCGACTTGAAAGGCAGTTTGCTAGATAAGGCCACAGATTTTAAACCGTTGGTGTCCTTGGTGGCTTTTGTCAGTTCTGAATTGATGGTCCAATTCGTTCCAGCACGGTCAAACCAATGGATGAAGCCTGCTGGGTAGCCATCAGTAGCATTGCAGTAAAGGTCGACGGGCCCTCCGTCTGTTACATCTTTAGGCCATGTGCTTGAGGTTAGATTTTTGTAATTGGCTTTATTAAGGGGAAGAAACATTCGATAAGTGTCAAGAAAGCAGAAAGTATTATAATAACCACTTTTAAAACAAAAAGGCTAAGAATTTCAGTTTTATTTTATTTTATTTAAAGTGACTGAAGAAATTCAATCTCACCTGTAATAGTGATTCTAAGTTGCACCGTTTTTTTACCTCTGTTTGTTACAACACTGTAAAGATATTCACCCTCATCAGAAAACTTAGTGTCAGAGATTTGCAGCGATGGACCCAATGCTGGGTTTTTAAGACTAAAGCGTGGATCTCCTGAATTTGTAAAAACGATATTTGAAAAATGGCTCCTTCTCTGTGGTTCTTGTTAAAGAAACTGCTTGTATTTTAATGTCTTGGATGTCTTTGAAATTGCAGTTGATAACTGTTTTCTGATAAACAATTCCAACTGTAGGTAGGCATTCCAATGTCCACAAATCTGTTGAACATAGAAGTACAAACATAAAATTGCATTATGGTATTTTAGTGAAAGCATAACTAGATATTTATAATCAAAGGAATGTTCAGAGCTTGATACAAGTATCTATTGACCGAATCTGTGGCATGCTAACCACAGAAAATAATTTACAATGTAAAAAATAATTAACTTGAGCCCAGAACATTCTTTGAAATTGCTTTAAGCACAACAAACAATCTTAGTCTCTACTGGATACAAACATTATTGTGACAATAATGCTACTGTGCATATCCAATAAATCTCTGAATATTAATGCATTGTACCTTGACTGGGCCTCACAGCAGGGATGAAGAGAGAAATCATTACAAGTACCATAACCATCAACGAAGACATGTTTACTCTGAAAGGAAAAGTTGAGAGAGAGAGAGAGAGAGAGAGAGAGAGAGAGAGAGAGAGAGAGAGAGAGAGAGAGAGAGAGAGAGAGAGAGAGAGAGAGAGAGAGAGAGAGAGAGAGAGAGAGAGAGAGAGAGAGAGAGAGAGAATGAAATTATTGTACTTTGTTGCTGTGTACGTGTTGGGAACCTTATCTCTACTATTGTAAAAGTTTAAGCTGGGATTCAGAAAGCAGCATTCCATGTAAGACTAAGTAGCATTCCATGTTAGTTCCTTCAAATAAATAAAGCTTAAACACAATATGGTCCTTAATCAGAAAATGGTGTGCAGGCCAACATACATACATTGTTAATGGTGCAAAAACATTGATAGGCATACGTAATTAATTACAATAGAGAGATGAAATTAAATTATAATTAAAATTTTCATTTTAAAATGATAATAAAATGAAATAGGGGAGATCAGGGCACAACCTAATACTTTTTGACCTAAGTTTGTTTAAATTCACTTGGGTTTCAGAGTTTTTTTTTTAACCGCATTAATTTCACACAAGTCAATTATGTGGTTTGGTTTCATTAATACAGTGTATACTTTTTTCTCGATTTCCCCCGAAAGAATCGAAGTGAAATGTGACAACATGCCCCATAGGTGGGGTACATTGTAACACGGGCACATTATAACATGACCGTATGACAGCTTAAAATGTTATCTGATCTAATAATATATATATATATACAAGACACAATATTTTGTCAATAAAATACTATTATTAACTGTTTCATATAAAACAATGGCATTTTTTAATAATTAAAAATAAAGTAATTAAAGAATTTGACAACAAACACACCACAAAACACAGCTTTACAGCATAATTCAAAACATAATAATAATAATAATAATAATAAAATTTCTGAACATTGACTCAGTCTTTATTTTCCTTTTTCTCATGGTTTCTCAATAGAATTTATACAAATATAGAATAGAATAGGTTAGTTCTAATAGGGGATTCTAAAACTCACACAAAAAACAGAGAACTTTAGTAAGAAATTTACTTTTTCTATGGTTAAATAAATGTTCAGTGATAACTTCCAAAAAAAAATAATTTTGGCGCAATTTCTTCTCTTGCCTATAGTGTTGATATGGTAGTGTATAGTAAATACACTAAGTTTCATCATGCTGGCATGTGTGGAAAGTTTTTATTCATGTGTGTTACAACTAACCCTGCGTTAGGAATTGTGCCCTGCTCACCCCTAATATAATAATAATAATAATAATAATAATAAGAGTGCTAAATTATTAAGTAGCCTATGTGTAAATGTTTATTTATTAATTTACATCCATAACCACATTCAAATTAAGACAGCACGTCTTCAACAGAATTTTTCCATCTCCATAAACTAACATTCTCCTCTTTCGCGGCTTCTTTCTAGCCCACTCTTAGCCCTGTTCTTCGCATTGTCTTAGGCTAGACTACACACATTATTAAACCAAAAGTTGCAACCTGCCTTTACTTTACCAATCTGTTGTTCATTTGTGCTACTAGGTCCATAACGTAATGACTTTAGCTTATACCACTTAATGAAAAGTGATATCTGTAAAAAATATTACTAGTCTGTTTCTAAAGCCCAAATTACCAATGTGTGCTAGTTTAGTTGTGTTGACGCATGCGCAGTATTTAAATATTTCCGTGTATGAAATAGGCTTTTAAAAGAAACTATACCAAATAGCCTAGATGTTAAGAGCCACTAGGCTACTCATGATTAATAAACATAAGAGAGGCATCCACATTAATGTGCCCTACTGCTTCTGTCTTTTTAGCCTGTCAGTTTTTAAACGATTTGACTTCATTGCTGTTAATGTTTACAATAGGCCTACTCAACCGTATTATGGTTGTTCAACTTTACGGATATTAAAAAATGACACCATCGAATATAGGCAAAAGATTAAAACAAAACTTACAGTGTAAACGCTCTTCAAATGGACAAGGAAACGAGAATACAACCGCACGACTGCAGGACTGTCTTTGTAATGGAGCTCTTGCATGCTTTCACTTTCAGTATGAATGTAGACACGCAGGCCTACGCCTACGTAATAGCCAAACAACGAATAGTTTTACAAACCCTTTACTTCTTTTGCAAGCAACTGTTAGTGAAAATTATTTTCAATAAAAAAAACATTCTTAAATCCCATATGGTTCCAACATATATTAGACTATGTAAATAAATCAATATAAGGCTATAGATAAAACAATATAAGAAGTAAAATTAAGAAGAATGAGTTATATGTTGTGACTTCTGAAATCCTGACAGTGACATTTTAAATCAATGTTTATTGTTTGAAGTTCTAAAAAAGTCGAGTTTCTTTCTTCTTCTTTTTCTTCTTCTTTTTTTTTAATAAATTCCAACTCAGCAACAGTTTTTCTGTCCCTTTTTATTAAATTTTTTAGGTCTAAAGTGGTATTCAATTCAACATTTTATTGTTTTATTTGTTTAGTTTTCTGACGAAATGTGAAATTTCTTAAGTGCATGTTTGGAATCAGCTGTTTGTGACTTTATGTAATGTCTTTTCACATGTTAGCTGCAGATTCAGGGCTAAGGACTGGGCTAAAATGAAAGAAATGCAAATAAATAAAACAAAACATAGAGAGCTTCCACATAACTGAACATATGGACTATACGAAATAACTATGAACTATTATCTGTCAACAATTATGTGGGAGTGACCATTTTTTATCATTTGGTCTAGAAATTTGACCTGATTCCAAACTGTGTCTGATTCCCCATTGATTTCAGCAGCATTTGCTGAGCAGTAACCTGCTTTTGCATATAAGATGTACTTAAAGTTTAAACATATAAAGTTTATTTTCATCTTACAGTGCATATACTGTTGCATCTCTATAACATGTACTTAATGTTTTCCACTTAATATGTTGGACAAGTTTCAATCAGAAAGATTGTGACATAGAGAAAACATCTGTCCGGAATCTCCAAAATCTACCCACAATTATTACACAACTAAAATACCCATTTAAACTACCCATTTAACTATTTCAAGCAGCATCTATCCCAAGTCTTTTAAAATTTACTATTACAGCAAGCTGCGTGTAAAAAGTTATATTTTTTACTCCTGTGACTGGATTATGATATTACAAGTGACTGGATTATGATATTAACCATGGTATTGGTAAAAAAAATTACCAAACAGCCAAAAAAATATATATTATTTTTTCCTTTTTGACAATTTTATGTTAATAATTAATATTTACACAATTTGATAATTTTTTTCCCATTTAAAAAATAATACACTTTTCAATTATTTTTCAATAAAAGCTGTAAAAGGCCTTTAAAATCCAATTTTTGTTGGCAGATTAGTGTCATCTGGGGGGAGTAAAAAAAGAAAAACATCTGTAATGTCATGGTGTAACCAATAGATTTCAGCTCTACATGAGGCTTGTTTTTAGACATAAAACATACTTTTATTAGGTTGTGGATTTGGATATATATTTTGACAATAGGCATTCTTAAAGACTATTTTGTCAAGTTTTAGATATTTTTGTTTGAGATTTTGATTTGAAGTGTCAGTTCACAGTAATTTTACTACAGTCATTTCTGAACACAGAGAAAGACATTTTGTTACATCAAACCTTAATAAAAATATAACAAATTGAATATGAATTCTTTATCAGAGCTTAAACAATCTGGGTCTGATCTAATTTCAACCTCTTATTCTAGTTTTCTACCTCAATTTTGCCGTGTGTGTGTGTGTGTGTGTCCGTCCAAGTGTACTGTTGTTGTTTCTGTGTACGGGTCCTGGACGCTTCTTCTGTCACCAAAACAGATTCCTTGTGTGTGCGAACATACTTAGTGATAAAGCTCTTTCTGATTCTAATTCTGTTTTGTACTTTTGAAGTTTTACAGTATAACCCCTTCCTTGCTGTTTGTTTTTTTACTGCAATGTGGCTAAACTATTGATTTCATTTCATGCATTTGCAAAAACTTGCTTTGTGTTCGAGCCACTTCAGTTCACATATGTTTGGAGTGTCACTCGTTCACTGCTGTGTGTTTTTTTCTGCATCATGGCTGATTTGTAGATTGTAATGTACCCCCGAAAAAAATTCACATTCATTTCATATGGGGGTCATTTCTGGTGTGACCCAGGAGCAAGGGCATAAAAGAGATGGCTGTAGCTCTAGAGGGAGCTCTGCTGAAATGTTGACTTATTTTTCCCCCATAACCATGCTGCTAGAGTAAATTTATTTTTGTAAATATTCTTGCTGTTTCTTTTGTTGTTCACTTTAGTTATGAAGTAAAGGTAGGTATCATGTTTTGTTGAACATTTTTTTGTATATGTAATTTAGATCTGTTCGGGATGTGTTGGTTTGTTGTCTTGGCTATGTGCACATCAACTTTCCCCCACGTTACTGCACCCCTGCATAGAAATAGAATAATTATTAAAACTTTAGATTCATAGTTATCATTATAGTTATCTATTACTCCTGGCTTAACTACTGCTGATTCTCTTACGAGAGGTTCTCTCGTATTGCGTAAGCTAGCTTACACTACGGGAAAGATTCATCTTTTCTGAGAAATTGAAGCCAAAAAATTATCCTATAATTTTGTATCCATTGTCAACGCAGTTCAGCTGCAGCAGACCAAGAGCGGGCTAGCTAGCAGCTCATTGGTTCGCTCACAGAGAACTGCTTAAGCCTATGAGGAGACGCTAATGAACTCTCGGCCAATGAGAGTCTGACATGCTCTCATTGCGTCAGAGCCCGCCGAAACGGGCGTGGTCAGAGAGAATAAATTTGCCTCTCAGGCTGTAAACTCTGATTTTCATCTCTTCAGCGAGGCTACACGCATCTGCTGATCCTGAGAGAAGCCGCCGTCGTCGAAAAGGCAACTCTAGCGAGCATCTGGGAGACTGAGGAAGCCGGCCATCTTCGCCACCTTCAGCCATCCTGCGAGCTAGCGCCATCCGACGGATTTGTATCCTTTTTACGAAAAAGCTTCCTGTATTGTGTGTATTGTATCTAAAAGAGCCGAGCGTCTTTGTAAAGATGTCTCGTAAATCCTCCTGCGGTTCTTGCCGCGCTCCCCTCGAGACTGGAGACCGCCACGTCATCTGCGCTCTCTGCCTCGGATTGGAGCACGCCGAGCTCGCCCTCGCCGATGGCGGCTGCGATCTCTGCGAGGAGATGCCGTTGTCGACCCTGCGGGCTCGACTTCAGGCCACTAAAGTTGCTTCCGCGCCGCCTCTGACTTCGCCGCGGAAGAAGAAACGCCGCTCTCAGAGGCCGCCGGAGCCTGTTGCCTCCCGCTCTCCTTCTCCGCCGCTTCCGGACGTACAGTTGCCGCCGAGTGGCCGCTCTGTCGCCTCCGATGACGCCGCGGACATCAAGGAAACCTGTTCGCTTCTCGCTTCAGACAGTGAGGAATGGTCCGGTTCTCACGCCTCCTCGGCCCGAGAATCCTCTGGGACCCGCGCTGGAATCGAGGAGGAATTAGTGCGCCTTCTCTCACAGGCCGTCGAACGCCTCGGGCTCGATTGGTCCCCCCCCCCCCCCCCCGAGCAGACCATCAACCCCATGGACGGCAGCTACTTCCGCCAGCGCTCGTCTCCCGTCACTAAACGGGCCGCGCCCTTCCTGCCGGAACTGCACGCGGAACTCACGAAGTCCTGGAATGCCCCGCTCTCTGCCAGAACTCGCTCTGACTCTTCCGCCCCGCTTCGCGTTGTGGACGGAGCCGCAGAAAAGGGCTATCTCTCCATTCCCCCTGTAGAGGACCTGGTCGTCGCACATTTATGTCCGCCTTCCACGAGATGGCGCTCATCACCTGTGCTTCCCTCTAAAGCCTGCAGAGCGACTTCGAGCTTTCACGCCCGCACTTACTCAGCCGCCGGCCAAGCAGCCTCTGCACTCCATTCCATGTCCGTCCTTCAGATTCTACAGGGCGATATACTTGGTGAATGGGACGAGAGCGGAAAAAATCCCCCCTTAGTCGCGGATTTAAGGAGCGCCACGGACATTGCTCTTCGCGCTACAAAATCTGCTGCTCAAGCCCTGGGGAAATGCATGGCCGCCATTTGTGTGTCTGAAAGACATTTGTGGCTCACACTCGCCGACATGGGAGATTCTGAGCGCGCCGCTTTTCTCAACGCCCCGCTCTCTCCATCGCCTCTTCGGATCTGCTGTCACGGGTATCGTTGACCGTTTCTCCGAAGTGCAGAAAGCCTCCCAGGCCATGAATCTATTTCTGCCTCGTCGCGCTAGCTCCTCTGCAGGCCGCTCACGTGACCAGCCTCCTGCACGAGCCCCACCCCAGCGCCCAGCTCAGCACAGTCAGACTTCTCAGCGACGCCAGGGCGGCCGCCCTCGTTCTCGCTCTGACAGCCGCCACAGACCGCCGCCTCCCCGGGGGCCTCGGCATAGGATCACGCTGAAACCTGATCACTCGAAGTCTGCCTAGCACAGCTGAGAAAAAAACGGCGCTCTGCCGCCGCGGCCGGACCGCTGTCAAAGTTTCGCCCTCTGTTAGTCCCCGCTCACGCGGCTACTACAGCAGTGTACCCCGCCATTACCAAGCCGGTTCCCCTTCCCGCTTGCATGAGCACAAACGCCGTTTTCACGGCGACTCAGAGAAATCTCAAAAAGAGCATAAAAGCCTCCTGTGTAGAAAATGTGCCCACAACACTGTGTTCACTCATACACAAAAGCATTTCAGTTCCCGTGTTTCTCACAGAGCTCACTCTCATAAAGCGGTTCCAACCCGCTCGAGTTTCAGAGTGTATAAGCGCGCCCACGAGCCTGTGTGCGCGTCCCACCTCTGCTCACTCTGTTACACGGCCCTTAAACTCCTCTCTGAGTGTAAGTCCCGCTGTCATAAACACTATGAGCGCACCCGCGCAGCCCGCTATGTGCAGCAACGGGGATCAGGTAGCCATTCACCCCTTAGCGTTACGCTTAAAAGCGTGGGAAGCTATTCCGGGAATTTCCCAGTGGGTGCTAAACACAATAAGGCTAGGCTATCGCTTGCAGTTTCACCGCCGCCCTCCACGTTTTTGAGCGCGGCTAGAAACTGTTGTGAACCCAGAAGCAGTGACTCTGCTCCGTTTAGAGATAGCAAAACTATTGTGCAAAAGGGCTATAGAGAGAGTTCCTCTGTCTATGAGCGAGTCGGGGTTTTACGGCCGGTATTTTCTGGTTCCAAAGAAAGACGGCGGCCTCAGACCAATCTTAGACCTCAGATTTCTGAACAAAGTTCTCATGAAGAGACCGTTCAAAATGCTCACTATCAGAAAACTCCTCGCGCATGTGTGCCAGGGGGACTGGTTCATTTCACTAGATCTGAAAGATGCTTACTTTCAGATTCAGATAAATCCCCTTCACAGGCCATTCTTACGTTTCGCCTTCGAAGGCCAGGTTTATCAATACACCGTCCTTCCGTTCGGCCTATCCCTTGCACCCCGCACGTTCACAAAGTGCATGGATGCGGCGCTCGCCCCCCTGCGGAGTCAGGGGCTGCGAATACTGAACTATTTGGACGACTGGCTGATTTTGGCACAATCACAGAGAGAGCTACTGTCTCATCGTACAGTTCTCCTCGACCATCTGAAAGGTTTGGGCCTCTCTGTCAACTGGACAAAGAGCGCACTTCAACCCAGTCAGACTATCTCCTTCTTGGGTATAGAGCTAGACTCGGTCACGATGACGGCTCGTCTGTCAACACAGCGCGCGCGCCGTGTTCAGCATCTCGCCGCATCTTTTCAGATGAACAGACTCACACCTCTGAAAACTTTTCAGAAGGCGTTGGGTTACATGGCCTCAGCCTCCGCAGTGCTCCAGCTGGGGTTACTGCGCATGCGCATGCGCCCGCTTAAGCTCTGGTTGAAGAGCCGTGTGTCTCACCGCGCGTGAACCACGGGCCGCCAGCTGATAAAGGTAACGCAGACCTGTATCACAGCTCTGCAGCCGTGGACCGTGGCAGAATGGTTTCAGCGGGGCGTTTCCATGGGGACCTTTTCTCGCCGAAAAGTCATTTCGACAGACGCATCCAACACGGGTTGGGGTGCGGTCTGCGAGGGCTCACCGGCCTTCGGCCCCTGGTCAGCTCAGGAGAGTCTCCTCCACATAAACTGTTTGGAGATGCTGGCGGTCGAGAACCCGCTCATGCGCTTTCTTCCGCGCATTCACGGTCACCACGTGCTGATCCGTTCGGACAATATAGCCGTGGTCTCCTATCTAAACCGTCAAGGCGGAGTCAGATCCAGGAATCTCTTCCAGCTGACAGAACGCATCTTAGTTTGGTCTCAGTGTCACCTGCTCTCGCTCAGAGTGACGCACGTGCCGGGTCATCTGAACGACGGTCCAGACAGTCTGTCCAGGAATCCCCCCCCCGGGGAATGGTCCCTGCACACTCTTACAGTCCAAAAGCTGTGGCGAATATTCGGCAGAGCAGAGGTGAATCTCTTCGCCTCAGAAGAGAACACCCACTGCCCAATATTTTTTTTCAAAGAGCGAGGATGCGCTAGCCCAGACCTGGCCCAGCCGCCCGCTATATGCATTCCCTCCGGTTTCTCTGCTACCACAGGTGCTTCAGAGAATCAGGGAAACACGCCACTCGGTGCTCCTCATAGCCCCGCGTTGAGAGGGTCAGACTTGGTTTCCGGAGCTCACTCAGCTGTCACAGACAGCCCCGTGGCCCATTCCAGTCAGAGCAGATCTCCTCTCCCAAGCTCGCGGCACGATCTGGCATCACCATCCAGAGCGCTGGGCGCTTCATGCGTGGGTGATCAACGACTACCCGTTGCTTTGCCAGAGGGAGTGTTAAACACGATCATGCAGGCTAGAGCGGCTTCTACTAGGAGGCTCTATGCGTCTAAATGGTCTGTGTTCTCTAAATGGTGCACCGACAGAAATTTGGACCCACGGTCATGCAAGGTCCCTTCCTTGCTAGTTTTTCTCCAAGAGATGTTGGACAAGGGCAGGTCCCCGTCCACTCTCAATGTGTATGTGGCAGCCGTCGCGGCGTTCGCTGAACCCCGGCGCGGCCAGTCACTGGGCAAAGATGGCTTGGTCATCCGCTTCCTCAGGGGAGCTAGAAGGATGAACCCCCCGCGCCCCCCTTCGGTGCCGATTTGGGACCTTTCCATAGTTCTTGAAGCTATGAAAGCCCCCCCATTCGAACCGCTAAACACCGTGGACCTCAAATACCTTTCGCTCAAAACCGTTTTTCTGCTCGCGCTCGCGTCAGTGAAACGTGTGGGAGACCTTCACGCGCTGTCCAGTAGCGCTTCCTGTCTGGAGTTTGGGCCCAATGACTCCTTAGTCGTTCTCAAACCTAGACATGGTTATGTCCCAAAAGCGATTGGTACCCCGTTCAGGGCACAAGTTATTTCCCTATCGGCTCTGCCTGCATCCGATAGCGAATCTGACTCTAATCTCCTGTGTCCGGTCAGGGCCCTGAGATTATACATTACTCGCACTGCTCCGGTCAGACGATCTGAGCAGCTTTTTTGTTTCGTTCGGTGGGCGCACCAAGGGGTTGGCCGCCTCGAAACAGACTCTATCCAGATGGATAGTTGATGCCATTGCAGCCGCATACGCATCAAAAGACCTGCCATGCCCTCTGGGCATCAGGGCTCATTCCACTAGAGGCATGGCCTCATCGTGGGCATGGTCCAGCGGAATTTCCATTCATGACATTTGTGTGGCAGTGGGATGGGCTTTCCCCTCCACCTTTGTCAGATTTTACAATCTGGAAGTTCCCGCCTTGCAGGCTAAACTACTAGCTGTCTAGTATGTTACAGCTCTTCTGGTTGAGCTGCACTATAGGGAGTTATTCACTCAGACCGGTTTCGCTCTGTCCCTCTCTATCATGTGCTTATGTACTACACAATCTCCGGCCCGCTCTGCTGGCCTTTGTCACATGTACATATATTTATTCCCACTCATAAGGGTTCCCTGGGGTCTCCCCTGGGACTCATAGTGGATGCTTAGCACGCACGGCGTTGACCAGGTGTTCCCGTAGCGTAAGCTAGCTTACGCAATACGAGAGAACCTCTCGTAAGAGAACGAATCGGTTACCTAACGTAACCTCGGTTCTCTCTAGATGAGGGAACGAGTATTGCGTTCCTGGCCGTGCTTGTGCTACTAGCGTTCTCGCTTCATTCTATGAAAACCAGAGTTTACAGCCTGAGAGGTGAATTTATTCTCTCTGACCACACCCGTTTCGGATGCAATGAGAGCATGTCAGACTCTCATTGGCCGAGAGTTCATTCGCGTCTCCTCATAGGCTTAAGCAGTTCTCTGTGAGCGAACCAATGAGCTGCTAGCTAGCCCGCTCTTGGTCTGCTGCAGCTGAACTGTGTTGACAATGGATACAAAATTATAGGATAATTTTTTGGCTTCAATTACTCAGAAAAGATGAATCTTTCCCGTAGTGTAAGCTAGCTTACGCAATACTCGTTCCCTCATCTAGAGAGAACCGAGGTTACGTTAGGTAACCGATTCGTTCTCCAAAACTGTTATCTCAAACTTAGTAGATACATTTTGGCTGACTGCTCCATGACATTGTTTACTAAAAGAACATTGTGCTCAAAAAATCTTCAGCACACAAAGCAAGATTTTCCAGTTATAAAAAAATGACTGATGATTAACCTTTAAGACACCGGTTGTTGACCTTGATTTCATAATCTCATTGCCACTTTTGACAGCCTTTAACTGCCATCACTTTTGTTAGTGTATGCAGTGAACCTTCTCAGCACACAACACAGCATAAATCACTTTCTTTCTATTGTTCCTTTGAAAATTTAAACCAGTTATGCATACTGACCGACCGGAAAGTTGGCTTTGTTGATGATTGAATTAAGTGCCCAAATATTTTTCTGATTAGTCAAGTCTGTGGATGATGTGGATGGTATACAGCACGGTCTGTTACATTTTCAGAACATGAGCTTGTAATGGAATATTTATTCTTGGCTTTGATTGAGAGTGTTTCAGTCAGACTCATTTTGAAAATAAAAGTTTGTGTTTGACATTTGTGTTATTTGTGAATGCATAACTCATGTATAAAACTGAAACAGAAAGAGATTATAAAATTATGATTTTTTTTAGGCAAGGCAAGGCAAGTTTATTTATATATCACATTTCATACACAATGGTAGGCTAATTCAAAGTGCTTTACATAGAAGAAATTAAAATAATCAAAACAAATAAGAATAATTAAAACGGTTTAGAATATAAAATAAAGTAATACTGTTACGATGTGGTTTTGTGTCCTGTCATGTTTAGTGGTTCCCTGTCTTGTCATTAGTTTTTCCAGGTTTTTCCCATTTACCACGCCCCCTTGTTATCCTATCTAGCTTGTGTGTCCCTGATTATTTAAGCCCTGTGTTTCAGCCTTGTCCTTGTGAGTTCTTGTCTAATGTTTGTTTAATGTTTACGTGTATGTTGGTTGTTCTTGTATCCTGTTCCCGAGTCCTGTATCCAAGTTTAGTTTGTTAAATAAAGCGTGTGCTGCATTTGGATCCTGCTTCATCTCTGCCTCAACCGCACCACGTTACAGAAGAACTCACCCGCATCGTGATCCAGCAGCCATGCCGACCTGGAGTCCTGATGTCCAGATCTTCCGTCTTCGCCTTGAGAATTGCGCCATCGAGGATTATGTCGCAGAATTCCTCGAGCTGGCATATCTCGCGCAAATGAACACCCACGGCTTGAAGATCTTCTTCCGCGGGGGTTTGTCTGAACCACTCCGGTCCCGGATGCCCGAACCTGGTCCGCACGGGTCTTTGGAAAGGTACGTTAACCTGGCTCTGTTGTGGAGCGGTTCCCCGTTTACTGTGGGCGAGGAGGAGAAGCACCCTGAACCTGCAGTATCCCCTCAGACCACGCTCCACGTCTTGCCAGCAATCAAGCCAGCCACCGGATCGGTCTATGGCCGTACTATCGGTCTATGGTTCACGTAGGACACCACTGACATGTTGTCTGAACGGACTAGAACATGGTGGTCCCATATGAGCGGGAGGAAGCGCTTCAGCGCGTTCTCGACCGCTATCATTTCCAGACAGTTTATGTGAAGGAGCTTCTCCTGGTCTGACCACAGGCCAAAGGCCGGTCTGCCCTCGAAGAGAGCGCCCCAACCTGAGTTGGACGCATCTGTCGAGATGACCTTTCGATATGAGACAGCTCCCATCATCACTCCCCGCTGATACCAGTCGGCCGCTAACCAGGGCTGCAGAGCCGTAATGCAGGTCTGAGTCACTCTGATTCGTTCGCGGCCAGAGGCCCAACCTCGGCGAGACGCTCAAACGTTCAGCCAGCGTTGAAGTGGGCGCATGCGCAGCAAGCCCAGCTGAAGCACTGCTGCAGGTGAGGCCATACAGCCCAGCATCCTCTGGAATGTCTTCAGGGGGATGCTGCTACCCTTCTGGAAAGACGCGGCTAGATGTCGAACACGGCGCGCGCGTCATAAACGGGCCGTCATGGCCACAGAGTCCAGTTCTATTCCTAGAAAGGAAATTGACTGACAGGGCAGTAATGAGCTCTTGGTCCAGTTGACCGTGAGACGCAAGCTTTCCAGGTGACTGAGGAGAATAGTTCTGTGAGATAGCAGTTCTATCTCTGACTGTGCCAAAATCAGCCAGTCGTCCAGATAGTTCATGATTCGCAAGCCCTGATTTCTCAAGGGGGCGAGAGCCGCGTCCATGCACTTCGTAAATGTACGGGGTGCTAGAGACAGGCCGAACGGCAGGACGGTGTATTGATATACCTGACCGTCGAAGGCGAATCTCAAGAATGGTCTGTGACAGGGTATTATCTGAATCTGGAAATATGCATCTTTCAGATCGAGAGAAATAAACCAGTCCCTCGGGCGAACGTGCACGAGGATTTTCCTGGTCGTAAGCATTTTGAACGGTCTTTTCATAAGCACTTTGTTCAAACAAAGCTCGCTGACAGCCGTGACAGGCTGATACATGTGTGGCGTCCTGATTGCCGTGATTGGGGAGCGCACTTTTACCACTTTGTGATCCGCGAGCCAAGCGCTGTGTCTATTAGTAAGCGTGATCGCGTTTGCGCGGGCACGGGACTTACATATAAGTTTGACGCCACGATCGCTTTTGATGGGGAGCGTTTTATGATCGCCCTGCGTTTTGTGACACTCTTAAATGCGCGGGCGGCGCTCAGGAGAGGCATGTGTTAGTAAGCGTGAGCGCTCGTGGGCGGGCACGTGACTTACGTTCATAACCTGACTGATATGAGTCTTTAGAGGCCGTGTAACAGAGCGGGCAGAGAGTGGGCACAGACCTGTGGACACATTTCTTGTATGAAACACTCGAGCACCATTTGCCTGCTTTATGAGAGTGGGCTCTGTGAGTGACACGGGAAGTGTTGTGCTTGTGTGTAGGGGTGAACACTGGGGTGTGGGCACTTTCTCTACACTTAAAACACCATCGGCGTAAGCCGGATAACCAGATATTATCTTTTTTAAATTTATCTGGGTCGCCGTAAAAACGGCGTTTGTGTGCAGGCGAGAGGGTTGTGTTACCGGCTCGTTGGCTGCTAAATGAACCACTGCAGTAGCCTGTATGAAGGGGACTGACAGGGAAATGAGCTTTGACGGCGGTCCGGCCGCAGCGGGACTCGACCGTCTCTTTCTTCCTCTTACTGTTGCTAGGAAGATTTCGCGTGCTCGGGCTTCAGCGCGATCTTTTGCCGAGGCCCTCTGGGGGGCGGCGGTCTGTGGCGGCTGTCCGAGTGCGACCTTGGGCGGCCGCCCTGACGTCGCTGCGAAGGCTGGCTAGGCTGTACTGGACGCTGAGTGGTGGCTCGTGCAGGCGGCTGGTCACGTGAACGGCCTGTAGAGGAACTCAAGCGTCGAGGCAGAAAAAGGTTCATGGCCTGTGTGGTCTTTTGCACCTCAGAGAAGCGGTCGTCGATCCCGCTCCCCACTGGGCCGAAGAGACCAGTGGGGCAAAGAGGAGCATTGAGGAAGGTGGCGGGCTCAGATTCCCTCATGTCAGCAAGCGTTAACCAAAGGTGCCTCTCTGTGACGGTTAACGTGGCCATAGACCTTCCGATGGCTTGAGCTGCGGTCTTGGTAGCACGAAGTGAGAGATCCATCGCGCTTCTCAAGTCAGTGATGGCAGCTGGATCCCGGCCCTTCTCGTCCTATTCACGGAGGAGGTCGGCCTGTAGAATCTGAAGCACAGCCATCGAATGCAGAGCGGAAGCGGCCTGTCCGGCGGCGGTGTATGCGCGGCCAACAAGGGCGGATGTGGCTCTGCAGGCTTTAGACGGGAGGGCAGACCTTGAGCGCCATCTCGCGGAGGGCGGACAAAGGTGCGCTGCGACCGCCTCCTCCACAGGGGGAATGGCAGAGTATACCCTCTCGGCGGCGCCATCCACTTGGGAGAGCGAGGCGGAGACGTGGGATTGAAGCCTCGTGGAGAAAGGTGCATTCCACGATTTAGCTAGTTCCGTGTGGAGTTCAGGCAGGAACGGGGAGCGGACCTAGCTGTGGGCGCTTGGCGGCGGCGACTCTGGAGAAAGCAGCCGTCGAGCCTGTTCGGTGCGGGCTCCTTCGGCGGCGACCACTCGAGCCCGAGTCGTTCGACAGCCTGAGACAGGAGGCGCATCAGCTCAGCGTCCACTCCAGCACGGGTCCAGCCTGATTCCTGGATCGAGGAGTAGGAGGAGCGACCATTCCTCGCTGTCCGATGCCAGGATGGAACAGCAACCCTTTGTGGCGTTTCCTTCGGCCTTGTCATCAAACACGACGGCAGTGCGGCTCGTAGGCGGCAGCTGCACGTCCGTGAGGAGAGGTGGAGAAGACGAGAGCGAGTCTCGAGGGAGGGAATCCAGCGAGCGCATTGCTGTGGCCACAGGCTCCGGCGGGCTTTGAGCACGGAGCTTCTTCTTGCGCGGTCCTGCAAAGGGCGGAGTGGGAGGGTTGAACACTTCGAGTCGAGCCCACAGGGTCGACATCGGAAGCGCTTTGCAGAGCTCGCAGCCCCCTGACGAGAGGGCGAGAGCTGCGTGTTCCTGGCCCAGGCAGAGAGCGCAGATAACGTGGCCGTCTCCATCGCTGAGCAGGGCTCTGCACGAGCCGCAGGAAGTGCGAGGCATCTTGAAAAAGACGCTCGCGCTCTTTTAGAGTGAGTTTGCAAAGGTAAAAAGGATACGTCGCCGGATAGCGTAGCTCGCATGGATGGCTGAAGGTGGCAAAGACGGCCGGCTTCTTTAGGCGCTGTCCTAAGCTGGCTAGTCGGCTTCTCTCGAGATAGAGTGATGTATACTACCCCGCTTATATACTCTAAGCCACGCCCATACTGCTGGGCTATGACGCTGTGAAGGCGCGAGCGCTCTTTATTGGACGTGACGTCAGGTCGGGCTCAGTGGTTGGCTGCTGCAGTTCCCGCAGGGCAGCCTATGAGCACGCTAGACAGCCTGCTCTAGGTCTGCTAGCTGCTGCACTGCGTTGACAATGAATACAAAATTAAGGATAATTTTTTGGCTTCAATATCTCGAAAAGATTCATCTTTCCCGTAGCGTAAGATAACGTACGCAATACGAGAGAACCTCTCGTAAGAGAACGCAGTAAGGTCGTCAGGAATAATAGGCCATGATACGGGACCCCAAATTTGGGCTACCGGTACCATTTTGAGGGATTAAATTTATTTTGGATTTTCATGAAGGTACACATCTCTAGTGTTGGAAAATGTGTGATAGCATCCGATCCATGGTAGCTTTCATTAGAAATCAACACTTATATCATCCTACCTCAAGGTAAGGTGTTCAGTGACTACAAGAGAGAAAAATGTATCCTTTTATAATTTAAAAAAATTATTTTTTTATTTTTTATTTTTTTATTTATAAAATGTTATAACAGTTTTATAAAATTTTAAATTTATTTAAAGATAAATTCATTTATCCTTTTTCTTGACATATGTTTGAAAATCGTCCTTCGTAACCAAAAACTACCTTGAATCTAATCCTATCACACATTTTTCAAATACAGGGTCATATACCTACACAAAAATCACCATGCGGTTTAATCCCTCAAAATGGTACCAATCAACCCTCTGTCTCACGGCCTATAAGGTGGATAAAATTTAAATCTTTAGTTATTCTGTACATTTGCAACAAATTTAAACTTCTGTAACTTTATACTTTCATTTTTGATTGTGCTGCTTTCAGTTCTGCAACTTTTTGAGTCTTGTTTAAAAAGAAAAGAGAAAAGCATTCATGAATGAAAGCCATTTAAGTTCAGATCTATGATTAAAAAGGGTGGTGACAGTTAAGGATGTGTGTTTGGGCTGAAAATGGCAATGACTCAAAATACAGTAGTGCAGTGCTAAACGCACCTGGTTAAACTGGACTGTGTGTGTAGGACATTTTGAGTATGTGTTCTCAAGTGGAACATGGATCATATGACAGGACTGTTGCTTCACCAACTCCAGTTTTTTTCATGTTATTGATGACATAAACCCTGAAGTATTTGTTTGTGTTAGGGTATAATCTGCTGGAATTTGTAAATACATAGATAATCTTGTTTTCTTCAGGTCCAAATAGATCAAAATCTCCCCAAAATGGGAACATTTTCTTAACTGGCCTGCTAAAAAAATTATACAAGAGTGGTATTGGCTCATTAATTATATAAAAATAATGTAAATGCTTGATATTAACATTGTAGTTACAATATTTTGCCAGTTTTTAGGCACTAGTTGTCACGATGTTCTGTCATGTCATGCACCTGTTCTCGTTAGTCCCTGATGAGTTGATCTCCCCCTGTGCCTGTTTAGTTCCCTCATTTACCCTGTGTATACCTGTTCTTTTCAGTCCTCTGTCGGTTTTCGTCTATGTTACTTTCCATTCATTTGTCTCTTGGAACTTTTTTGTTTAATAAACCTGTATTGGATTATATTCGTCTTCCTCGTCTGCCTGCCAGCAACCCAGGGTAACACTTGTTTTTACAATGTAGACTACGAGAATCTTGAAAATTACCATGGAGGTAGATTTATATGTCCCTGTTCCCCTGGTAAAGAAAAAGACATTTTAGGGCACCAAACAGATTGATTGACCATCGTGACTGAATGAATAGTGAATTTGCTTCAGACTACTTGGAAAAACACATACTCTATGAATATGCATTTAATTAATTGTGTTCGCAGATAATTGTAAAATGTATAAATAAATCAGTCGCAGATGGATGCTGTGTCAGATATTTGCAGTGACTGATTCAACAAGACACATGAATCTCCTGGTGTTGTGTGATATAAGCCTATGCCTTTAAAACGACTTTGACGTCTTTCATTTTTATCAAAGAAACTCTTCTCTTAAGATGAACACAAATATAAATGTAATAATAATGGGTAGTGATTATGTTTTTCAATTGACAGCATTTACAAAAACAAGTTAAAAAGTGGGCCTCACAGCAGAGATGCACAAAGAAACTTGTAACATGGAAGTCCACTGGAGGCAAGCTTGACAAACCAAAGTGCAGTTTATTAATACTCAAAACATGATCAAACATAAAATAAAGGCATGGTGTGGCATGAAACTCAAGACCTGTTTTTACAAGTCTTTAATAATTAAACTTTACAATTAAATGTCCTAATGTTCAATAAATTGTGCAATTATTATACAGAGCATTTTCAATGAGCAGAGGAGATAAACATGTGGTTTATGGCATCTGAATTCGATCATGCTTTTGACAACCTACGGAGTATTTCTTTCTTTCTTTCTTTCTTTCTTTCTTTCTTTCTTTCTTTCTTTCTTTCTTTTTAATTTATTGATTTTTGAACAGGGACAATGTAAAATATACATTAACCTTAAAAAGGTGAGATGCATTATACTGTGGTCTAGCTTGTGCTAATTTCCACCTGTAGTCCCTGGGCAGGCTGATGTCGACAGATACACATATTAATAATACATTTATCCCAAAAGCAGCATTAAAAAAATCACACCCTTCATTCATTTCTCAACATTCATTTACAAATACACTCTCACATACAAATCAATTACAATACATTATGCGAACATGTTTGTTTTAAAAGAAACCATTTTTTGGCCCAATGTGAAAAAGTGTTAAAATGTACACATGTGGTCAGCTGTGTTGGCAACTCATTCAACTTTCTTGGGATCAGTTCCTCATGAGGTTATGAGAATGTAGTACACAGCTGCAGTTTGGGGGTGGACTGATGAAATAATTCATTCTTTTGGTGAGAAAAATACATTTAAGAGGGAAAGTATGTCATTTTCCTCTGGGAATTGACATTGTGAGAACTGTAGCTCCTCCCACCTGACTTCAATCTGCCTACACTGAGTTGCACTGAGTGCTCCCTGTGCTCTCTTTTGTTTTTCTCTTGTGGTATTTTGTAAGTCCCCGCATTTAGGTTCATCATAACAACTCCCTGACAGAAGACTAGAACAACCAACCTAACCTACCAGGATTTGAGTTACAACTGCACTACCCATGGTTTTAAATAAGGTTTTTGCATAATTTTTTTTTCTTGAGAGAAAATGGAGGTAAAGTGAAATCTTATAAATGCAAAATAAACATTCTTTAGATCACTTGTTCTAAACCAGGGGACCAATGTCCACTAGAGAGGCTTATATCATTTAAAATAAGACAAATAAGTGTTCAAATAAGCTAAAACAATTAAAAACAATGTATTTCTTATTTTAATTCACCATTAATTTTTTATTAAAATTTTAAGGCATGCTTTTTTTTATACATGCATTTTTCAATTTGTCAAGCTCTAAAATATGTTATCAGGTAGAAAAAACTATATCCAGTAAATTATGAAATACTGAAAAAAAATGGGGCCTTTGAGGTTGAGAACGAATCGGTTACCTAACGTAACCTCGGTTCTCTCTAGAAGAGGGAACGAGTATTGCGTAAGCTAGCTTACGCTGCGGGAAAGATTCATCTTTGCTGAGATATTGAAGCCAAAAAATTATTTCATAATTTTGTATCCATACACAACGCAGTTCCTCTGCGGCAGACCTAGAGCGGGCTAGCTAGCAGCTCATTGGTTCGCTCAGAGAGAACTGCTTAAGCCTATGGGAGAGCGGGGCTGAACCCGCTTCCAATGAGAGGCGCCCGCGCGCTCATTGCGTCATGACCCGCCAGAATGGGCGTGGCCATGGTGTATATAAGGAGCTCTCCCAGGCTTATATGTTGATTTATTTCAGCGTGAAGCGAAACGCTAGTAGCGCAAGCACGGCCGGGAACGCAATACTCGTTCCCTCTTCTAGAGAGAACCGAGGTTACGTTAGGTAACCGATTCGTTCTCTTACGAGAGGTTCTCTCGTATTGCGTAAGCTAGCTTACGCTGCGGGAACACCTGGCCAACGCCGTGCGCGCTACGAATCCACTCATGAAAAACCCAGGGATATACCGGGGGAATTTTTTAACGTGGAGTGAATGTACAAAGAGGCCGCAGAGCGGGCTCATGAAGTGTACACATAAGCATGTATGGGGCCAGCAGAGCGGGCACATGAAGTGTATAAGCATTACAGGAGAGCACAAGGGGCGAACCGGTTGTGAGGGACCTCCAGAAATGCAGCTTCTTAGAGAGCTGTTCGTCAGACAGCTAGTAATTTTGCCTGCAAGGCGGGAACTTCCAAGTTATAAAACCTGACAAAAGTGGACGGGGAGGCCCATCCCGCGGCCACACAAATGTCATGAACGGAAATTCCACAGGACCATGCCCACGATGAGGCCATGCCTCTAGTGGAGTGCGCCCTGATGCCCAGAGGGCAGGGCAGGCATTTAGATGCGTAAGCAGAGGCGATAGCGTCCACTATCCATCTAGACAGTGTCTGTTTTGAGGCGGCCAGACCCTTGGTGCGCCCCCCAAACGACACGAAAAGCTGCTCAGCGCGTCTGAACGCGGCAGCGCGCGTAGTGTACAATCTCAGAGCCCGCACCGGACAAAGGAGATTGGCATCGCGCTCACTATCGGATGAAGGCAGAGCCGATAGGGAGATAATCTGAGCCCTGAACGGGGTACCAATCGCCTTCGGGACATAGCCATGCCTAGGTTTGAGAATGACAATCGAATCATTCGGTCCAAACTCAAGACACGCGGCGCTGGATGAGAGCGCGTGAAGATCCCCAACGCGTTTAACTGAGGACAGAGCCGTCAGGAAAACGGTTTTGAGCGAGAGGTATTTCAGATCCACAGACTCGAGCGGTTCGAACGGGGGTGCTTTCATAGCTTCAAGGACTATAGAAAGATCCCAAACCGGAACCGACGGGGGCCGCGGAGGGTTCATCCTCTTAGCTCCCCTGAGGAAGCGGATGACTAACTCGTCTTTGCCCAATGACTGAGCGCGTCGGGGTTCCGCGAACGCCGCGACGGCTGCCACATAAACCTTGAGAGTGGAGGGGGACCTGCCCTTGTCCAGCATCTCTTGAAGGAAAACAAGCAAAGACGGCACCTCGCACGACCGTGGGTCCAGCTGTTTGTCGGTGCACCATTTTGAGAACACAGACCATTTAGACGCATAGAGCCTTCTCGTGGAAGGTGCTCTAGCCTGTATGATAGTGTTTCTTACTCCCTCTGGCAAATCAACGAATAGTCGTTGATCACCCATGCATGTAGCGCCCAGCGCTGTGGATGGGGGTGCCAGATCGTGCCGCGAGCTTGAGAGAGGAGATCTGCTCTGACTGGGATGGGCCACGGGGCTGTCTGTGACAGCTGCGTGAGCTCCGGAACCCAATTCTGACTCTCCCAACGCGGGGCTATGAGGAGCACCGAGTGGCGTGTGTCCCTGATCCTCTGAATTACCTGTGGTAACAGAGCGATCGGAGGGAATGCATAGAGCGGGCGGCGAGGCCATTCCTGGGCTAGCGCGTCCTCGCTCTTCGAGAAATATATTGGGCAGTGAGCGTTCTCTTCTGACGCGAAGAGGTCTACTTCTGCTCTGCCGAATAGTCACCACAGTAACTGGACCGTCTGTGAGTTCAGGGACCATTCTCCTGTGGAGATGAGGTTCCTGGACAGTATGTCTGGACCGTCGTACAGATGGCCCGGCACGTGCGTCGCTCTGAGCGAGAGCAGGCGGCTCTGAGACCAAACTAGAATGCGGTGCGTCAGTAGACAGAGATTTCTGGATCTGACACCGCCCTGACGGTTGAGATAGGAGACCACGGCCATATTGTCCGAACGGATCAGGACGTGGTGTCCCTGGATGCGCGGGAGAAAGTGCGAGAGCGCGTTCTCGACCGCCAGCATTTCCAGACAGTTTATGTGTAATGGGCTTTCCTGAATCGACCAGTGGCCGAAGGCCGGTGAGCCCTCGCAGACTGCACCCCAACCCGTGTTGGATGCATCTGTCGAGATGACTTTTCGGCAGGAAAAGGTCCCCATCGTGACGCCTAGACGAAACCATTCTGCTACTGTCCATGGCTGCAGCGCCGTGAGACACGTTTGCGTAACCCTGATCAGCTGGCGGCCCGTGTTCCACGCGCGGTGGGGTACACGGCTGTTCAACCAGAACTGAAGCGGGCGCATGTGCAGAAGGCCCAGCTGAAGTACAGCGGAGGCTGAGGCCATGTAACCCAGCATCCTCTGAAAAGTTTTCAGAGGCCTGCGGGTGCCCATCTGGAACGAGGCGGCTAGACGCTGAACACTGCGCGCGCGCTGTGTAGACAGGCGAGCCGTCATCGTGACCGAGTCCAAATCTATTCCTAGGAAGGAAATCGATTGACTGGGATGAAGGGAGCTCTTTGTCCAGTTGACAGAGAGGCCCAGCGTTTCCAAATGGTCGAGGAGAACTGCGCGGTGCGACAGAAGCTCCGTCTGTGATTGGGCCAAAATCAGCCAGTCGTCCAGATAATTCAGAATGCGCAGCCCCTGGCTTCGCAGGGGGGCGAGCGCCGTATCCATGCACTTCGTGAATGTACGGGGCGCCAGAGATAAGCCGAACGGGAGAACGGCGTATTGATAAACAAGACCCTCGAAGGCGAAACGTAAGAATGGCCTGTGACGGGGATTTATCTGGATCTGAAAATAGGCGTCTTTCAGGTCTAGAGATATGAACCAGTCCCCCTGGCGCACCTGCGCGAGGAGTTTCCTGGTAGTGAGCATCTTGAACGGTCTCTTCATGAGCGCTTTGTTCAAAGACCTGAGATCTAAGATCGGTCTGAGGCCGCCGTCTTTCTTGGGAACCAGAAAATAACGGCCGTAAAACCCCGACTCGGTCATAGATGGCGGGACTCTCTCTATCGCGCCCTTTTGCAACAGCGTCGCAATTTCTGAGCGGAGCGTGCCGGCGGCCAGCGGGCTGACAGAAGATTCGAGCTGCGCGCGCGCACGAGGCGGGCGGCGGCGAAACTGTAGCAGGTAGCCGTTCTTTATAATGCTTAACACCCACGGGGAAATGCCTGGAATGGCTTCCCACGCTTTGGAGCATGCGGCTAGTGGCCGAATGGCTGTATTGCCCTGATTGCTGCACATAGCGGGCTGGACACAGTGTGTGGGCGCTATGAATGTGTGTGGCAACGGGATTTGCACTCAGAGAGGAGTCTATGGGCCGTGACACAGAGCGAGCAGAGAGGGGACACGTGCACGAGCTCGTGGGCGTGTTTATGTTCTCTGATATTAGAGCGGGCTGTGCCCGTTTCATGTGATGGGGCTCTGATAGAGACACGGGATATGTTATGCTTGTGTGTATGGGTGAACACATGATTGTGGGCACATTTTCTACACAACTGGCAAAATTTCTCTTTTTGAGATTTCTCTGGGTAGCCGTAAAAACGGCTTTTTGTCGCTCGCAAGCGGGCTGGGACACCGGCTTGTTTGTGGCGGTCAACACTACAGCAGTCGGCGAAATAACGGGGACTGGCAGAGGGCGAAGCTTTGACGGCGGTCCGGCCGCAGCGGGAGAGCACCGTCGTTTTCTTGACATTGTTAGGCAGACTTCTGATGATCAGGCTTCAGCGTGATCTTAGGTCGCGGGCCACGGGGGGGCGGCGGTCTGCGGCGGCTGTCAGAGCGAGAGCGAGGGCGAGGGCGGCCGCTCTGACTGCGCTGAGCTGTTTGAGTCTGCGGAGGGGGGCGCTGTGATGGGGCTCTGGCGGAGGGCTCGTGAGAGCGGCCCGCTGAAGAGCTAGCGCGGCGGGGTAGAAACAAGTTCATCGCCTGAGTAGCTTTCTGTACTTCAGAAAAGCGATCGACGATTCCCGTGACGGCAGATCCAAACAGGCCCGTCGGGGAGAGGGGCGCGTTGAGAAACGCGGCGCGCTCAGAATCTCCCATGTCGGCGAGCGTGAGCCATAAGTGTCTCTCAGCAACACAAAGGCTGGCCATGCATTTCCACAGAGCTTGTGCGGCGGCTTTAGTGGCGCGAAGGGCGAGATCCGTAGCACTTCTCAAATCCGTGACGGCGGGGGGGGTTTTTCTACCGCCTTCGGCCCATTCACGGAGAATATCGCTCTGTAACACTTGGAGGACAGACATAGAGTGAAGCGCAGCGGCGGCCTGACCGGCGGCGGCGTAAGCGCGAGCATGAAAGCTCGAGGTCGCTCTGCAAGCTTTCGAAGGAAGCGTGGGTGAAGAACGCCATCTAGCGGAGGGCGGGCAGAGGTGCGTGGCGACCAAGTCCTCGACGGGCGGCATGGCTGCATAGCCTTTCTCGGCGGCTCCGTCCACCGAGCGCAGCGAGGCGGATATATCGGAGCGATTTCTAGCCGAGAGCGGTGCATTCCAGGATTTTGTCAGCTCTGCGTGAAGTTCAGGCAGGAATGGAGCGGCCCGGGTGCACGCGGGGGTCGAGCGCCGATGAAAAAAGCTACCGTCCATTCGGTTCGGGGCCTGCTCGGGTGGAGGAGACCACTCGAGACCGAGGCGTTCGACGGCCTGTGAGAGGAGGCGCATCAGCTCCTCTTCTATCCCGGCGCGGGTCCCCGTCGACTCTCTCGCGGATCCGAGAGATGACCAGTCTTCACTGTCAGAAGCGAGCAGTGAACAGGAGTCCTTCTCCTCCGCGGCGTCATCGGAAACAACAGAGCGGCCACTCGGCGGCAACTGAATGTCCGGCAGGGGCGGGGAGGGAGAGCGGGAAGCGGGAGGCGGCGGCGGCGGCCCGCATGTTTCCGCTGGGGGCTCCGGCGGCCTTTGAGAGCGGCGTTTCTTTTTACGCGGCGAGAGAATAGGCGGCGCGGGAGCGGTTTTCACTGCCAGAAGTCGTGCCCGCAGGGACGATAACGGCAGGCTTTCACAGAAGTCGCATCCTCCATCAGCGAGGGCGAGTTCTGCATGCTCGAGTCCCAAGCAGAGAGCGCAGATGACATGGCGGTCTCCGTCCTCGAGACGAGCGCGGCAAGAGCCGCAGGAAAAACGAGACATCTTTAAAAAGACGCTCGGCTCTTTTAGATATAGAGAAAAGGATACAAATCGTCGGATGGCCTAGCTTGCAGGGCGGCTGAAGGTGGCGAAGACGGCCGGCTTCTTCAGGGTCCTTGAGCTCGCTAGAGGATGCCTTCTTCGACGGCGATGGCTTTTCTCAGGAACAGCAGAAGCGTGCAGCTTGCTGAAGATGAAATGAATCAACATATAAGCCTGGGAGAGCTCCTTATATACACCATGGCCACGCCCATTCTGGCGGGTCATGACGCAATGAGCGCGCGGGCGCCTCTCATTGGAAGCGGGTTCAGCCCCGCTCTCCCATAGGCTTAAGCAGTTCTCTCTGAGCGAACCAATGAGCTGCTAGCTAGCCCGCTCTAGGTCTGCCGCAGAGGAACTGCGTTGTGTATGGATACAAAATTATGAAATAATTTTTTGGCTTCAATATCTCAGCAAAGATGAATCTTTCCCGCAGCGTAAGCTAGCTTACGCAATACGAGAGAACCTCTCGTAAGAGAACTACTGTTTTAGATCAATTAATTACATGCATAGCTCTTACAATCATTTGAATTGCGCTGCACCTCCACCAGGGCTGCTTTTAACTCCACTTTTAGACATACACTCGCGGACTTCCATTAGGGGGAATACTCTCTCCGCCCTTTTGAAGTGCATTCAACTTCGTTAAGTCAGCTTAACGTAGCCTAAGTGGGCGAGGGAGGTTTATTTGAACAGACCCTTGACCCCTCGATTCTGACCGAGGAAGCAAATCTACTCATTATAGGGTGTTGCAACACACTGGGTTCAGACAGTAGTGGGCACTCGTGCAACATAAGCAATGACGTACATCTGAGTGAACAAGTCAGAGGGAAGTTAGTGAGTGAAGAGCATAAAAAATTGGACTTGCAGCCCAGGGCCTAAAATTCATTTATCAGCCGAGAGCCATATTAATGCATGTGACCAACAGCTGAACCACACAAACTGCAAATAGTATACCTCGCTGAGTATATGAGTCAAATTTGTTTATGAAAAATGACTCCAAATGGAAAAGAATGTACATAAAAAAAAGTTATATACCTAGATACTTTAATAATTCCCATTTATTACACAACTTTCCTATGTGAAATGAATTCCATTCTTTGGAGTGGGTTCTCAATTTGTAACTGCTCCAAATCAAAGAATCTATTCATTTTGAAACTGACTTCCTGCCCAAATAATTGGTCCATTGTGTTTCGTTGGATAATACTGTTTCTGCTGGCGTTTGTTGAGTGAGTGTCACTTTAAATATTACTTTTCCCTCCTTTCTTTGTTGTTGTTAAAATAAAAAAAGTTTTATTTTATTGTGAAATTAGCAGAGAAGCCTAGAAACTGATTGCCTAAACCAGTATTCGTACTGGGAGACATGGCGACTCAGGGAGTGAATGCTCTAGATTCACTCACGCATGCAGTTGATGTAGTGGGTCGGCTCATGAGTGTGTGTTAGCGGCTTCCAAAATGAATTGTGCTGTTCCTGAGCACAGTAGAGAAAGTGAATGAAGTGGTTGGAAAGGGAATACACAGTTTATTTACCCCAGAACTACCTCTTTCTACCCCCGCTAAAAAAGTCACCATTTCAAATGTACACCCTTTCATTAAGGATGAGATGTTGACTAAGGAATTGTAATGCTTTGGCAAACAGATTGATGAAAATCAATCTCCCATAAAAATGATCACTATAACATGTAGTGTCGATTCACGTATGATACTAAGCGGAAACAGACCTGATCTTGATTTAAATCTTAAATTCAAAGAAAATGATTTGATTACTGTTTTTTGTTACTACAGACATGATGAGGGGTTTTGGGTGTGGAAAGTCTGGTCATTTGATACGCAGGTGCCCGGAAAACACTGCTCATCACAGTGAGCAGAATGATGGTGTTAAAGATAACACTGCACAAAATGAAGACAGAGAAGTCAGAATTAAGGGCAAAAATGCATGCAAGATATAGAAGTAAATATAGAAGTAAATATAGAAGTTGATCAAATACCATGATTTTCCCAGGGAGGGAACGTGCACTACGAGATTAAAAGTGGTCCAGGAATCGGTTGAACAGGGCAGCGGAAGACAGAAAGGTTGTTGTGGCTGCGTTCAACGTGTGTAAGCAATGTGAACAAACAATGGATTGTTGGCTTGAAGAGGCAGATAAAAAGTCGAACTGCCAGTCAATCACCTCCCCCATCTCGTCTCTCTCTCATTCTGAGATCACCTGAATTCACCCTGTAATGGCAAAAATGTAATTGATCATTAGATATAAGAACATATGTTTGTGAACAGGATGTATGCATGTTTTGGTATCTGGGGAGGTGGCTAGTGTGACACTTTAGGAACATATGGGACAGGACCTTTGACCCTAGTTCTGACTTTTGGTGGTGGTCTTAACACTAGGACTCCCGGAATTCTATAACTATTACAATGGCCATAGCAGTCATTCTGTCTGCTCATACATTATTTGCATATAATTTCAATAAGCTATATCAAATCTAAGAATAAATGGATCTGTAATGTTAGGATAGGTAATAATAAACATCAGAACACTACATTTTAATTATGATTTATGTAAAAATTTATTAGTTAACCAACAACCACTCAGCCTCATCAAGGCTCTGAAGCATTACTAAAGCCTCTGTGGCAGTCATTCTTCTTGCTGACATTGTTCTGATATTCTCTTTTCAATATTTCAATTTGGTTTTAGCTCGAAGCTAAAGTTAGATGTAAGCTTTGCAATAGACTAAACAAACAACAAGAGAAATTGTTGCTAGTCAACGGTGATGCATCTTCAAGAGCGGGAAAAAGGAGCAACTGACACACGGTCTGTAATGCATACGGTCAGTATGACTGTTATGGCCATTCAAGGTAGAAATACTCAAAACTCTTTTGTGTCTTGTAATTTTAATAAAATAACAATGATAGAATAAAATATAGGCATATTTAGGAAAAGTCAGGGTCCTATAGTTACATGGGTTTTATTTCAACAAAGTTATTACATTGCAAAATTTTAAAACAGTCAAAATGACTGCCTTGGAAGTTCTAGTGTTAAGGGATAACTAAGTGATAAACAGAAACTTACGTAAGCATGGGTCTCTTATCTGTGGATGGCAGGCAAAAGAAGCCTGCCAAAGACCTTGAAAATGGTATAAAGACTGCACATTGCTTCCTGTCAGGTGTTTCACTCACTCCACAGGGTAACTTCTGTGTTGGTGACTGGGCCTATAATTGTCACCAGGTGACGAAGTGGAGGCGGAACTAAGTTCCCGCTGAAGTTGTGTTCCCCCCGGTTTTGATCTGTCACCATAACAACGGCGGCTAATGACAGATCGACATCAGGTGTGGGAGGTTTACGCCGGGATCTGGGATAGGACTGTGAAGGCAAATGGGGCACATAAAAGGAAAGTGAGGAGACAGTCAAAGGGTTGCGTGTTCCCCCCGGGAGAAGTCGTGGGGCGGTGCTCCCCCAGGAGCCGTCGCTTCGTCGCTGATATGCTGGGGTACCTGGAGAATGTTGTGAAGACCCGGCTGTATTGAGGGTGTAACAGCGAATGTGTGAACACGAGTTGAAGACGGCAAAGGATGGAGAGTGAGTAAAGACTGGAGAACGCCATCATCATGGAAAGAAAGATAATTAGTATGACATCGGATCTATGTGAATGTATGCACCTGCACCGAGTTGAATGGGAGTTCATGAAGTGTATTGCCCTGATGGGAACTGATTCAGTACGACAGTGGGAAGATCGATCGTTGGGTGAGTGCTGGCCTTATTGCACTGAGAGTGAGAGTGGATGCAGTGCCCGAATCACAGTATTGGCTTGAAGTGAGGTTGCAGTGTGCGGGAAATATAGATGGACTGCCGCGTATTCCCCAGTTCGTACTTCATCCGCTGTCACAGAAGAAGAACTTCAGGTGTCGAATGTGCATGTTGGAAGAATGTGAGTGCTTGTGTAACTGACTCTGTCTATTAAAGGATCCTTCTGCCGATGTCCCCTTATGTGATGCCTGCCTGAAGGAGAGACACACATTGGACACATCTCCGTCTGCCTGCAGAAACACCCTCCAGCCGTAAGCCCTTGTTTGTGCACTGAAGAGAACCCTGTATGTGATTGAAATGCTCGCTATGTCTGTTTAGCAGAAGCCTGACCCCGCTGAAGTCCCTTATGGGAAGCCTGGGAAGCCTGTTTGAAGGAGAGGCCCACGTCGGGAATGCTCCCGCATCCGTCCTATGGAAGCACGTTCCAGTCGTAAGCTTGTGTTGCTGGGCTGAGGAGAAGAGAAGCGTGCATGTACTTGAGTTACTTATGTTGTCTGTTTTGCAGAAGTGCTTCGCTCTGTCCCGTTACAAGAAGGTATACGTACCTGGATATTCACCGGTCTGGTAGAAGAATCTTCACGTGGCCGTCTAAGGAAAGGAGCCCCCGAATAACGAGATTTTGAGTAAGCCATAATTACAGAGCACTGGAAAGTGCTACCTTTGCCGATTTTAGGTGAAAAATCGGATCTGTTGGACACGTCCGACAGATTATTAGACGTGCGTCGAACGGGAAATCCACAGATAATAGAAAACAGCCATTATGGGGAAGTCTCAAAGCAAGCTTGCAAAATTTGGTACACCGGTTTTTCTGTCAAATGAGAAAGAATTAAGGGCAAAAATGCATGCAAGATCAAATACCATGATTTCCCCAGGGAGGGAACATTGAGCGCTACGAGATTAAAAGTGGTGCGGGAACCGATTGAACAGGGCAGCGGGCGACAGAAAGGTTGTTGTGGCTGCGTTCAACATGTGTGTAATTAATGTGAACAAACAATAGATTGTTGGCTTGAAGAGGCAGACAACAAGTTGAACTGCCAGGAGAAATAAAGTTTTTACTTATTCATCCAGTAAATGGATGCATGACATTAGATGTCTAGATAACTTCAATTTATATGATAAGGATTGAAGTAGCAAGCAGCAAATAAGGCTGTCTGTGTGGACTAGGGAAGTGAGATATGAGTAATATGATATTTTGGTTTCTGTAAAACAGTAGAGATAAGTGGGACTGAGACAGTAATGATAATACTTGTTCAATCTGCAGACTAACGATTTTGAGATGAAAACAACTGTAGAAAAATGTATGTTATGAAAATAAAATTTCTGATAGAATTTATGGAACTATTTATGAGCGCCTGTTAAGTCAAATTAAATTGAAATGGAAAGTGAGTTTCAGATAAAAATAAGGCATTGAGTATGATTAACAGGGATTAACATGATATGAAGATAAGGAATGTTTCATTAAGCAAAATGAGGAACAATTCCATAGTGGTAAAATAATAATTGAAATTATGTTTAGTTTTAGTTTGACAACCATTGTGTTTTGAACTTAAAGGGTCTATAATGGGGGTATAGTGAAAATAATGGATTAACCATCCATCTTCGTTTATTAAAAGGAATTGGAATAGTTTTATAAAAACTAGTGCATATATTCTGGTATTTATGATTATAGACAATGTCTGTTTTTAATATCTGTGTAGTGACTGCGGGTCTAGCCCATGCTAGGAATACAGCAACGGTGCTTACTTATTTAGCCCGGCTTCCAGAGGATAAATATGTAAACCAACCAAACCTAAATATTGTGACCAAAGTTAATCAGAAACTGTGTGAAACCCGCTTCGAATATTTTGAGCGTTTCTGTGCAGCTTATGAAAATGAATGTGCTGCCAATGATAATGATAAAGATTATGATTCAGCTATCGTGATTGAATCCACCACTGGTGGATGGTCAAAAATATACAGAGAACTGCTTATCAGTGGCTCTGTTTACATTCCTGATTGGGACACATCACTGCTACAATGGTGTGCAGTAAGTTGGAGCCGTTTGCAAGCTCACAGTGATCAAACTATAGGCAAGGGGTGTGTTTTCGTCTGAGAAAGAACAAGAGATAAAAAAGAAGATTGAAAGATTTAACTTGTAAGGAAATCCTTTTAAAGGAAAGATCTATAATAAGTACCGGTTGATGTAAAATGAAGTATAATGACTAAAAAATATCAGTTGCAAAAAATATAAAAATAACTAAAAGGATGATTGTGTTTTAATGAAACGTTATTAAGAACTAGAATAATTCTTTTTATATAAGATCAAATAAGCAGAAGCAGTAGTACTGGATTAACAGTTGCTAAATGTAAAATGTGTAGAAACGCATCTGATTAAACAAACAGCCTGTTAAACTAGAAGCTGATGTTTTGCTTTCAAAAGATAAGCTTGTGACTGCGGCTGTAATGAAACAGTTCGCTTATCTGAATCTGGCCCCACCATGATGATGTGCTGTGGCTGAAACTGCCAGTGCGACAGAGACTCAATTTGAGTGGAAATTTGTAATGTCTAAATTCCCTGATGTATGGGCAAAAGACAACTATAAAAAATATGTTGTATTGAAAATGTATGTCATTTCTGACAAAGATGCCTTAAGCTGGGCTAGAGTTAAACAATTGTAGATAAAGTCTGCTGTTAAAAGTTGATGAAAATGCAGAGTACCAGTCCTGAATGCCTCTGAAAGTCTCTCTCTCATTCAAGGTCAGCAAGTAAAGGAGATATCTGAGCCTTTGTCATAAGTAATAAGCTATTTATAGTAAAGCACATTGTTTCAGTTGGAAATCTAACACAGAGATGTTAAAATAAATAATGTTACAGGATTTTATACATTTAGAGGGCAATTTGTAAATGTTTTAAAATTAAAACTGAATGACTTTAAATAAGTCTTTAAAATAATAATGCATGCCTTAAACGATAGAAGTGACATTTTGACTAGTTTATTTTAGGACCAGTGACTTCTGTCTCATTTTAGTCCCCACCATACAGGGCCGATGGCTCCGTATACAGATGTAACAGTACACTGAATGTACGGTTGTGATCTAAATTCACTGAATATAATCTAAGTAGCTAGGTTGCTGCTTTTAAGATGGATAATGGATTTAAGTGATTAAATACTGCTGTTATTAACGTCTCTTACGCAGTGATGTTTAACAGAATTTTTGCCACAACAACCCCAAAATCGATATGGTTTATGGTAACAATTATCAAACAACACTATACATGTTTGGTATCATTTTAAATGTCTCAGTGTGACAGTGTGTACAAAGGTCTCCTCCCCAAAGATGTAAATCAAAAGGTAATAATGTTTTTTAAGAGTTTAAATATATCTTGCTTGCGGAGGAGGGTGGGTCTTCCAGGCAAATGACATCCTGCCCTCAAAAGGTGTAAACTCTGGATGCAAATTCCCATTGTTAGCACATGTTTCCATTTGAAAGAAGGAAAATGCCTCAAGAGGCTTGGCGTGTTTCTGTAGTCAGATCCGTCCGTAATGCTGAAGATGTCCTCAAGACTCTCAGCATTATGTATTTTTCTAATGTCAGGTAGCCTATGTATCTTTTCTCTTTATTCCAGAGCATTTGATGTTTTGTATTTATTATCTTTGAATTGATTATGTAATTGGCATGATACATTTACCTGACTAATAAAAAATTGTTAAATTTGGATTTATTCTGATTTACTCTGAAATTTGTAACTTTAGTAGATTACGCTGTATCTATTGTTTCCGAAAAACTGCGTCAGATTAGTGACGGACTAGAGTCCAGTTTAGAGTGGAGCATAGGGCACACCAACTGCGATTGTAGAGTAAATTGAAAGCATAAATAGAAAGAGGGTGGGTGTGGGGGTCTCAGGCCCATCTCTCGGATGCGTCTCGGCTGTAACACAAAGTAAATCGTTTTTATTACACACAAACTGGTTGTTTGCATGGTTATATATATATATATATAAACAATTATGATTTCCATTACACGAGAGTAGATGTTAAAACTTCATGCTGATTTGCATTCGGCTTTCGCCAAGATAAGCACCAACTAAGACGTAGCTTTACAGTAACCTATGAGTCTCCATCCAGTTACACTTCCTTCCATATGGTGATGTGAATATCCTTCTGTCGCAGTAGGTAGTAATGGCTAAAGTATATTTCCTGGCGCGTCAGCACACACAACGGCTGCGATGCTGGCTCCGGGGATCAACCACAGTGTAGTCTCCCCAGCGGATCAGCATGACAACCATCTGGATTGAGCTGAGTAGGGTACATATCTGGGGTCTTCAAGTGGGCACCTTCCGTCCTCAGTGTTTCGTCGACTAGCCCAGGACACCTCAAGAGGGCTTGACAGTAATTCTGGCATCCCAGAGTCACCCCCTCCATTCCCCACTCAACTCAGCTCAGCTTATTTACCTGTACATCAGCGTTTCTTTCTTTCTATTGTGCTTGAGATCCCTCCTGCTGCTGAGGTTGCTCCTTCCTCGTAGTTCAGTGGCATAAACCCTTGATGTGACCTAAACACAATCTCCTAAACACAATCTCTAACACCCAATCTCACCGCAACCCGACCATACGCGCCAACCCGTTTGACTAAGGCTGTCGAAGCCCCAGTGTCGTCGCTAAAGCAGGTTCAATGGCAACGGTTCCATATGGCATACTACCTACTGCAACACACAACAACTGACCATACGTGCCAACCCGTTTGACTAAGGCTGTCGAAGCCCCACTGTAGTTGTTAATGCAGGTTCATTTGCAAAGGTTCCGTATGGCATTCTACCTACCGCAAAATACAACAATATCTGTCCAACACAAATCCTCATTCACGCAAAATACAGTACACGTGATTGTAATAACTATGATAACTATGTAAACTATACAAATAATCCAACAGACTCTTCAAGTTTTTCAAGAATTCTTCGAAACCGTAGTGTGTTGTCCTGTACACAGCCAACCAGAATCTTTCCGTCTCTAACCACAGCCAGTTGCTGCTCCTCTCTGCTGCTTCAGATAAGTTCTTCACTGTGCGACACAACTCTTGGCCACTGAATCCGATGTCTCTGAGAAACTGGGTTGTAGAGTGTGCCACAAATCCTCGACAACCCACTTCCACTGGATAAACCCGGACTCTCCATCCTCGCTGTTCTGCTTCAGTGACTCGATGACCATACCACAGTTTCTTCCTCACATACGCCACATCTACAGCATCTCCAGAGACCTTATGCCCCGCCCATGTGCAAGTAGAGCGGAAGAGCTTAAAAACTGGAGATTAGTGTCATTACTGTGCTCTGACTATAAAATTCTGTCCAAAGTATTGGCGATTAGATTAGGGAAAGTTTTAGATGACCTAATTAATCCTGACCAATCCTACTGTGTGTCTGGAAGATCTATATTTGACCAAAAAAAATGTAATCCGAGATTTGATGGATTTTTTAAAGATTTGTGGTGTAAATTTAGGCTTGATTTCCATTGATCAAGAAAAGGCATTTAACCACGTAGAGCATGATTATTTATGGAATACTCTAGATGCCTTTGGTTTTAATTTGGTTTTTAAAGGAAATATTACAGTATTATATAATGACATTGAGAGTGTTGAAAATGAATGGTGGATTGTGTGTTCCTTTTAAAGTTCAGAGTGGAGTAAGGCAAGGTTGTCCATTATCAGGCATGCTCTACACATTGACAATAGAACCACATATTAAGAAGGGTCTTAAAAGTTTTCTCATTGATAAACTGTGAAAGTATTTTGTTTTTTTTTAGCTTATTTGTAAGCCCGTCTAAATCGGTCCAGTGGAACGGGTGAAGGTCTCGCGTTACTGTCTATCCGCGTGGAAAAGTAATTTAGTTCCAATTAAACTTATCTGACTCCATTTTATCACGACCTCGAATTAAGGTAGGTTAGAATGCCAATTGGTTAATGGTCATTTATATAAAAGGTTAGCAGCACATTTGATTATTCTTTTCAACTCTTTACTTATATTTTACCCGTTCATATTAGGAAGCTAGTTTAGAGTTTACACCTTTTGGGAGCAGAATTCCATTTGCCTGGAAGACACACCCTCCTCTGTGTGCAATTATCTCTAAACTCTTAAAGGGTTAGTTCACCCAAAAATTAAAATTCGGTCAGTAATTACTCACCCTCATGTTGTTCCAACCCCGTAAGACCTTCGTTCATCTTCGGAACACGAATTAAGATATAACCCTTAACCCTTTAAGAACTTTATTACCTTTTGGTTTACTTCTTTGGGAATGACATTTCAAATGATACCAAACATGTATAATACTGTATGTTCATTATTCACATTAAACCATTTAGATTTTTGGGTGAATTTTGGTGATCTCAGCATGAAAGAGAACGAATGGGGGAAGAGGGAAAGAGATGTAAATTAGGATGATTCTAAGGGTGAGACTTGCGTCTCGAATGTTAATTTCCTTTGTTTTCACAGAGAGTTGCCTTCTTTTCCAGTTTTTCCAGTCTTACAGCTTATGCTGATGGCGTTATTGGGTAACACTTTATTTCGATAGTCCACTTTAGACATTCTACTAACTATAAGTAACTTAGCAGCTACATGTCAACTAACTGTCATTAGACTCTAGCTAATACACACACAGCACAGCGAGCCCAGGCCTGCGGTGATAGAGTCTCACACACAATCTTTTTATGAATGAAGGCCAGTATCACTGATATTAATATAGCTACTGATGTCTCCATTAAAATGATTTCCCAAAAAAATGTTTACATTTTTTAGGCTTCAAAAAACTATAACTTTTAATTTAAGTTAACTTAAAACAATCCTCACTTAAACCCATAATAAATGTCATATTTACCTGTACCTTACCTGTCTAACAGGTATGAAATATATAGAAATTGAATTAGGTTATAAAACAGTACGCACTGCATAAATTATAAATAAAATATAGATTAATCCTTATTACAGCTACAAGCGTTCTTTAATGAAGAGCAGTGAGTAATTGTCTCTGTTTCATTTGTTCTTTGGTTAACTTTATGGACAGAGAGAATGAGTGCCACTGTCACTTTAAGATCTGCCGCATCTCATTCTCTCACTACTCTTTACTTCTATTTAAGATTTTATTTAACTCATTTAAGACTGTTCTTGTGAGGATACTCGACAAAACAGACATTTTGGCATAAATGTGTGGGTCATTGTTCGTTCAAGCGCGAAAGAGAACTCGATACTGGCGCGCGTCTTTCTGTGCGTCCTGTGTGTGTGTGTGTGTGTGTGTGTGTGTGTGTGTGTGTGTGTGTGTGTGTGTGTGTGTGTGTGTGTGTGTCAAAAGGAATACATTCACTGACAGCGCGTTCTCTTTTGTCTTGTCGCGAATTAATGGTTTACAAGCATTTGCGTGAATAAGAGCGTGATCATATACAAAAATGTATCGCATGCGTTGCCGGAATACTTTAAACCCTGCGATATTAATGGAGCTGCATACAGTTATTTTTTTCTTCGCGTGTCGCGCCTCCCCTGTGCCTCTTTAGCGCCCCCCAGGGGAGGCGCGCCTTACCTATTGAAAACCGCTGCATTAGAGTATTAGTAGACTGTCTGCTTAATATCTGCCAACACTTTATTTTGTTGGTCCCCCAACAGACACTCTACTAACTATAAGTAACTTAGCAACTACAAGTCAACTTGTTCTTCTAACCCGAACCCTAACACCTAACCATAACCTACCAGTCTACTGACAGTCTACTACAGTCTACTAATACTCTAATGACAGTTAGTTGACATGTTGTTGAAAAGTTACTTATAGTTAGTAGAATGTCTAAAGTGACTATCGAAATAAAGTGTAACCCGTTATTGTAATTGTAAAATGATGTGAACATTTTAATGAAAAATTTGGAAGATTTTGAAATGATATCAGCTGCAAAAGTGAATTGGTTAAAAAGTGAAGCTGTTTTAGTGGGAGAGTGGAGTGTGACCCCCAAACTCCCAGTTGGTCTGACATGGAAAAAAGATGGCTTAAAATATTTAGGAGTTTATTTAGGAAAGGAGTCGTTTTAATTAATAAATTTGGAAGGGATGGTTGAGAAAATAAAGGGCTGTTTGGATAAACATAAGTGGATTAAGCAAATATTGCCTTATAGGGGTCGAACCCTTATTATTATAAACTATCACGATAGAAGATGCGGAAGCAGAATGCAAGTAAAACTCATTTAATGGTGTAACACACACAGTCAGAGCACACACAACAAGCTGGTGACGCAGGGACAAGATGGTCAGTAATCCAGAGTGAAGTGCCGTGGTGATGAGGTGATGAGATAATCCAGAAGTGTGACGAACCGAGGAACCAGACTGGAAACAGGACAAGACGTTGACGGGAACAGGATCACAAACGGGGAAACATCAAGCAACGATCTGACAAAGAGAGGAAAGTTCAGTGAATATTTAAAGGTGCGAAGATAGGCAGCAGCTGGGGAGGTGATTGCGATCAGCTGGATCGCTAATCGACCTGATCAGAGTGGAGCCGCCCACTCACACACACCCACACATCTAACAACAGAAACATGAGACTAGAAGGAGACAATGAATTTATAAACCGTGGCATAAACATTGTTGCTTCCTCTCTTTGGCATTGGCTGACTTGTGTTGACCCGCCACCACTCCTTCTGGCTAAGATCCAATCGATGTTGATAGAGTGATGATTGGGGCTAAGACGGTGTGGCTGACTCTGTGACAATTCCGAACTTGCAGTGGGAATCTCTTAAGTGAGAACGAGAAGTTTAAAGCTTACAGGCTTCTGTACGTCCATGTTTGTTTTATTTTTGAGTGTTCCTTATTATATCTAAAAATAAATAGCTACTGAATAATAATTTGGGCTCTGTTGTTAATTGTGACCTTTAACATTATAGTAATGTGCAATTAAGGGCTCCCCATATAGTTTACATCATTAGCTAATATAGATTTTTGTATCCTTTAGAAAATTTTAATTCGAGAATTTATTTAAACACTTATATCAACCCATTCTCACTCCCAAGGCGTCAAAACTGAAGCATGGTCAAGCGCCCCCGGCGTCACAATGAAGACGCCAAAGACGCCCCTGTGTGTCACTCTATGACGAATTTGGAACTCCATTGCTTTCAATGGGAAACATGTGGCGTCAATAACAGATGCAAATTTTATCAGTAGGAAATCACGCTGAAGAAGTCTCATTCCGAACTCATCGCGATATTTGGCATCAGTTCACATGTGCCAGATGTTGGTAAGTAGACGTAAATACCAAGGGGGTAATCTATCAGCCGGAAACTGAATGTTTGATATAAGCTAATGTCTTTTCTGTTTCTCGATATTAATCAGATTAGCTCTCTCATGTTCAGTCACTGCATTATATCTGTCATCTCCACGGATGCTTTGCGTTTCATTGCTTTCTAATTCAAATCACCTTACTAAACTAGGGTAATTAAACACTGTCTGTCACGGGACGTGCTGTTGGCCTAGACCTTCAATCAGTTAATCATATTTGTGGCGAGGGGGGCATGGTTTAGCGAAATCTGTAGAGAGGCGCGAGCCGAGCGGTAAGTAGGTCAAGTGCAGATGACGAACACCTGTGTCTGATTGCAGTGATTGGCGTGGAGAGACCACATATAAGCCGGCGGGAACGAGAGAGAGAGAGAGAGAGAGAGAGTTGGACTGGGACCTCGTGTGCTGCTTCCTGCCGGAAGTTCGCCGATCTATTTCACGTGTTGATTGTTGTTGTGCTGTGTCCTGCTGGGCACGGTTAATGCGCTACTGTGTGCCTCCTTTTCTTTTATTTGTTTTTGAGTTTGTGAATAAACGAGAGTCCCAGTCGCGCCGATCCCTGTCTTCTTCCTTCCACCCCCATTGAACCTCATCACACTGGTGCCGAAACCCAGGAAGGAAGAAGATCGCCGCCGCCATCATGCAGACCCCGCCAGGAACGCCATTTGCGGACATTATCCAATCGCTCGCTAGTCTTCACCAGGAGCAACATTGAGCCCTGCTGACCGTAAAGGAGGAGCAAGACCAGCGCTTTGAAATGCTCCTCCGAGGCCAGCAGGAGGACCGCGAGCTGTTCCAGAGCTGGATGGACCGGGAGATTCGGGCCGTCCCCTCTCCGGCTACGGCCTCTGCCCCACCCCTACCTCTCAACAAAATGGGCCACCAGGACGATCCGGAGGCCTTCCTGGATCTCTTTGAGAGGTCGGCTGAGGCCCGGGGATGGCCCCCAGCGGACTGGCCAATGCGGCTCATCCCTCTGCTCTCTGGAGAGGCACACCAACTGCCAGTCCAGAATCTCCTGGTCTATGAAGACCTGAAGCGTGCCATCCTTCAGCAGGTCAGCCGGACCCCCGAACAACATCACCAGAGGTTCAGGACCCTGGGCCTCGAAGAGTCCGGTCGGCCCTTTGCCATGGCACAGCAGCTCCGGGACTCCTGCCGTAAATGGCTGATGGCCGACGGAGGCGGCGTCGAGGCCATCATCGACCGAGTGGTACTGGAGCAGTTCGTGACGCGGCTTCCAAGGAAGACAGCGCAATGGGTCCAGTGCCACCGTCCGACGTCGCTGAACCAGGCCATCCAACTGGCGGACGACCAGATAGTGGCGTGCCCATGGGTCGGCGAACCCCTGCCATCTGCTTCTCTCTCTCTCACTCTCTCTCTCTCTCTCTCATCCCCTTCTCTCCCCAGTCCCCTCTCTAAGCCTGTCCCCCCTCCCAGGTCTCGTGGGGGGCTTACGCCCCGGCTGGCACCAAGGTGGAGAACGGGGACCCCGGCGGAGGCTGCTCCAACGCCCAGGGCCCCTCCCCGGGGGGCGGGCTCGACCTTCGGCCACTCGACCTTCCCGGCCGTGCTGCTGCTCTCTCCATGCCAATCTCTTGACCCGCTTCCTGCCACTGGGGCGGCGGGGAGGCCTGGGCTGGCCTGTTGGCGCTGCGGGGACACAGGGCACTTTATTGATCGGTGTCCGGTGATGGAGGTGGGGACACTGATCCGGGTCCCTGACGCGCCGCAGGCTGCCCCCAATCAAGCTGGCCTGTACCAGATACCAGTGAGTATCAAGGGGGGTACATATCAGGCTTTGGTGGATTCAGGGTGTAACCAAACCTCTATTCATCAAAGCCTGATTCAAACTGGCGCATTGGATAATAGCCGCATGGTTAAGGTACTGTGTGTGCACGGGGAGGTGGTGAATTATCCAATATTGCCTGTGGAAATTCAATTTAGGGGACAAAAACATAGAGTAGAGGTGGCTGTTCACCCGCACCTCAGGCATCCGCTAATTTTGGGGACCAATCGGCCAGCCTTTAATAAATGATTAGGGTATTTGTGTGCGGATGCCTTTTGGGCAAAAAGAGACAAGAGAAAGTCGGCGGTTGCTCAAACTGAAAAAAAGAAACTGAGCCGGGACCTCTGGGAGCTGTTCCAGTGAAACCGAGCGCTCTGGAGAGAACGGCGCAGTGGATAAGACACATGCCTTTGGTGTGAGAGATCCGGGTTCGAATCCACTGTGAGACACCAATGTGTCCCTGAGCAAGACACTTAACCCCTAGTTGCTCCAGAGGCGTGCGACCTCTGACATATATAGCAATTGTAAGTCCCTTTGGATAATAGCGTCAGCTAAATGAATAAATGTAAATGTAAATGTAAACCATCCTCACCAAGCGCGATGATTTTCCCCTGGAGCAGTCCCAGGATGAAACGCTGAAACATGCCTTTGATCAGGTCCGCTCTATCGACGGCCAGCTGCTCCACCCAGACCAACTGCTCTCGTATCCGTATTTTTCAATTTTAAAAGATAAGTTGTATCGGGTGACCCAAGACACCCATTCAAAGCAGGATACAACTCAGTTATTGGTACCAAAAAGCAGCCGGGAATTGCTTTTCCAGGCGGCTCACTGTAATCCAGTGGCCGGGCATTTAGGACAAACGGCTACACTAAACTGTCTCATGGCCCGGTTTTTCTGGCCGGGCATTCACGAGAATGTGCGCAAGTGGTGCGCCTCTTGTCGTGAATGTCAGTTGGTGAATCCACCGGCCAACCCAAAAGCTTCTTTTCTCCCTTCGACCTTCTCTATGGACGTCAGCCCCGCGGGGTATTGGACGTCCTTAGGGAGACTTGGGAGGATGGACCTTCGACTAGCAAAATCGAAATTCAATATGTCCTGGACCTGAGAACAAAACACACTTTGGGGCGGCTTTCAATGGAGAATTTGTTACAGGCCCAGGACAAGCAGAGTTGGCTGTACAACCGGGGGGCTAGGCTTCGTCAATTTGCACCGGGAGAGAAAGTGCTTGTATTACTCCCTACTTCTAGTTCGAAATTACTCGCGAAGTGGCAAGGATCCTTCGAGGTCACACGGTGAGTAGGAGAACTATGAGGTAGTTCGAACAGATAGGGACGGGGCACATCAAATTTACCACCTCAACCTCCACAAAAAATGGTCTTTGGCAGAATCAGTGATGCTGGCGACGGTGGTGAGCGGAGAGGGGTAAAGATTGAGATAAAAACTCAATCTCTCGCCCTGGCACCTGGAGGAGATCACCTCTCACCCTCCCAGCTCACCGATGTAAAAAAAATACAAGCTGAGTTTGCTGATGTGTTCTCCTGCCTGGTCGGACGGACCTCATTCAGCACCACGTTGAGACAAAGCCGGGCGTGGTAGTACGCAGCCAGCCGTATCAATTGCCTGAACACAAAAAAAGGTGGTTCAGAGCGAATTAGAGGCAATGCTAGACATGGGAGTAATAGAGGAGTCCAACAGTGACTGGGCGAGCCCGATAGTTTTAGTGCCTAAAACCGACGGCTCGGTCCGGTTCTGTGTGGACTATCGTAAGGTGAATGCTGTGTCGAAGTTTGACACTTATCCAATGCCAAGGGTTGACGAATTGCTTGATCGGCTGGGTACTGCTCGCTTTTATTCGACACTGGACTTAATAATGGGATATTGGCAGATCCCCTTATCTCCCATGTCTAAAGAAAAATCAGCTTTCACAACGCCGTTTGGATTACACCAATTTGTCACTCTTACTTTTGGCTTGTTCGGGGCTCCAGCAACCTTTCAGCGTCTGATGGACAGAATTCTTCGGCCGCACGCTGCATATGGCGCTGCCTACTTGGATGATATCATCATCTATAGCAGTGCTGCCCTACAAAGGCAAAAGACCTTAACTCGCTAGAGTGTGGAACTGAGAAAAATGACTTTAAAGATTTTTAGTTGTCCCGCCAAATTAATTATAGGTAGGACACTGAAACTCTGGCAATTAGATGTTTAAGTAATGAAAATTATCTACATAACAAAATTTTTAGCTCAAACTTGACTTTTGACCACTATTTTAAAGTTACTGTACTCTGCCTTTGTATTGTCAGCAAAAAGTGAGAAGTCATGCCAAGGCAAAAGGCAGTAACTTCCACATTATCAATATTTGATTGCTGATCACCATTAACAAAATCATTATAGTAACACCTGTATAAAATCTAGTGATCATGGCATTTATTTTGTATGATTTACAATTACCTAGCCTTCTAGTTATTGTGCTTTGGTTGCATTCTGGTGGCCCTATTAATACATTAGACATGACAAAATACCTCCATAGCGGTAAAGACTAAAGAGTATCTTCAAGTGGTACCGAGTGGCATAAGACTTGCTAAACACGCGTTATAATGAAATGTAATGATCACGATAAAACAGATCCTCGCGCACATTCGATCCGGAGACTGGTTTATAGCGGTGGATCTGAAAGACGCATACTTTCACAGGCGTTTACCGAGATTCGTGTTCGAAGGTGTCACGCTCCGTTCACGAAAAGTAGCCTATGTAGTGCTTTACCCCTTAGGACTCAGTAGGGAGCGCGTTCTGGACTACTTAGACGACTAATGCATTTATAGCACAACCGTCTGTGTTCTGCGTCTTTTCAGTATGCGTTGGTTTCAGCTGTCTGCCCTATTATTGTGCGTGCACTTCGCTCGTCCCGCGGATTTATTCCGGACGCTGTGTTTTGTATGCATGCTTTTAACAGCTGTTCTGATGTTGTATGCACCAGCACTTCTTGCTTCATTATGTTGTATGCACCAATATAGGCTACCCTTGTTGCTTCATTATTATCACTCTGTATTAGTCCCGCGTCGGCTCGACCGTGTTCAGGGTGGAGCTGAAGGCACCGGCGAAGTTTTGGCACTCTGCCAGCTAGATGCATGATTGTTTCAACTAGGTCCTGTACCCGAACTGGGTGAGGCGGGGTTTTAGTTCTTTGTTGTATTTAGTTCCTGCTTCGGCATGTGTAACATTTTTCTGTCAACTCTGCACTGCATATATCCTTCGCGATCGATATCACACGTTTGTCGATGGAGCGGGTTAAGAGCATAGCCTACTAAATGTTCTAACCGCATTAGTGCAGGACAAAGCTCTGAGGACATCAGAAGTTACAGGGACGGATGGTAGCTGTACAAAGTACACAGGCTACATCGTAATTTCAATTTTAATGGAGAGTAAAACAAAGGCAGAACACCGTATAATCTGATAGGTAGCATTATTTGATAGAACGCCAGCACCGTAACTTCATATTGACGCGCGGCGAAACAAAAACAGAGTGCCGTAACTCAATATGAGCGTTCCAAAACTAAGCCAAAGAGCCGTAACTGGTGTTACGGTGTTCTGCCTTGGTTTCTCATGGGCTTTTGGAAGTTACGGTAAGAACAAACCATTATTTTCTCGAAAAAACAACGGAATTGACTCAAGATACTTATCCACATGATAAAGGAGGTCTTGAATGTGCCAAAAATATCAATAACTCGTTTTCGACCAAAAACAAAGTTACGGTCTTTTGCCTTTGCACGGCAGAGTGGTTCTCAAACCTGTCCTGGAGGACCACCAACACTTAATCACACCTGATTCAACTTATCAGCTCATTGACCCATGTAATAATGAGCTGATGAGTTGAATCAGGTGTGTTTGATTAGGGAGACAAAGAAAACGTGCAGTGTTGGTGGTCCTCCAGGACAGGTTTGAGAACCACTGATCTATAATAACGACTGGCAGCGTCATATGCAGCATTTGCGGCTGTCCTGAAGACGCTGGGAAGGGCTGGGCTCACGGCCAACCCGAAGAAGTGTGCGGTTGGACGTGTGGAAGTTAGATATCTGGGCTTCCACTTGGGTCATGGACAGGTGCGTCCCCAAATTGACAAGACGGCAGCAGTTGCAACCTGTCCAAGGCCCAAGACCAAAAAGGAGGTTAGACAGTTCCTGGGGCCAGCCTGCTGACTGATGTAACTAAAAAGGAGGTACCAGATACGGTCCAGTGGACGGAGCAGTGCCAGCGGGCTTTCACTCAGATAAAGGCTGCTCTATGTGGCGGACCGCTCTTGCATGCTCCTAACTCTTCTCTCCCCTTTCTATTAACTAGACTAAACATTTAAACTACTATAACATGCACATGCATACAGTTTACCAAGGGAAAGAGAGCTGAAGCAGAATACAGGAAAGCAAGAAGTTATAGCATTGTTTGAAGTTCAGCAGATCAACAGCCTGAGCAAACCATCAGTTTAGTTCTAACACGCCCTTCTTAAAAAGGGGTAAGGATACTTAATGTATCAAATAATGAGACTAAGTTTGATACTTGCATGTCACGCCCATTTGAATTAAACTGCAATTTGTTGAGGCTCCATTTGATCTTTGCTGATGTGGTCTTGATGAGAGAGAACCAGTGGGAGTCAGAGGATCTTTGGTGAATGGAAATACAAGGCCGTAGCCTGGCGCAAGCTTGGGGGTCCTTGGGGGACTTCTAGTTCAGCATCATCTTCACATTAGGACTTCTCAGGAAGGACCAAGAGAGTAAGAGTGCCAGAGGCTAAGAGAGCAAGAGCTAAGAGCAAGAGAACACGAGAGCTAATCTTGTGATCAGTGATTTTTAAAGGGTGAAGATGTCACACCCTCTGGAGGTGCGTGATCCAATAGGAAGTGGTCCCTTTGGAGGGAGTTTTTACGACCCTAGCAGGGCATTTGAATGTTTAATTTCATTGGGTGTTTACGAAAAGAATCTACAATCTACTAATGCGTCATAAAGTTAGCAAAATGTAATCGAAATTAACAAATGGGGGATGAAGATTGGAGTTTATAGAGACTAAACATGCTACACATATGATTTTGGTTGACCATAGTATGCAAGTCATGTCTCAGACCAAAATAGTTTAGAAGAGAGAATGACCAGACCACATAAAAGGAAAATCGTGATATGGAAAATTAGATACATGTTAATACATTTCTCACATGGTTATATATATAGAATATATAGGATAAAAAGGTTCATTTCTCCTTCTTAGCAAGAATTAAGTGAGTGTCACTGCCCTCTGTACATTCCTTTTTTGGGGTCATAAACTCTTATCAGTCTTAAAGGGTCACTTCACCCATTTCAACATTAATCTTTATTGAAAGTGGGTCATATATGTAGTCGAAATGTAAAAGAAATTTTGAATTTGGTGCCCTCTTGACCGAGAAAAGACAGAAAATAACTTTTGGGCGCATTTGTATTTAAGACAACAACTCCCACAATGCACCACATTGCACAGCTCCGCAAGCCACTCCCACTAATCCAGAACAGCGCAAACATCAGAGAAAAGAAATCACTCTTCCGTCTACAAGGTTAGGTGCCAAAAGAGTTTGAAATTCATTTCACATAAAATGTCTAGTTAGTTGGCTGTGGCGAGCAGGACGAGGGCGAGGGACGTAAGAGAACGGCGCGAGGCCGGTGGCATGAGTGATAATGAATGACACCTGTGAGACGCAGCGGTCTCATATCTCTCACAGAGGCATAAAAGGAACAGGCCTGATTTTATGTTATGTTTTGTTTCTGTTGTGTGTGGCCAGCTGGCTTATACTTTTGTTTTGTATTTGTTTATTTTACTATTAAAATGTTTAAATGTTCGCCGGTTTCCGCCTTCTTCTTCCCACAACAACGAACCCGTTACATTGGCAAACTCATTAGCGAATTACTCCTCGTTTGTATTTCTTTCTATATGGTGAATTATTGCATGATACCTGGATCTTCCAGTCAGAACATATGCGGTGCGAAATTGGATGGTACATCACAACACAAACGTCCGTGTGCTCGTCTGATTCAGAGATTTCGTCCAGGAGAAATTGCCATCGTTTAAATTCTCTGCAGCAGACGGACTCTATCTGTGTCCGTAGCGCACAGCGAGAGCACAGGCACCAGCAGTCCGCCCAGCTCGAGCCAGTCCGGGCTCCTCGTCCGCGACAGGCAGGTCTTCTGACTCGGCTGCAGAAGCCGCAGCAGCCGCCTCCTGTTCCTCCATCAGCCTCAGCGGCTCTTCACTATATTGCGGCTCGTAAAAATAGCCACGAACATCGGATTCGAGCAGCAGATTTTCAAAATCCTCTTCTTCCATATAATGTTTAGTTTCTTCCGTCATTGTCGTAACTTCCTATCTCCACAGCGCTTGTTAGCTTAGCTTATAAACAAGATGGCTGATATTGATTTCAGTATCTGCAAGTGAAGTCCCACCCACTGATCTGTGATAGCTCTGTTAGCGCATTAGGTCCAACCCCCTATGGGCGGGTTTGAAAGGGTGGGAACTAGTGCTGTAGTCTTTACAGAAATCTTTACACTTCCTTACACTTCCTCCTACAATGACGTTAAATGACGATTTTTGCGTCATTGTAGGAGGAAGTGAAAAAAGTAAATAGTGGATTTCTCTCGTCTCAGGGGAAAATGAGAGAGTGTTGCACGACCATTCAATAGTATGACTGGGTTTCTAACAATAGAAAGCTTAATGCAAATGGGTGAAGTGTCCCTTTAAGGTGTCCTGTAACAGGACAATGGGTTCTGCAAGTGTTGGCTTCATTTGTGATGTTAGTTTTGGGGGACGTTCCACAGACCTTTTTTTGGGAGAGTGAGTTTGCTGGAATATTCATTAGATATAATTAATAATTTGTGTGTCTGATTGGTCCAGACGCTACATCGAACATATTTGTATACTTGTACATAATCCTGCAGCTTTTACTCCTACTGCTGTCATTGGCTACGCTGCCTCAATTCCTGTACATATTTATCGCGATATTTGCAAATTAGTTACGCCCCTTCTTGGAAAGTAGTTGGATGCCCCACAAACTGTCAGAAGGTTTATATTAGTTGCATTGTATTCTATAAATTTTTTACAAATTGGACCCTGTCTGTTCATGTTCCAATGATATATGATGTCTCTCCACACCTCATAACCTACCTCTGTTTGCAAGAGTGGAAAAGCTAATTTGACTTGTCACATGACATCAGATACTCGATTATTGGGGGGGCACGTGACTATGACTGGCTGAAGACGTGTTTTCGCTGAGCTCCCGCTCCCACAAAACATTAACTAGACTTCCTGCAACTTACTACACCCCTCTTAGCTTAAAATAGCAACTACATAAGTGGCAACAAACAAGTTAACTGTGCTGGTGATCAACCATGTCGAAACAGACGAAAATTCAGTCACGAAAGCTGACAAATACTTCAGCTGCTAATGCTAGCTTAGCTAGCGACTCTCCATTACAAGACGATGGGCCTCTGCCTATTGTGGACACCACGACTCTGATCCGCGAGGTAACCCAAAGTTTTACTAATGCCATGGACGAAAAGCTCTCTAAATTCTCAGAGACTCTAGAAAAAATCTCCTCAACTTTGGAGAGCCAGTCCAAACGCATCACCGCGGCGGAGCAGCGAGTTTCGGACGTGGAAGACACAGTGGCCGGGCTGGAGCTAAAAGTCGCCGAAGCAGAGAAGAAAATTAAGATAATGGCAGATAGCATGGATGATATGGAGAACCGGAGCAGGCGGGACAATATCCGTGTCCTCAATCTGGAAGAGGGCACGGAGGGGAAACGTCCTATACAGTTCTTTGAATCTTGGCTCCCGACTGTACTCGGCTTAGAGGGTAGCCCCGGTACTAAAAGTTGTATTAAGATTGACCGGGCACATCGCAGCTTGGGACCACGGGGAGCGCACCCACGTCCGGTGATTATTAAGCTTCACAACTCCAGAGACAAACCCAGGATAATGGCAGCACTGAGGGCGAAGCTGAACCTGGAATACGAAGGCAAGAAGATCTTTATTCACCAAGACCTGTCTACCGCGGTTCGAGAGAGACGTCGCGCCTTCAATAGCGTATGTCAAGCCCTCATTGACAAAGGTATCCGTTTCAGCATGCGATTCCCGGCTACACTCACCGTGAACCACAACGGTACGGAACACAAATTTGAAACACGGAGAGCTGCAGAAAACTTTCTCAATACGCTGGAATAGAGTCCGAAGATGACTCCGGTCTGTGATTCTCACCTGCTGGTTCGCTAAGGACTGAGTAAGTTTTATTATATATATACAGAAGACTATATATTCTAAAACTATTATTACAGCAAACTAAAACAGTTTGCATGAGAATCTAAATGGGTTCAGAGCCGAGTTGGCTCAACTATATTTCGTCCTCTATTAAGATACGAGGGATTTGATGTTACTGGTAATATTGTAGCTACAGGAGCTTTTTGCCGATCTGACTGATCAGAATAATAATGTGCTTGCTAACTTTATGTTGTGGGGGTGGGAGTGAGATATGGAAACTGTTTTGTTTTCCAGAAGCGATTACTCCTTTCAGCAGCATGTGCTCTTACAACACTACCCATTGGGTAGCTTTTTGTTCTTGCTTATATTATATATATATTTTTTTTTTTTTTTCATAGTTCTGACGTTCTCCCATTTGTTGGAAATGGGCATGTTTATCCCAGCACAGTGTATCTGTCTAATAAGTGTGAACTGCAATATGTGTTTTTTTTTCTTTCTTTTTTTTTCTTTTCTTTTTTTTTTTTTTCTCTTTTCTTTTTTTTCTTCTTATATTATGTTTTATCTACCCTAAATGGATCACTATCACTTGCTACTCGATAAGTAGTCCACGCCATGAGTAACACAAAAATTATTACACTAAATGTCAAAGGTATCAATCATGTGGTGAAGCGGCGGAAAATTCTCTCCATGCTCAAAAAAGATAAGGTACAAGTGGCGCTATTACAAGAGACCCACCTCACTGATCTGGAACACTTGAAGTTAAAGCGGGACTGGGTTGGTCAAATTTATTATTCTTCATTTAACTCAAAGAGCAGAGGAGTAGCAATACTTATCCATAAAAATCTTACATTTACACTTGATAAAGTCATACAAGATACTGAAGGAAGGTATGTTGCTGTTACTGGGTGTCTGTATGGAGAACGTGTTCTCATAGGAAGCGTCTATGCCCCCAATACATTTGACAGCTCGTTTTATTCAAAATTACTGGCTGATATTTCCTCAATTTGCCCTCCAAATGTCATACTTGGAGGAGATTTTAACTGCGCTTTGGCCCCAGAAATGGACCACAGCCCACCTAAAACTCTACCCACCACCAAAATGGCCCAAGCTACAAAGGGGCTTTGTTCAGATCTGGTTTTATTTGATGCATGGAGGGTAATTAACCCACAAGATAAAGACTTCACATTTTTCTCTCGCCCTCATCATTCTTTTTCAAGAATTGATTATTTTTTTGTCTCGAGGTTAACACTGGACAAGACTATAGCCTGCTCTATTAATCCATGTGTCCTCTCAGACCATTCATCGGTCTCTATAGTACTCATGCCACCTTACTATAACCCCCTATCTAGACATTGGCGTTTAAATACTTCTCTTCTAAGTGACCCTGCATTTTTAACATATTTGGAATCTCAATGGGACCTTTTCATTTCAACAAATGAGTCACCTGAGATCTCTGCGTCTACTCTATGGGAAACAGGCAAGGCCTTCCTGAGGGGAGCCATAATTTCCTATACTGCTGCAAAGAGAAAAAGTATAATGGCAAAACAAATAGAACTTGAGCAACAAATTATAGCTCTGGATAGGGACTTCAAGACCACAGCCTCATTATCTATACTTAAAAAATTAGAAGCAGCCCGCTCTGCCCTAGACCAGCTTTTGTCTCAAAAAGCAGAATCTGCCATCTTTTTTGCTAAGCATAGATTATTCGAATCTGGCAATAAACCTGGGAGACTCCTGGCTCGATTAGCCAAGGGCCAGACAGGGCCTCATGTTATACCATCGCTTAGGGATAGTAAAGGCACAGAGCATTTCGAAACCAAAACCATGTGCAAAATTTTTAAGGATTTTTATCAGGAACTATATTCCTCCGAATGCCAAAACACTTCAGAGCAGAAGAAAAGATTTTTTGATAGAATACATCTTCCCACTTTAACTGAAGATTGTAGAAATGACTTATGTAGACCAATTACAGCACAAGAAGTTACAGAGACCATTAAATCACTTCAGAGTGGGAAAGACCCGGGTCCGGATGGATTCGGGCCTGAATTTTATAAAAAGATGATTAAGCTGGTGGTTGGACCCTGACTAACATGTTTACTGAATCGTTTGAAAGAGGCGCGCTTCCACCAACTTTAAATCTGGCCCACATCTCTCTGATTTTAAAAAAAGATAAGCCTTCTGATTGCTGCAGGTCTTATAGACCAATAAGTTTGCTTGGTGTTGATTGCAAAATACTATCAAAACTCCTGGCTAGAAGACTGGAGGATATGCTACCTGTCCTAGTTAGACCAGACCAGACTGGATTTGTCAAAAATAGATATTCTGTCTCTAATGTTCGAAGGCTCCTAAACATAATACAATTTTCGCATAGTACAAAGAAGAGGGTCCTGGCGGTCTCATTAGACGCAGAAAAAGCGTTTGACCGGGTGGAGTGGGAGTACCTTTTTGATGTTCTTGATAAATTTGGGCTGGGCTCGGATTTTATTCAGTGGGTTAAGCTTCTATACAGGTCTCCTGCCGCCCGGGTTATGGTAAACGGCTCGGTGTCTGATATTTTTCCCTTGAGTAGAGGTACACGTCAGGGTTGTCCCCTCTCACCGCTTTTATTTGCACTTGCTCTCGAACCACTTGCTGAGACTATTAGGAATCACAATCGACTGTCCGGTGTAACTTTAGGAGACATTGAACACAAAATATCGCTTTATGCTGATGACATATTACTGTTTATCATCAAACCAGAGAACTCTATACCCATTTTGGTAGCAATTATAGGTCAATTTGGTCAAATCTCAGGGTACAAAATTAACTATGACAAATCAGAGGCCCTACCACTGGGTGCAACCCTTGTTAATTTTCCATTTAGATGGTCGAGTGCTGGCTTTGTTTACCTGGGGGCGTCAGAGTATCAGCTAAAATTGAAGAATTGTATAAATTGAATTTTAAGCCAACTTTGACAGCAGTTAAATGTGATCTCGAAAGATGGTTCGATCTCCCTCTGTCATGGATGGGCAGGATCAGCCTGATAAAGATGAACGTGCTTCCCAGAATATTATATCCATTGCAAATGTTACCACTTAGGATCACTAGAAGGGCATCTTTAGGTATAGAAAGAGCTCTCTCAAATTTCATATGGCACGGAAAGAGACCTAGACTAAAGATGAAAACTTTACAATTACCCATTAACAGAGGGGGTCAAGCCCTTGTTAATGGGTAATTGTATTATAACTGGGCCTGTCATGCACGCATAATATCAGGCTGGCTCAATCATTTTCTCCACCAGGAGGGAACCCTGGTGGATGCCTGGTGCTGCGCCCCTTTTTCCCCCATCAGTCTTATTTCAATTAACAAAGGTGAAGTCATGGCAGAGGTTAAAAATAATCCCATCATGCTTAACACTCTAAAGACTTGGCGTGATATCACTAAACATGTTGGTCAGAGAGGCTTTTCATTAGCATTACAACCTATAACCCAAAATAAAGCTTTTCCTCCTGGTGTGGGGAAAAGTATTTTCAATTTTTGGTACTCAAAGGGGCTACGATTCGTGGGTAATTTATTTGAAAACAGTAATTTTATGTCATTTTCACAACTTCAACTTCACACCAAATACCACACAACCACTTTTTTGGTTTTCTTCAGGTTAGACATTTTGTACAGTCCGATCTTGTACTCTCAACAGACCAATCAATAGAGAGTCCAATTGATGACTTCCTCCTTACTTTTAATTCAATTGCTTCCAATAACAGAAAATTTATCTCACTCTTTTATGGAAAACTGTACTCTCTTAATTGCGCCAATGTTAACAAAAGCAGGGAGTCATGGGAGAAGGATTTGGAGATTGATCTTAATATTCATATATGGTCAGATGCATTTGAATCTGTTAAGAAAATGTTTATGTGTAATAGACTTCGAGAAAGTCAGTACAGGATATTGCATAGATTGCAGCGCACTCCTCATTTTCTAAACAAGATCAACCCTCAAGTTTCTCCCCTCTGTAGGAAGTGTAAGAAGGAAATAGGGACCTACTATCATTGTATTTGGCAATGTCCCTTAATACTCAGGTATTGGAGGAATATTTCTCAGGAGCTAAGTTCAATTTTTCACAAAACAGTTAAATCAGAACCAGTCTTGTTCCTTCTGAACCTACATTTAGAGCAGCTCTCTCTATCTGCAGGGCAACTGTTGTTAATGGGTAAACTCTTACTTCTAGCAAGGCGTTGTGTTTTATTCCAGTCGATTGAGGAAAAACCTCCCTCGGTCACACAGTGGTACAGAGAAATATTTAAGGTTTTTCCTTTGGAACGCCTCAGTGCCATATTAAGGGGCAATGCCAATTTGTTTTATAATGTTTGGCAACCTTTTCTTGACTACCCTCCTGGTGATCTTGCTGGTTTGCTGCAGGATGGGAGACCACATTTTGTTTTCACCAATAAGCCATAAATTCCTTTTTTTATTTTATTTTTTATGTATGTGTTTTGTTGTAAACAATAATGTAGATTATGTGATGTAACGTGATGTGCAATTTATGTGTGAATTCTTATTTTTTTATTTTATTTTTCTGTTTTGTATGTTGGTAATAGCTGGGCTTGTTTGTTTATTGTTTGTGTAAAATCAATAAAATATATAATAATAAAAAAAAAGAATGCTTTCTGAAGGGCCATGTGGCACTGAAGATTGCTGTTTATTACATCCTTTAAAAAAAAAAGTAAAAAAAAAAAAGAAAAAGATACTCGATTATTTTGTCATGATCAGATCAGTTACACTGCTGATAACTGTCCCGTTTGCCTGTCAATTGTGTTATTTTTAAACAAATTCATATGAATATTGCTTGCTATTAAATACATACTTTTATTCATAGAAATGCCATCATATCAGTAAACTTATTGCACAAAAATGCATTTAACATTTAATTATGCAACACTCTTTACATAAATAAATTCTACAGTTATATATAAACTTTCTACTTGCATGTAATGTAATAAAATTACCTTCCTTTCTGTCTTGCAGGATTATTTAGTCCTTTTTTTAAGATCTCTACAACATCAAACTCAACCGCTCTTTTAAAGCAGCAGAAGGTAACTTTTGTAAACAAATATTTTTTACATATTTGTTAAAACTGTCATTATGTCCTGACGGTAGAATATGAGACACATAATCAGTGAAAAAATCAAGCTCCTCTGGCTCCTCCCAGTGGTCCTATTGCCATTTGCAGAAATACACCGCTCCCGGTCAGAAACAACCAATCAGGGCAGGAGGAATGTCTTAGCAGTGTACTCGTGTACGCGCTGATCACACCCCTCTCTTACACAGCGCGTACCGTCGTTCAAACTCAAGATTGCCGGTGTGCCGCAGCTGTGCTAATGGCAGAGAAACAACCTAAACTGCCAATTTCTCGAGTGGCACCTGCTCATAAAACAAAGACGGGTAAAAGGAAAAAAACGATGACGATAAACAAGCGAAAAAGAAAGAATTAGATAGAGCCCATTGACTCGGTGTCAAAACTCTAGCCACGTGACATGTAGATAAAATGTCACGCACTGTGCAAAGCAACAATTGAAACCTGCTAATTCACTGGCTTGTCATGTTGCTGAAATAATATTGTGGCGAGCAGGACGAGGCCGAGGGACAGGGACATGAGAGCGGCGCGAGGCCGGTGGCGTGAGTGATAATGAACGACATCAGTGAGACGCACCGGTCTCGCATCTCTCACGGAGGAGCGGAAGCATAAAGGAGGAGCGACGACAGTGGAGAGAGGAACAGGCCTGATTTTACGTTGTGATTTTATGTTCTGTTTTGTGTGTTGTCCGTGAGGGTCTGCTGGCTTATACTTTCATTTTGTATTTGTTTATTTATTATTAAACTTGTTGAACGTTCGCCGGTTCCCGCCTCCTTCTTCACATAACAACTGCTTATGGTAGAGAAATGAACATTCAATTCACGGGCAACAGCTCTGGTGGAGGTTCCTGCAGTCAGCATAAATGAATGTGTTTGGGATGCTCTGGATTGGCGTATATGACAGCTGTCATGAACTGCTCGGTGGAAACAGACAGTGGTGATCCAAATGCAGGCTTTATTGAGAGGACAATCCAGAAACAGGTACGAGAGAACAGGCAGAGGTCAAAACCAGTTAAGCAGTCCAGATAAGCGATCAAACAATGCAGGGATAAGGCAAACGGGAAGACCAGATACAGGCAGGGAGTCCAGGAACCGTGAAACTAGAACATACTCGGAAACACTAAGAAACTAGGAAAACGCTTAGGATGCAGTGAGACACATACAAACAATACTGAGCCCTGAACAAAGGGAAAACTCAGGCTTAAATCAGGGACGCTCAATCTAAAACAGGTGCAACAAATAAACCATAATCAGTCCGGGGTCAAACATGATGGAAACAATAAACTAGGAAGGAGTGCCCTCCAGAGGCTCAAGCGGGCACTCCAGCCGCAGATCGTCACATAACCCCCCCTCTAAGGAGCGGCTTCCAGACGCTCCTAAGAGCTCCGGAGGGAGGTCGACGGGGGATGGAGGGCCAGGCCCGTGGAGAGGCAGGGGGCCAGACCCATGGAGAGACCTGGGGCCTGGAGACCAGAGCAGGGCAAGAGACCATGGGGTCGCACACTTGGAAGGGTACCAGGACGGAGCAGACTCGGACGGAGACGAGGGTGGAGCAGACTCAGACGAGGGCGGAGCAGACTCGGAGGGAGACGAGGGCGGAGCGGACTCAGATGAGGTCCATGTCAGCGTCGCCTCCATGGCCCTCACAGAGTACCACTGCCCCCCCCCCCCCCCCCCCAAAAAATACTTGGGGAAATTCACAGGTTCAAGAAAGGCCTCCCGGAGCAGAGGCGGGGCCGGCAGGGCGAGGCATCTGGATACACTCACCGGAGCCTGGCGAACCGAACGAGTCCTCCTCCTTCTCCTCCTGCGACAGCAAGTCACTGGGCTTGATTCAATCACTTGGTCTGAATCACTCACTTTGCTAGATTCAGCACTGGACGCACTTGATTCGGCGGCACTTGACTCACTTGACTCGGCGGTACTTGACTCACTTGACTCGGTGGCACTTGACTCACTTGACTCGGCGGCACTTGACTCACTTGACTCGGCGGCACTTGACTCACTTGACTCGGCGGCACTTGACTCACTTGACTCGGCGGCACTTGACTCACTTGACTCGGCGGCACTTGACTCACTTGACTCGGCGGCACTTGACTCACTTGATTCGGCTGGCACGCGCTCAGACTCAGTAGAAAACTCTTGAGGCAGGAATATAACTGAGCTTACGTGAAGTGTTAGAACGTCGGGATTCACATGTTGCGTGGATACGGCGGACCCTTTATGAAGCGCTGGTTCAACTGGGCTTTCATGTGGCGCAAACTCGGTGGAGCACGTGTGAGACAATTGCTGGTTCACCGGGAGACAATTGATGCGTGGATTCAGTGGGTACCTTGTAAAGTGGCGAATCGTCGGGTCCTTTGCAAAGCAAAAGTTCCAAAAAATCCACAGTAAAAAGCGAACCGCTCATGGAAAGGGCCAGATCAATATATTGGGTAAGAGTCCAGCTTGAACTCGGAAACGGTATAGCAGAGCCGAGCGGTTCAGACAGTCCTCCCCGAAAGAGCATCATTAAACAGAAATCATCTAAGTAGGACTGACGAGAGAGCTTCAAAAAATCGGTCACAAAAACCTTGACGTTCTCCTTGACGGAGGCTTACGATCTGCGCTGTGGGATCCATAACGAGGTCTGTGTTCCTCTCAGCCGCTGGATCAGTAGTGGCTCAGTATTCTGTCATGAACTGCTCGGTGGAAACAGACAGTGGTGATCCAAATGCAGGCTTTATTGAGAGGACAATCCAGAAACAGGTACGAGAGAACAGGCAGAGGTCAAAACCAGGTAAGCAGTCCAGATAAGCGATCAAACAATGCAGGGATAAGGCAAACGGGAAGACCAGATACAGGCAGGGAGTCCAGGAACCGTGAAACTAGAACATACTCGGAAACACTAAGAAACTAGGAAAACGCTTAGGATGCAGTGAGACACATACAAACAATACTGAGCCCTGAACAAAGGGAAAACTCAGGCTTAAATCAGGGACGCTCAATCTAAAACAGGTGCAACAAATAAACCATAATCAGTCCGGGGTCAAACATGATGGAAACAATAAACTAGGAAGGAGTGCCCTCCAGAGGCTCAAGCGGGCACTCCAGCCGCAGATCGTCACAACAGCGTGTTCCAGGTCCTGCCAATATCCAGCAACGTCGCACAGCCATTGAAGAGGAGTGGACCAACATTCCACAGGCCACAATCAATAACCTTTTTTTTTAACAATATTTGAGAGAAATAGGGTTTTTGTGTACATAGAAAAAGTCTTAGATCTTGTTTTTTAGAAATTTTGTGCAGTGTATTTATCGCAATATTTGTAAATCAGTTGCCTCCCTTCTTGGATAGTCAGAAAGTATAATTTTGTTCAGTGTATGTACAGGAATAGGTTTTATGCACAGCTTCACTACTTCCTGAACTTCAGCCAGCTCCTTTGTTTCCTGTCTGCCATTATTGGACAAACTGATTAATCCAGGTGTGCCTGGCCTCAGTAACAATAATCAGGCACACCTGGATTAATCAGTTTGTCCAATAATGGCAGACAGGAAACAAAGGAGCTGGCTGAAGTTCAGGAAGTAGTGCAGCTGTGCATAAAGCCAATTGAGACAGTAGCCAAATACAGCAGTAGGAGTAAAAGCTGCAGGATTATGTACGAGTATACAAATATGTATGAGTATCCTACTTAAACTTAGCTTAAACTGGCAGGACAAAGGATGACTAGGGTCAGCTGCAATAGCTATAGCCTTCTTCGCCACTCTGTTGGAGTAGATGTGGGAGAGGGGGGGGGAGTTAATACCCGAAATCTTGCTACATTTTCTAACAATGCTCTCTAGTCGTTTTTTTTCTTTGTAGACAAGGAACCAAACCAATAGATAAAACAAAAAGTTAAAACAGACTCAAGAAAACAAGAATAAAACATTTTCATCAGAGTGGAGTCAATGTTAAAATTTCTCAATCTACGGTAAAAATACATTCGCTGCTGGGCTTTAGCACAAACAGCATCAGTGTGAGAATCAAAACATAGCTTACTGTCAATTGTTGTGCCAAGGTACTTGTATTCTTGTACTCAATGGGTTGACCATCAATGATAGTGAGGGGGAGAGATGGGCTCTGTTTCCTAAAATAAATAATTAGTTATTTCGTTTTAGACACATTTATGTTTAAAAAGGAACACTTACACCACTCATTAAAATCCTTCACTATTGGTCCATGATTAATCACATTTTCATTTAAAAGAGACACAATTTAAAAGAGACAAAATTTGCAGAATCATCTGCAAATTTTAAAATCTTTCTATCATCATAGTGTGAACGGCATTCATTTGTGTATAATACAAAAAGAAGAGGAGAGAGGACACATCCTTGAGGGGAGCAGAAGATAAAAGTTTACCAGATAAGACACCATTAACCTTAACCTTTTGAGATCTTGAGGTTAAAAAGTCAACTAACCAGGCTGTTAGACCTGGGTTAATGTTGTAGTTCTTTAAAAGTCTATCTGCTAAAATGTGGGGTTGGATGCAGTTAAAAGCTGATGAAAAATCAATAAATAATCGCACAAATTCTTTTGGCCCTTCCAAATGATTAAAAACTGTATTTAGCAGGCTACCTATGGCATCCTCAACTCCTCTACCTGCTCTATAGGCAAATTGTAAGGGATCAAGTTGAGACTGTGTCATTGCTATAATCTCCTGTTTAATTATTTTCTCAAATGATTTCATAATAAGAGAGGTAAGAGCCACTGGCCTAAAATCATCGAGTGATTTGGGTACCTTTATCTTCGGCACAGGTACAATCACGAGATGAGGGACCCGATGTAACTGAAGTGACTTGTTGAATATAAAGGCAAGTATGTCCGACAGTGGCTCTGCACAGCTTTTACGTTCTCATCCCAAGGCGTAATATACTGACTCTTTTGCCAAAGCGTCTATATCCAACGCACATGGCACCCTTTAGCGTCATATGAGACGCAGATATATGGCGCCTCCTAGTGGTCTAACCCTAACACTACCCCAGACCTAAACCTACCCAAAACCGAAGCGTGTTATATTGACGCTAAAGGGTGCCATTAGCGTTGGATATAGACGCTTTGGCAAAAGAGTCAAAATATTACGCTTTGGGATGAGAATGCGTTGGCTTTTAATAAGGCGGCCACCAATATTGTCTGTACCAGAGCTCTTCCTTTCAACATGTGTCATGTCATGGTTATGAAGGTGTCATGTCAGTCTTATGCACACCCCTTCAAGTAAAGTGTTACCAAATTGTTTTAACTCTGTCCTTATCTATTTTAATAGCCACATTTTGTTCTGCCCCTGGTTCCTGAAACGCGGATAATTCTTTGGTGAAATCATAAATATTGAAGCGGTTATAAAAAATATTCAAAACATCTGCAAGTTCAGACTCTGTCTTACCATCAAAGGAGAGGGTTTTATTTTTATTGGATTGCAAGCCCATCATTGACTTCACACCATCCCATGCAGGGCGAGACTGGCCACTGCTCAAAAGGGATTCAACTTTGTCCTTATATTTGATTTTAGCTAATTTGAGCTTCCTCTTAACTTGCTTCTGCAGGTTGTTATAGACTATGGCATCCCCCTGCATAAAGCTAATATTTCTCTGATTAATAATATGTTTAACCGATTTAGACACCCATGGTTTGTTATTTGGAAAAATTGGAATTGCTTTTTAGGAATTATTTCATTTTCACAGAAACTTATATAAGCAGAAACAGTCTCAACAAGTTCATCCAAATCAGAACACTCTTCCTTAAATAAATCCCAATCTGTGCATGAGTAAATCTTGTGAATTATTAAGACTTTAAGACTATGTTCGTAGTACTGATTGGGCTATGGGTTTTGTAAGAAAAGGTTTAAGAAACAACAAATGTTTGATAAAATGTTTGATTAAGGGTTAAAACCAACACTGCGGATATTTGCCTTTGTAGCTTTTCGTCTCCTCTGTTTACTTCTCCTCAAATAATAATGGGCTGATTGAGTCCGAAAGGCCCTTTTGGTCTTTTCAGCTGAAAAAAGAGAAAAGAAAATATCATTATGTATAATATATAGGATTATTTAAAGGAAAAAGTACAGATTTACCTTACCATTTTTGGATTTTAAATGATTAGGCATTAAAAGCATGGTAAGTGTTGTGGATACTATGCATTTACAACAAATCTTACTTTGTAACTATTTGTACTACTGGTAAAAGCATGGTAAGTGTTGTTTTTACTATCCTTTTACTACACATATCACAGTAAAACTAAGGTTGCTGTGGTAAAAGCATGGTAAGTGTTGTTTTTACCGTGTTTCTACTACAAATACCACTTTGTAACTAATTGTACTACTTTGAACCTGATATGAATATGATTAACTGATTAAAGGTCTAGGTGTTACAATGCGGTTGAAACAAGGAGGAAGCAGGATCCAAATGCAGCACACTTTATTCAACAAACTCCAGACTTTACAAACAGCAACAGCACAACCAACATGCAGCTATGCAACGTAGCATCAAACGAAATCAAGAACTCACAAGGACTGAACTAAAACACAGGGCTTAAATACAAGGGCAAACAAGCTAAACAAGATGTCAAGGGGGCGTGGTTAATCTGATACACCTGGGGAGACTAATAGACAAAACAGGGAACTGCCAGAGGGAACTGCTAAACATGAAAAGACAGGGGAACACAGATTGACATCACAACACTAGGCCTATAGCACGTCACGTGACAGACAGTGTTTAATCACCCTATAGTTTAGTAAGGTGTTTTGAATTAGAAAGCAATGAAACGCAAAGCATCCATGGAGATGAAAGATATAATGCAGTGACTGAACATGAGAGAGCTAATCTGATTAATATCGACAAACAGAAAAGACATTAGCCTATATCAAACATTATTTGGACAACGTATTTACGACTAGGCTACTTACCAACATCTGGCACACGTGAACTGATGCCAAATATAGCGATGTGTTCGGAATGAGACTTTTTCAGCGCGATTTCCTACGGATAAAAATCGCGTCTGTAATTGACGCCACAGGTTTCCCATTGAAAGCAATTGAGTTCCTAACGCTGGGGGAGCTTGACCATGCTTCAGTTTTTGATGCCTTGGGAGTTAGAATGGGTTGCAAATACACATAAAAAAAAAGAAAAGAAAAAATAAGCAATAGTAGTGTGAAGATGTAAAAAATAAAATGAATCTACTTGTATAAAGTTGGCTTATCCTGTTTTACCATCATGTAATCATGTTTTTGGTAATCCATCTAATAACTTGTCTGTACAGGGAACCTCCTAAATGTTTGTTGAATAGGTTTATAATAAAAAAGTAGGACCATTCAAATCTGTTTTTGTTCTGTTCTTTAGTGAAGATGTAACAAATAAAACTGAGGTAGGCCTATACTGAATCTAAGGTTATTATCCTGTTTTGCTATCATGTAATCTGACACTATTCAAATAATGTTTGTGGTAAGACATCTGATAACTTGTCTGAACAAGGATTCCAACTGTAGGCTATGTTGACATTAAACCTCCAAAATATTTGTTGAATAGGTCTATAATAAAAAAGAAGAACCATTCAAATCTGTATTTTTGTTCTTCAGTGAAGACAGAAAATTGGCTAAAGTTAAATCGGGATCAAGTTATTAAACTGCTCCTAGATCAACAAACAAATTTTGGAGTTAGAACATAAAAGTTGCTATCATGGGAGCATGTTTCTGTTCATTAAATTATTTTTTAAACAAATGCAGATTGAATCACTTGACACTGAAGAGTCCAACAATTTTTGTAAAAGATGAAATTATACATTAAACAAATATACATCAAGTTAACTTCAATCAAAGCTAAAGTTAATGTTCCCTTTGTCAAAATTATATTTCATTTCTGGGTTATGCATTTTAAAGTTTAGTTCAACCATTACTACTACTGAGTTCTTTGTTGATCGTGTTTACATTTGTTCTTGTTTTTCCAGTCTTGCCTATAGTCTAATGACTCCTGTGACAAGTCATGACTCAGAAAACATGATAATCACCTGACAATACAATAACCAATCAGAATTTTCTGCAATAGAACAATCCTATTGGGCTTTTGTCGAGGGAACCAGGGTGATGCTAACTTCCGGGTTGGCCTAATTTTTATTGTTTTATTTTTTCTGGAACTTCTGGCAGCATTATTGCCAGTAAGTTAGTGTAACTGCCCCTTTACAGTATCTTAACTGTACACATTTTAAGATTATACACGTTAAATTGTATTAATAATGTTTATAAGATGATAAACAGAAGCTTACACAAGTGTAAATTCAATCAAGACAAAAATCTCATCACTGCAGCAATTTGTCAGACAACAAAAGTAATTATGAAATTACATATAAATACGTAACTATGGCAAAGAAGGCTATCTTAAGTTAAACTAATTGCATTTAATATAAATTTAAACTATAATACATTTTCATTTAATTGCAAATAACATGCAATTAAGTGTCTGAAAATATTACAGATCCGTGCTTAAATAGGCTATTCTTTTTAAAGATTATTATTTCTGTAATAAGTGCTCTTTTTAAACATATGCTGAAGTCTACATTTGCGATACTGTGAAGTGCACAAGTGTGACGTTGGCATAGGCTATATTTAATTTAATTTCATCTATACACTGTAATGTTTCTATGATGTAATCCAGTAAAGAAACAGTTTTCAGGTCGGGAACAAGAACAGCAACAGCAAATCCACACTTCCGACTAGCAGTACGCACCTCAAAAGTTGTAAACTCTGGATGCAAATTCCCATTGTTAGCACATGTTTCCATTTGAAAGAAGGAAAATGCCTCAAGAGGCTTGGCGTGTTTCTGTAGTCAGATCCGCCCGTAATGCTGAAGATGTCCTCAAGACTCTCAGCATTATGTATTTTTCTAATGTCAGGTAGCCTATGTATCTTTTCTCTTTATTCCAGAGCATTTGATGTTTTGTATTTATTATCTTTGAATTGATTATGTAATTGGCATGATACATTAACCTGACTAGTAGATTAATTACGCTGTATCCATTGTTTCCGCAAAACTGTGTCAGAGTGACGGACTAGAGTCCAGTTTAGAGTGGAGCATAGGGCACACCAACTGCGATTTTAGAGTTCGGGCTAATATTTGGCACTAATTGAAGTGTACCTGGTTTGGAAAGACAAAAGGGAATTTCCGTTTAGGACAGCAGAATGATGTTTGACCAACCTAAATAGGGTGAGTCTTACCTCTGTTTAATGTAATGACTCTAGTTAAGTGTAAGTGGGAAACCATTGCATGACCAAACCAAAGCTACTATCAGAGAAGTAATATTATTTCTGTAGTAGTGGCCATGACCTCTGACTGAAGTAAACGTTACTTTAATTCAAGTGTATACTGACCAAGGGGGGCTATAAAAATATCTTAGATTCAGTAAGCGTGAATGCGACCGTCTAAGATATTTAGCCAATTACCTATTTTTAGTGACCAAAACTGATGAGTTTGTAATCGTGAGTGTATGACCAAAAATTAACGACTTTGGCACCAGAGTGAACGAGGATAATAAGAGTTAAGAGTTATATAGAATAATCAAATGTGCTGCTAAACTATTATATAAATGACCAATAACCAATTGGCATTCTAACTTAAATTTGAGGTTGATCTTGATTCTTAAAAAGAACCAGTCAATCCAACCGAGGTTTTAATGCCCTCTGATTTTCCAGCAGACCGTGGTTTAAGCTGGGTGCAGCAGACTTGTTTTCGATGCATGGAAGCAATTATCTATGTTTTCATGGTATGGAATTCCAGAATTTGGACCTCAATTTTCCAGCCAGATGTTTGCAAGCTTCGCAGAGGATAGAGTAGCAGGTTTCAAGTTACAACACACGTCACAGTGCAAGACAACTCAGTCATCTTTCTTCAGGTCAGAGAGTTTCGATTACAGACACAAAGACTGAGGGTACTGTGATACATCCTATTCAGCACCTTGTTCATACTTGGTGGAAAGCCCTCAAGGCGCCATCAGAAGGAACAGACATAATCTTGTCCCCATGGCAAACACCAAACTATGTGCTGAAATAATCCCAAAAACGATTGAACAAACAAAAGAGCGCTCCCTAACCTTTAATAGCCCAAACGGTCAAAACTCCTATATACAAAACACGTTCAGGAGGGACAGTGATACAAATAAAGATAATGGATTTATAGGTAACAGGAGTGCTAATGACGTTTCACGTGATGAATAAAAAGGCTTGTTTGAGATGGATAATAGGAATAATTGGATAATAGGATAATAAGATAATATGTCTATGACCTCGTGAGTATAAGGTGTCTATTGATTAATTTTGAACTTTGATATAATGGAGATCATGAGGGTTATTTTTGAGCTCTGACATCAGGTTGTGAGGCGCATGCAGGCATCACACACACATACATATATTTGTCACAAGATTTCACAATAGCTGAAGTTGAAAAAACTTTCTGTTCTTTAAAAGAATATAAATGAATTTATTATATTGTTCAATTTAAAAATAAAACATCTTACTAAAAAAGCTACTGAACAAATTATTTTAGTTTAGATAAACAAAAAAATAAAACATCTTAAATTTTGGTAACACTTTATTTTAAGGTGCTTGTAATAAGCAGTAATTAACAGTTAATAAGACACTTATAAGACCTTATAAGATGCATATAAGATACATATAAGCATTAACTAATGATAATAAATAAATTAAATTAAATAATACATTTCTCAAGTATCAATACATTGCACTTTTAGAACAGCCGAACAAACATAAATGGTAACACAAACTCCCAGTCACTTAAAAATGTACTTTCCCAAGAGGGAGTATAGTTTCCCTGATCTCTTCAGGGCCTGGACCTTTAATTAACCCTTATATGAAGTAGTTAATGCTTATATGCATCTTATATGCATCTTATAAGGTCTTATAAGTGTCTTATTAACTGTTAATTACTGATTATTACAAGCACCTTAAAATAAAGTGTTACCGCAATGGGTTTAAAGTTGTAATACAAAAGATCCCGAGTGTTTCCTGAAGCACCTCTCACACCAGCGTTTGACAGTTTGTGAGTCAGAGGGGAGGGGCTGTGTTCAGTGACCTGGATGAGACATTGTGAATATTTGTTTTTATTAAGACTTTAAATTAAAGTAATTTTGGTAACGCTTCCTTTTACCTGGACAGTCCTGTTACCCAGGTACATACTATGTAGTAATTACAATTACTGGGTAATAACTAGGTAGTAACCCTGAACCTACCCCTAAACCTACCCCTAACCCATGTACTTACCTTATATTAGCCAGTACTTTCTAGGTAAGTACACTGTAAGTACACGTAAGTACAGTAGTGTAAAAGGAAGCGTTACCGTAATTATTTTTTTATTTATCAGGGGTAAAATCATTCGAAATTTGAAGTGTCACAAGTCATTTCACCCATGTGAAATGTTCAATAATTCCTCAAGTGGTATCTGTGAGAAAATCACCCCATAGGCCTATCTTCAGAGAAAGAGAGAGAGAGAGAGAGAGAGAGAGAGAGAGAGAGAGAGAGAGAGAGAGAGAGAGAGAGAGAGAGAGAGAGAGAGAGAGAGAGAGAGAGAGAGAGAGAGAGCAACAATGGAAACATTTAGAAACTGTGAAGCCTCAGGCGGTTCCCATTGATAGGCTCTTATAAGGTCCTTCCGATCAGCGCTGCGTCTACAAGAAATACGTTACTTGACAATCATTAATGATAGCTTTCAGGATATAGGCTGACAGACCAGATGAGCATCTGTGCTTCATGTCAGAGCATATCTAATGTTAGTTTGCTAACGCCTGTACAGAGCGAAAGTTTTGTTCGTACTAAATTTATTTCAAAGAATAATCATAAAAGTTTAAATATGATCTTTTAAAATGAAAAGATTGTTTAATGTTTAATTAAATCTTTAACGTTTTAATACAATCGTGTCTTCTATTTATCTTTTATTAGATTACTCTAATGATTTTGTTTAACGGTGACCTAAAGTATAATTTTTATTAAACAACGTCTGTTCAAAAACTACTCGGTTACTAATGTAACCTCAGTTCCCTAAGATGAGGGAACGAGTATTGCGTAAGGCTAGCTCATGCTATGCGAAAACTCCTTTTCTCGAGAATATTGAAGCCAAATTTTTAATTCATAAATGTGGACGGCGAGGTCCAACCGGCCGCCACAGAGATATCTTCAATAGGTATTCCACTTGACCAAGCCCATTACGAGGCCATACCTCGCGTGGAATGAGCTCTGATGCCTAGGGGGCAATGAAGGCCCTTAGACTCGTAAGCTATCCGGGAGCTATATTTAGCACCTTATCCGGGAGACACCCGGGTACCCGTTGAGGGGCCATACATGAAGGGCCCACAAGTCGGGAAGGACCCACAAGTCAGATTTTCCTGTTCGCCTGCGTGAGGAGATCTCTTCTCAGCGGTATCGGCCATGGGGCTGTTTCCAGCAGGTGTGGCAACTCAGAGAACCATAACTGGGTCTTCCAGAGAGGGGCTATTAATAGCACTGCACACAGGTCATTGAACTGTCATCCGTTCAATGACCTGTGGTAGCATCGAGACTACGCTGTTGCGCTGATCAAAAGCACGATGGGAAACGACTTACTGACGACGACACAGCTTAATGCTGATTGGTTTAAACAACCGTGATGCAATTGTTCTCTTTTAAAATGTTTGATTTTAAAACTCTTACATTCATGTTTCATCATGTGATCTACTTTCTATACGATCTGAATTTTTTGCGTTTTGAATTTTAGAAAACTGAATTTGAAGTTCCGATTTTCTTCATCTTTAAAACTTGAATCTGTACTTTTTAAAACGGGATATTTGCAGTCTAAGAAATCAGAACAAAAAAAAAACAGCTGTTTGAAAATAAATGTCTATAAAAACATTTCAATTCGTTAAATTTCAAATGTTCAATATTCGTTTAAAGAAATCAAATTCAGAACTATTTAAAATTCCACATATTATTCACATTTTTTAGATTACACAATTCAAATTAAAATCATTTTGTCATATTATAATCTCTATAAACATCTGCCAAAATCTGCCCTCAAACAACATAGACTAATCACATGCTAAAACTAAAGCAAATACTAGGTAGGAGTACTCAACTAATAGCCTATTTAGCCTACTTGAGAGAGTGAATTCGGATTCGGACGCTAAGTGCGCCGGAGGGGTTGTCACTTTTGCAGTTTTGTGAGTGCTATCATTATTCATTATTCATTAATCATTATTCATCAAACTGGCAGATGCAGACAGTAAGATGAAAATATTTCTCTTGAACTCTGTCATGGAAACTACTAGCATGTATAAACCTGAATCAAACAATTTAATAATAAATTAAAAAGTAATTTATATCAATCTTTATGAGATATACAGACGCTATAGCCACATTGAACCGCCAATGGTTTGGAAAATTAATGGATGGATGGTTCAGATCAGCTGTGGGCGCCATCTTCTGGCGAGACGCGGGGATTCATTCGATGGGCAACTCTCACTGTGCATTATAGGTATTCTCTAGAGACGTTGAGTGCATAGACATATAGAATAAATATATGATATTGTATTTTACATGTCTATGGGTTAGAACGCAATGAACAAACCAGTCATTTATAGATCAGTAATCGTGTTCGTGACCATGGGCTGCTTTCACTTTCACTTAGCTATAACTATGTTATGTAAACACACCTGTTCATAGTACAGGTAATAATACACTATTATATTAGGCTATATAATAGCCTATTATATTACGCTATTATAATACAATAGTTTGTGTATATGGAGAATTAGAAGAAACACTGGTAACTAAGGCGTTTACTTAGGTTGGACGACAGTGACATTTGTATCTATTCTCAGGGCAACACAGACAAAGACATTTTTTTTTTTTTATTTGAGAAAAGCTCATGTACATAAAAAAAATGAACACTCTATTACACACTTCCTCCAAGAAGTCAAAGAACAATACAGCACCTTTTTGGCATACGTCAAAAATAACAAGGCAATAACTTTCTATCTTTTTGGTGAATATGGAATACTTGATGAATTATTAGATAAAATGGCTTTACACTGTGGCTGTTGTTTGTATTTTTGTACATATTTTATAACTTTATGTTTTGTAACAAACACAAATAAATAATAGCTTGCTCACATGCACCTTTTCTGGCACAGAAAAGTCACTTTAGTGACTAGAAGGTAACACAGTATTTCATTGCACTCTCATGTTGTTGCTCTGCCAACTACCCACACCACCTGAAGTACAGGCAATGATTTAATATGTAACTGTTAAACCTCATTGCATTTTTGTTGTTCTTTTGTAAACATCTCTTCAGCGATCAGTATATCAGTGTTACATTGTTTTTTTTTTTTTACTACAGATGTTTCAGCTTTTTTTTCTTTCTTTTTTTTCTGCAGTGATAGATGTGAAAATTTGTGTTTTAACCAGCAGGTCTGAGGCACCACAAATTAAACACCACAGTTCATAAAATGCTGACAAAAACTTAATACAGAAAAAGGGAGACAAACACTGAATCAGGGAGACATTTCTTAGGCTTATGTGAATGAAGTTTAACCTCCTAAATGGTAATGTTGAGAACTTTGATGGCAAATTTTGGCCTATGGTTTGTAGTATCTGAGAGTAGCAGTGCATACACAGGATTTGTTTTTCCTAAGGGGTCTTTAGTCGATGCAAGACTGAGAGACCAACACTCGACACATTCAAAGACATTCTTTGAATGAATCACAGCTCAGAGATTTGTGGCACGCCTCTCTGACTAAATTGCCCTGATCTGAATCAGTTCTTTGTGGCTTATGAATACAGTTATGCAGAGGATGAGCACTGAATACAGAACAGCACATTTACTCTGAGATGCTCGTTTCACATAGGCCCAGATCTTATCCTTAAGTGCAGCAAATCTTTAGCCTAAGACGAGAGAAGATTTGCCCCCTGGTGGGTTTCTACGGCCAGAAGGAAGCCCAGCTGCAGGCTGCTCTGTTGCAGAGAGGCAAGGTGGAGCTGGTGTGTCATGCTGCTCCTGAACAGCTTTAGGTTCTTCTGTGCTATCTGTGAACATAATAATACTAATTAATTATCAGATCATTTTATCATTTCAATAAAAATAAATGGAAAGAAAATGTTTTTTTATTTTTTTTTCCTAGTATATTTTTGCCACATTTTCAGTTACTCTCACCCTTGTGAGACAGCAAGATTGTAGGCGACCTGTATTCCTATTCATTATTTTAAAATATTCAATATTTTATTATGTAATATTATAGTTAAGATGTTATTTATATGTATGTAACATGGGACACACCACATGCACCACGTGACATTTTACAACCTGAACTAACCTTGCCATTAAGTCTTGTCATAAAAAAAGATTAAATTATTGGATATTTTAAGGCCAGAACTTTGATTTGCTGGACAAAAGCTTTATGACATTGTGATATGAATTTACCCTGACATTTTTTACTTCATGCCTTCCAAAAAAATCTCAAAATGAAACTAACTAAAAACATGCTCATAATAGGTTCACGTCATTTTATTTAATAAAAAAAAGGTGTCAATGATGCAAATTTATATGAATGGTTAGAACACTTACCAACATTGACTGAGTCTTCATCACCATTCTGTGCAAAAATAAAGCATATTCTCAGTAATAGATATAAAAAAAAAAAACATTTACAAATTATGCAACCACTTTGAAGTCAGTCTGAACTTCGATCCAAGCAAGGGTCACAAGTTTGTTTTCACTCATTAATGACTGAACTTGTCTCTATATCTTACCACAGGTACATTGTCGAGTGTGGTGCTACTTTGGTTGACTGGTTGAGCAGTACATCTTCTGAGCGGGGCAGATGGCTCTCCACACAACACACCTGTAGGCTTCCCACCTTTCAAACAAATAAGAACTGTAAAAGTATCTGTGCATTGATCTCATAAACAATAGAGAATACTTGCATACAAGTTGTATTTTATTCTTTGTTATACATAAAATTATGTTAAAGAGCATTTTAAGCATTTTAAGAGATTTAAGAACAAAATAATGTTATGTAAAGAAGTGACATTAGTTATCATTTGTAATTTCATTCAATATCGATGTCATTTGTTTTAAGGTGCAGTATGTAATGTTGACAGCTAGCGGTTGAAATTGGTACTGCAGTCCAAATTCAAAACAGAGAGTTGTTTCTCCCGCCCCCTCCTCCACAAGACTCTATGCTCACACGGGTTGCCAGATTGAGGGACACACAACAGGAATGAGCGCAATTGACAATTGAAGCCGACGAGCCTCACACTGTAAGTTGATGAGTTGATTAATCCGCGTTTTAATATGCCTCTGGACATAGATCTTTTTAGATGGATGCTGAGGCTTTTTAGGTCGGGTAGATACTGCGATCTCTGACCCAGTTCATTTGCGGTGTTCCATGGCTGCAATAATGTTGTGTTTTCCGCCAAACTGGCAACCCGGATGTCGAAATACTATTGGGTAAATTGGCAACGGGCGGGATCACAAAGACCAAAACAAAAAAGGACATTCCGTCACGGAGCACACATTTCAAAGTAGAATAACTGGCTGATTTATTATTTTTCCGAGAAACAAGTATGTGAACTTTGCATGTTTCCTAAATATCTGTATTTGTATGCTTTGGTACGGTCAAAAAATTACACACAGAACCTTTAAGAATTAGCAAGACTTAGCAAGTTTTTAAATGTGGAACTGAAACACATTCAGCATTTGGTTGCTCATTATCACACATGCTAAAGTGAGTCACATAAAGTTATTGTTGCTTCCACCAGCAGCTTGTCTGAAACAAAAAATCACATTTAAAGCAGTGCATACTCATAAAACCATAATTGAAATATTTCTTATCATTTTCTCTAAGGTTTAGTCATCCCAAATGCAAGGGAATAACACTGCCTAGAATACTATTAAAAAGTAAAAGACGAGACATGAATCATGATTAAGAAAAATCAGCACCTGGTGGATTGTTCCTCCGATGGGCATGCGGGTCCTCGGGTTCAGCAAATATACTAGATGCCATTTTGTGTTTTTTCACAGATTTGTCTTCATCGTTGCCAAAGCAGATGTTTGAACCTCCACCTGGTGGACGCAGTACTCTGAGATGGAAAACAAAGAAACATTAAAAATATGTAGTCATATGGAACTTTAACCGATCAGCGATCACTAATTGTACACTAACAGTCTTTATGCGCATTGTTTACTTATATTTTAAAAGTTCATATTTTTTTGTGTGTTTTTTGGTGGAATACAGTTCAGCTTTTATTTTTGATTTCTTAAGTGTTTGTTTTGTCACATACTGTGTACCCCAACATCGCAAAAAGGTGTTGTGGGCAACATCAATCCAAAATGACAGACCCATGAGGGTCACATAAAACAGAATAAAACAACTTAGAACGTTGAGTAAAATTAAGTGATTAAGTTGAGTTTGCCTTTAAGAAAGAAAGAAAAAAGAAACCTTGTTGCTTTATAAAGATTTTTTTTAAATATTCCTAATTGCACATACATTTATTATTTGATTGAATTTGATTTATTCTTACTTTAATTATATTCTGTAAATGGACATAGTTTTCATACTGTTCTTATGCCAAGACAGCTTGAAAGCTCTGAGCTGATATTGTCGCAAGCATGCTGAAATAAATCTCACTCAAAATCCCTCCACCAGTCCGACTGAAAACGTGATTAGTGATAAACGTCATTAGTGCATTCAGTTAATGAAACGATAAGACGGATACAACAGGGAGCAATATAATATAACTGTAGTAATATAATTCTTTACTAGGCTACAGCAGCTGAACCGCACCCAACCTTAACCACACACGCGCGCGCTCACGCATCCTCGTACTCAGAAAGCGTGGTGAGGGACTCTTCAAATGTACGAACTGAGACAGTGCAGTAAATTCGATGTTTTAATTACTCAACAATTAAGTCATTAATTGTGTGGCTGTCCTTTTGAAAATACTGCCGTCAGAGGCCGTGTCACAAAGCCTAGCGAGTTGCCTACCTAGACAGAATTTTGGAGCATTATGCATTTATCAGACTTGGAAAGCGACCGCATGTCTCAAAAATGCTGCACGCGCCTCTGGTGTCTCTCCAAAAAAGCTGTCTAACAAGCTAACAAGATTCAGACACTGCCAGAGGGATGCACATGTTAGTACAATAAAACAGGCATGTATAAACCAAAATCCTGCCTTGAAGGTCTTTTTAAAATTCAATACACTTTGCCTTTGAGCTACTACGGGGTACCATTTTATCCCCCCAAACGCAATATTTGTACCGAAGATGGTGCTCATTCTCATCAGCATCGCCATCCGTTTTTAAGACAATATCGTTCAGCTGGAGAATAATTTTGTCTTTTGTCAGTCATATTTCATCTCATATAACGTCCTGAGATACCGTTAGCCATTATAAATCTTAAATAATTTGCTGTTTGCTACAACCGCTTGAGTTATCCTGTAGACATAGGCTAATCTATAAGCACCTGGAGCTGCTCCTCCCGGTCGGATCCATGCCTTGATAAGTGGTGGTGGTTGTCATCTGGAACACTCACAGCTTCTGTTCACGGCTTTCCCCACAATACATTCGACAGATTATTGTCATCAAGCCACAAAGAGCGTCTCCTGCTCAGCTCATCAGTCTCTAGTGCTGAATCTGCGCTCCGGTACACGCCCATTAGACGCGATTAATACTGCACTTCTGCAGATCCGCCACTTGAGCGGCGCCAGAGAGCAAATACTTGTGTAAAAATACAGTTAGATTAGATTTAAACCTGTCTACATTTCAAGGACTCATGCAAAACTATACAGAAGTTGCAAGCAAACCTTGACTCATACTTAGTGATCAGGGTAAATTGTACTGTACAATTTGTACATGTTCTATTTATATTTTGTCTGAAATATTTAAGCTTCTAGAGAGCAGGGGCCTGTAGGTAGCTGAACAAACTCGGAGTTACAGGATTAGTTTTGAGTTGACAAAACCAAACCGATGCAATCAGGCTTTATTGGTACCATGACGCAGCTCATCAACTTTCTCTGTCAACTCAGGCTTTGATCTTAAGCTATGATTACTCCACGAGCGCGTGCACATACCAAAGTGACGTTGGCACCGAACAACCAATCGCGTTCGATATGGATAGAGCGAGAGCGATATTTTCTTTCTGCGGAGGTAAGAGATAATAGGCTTGTTTGAGATGCGCCTTGCCTCGCCTGAAATGTATACGAGAGTAGGCGGCTGCAGTGAGGGGAGGAGTGAAAAAAGCGCAGGCAAGCCGGACAGATCTCGCTTCTCGCAGTGGATCAGACACCTGTGAGATCAAAGGTGGATATCGCGGGATTCACGGGATTCACGCTCGTGCATGGTGTAATAAACTGGATGTAATTTAAGTTTTGTTGCTTTTATATGAAAATATAATGAACAAGACACCCAAAGTACTTATTTAATTCCATTTTAAATAGGCCTACGTGTTTATCAATATTTTTTTCTTTAATACAGACATGTGTTTTTATTAAAAAAAAAAAAATTACATCACATAGATCGCACTGTCAGAGAGTTTGGGAATATCCACACATAATTTATACACATAAAACATGATGTCAGAGTTTTAAAATCAAACATTTTAAAAGAGAACAATACATCACGGTTGTTTAAACCAATGAGCATTAAGCTGTGCCGTCAGCAAGTCGTTTCCCATCATGCTTTTGATCAGCGCAGTCGGTGGAGAGCAACTGCGCGCGACTGCAGAATCCGACACGTGCGCCTTGCAGTCGCGAGAGTTTTTTGACATACGTCAGCATGACATCAGAGCAAGGCGGACCGCACTCGGACACATTTCTAACCGGCATGCATCTCGCGCTGATCACCGGTGATCGGTTCTGCGCAGATTTTGCTCATCTCAAACAAGCCTAGTCATTCAGAATTACGATGAATTTAAATATGTATTACAAGCTCGAAACAATACGGTCTCTGCTGCCAAAGCAAGAGAAGACTGTTGGAGAAAGATTGCTGATTGTGTTAATGTGTAAGCTAAATAAATACGTTCTTTATTCATGTAAAATGATGTATATATAGGCTATGAATGTATGTGTGTGTGAAATATAGCCTATATTTTTATAATATATAAAAAAATGTGCATGTATATACTAATAAAGATTAATATTCATTGATTTTTAGATGCAACTCCAAACGTTCTTGGCAGCTGATAAAGACAAAATATAAAAATATAATCAAAGTAGCATAGTAAGTATTTACACACAACCTTTTATTATTTTTTTATTAAGACTTGTTTGAGGCAAACCGAAAAAAGAGTGACATTCAGAAAACCAGTGGAGGGCCACTCCTCCAGAATACACTGAGTTGGCTCTGATAGGAATAAGGGACGGCCGATTATGGATGGGATTACAGGTGCTGTACAATCTGACCCTGGTGCCGGCTCCTCGAAGCAAGTAACACTGGGTACGTGTGCGATACATTACTATTTTAAGTTTTAAATATGGCTGACTGTATGTTCTGCAGTAGAGGGAAATGCAGTGTCCCCGTTGAAGCCAGCACACACACCCAGTCTCCCACACAGAGGTCAGTATGCAGCAGACAGAACACCAGAAACATATTGGCCTACTTTTATTTATCAGGGAGGAGGAAATGAGGAAGACACTCTGTCTGTGTTCTGGGACAGTTGCTGAGGTGAATGCACTGGGCTTTTTATTAAGGCAAACATTTCAATGTGTGGCATAAAACAGGGACTGGCCCAAGTTACACATCTCTTTTATTGTAGGATTTTTCACAACCTGTCCCAGAAACTGAAGCCTCTACCTCAACAGGCTTCAAAAGAAATGTGAACAAGGTAAGGATTTAAAACCCTTGACATATTACAGGTGTTTGTCAAGGAACTTTCAAGGAACTTTTTGTGAGTTGATTAGCCTCCCAAAAACTTGTAATGATCATGGTTGTGGTGGAATTATGTTTCAGGTGGAAACAGACTCAGTCAGGGCCCTTTACAAAAGGAGCCTATGGAGCTAGACTGCACACTAAAGGAGCCTATAGAGCTAGACTGCACACTAAAGGAGCCTATAGATCTAGACTGCACACTAAAGGAGCCTATAGAGCTAGACTGCACACTAAAGGAGCCTATAGAGCTAGATTGCACACTAAAGGAGCCTTATAGAGCTAGACTGCACACTAAAGGAGTCTATAGAGCTAGACTGCACACTAAAGGAGCCTATAGAGCTAGACTGCACACTAAAGGAGCCTATAGAGCTAGACTGCACACTAAAGGAGCCTATAGATCTAGACTGCACACTAAAGGAGCCTATAGAGCTAGACTGCACACTAAAGGAGCCTGACTGTGAGCTGAGGAGGCTCCACATTTAAAAAATATATGTAACAGCTAGATTAAATTGATCTCAGCATGTGAACTTATTTAACCAAGTAACACTTTAGCATGAATATTTATTAATGCAACTTTCTATTGCTTTCTTTCTCCCCCATCCATCCCACAAAACCAATAAAACAGTTTGAGACCTATCTGCAGTTTCAATGTGCTTTTATTAAGTGTAATATTGTATGGTGATTGCAACTACATTTGCACCAGCTGGGTGGTCAAGTGTGTTCGGGTCAGTTTCATCGGGGAGAAGCTTTCTGTGGTGTTCTGGCTCCTTTCTATGGTGGCTATATTGTGCAGAATGGCACATGCAGACACTATCTGTGATGCCCATTCTGGTGACTCTTAAGCGCCGAAGACAGTTGAAACGTGCCTTTAGGATGCCAAAGATCATCTCTAACTTTTACTATGGTTTTACTGACACATGAGGGTCATGATAGGGGGTTATTGTGTAGGTTTTGCTGTACTGTACCAAATTTAACTAGCTTTCCTCAAAGCGCTGACACAACAAACTCACGGAAAGTAGATTGTTATCTGTTAATTTTACTATTAATTTAAAGATTCATCTCACAGAAAATAATAATTTCACATGTTCACATAATCTCTACCTGAACATAAGGCTGTGAAAAGACTTTCTATTAACACAATCTGCCTCATGTTCTCCTAGAGAAGTGGAGATTGCAACATGTGTGCAGGCTATTGCTCCAATGACTCTATAGGGAATCCTATCATAACCGAATAAAATAAAATAAAAGATTTAAAATAATGCTTAACATGTACTGTATTAACTATCAGGAAAGGCAAGGGGATTTTGTCCGGCTAAAAACTCTTTCTCTACGATGTGCTCGTCTAACAATTTGCGCTGAGATGTCCACAGGATTTGAAAGAAAATGTAAAGCCATTGCAACAAACACTGGGAATTAGTTACATCACCTATATGTTTCTTTGCTCACAGCTGATTGGTCAAACTTCAGTCTGAGATCTCGAATCCAGAACTTAACCTGCCCCGGAGCAGGTTAGCCGTGCAGCGTAAGGTACTGTAACAACCGCACAGTATTCGGGAGAGGTAGAGACCAGCACACTAGGATGGCAGTTAACACACAACTCTTTATTAATGGTTAAAACAATGTCAGCTCATAAAACACATTACCCCCCTTGCTCAGTATATTGATCCACAAGCAGACGAGCTCACGTCCTGGCGAGAAGGATACACAGGAAATCTCTGTTCAGTCCATTGGTCAGCAGGCAGACTCAAGAGGATCCAAGAGGTTCAGCAAAGAGGATACCCAGGAGCCTTTCGGTCGCGTCACTCGGCTGACCGTATCAGGTTCTCCAAACTCTCTATTGTTTGCAATTATCACACAGAGTAGGAGCTCTCCTAGCCCGAAGTCGCGTCCCTAACTATCTGTCACATTTACCCCCCACTGACTGTCTATCTTCACCGCCGGAGACACTAATCATCCCGAGCGGCCGTCTGGCGTTTCCCCACAAGTGAGAGCTCCCCCGAATCTCTCTCGAGCAGTACTCACAACATCCTTAAATAATCATCAACTCCTCCCACATCAGCTGTACCCTTTAAGTCAATTACGCAACACTCATTCGTTTAGATTAAGAGGGGCGTGTACATTAATCCCACCTAAATTCCAATCATTTCCTTATTCATCACACTACCCACCTCCCAGGCGAAAAGGACTCGTCCTCGAGTCAAGCCAATAAATCATAGTCCAACAACCGGGCCGGTACCTTCCTAGCCCGCGACAACCGTCCTTCAGCAAATCCATTATTTGTCCCATACCACGACTCGCGGCCTACAGATTCAATAGGTACAGCCACACAAGAGCTGTCACCAGAAAGGGCTGCAGGCACATCCACTATAGGGGCAGGCAACAGGGTGGAAACAGAAGGCATCACAGCATCCAGCGCAGGGTCAGGAGACAGCGCAGCGTCCGAAAGTAGTGCAGGGTCAGGGTGCAGTGTGGAATCAGCCAGTAGTGCAGGGTCAGGGTGCAGTGTAGAATCAGCCAGTAGTGCAGGGTCAGGGTGCAGCATACTACTTTCCCCATCCACAGCCGACATTCGACCCCCCCCAACACTGCAATTCCGGCCTTCCTGCAGGTAAAGTAGAAACATACGGTTTAAGACGATTAAAATGCACAACTCGCTCAAACCCCTTTTCTTTTGGGGCTATTCGATACAGGACCTCCGTAACCCGCTCAATGACTACAAACGGCCCGACAAAATGCCTTTGTAACTTCGGACACAGCCCCCGCTTACGCACCTTATTTTTCACCCACACCAATTCTCCTTCTGTATAAAACTGATGGGAAACTTTTACATCAAAATATCGTTTCTGCCTTCCTGATGCTTTCAGTTGATGAGCTTTTACAGCCTCTACTACCGAAGACAAGCTTTCAGCCACTTTCTCCACATACTCATTTGCCGAATCAAAACGTTCTGTCTCCCCTACTCCCAACACAACATCCACTGGCAAAACAATCTCTCGTCCAAACAGAACCTTATATGGCGAAAACCCTGTAGTAGCATGTGTACTGCTCCTATAAGCCATCATAACATATGGCAGGAGTGTGTCCCAATTCTGCTGGTTACTATCCACAAACAAAGATAGCATGGAAAGCAAAGTACGATTAAACCGCTCCACCATCCCGTTCGACTGCGGATGATAAGCTGTAGTTCTTGTTTTATGCATCTGCAGCAAACCACACAACTCTGTAAATAACTTTGATTCAAAGTTTCGACCTTGGTCCGAATAAATACTGCGTGGGACCCCAAATCTACACACCCACTCCTGTACCAAAACCTTCGCTATGGACACTGCTTCCTGATTTGGAAGCGCGACCGCTTCTGTCCACTTCGAGAAATAATCCCCAATTACCAGGATATACTTATTTTTCTCTCCAGTTAAGGGCAAAGGGCCCAAGATGTCTACCGCAACACGTTCAAAAGGCCGAGAAACAAAAGAAGGCTGCAAAGGGGCACGAACGTTCAGCGTTGAAGATTTACGAGATGCACATTCTGCACATTCCCTACACCACTTCTTTACATCCTCAAACCACCCGGGCCAATAGAACCGGTCTTTCACTTTCGCCTGCAATTTTTGCACCCCTAGATGACCGCCCGTAGCAGAATTATGCAACATTTTCAAAACCTCCGGGACCATCACCTTCGGAAGGACCACCTGAATTTTTGATGCAGCATCTGTATTAAGGGGCGGTTTACGCACTAACCGCCCCTGCTCAATCTCCAACTGATCCCACACCGGCAAAAACCCTCTCACTTCCGCTTTGGTCTGTGCTTCAGCACACCCCTCCTCCCCCCGTGACAATAGTTGTTCTACAATCTGTAAAACGGCATCCTTCTTCTGCGCCCCCACCAACTCATCCTCAATCTCCCCTGAAGGAGCAATTTCACATACAGCGCAGACCGAAGCACTAACCTCCGAACGTGGATCTGAAAACCCTTCGCACTTGGCGCCGAATGATGGCAAGCGTGAAAGCGCATCCGCATTAACATGCTTTTTCCCGGGGCGGTGCACAATTTTATACTGAAAACTGGCCAGCTGTTCGATCCATCTAGCCAGCTGTTCTTTCCAGCCCCTGAAAATTATGAAGCCACCTTAAGGAGCTGTGGTCAGTACATAATATAAATTCTTTCCCAAGCAAATAATGCTTGAAGTACTTAGTAAATACCACTAAACTAAGCAACTCCTTTTTCGTGGTGGCATACCTACGTTCCTGTTTCGTTAAAGCTCGACTAGCATACGCCACAACCCGCTCCAAGCCATCCACCTCTTGTGACAAAACTGCACCAATGCCCATATCACTTGCATCAGTGTCTAAAATAAATGCCTTGTGCGGGTCGGGGTACGCAAGAACTGGCGTTGTCATCAGGGCTGTTTTAAGCTGTAAAAACGCCCGCTGGCACTCACCATCCCATTTAAATTTCCGTCCTTTCTCTGTGAGGCGATGTAATGGTCGTGCAATTTCAGCAAACCCCTCAATAAATCGCCGATAATAAGATGCCAGCCCCACAAAACTCCGAACTTCAGTTTGATTCTTTGGTACAGGCCATTGTCTCACCGCATCTATTTTAACTGGGTCCGCTCGTATTCCATCAGCTGATATAACATGCCCCAAATAACGAACCTGAGTGGCAAACAATGCGCATTTAGATGGTTTAACCTTCAGGTTCGCATGCCGTAATTTACAAAGGACCTCATCCAGCCGTTGTAGATGTTCCCCAAATGTTCTCCCAAAAACAATAATGTCATCTAGATAAACAAGGCACGTGGTCCACTGTAAATCCGCCAACACCAAATCCATAAGGCGCTGGAATGTGCTCGGTGCGTTGCACAACCCGAAACTTAAAACATTAAATTCAAATAGCCCCTGTCGTGTTACAAAAGCGGTCTTATGTTTATCTCTAGGATCCACCTCGACCTGCCAGTATCCACTGGCCAGGTCAAGAGTGGAAAACCACTGAGCATGGGCAAGGCTATCCAACGCATCATCAATACACGGTAACGGATACGCATCTTTCTGCGTTACATCATTCAACCGCCTATAATCAACGCAAAATCGAAGGGTCCCGTCTTTCTTTCGTACAGGGACCACAGGCACGCCCCACGGACTACACGACGGCTGTACAATTCCGTTTACCTGCATCTCCTTAATATGCTCCGTCACTTCGTCTTGTAGATGAAGGGGAACACGGCGCATGGGTAATTTATTAGGTTTGGCATCCTTCGTCTCAATCTGATGCGTAATTAATTGTGTCCGCCCTAAATCTGCGTCATTTACACTAAAAACGGACAAATTCTTACACAATAACTCACGCACCGCACGCGTTTCAGCCTCCCCAAAGCCCTTTTCATGTAAGTTTAGTTGATCTATAAGCATATCCACAGAGAATGTAGGCCTATTACCCATCGCCACGTCCTCTCCCTCTACCACAACATCAAAAAATAACTTACCCACTTTCATCCCACGCTTTAAAATATGAGTGTCATCAGTGACATTAATTACACGAACGGGCAAAATACCCTGCTCCACCCTACACACTACCCTTGCCACCAAAAGGTCGCAAAATGTTATAAAGGGAGGAAGACGGTTCTAACATGCCCTGTAAACTATCAGACGCTCCCTCCACCGCTCCTGTAATCAAAACTTCACTACGGGGTGGAACAGCTGTATCAACGTACACGATCACGTCACAGGGCTGCATACCATTTTTATTACCAAACAAGAGGGGAATCTGTTTTCCCATCAACCGACAGCTCTTTTGATCGAGATTAATAATAGCGCCATATTTTAGCAAAAAATCAGAGCCAAGCAGAATTTCCTGAGGCTCCAAATCTGCCACAAGAAACTCTGTAATGATCGTTAGGGAATCAAATTGACATACCGCTTGCCAGCGACCCAAAATCGGCATCCTCCCCCCATTGGCCACTCTAACCACGCCCTCATGATGTTCAAGGTGAGCCCCGCCATTCGTTATAGTAAGCCACCTCTGCTTCGGTATTATTGAGACTTGTGCACCTGTATCGACTAAAAGTTTGACGTCACACCCACCTAATTTAGCAGCAAGGTAAATCCCAGAACTGCTTTGGACCGATGGGGCCAACTGAAAAAAATTATCTTGTATTGGGGCAGGCATTTGGCCTATAATGCCTGCCCCCTCCCGTTTCCCTGCACGTAGGGACAGTCTCTCCTAATATGCCGATTACATCCACATTCCCAACAACCACCTCCTAAAGGTTGCACCTGCCTTTTCCCAACCCCACTTATAGTTGACGGTTCAACAATGCGATTTCTTAATGTTGGAACTGCCTCACAAAGTTGTTGAACAGATTTTTGCAACGTCTGAACTTCATTACGGAGCGCATCCACCACCTCCGTCAGCGCATCTACCTTACTTTCTGCCGCAGACATCTGTAAACCCCGCACTCGAGCATCAGGGGTACTCGTACATTGTTCTAACCCTTGAATAAGTTCGAATTCACTTGCAATATTAATGGCTTCTTCTAGAGTGATCGGTTTAACACTGCGTAATTGAATACGAATCTCCCCATTTCCCACATGCGCGATAAAATGATCTCTAGCCAATAAATCCTGTGTATCTGCACCTACTGAAGAATATGCCTTAGTCACCAACCTCCGCAGCGCATTACCAAACTCACGTAAAGTTTCGTTCGGCATGCGCTTGCGGGACGAGAAACTAACACGATTCCATTCTGCAGTTTCACATGGTTCAAAACATTTACCTAAAGCGTCTTTCAATAAAACATAGCTACGTTTGGCTTCTAATGAAAGGCCACTATAAATATCTCGAGCGCGCTCCGATAATAAAAGTGCCATAAATTTCATTCCGTCATTCCAATTATTCACCACAGCTGCCATCTCAAACTGTTCCTTCCAATCAGACCATTCCCGACCCGTGCCGGTAAAGGTCTCCGGCATAAATACCGGACGTGCCATAGACACGTTTGATGATGCAGCTGTGGCTAAAACCGAAGGTGCCGTAACAGTTGCTGAGGTAGATGGGGTCGCTGACACATCCCGGTGCCCATCTCTGCACCCCATCGTCCGGCTGTTTTATTATCGTTAGGGATTAAACCCCACCGCTGCCACCAGTGTAACAACCGCACAGTATTCGGGAGAGGTAGAGACCAGCACACTAGGATGGCAGTTAACACACAACTCTTTATTAATGGTTAAAACAATGTCAGCTCATAAAACACATTACCCCCCTTGCTCAGTATATTGATCCACAAGTAGACGAGCTCACGTCCTGGCGAGAAGGATACACAGGAAATCTCTGTTCAGTCCATTGGTCAGCAGGCAGACTCAAGAGGATCCAAGAGGTTCAGCAAAGAGGATACCCAGGAGCCTTTCGGTCGCGTCACTCGGCTGACCGTATCAGGTTCTCCAAACTCTCTATTGTTTGCAATTATCACACAGAGTAGGAGCTCTCCTAGCCCGAAGTCGCGTCCCTAACTATCTGTCACATTTACCCCCCACTGACTGTCTATCTTCACCGCCGGAGACACTAATCATCCCGAGCGGCCGTCTGGCGTTTCCCCACAAGTGAGAGCTCCCCCGAATCTCTCTCGAGCAGTACTCACAACATCCTTAAATAATCATCAACTCCTCCCACATCAGCTGTACCCTTTAAGTCAATTACGCAACACTCATTCGTTTAGATTAAGAGGGGCGTGTACATTAATCCCACCTAAATTCCAATCATTTCCTTATTCATCACAGTACCATGGCAACGAACACCGATTAAAGCCGAGCTACTTTCATAGTACCTAAAACCCAGGGTTGGCGGAAACTAAGCTGAAACATAGCTGGCTAGCCACCTAAACCGGCTTCATGGTATAGGCCCCAGTACTAAATTAAAAAAAAAAAAAAAAAAAAAAAACACCTTTTCAAACAATTTCCCATTACCACCCTATTCAAAAATGTACACCCCATCTCCTATTTGTGTTGCTTTCTTGAGGATCTGTAAGTATTTACACCATGTTGAATAGTTATGAGTCCCTTAATTGGCTTCAATGAAAAGATGGATCTTAGTCAATGCTGGAAAGGGTTTATATATGCAGCAGATGCTAGAAAACCAAATGTGCCCGATTCTTCTGAAAAACAGTGGACAGTTTAACTGCTCAGGACTAACAATGGACTCAAGCAACTATCACAAAAACATTTTTTAAATATTAAGAATTGCGTATGTGCACTTTTAAAGTCTTATTTTGCTTTGTTTTGACTATACGTAAACCTTTGTTTTGTGAAATTGCTTATTCAGGGAGCACTAAAAAAATAATAATTATATTATAGATTCTCCAAGGTGAAGAGTGGAAACCCAATGTCCCATTTAACCATGTTGCTATTTCTTTTAATGTAATAATGCAGTAAAAAAAAAAAAAAAAAAGCCTCAAGTGGTTTTGTAAAACAATTTTATTCCAACACAAAATCTTATCAACATTTCAATTCACAACACAAGTCACTAAATAAAATTAGCCTGAGTACAAAAGAGAAATACATCAACATATATAAAATATTTATAAAAAGTCCAATGGCTCTGAGCAAACAAAACAGTACTTTAGAACTGACACTGACCAAAGTTCTATATACCAAATCTGATGACTGATCAAAAGCATTTTAGTCTTAACACATGAAATATATCAGCGTTTACACAAATATATTTTAAGAAAGCCATTCATCTGATTTGGGAGAGCTGATGGGCATTTTAGAGCACAAGTTTTGGCAAGGTCGAGGGAGGTCAGCCTATAAAACAAAATGCAGGGGACAGAGAGGAGGACATGGTGCTGGAGGGCAGAGGTAGTTATTTACATCAGGCCCCCAGTCTGTTGCTGAAATACGTCAATTGTATCCTCATCCTCCATTTCCAACTGCAAATAGATATAAAAAAAAAAAGAAAAAGACTATAAACGATATGAATACTTTAAGCATGGTGACATCCAGAAATGGTCATATCAGTGACTGTACCTGAGCTGGTGTGTCAGTCTCATTAATTGGCTGCCCATCAAACCGGAACCGAATCTGACGCATTGATAGCCCCTGTGAACAGATCAAATGTTGACTTGACTGCTTGAGAAGCATGCTTGAGACACTTTCTTGCCATTGAGATGACGGAGTAAAAGTGTCCCGATAAACCTGAATTCACCCCACTGAATCAAGTTGTTTGAGCGGATGATGGTGGTATTGGTAACCAACACTAAATAAAACACCATCAGCAAAAACAGCCGATTAGTCACAGGGTTTAATGTTCACTACATCAGAATTTATTCAGCAAATGCGTTTCTATCTGCCATTATTCCCATTAACTCTTTTTCGCACTAGTCAATGACCACTAAGTAAGAGTAAAAGCTTTTTTGAGAATTTAGCGTTTCCATCACTTGTTTCTGATGCAATATTTCAAAATGCGCATAAAAACATACAGTATGTATCTGCAATAGAGTGCGGATCGGGCCGCATTTTTCTGTCCGAGCCCGGCCCGCGTCCGACAGGCATTAAGATATTTATGTCCGAGCCCGACCCGAGCCAGACACAGGTAAAAATCTCATTTGTTTCTCATACTAATGACACGTACGTTTGTTTGTGTAGAAAGCACGCTTTTATTTAGCAACTGGAAGGCATTCGGAAATGTTTACAGATGTGCACAACGCATCAGCGTGCGCCGCACACGGCCAACAAAGCGCGTTTAACACAGGCGCGCACAAGAAGCCCAAACAAATAGCCAATTGAAATTAAATGAACAAAGCTAGGTCTACCAAAAATTGCCAAAGCTAACAGAACAAAACATAAACGTAACACAAATGCAGCTTATTGAAATGGAAATCACTCTTACCATTTTTCTCGAAAACTGTGTGGCTAATAAAACTGTAACATGGGATCTATTCACATAATCTATCCTTCAATGTTTAGGCTGGTTTTAAAATCTCTTGAGGCCTTCTTTTTAACGTCTTCCATAGTTGCGCTCAGTGTTGTTTTCGTCAACGATGACGATAACGAAATGATTTCGTTGACGCACTTTTTTCTTATGTCGATAACGCGACGATGACTAGCTAAAAATGGCTTTAAGGTGACTAAAACATGACGAGACGTTTTCGAGTTTTCGTTGACAAGACGGAACGAAAATGATTATAAGTCTGACGTTCACAATCACAAGCATGTCATTTCTGCCTATTTTGCGTGAAATCTGTCTGTTTTAAAAAAAAGTATCAGCAATGCTGCCGCTTCCTTGTTTTGGGTACCCATGCCGCCGCGCGCACCAGATTCCACACAACAACACACCTGCGGCTGCGGCTAGTCACTCACCACACATCTTCGAAAGACCACGGCGGCGATCGAAGCCAATAGACGGGCTGGGTGGTCGGAAACGACGAGATGATTTATGGACATACTTTCAGTTTCAGTATAATCCAGCGGTTCTCAAAGTGTGGGGCGCGCCCCACTGGCGTGACAGGTCTCCTCCAAACGGGAGGAAATATTCCGTTTTATGCCTTTGTATCTTTATTCGCTCATGGCGTCCGCATCGTCAACTTCATCTTTGCTGCGACACCGAAAACACCAGTTTATTAATAAACAATTAAATGTCTCCTTGCTATTTTTTTTACACATTCATAATTACTTTTGGCGGTTCTTTGTGGCAAGCTTTATGCGTGCGGTCGTGCGCTTGAGTGCGGCTATAACGCTCAATATCCCGTATAGCCTATTTAAGTAATTAAATTAATATAAAGGGGCGATTTGTCCACTAATGGCTTAAATGAACAACTACTAGTCGACTAGAATAAAAACTTTAGTCGGAGGCAGCCCTTATTCCACATATTCTCGAACCAGCAGGCCATTCTGTGTTGAGAGCGCGCCGAGGAATATTCAGAAATGCGCTCTCCGCTCACATGCTCTGATCGGAACAAAGGAATATTACAATAATTAATCAGTTTATATCTTATACACTGCCCATACACTACCCATCTATTTTAATCCCATATCAAACACAGTATGTTATGTCTATTTTATCTATTTAAAAAAAAAAAAAATCACGTTTTTATGTATAGCAGTGTTTCCTCTAGGATTTTTTCCAGCCGTGGTGGCAGGCCCATTTCGCCAGGGGGAGGGGCGTGGCCCATGAGTTAATGTATTATATCTATGCAACAGTTTATTAAGCCTTTTCTTTTAACAGTTTTAAATTTCAGTTAACTTAGAAGATGAAGTTCTTAGCATGAAGAACAATTCATAGTGCTCTCTACTCTAGTGCTGTAGTAACAGACACCCGGGAGAAAGGAATGTGATTTAGAAAGCGCTATAAACTCCAGCAAGATAAAGTAATTTTATGCAAACTATAGACCTTTATCTACAAATATAGTATAAAGGGAACATTGATCTTGAAGAGAGTGTCGTCGTGTTACTATGTGTTACTGTCGTAACCGAACGCGACTTAAATATACATTTTTACCTCACATTATGCTATTGAATGACTTTAGAAGTCTTGGAATATAGTGTGAAAACTTTATGGTGCTTTACAATGTTTTGTATGCCTTTAGTGGGGCTTAACAATAACAAACAATTTCGGACCGAAAAGCTGCAGCCGTGGCGGGATGATTTTAGGTGTGGCGGCCCGCCACGGCAGAATGAATGTAGCGGAAACGCTGTGTATAGGCTAAAGGCAGAGAGCTGTGTGCATTCTTCTTCCCTTTGCCACATCATATCTCTGTGAGATGGGCTTTTCAGCTTCACTGAAAACAAAGTACAGATCTCAGCTGAACATTGAGCATGACTTTTGAGAAATTGAGCAATGCAAAACAGGCTCATTGCAGACACTAATGCAGGGATAAATAGACCTGTCTTGCCAAATGGATTTCTATTCTTTTCTTTTTTTTTAAAGATTGCAAAGTAGCACTTTTATTTCTTTTCCATTTTTGAACTTGATACAAATTGACACCGCTGCACTTTTATTTTCTCTATTTTTTAAAGACCAATTTTTTTTTACTAAAATTGACTAAAACCTTTTTTTGTTTTCGTCGACTAAAACTATTAAGTTTATAAGTGACTAAAATGTGACTAAAACTAAAAAGCATTTTCGTCCAAAAGACTAAGACTAAGACTAAAAGGGCTGCCAAAAACAACACTGGTTGCGCTGCCAGCCACATGTAGCCAAATATGCAATATTATGCACGCAAGTGTTGCGCGTCGTCACAGCAACATAAACAAATTTCCGCACACATGAAGTTGGATGTTAGGGTGATATTTTAAATTTATTTTAATCACAAAAACAAACATTTGCATCCAGTTAAACATTATAATAAGCTGTTTTAAATTTCAAATGTTCAATGTCTTATTGTGCCGACGTGACCGAGCCCGACCCGAACCCGAACGTCATTTCAAAATATGTGTCCGAACCCGGCTCGGCCCGTCGGGTACCGTCGGCCTCGGTTCGGGTATCATCCTCTAATCTGCAACCAATAGTTATGTTTTCATCACCCTTATACAGATGAGATTTGTATCCAACTTATAACCAATTATTTCCAGACATTCACATCTTTACCCATCTCTTAGTGGCAGGTATGGACAACCTGTGCACGTAAAGGATGATTTTTTAATGTAAAGGAAGGTAAATTATGCAGTTGAATGCAAATAAAATAATTTTACCTGTCTCTCACAATATGCTTTCATCAGTTTGTTCAGGGGCGTGTGCCTCTTGATTTTGAACTGAACCACTGAGCCATCCTGCCCAGCCACTTTCAGATTTATGTGGTCATTCTCAGTTTTTACACCCTCCTGAAATGAAAAGTAAAATACAGTTATCATAAATAGATCAAAAGTACATCAAAAGATAAATAAATACCGGCTTGGCCAAAATTATGTAGTGGACTGTAGCATCTTGGAATCATGTCAGGAACACAAACAACCACAAATAAATTCAGTTCAATAAAAGGTTTTACAAAGCTAATAAATTACTAAAGTTCTTTCACTCATCTAAAATAACATACTGTCCTCCAAAGTCTAAACTATTAGATATTATGGCCTGATTTCACAGACAGGGCTTAGATTAAGCCAGGATTATCTTAATTGGGACATTTAAGTAGCTTTTATAAATGTGCCTCAGAAAAAAAAACATTACTGGTTGAAACAAAACAATAGCACTGACATTTAAAGTCCCCGTGAACCGGAAGTTGCAAACGACTTTTCTCCAGTGTTGTGACGTATTTCCGAGAGAAACGGAATACTAAATGAGGCAAAATAGTGGGCGTGGTTTTTTTCCCAACAAGCACCTGATTGGATCTAGAAAAGTAGGTGTTTCCATTCAGCCTGTCTACTGTCAGTTGGAGGGGCGTGGTTACGGATGTTAAGCAGACACCCAAACCGTCAAACCTACGTCATCAGGGAAGGTCCTCCAATGCAGAGGGGAGGGGAAATTTCAGATTTTGATTAAAGGGGGGGTGAAATGCTGTTTCATGCATAGTGAGTTTTTTACACTGTTAAAGAGTTGGATTCCCATGCTAAACATGGACAAAGTTTCAAAAATGAAGTTGTAAGTTTGATGGAGTAATTCTGTTCCAAAAATACTCCTTCCGGTTTGTCACAAGTTTCGGAAAGTTTTTTTTCGAATACGGGCGTGTGTGACGTCAGAGTCGCCGGAATTTCCTTATACGGGTCTTAAGGGCACTTCTCCCGGAAGGGCGCGCGCGCATCTGTAGCCTAGTGTGTGCGAGAGTACGCCTATGCCCATCAGAGCGCTGGGCTCGGCTGCGCTGCAATTAAAAAAATGCCACCAAAAAAGTGTGTTTTTGGTTGCCAGGGCAAGACAACACTGCACAAATTTCCAAAGAAGCCAGCGTTAAGGGACCTGTGGATGGATTTTGTTTTTCCAGAGCAGCAACTGAGTTGTGCAAGTGTTTTTGTTTGTTCCCTTCATTTCGATGGTAATAGTTTTATAAACAAGGCCCAGTTCAACGCTGGATTTGCAGATCGCCTAATACTTAAAGATGGAGCCGTCCCAACGATAAAGGTTCACGGTCGTGCGTTGGAACCTCAGGCGGTGAGTAAACCTGCTTCAAATGTCTGAGTTGTTAACTATCGGCGTGTAAGCACAGCAAGTAAACAACATGATCACATACAGTTAATGTATCTATGGAGCATGCGATGTATGGTGTGTGTGTGTTTAAATACATTTGTTTAGCTGGCCACTGTAGGTGTCAGTTTGTTTATTGTAAAAATACCGTATTTTCCGCACTATAAGGCGCACTTAAAAGCCTTTAATTTTCTCAAAAACCGACAGTGCGCCTTATAATCCGGAGCGCCCTTATATATGGATGGTGAACACACGTTCACCAAGATGGGGAGACAGCGCCGGGCGACTCACGCCACTATCTGCCAATGGATCGTGGATGCCTGGGCTGATATATCAGTCTCAACTGTGATCCGAGCTTTCACGAAGGCAGGAATAATCTCTTTATTCAGCCAGCTCACATAAGTTACCCGTATTTACTTCCTGTTTTCGGCCGAAGTCCACAGTAGTTGATTGTCGAGTTCGCGCGCGCGATCAAACCTCCTCCGTGTGTTCAACATCTGATTCGGATGAACTATCCATTTGAGCTGATATTCTCAGAACACCACACAGCACCGACACCGTCATCGGCTGACAGCTGACAGTCTGAGTCTCCACTGTTGCTTAGTTACCAATGATCGCGCGCGCACTCGACAATCGCCTACTGTGGACTTCGACCGAAAACAGGAAGAAAATACGGGTATGTGCAGTCAGATTCACCGTGTTCACTCACATGGCTGTGCACTTGTAATGACACATTAAGGTTGTTAAGAGGCTAAAAGCAGGTTTAAAACTGGTCCCGTTTAAGTCAACAGGGTGCAAATTTTAAAAAGAGGATAACACGGTGTAGGCAACACCGGTTTTTGTCGTTGTTATCTGTACTGACAGCACTCCAAATTTACAAAAAATGAGCTCAATGTTAAAATTGACCGGAGTTTTCCTTTAACGTTTGAACAACGTTACCATGGGAGTGAACGGAGTTGTCAGAACGCTTAATGAAGTTTGACTTTATCGGACTGTTTTGTTGACATTTGTTGACATCTAGTGGATGCATAACGCAAACCCAGTCAAACGTTTGACTGCAGTATCTTATGCGCCTTAGAATCCGGTGCGCCCTATATATGAAAAATTTTCTAAAATAGGTCATTCATTGAAGGTGCGCCTTATAATCCGGTGCGCCGTATAGTGCGGAAAATACGGTAAATCATGTCCTCATAAACCACGAGTCTGTCTGTTTACAACACACAAATGTTGTAAAACTCGCGCATGACCTGGTGTTCTAAAAACACTGCGCTCAAGTTCAAATCATTTCTATTTTTAAAAAAACGCTCGAGACCTTATGTTTTTCACCCATTTCACTGCCCATCTCACGTTTTTGTGAGCAAAAACGCGTTCTGTATGAACGAGCCCTTAGTATTGTTTAGATCCTTGTTCTGCATGGGATTACTATCTAATTATTAGCTATGGTTTATTTTTGGATGTCACTCACAGCTTCCAGACGCTCTCAACGCAAAAGCTTCGCGCGCTCGTGTCGTGATTATTTAGCTCCGCCCACACGGCACGCCTCCACCCGCTCGGGTTTTTCCGCAAAGACTCGGTACAGCCTATCTTTCTTTTATAAATATAATATAACTAAAGACTTTTTGGAGATATGAAGGATGCAATACTACTCTATAGGTACTCAAGATTAACATGAGATTGAGTGAAACTGAGTGCTTCACCCCCCCTTTAAAGATTACGAAGCCCAAACATTTTTTTGTGTGGATTGACTTGCATGGATGAATTGTTCACCACAAAACGATCAATTTAGGCAAACAAAGTATGGTCACAGGGTTCCAGACTGCGACCAAATTGGTCGCATATGCGACCATTTTTTGAGAATGTGCGAGTTAAAATGTTATGTGGTCGCATTTGTGCGAGTGGACGCTTGAGCAACAGAACGCCGTTGTATCAGCTGCTGCAGTCCGTAACTTATGTTCAAAATGAACGAGTAGGCTACATCATGAATCCATTTTCCAAACCGTGTTTTTGACTTATTCTGAATCACTACGGTACGCCTATAATAAGTGTTTATATTCGGACTATTTTATCCCGGGGTCGTCTCGGCTGCGGAGTTGCCCAGTGCCTGCGTGACTCGCCATAGACATTAACGGAGAGAAGTTCCGTCTACAATGTTCTTCGGCAAGACACGTGCAGTTTATTTATTGACGAACGTAGACGTCACGCGCATTGCACACTGATGGTGAAACGCCCCAATTACGAATTTACGAATTAAGGCATATAAAAATGATAAAAATGGTCTCACGAAACACAGAGCCCCTTCCTCCTACGTCTTTTCAGCGGTTATATTTTCCTCTGTCGAGCGATTACTCTCATGATCGCTCGACAGAGGAAAAGGAATTTTTTATAAAATGCAGAAGGTAAGGAGTGTGAGATTTCTGCTTTTTGTTACAACTATAAACTTTGATAACGAAAAATCTGTATCAGTTTATTATAATACTCTAATCTTTTAAAATGTAATGCATGCATTTGAATGTTTAATGATTTTTAAAAGATAGAAAGATAGATAGATAGAATATGATTCAAATGTAAATAGATAAATTGTATATAATTCAAATGTAAAATGCTTAAAATTACAGATTAAAATTACTGTCCAATATCCATGAAAATCCTGAAATTTGGCAATGATAATTAATATATTACAGGTATTTCTGCTGCAACCCAGAAAGCCTTTGCTAGCCTTGGTCCATTAAAACCACTATTCATCAGCATGCATTGATCAATCTCATGACATGTAGCAAAAAAAAAAAAAAAAAAAAGGTGCGACCAAATCATATGCTGGTGCGACCAACTGAGAAAGTTGGTAGCACCAGGGCAACCAGTGGAAAAGTTAGTCTGGAGCTCTGGGTCAATTTTGAATTCATGGGGACTTTAAGATACGAGTATTTTAAGTTGCTTTCAGTTAAAACAGCCTGAACATGTCACGTAATTGAAAGCAGCAGAAACGGAGGAGCAGCAGTGAGAGGCGCTTGTCACTGCCCCGGCAATAACAAAAAACAATGTCGGGATAGCTTTTTCCAGGTGGAAAGATTTCAAAAGAGACGCTGAAGTCCAGCTTTCTTCTTGACAGGTAAGTCAATGTTACAGTCTTAATTACAAGCTTTTTTCATTGCTTGGTTGGTTGTGTACTTTATTATATAGACAGTAGAACATTTATAGTTAAAAGTTAAACAGGCTCTTTGATGAATAGCAGCTATGTAGAGAAGGCGCTAAAAACAAGGTTTGTAAGTTTACTTTTTGTAACCTAGAAATTCGATAAGAATATATTTTAATAGAGCATATGATTGTTTTTGCAACCGGTTCAGCCGAAGGAAAACTCGACAAAGTGCTATTAGAAGACATCCTGTCATAGCTCTTTGGTACATAACGGCTACCGTAGATGCAACACGCATTTGAAAAAGCGAGGCGCTGGAGAGCACAATTCGTTTGAATAAAAAAAAAAAACAATTCCACCGCTAGATGGGATAAATTCCTACACAATGTCCCTTTAAGCTTTATCTGAGAGAACCGAGGGTTGATGCATTGAACAACAGAACAGCAATAAAACAAAACAAATGTGACACCACACTACAGACAACGTGGCCATTTTCTTTTAGTAACTTACAGATTTTAAATTAAGTGATGTGTAGAGCAGTGCTTCGCAAACATGTCTTAGGGACCCCCACCCACCATTGCACACTTCATTCAAGTATCTAGTCTCTAACTTACTACTGAACTGAACTGATAAATTGATTTAAATGTGGTCAACATGGAAAATGTGCAGTGGCTGGGGCTCCCCTGTACAGGTTTGAGAAGCTCACATTTCCAATGTGACACGCACAACACACGACTTTTTTAAAAGTTATTTTCAAAAAATAAAAGTCTGTCGATACATGATTAAATGCACAAATAGGACTCCAACAATGCGTTTTTTAAACCCACGCTGCAAGTCTGCACTGACGGTAACGTTACCAATTCGCGGGTCAAGAGCTTTGCGCGCGAAGTCAGTGAGCTCGCGAGAAACTGCAGTGGACACTGTGCGCTTCCAAAATAACGTTACAGTGCTTAACGTTACTATACGTTTTGTCTTACCAACTTACTTGCAGTGTTGGATGAGGTGCGAGGCACATTAGCGAACTGGATAATTAGCGCGTTAGCTTTACGGAATACCATCACCATTTCACAAAGAAACTGAATAAATTAACAATAAATGAGAGTAGAATAAACTCTAAAAATTCCCCATTAATCTTATAACAAAGAATTGTCGTGCTTATAAGAACATTTATAAAGAGCCCTGCACACGCACCTTTGGCTTCTCGTCTGCCATGACTGCCTCTGCCTCTGACGAAAGCGCGTAATGCCGCCGGAAATGACGACATTTAAATGCGACCACTTCCGGAATCCCATTACCCTCATCCTCCCCTTAATTTGACAAAATCAGGAATATCCCCAGCTGCATTTAAAAACTAAGTGTGAATGATTTGACAAAACCAGCAACCAATACTGATAGACATAGCATAGCCTACCACATTGTTCAAAACAATATATTTATTTGTCTTTAAAACAGTATACATAATGTTCAATTTTAGATTTAACTGAGTCTAAAAAGAACAGTATCATTGTAATATTTGTGAAGCTCTTCTTCAAAATAACTTACAAGTCAAATTAATAATCATTAGAGTAGGCTGCTGGACACATCCAGTAGGCTACAATAAAATAATACTGAGGCATCTGCTGTAAAAAAAAAAAAAAGAAGAAGCCATACAAAAGTCGCAAACACATCTTCTAAAAGTCAAATTTTATAATATAAATAATTGCATATGTAATAACCCTAAAATGAAGTGTAAAACATGTAATGTAAAAAATAAAAACCAGCCTCCTGTCCAATTACACACACAAAAATTAAGAACATCGGACAACTCTGCATATAGGCAATTCCTTCCAGTTGTGTAAGAAAGGAAACAAAGTGAAACTTTACATCCAAAAACACAGAAGTCAAAGTATGCTTTGCATACTCTTTTCCCCTCCACACTTCCCTGTGTGAATTACTGTCATCTACTGAGTTTCTGCTAAATGACACAAGACAAAGTAAACTTGGCTTTAAACCAGTGAGGCCAGCCATGTCAAACACCAAGAATCTGATAAATAGTAATGAAATAAATATGTAAAACTCGGAAATAACATCAATAAAATTCACATAAGCACTAACACAACTGGTGCATCACATCACGGAACAGAGATAAAAGGATAGAAAAATTGTAACCTGTCCAGTGATCTGCATGAGCTGATTTGTCAAGTGGTGGCTAACAATAAAATTACCCATTACTATAAGCAACATGCTTATGTTAATGACAACAGAACCTAATGAGTACCTAAGACCAGCATATCAAGACATCTGGGGGATTACTCAAAGATTGGGATTTATAAATGTAACATCCAGTGTGTCAAAGGTAAAGTCCTGGACATAACATATCTTTCAGACACTGTCGAAGACTCATTGATGCTCACTGTGTTTTCCATTTCTCTTCATGAGTAACAGTGCGTACACAGCTATAAATGACCCCATCTTTCTACTGGAGGGAACTTGTCTATCTCTCCAGACTCCGTGACCTGTCGATCTCCAAGGATGAATGTCAGCTTGTACCTCATTCTCACTTTCTCCTGCAAAACACAAGTATAATTATTTACACAGTCATTGAGTTTATCATAGAAATTTTATCATATAAACATTAATAATTTATTTTTAGTAGAACACAATCCAATAACTAATATTGCAGGGATTAGCAATGTAGTCATTCTCAAAATATGGTGACAAACATGACAATTGACTTTTCAGTGATGAAACATTTCAAATATTCAAGAAGTTCCATATAAAAGCATTCTATAACATAAGCTGTTTTCAGCGATACAAAATGGTGTGACTATATTGTTTTGTACAATAAAAAAACAACAAAAAACAACAAAATCCCTTGTCCTAGTTATTAACTAGTAATCCTAGTTATTGACGAAGAGGACACAAAAAGACCGTCTTTATTCACAATGCAAAATACTCAGGGGATCACAGGAACAACATAGGAGAAGCAGAAATTGCGTAAATCATAGAAGATTAACACCCAATCAAGAATCGACAGAACTTACACAGAAAATACACAAGGGAATGGTAATTAACAGAACTAGGTGCGTAATTAAATCAAGAACCATGGAAACAGAGGCTACATCCGATATCACTTTCCTCTTTACTATATAGTAGGCAAAAAGAGTAGGTGACAAAAGGAGTATGGCCGAATTCACAGTACTCGTAGAAGAGTAGGCAAAAAGAACCAGGATGACCTACTTCCGGCGGGATTCTGAAGTGTGCATCCGATGGACACTTTACTATCCCATGAGGCCACAAGAGAGGATTTATAAATGGCAGTGAAGCCACGCAACTAACGCTGGTAGGTCACATGATACTGACAGCATGGTACTGACATTACATTCATACTACACACATTCATACTATAAAGATTTGTTTTAGCGGTCGTGAAATAATTACTTATTCAAAATAAGTAAAGTAAACTGAACATGTCTGTGAAACAGACTGTGAAACAGTACTATATTTTATTTATTCATTTCAAAAATGAAGGAAAGAAGTCAAATTGTTCTTTATGACTAAAACTGAATCTTGCTAGGTCAGAAAGGCAATATTTTGAGAAGAACCCATTTTATTTGTAACGCAGAAAGCTTAATCTAACAAAACTAACTTTTGAGGATGTCTATTTATAAAAAGCAGAATATTTTCTTTTAAAGGGGTCATATAATGCCATTTTCATACAAGTTAATTTGATTCTTTAGGGTCTAAATTAAAGTATATTACAAACTTTTCATTACAAATTCTCGTTAGTATTGTAAGAAATCACCCATTTTACCTGGTCAAAAACAGCTCTATTTTCAGCACGTTGTTTTAGTGCATATGCCTTTAAATGATAATGAGCTTCGCTCACTCCGCCCACTCCGCTCACTTTACTGCAGGCGTTTTCGACACAACGCATGTGGACTGTTGCCTTGACAACAGTTGAGGGTATATTTTGGAGAAAGAATGGCATTGGTAATCTCTGAGGACACATCTGTGCAACCGTATCAGTTTGAACCGGAGTCGGATCCGGAACAAGATGACGGCCGCAAAGAAGTTTGACAATTAAGGCTCGAACAGGACGTTTCTGAATGGTTGGTTAACATAATGTCACTTTGATCTATCTTTGTTTACTGGCAGGGTAGAGTAACTTAGTGAGATGTACGAACGCTATGTGTTTACTGATGTATACGTACTCAGTTTGTAATAACACATAACCATAACGCGTTGTTCATTATATTGTGGGATTATGAATTATATTGAGAACGCCGTACATAGGAAACATGCCGTAATGTACCCTGAGTGTAAACCTTAGCCGCATTCATCGTGAAGCGTGCAAGCGATTTGCAAAGATTAATGTGCAGCAGGAACATGAATAGTTGGTACTGATTCTTTTTTCAGTTTCAGCTTCTTAGCAAAACCAGCTTTATACTGATCCTCGTTTATAAAGCAGTCTGGTGAGAAATGATTCGCGCAAAAACATGAAAGCATTGATGTTGATCGTGGGGAATATTCCCTTCGAAAACAAAACTCAGCCACTGCGTCTTCAGCGGTTCGGATTTAGGAACATCAAAATGACTGTTCGTTATTACGCCCAAGAACAGAACACCACAACCGCTTAGACGCCATTCTGCTCCAGCGTATCAACAATGGGGGACTATGATGACAGCTTGGTCAGCGCGGGTCTGTGTTGAAACGCTGCTGTCAATCAACAATCGTGGGAGGGGCGTCTCGATTTGAGGCAGGGAAAAACATATAAGGAGATTAAAACAAAAACACTGGATAGATTTTTATCATTATATGATGGTTGTGTACAGGCACTGCCAACACACATTTCAGTACAATCAACTTGAAAAAGTGCATGTACCATTATATGACCCCTTTAAGGTTAAGTTATAGTATTTATAACTATCCGTTTATAAAAATGATATAAGTGTATGGAATGTCCTTATTTAGATAGACAAGTAAATGTGTATGTGTGTCTTTCTTCACCTTCAGTGGGTTAGCCAGGAGCATGATCTGAGTGATAGAACTGGGGGGCATGAAGGGGGTAAAGGGAACCATTTCTGTTCCAGAAGGGGGCTGCAGCTTCACTCTCATAGACTGTCAATTACAAATCACAGAGGTAAAAGTAAAAAATTCATTAATCAAAACCATCTGAAACCAAAAGCTATTCAGAACTGCAAAATCCATAAAGTAAAAAATGGTTGCCTATCACAAAACAATAACTGTCTACTTTTAGCTTCCATATACTTCAGAAGAATATTAAAAAGACATGTTGTGCCTCTCACCTTTGGCACAGCTGCCTGAAGCACTACATTCCTCACTAACAGTGGTGCTGTGTTCAACATGGACACCACAATCACCAGAACATCAGGGCGACCAGGTGGATGGTCAGTAGCAAAGTGCAACAACACACGAACACCATCCTTATCGTAGGCTGTCACTGGACCCTCCTTGCCTGTGAAAACACAAAGGGAAAAACACACAGTTCTAAGCCTTACCAAAACAGGCAAGTCATTAAGTCTAGAATAACTGCTATACAGTAGATCTCACAGCATCCATATTCATTTATAGGCCTTACTTGGTTGAATGGCCTCCAGTGGAACAAAGACAGTGTTTAGGGAGATGTCCGAGCCTGAGGGTGAGTGACTTGTGGGTAGTGTTGGAGACAGGGATTTGAAGAGAGGGCTGTCTGGGGTGAAGCTCTGAGGTTTGGCAGAGGATACAGCAGAAGGCACTGGTGTTATTCCAGCAGGAAAACTGAATGTGGTTAATGCAGGATGGATGTTCTCTTCCCAAGCTCTAAGTTCTCTGCCGCCCGAGCTTGAATATTTGGACTGGCTGCTTTATATAGAAAGAACAAACAATTAGTTGTATTTAAAAGGAACGAGACACTTCACAAGCAGTTCTCTGATCACAATAAAAGGCTCTAATAATAGGTTGTGCACATTCTGCCCCTTTCCTTCCTTCCCTGTTTTAATGCTATTATTAAACTGCTTCATCTGTAAACAACTAACATTTACCAATGGCATCAATCATCTCTAGAATATATTTGGGGAACAAAATTCCCAATAATTTGCAAAGCTTCATTTTCAGCAGCCATTACTTCAGTGTCACATAATCTGTCAGAAATAATTCTAATATGCAATAAATATGTTTTTTTGTTGTTTTTAAAAGAAATTGCTACTTATTCTCTCACTACCTATTAGCCTTGTCCACGTCCAGCATGGCAAAGTCTTTACTGCTCTGCTGGAGGGAGTTTTCAAAGCTTGTGACTGAGGTAGCTTCAGAGGTAGGTGGCGCTGTTGAGATTAGAGGATTTATTGGAGCAGAGCTGAAGAGGAGGTCAATCACTGGTTTAGAAGTCTGTCATTACAAAAAAAAAGTTAATGGGTAGATATCAAACATCATAAAATACAGACTCTCTAGGCACATATTTTAAATTCATTATACAATAAAATTATATATAGGCTAGATCTTACTTGTGAAGAAATCCACTGATTGCTTTGAGCTTCTTTTGTATTCTTTTCTGCTGACTTATTTGATTTTGAGTCCAGACTACCAAGGCCTGAAAAATAGTCAGTTAACACCAAGAGTGTTAAACACGGAGATTGCCTTAAAATTGATGACTCCTATTTATAGAAAATTATATTATATTATACATAATACTTACAGTCCCGTTCAAAGGTTTGAGGTCAGTAAGATTTTTGTTGTATTTATTTCATTATAAAAAATTGATTATTTGACAGTAAAAAACATAAAAAAAAACATTAATTTGAGAATTATTATTATAATTTAAAATAACTGTTTTAATAAAAGAAAAATGATTTCCTGTAAAAGGGGAAAGCTTCATATTCAGCAGCCATATGACTCTTCAAGGTTACATGATCCAAACAAAATCATTCTAATATGCTGATTTGGTGCTCAAGAAACTTTTCTCTCTTCTTCTTTTTATTCTTCCTCTTATTATTAAAAAAATATTGTGCTGCTTAATGTGGAAAGAGTGACATACACAAAAGTAAAGACTCATAACTATAGAAAGGAGAGTCAAAAGGTAGGTATCGTTTGATAGAACACTTTTTACATTTTTAGAAAATATAAATTACATTTGGACATTCTCGTGCTGAGAAACTGACGATAATACATATCTTTCTTATTTGACATGCAATAACTCAGGAAGGAAATAAGGTAGGAGGAAAATCCTTTTTTAAGTTCCTCTACATGTGAGCTGCATCTGGATCAAATTTTTTATGATTTTTCAAAAAAGTTACAGCATTTGGAACCAATGTAGCCTTGCTTAGTGCTTGACGCCCCCTAACGGGCATTTTTAAAATTGTTCCTCTATGAGGAATATCTTGTGATCAACGCAATGGATTATGTTGATTTTAATTTAGAATCTGGTGTAAATAATGCTGTGCCATTTTCCACAATCGGAGCATGTTTCATGAAGTTACGAGCAAAAACGTGACAAATGCCGCATCCGTATATTATTTACAAATGGGTCTTCAAATACAAAAACTCGCTCAAGTTTAGTCAAAGCCTAAAACAATTATGCTTGTATTCTACTCCGTGAGACCTTTTTAGATGACATCATACCTGAGCTGTATGATGTTTTTGACATATTGCAGTACATAATACAAAAAAAGTATTTAATAAATTATGAAAACATTTATTTTCTATTTATCAGCAAATAACAGCATTAGGATTTTATGTTGATCAAGGCAGTAGTTTAGAAAATATGATTATCATTTTTTTCCTAGCTAGGTGGCGGGCAGTACACTCGGTTTTAGAGGGACTACTCAGCACGTGTTAAGAGTTGATCAAAATTAGCATTAAATAGCTGAGTTTCTAAGCTTTAAAATGATACCTATTTTTTTTGTTTAAGGGGTTAAATACATTCCAAATAAAATACCCATCATACACGGCAAAATACTCTCAAGCCATCTTTACCTAATGAACCAAGTTCTTCATCCAGAAGAGAAAGACTGCTGGGAAGCTGGGTTGATGGAGGACTGATTTGGAAACTCGACGATCCAGAGGACGTGTTGGAAGAGGAAGGCCGAGCGGCAAGTGTGAGGAGGTCAGTAGGAAGGGACTCCGAGTGCTGGGGTGGAGTCAAAACATGTTTGAGGGGTGAAGGGGACCCCAAGTCCAAATCAGCCAAATCAATCAAAATCTCAGAAGAGCTTCCGTCATTGGGGTCTAAGAAAAACAGAAAACAATTGAACTGCATTTTCAGATTTGTAGTTTCATAAACCATGCAAAGCTCTTTGGATAATTCAGATACAGTATGCTAAATCTTTTTTAAAACATTTCAATGTGTAAATTGTAACAATTCTGGTACATAATACATACGTTTTGAGGCTGTTGAACCTGGTATGTCAATCACAATGGTCTGTCCTTCAACAATCTTTTTATAGGAGTTGATTACACGTGAGAGATCATCACTAGCGTGTAAAATATCACCTGCACCAAAGACCACAAAGTACATGTAAAGGAGAGGAAGTTATTTGGTTCTAATATATTACTGGCTTAAGACCTAAATGAGTTTTTATTTACTAATGTGTATTACCTAAGGCACTGTCATCATCCTCTGTCTCAGTGGCGAGTCTGAAGACAGCGGTTCGAAGTTTGTCACAGTCATTATAAAGATCCTATTAACATACAGTTGCACATGGGTCAATTACGTACAAATGCAAGCTAAGTCTAGCAGTGACTGGATATAAAAGGGCTCACCGTTAGAAGTTCTTTGTCCGCTTGTGTCGACTCATCTCTTTTGAAATGACTTAGCATCTCATTTAGGAGCTTCACACTGTTGTTCACCTCCTCTAGGGTGCTGGCACGATGGGAAGCTTTCTGTTGTATAGCCTCATCCTGAAAGCAAAATGAGAGGGCAGTAAGCCATTTGAAAAATGCATATGAATTCTTGCAAGCACAACCATCAAGGGAGTAAAGGTAATGACCCATATGTTAATGACTTGAATACACTACTTCTACCATGAGAATGCTTTTAATTTCTGAATCAAAATTCATTTTGATACTTTTTGGTATAATATTTTATTATTATTTCGGGTGCACTTTATTTTACAGTATGTGCACTTACATGTACTTAAACTGTACTTACCTAAGAAAGTACTGGTTAATATAAGGTAACTACATGGGTTAAAGTTAGGTTTAGGGGTAGGTTCAGGGTTAGTACCTAGTTATAACCCAGTTATTGTAATAGCGATAAGTAGTACATAGTATGTACATGGGGAACAGGACTGTAAAATAAAGTGCTACCATTATTTCTTACAAAACTGTTTAAACCTGCTTAAAAATCATGCAATCAACGTGGAGAAGAAAACCCTTAAAATAGGAATTATATAATAGTAGACCCTCACGGCTGTGTGTCAAGATCAACAAATAATATCAGATTCATATTAGTCTTCAAATATCAGATCATTTTACCTTTTATGACGATATTTTATGAAAATGTCATGTGGTGCATCTCCAAAAACAAAACACTATATAATGTTTAGAAATACTTTTTACATTAAATGAAATGACGGAAAGAAAATGTTATTGGTTTTTTTTTTTTTACGTGTTTTTCAAAGCCATATGAAGCCAACAACATGAATATAAATAGTACATTCCTAAAAAACTGGCTCCTGCTTTTTTTCATCGATATTTGAAGGATTTACTATTTGTCAGTGAAATATTTGTTTTGTTTTTTAACAAAAAATTCAAGCACTTACCTCTTTGACCATGCTCTTGATAATGCGGTTGGCTTCTTGAAGATCTTCAGGCTTTTTACTTTTAAGAAGTTCCGCAAGACGCTGCAAGGAAATGTTTATAGATAGACAATGCTTTACAATTTTACAAAACAATTACCCATAAAAGAATATTGTAGGTTCAATACAAGTAACGCTCTGTCAGCAGCATTTGAACTTAAAAGGAGAACTAAAAGCATACAGTTTCATAAAAGGACTCCAAATGATTCTTGTTAAAAGGTCTGTTAAAAAAAGTTTGAGCTGTCAAGTTGTTTAAATCAGCATTTTATGATTTACGGCCTTAAAGGCCAAAGTATACCTCGGCTTTTATGTGTATGCGATGGCCCACGTACAGTGACACAAATTTTGCCACCAGAATAGTACTGCCCGATTTTTTGTAACCATGCATAATTTGTATGCACAGGTCGCACGTTGTCAGTCACACCAACAAATTCATAAACTTTGATGTAACTTCTCACAGAAAAGGTTAGTAAGTAATTTGATCACACTAAAATCATATTAACACTTGTTTTTATATCTTGTGCTACACAATTGAAACAATGAGCATTTTTACATTTACATTATGGATTGGCTCCATTCACTTCCATTGTCCTCAATCAACCTAGACATTGTAACTTTTGCTTTTTTATATATAAATAAGAGACAAACAAACAATTGTTCTGATCATCAATATTATACAACAAATATGGTCAATTGAGCCTAAATTGAACTGAACCTGGAATATTTCTTTAAGTTCTAATACTGTAATGTGTTTCTTCACCTTACTCTTTTCCTCATTGTCAAACACTGGATTATTGGGCTTTGGCGAGGGAACGAGGGTCTTGTCCACAGGAACCTCTGGGTCTTCTGTTACAATACCTAAGAAAGAATGTTACAAAGACTAAACAAGACAGTCTAGTAAAATTGGAAGAAAGAAAATAAGTGGGTGAGATTCTTATAAATGCAAATGTTTATATTTGTGACGAAAGAACCTTGCATCTTTAGCATCTGATAGGCCTCTGTGATCTTTGCCTCATCTGGTAAAGCAACTGACCAGCTGTAGAGCAACTCTATTACTTTAGTCTTCACTTGTTCAGATACTCTGTCTCCCAAATACTGCAGGATATAAAAGGGCAAAGTTATTATGGGGGTATTGCGTCTGTAATGGATGGTACCTAAAAATTTGGACAAAAAATCATGCAGGTTTTGAATAACTTGAAGGTGGGTAAAGGATGACAGAATTTTCTTTTTTTGTATAAACAATCTTTTAACTTACCTTAGGTGAAACTACTTTAATGAGTTCATTTAAAAATCTAAATTTTCCAACTTCATTATGAAACCTCCTCCCACAATTCTTCATGCAGGCTTCTAAAACCTGTAAGAACAATCTGAATTTAGTTAGTCAGTCACTATATTAAACATACAATATTTGGTCAATTTTAGAGACTAAAGGAGATAAACTCACAGTTAGTGCTTGTAATGACTCCCATTCTTGTGGTGATTGGATTTTATGTACTAATAATCTGACTGATATCTGTGGGCTGCAAGTTACACAATTCTCAAATCAGTGATACATAAGAACAAACACAAACTTTACAGTTGCTGTATTACAGAATCATCCTAACTTAGAATCCTATCTTATCTGCTCAAGCCTGGAACAAAGTACACGACTTTTGAAAATCAGAACAGATTTGAAAACAACAGGCATCATACATTAAACGACTGGCACTGATTTTCTGCAACTAACGTCGACTCCTCTCCTGACTGTAAACCGGGGGACAAATTTCATGTGTATTTATAACCATGGTAATTTCACTTTGCCTTTGCAAATAGAATTTTTTCAAATCTCAGGTCAAGAATTATAATAAGATGCTTTTATAACACAGCCTCAGATGCTCAAAAAGACCGTTTCATGAAAGGTAAACAAAACATACCCTTCAAGTTCCTTATTGATTTGGTCACAGAACCCAATGATGTACTCCCACTCCTCCTGTCTGTTTGACGGATTGGTGGCTTTGTCTAACAAGAAAAAATCAAACTAATATCAATATTTTTGAATGGAAATGAATTACTCTTATTTTTTACTCTTGTTCTGCTTAACATTTAAATGGACATAATCATTAAAAAAACAAATATCATAATACATTTATGCAAGTAGAAACAGCTTTTATCCAAATCAAGGCACATTTATAACAATACAAATACACATTAATACAATATAAAATCGTTTTAAAGCAGCCTCACAGTAATAAACAATAAAACAACTTAATTTAGCAAAATGTAGCTCAATTTAGTTTAGTGTTGATTCAATTCAGCTCACTGTGTGTCAGTGTTGCTAAGTTCGTCGATAATGAAACAACTTCAAAGGCAGATATAGTATCACTATAGGCAAGGCACTTTTATATGCAACGTGGGAAGTTCAAGACAAAATGGTTGGTTTTCTACTTAAAACAGAACCTGTTTCAGAGCTAACAATAAAGATGTGCAAAGTTACAGCTGTTTAGACAAAAGCCGTTCAAAAAGAGTTTAATTGATAGGTGAATGAGTTTGCTAATCATAACTGCCATAAGTGTCTCAAAACCTAAACATTTAGGGGCATATGCGTTGGGACCAAATATTCTGCCGATTTTAAACGCATCAACGATACCCTAAAATGCTGGCTAGGATGGGTCAGTCCAAACAACCCTCATGACATGTCAGTGTAAATATCACAGACACGCCAAGACATGAGAAAACAACTGGTCACTAACAGCATCCGGATATGGCTGTTCTATGTATCTTAAAGACTCTACTGAGTAAAATTAAACCATATTCTGATAATGTATTAGCATGAATACTCACTTAGCCATGACTCCAGTGACTCTCCTTCCGGATCCGCCATGATCACACAAATGCATAACTGACGAGAGGGAACTACACAACAAGCCCGTCATGTGACTGACATTCTCGTGCCTCTGTGTGAATCAGTGGCCTGTGGTCTTCCGAATGGAAGCGAAGTTCTTTAGTGTAAATAATTAATGGTGAAATATTCTGTTCACAAATATGTACCTCCCACTGTCCTGTAACCAAATGTTTTCAAACCATTTATTTCATGATATAAGATATCATTGTGGTAAACAATAATTAGATAGAACAAATTGATTAGTTTAGTTACTCGTGATGTACCAGGTCTGTGAATTTAAAATTTTGGCTTGTGGGCGTTTGTGATTTAGCTAAGTTTTCAAGTGATGTTATTAGTAACACAAGCAATTCGCTCTAGTACTCTGATTATATTTGGGTTCAGAGTAACGTTAATTCTGATTTTCATGTAAAGCTCTAATTTGAATGAAAGTTAAATATTTAGCGCTAGTTTTAAAGTTGGATTTTAATTTAATTAGTATTTGTACGTTTGTATAAATTATATATATTGTGGGATTTTTTATAACTAAATCTTTACAACTAGGGTCAGTGTGCTGATAGTGTCATATCTGATTGATACTAATCTGGCACCATTTATAATCATTCTTAAGTAACTTAGTACTAAATTACAATTTAGTAAAACTTGTGAAAAAGTTTACTTTCTGAACCAGCTATTCCAGATCAATTTAATTTAAGAAATGCCATGCCTACACCTTGGCTAAAGAGAGACAAGAGACTTTTCAATTTCTAGGTCAGTTGTTACTCGACTTCTGTATTATAATCATTTTTTATTTATTATTATTTTTTCAGAGATAGAGATAGAGAGACTCAAAACAGCAGACTTTATTTAGTCTATTAATCTCAAATTTTGAAAAAATAAACTTAAGAGCAGCCAACATGACTGAACATTTTTTTCATACATATTAGCCCAAACAGAAACTTTAACAATGTAAGCCATTTTAAAATTACTATAAAATTAAGAAACTTTTACAAGGTATCCATCCTAATGTGCTAACACCACAGGTAAAAGTCAGAGCATCTTCCACTGATATTGCAATAACCCTTCACTGTAAAAAAAAAAAATGCAACTATACAAACAAAGTGTTCACTGTATGAAACTTCTACAAATAATAATAATAAAAAAAAACTAGACAGAAAAGACAACTGCCATTCATGTATACTGCTGGTGACTCACAGGTTTGCGGCTGGTAGCGATTGCTTTTCTTATTGCATGGAATCATCCAGTGCAGATTTAAGACACTAACCTCAAAATAGAACAAATCCTGACCATTCTGAGCTAAACCCAAACGCTGAACACAACACATGCAAATGCATGAACACGAGCTCTGCCATTCTGCTCCACAGTACTAGTACATGGGGTTTCCACTTCTTTCTCCCATTAAGTACTCTTTAGGCCTTCTGTGAACACTGAACGCTTGAAACCCAAATGCTGAACAAGGAACCTCATTCTCTCCTCAGTCAGCTACTTCACTGTAGTAGTACTTGTGTGCAGTTTCAGTGAGGGTCCAACCACTGGCCCTGAACTCCAAGATCTCCAGCAGCAAGAGCCTTGTCATGGAGCCGAGGTCTTGCTGAAGGAGAAAACCATCCCGCAGCAAGTAAAAGAGCTGATTCATGCGCTGAGAGTTTGTTTGCTCCAGTTGCTCGCCCACACGATGAAGCTGTAAGACCAGACAGTCCACCTGTTAGAAACACAAAAGAAATTCCTGGATTTAATTGTCATGGATTTAAAGTAAGTCAAAGCTGAAATTTGTTACAAATGGCCAAAGAAATAGAGTTTTGCAACTTCAGAAATCATGTACTGTCAGAGTATGTACTACATTTAAAAAACTTCACAACCATTAAAAAGTAGCATGTTCTGTAAAGTATGAACACAATCACATGCTACATTCGGCATAGGGATGTCACTGAGTAATTGTTAATCGAGTTAATAGATTAATCACCTTAAAAATATAATCGATAAATCAATAAATAAAGCTCAAATGCATTCAGTAATAATGTGTGAAGGTGAAAACACTGCCTATAAAATCAATTGATGCTATAGTATGCATTACAACTTGACCACTAAATGTATATTTCGGAAAACTTTGATCAGGCTTGTAAACACATTTGAACTACCATTAGTCCATAACAATTGCATTAAAGGTGGGTGTGCTCTGGGGCTTCACCTTCTCATTCATTCCTTCCTTCCTTCCTTCCTTCCTTCCTTCCTTCACTCGCTACATCAAGGGCAGATAGAATAAACTGGAGAGCTGCTTTCAAATTAAATACCGACTCCTGAATTTAAAGAACTTGGCAATACTTAAGCTGCTTTGAACCAATGTGTATTGTATAAAGCGGTGTATAAATGCTGTGCCAAAGTGGAGATCTGGTGTAAACATATCTACTACCCTATGATCAGATGATTTCTTGACTGCTCCCTTCTCACCGCTGTCATTTTTGTTGTATTATTGAGAGGATAGCACACAGCATATATTTAAATATTTAAACATATTTAAATATTCATCTAAACAACGTTTGCAGCGTGGGCGGCATCTGAATGTTTGAAAACAGTATATTGTTACTCAGGTTTTTAGAACTTCCTTGAAGAACGAAAAAGAGTGAGTATGTCAGGGCCTTAAATCATCCAGGGTTTTTTTTTTTATTACTGTTTTATGAATACTGGGAATTTGGATATTCCACAAAATTGCACAAAGCTACTTTGTCCTCTGACATTCCTACAATCCTGACATTCCTTGTTAATTTGAAACAAGGTTATGATACCAATGCAGCAGACAGTCAAAAATTATAACGTAAACGTTGACGGATAGTTATACATTCCTTGCCAAAATGAAATTTACTTCAAATGTTTATGAGCCAAACCTTTTACCTCTTCCTCATTCATCAAGGCATCTGGCTGAGCCAATCTAAAGAGGCAATCATATATTGGATCCACAAGGGCCACAACAGGAGCATTGTTTACCTAAAAACAAGCAAGATAGTCAAACCTGGTTGAGGAAAAACAGACCATCCTATACAAATTAAAAACTGCCAACTTGCAACTGAGATATTTTACCTTGATATAATCAAATACGCTGCATATAAACGTGACCACACACACCCACTCGTCCACCGAGCGGTTTCGAATCTCCTCCCTGGCAGTGAACTCTTGCTGTAGACGATTCAACAGCTTTCGCCTGAATAAACTGGATGCAGCTTTCCGGGCCTCTGCCTATTTAGTATAAAAGTTTATTCACAATGTAATAAAACAAAATACATGGCTTCAAAGGAGGTTCATTTCATCCTGTGTTTTGCAGACAAAAACAAGTTGTTGGTTCATGAAAACAGCTTTGTGTTAGGGATATATTAAAGGTCACAAGTTAATGAACAACATAAGACAGGCTTACCTCAACTACAGTATAACACATGCGGCCAGCATCTTTACAAAACGAGAGGTCTTTCAATGACTGCTCTACAATGGCGTTAGAAAGCTTGTCCATATCAACTCTCTTTGGATCTGTGAGGAAAAAAATCACTTGTTCAAAATCCAGCCAAATCATTTTAAATGGATTATCAGAGAAGTCAGGTAAAGTTTACATACCGTTCATTGCTGTTTGCAGCATAGTCTGAGTTTCCGTATCAAAAGCCGTCCATGCGGAATCCATGCTGCTCGAACTTAGCAATAATATAAGGTAATCAAAACAACGGAACGACCACAGACAAAACATTCATTTATCAAATGTATATAAAAATCGATTGAATTGCATGACAACAATTCAGAACATGACAGGGATCGCTCGCGTGCATTGTTTATCTCGTTGACATCGCTGTGCTGAATTGTTTGGTAGTTTACAAGTCAGAACAAATTCTAGATTCGTTAAGAAATTAATGTATATCAAAAGTATTGCAATATCACTCTCTTACTTCAAATGCGGAATCCTCGCGCGTGTTTGTTTCCTGATTGCGTGGACTGGTCAGTGCGCATGCGCTTTTGGACACACTTCCGGGTTCAACACTCATGTGCATCACCATGGCGTAGTATCTAATCATTATGCACTTAAAATATACTAATGTATATTCTTGTATTATGAGTTATTTTCACCGTTTCTGTAAAGTATTTAAATAATTACCACAATATTACTCGTTATCTGGGTTGCAGTTCTGAAAATACTTTATTTACCAAGATGTCACTAGGGGGAGACAAATAACAAGTAGAAACAGGTAGAGGTTGTTACCTGTCGGTACGCATTAGGCAAGGCAAGTTTATTTAGCACATTTAATACATTATGGTAATTCAAAAACACTCGCCATGGACATTTATGGTGAAAAGTGAAACAAATCTGTCGGAATTTTAATAATATTACAATGGAAATTAAAATGCCATGAGCATTTTATGCCACAAAAAAGAGTGTTTACGTATTTACATGTTGCTCATAAATACTTATTTTATGCAGTTGTCAGATAGTTAAAGATTAACCTGAAAATTTATAGAGTCCTGTCTGTCCCAAGATTTGGCTAGTTAGCGGTTCTTTTCCATTGTCTACCAAAAAATAACTCCACTAGCATTTTGACAAAATCACCCAATCACCGTTGGCGTAATTTTACAGCAGCTCCAGAGTACATTAGTCACATGCCATTTATGTGCCCAGAACTGAGCTCCCAAGAGCAAAGGTGGCAGCATGCAGGTAATTTATAGGGTAAAATAAACATTCAAAGTTTCAAAATATTCCTAATTATTTTCTAATTCAGATTAAAGTTGCTGGTCATCCACCCTGTTTCCCTGTATATGGCCCAATACTCTATTGGCCCCAGTATCCCTGTGACCCTGCACGGGACAAGGCATTTTAGAAATGAATGGATTAAAGTTAAGTTGTGCAACCATCATGCTTTTTAAATATATATATTTTTTATTCTTCTTGGTGTACAGGACAGATAGGCTATGTTGTGTATTCTTAATGTATTAAGGTAAATGTGAATGATTGGTTATTCTTTTATTACAGTTCATGTTCCAACCACATACCATTTTACTCTCCAGCTCCAAATGACGCATCGCAAACACTATTAATAATACACAACTTAATTAACATCTGTAATGTAAATTACCCAGAACCCAGGACAAAATCACTGAGAATAAAACGCACAAAATAAAAGGCAAGACTTACAGGGTGTTATGAAATTTCACTCATAATCTGCATTGTGCAGGTGTACATAAACCAGCATTATGGAACTGCACTTTTCAGACAGCAAACTGATGCTTTATGTGCATTTATGCTGTTTACTTATGCATATTGCACTACTTTACCTTAAAGAGGTTATGCTCAATTGCACTGCCGACTGTTTATTTACAGTACCAACTGTTTATATATGCATTTTGCAATATCGTATTTAAACTGTAATATGCAATTACTTTTCACTGCACTTTTACTCGGATAGCTTGTGTCCATACTTTATTTGCACTACTTTAAATCCATTGTTATACTGCTCATCTTAGCCTAATTTATCATTGTATATATGTATCTGTAAAATTCTGTTTATAGTAATAGTCATTTGTATATTATGTTCATTGTACATACCTATCTGTAAAATTTCTGTTTATAGTTGTCATCTCTCTATATACTCAGTACATATCCATGTCCGGCACTTATGCAACCATTGTATATCCTGCACTTGCACTTTAGACCTAAACTGCATTTCATTGCCTTGTACCTGCTGTACTCGTGTAATGACAATAAAGTTGAATCTAATCTAATCTATATTGTTGAGGTTTACTGCATCTGAAGGAATTTGAGTATAAACCTAAAACATTAAACTCAGCTAAAAAGTCCCTTTTCAGGATACTGTATAATCATTTTTTTTTTCTAAAACAATGTTCATGCTTGTTCAATGAACCATAAACAACTATTGCACATGCACCTGTGGAACAGTCCTTAAGACATTAACAGTTTACAGTCGGTAGACAATTAAAGTCACAGTTCCAATAACTTAGGACATTTAAGAGACCATTTACTGACTCTGAAAAACACCAGAAGAAAGATGTCCAGGGTCCTCGATCACTTGAAGAGGGAGGCCAGGGAGACAGGAAGGACAGCTGATAGTTATCGCAGTGTCAAACCACATGTAACCATGTGTCCCCCCAGACATTTTCAAGAACTTTTTTTTGCTGAGTTTACGTCTCATTTAGGTGGGCGACACAACTGAACATTACTAAAATAATTGAAGTTGCTACCAAGAGAACAAATTACCTTGACAAATAGAAATGAACTGAAGGGCTAAAAGTCGATCAAACTTGAAAGGTAAAAAATTCAACATCAAAAAGTGGCACACATGTTAGTGTATCTTTTAGTTAAACTTGGGCCACATAATGACAAAAATTAAAATACTTAGGAGAAATCTCAAATGACATCAGACACTGTGAACAGCCTGCAGCTTCAAAAGGAGGAACTCAATGCCCCCTGTAAAATGGGGTAATAAACTTTCATATAAAAAAAAAAAAATGCTTATTAGTAATCAATCTGAGCAAGTTCAGCCCTTTGTCACCACAGTCATATGGCATCATTCTACGGCACTATAAAGCAGATACAATATATCAAATAAAAAAATAAAAAATGCATTTGGTTTCACTGGAAATATCTTTATTCTGTGTAATTTATACAGGAATCATCCAAAGTATCCAACATACTCTATAAAGTTCCCAAATGGAATCACATTAAGAGCCATTTTAAAGGGATTCATGAAATGCTCCAAATTTGTTACATCTGATAATTGATCTGCTACAGACGCTTTGGCACCATTACATTATTTTCAAGCTATACTGATTTAAAGGGATAGTTCAACCAAAAAGAACAATTCTGGCATCACCTTTATGACGTTCCAAACCTGTATGACTTACTTTCTACTGTGGAGCACAAATGTCTTCTACAGAAGAAAGTTGTACACATTTGGACACATCGACACGAGAGTAGGTAAATAAAGAATTTTCATTTTTGGGTGAACTGTCCCTTTAAGAGAACAAGACGACTACATGTAATTTTACTATGGCATGAGATTATGCTTGATCATCCCACACCAAATAACATGGCAACACTACATATGAAAACATGACAAAAGACAAAAAGCAAAAATGAAAAACTCACTATGCATTTTAACAATATAAAAAAAACATAACATGGTGCTTTAAAATGAATCCTGGTGCAAAACTGTAACACAGTGGTGTGCTGAGTGATATCAACCTCTTATTTGTGGCATAAGACTTTCCTTCACATACATTTTTTTTTTTTTTTAGTACAGCAGATGTCATATAACATGAAATAAAGTTGCATATAAAGCTAAGCTGATGTGATGCACAGTACACGAACGAAATATCAGTCCGGAACATTCTTCTCACACAGCCAATATTGCTTCATAAAATGTCAACCACTCCAAACAGCACAGTCTCTTTTTTTCGGCCAATCGACATCCATGTCACAAATTGAGCCTTTTCTCTCCCCTCTGTGGTTTCCGTGGCAACCCAGCTGGAAGTCCACAAGTGCTTTAAGCAGGCAAACATTTTCTCTGAAAGTTACATGTTTTGATTGACAGGCGTGACATAATTGCGAGGAAACATTCCTGTCTGTCCGTGACAAGCCCCCTTCCACCAATTAGGATCCGAGTTGTCCAGGACCTGGATGAAATCTCCACGCCTGAAACCCAGCTCTCCATCCTCTTGAGGGTCAAAGTCAAACAAAGCTTGAACATATGTGGAATGCTGTGGAACAGAAGTAGAAATGTTGAGAATTATTACATTATGACATTGCTTTAAACTCAATCTGGTCTAATGTCTGGTTATAACTGCAATCATAACTGTAGATTGGAGTGACAGTTAAGAAATGAAGGATTATATATATATATATAGAGAGAGAGAGAGAGAGAGAGAGAGAGAGAGAGAGAGAGAGAGAGAGAGAGAGAGAGAGAGAGAGAGAGAGAGAGAGAGAGAGAGAGAGAGAGAGAGAGAGAGAGAGAGAGAGAGAGAGAGAGAGAGAGCAATAAATCAGCATTAGGCTATAACTTTGCAGAGCAACTGGTATATATGAAAAATGAGGAACAATAATATTTTCATTACGTTTAAGATTCCATTACCAGTCTCTCTTTTTCCATTCTTTGAATTATCAGTCTACATCATTGTCTTCTGTGTATCAGATTAATTCATTGTGTCATTGCGTTCATGATCAGATGTACCGCTGTATCAGTGTCTTTATCAGTGTCTTTATTTGCACATATATATTTCACAAGACATGAAATATGTGCACATATGCAATGCTGGCTCATGTTTGGAGCACGAGAGTATATTAAATATGTCCATAAAAGCTAGAAACGCGCTTGCTCCTGTCTGGATATAAACTGTGATCCACATTGCGAGTGTTAGTTTTCTGAGCAGGAACTCCTCTCATGCCCGCTCCGCATGTTGTTGTTACGTATTAAATATTGTTACAATCATATTTCCCATGTGTTTGCAGTCAAACTCCAGTTCTGACCACATTGTTGGGAAAATGCAAACAACACTTTTGTGCTGCTGTAATGATACACTTGCTTTTGCGTGTCCGAACGCAAAGCTGAAGAGGCAGAGGTGAACGAAGAGCCTTTCATGAAATTTGAATTCTCCACTGTAATGCGATACATGTAAGACCATAATAATAAACATAATGAGTGCTATTTTTGTTTGATGTGCAACCTGTAAAAATATGTTAACACCTCAAAATTGTGTTTTAGGGATTCATGACCCTTTAAATAACTTGGGCAACAGGGTGGAATGATTGCACAATGCGTCAGCACGACAATTTTGAGGGAAAGTGCTGGTTTTAATTAAGTAATAATAATTTGTTACATTTATATAGCGCTTTTCTTGGCACTCAAAAGCCCTTTACAAAGAAGGGGATCTCTCCTTAACCACCACCAATGTGCAGCATCCACCTGGATGATGCGACGGCAGCCATATTGCGCCAGAATGCCCACCACACATCAGCTTATTGGTGGAGAGGAGACAGAGCGATGAAGCCAATCAGTATATGGATGATTAGGAGGCCATGATGATGAACAGGCCAATGGGCAATTTTGGCCCGGATGCCAGGGTTAAACCACTACTCTTTTTTCAAAGGACATCCTGGGATTTTTAATGACCACAGAGAGTCAGGACCTCGGTTTAACACCTCAACCTAGTTTTCCCAGGAGGTCTCCCATCCAGGTACTGACCAGGCTCAAGCCTGCTTAGCTTCAGTGGGCAATCAGTCTTGGGGTACACTGTACAGGGTGAAATGGCCGTGAAAATGATAACTGCGTCGGGCTGAAACTAGCAAAAACACTTGTGTCGCGCCTGTTACTGTTATAAGAGAGGCATGGATTCATACTATATAGAGTACTAAATTAGACATTACATTGACAATATGTAATAAGAGCAGACTTTCAACTGCTGAGTTCAGCAGACGGAACAAAAAATAAACAAGGGAAAAATCATCTAGTAACAGGGTGACAACTAAATATAAGATTGTTAGGTAAAATTAAAAATTGCTTTTTAATACAATTGACTTAAAATTAATTGATTATATAAAAATTATAATGTTGCATGATTTATTTGTTGGTTTTAGTCGAAAAGGTGAGACAAAACTATGGGATTTGTGCATTTAATGCTTTAAAAATGAGACATCAATGTGTACCGTACAGTACTTGTGGAATGTTCCAGAACTGATTCAGTCCTACCTGTGGTACCTGTTCAATGTCCCTGAGGAAAATGGGCTGATTCCTGGACACAGAAGTGGATCGATGATAATCTACTAAAGAGTTTAACGAGTTAAATTTGACCACCCACAAGAAGTATTTTCCTGCTCCGTCCCGTAAGACTTTGAAATGCTGGACATCATTCCCAAATCTATGGGAAAACAAAGTGTTTAGAGAATTACATCATAACCAGCTGCATTTATAGCACTTGGATATTGGAACTATAATTATAAAAAAAAAAAACTATGCACTGTTCAGTGTATCATGAACCCTGATGTCAGCAGCTATCTGTGGAGAACTGTTTGAATGATTCAGTGTTGGCCTAGTTTAGATACCACACAAAAGAATTCAGAAGAACACAAAAATAAAGTGCTGAAACGGCTATATTTTTTGCTGCATTGCATCAATTATTCATTGACATGCCCCTATTTACAAGAACAGATTCAATTACTGCATCAAAATTTCAAAATCAGCAGCCTTTGTTTCTAAGTGTTTATTACTAGGACTTCAGAACAGTCATATACAAATTGGCAATGTTATTTGGCACAGAGAAATAAAATAGAGTAGGATAGAATCGAATAGAATGACATACACATACTTGACAGACAGTGAGAAGTCTCCAGGTGCACTCTCACTCTCCCTAATGAGAAAAGCTCCATCGTGTCTCTGTTTATTTAACATTTCTTCTGCTTTTGCACGGGGAATCTTCCCATAAAACCAGCTGTGTGTTCAGAACAAATCAAAAAGCAATGGTTAAGATGTTGTAGAATGTACTGGTGACATTCCACTATATAAGAGTTTTGAAGTGAGAGATTCTGCAAAGCAGCTATGACATTGAGAAGCACATCTTTAATGAATAATAATAAAAGAAAACATCTGCAGTGTCCAGGTTTACTAGCCTGACTACGTCAGACTTCGTACTTCCGCTCAATTTCATTTCGCTTCTGTACTCAGTCTGAGACAGCGGCCTATCTATCCGTTTTCCTCCGGCCTGAAAACAGCCGGCCAATCAATGAACAGAGGGCGGGCTGAAAGCCGTGACGTAGTCGCTAAGCGCCGAGTTTAAGATTAGGTAGGGAAATCGAAAACGACCGCGGATATGGAGACGCGGATGCAATTCGCTCTGTTGTGGAGAATATTCCCGGCATTAGCAAACTGAAGCCCGAACAAGAAGAGTGTGTATTAAACATTTTGAATGGAGGTGATGTTGTGGCCCTACTCCCTTTGGGAAAAGTTTAATTTATCAACTATTACCGATCGTCAGCGAGAAACTGGGGAGCTTTTTGACAGGTCAGTGTCTCCTTTCTTTTCCAGGTCTTAAATATTGCCATGACATGCTGTAATCTTGCAATTAAATTGCAGCATTCCCGACAGACTCGAGATGAACAAAGAGCTGTGTTTAACAGAACTAATCCTAACTTTGACAGTTGGCTGCAAATATTTTTTTGTTTCTCTCTACTGTCAAATATCAGTTTAGAGGCTCTGATTGTACCGTGGATGTGTAGATTAACTTCGCATAAACTGCAAAAGTCGTTTACAGCCATGTTCACTCCGGTATTTCGCTCGCATCATCAAGTGTTTACAGCAGGTTTACAGTGGAAGTTCGATCATAGATTTGAGTTCGATGCATGATGTCTGTGGTTCGATGCGGCTGTGTCGGTGCATAACACACGTCATATATAAACTTATCTGATTGGCTTACGGGTAACCAATGATTTTAAACTTCAGACAAGCGCCCCCTAGCGAGAGAGAAAACACTTCTCTATTATGCCATTCCAGACTCTGTCTACGAAGCAAAGTGAAGTAGCAGAGTCTGGTATTACCAGGCTACAGGTTTACACGACGAACAGGAAAAAAGAAGTTTAACTTAAGTATTTATTAGAGATCTTAGGCCCTATTTTAACGATCCAAGCTCATGGTCTAAAGCGCACGGCGCAACGGCCCTTAGGGTGTGTCCGAATCCACCGGCGCATGGTCTAAAAGGGTTGTCCCTTTTCTCTTAATGAGTCATGGGTGTGTTTTGGGTGTAATGTGCAATAAACCAATCAGAGTCTCATCTCCCATTCCCTTTAAAAGCCAGTTTCGCTCGCGCCATGGCGGATTGCTATTTACATGCCGGAATTTGCAAGCGGAAAGACTGAACGCGTCTCCAGAGAGGAAACGCATCTGCTCGTGCACAAGGGTTAAATCGGGCAAGCAGACCATCTACGGGACAAGCCGGATTCCACCATATTTTTAGGTAAACAATAATAATCTTTTACATTGTAATCCTTTTATTTTTAATATTTGGCATGTTTGTGTGCTGCTGCTGTGCGAGTGTATGCGCGTTGTGCACCCGCCTATAGGCGCATATTACTAATGCACCCTTTAAATAACAAAACAAAACCTGAAATAGAGGTCGCCATTGACCAACAAAAACCTGGTCTAAAGTTAATGGCGCAGTTAATGGCGCAGTCTTGTTTCCTCAAATTAGCAACCCGCCAACAATGCACCTGATCACACCTCATTTTCAGACCAGCACGCCCATGGGCAAACAGATGGGCACAAATGCATTTGCTATTTAAACAACGTGGCGCAGGACGTGAAAATGATAACTGCGTCGGGCTGAAACTAGCAAAAACACTTGTGTCGCGCCTGTTGCTGTTAATAAGAGAGGCATGGATTCATACTATATAGAGTACTAAATTGGACATTACATTAACAATATGTAATAAGAGCAGACTTTCAACTGCTGAGTTCAGCAGACGGAACAAAAAAGAAACAACTAAAGGCCTTCAAAAGATCAAATTCAACATTGTAATTTTAAATATATTGTGTTATTTTCCTACATATACTAATGTGTCTTTCTTCGTATAAACAATGAATTAAAGGGATAGTTCACCCAAAAATGAAAATTCTGTCATCATTTGCTCACCCTCAAAGACTTCCATTCATATTTGAAACACAATTGAAAATATTTTTCATTAAACCCAAGAGATTGTTGTCCCTACATTGAAAGTCCATTCAACCAAACCATTGACACGTCTTGTTTGAAGCATGAGAACAAACCTCTTTGGTACTCGCTGAAGCTCAGAACAAACCCTGTTGGCTAAGAAAGTGCGGACGAGCTTCCGTTTACCATATTTAATTTATGGGCGTTGATCAATGTTAAATCTTTATTAAATCTGTTCATCATATAAAATGATTGAGTCTTTTCAGAAGACTTGAATTAAACCACTGGATTCATATAGATTACTTTTACAATGTCTTTATAAAGTTGTTGAAGCGTCAAAGTTTCACTTGCTTGGACATTCGATGGACGGCCAGAAATCAGGTTATTTGTGTTTCAAAAATGAACAAAAAAGTCTTATGGGTATGGAATGACAGGAGTGAGTAATTGATTACAGAATTTTAATTTTCGGCTGAACTAACCCTTGTAATGATGGTCTTTTTGGTGACTAAAAAGAGCATATACTTACGGGTGTGGCTTCATTTCTATGTAATTTTTAGGGATGAATCCTTCTTTTCCATTGAGTTCTGCCTTGTACCAGTTCTGGTCACATTCCTCATTTAAAACCTGATGGCAAAACAATAGACACTTCAAAACTTGACCAGCATGTTGTCATTACACAGTGTCCACACAGTAAACCTCCAATCAGCCCACAGAAGACACTTCCCTCCGAACACAGAGGAGCTAAAGAACCAATCGTTTCACTGGCTGTGGTGTTTAAAACCTCTATAAATAGCATACAGGAAATATCCATCATTTCAGCTTTAAGCCACACATAACATCCTGTATACATAAGACTTCTCTGGCACTAATGAGAAATACATTGCACACTACCCTGTTTTGTGTAATTGCAAAACTGAACCAGATGGATTGCGCAAAAAGATGTGGACCATTACCATCAGTTCTGATGGCTGGGATTTAATGTCTCTTTCATAACTGAAGAACCATCTGTGGTAATGACCATCACCTTCCAATATGAAATAAAGAGTTCATTTCTGACCTGTGGACAATCTCAGAGGTGGAGGGCTTTCAGATGAAACAAATGAAATCGACAAATATGAAAATGCATCACTTAATGTGATTATTTTAGGCTAAAAGACCCTCTCTCAGTCATGCTTAAGTCAAGTATGTTATGACACATCCTTCTAAGATAAATGGGAATCTTATCCTATAGCCAGAACGCTCTCATAACTCTGAAAGATGGTCTCCCCATCCCTTCTCTCTCTGTAAACAACCATTAATCTGCTCTCACACCCACCGCGCTATGGCGCCTCTTTTCTCTGCCTTCAGTCACATTATAAACAAGCCAAGATGTCAAATTCCAAATATAAAAAAAGAAGGAAAAAAATGAAAGTAGGTCTTGGTGGGAAAAAAAATGAACAAAGAATAAAAACAATGAAAGTGGGTCTTGGTGGGAAAAATGAACAGTCACAGTTATAAAGAAGACAAACTTTTATTTTGTATTTTTAAAATACTCTCACTCTAAGCACTAACAAATAGAGTCATTTTTTTACTCTTGTAATCTTGGTGTAAAAAGAATTCAAAATTTTAAGGAATCTCTGTGTGGGTGCGGAAGAGAATTTGCATATGAAAAATTTGCCCCAATTTTGTCTCTTTCCAGTAAAACCCCTCGCAGTGGTTGGATGAAAACTGGTATTAGACATACAACATAGAATCAGAACAAGCTTTGTTAAAGCCAAAAAGTAATACAGCAGACAGATAACTGAATGTGATGCCCAAACCAAGTCCAAATGCTAAAACACAGGTTTGTGGTTCAGACATGTCAACCGGCCACAATCCACAACCACTAAATCCCTATACAGAGGAAATCATATACTAACAGCAGCATGCTTGCCCACAGCTAAGCACTGTTGCTAGGCAGAAAAAGCATAGCAACAGAAAGAGAGTGGGAAAGAGGTTCAAACGGTAATAGAATACAGGAACAGTTTAGATATCGATTGGTGCATTTGCACCCATATAGAGTACAGAGAGACGGTGTGTAGCACGTGACCTTAGGCATGACAATAAAATAAGAAATAATATTTCTTCCAAGTTAATATATAATAGTTCACCCATAAAAATGTCATCATTTACACACCCTCATGTTATACCGAAATAGTTTGACTTTCTTCTGCGGAACACAAAATAAGATATTTTCAGTTACTTAATTTTTGTTTCAGTTACTTAAGATATTTCTTAAAACAGATTTATTTTGTGTTCCACAGAGGGAAGAAAGTCAGAAAAAAGGTTTGGAATGATATGGACATGAGTAAATGCAGACCGATTTTTTTATTTATTTAGGCCCCATTCACACTTTTGCAGTATGTTTGGCCACTAGTGGGGATGGGCAAAAGTATGAGTACTCCGAAGATCTCATCAGAAGTGTCGACAGAGAAAAAAACATACAGAACAGGCAAATCGCTCACAGTAACATTAACTTCTCCGTAGAGATGCACCGATATGAACATTTTGGCCGATACCAATAACCGATAATTCTTTATATTTGAAAGCCTATAACCGATATATTGGCAGATAAATCTAAATCCAAATTTTTATATAATTTTTGAGATCCTGATTACAAAAACAAAAGTCGCCATTAAAAGCATTAAATGTTGCAAGCACACAATTATAATGATGCATGTTGCGCTTAACAGTATTTTCCTTTTTTTAAGTTATTCCAATCATATTTCAAGCAATTAAAAAAAAATCATGGCGAACCGTGAAGTGTCTCAGCTGAAGGTCAAGGAAAAAATTCATTATTTATTGGCTTTAATATATCGGCCAAATTTTCTTATCGGGCAGATAACGATAACATTTTAAAAAAATTAACATATATCATCCGATACCGATATGGTGGCCGATATATGTAGTGCATCCCTACTTCTCTGTCTTGCCTACATGCCACAACAGTACCTCAAAAGAATAGGAGTCTTTACTCCTATTGGTACTCGCCGCATTTGCATAAAATGGTGTTTATCGACTCTCTGTGAAATTGAATAACTTCTGGCCGTAGTTTTCATGTCGCGCCTGGTTAAGACAAGACAAGAGCAGAGTCACAACACAAGGCCTCTGACCACATCTGTCAACCAGCTTTCTTTTAACATTGACAAGCTCTGTCCCTAGAAATCAAAACAATTCATACTGACACACAAACACACACAACCCCAGGACAAGTGTGTGACTCAATGCATATTATAAATTTTTTTTTTTACTCCAAAATCCGGTTGCATGAGCATTGGGAAACGAGTAAATTAAAATAAAAAAAATAAAATAAAAATATTAGCAGTTACATCGCAAATATGGACACATTCAAAATTGTCAAAAATGTGAGAGGTATGTGATCCCATATATTTGAATTAAGCAATATTTATGTTTTTTCTATTTATTTTATTTTTTTACCCAAATCCTCATTTAAGTCTCATTCTCTTTTTTTTTTCAAAGGAGATTTATTTATAACTATATAACTCATAACTTATAAACACTTATTTTCTTCCTTTCGTCTAGAAATCTTTTTTTTTTTTAATTTTTATTCTACACAACCCATTTAACCTAAAATGAAACCAAACTAACAGTTTGTATGGCTTCAATCCTAAACTATGCCCTGGAAAAGTGTTTATTGTGTTGTGTCATGGTCATGATTTTACCATGTCAAGGAGAACCTGCTCAGTGTTTGGTTTAAATGTCTAGACTTGAGTCTTGTGGTGCTGGACTGCCATCGGCTCATGTGAATATCACATTATTACTCGCCCTGCCTAAAATAAACAAATCACACCAACACAAGAACCAGAGAATGCAGTGCAGAACAGATAAACACTATAAAGCATAGTTGTGATAGAAACATAAACTATAACTGACCAAGACTATCTAGTGCATAACTGTATTGACTTTATTGGATTCTTCTTTTTAGAGTTATATTTTTGTCCTTTTTACGGCTTAATTGGATAGGACTGTGGACAGATCAGACAGGAAATCACGGGGTGGATAGAGAGGAAAAGGACAGCAAAGGACCTCGAGCCGGGAATCAAACTCGGGTCGCCAGAGACGCAGTTTAGCCATATGTCGGCTGAGCTCGGCTCAGACAACTTTATTGGCTTCCAACATGGCTCATTCTTTTAGAAATTATTCTGAATTATTTGTTTTATATGCATTTTTTTTTATAGCATAAAACTGTTTTGTTTTTGTTACTCAAGTTCCAAACAAAAAGGTAAATATGAGATTAAGTATTTAATTAAATTGGTCATCTAAAAATAATATACATACTAAGGCCTACATGGCTATTTAATTTTTAATAAATATAAAGTATTTTTAAAGTACCAAAAATACACTACCATTTAAAGGTTTGGGGTTGGTAAGATTTGTTTATGATTTTGAAAAGCATTTATTTCACCAGAAACACAGTAAAACAGTAATAATGTGAAATTATTCATTTGAAATAACTGTTTTCTATTTTAATACATTTTAAAATCTTTAAACTTTTCAGCATCATTACTCCAGTCTTCGGTGTCACAAGATCCTTCAGAAATAATTCTAATATGATGATTTGCTGGCTCAAATAACATTTTATATTATTGTATACAGTGTTGAAAACCATTGCTGCTTAATATTTTTGTTTGCTTATTTTTTTAAGGTTTCTTTGATGAATATACTGAGTTGTAAGGTTTGGGTCACACTGCACACCCAATCTAGAAAATGTAGGTCATTAAAATTTTCTAGGAAATATGGTCCAGTGTGCCTAAAGCACTTACGAAAGACAAAGGAAGCATAATTGCTCATGAGACAAAAATGGAAAATTAAGCATACAGGCAGTGGGCGAGATTTTACAGGATCTTAATTCAGTCATAATACGAATACAGGCAAATCATATTAGGCTAATAATATCCTCTAATTCCAAAGATTTTCACCTCATGTCTGGCATACCCTTTACAGCAGGCCTATATATCTCAGATTATTATTGTGTTCAAGGGCAATGGAGAGCTGATACTGGTTGAAGAGAATTTAATCGCCTTTAGCAGCTGGGACTAGACAGCACCAATTCAAACTTAAAATAAGAGTAGTAGCTAGCACATAGTGCAGTAAGATTTTTTTCCACACTGAAAAGGATCATTCATTTCATTCATGTTCGATGTATTTTAATGAATCTGTGCATTGCATCTTATTCCTTGGTAAATAAATAAATGACACCACCAATGATATCAGACTGGCATCAGCCATGATATTACGAGTCCAAACATCCCCTGAAGGCCAAACAGTTAATCACAGACTGACACACTCCAGACAGGCTGTGAGCCATAGAGGTTCAGACACAAGATCATAACTGTACGGATAAAAGACTGTAACAGATGAAGAGATGTGTCACTAAAGCAGGCATCAGGCGCTTTGAATCCATGTCTATGTATGCTCATATACATTTTCAAAGACGCAATGTAAGAGAAGCACATGCCCGAGAGATATTTAGTAGGTTAAATATCTAGACCGGTCTGCAATCCAAATCCTGCAGTGTTGAACTGTGTTTTGACTGGAAATTACATCAGCGACAAAAGACAGTTGTGTAGGGTGAAAAGAACAGCAACCCGACAACCTTGAAAGTCATGGAGTGTATATACACTCACTGGCCACTTTATTAGGTACACCTGTCCAACTGCTCGTTAACACTTAATTTCTAAGCAGCCAATCACATGGCGGCAACTCAGTGCATTTAGGCATGTAGACATGGTCAAGACAATCTCCTGCAGTTCAAACCAAGCATCAGTATGGGGAAGAAAGGTGATTTGAGTGACTTTGAACGTGGCATGATTGTTGGTGCCAGAAGGGCTGGTCTGAGTATTTCAGAAACTGCTAATCTACTGGGATTTTCACGCACAACCATCTCTAGGGTTTACAGAGAATGGTCCGAAAAAGAAAAAACATCCAGTGAGCGGCAGTTCTGTGGGCGGAAATGCCTTGTTGATGCCAGAGGTCAGAGGAGAATGGCCAGACTGGTTCGAGCTGATAGAAGGGCAACAGTGACTGAAATAACCACTCGTTACAACCGAGGTATGCAGCAAAGCATTTGTGAAGCCACAACACGCACAACCTTGAGGCGGATGGGCTACAACAGCAGAAGACTCCACCGGGTACCACTCATCTCCACTACAAATAGGAAAAAGAGGCTACAATTTGCAAGAGCTCACCAAAATTGAACAGTTGAAGACTGGAAAAATGTTGCCTGGTCTGATGAGTCTCGATTTCTGTTGAGACATTCAGATGTTAGAGTCAGAATTTGGCGTAAACAGAATGAGAACATGGAACCATCATGCCTTGTTACCACTGTGCACTGTGGTGGTGGTGTAATGGTGTGGGGGATGTTTTCCTGGCACACTTTAGGCCCCTTAGTGCCAATTGGGCATCGTTTAAATGCCACGGCCTACCTGAGCATTGTTTCTGACCATGTCCATCCCTTTATGGCCACCATGTACCCATCCTCTGATGGCTACTTCCACCATGTCACAAAGCTCTAATCATTTCAAATTGGTTTCTTGAACATGACAATGAGTTCACTGTACTAAAATGGCCTCCACAGTCACCAGATCTCAACCCAATAGAGCATCTTTGGGATGTGGTGGAACGGGAGATTCGCATCATGGATGTGCAGCCGACAAATCTGCGGCAACTGTGTGATGCCATCATGTCAATATGGACCAAACTCCCTGAGGAATGCTTCCAGCACCTTGTTGAATCTATGCCACGAAGAATTGAGGCAGTTCTGAAGGCAAAAGGGGGTCCAACCCGTTACTAGCATGGGGTACCTAATAAAGTGGCCGGTGAGTGTAGATATAGATAGTGTGTAATATAGAGTTTACGATATAACGTTTTGTGAAGTAAGGACAACAGTGATGTCAACCCAAATGCCTGCACTCAATCACTGAATCAGTAAATAGAGGTGACCAAATTGGTATTACACCAGAAGAACCCACTGAATCTAATAATTTGTTTAAATGCATGATCGCTGATGTCCATCCACAATGAGTTTCAATTAATTCATAAAAAACAACCAAAAAAACTAAACTAACAAAATAATGTCGCAACGTATCTCAAACAAATAGTATCATAGGAGTAAAAAAATATTCTCTTAATAGTCTCCCATATAAACCAGGTGTTTGGCTGTAACTATAAGAAAACTATTTTCTGTACAGACTGTAGCATTGCTAGTCACGTCTCTAGCACAACATCAAATTCTCAAAACTGAAAGCATAGAAGTAGAACCTTTTTAGTGGCATTCTGCCTTGCGCCAGAGGCACTTTTGGTTGAGTATTCTAAGTCAGTGAGAATGATGCTAAAAATACTGAAAATGCTAGGGCTTCTGTCAGGGCACTACAGAGAGCAAATTATATGTTGTTGTTTTTTAAGCAGAAGAGTTCAGCCTGGTTCATAAAGTGTCTATGAATGAACATGTTAAAAGGAACAATTATCCAAAAATGATGCGATGACACCGGAATGCAATGGATTATTCGGTAATGATGTAAACCGAAAATTCCAAGAATGAAAAAAAAATTACTTTATTCTTTCTTTATCACTATATCGGAGCCAGATCTAGGTCTTTCATCATAATTAATTATACATAATTCCCTTTGAGCAATGCTACTCCCTCTTTCATTGTAGTAGCAAGGAAAAGAGCGACATGGGCATTGTTCAAAATGTGCTCTTTTGCATTTCATGGAGAAAAAAAAGTCAAAGTCATGAAATGAAATGAAATGAAATGAAGTCAAATGTTTGTTATATCATGAGAGTAAAAGTAAATGAAGAGGGAGATATATGCGAGAGGATTCCTCTTATTTTGCAGGTGACATGTTCTTTGATGCAACGCCCATGTATGCAAAATCAACTCCCATGAAACTAGGAAAGTAGGGCAATAAATATATAAATATATCAGAAATACAGCTCAAATTTTCAGCGCTGCCTTTGGGGGAGGTGTGGGGGAAGCACCAAAATCACAAGAGACTCTGGAAAAGCCGAGTTCCCTGTAGCCAGAGGTTCAAAACAGAACCCAAGTGAGAAGATCAAATCCTCTCCTGCAGTCAGGAGGCTGATACAGTAATTAGTCAGGATTTCTAGGCCAACCAACAGACTCTCTTGAGGCTTGGGAATGTTCACAACATATTAGAAGCAAATGTTGTTATCCCATGGGATATGTTTGGGCTGTTATTCCCCCTTTAAATAATAAAAAAAAGATTTTCATATAGATAACAACACAATTGGAAACATCCCTCTCTATATGATCCAAGTTCCCAACAGAATTCTGTTACTTACTCAACAGAACAACGTTCAAAAGTTTGGGATCAGTAATTTGTTTTTAAATGTTTTTGAAAGAAATCTCTTCTGCTCACCATTTGACCCTAAACACAGTAAAACAGTAATATTATAAAATAGTATTACAATTTAAAATAACTATTTTCTATTTGAATATATTTTAAAATGTAATTTATTCCTGTTTTGGCCAAGCTGAATTTTTAGAATCATTACTCCAGTCTTCAGTGTCACATGATGCTTCAGAAATCATAATAATATGCTGATTTGGTGCTTAAGAAACAATTTGTATTATGTTCAATGTTGAAAACCGTTGTGTAAAATTTGTCATTGTAGCTTCCCTAAATTGCTCTCAAAAATTCATCAAATTCCATAATTGCTTTTGGTCTGTGCCAGGATTTGAATTTTGCAGGCATTGCCAAAGAGTAGGGGAGAAAAAATATCAAGACCAACTCTCCTAAACCTCCAACTTCATTCTGAAGAGGTGAAGTCAATGAAGAAAATGCAACAAGCAAAGACAGGTCTGGCACTCCTTGCTTTGCACGGCTGTAATTTTTAATATGATCAATTGTAAAAACGATATGGAAAAGTTGCTAGTGATTACTAAGATTAATTTCTTTTTGCCTGGAGACTTGAATCGTTAATTTTTTTTCAACCTGTCAATTACAAATTTAAATTTAGAAGATAATAAAATATGGATTTCAAGGACCTATGGCTCAAAGGTTTTCTTGAGAGATGAAGCTTCATTGACCTTCTGCTAGAGTTAAACTTGGCACAGTATCTCTGTGTGCCAGAATTCTTGAAGAAACTCAAAGTAAAAGTCAGGTGAAAAGAGCAATGTTTGATCATACTCTAGTTGGCAGAATGCAAAAGCAGATAGTACTTATGTACGCTGCTGATTAAAAGTTGTCTGGAATGCTGAGAAAGATGTAGAGCTTTGAAGCTGTGTGTTTTGCTGGTTGAAAGGTCCAGGGGGCAAGAATAGCTGATACGTGACCTAAATTAAATTATAGCAGGATGGCAAGCGCTCCTGAATCCAGTCCAAAATCCTTTGGATGGAGCTGAAGCCTTCAGGGGTGGGTGGATGGGGGAGCCTGAGTTGCTAGGTTGACTGCCTTTGGTTCAGAACCAGGACAGAAACAGATCGTTGAAAGAAGTCTCTTTTGCTCACCAAGGCTACATTTGATCAAAAATAGTTTAACCCCCCTCCCCCCCCCCTCTATTTTAATATATTTTAAGATGTAACTTATTCCTGTGATGAATAGATAATAAATGTTGAAAAAGGTTGTGAAGCTTGATATTTTGTTAAAGGTCCCCTGACATGAAATTTTCACTTTCTGAGGTTTTTTTAACATTAATATGAGTTCCCCTAGCCTGTATATGGTCCCCCAGTGGCTAGAAATTTCAATCGGTGTAAACCGAGCTTTGGCTATCTTTCTCTGCCTTTGAGAAAATGAAAGCTCAGACGAGCTGATCTTGAATCTCCTCCGTATGACGTCATACGGAGGAAAGGTAACCTCCCCTTTCTCTGCTTTGCCCGCCCAGAGAATTTGGCTCGCCCATGCGAAAATGAGCTAGGAAGTATGAACGCGCGAGCGCGATTTGAGTTTTTCCTCGAGAGATATCATGGCTTGCAAACGTGCGAAGCATGGCAGTTGATCAGTGTTCGGATGTATAAATGAACACAAAAGTATTTTTTAGTTCCTTCATCCGAGCCTCTGAAGAAACAATGGGTTCATTTTATTTTCTCTGGAAATGCGTCGACACAACTTCCCAAAGTTTTGTATGGTCCAAACATTTCACCGACGACAATACAGAGCTAGCCTCGATGAACGTCTGAAAATAAATCGATCGAGCTACCAAGCAACAATTTCTGATGTGTAGCCTAATTGTTCAAGTTCAGACAGGTAATCTTTCTCTCAAAATCGTTCAATACTGTTTATGCATAAGTCAAGCCAGTGACTAAAATATCAACTTCACATCGTTTCTTTTAGTAGGATGAAAATAATCTTATTTAAATTGTGAACAAATTATACAGAAAGCGATCAAAGAACAATCTTTCCACACAGCGCGAGTTTATCTGGACAACTCGTTATGAAATCAATGACGCACGTTACTCTGCACAACGAAGCTCTTACTGTATGTACATCATGTGTTTGCATTGGTGAAAGCATTAGAGAGAATGCAGAAACTGCGTTGCAATGATAAGATCTTCATTCTTGCGATCAACAGACTGTCATCTGCTTGCTCAATGCTCATCACGGCAACATTTTATGTGATGGGAATAGATCTAAAAACTTTAAAAACTTCTCACGATTCGTTAATCTCGATAGCTGTAATAGTAAAAACGTATAATAGCTGTAGTAAAAGTATTCGAGAGAGTTTCACATGTAATATGTAGCTATTTCATTTGCAAGCATGTTAGCCAATCACAGCAGTGGCTGGCTACACTGAATCCCACAGCAGACACGCCCCTTCAAACAGAGCGTTCAAATCAGAGGCTAAAATCCTTTTATTTCTAAATTATGACTATTTTTTATCTAAAAAACATACTAACATTATAAGGGCAACCCAGGAAACATTATAAAATAATAAAATAACCCGTGTCAGGGGACCTTTAAAACCATGATACAGTTTTTCAGGATTCTTTGATGAATAGAAGTTCAAAATAGGGCTGCATCGCTGGTCCCTTCGAGATTTTCCTATAGGGTTTTAAAATGGAGTTTTTCAATTTATGAATAAAATAAAGCCAGATACTTTGACGTTTTGTTATACAGTCTACACTGCACACCCCCCAAATTGTTATATAAAACGTACATTTTAAAAAATGAACATAACTGCTGCAAAATTTGAGTTTTCGCTATGGGTTTGTGTAATTTACTACAAACTGTCAAAGTATCAAGTTACCGAATTAGTCTTCTGGGCTCTGTCATCATACCTGCACCACTCTATTGGATCCATGCATTAGGTCTTAAAGTGACAGCAGCCTAATATTCCTACTGCTGTCTGTGTCATTAATGTTAATCAAACAGCAAAATACAAAGAGCAAATCACTTTTGCAACTTTAACAAAGATTAAATACATGTAATTTTCTACAGTGAATTATATGCAGTGTTATTTCTCATTTGATTATTACATTTCTGAATACTGTTAGACTGTTAGAATATTTTATTTGTATCTTTGTTCTATTGTATATGTCTATGCTTGTAATTTGTTTATTAATTTCTATGCAGATTCACTCCCCTACAAAATCACCCCATATTCAGAGCTATTCAAGTCATCTGGTGAAATTGTTTTCATAACGCAATATATAATCGCAGAAAAACTAAATATTGCAATGTCAGTTTTTTTCCAATATTGTGCAGCCCTAGTTCAAAAGTTTTAAATTTAGAAGTTTTTACTGTCAATTTTAAACCAATTTAATGTATCCTTGCTGAATAAAAGTATTAATTTCTTTCAAAAAACTGAGAGAAAAAAATCTTACTGACCCCAAACATTTGAACAGTAGTGTATGCTACTTGCTGGTCAGTTGCAGTAAAGAAGGTCTACATAATATCCGTAGAAAGCCATCCGTTAGCATTCCCATTCATTTTAATGACAGTTGCTTGGTTGGCTCAAAACCCCTGGTGCAGAATCTGCCATCTTTTCTCATGGGTGGGTGCCATATTTCTTTTGAGCCAATCATCTGAACCTAAATGCCATGTGACTAATCACTCTGGAGCCACAACAAAATTATATCTTGACAACACAGGTTGGCAGATGGCACCACAAGAATGTGCAGTCACAAACCCTTAACTAGTGATTATCCTGAGCTGTGATATCAAAGGCAGCAGACAGAGAAAAGTAGAAGTCCAGTGCACGCTTTTTTTTATTTAGCCCATAAATATTTAATTTACATGTTTAATTTACATCATTTTAATTTTAAGGCATGACTTATCAAGCTGTAAAAAAGCAATAGCCTAAATTATATTACATTTTTTGTTGTTTGTTGAAATCTCCTTAAAGTGTTTTAATAGTGTATTCTGTCAAAGTTTATGGCCTCAAAGCTACCCCACACGGACTAATTTTTTTATTTAACATGTGGTCAGTTTAAAGGGTTAGTTCACCCAAAAATGACTCACCCTCATGTCGTTCCAAGCCCGTAAGACCTCCGTTCATCTTCGGAACACAGTTTAAGATATTTGAGATTTAGTCCGAGAGCTTTCTGTCCCTCCATTGAAAATGTATGTACGGTATACGGTCCTTGTCCAGAAAGGTAATAAAGACATCATCAAAGTAGTTCATGTGACATCAGTGGGTTAGTTAGAATGTTTTGAAGCATCGAAAATACATTTTGGTCCAAAAATAACAAAAACTACGACTTTATTCAGCATTGTACTCTCTTCCGGTTCTGTTGTCAATCCGCGTTCACGAGTCCGCAGTGATGCTAATGACGTAAGACGCTGCTGACGTGTTATCAGTGCGCCCGAGCTTCGTTTACAGTCTGAGGGAGACGCACGCTGTAAACAAAACAATCTTCGCAAACATGTCTAAGGATTTCGACACAGAGGAAGACTTGCATTTTTTTTGCCCAGCCATATTTATTTGAACCCCAATACACGGACGTCAGCAGCGTCTTACGTCACCAGTGTCACTGCGGACTCGTGAACGCGGATTGACAACAGAACCGGAAGAGAATACTGAATAAAGTCGTAGTTTTTGTTATTTTTGGACCAAAATGTATTTTCGATGCTTTAAAACATTCTAAATAACCCACTGATGTCACATGGACTACTTTGATGATGTCTTTATTACCTTTCTGGACAAGGACAGTATACCGTACATACATTTTCAATGGAGGGACAGAAAGCTCTCGGACTAAATCTCAAATATCTTAAACTGTGTTCCGAAGATGAACGGAGGTCTTACGGGCTTGGAACGACATGAGGGTGAGTCATTAATGACATAATTTTCATTTTTGGGTGAACTAACCCTTTAAAGTAGATTAAAAAAAAGTTACGTGATATCCAAGAGATGATTACAATGTTACGGAGTTCCAAACAGCAAAACAATTGTAGGCTACAATTTCTAGTTACGATCACATCAACTGCTTGATTGTTTATATATCCCCAAAATGTAAACTATATTTGCTCTAATCTGCTAAATATGACTATAAGGCATGGAGATATTACAAACATTAAAATCATGATTTTCTGAAAAGCTGACTCAAAACAATGTACATCGAGAAAAGCACTATACAAATAAGATAATTGACTTGACTTAACATCACGGCACGTCCAGACTTTACGAAATTAATGCTGCATATTTCGACCCTGATTAAAGTTAATATGTGTCTGTATAAATTTATTATTGCAAAAGGATAAACAGATAAACTAGAGATATCTGTAGATATCAGGTTTCTCATGGCTTGATCATACAGTAAGACAGAAATGAAAAAATGCTGCAGCAATAAATGACACTTACCTTTAGAATCTCTCCACGCTTGAAACTTAATTCATCATCCGCAGTAGCTTTGAAATCGTATTTAGCTATTGCCTCCATGGCATGGACTGTGTGGACACAAGACAGATATACAGCTCCAGAAGGAAGTGTTTCTACATGCAGAATAACACCCCTAACTGATCTGATTCAATCTTTTAATTTCTGTCCTCTTCCCTGCTGTCCGTGGAGTGACAGATCTTCCTGGTCTGCGTGCTGTCAACCTGCAGACAGACATAAAGATTTGATACAAATGTAGTTATCTATATAGACAAAGCATAAGGAAAAATATTGTTTTTTGCCTTTTAATCAGATCTGGTGTGAAGCAGCTGTGCAATGTACGCAAATATAAAGGGAACGAAATAACTGGGTCGAGCTGACGTTTTCTTGCAACTGACTATGAGCCAATAAGAGGAATCAGATGTGATGTGGGGTGTCTTGGTAATACTGGTGAGATCTTGAGTCATTAAGATCTGACACATTTGCACCACAACAAATGTCAACTAATTGCAAATCCAAAGACATTCTTCATACATTCATGTCAAGATTACGTTTAAAGCTTAGTGGTTGGGGTTTTGATCCATACCTGTGATTTGAATCATTTGAATTGATTCACTAAGACGATTTGTTTAGATTCGCTTGGTTCGTTCAGAGGCTTTTTTAAAGTGCGAAATCAATGATTCAATCAACCGATTCGTTAAAACACTCGTTACACTTAATTATAATTGTCTATCTCTAAAAATCTTTTTTTTTTTTTTTTTTTTTTTTTGCGTATTTAAGGATCATTCTCGTTTTACTCAAACCAACAAAGCATACCATTTTATTCGTTCTTTTAGTCAACTGCAGCTATGACTTTTAACGAGAGCAAAATAAATAAAATACTTTTGAGTTTCAGGAAAAACATAATTTTAATATGCCTAGTCATAATTCTCCCTTTTCTCGTTGTTGTCAACGAGAACATGAACCGAACAGGACGAACGACGCCTCCTTCAGTCGGTCAGCAGATCCATGTTGACGTAAAATTGTCCAGTTTAAAACACTCACGAAACAAGACATCTTCACGCAAGTCGTTCACGAACTATCTGTATCGCGATTTGCGTTCAGTGTCACTCATCCCTGGCTGCGAGTCTCGTAGGACTTGTACGCCAGTATTCATCCAAACGATCCAGAAACCAATGAATGCCCATTCACAGTCCACACTCGAATGCTATTTGCTCGTGCTTATCGTCCGTTTGAAGACTGGACAGGCAACCAATGGAGTCACGCGCTTATGAACAAAATAGGAGTCAGTGCAAGGGATTGAACGAGAACGATTCACTTAAAAGATTTGTTCACTCCACTATTCGACTCAGCTAGTGGTGTGAGATACTACTTTGCCGTTATAATAAACTGTCAACAGGCTGCAACCATGTAACGAGTTCGCGAGGGTCCAGACCTCCGGACAGCTCGCGCTGAACTATGTGTCGTGGGCCCTGGGCGTCAGTCACGGACGTCGCTTAGAGAACTTCGTTGATTATATAGGAGCGTTTTGGTTTGTCGCTTCGCACGTTTGCAGCAGTATTATAATAAGTTGTTAATATAGTCGTTATGTTATATATAAATAGTTAGTGTTAGATTAACAGATTTAATGATGTTGTGATTTTAAGATGATCCTTTGTTTTGACACTAAACTTTCAGCCTTAATTGTGAATTAGTCACCAACACGTATCACTCAAACATAAATTCCTTCACATATATATTTTTCTTTCCACCACATATATTTCTTTCCACACATCTGATTGAAACGAGTCGAACATCAGTTCTTATGCAAACAGAACTTACCCAAGTCACAGAGGTGCAGAGTCTCCCTCTCCGATCCGATCCCCCTTACGCTTTGAAAAAGATACCTAAATAAAACTACTGTATTTTAACAACAGTAAAATCATGTTATACGGCTCACTATTTCAGTCAATTTTCCCGACTCCGGAGTAGCTCTGGGAAAAGCAAGCGGGCTGTTAATTTCCGCTTCCTTCGTGTTATGGTCAGCAAAGATGGAAAGGTCCAAACAAAAACTTCGCACACTGTATTAATAAATAGAAACTACATAAATCGACGGTGCACTATAGATCAGAGATTCGATTCAAACGCGCGTGCCCGGTTATCTAAACCTTTTCATCTCGCTGTGAAGATTGTAGTAGGCTACAGATTTGGCATGAAACGGGAGAGAGATTGGTTGTCCCAGTTCTCCATGAGAAAGAATAATGCAGCATGACATACAGATGAGCGGAGCGACATCTAATGGACAAAGGGTGAAATGCTGCACTCCATTACTCAAAGAATAGTCTGGCTGCAAAAGTCAATTTGACAATCATTTCCAGGACAACAGTTGCACTAACAAATATGCTCAAATAAACTACAAAATATGAAATATATAGGCTAAGTTTTGTGGGCTACATAAAGCAATTTAATTTGGGGAGGGGGAGGGGGAGGGGGGGGGGGGGGATATATCAAACGGTCTCTCAAAATGTAGAGATTATTTAAACATGCAATTTAATGAGTTATGAGTTACGTTAAGAAATCAATAAAAAATTAAGCCAGACTTGTTGGGTTGGTGCAGTGGTTATTTGAAAAACTGCAAACCTTTAAATAAACGAGAAATTGTGCAAATATAAGAAGAAATGGTGATGCCCTGCCTGATGTATAAAGGTGCAGTTTCCATCTATGACTGGAGGTGTCAGCTGCTGTCCAAAGAAAGACGAGCGACTCTCTCTCTCTCTCTCCTCTCTCTCTCTCTGCAGACTCTGAATGCTGCTGCTCATCGAGATGCGCGTCTTCAAACAAGTTTTGCCCATGGGGTTATTCTTTCGTTTTTATTCGCCTTTATTCATTTATTCAGCGGTGTGTACGGTAAAAATTTGGTATAGAATTATAAGTAGGCCCTAGCAAATGTGAGGCGGTGCTAAAGGTGCAACCCTCACTGTGAGCCTTACACTTATTACCGCTTTGTTGTCTGCAGAGGTAGATGTTGAAACCGCATTTCTTTCGCAATTTTCACCATGGATATCTCTGAAGACTTTGAAAGCTCATCTCTGGTTTTCTTAAACTCGTCGGAACAAGGTAGGCAGATATAGACAGGAATCAGTTTTGTGGAAGTAAAGGTGGCAATTTAGTTAGGTTCAAAGGTTATCAGCTGATCACAGAAACAGAACTGTTTATAATCTTGTTAGCGAATATAACATTGTTTATAAAATACGGCAACAGCTTATTATTCTTATTCTTATTATATGAGTAATTTTTAGCTATAGCTACATATACATATGCATAACATGTTCATAAGTTTTGTTTTTTAATAAACTTCGATATTTATTATTTCTGTGGACATAGGCTAGCCTATATAAGAGAAAGTGTATATTTTAGGCACCGTGGCACCATTCTTTTAAGTTTAGCATCGTAAAAACAGCACAATCTAAAATATTAGCAAAATGCTGCTTAATAAATGCTGTACACCACGGGACGTCAACTTTTTAATTTTTCTTTCTCTTCTTATTGCTTCTGTTTTGTGCTTAGTGACAATGGGAGACCAGTATGGAAATGCCATCTTGCCCAGTATTTTTGGAACCATATGTATTTTGGGCATCACTGGAAATTCTATTGTAATCTACACCATCATTAAAAAGACCAAATGTCAGGCTAAACAAACAGTACCAGACATTTTCATATTCAGTCTCTCTATTGTGGATTTGCTTTTCCTCCTCGGAATGCCCTTTCTCATCCATCAGCTCCTGGGCAACGGGTCTTGGTGTTTCGGAGCTATTATGTGCAAAGTCATCTCTGCTTTAGATTCTAACAGCCAGACAGTGAGCACCTACATCCTTACCGTTATGACCTTGGACCGTTACGTGGCAACCGTCCACCCATTCCGCTTTAACCATGTCCGGACAACCTGTGTAGCCGGCACTGTGATCGGGATTGTGTGGGCGCTCTCTCTCATCTCCATCACCCCTGTCTTAATGTACACTGGCTTGATGCCTCTCCACAGCGGCCAGGTGGGATGTGCTCTTCTGCTACCGAATCCATCCACCAGTATCTGCTGGTTCACGCTCTATCAGTTTGTGCTGGCGTTCGCCCTTCCGCTCACGATTATCTGTGTGGTGTTCTTTAAAATCTTAAAGCATATGTCTACCACAGTGGCACCTCTTCCCCCGAGGAACCAACGAGTGCGCACCAAAAGTGTGACTCGGATGGCTGTGGCCATCTGTCTGGCCTTTTTCATATGTTGGGCTCCGTACTACATCCTTCAACTTGTCCATCTGGGAATACAGAAACCCAGTGCCTCATTTTATTATGTCTATCACGTTGCCATTAGCATGGGTTATGCTAATAGCTGCATTAATCCTTTTCTCTATATTATTCTGAGTAAGACCTTTAAGCGGCAGTTTGTAATTGCCATCCAGCCTGCGCACAACCACTTTCGGGTCAACCCGAGCACCACAGAGGCCACTGTGTCCCTCCGTCTGGCTGCAGACTGCCAAAGACATATTCCTGCAGACACCTCAGAGTAATATAATAATGTCTTTCCTAATTACAGATGATTAACGGCTCGAGTGTGAGGATTTAGTTGTTTTCTTGGCTAAATGGAACATGAAGATATGTAGGCTTATGAAAAGCAAGGGAATGCAGAGTACAATAGAATGACTGACAGTCTGGTTGAACAGTATGAGTGAAGTGAAGCATCTTTGAGCAGCTGTGCAACTACGTGCTGACAAATAACAATGCTCGTCACAGGCAGAACACAAAACACAGCCACTGCTTGTCATCAAAATAATATGCTGTTTCATATATACACTACCGTTCAAAAGTTTGGGGTCGGTACGATTTTAAATACTTTTAAAAGAATTCTCTTCTGCTAACCATGGCTGCGCTTATTTGATTAAAAATACAACAAAAATCAGTTATAGTATTAAATATTATTCCAGTGTAAATCAGCTGTTTTCTGTGTAAATATATAGTAAAGTGTAATTTATTCCTGTGATCAAAGCTGAATTTTCAGCATCACCAGTGTCAGTGTCTTCAGTGTCAAATGATCCTTCACAAATCAGTATAATATGAGGATTTGATGCTCAAGAAACATTTATTATTATTATCAATGTTGAAACAGTTGTTGGTCTGTCAGTTGTACAGTTTTTTTTTTTTTTTTTTAGGATTCTTTGATGAATAGGAAGTTCAAAAGAACAGCATTTGTTTGAAATAGAATCTTTTGTAACATTATAAATGTCTTTACTGTCCTTGATAAATAAAAGTATTGATTTCTTTCCTCCAAAAAATAAAATTCTCACTGACCCCAAACTTTTGAACGGTAGTGTACATAAAATGTTGATTAAAGTTAAAGAAAATATGATGTAAGTAAAAACAACATGATGGAATAATAGATCAACATGCTATCTCTGTGCACTATGTGTGTCTGCATTATGTATACATCATGCCTAAATTATGTTTACAGTAAATGTGTAAAAGTGAAACTGTATCGTTTTATTTTATTGATTGTTTTACTTATAGAATACAGGGAACAGATCAGCAGTAAGTGATTGGTTGTGTTTGATATTTTATTATATTGCTTTGGTAGATCCCCTTGGTGCATATTTAAAAGTTACTTAACTTATACCTATGTGTTGTGAAGCCATGATATAAGTATGCTTAAAAGTCACAGTCAAGTGTTATGTTTATGAAACATTAAAAAAGTTTAATTATAAAATTCCAGTTCTTCCCTACCAATAAACTCTGAAGATAAATCCATCCGACGGGACTCAGGCAGAAATCATGTTCAGTGAGCTAATATATTAAAGTTGTATTAATGTCGTATGAAACAGGGTGGGGCCGAGAGCCTGGGACATTATACGTTGCTGTTTTTATTATGCTTATATTGCACAGTCAGCTGCTGTTGCTCCTTTCGTTTTGTTCTTTATGCATATTTTACTATTAAAGTTCAATGTTTGCCTCCTTCCCTGAACTTGAACTTTGTTACAGTTGCGTTTGATCACTTAAATTCCCATTATTTTATTTCATTTTAATGAAACAGCCACAAGTGCTGAATTACTACTCAAGGTCACTTTATTTGACGAATTATATTTGTGGGGTAACGCAGCTCTGTTTTACCTGGTCAAAACAATCATACTAAAAATACATTTGAGAGTGTTGAAAGTTCGCTCAGTGGCTGGTATGAGACACTGCTGTGCACTGCAGTTAGCTAGATTGATATATTAGAATATCATATTAATAAAAGCTGTATGACTTGTGTTGCTTAATGGCATGTAATTCATTTTAAAACATTGTAAGATGGAGAAAATGCTGTATTACTGTTACTACAAATAAAGCTCTTTCTGGATATTAAAGCGTCTTTGGTGTTGCCATGGTTTCTATGGAAGTAAATCCGGAAATCAAGGGTAGCGTGGATATGACGTCATTGATGGCAGGTGACACAATGACACGGGCCGTTACACTGGTTAAAATAGCTGATTTCTCTGGATTTAAACATTTGGGATAATGTAATGTAACGACTGAGACAACCAGACACATATCTATTTGTTACATTTAACAAATAAGCTTTAAAGCCCACTCTTAGCAATTAAAACATCCCCCCAAAAGAGACAAGAGCAGGAAAGGATTCAGTCGCCAGGTCGACGATGAGATAAGATGGTTTGTATTGCTCTGAAAAATGTGGTCACGTGGAAAAAGCAGAGGCCATAGGAAAGACCTACAGCCCTTAAAACAGATTTTCCTGCATTAATTTATAGACGAACTGATCTATAAATGAACATGCACCCCAGGACATTGTGTGTTATATTTTTTTGTCTTGTATACTGTCTCTTGTATTTATATTTATTTTATGCATGCTTTATGAGAGAACTACTAGTTAATGTAAACCCCACCTATATCGTGTCTCCTATCTAATTAAACCTCATTTAATGACTCACAATTAAGTGTACATCGCCTCATCATAGAGTGCAATGTGTGTTTGTTATATTTATCTGAGTATAAATGGACACAAACGGCAAGGCCCATGTCTAACCACACTTGAGACAGAGTCATAAATCCTCCCGCTTGGAAATTCCACCTTTCTTATTGGTCGAGCCAACCCTGAGAGGTGGGACCTTTCTCAGGCTTTAAATGGCCTCTACACAAGCCCTTCCCTCTCTTGGCCTTCTCGGTATGCTGTCCCGCGTGGCCTCACCAGCCCACAGGGCAGCAGGCCTTGACCCACAACCAGCCATATGCTCATTCAGGAGAGAGAGGACTCTCTCAACCACAGCAGAATCAAGGACAACATCAGGAGTTTGGCACAAATTCTTCATTCAACGCAGAAGTCAATCCCAACTCCAACCATCAACTCTTCTGACTTCCTCACTTCTCCTGGTTGCACAGAGTCAAACAAACCACGCAAGTTCATCACCATTTCTCAGACTCATGGAACCATCAAAATCCTTCTTCAGGAACTTCCCAAAATGCTTTCACTGCAAAGGCCATGCAAGTATATATTTAATGAGGTGCTCTGAAAATAAGCTGATGGATCTTGTCCATAGTTCCATTTCCTGCTTCCGGTTTCATTCTGTTACTTTTAGATTAGATTAGATTAGTTATGTTTGTAATTTAGTTAATACAACTTGTGCACAATACATATTTGGTTCTGATTCTCTGCTTGCAACAAAGTTTATTTTATGATTTAGATTTTGACTACAGGCTCTTAGTAGAACTGTACAGTAAGAAAGACATTTCCCTTCCCCGGGAATGAACATTTCTTAGAATTAATAAACAATTAACACTGAGTGTTCACGGGACGAACAGGCTGATTGATTGTAATATTAATTTTACTACATTAAATTAATTCTATTAACAGATCCAAATATTCATAATTGATTTTTACAAGTTATGATTGATTATTAATATTTATTTTGAGCTAATTTGCTACAGTACAAGTACAAGTCAACAAAATATATAACATTGTTCCTATGATTTTGGGATTTTTTTTATTCAAAATCTTACCTATTGTGCCTTTAAGTCATATATCTTGGTATTGTGACAATTAAAAATGGATTTATTTGATCAAAAATACAATGATCAAAAAATTATGTAATTCATGTGTTTTGTTTTCAGTAGACCCTGTGCCTAAGGCTATATTTGATATAGGCTATGTTGAACTACATTTCCCATGTTCCCTATCCATGTAGCCTTAGCCATGTTAACACAGGTGTCTGCAATATGCAATCAGGAGAGGTGATTGACAAGGGCTTTTTTGTATGGCCACATTCACTCTGTTTGTATGCCTGAAGAAGGTCGCAAGACCGAAAGCTTGCTAATAAATTGATCTTGCACAGTGTTTGAGTGTGCGGCTGCTGTATTTGTACAATTTTCCATGATGATTTAATGTAGCAGCAGACTTTTTTGAAGGATGAGCGGTGGTTCTTTTCTATTTTTTCTATCAAAAATACAGTAAAAGTAATATTGTGAATTAATATAATAATAATTAATAATAATTCATTACATTTATATAGCGCTTTTCTAGGCACTCAAAGCGCTTCACATGGAAGGGGGAATCTCCTCAACCACCACCAATGTGCAGCATCCACTTGGATGATGCGACGGCAGCCATAGTGCGCCAGAACGCTCACCACACACCAGCTTACTGGTGGAGAGGAGACAGAGTAAATATGATCAATATGGTAAATGGACTGCATTTATATAGCGCTTTCACAGACCCAATGGCCACCAAAGCGCTTTACATATTGCCTCACATTAACACATTCACTCACTCATTCATACACCGACAGCGGTGTCAGCCATGCAAGCTCCATCCAGCTCGTCGGGAGCAGCTGGGGTTAGGTGTCTTGCTCATGGACACCTCGACACTTGGTCAAGTGGAACCGGGGATTGAACCACCAACCTTCTGGTTTGTAGACAACCTACATACTGCTGTAAAATTTTAATATTACAATTTAAAATAACTTTTTTCTATCTTAATACATATGAATAATTTATGTGATGGTGAATTTTTAGCAGCTAACTATTCTTTATTGTTACATGATTGTAACGAGGTTCAGTTGTTAAGAAGGAGGTGGAAACCGGCAAACATTCAATAACTTTAATAAAGAAATAAATACAAAAATGAAAGTATAAGCCAGCAGCCCCTCGCGGACGACTGCTGGCTACACAAAACAGAAACAAAACACAAAATAAAATCAGGCCTAGTTCCTCTCTAGATCTTCACTGTCCTCGCTCCTCCGTGAGAGATACGAGACCGGTGCGTCACGCAGGTGTCGTTCACGCCACTGGCCTCGCGCCATTCTCCAATGGCCCTCGACCTCGTCCTGCTCGCCACAATGATCATTCAGAAATCATAAATATACTGATTTGGTGCTCAAGTTTATTATTATTATCACCAATGGAAAACAGTTGTGCTACTTAATACTTTTGTGCAAACTTGATGTGTTTTTTTTCCGTATTTTTTTTATGAATAAATACTTCAAAAGTACAGCATTTCTGTCAGGACCACTATCGTCAAATACGATTGACAATAAGCACACAGTTTGGATTGGCGGTATGGTTCCGTTCTGGGCGAGAACTCCTGTTGTGGCAAATTCTCGATCTTTGGTTCAATTCTTCAAAGTCTGGTTCAGGTCTCAGAAGAAATCTTTCAGAGTCGAAGTTTCAGGTCTCAGAAGAATAACTTTATTGAGCAGTTCAACAAAGTGAGATGGTAGCTAGTCATCTGATTTTACAATGGTCAGTGCTCAAATCTTATACCTTCTTATCTTTTGGTACCCTAGCGCTCAACTCGTTATCTTTTCTCTCTTTGCTCCTCCTTATTACTCCGCCTCGATTAAAACACCTGCATCGTTATTTTATTTTTTAATTGGGGCAACCTTCTTTGCGCATGCGTATCTTTTAAAAATGGCTTTATACATGATTTTCAGGTACTTTTCCATTCCCTTTCACCCAGTTTCTTCTCCTGTCCTTACCTAACCTCCCCTCAGGCCTAGTTTTCTGTTCATCTCATATCCTTAGGCCTGGTTTTCTCCAATATTACAGCATTTAGACCTGGTTTTCTCTAGCATTACAGCATCTTATATTCAGACCCATGTATGAGACATGTATGAGACAAATGAAATTCCCCAACACTCCCTGCGCATCCATGCAGGTTAGCATGGATAAGAGCAGGGAGAGAAGCAATAACCCCCCTTAGGGTAAACGGAACAGAACCAACATGAATGTATTGCAGATATCATTCATTAATTTAATTTTAATGCACAACATAATTAGAGAATTTTAGTCTGATTCAGGGGTAAACAGAATGCCAAATCCTGACTGACGAGAGGAGGAGCTGGGGATGGAGGAGGGTAATTAGCTCCTGATAAACGCAATAGCTACTGATAATACTGAAGGAGCTTATATATGTATACAATGATAGGCGTCATATTCCTATAGGTAGACGTGGATCAGCTGAGAGTCAGCTGATTCGAGCTTGACTAACGTGACCTGCCAGAACTGACGCTACGCTTGATTTATATGAAATAAAAATATTTTGCAACATTTTAAATGTCTTTACTCTCATTTTTGATCATTTTTATGCATTGTTTATCAATAAATGTGTTTAAATTTCATAAAAATTCATTAGTATGTATTTTTTAAACTTCAAATGAAACCTTGTAATGTTGTTATTCATCTTGAAGCTGGTTGTTGTGGTTCTTTCTTTTAGATTCTTATATTGAGAAAGAAATTGGTAAATGTATTTGGACACAATGCTGCTTGAGAGGTGCATGGACAGTTGTGTCCTTTTGTTTTGTGTCTGTAATGGCACAGAAATTACTCGCATCACCTTGTTAGTTGTCTTGAGGTTTTGTAAAGCGCTCTTCAAGTTTTGTACAACCACTGATAGATATACGTGGTTGCTCATGTAGTAAAAGCAGTAAATCGAAAAATCCTTGAGCCATAAAAGGAACTCAAAGAGGCAAATGCTTCCTCAGAGCTCTCTTAATGTGCAAGATATGAATACACATTTTGTCATAGCAACAGACAGTCTCGTGGTAACAGAGGCATCTACTTTCCATACATTGCCTCTTCATATCCGATGTCTTCAAACTAATATTAACTGTTGAAACCCATAGATGAACAGACACTTCACAAGTTTGTACATTTGCTGGCATACACGCATTATGATCATTTGTAGCTTTTAACTTCAAGATTCTGCTAAAATGATGAAGGCTATGGCAATTTTAAAATGTCAATTACTCATTAAAATCAATCCTATAAAAGTCATTATCACTTCTAAATTGCCTTTTATCATGAAGCAAATGCATTCATTCATATAATTACACTCCACTCCATAAATCCTGTAACAGGTGGACTCTATTCTAAGAGTTTACCCATAACAGGAAACATATTTTCCTTGAATACTTACGTGACTATGAACCGAATTGTTTATTTCTGCCACAACCTTATCGACTGCAAAGATGAACTGCCACTCCACACATCAAAATACACACAGTGATGGATGGTGAAGATTCATAGAAGATTGCTGGTTCGGCCCTAGGCAATATTTTCTTTTGTTGTTGAGATTTTCTCTTTTTTCATAAAACTAAGTATATATTGCTAGAGTTGGGGTACTCAAACTCAGATTCATGTACAGCTTTTCGCGGACTCAGATTTCCCTTATGAAAAAGTTTATTGAAGTGTGCTATTAGTAGTCTATACTTATTTTAAACTAAAAATATGAAAGTACACTTTCAGTCTACTTGTTATGTAGGCTACTTCTCTGAAATATACTTAAAATTGCACTTAAGTATACTTGACTTATACTGACAGAAAAGTCTAAGTATATTTGGCCTATACTACTCAATCGTTTGATAGAGATAAAGGCTACTTAAAAGTATAATTAAGTATTCACATACTTGGCTTGTAGTTGTGTTTATACTCTTGATTGGTAGCCTATTGAATACTTTTTTCACATGGTTTTACATGCTGACTGATAAACTTATATTGTTTGAAAATATTGATTTATAAATAAAACGTATGTGTTCCTAATTTTAAATCTGAATTTTTGTGTAGGCTGGTCAACTGGTAGAGTCATTTACTTCAAATCTACTTTACTCTTTCCCTGCCATTTACTGAATTTTCCAGCTATCCATGTTTTCACGGTTATACGGTAGGGGGCGCTATTACGCATCTTCCGAAATGGTACAAAATCTCTGGATCAAAAAAACACGTGAAGCAGAAACAAGTAATAGAAGATTGCTTACACACAAGTAAAATAATGCGATCATCAAACATTAAACAGCATATATAAGTTTAAAACTGCCTAACTTTAGCGAATTAAATGTCGACCTAGCAAGGGTTAACAACTGTTAAGCTTTGGGGGTGTTGACGGACTCAATCTACTCCAGCTATGTTTTGATAATAGTTCTTCTGATCCGGATGTTCTCTTACGAGAGTATCTGTCGTCCAGGGCCGCATTAAGAGCTCACTGGGCCCCGGGGCTATGAGTTACTGCAGGGCCCCCCACCACTACAGGTCACCAACTACATGAGCTAAATGTTCTATCATTATACGAGTCATTTTATCCATCTATGATATACTTCACAGTTAAGTTATATTACTTTTAAAACGATTTTTTATCATATCAAAATTTAATGGGACTAACATTTCATAATTCTTGTGACCAATTTCAATAATAGTAACTTAAGAAAAGAATCTCAAGCTTACCGATGACAAGAGTCACAAATAACAATAGAACAAAGGCACATAAGAAATCGACCTTGAAAAATGTAAAGCACTGAATAATATTATATTGTATAAAGTAATCAAATATACAAAACATAGTTTTCACTATAAATTCAACATTCATTCTTATTAATTTTACAAAAGTGATTCATTCAAGGGCAGTAAATTACTTTCTTTCTGATGTTTGATTAACATTATGGACACAAATGGCGACAGCAGCTTTATTAGCAGCTACTGTCACTTTAAGACCTCAGGGTCGGAACTCAAGTGCGCTGTGCAAAACCGCTTCAAGTTATCATTTAAAATAATTTGTATCCAAACCACAATGATTAAAAACGCGTTTAATTTATAAACTTACATCATGATGTCTCAGCAAAATTTACATATTTCTACCGGATATATTATCGCCAGCCCTTTAGGCGAATATAGAGTTTGATCAAACACAAAAAGCAAGATCAAACATCCATCAAGTTAATAATCAAACTTACCGAAAATTTGTGGGGTCGACGATGACGCTGTGTTTTAAAAAATAGTCTAGACTCTAGAATGAAGTGAAGGGTGGAGGCGATTTATTGGTTGATGCGTAGCTATATTCTAATAAGGCGCAGGCACTCCAGGCAGCTATCTATAGGCCTATGTGCAGCAGCAGGTCGATCGTTCACAAGTTAAATATAGAATAAATGTATTATGTTGTTAAATTAAAACGTGACGTTTCATTTCACCATGCCCTGTCCTGCTGCCCACGGGGGTTTGATTGACAGGCGACCTGTCCAATCATAACGCCGAATATGCAATTTTGTCAGACAACAATGCTGTCAGTAGATTAACGTCGGTGGACTTGAACTTGAAAACGGTATGGTTTAAATTATTTAATTACAATATTTGAAAGTTGAGACTTTGTTTCATATCAACAGTAAGCTGCTCTGAACTCTCTCTCGTAGTCAATTGTGTAACGTTAGTGTGTGAGTGAGAACATGATGTGCGTGACTCGTGAGAGCCGCCTGGCTTGTCACACAGTAACTAAAAAAAGGCGGGTCTTTGCGAACGGTCACTATAATATTAATGATAATGATTCCATGATAATGCATGGAATATTCGGCAAAGCGCTACTAAATAACAGGGCTAATTTGTGGGGGGCGTTGCGTGGTAAGGCTTTGGCAATCAGATGGCTAGTATTATCTGCTCCACAGCCAATCAAGGGCCCCCTCCTTGTTCGGGCCCCGGGGCTTTAGCCCCGCCTAGCCCTATTGTTAATGCGGCCGTGGTCGTACTGCGTAATATCTTATGCTATGGGGAAAACCTCTTTTCCACGAGATATTGAAGCCAAAAATTATCCTTAATTTTTAATCAATGTAAAACGCTTTGCGGCAGCATGCAGACATAGGCGAGGCAGCTCGCGCGCCTATTAGCTGCCCTGCGGCAAAAGCAGCAGCCTATCGAGAGCGGCTCTGCGTGACTTCATGACCAATGGGGGCACTTCGCGCCCACTTCGTCACGTCCCGCCAGAAAGGGCGTGGTCTCGCCCTATAAAAGCAGGTCGATAGGCTGATACAAACTGATTTTCATCTCTTCAGCGAAGCTCACGCACCGCTGGGTCCAGAGTGAGAAGCCGCGCCATCGACGCAAGCCTTCAGCGGGACGAGCCCTTGAGCCTGGAGTCGCTGGCCTCGCCGCCTTCAGCCGCCGTACCTGCTGCGCTTTCCGGCGTACTATATATCCTTTACTCTGCTCTGTGTGTATGTGTGTGTGTGTGTGCTCGCCCCGCGACTCACACGTCTATCATCTAAAAGAGCGGCTTCTTTTATCATCTAAAAGAGCCACACTCAGCGACGGGGACCGCCATGTGATGCGTTTCCTGCCTGGGAGAGGATCATGCAGCTCTCGCGCTCGCCGACGGCAGCTTCCCTCACTGCGAGCTATTGCCTACGGTGACTCCGAGGACTCGCCTGGCATCCTTCAGCGAGACTGCACTTCCACCCGCTAGGCCGCTACAGTGCCGTGCCGTAAAAGCGCCATACTCAGCGGGTCCCTGAGCCTTCTCCAGCCTGTGGAAGCTCGCCGGTTCGCCCGCCAGCTTCACCAGCTTCACTCGAGTCGCTCACTGACGGATAACGGCCACCGCGCGCCGCCGCTTCCGCCATTAATGACGACGAGATAGCTGCATCTGAAGAGGAGACCTTTATCCTGGCGTCGGACAGTAAGGATTGGGCGAGCTCTGTGGACCTCCCCCCTTCTGTCCGCGAGTCGTCAGGGAAACGGGCCAGCATCAAGACCGCGAGCCCTAAACCGCGGCTAGCTTTCTTTACGTTGTCACAACACAAGGAGCTTACATAGATTTAAAAAAATCCATTAATGTTAATATAAAATAATTTACTTGTGTGGAACCACTGTCCATAATTAAATTGAGTAACTTTAAAGAGTAATTTTTTGAGTGTGGGGTCTCCTGCTGTTGTAGCCCATCCGCCTCAAGGTTGTGCGTGTTGTGGCTTCACAAATGCTTTGCTGCATACCTCGGTTGTAACGAGTGGTTATTTCAGTCAAAGTTGCTCTTCTATCAGCTTGAATCAGTCGGCCCATTGTGCTCTGACCTCTAGCATCAACAAGGCATTTTCGCCCACAGGACTGCCGCATACTGGATGTTTTTCCCTTTTCACACCATTCTTTGTAAACCCTAGAAATGGTTGTGCGTGAAAATCCCAGTAACTGAGCAGATTGTGAAATACTCAGACCAGCCCGTCTGCCACCAACAACCATGCCACACTCAAAATTGCTTAAATCACCTTTCTTTCCCATTCTGACATTCAGTTTGGAGTTCAGGAGATCGTCTTGACCAGGACCACACCCCTAAATGCATTGAAGCAACTGCCATGTGATTGGTTGATTAGATGATTGCATTAAATGAGAAATTGAACAGGTGTTCCTAATAATCCTTTAGGTGAGTGTATATATATATATATATTGACCCGCATTCTGTTTTCTATCATGCGCTGTGCACGTTTACAATGAAGTACGATGCATGCAAACGCACCAGGGTTCGATAGAATCAAGTTGAGAGTGAAACCAGACTAACGCTGCGTGGGGCACCAGAAACAATCATGCTCAGACCGCAGCAAACAAGCCCAGTGTGAAAGCACCCTTAAATACACAGAAGAACAAAAGAGCTAATTAATGGGCAACAGTTGAACAGGATTCACAATCAAGGGAACAAACTCTGGCATATAAATAAAACACAAAGAAACATAACATAACCCTGACAGTTAGACTGTTTACCTGTGTTCAGTAAGCTTTAGAACTTTTTACTTACATTAGTTAGGCTAGTATTCGTTTTTGTTGTTGTAATGAAATGATTAAAAAAAACATGGCAGCTTCTAGTTGCAGAAAAATAGAATGTTTCTAAAACATTTGAAGCAATAGTTTACATGGTTCAAAATGAAGACACAACATCATCAAAATCCTAAGTGTTTTATATACTAATTATTACTATAGCTTTTTACTATGGTAAATATGGAAATATACAGTAATAATATGCAGATATGGCTGTATATAGGCAGGCAGGGCAAAGCCAACTTGAAAACATAGATCCATACAATAAACTTTCAATAATGTAATTTGTTCATAAATGCATTTAAAAATGAAACCGTTTTGAGTTGGCCTGAATTATGGAAATTGCATGTAGGACCTACACAGTGCATACAATTGTAAAGACTGTAGGTCTGTGCCCTTAGAACCTCATTTTCATCCACGAAAAAAATCAATATGGCATCTACCCTGACTAAGGTCTAACCACATATAATTCAGTTATGTGTTCATTCAGTTTCAGTTCATTCAGTTCAAATCATTCACCTCTCATTCAGTCCCTGTCATCATAGGAGTACCCCAGGGCTCTGTCCTGTGGCCCCTGCTGTTCATTATTTATCTTCTCCCCCTTGGTTACATCATCCGTAAATATCAGATTCACTTCCATTGCTACGCAGATGACACCCAGCTCTATCTTTTAACCAAACCTAATTCAAAACTTCCACCATCTTCCCTTACTGTCTTCTTGACATAAAATCCTGGTTCACTTCAAACTTCCTCAAATTAAATAGCAATAAAACAGAATTGCTTCTTATAGGTACAAGATCAACATTAAACAAACTCCATAACTTTTCTATTCCCATTGATAGCTCCATCTCCCCCTCCCCTCAGGTTAAGAGTCTGGGTGTCATCTTCGATAGCACCCTATCTTATACATCTCATGTTAATAATTTTACCCGGTCTTCTTACTTCCATCTTTGAAACATCAACCGTCTGTGTCCTTTGCTCACGCTTCATTCCACTGCCATTCTTGTTCATAGTTTAGTCACTTTTCGTTTAGATTACTGCAATTCCCTTTTGTTTGGCCTCCCGCCATAAACTTCAACTGGTCCAAAACTCAGCTGCTCGTCGTATTATCACTTGTACTTCCTCTATATTACCCCTACCCCACTCCTATCTTACATCAGCTACATTGGCTCCCATTCATTTACCGTATCAACTATAAAATACTTCTTCTCACTTTTAAAGTCATTCATAATCTTGCCCCTTCATATCTTTTTGACCTCCTCCATATACCCACACCCGCTCGCACTCTTAGATCCTCTTCTTCCATCCATTTTACTGCTCCCCGTGTACGCCTTGTTACGGGGAGCAGAGCTTTAAGCTGCTCTGCTCTGGAACTCACTTCCACTGGATCTCCGTAATATTGATTCACTCTCACATTTTAAATCCAAACTCATCTGTTTAGAATAGATTACTCCCGCTGATCACAACTGCATTGTCTTTATTAATTGTATTGTATTTCATTGTTTTACTTAAATATTGTTATTGTCTTATTGTTGTGTGGTGACCTTGTGTGTCAAGAAAGGCGCCTATAAATAAAATGCATAATACAAATAATACTAATATAAAACCCACGCAAAACGCACAGCTTCAAACAGAAAAAAGAGGAGCATTTTCAGCTCTTCAGGTCCCAGGTTCCCATTCACCAAGATACCCTGATTACCACCTCTTGCCTTGAATATTGCCTTGAAATTGCTGAGCAGGATACTAATTATGAGATGATGTGAAATCAAAAATCAAAATGGCAAGATTTAAAATTCATGTTGTTTTTAAAAGGTTCGAAAAAATATATTGACTTGAAATACATTGAAATACAGCATTGTTTAGTTGGACTATAGGACTTAAGCCCGTCTCTGCCCCTTTTGGGCTTGTCCTGACTCGGACTTGACTGGTTAAAGACTCGTACTCGACTTGGACTCGACTAAGGTGGACTCAAACCCAACACTATAAATACAAAAGTATTGCTCAAAAAATATATATGGTGTCACGTTTTGTTTCATGTCAGTCATGTTTCATGTCTTTGTCATGTGATTCCCTGTTAGTCATGTGATCCAGCCATGTGTTCTGTGTTGCCATGGGTTCATTGTTTCATTGTTCAGTGTCCCTTGTCTTGTCATTAGTCCTTGTGTATTTAAACCCTCATGTTTGCCTTGTTCCTCATCAAGTGTTTTCACTGTAACCTCTGTGGGTAAGGTCCTGTCATGTGTATGTTTTGTTCATGGCTTTGTTTTATGTTTGATCACAGTCTGTAAATAAACTGCTCTTGGGTTCTCTACAAACTTGCCTCCAGTGGACTATATTACAGACTGTGATCAAACATAAAACAAAGGCATGACATGAACAAAACATAAACATGAAAGGACCTTTCGACGTTCTGTGCCTTACTGAAACCTGGCTTAAACCAAATGATTATTTCGGTCTAAATGAGTCTACTCCGCCAGGATACTGTTATAAGCATGAGCCCCGTCTGATCGGTCGTGGCGGCGGTGTTGCAACAATCTACAGAGATATCCTTAATGTTACTCAGAAAACTCGTCATAGGTTTAATTCGTTTGAAGTACTTGTGCTAAATGTTACGCTCTTAGATGTAAGAAAAAAATCCCTATTATCTCTAGCATTGGCTACCGTATATAGACCTCCAGGGCCTTACACCGATTTCCTAAAAGAGTTTGCAGACTTTCTATCAGATCTATTGGTCAACGTCGATAAAGCATTAATTGTTGGAGATTTTAACATACACGTAGATAATTCAAATGATGCGTTAGGGGCTGCGTTCACAGATTTATTAAACTCCCTCGGGGTCAAGCAAAACGTCACCGGACCAACTCATCGTCTTAATCATACACTCGATTTAATTATATCATATGGAACCGAACCGATCCAAACGATATAGATATCATTCCACAAAGTGATGATGTCACAGACCATTACATGGCAACTTTCATATTACGTACTGCTGTAATATGTCATGCTGCGCCACGTTACCGACCAGGTAGAACAATTCTTCCATCCACCATAGATCATTTCTCAAATAGCTTATCTGATCTGACTCAGCTGCTGCCTGAACCCAAACAAACAGATGAACTAGACGAATTAACTAGCACTATGAGCTCCATTCTCTCTAGAACATTGGATATTGTTGCACCCATTAGATTAAAAAAGGTCAGAGAAAAAAGTATAGCGCCATGGTACAATAATACTATGTATGTTTTAAAGAGAGAAACCCGTAATTTAGAGCGTAAATGGAAAAAAACAAATTTAGAAGTCTTTAGAATCGCGTGGAAAGTATGTCACGTTGTAAAAAGGCCCTTAAAACGGCCAGGGCTGAGCACCTCAGCAAACTAATAGAAAACAACCGAAATAATCCAAGGTTTTTATTTAATACCGTGGCTAGACTAACAAATAAACAGACGTCGTCTGAACAAAATACCTCGTTACAGTTTAGTAGTAATGATTTCATGAACTTCTTCACCGAGAAAATTGAAAGCATCAGAATCACAATCGTAAACGCTCAATCTTTGCTCGCGCCTAATAATTCAGCCGCAATTATCACCCCGCAAGAACAATTACAATGCTTTACAACCATAGAACAAAAAGAGTTAAATAAACTTATCACTTCATCTAAAACAACAACATGTTTATAAGATCCTATACCAACTAAACTATTGAAAGAAGTGTTACCTATAGTGGAAGAGCCTCTTCTCAATAATATTATACTCATCTTTATCTTTAGGTCATGTTCCAAGAACGTTCAAGCTGGCAGTTATAAAACCTCTTATTAAGAAACCACAATTAGATCCAAATAACCTAGCAAATTACAGACCCATCTCAAATCTTCCATTCATGTCAAAAATATTAGAAAAAGTTGTGTCCGCTCAACTCGGCTCTTTCTTGCAAGAAAACGACATCTATGAAAAGTTTCAGTCTGGATTCAGGCCACATCATAGCACTGAAACTGCGCTTGTTAGAATCACAAATGATTTACTTTTAGCTTCGGACCAAGGCTGTATCTCAGTACTAGTTTTACTTGATCTTAGTGCTGCGTTCGATACTATAGATCACACAATACTCTTAGATCGACTACAAAATTACACTGGTGTTCAAGGACAAGCATTAAGCTGGTTCAGGTCATACCTATCTGACCGCTACCATTTCGTCTACCAAATCGATCATAACTTCGGCAAACTATGGAGTGCCGCAGGGATCTGTGTTAGGCCCTTTATTATTCTCAATATATATGCTGCCACTTGGTAATATTCTAAGGAAACATGGAATTAGTTTCCATTGTTATGCTGATGACACTCAAATATATATTTCATCACGGCCGGATGAAAACGCTAAATTATCCAAATTGACAGATTGTGTTAAAGATATAAAAGATTGGATGACGCGTAATTTTCTTTTATTAAATCCAGACAAGACAGAGATAATACTTATCGGTTCTAAAAACCGTCCACAAAACCTTTCACAGCACGACTTTAACATATTAGGATGCCCTGTTACTTTATCCGCTACAGTAAAAGACCTGTGTTACATTAGACTGCAACCTGTCTTTTGAAAAGCATATTTCATATGTTACAAAAACAGCCTTTTTCCACCTTAGAAACATTGCTAAGCTACGTAATATGCTATCAGTCTCTGATGCAGAAAAGTTAGTTCATGCATTCATGACCTCGAGACTAGATTACTGTAATGCTTTATTAGCTGGTTGTCCTGCATCTTCAATAAACAAGCTACAGTTAGTCCAAAATGCAGCCGCTAGAGTTCTTACTAGATCAAGAAAATATGATCATATAACACCGATTCTATCATCACTTCATTGGTTACCTATAAAGTTCCGTATTAATTACAAGGTATTGCTTTTGACTTATAAAGCTCTAAATGGTTTAGCTCCAGTCTATTTAACGGATCTTCTATCGCCCTATAATCCATCGCGCTCTTTAAGATCACTAAATTCGAGGCTTCTGGTCATTCCTAGGATATCCAGATCCACCAAAGGAGGGAGAGCATTTTCACATTTAGCTCCGAAGCTCTGGAATAGCCTTCCTGATATTGTTCGTTGCTCAGACTCGTTCTCCCAGTTTAAAACTAGACTAAAGACTAATCTATTTAGCCAGGCATTCATATAAATTTTTTATCTTACAGTTATTGTAAATTCGGCCTCTACTTCATAAACACCAGAGGAGAACTGGCCCCGACTGAGCCTGGGGTTCTCCCAAGGTTTTTTTTTCTCCATTGGGTCATCTGATGGAGTTTTAGGACACCATCGGGTCACTTGATGGAGTTTTTCGGTTCCTTGCCACTGTTGCCTTTGGCTTGCTCAGTTGGGGATATTCAAATTAAATGACCCATCATACCACTGATCAGCTCTACCAAACTTGGATATCTTTTCCAGTAATAAACAAACACTGTTAAGTTGTTTTGGTTGATACTGTGAAGCAGCTTTGATACAATCTGTATTGTGAAAAGCGCTATATAAATATATTTGACTTGACTTGACTTGACTTACCCACAGAGGTTACAGTGAAACAATACTTGATGAGGAACAACGCAAACATGAGGAATAAAATGTGAATAAAATGGTGAAAGGTCAGACCAAAAGTGTATGCTATTGTTCAGCAATTGCTACATTGCTACAATGACATTTTACAACCTCAACTAGCATTGCCTTGTCATAAAAAGGTTAAATTATCTGAAATTTCTAGAGACTTATTGACCTTAACATAGTCATGAGGGTCTGGGTTCTCTCTACGATTAGAATTTACTGTTTTATTTTTTCCCTGCTTATAGGTCACAGAACAAGACAAGAGTTTTTCAAATATGAATTGCCTAAACAATGAAGGCATTTGGTTAAGATGTTAATATATATATATATATATATATATATATATATATATATATATATATATATATACTCTATAAGAAATAATAATGAAGCATTATGCCAACATACTTTTAAGTTTTTATTTTCAAAAATGTTATTCTTTTAATCAGTTTTTTTTTCTTCTGTTGTGATTCCAGACAATTGCATCACCCTGACATTGCTGAACATAGATGATAAATATGTATGATTCAAATATATGATAAAACAATGAAGTATAATTAATAAATATTCATTATGTTTATAATTAAGTCACATTGAGTAGATTTTTAAATAAATTAAGAGATGCTGACACAAAAATTGTCATATCCCTGACCCATATGCTACATTAAAGGTGCTCTAAGCGATGTCATGTGTTTTTTAGGCCAAAACATTTTTTGTCACATACAGCAAACATCTCCTCACTATCCGCTGGCTGCCTGTCCCCTGAACACACTGTAAAGAAACGCGATCTCTGTAGACAGCCCATGCTTCACAAACAGCACCAAAAACAAACTGCAGCAACCCGCTCCCCAAAACATAACAAACTGTTCCAGCCAATGACCGACAAGAAGGGTTTGGGGGTGTGGTTTGGGGGGTTAGTGTGCGGATGAGGAGGAAGGAGGGTCTAGCTAGCCTCCGTTTTGTATGACAATAGTTCGAACGTCAACAAGAAGTGACGTCACCCAGGATCGCTTAGAGAACCTTTAAATATAACAGAAGTTACGTCACCTTTATTTTTATAGCGCTTTATACAAAACAGATTGTTTCAAAGCAGCTTTACAGTGATAACAGGAAAATTATGCAAAGAGAGTTCAATTTGGCTGTAAAGCAGCTCTAAAAAAGAAAAAAAGTATCTGTGGTCAGCTGAAGTCAGTTCAATGTGGATTCAGTTCCGGTTTAAAGATCATCAATTATTAAATTTGGCTATAAAGCGGCTCTGCAGAAAACAGAGATGACATCGTCCAGCTCAGTTTAGTTTTCATCAAATAGTGTCAGTACAATCAGATCAATAATATTGCTAAAAAATAAACCTGAATTCCTTGTGTTCTGTCTCTCAATCCCAACAATAGTGCTGCACAAGCTATTAACTAGGGATGGCTGCCGCGAAACAGTCGTTCCGAAGCTTTGCGAGATCCCGAAGCGCAGATGTTTCGAAACACTGATTCGAAGCGTGATTCAAAACACCTATGTCACGTGACTATGGCCAAACGAAGCCTCAGGTTTGATCCGCCGAATCAGCGTTTGATTGACACGGTCGGGAACAACAGACCACACAATCGCACATCTGTATAAAAGTGAAATCAACGCATATTGACCTCGTGGGTTTTTGTGAGAGGAGTTTGATTTTGAGATAGCGGATTTTTGGTGATAGTGACATTTATAGTGCGATTTGTTTAGTTATATTTAGGCTTAAATGTACACAACACATTGACTGATAGGCTAGAGACACAGAGTATAGTGACACATTAATAGATACATAGATATAAATATATATAGACAGCTAGATTAATAGATAGATAGATAGGCCTACAGATAGATTAAAGATAGGCTACATAATATAAATACATTGATAGATTATAGATACATATTATACATATCTAATTACATAGATAGATTAGAGATACATATCTAGATAGATTTGGATAGATAGATAAAATGGAGGCTCCCCAGAAGAGATGCCGTACATCTGTGGTGTGGGAGCATTTCCATTTAGAAACCCCAAATAAAGTGAGATTGTGTGTATTGTGATCGGCAGCTCGCCTGCAACAATACATCATCCAGTAGAAACACAGGACAGTTTATGGGAACTTTTTGATACTCGTATCATCAAACCCAGATGACACACAATGCTACAGCTGATGCCACAGTGGAAGTGAAAAAATACATCAACGATGCGTATGTGCCCAGAACTCATGATCCACTAACTTACTGGAAAGAGAGAGCAGTAATCTTTCCTCATTTGTATGTATTAGCTAAAAAATATCTTTGCATGCCAGCAACAAGTGTCCCTTGTGAGAGGATTTTTTCAAAGGCTGGAGAAATTATCTGTAAAAAAAGAAGTAGGCTAAGTAAATAAAAATATGTAAAAAAAAGTGAGACATTGTGGCTTGATTTATTTTATTAATATTCATTTTGCAGGACCAAAATAACATTATGCACAATGAGGAGTCTATAGGTTACAAGATTCACATATTAGAAAAGTAAAAAAAAAAAAAAAAAAAATGCATGGCTTGTCAAGGTTGTTTCAGATCAACACCTGCAAGTGACCACTAGGTGTCACCGTGGAGACGGGTGTCGGATTGATTCGAAGCCTCGAAACAATATGAACCATTTGATTCAACTGTTTCATTGCTTCACGAAGCCTCGATCTGCCCATCACTACTATTAACTAATGTGGGATATAAATGACACAAAGAGAATGTTTATCCTGAACCTTTGTGTAACCATCTAACTGATTTATCTCTACTGTTTACCTTGTGTTGTTCTAGAAAGAAAGATTTAAAGAAGCCTAAGTCCCATCCTATTAGACTTATCCCCTTAATGATGTTTCTGAGTATACTAAAAGAAAAAAGATACTAAAGATAACATGCTTTTAAGGGTTAGTTCACCCATCAAAACCCGTCAGACATTAGATTATCTTCGGAACACAAATTAAGTTCTTTTTAATGAAGTTTTTTAATGAAGTCCACTACCAGTTTCAAGCCCTAAAAAGGCAGTAAAGACATCATTAAAGTAATCCATGTGACTCCAGTGGTTTAACCTCTATTTTATGAAGCGATGCGAGTGCTTTGTTTGCCAAAAAACAACAACATAATTTAGTGGTAAATTATTGAAGTGCATGAAGTGGTAAATTATTATTATTTTAATAATAATTCTTTTTTAAAATAATTTTCGTGTTGCTTCATAAAATTGGGGTTAAACCATTACCGTCAAACCAGGCACCAGCTTCTGGCAGCATTTCTGAGGAAGCTTAGCCCATTCCTAATGAGCAATGGCCTCCAGTTCAGTAATATTCTTGGGTTTCTGTCAGGACCAATATCGTCAAATACAGTTGACAATTAGTAAACAGTTAGGATTGGCAGTATGGTTCCGTTCTGGGCGAGAACTCCCTGCGCATTTTTATGAGGTTCAATTCAGGTGACTGTGATGACCACTGTAGAATCTTTCAGGACTTCTTCTGAAACCAAGCCTTGGTGGAATTTGAGGTAGGCCTATGCTTGGGATTATTGTCCTGTTGGAAGGTCCGATACGCTAACATCACTGCTGAAGAACTGTGCTACACTACTACCTTCAATAAATTCTTCTCCCCACAAGAACTCTGGTCAAGCTTACTTATTTTATGTATTAGAGAAATCTAATACATTGGTGAGCCACCCTAACGACCGATAATGGCCGCCAAATACAGCAGATTCTAACAATGCTTAACTGTAGGCAGAGTGTTCCCTTAACTGTCACCGTCCCACAGGTGGGACGTTTGCCATTATATTTTTAAAACAATAATATTGTAACGTGTTCAAAATGCTGTTCTGTTACAAATAAGGATGCATTTAATGTTAATGTTTTACTTTCTTCGTTTTATGTGATTCGATTGATTCGTTGTCAAGTTGAATATGGAAAGAGTCTCCACCCCTTGTGAGAGTGATGGGGAAATCTGGGGAGGAGGAGGGGAGAAGAGAGCCTCGCTGGTTCAAGTGCGGTTCTCTAATAAGTCGGGGGTGTATGGCGTGGGCTGTGGCCGACAACAGCCTCTAATAAACACCCTTTGTTATCAAAACCGTCTCGTCCTTGCCTGAGAACGTTACAATATCTTAGTGAAAACCTTAAGTAATATTGACAAACTATATATCATTTGAAAGCTTACAATCTCTAGTTTCCATATTTGGTGATTGATTTTCAAAATAAATTACAGAGGAGGCGTAATTTATCAATTTGCAACAAGAATATTTTCATACTCCTAAGGCGTGTTCAGACCTTTATTTTGAAATAGCAATGAACATGAAAAATCATGAAAAAAATTGTAGAAACCTAGTTTGTTTTCATACCAAGAGTTCAAAAGATAGCATCCATTCAATTATTTTAATAAAAAAGGTCTGAAAATGTTTTAAATATAAAGAAAAAAATAATAAATTCACCATTTGTGATGTGGCAGTGAGCTATGAAGCACATGTGTGTTCTTTGTATGTGTTTATTAGAGGTTGAATTCATATCAAAATCTGCCAAACTTCCCATACTACTTCTGAATAGGATCTCTACTTCATAAATTGTATGAAAATTATGGAAATAATGGTTCATATCACTCAAAACACATATGGAAATGGAGGCGCCCTTATATGGGCAGTAATGGAGTCTGGTTGTGACCTAGTGACAAAGTTTGGTACTGCACCCAAACAAAATCTTACTGAAAGCTCATTTTTTGAGATATCAACCTAAAATTTGAAACACAACTTGTTCAGATTTTTGGCCTTGATTTTTCTGCAGTTTTAGAGTAGCCCAGGTTTTGAAAATATATATTTTATATAAAATATGAATAATTAATTTTTTTACATTGTACATTTCCATAAACTCAAACTTCTATAACTTTTTTTCTGTTTCACTTTCTTAATTTATTTCACTTCTACATAAATCTGCCAAATGTCTTCTTTAAAACAAGATCAATCTTACGTCTATATTCCAAAGCATTCTTGAATTACAACCATTTATGTTCGAAATGTGCATTTTCATGTCTATTCAAAAAAAGGGGGGTGACAGTTAAAGACAACCTGGCCTTTAACCCCTTAACTGTCACCTGCCCGTATACGGGCAACCTAAATTTACTTCACTATATTACTATTAAATCCTAATCTAGTCATGACAAACTATATATCATTGGAAAGGTCTAAGACTCCTTAAAGGGGGGGTGAAATGCTGTTTCATGCATAGTGAGTTTTTTACACTGTTAAAGAGTTGGATTCCCATGCTAAACATGGACAAAGTTTCAAAAATGAAGTTGTAAGTTTGATGGAGTAATTCTGTTCCAAAAATACTCCTTCCGGTTTGTCACAAGTTTCGGAAAGTTTTTTTCGAATACGGGCGTGTGTGACGTCTACAATAAATAAATTTATTGTATTAGATTTATTTATTACGCCTAAACAAAATCTCATGGGAACTTCAATGTTTGTGATATCAACTTCAAATTTGGAACACAACTTGGTTAGATATATGGCTTTGACTTTCTGTCATTTTTAGGCTGAAATCTATATTAATTTATATTTATTTTTAATAAAAGAAAAATAAATATTTTATTATATTTTCATAACAATAAACTTAAACTTCAATAACTTTTAAATAATTTAATTCTATTAATTTATTCCACTTCAGCAATAATCTGCCAAGAGTCTTCTTTTAAAAGAGACCAACCGTAAGTCTTTAGTACAAAGGCTTCATGAATTACAACCGTTTAAGTTTGGTTAGTGCATTTTCACTTCAACACTCAAAAAGGGGGGTGACAGCTAAAGGGAATGCATACAATGGGAATGCCAGGTTGTCTTAAGATCCTGAATGATCCAGACCAAACAGAGCACTCTATTGCAGCAACGTCATCAGCACTGAAGCGGAACTACTCTGCAGATAGCGAGCAGGTGCAGCATGTGAGAGTGAAAACTTCGTCAGCTGTAGAGTTATTATTAGGTTACTGTGTGAGCCCGATCTCATGAAAGTGCGTATCTATACCACGAATGTCATTTCTCGTGCCATTTATACGCCAAAAATGTTTTTTGCGTCTATATGATACGCAGTTTTCGCGTGCATATGATACGCACTTTATGGCGTGTAATACGCACGCACTCCCCACCCCCCTCCCCCCTAAACCTATACCCAAGGGGTTTTCAGTGCGTAGCATATGCACGCAAAAAAACATTTTTGGCGTATAAATGGCACGAGAAATGACATTCGTGGTATAGATACGCACTTTCATGAGACTGTGTTGGCTTATCACATGCATATCCGTTAAACAGCAATTCACACATACATTATATATATACACTATATATATATATATATATATATATATGCAAAATATGAAAAAAAATTTTTTTTTAAAATGTTGTTATAGTAAAGTATTAAATCACACATTCTGTTTTAAGTTATTAATTTTGACAGCTGAATAATTGAATAATGATAAATAAAATAACCTCAGTCAACAATGAGATGCATCTGAATAGACTATAATTACATTTTTTATGCCTATATATTAAGGGATGTCATCACATGTTAAGAGATTGAACTCTACAAATGCATGATTCTCAATTAGCTAGGTTATTATGACAATGGAGATGTGAAATATATACTAATATAATAAAATAGAAACACCAGTACAACATGCTGGAAAGGAAAAATCATGGAACCATCAATGCCAATAAAAAACGTTATTTTTAAGAGTGTAAGCTATTTTTTTTTACGCTGCTTTTACACATGTGCATGGGCGTCTGTTCTACTGGTGTTTTATACATGAATGTGGTCTTCAGTTGCTTAGTTTATTAGAAAGAACTATTGATGGATGCAGATCTCAAAAGAGTTCAAAGCAGTCCACAGGCTTTGATCAGTGATATATATCTCCTTCCAGTGTTTTTTTCTTTATTCAGAAGCCTTTGTTATTTATTACATGCATTTTGACATAAGGTCAGAGGCATGTAGTAAAAATAACATTAAAAGGAAACATATCAAAGTAAATAGCTTCTGCAAATTTAAGGTTAAAATCTAGTGTAGTTTACTTTAAATGAGCAGTTTCTTTGTCTCATATATGGACCTATTATTTGTCCTATATTAAAGGGGCTATATGCAAGAATGTTTATATTTTTTACAACCCCATTTCCAAAAATGTTGGGACATTTTATAAAATGCAATAAAATGAAGAATCTGAGATTTATTAATTAAGAAAAAATGTCCAATGTTTTCACTGGCCAAATTACTTGTATTTATAAATAGGGTACGGTGGCCGAGAGAGCTCAACGCGCTGCAACTGAAGAAAACACATGCAAATAGAAAACGTACTCGGTTACTAACGTAACCTCGGTTCTCTCTAGAGAGGGAACGAGTACTGCGTAATAGCTTACGCTAGGGGAAAAACTCTTTTCCGCGAGATATTGAAGCCAAAAATTATCCTTAATTTTTTATTAATGTAAAACGCTTTGCAGCAGCAAGCAGACATAGGCGAAACAGCTCGCGCGCCTATTGGTTGCTCTGCAGCAAATGCAGCAGCCTATCGAGAGAGACTCTGCGTGACGTAATGACCAATGGGGGCAATTCGCGCCCGTATCGTCACGTCCCGCCAGAAGGGGCGTGGTCTCACCCTATAAATATGCTCGTTAGGCTGATACAAGCTGGTTTTTATCACTGAAGCGAACCAGAGCGTACTCCAAGCACGGCAAGATACGCAGTACTCGTTCCCTCTCTAGAGAGAACCGAGGTTACGTTAGTAACCGAGTACGTTCTCTTACGAGAGTATCTCTCGTACTGCGTAATAGCTTACGCTAGGGGAACACAATGCAACACGCCGTGCGTACAGGGATCCAACACCAAAGTCCCGGGGGCCGAAGCCCAGGGCTCATGTAATGCATAATCACCATAAACTCACATAGAGTGGAGGAAGAGAGGCTGGAAGCGTCATTCCCTATAAAAAAGCACCCAGCGGGGCTATTATATGACAATAAAACGCGCAGCCAGGGTGAAAGCTTTCAGCCTGATCTGGGTGGCCATACGTGTGTCAACACTCATGGGGCTGCAGTAAACTCAGCATCTGGGCCGCACAGCGGGGCAGATAGCACTGAATTTTAGACCGCCAAAAGCTTAGCTTGTAAGGCGGGTACCTCCAGGTTATAGTATTTTATAAATGTAGACGGCGAGGCCCAGCCCGCGGCCGTACAGATATCTTGCAGGGAAACCCCGCTCGACCACGCCCACGAAGAGGCCACGCCTCTCATGGAGTGCGCCCTGACACCCAAGGGGCACTGTAGGCCCTTCGCAGAGTAAGCGAGTGCAATGGCATCCACTATCCATCTGGATAGGCTCTGTTTTGAGGCGGCGAGTCCCTTGGAACGCTCGCCAAACAAAACAAAAAGCTGCTCCGTCTGTCTGAAAACAGACGAGCGTGACACATAAGCTCTCAATGCCCTGACGGGGCAAAGGAGACTCGCATCCTCCTCCTCACTGAGAACCGGAAGGGCGGACAGGGAAATTACCTGGGCCCTGAACGGTGTATTGAGGGATTTCGGGACATACCCGTGCTTTGGTTTGAGAATGACCTTCGAGTCATTAGGCCCAAACTCCATACACGACGCGCTTACTGAAAGCGCCTGTAAGTCCCCTATGCGCTTCACTGAAGCGAGAGCCATGAGAAACACTGTTTTGAACGACAGGTGTTTCATGTCCACCAGCTGGATTGGCTCGAACGGGGCGCCTTTCATGGCCTCCAGGACCGTGGAAAGGTCCCACGTCGGGACTGAAGGGGGCCTGGGAGGGTTCAGCCTCCGAGCTCCCCTAAGGAAACGCACGACTAAGTCGTTTTTCCCCAGCGACTGGCCAGACACCGGTTTTGCAAACGTTGCTATGGCCGCCACATATACTTTGAGCGTTGATGGGGTACTGCCCTTATCCAGTAGCTCTTGAAGGAAGGAAAGCACTTCCGAAACCCCGCATTCCACAGGTGAAAAGCTCTGGGCTTGACACCATGCAGAGAAAACAGACCATTTCGAGGAGTAGAGCTGCCTGGTAGACGGAGCTCTAGCCTGCGCGATCGTGTTTAACACTCCTTCTGGGAGGCTAGCGGGTACCCGTTGATGGCCCATGCGTGCAGGGACCACAACTCCGGGCGAGGGTGCCAAATCGAGCCCTCCGCCTGAGAGAGGAGGTCTCTCCTCAATGGTACAGGCCATGGGGCAGTGCTGGTCAGCTGCATCAGGGCAGGGAACCACGTCTGGTTTGTCCAGAGCGGAGCTACGAGCAGCACTGGGCATCCGTTCTCCCTGATTCGTTCCAACACCTGAGGCAGGAGCGAGACAGGAGGAAAAGCATATAGGGGGCAGCGGGGCCAAACATGAGCCAGCGCGTCCTTGCTTTTCGAGAAAAACTCCGGGCAATGAGCGTTTTCGTGGGACGCGAATAGGTCCACCTGTGCTCTGCCGAACGTTTTCCACAGCAGCTGGACCGTCTGCGGGTGCAGCGACCATTTCCCTGCTGGAACATTGTTTCTGGACAGTCTGTCTGGTCCCACATTCAGGTGACCAGGCACGTGCGCCGCTCTCAGTGAGCGCCGCCCTGGCGATTTATGTATGCCACCACTGACATGTTGTCCGACCGGACCAAGACGTGGTGGCCTGTTACCTGGGGACAAAAACGCCATAGCGCTTTGTCGACTGCTATCATCTCCAAGCAGTTTATGTGAAGGAGCTTTTCCCGTTCTGACCACAGGCCAGCTAGCGGTCTGCCCTCGAGCAGCGCTCCCCACCCCGAGGTGGAGGCGTCCGTAGACACCACCTTCACACTCGAAGCGGTCCCCAGACTCACACCTGACTGATACCAGTCGGTTATTTTCCAAGGTTCCAGAGCTGAAACACACTGAAGGTCGACCCTGAGGCGAAACAGACCCGCTGTCCATGCCCTGGGTGGAACCCGCGCTTTCAGCCACATCTGCAGTGGGCGCATGCGGAGCAAGCCCAACTGGAGTACAGAGGCTGCTGAGGCCATCAGCCCCAGCATTTTCTGAAACCTTTTGAGCGGAACTATCGCGCCGTGGCGGAAGGATTTCACGCCGCGCTGAATATTTAGCACGCGCTCTGGTGACAGGCGTGCTGTCATGGACAGCGAGTCCAACACGGTTCCCAGAAAGGAAATTTTCTGACTGGGAGACAGTGAGCTCTTCGCCCAATTGACTGTGAGGCCCAGCTCCTCGAGGTGCTCGAGTAATGCGGCCCTGTGTTCTATGAGCTCCGATCGTGATCGAGCTAGAATCAGCCAATCGTCCAAGTAGTTCAGGACTCGCATGCCCTGAAGTCTCAGGGGTGCGAGCGCCGCGTCCATGCACTTGTACGAGGTGCTAGGGACAGGCCGAACGGCAGGACTGTGTATTGATATGCCTGGCCCCCGAAGGCGAATCTCAAGAATCGCCTGTGATGGGACGCTATTTGTATTTGGAAATAGGCGTCTTTCAGATCTATCGACATAAACCAGTCCCCGTGGCGCAATTGCGCGAGGATTTTCCTGGTCGTAAGCATCCTGAACTGGCGTTTGACAAGCACTCTGTTCAGCTGTCGTAGATCTAAAATGGGTCTGAGACCCCCATCCTTTTTCGGCACCAGAAAATATCTGCTGTATAGGCCCCCTTCGCTCTGAGCCTGAGATAAAGGTTCTATAGCCCCTTTGCTCAGTAGTTTCGCTATCTCGGCACGAAGTAGATGAGACACTTCGTTTTTCACCGTAGTTTCGACACGCGCCGTATAACGGCGCGGGCGTCGAGCCAATTGTAGCGAATAGCCTCTCTTTATAGTGTTCAGCACCCATTCTGATACCCCGGGAAGCTTTGACCACGCATCTGCGTGAATAGCTAGGGGCAGAATGAAATCCGGGCTCTGGTCGCGGCAAAACGGCAGCTCGAGAGCCCGGGCATACTGGGAACACAACACCGTGTTTACAGCGTTTGAGGCGGGGGGCGCGCTGATCACAGCGGGCGGCCTGACCGCGCTCAGCTGTTTTATGGCAGATTGTGCAGAAAAAGCGAGCGGGGGAGATCCCGTAGGAATCGGCGTGTCTGTGAGAAAATGTGGGCGCGGGGCTGCGGGCACATTTATTACACTGAAAACACTGTCGTTCATGGCCGACTGAATGTGTGTTGGTTTCGTTTTTACAGAAACCAAGGGACACGCAGCATGTAGTGTGAGCGGGCATGGTGACATGGGCGCATTTACTACATTGTTTGCACAATCGACCTGAGTCGATTTTATTTGTGCTAGCCCTGCACCGTGGCGGGCTGTGTCTGGGTGTGGGAATGGGCACTGGGTGGGCATTCTTACAACACTCATAACACCATCGGCCGTGGCCGGATTGTTTGTGCGAGCCCTGCATTTTTGTGGGCTGTGTTTGTGTGTAGAAATGAGCCCTGGGTTGTAGGCATTTTCAATACACTCATAACACCATCGGCTGTGGCTGGAATACCAGAAAATACACCATTTATGTGATTTATCTGGGTCGCCGTGGGAACAGCATTTGTGTGCAGGCAAGCGGGCATGGTACTGGCTTGCTTACTGCAAAATACACTGGAACAGTCACATTTTCTGGAACTGAACGAGCGAAAATTTCAGTGGAAGTCTGGCCACGGCGAGACTGAAACACCGTCGATTTCCTAGGAGGCTAGGAAGACTTGTGTTGGTTTCGTTTTACAGAAAGCGTGGTAGTGTTTGTGGGCACTGGGTTGTGGGCACATTCACTACATTTAATGCACAATTGACATGCGTCGATTTCATTTGTGCGAGCCCTGTACCGTGGCGGGCTGTGTTTGTGTGTAGAAATGAACACTGGGCAGTGAGCATTTTATTACACTTATAACACCATCGGCTGTGGCCGGAAAACCAGAAATACAATGATTACATGTTTTTTCTGGGTCGCCATGGAAACGGCCTTTATGTGCAGGCAAGCGGGCCGTGGTACCAGCTTGTTTACTGCAAAATACACTGGAACAGTCACATTTTCTGGAACTGAACGAGCGAAAAGTTTCGGTGGAAGTCTGGCCGCGGCGAGACTAAATTTTTATCTGCTGCGAGAGCCGGGATCGAACACGGGTCTCTCGCGTGAAAGCTTCAGGTTCCGCTACTGGGCCACAGGGAGAACTACACTAGCGCAAGCAGATAAGAGAGCGTCATCACAGTTTTGTGTGTGTCGGCGTTTGTAAGCAGGTGTGCGTGTTATACAACAGGCTCATTGCTGCATTAATGACATTTTCAGCCACTCAAACTAGGAGCTGAGAAATGTTTGAGAAATGGAGATTAATCCGGCCTCGGCGGGGACTAAAACACACTCTTTTCTCATTTGCCGGTGACGCACGCCCATGGGGGGCGGGGTAGATTTCTTATAACGCAAAGAAAGCTAGCCGCGGTTTTTAGGGCTCGCGGTCTTGATGCTGGCCCGTTACCTTGACGACTCTTGCGGACAGAAGGCGGAGGTCCACAGAGCTCGCCTGTTGCGCGGCGGTTGCGCGGGCGCCTCCCAATCGAGGCCGATGCTTTCCACGGCCTGAGAGAGCAGACGCATCAGCTCAGTCTCAATGCCGGCTCTCTTACCAGTGGTCTGGCGGGAAACGCTAGCGGAGGGGAGATCCACGGAGCTCGCCCAATCCTCACTATCGGATGCCAGAAGAGAACACGCCTCGGTGGGTTCGTCAAACTCGTGGATGGACGCGGCGGCAGGCGGCGGCCGTTGTCCGTCAGTGAGCGACTCGAGCGAAGCCGGCGAAGCTGGCGGGCGAACCGGCGAGCTTTGGCGGGCTGGAGAAAGCTCGGGAGCGCGCTGGGCGCGGCGCTTCTTGCGGCGCGGCGAAGGCTCGGAGAATGATGCCAGGCGAGTCCTCAGAGTCACCATGGGCAAAAGCTCGCAATGAGGGCATCCGCCGTCAGCGAGCGCGAGAGCCGCGTGATCCTCACCCAGGCAGGAAACACAGATGACGTGCCGGTCTCCATCGCTGAGCGGGGCGCGGCACGAGCCACAGGAAGGCATCTTTAAAAAGACGCAGCTCTTTTTGTGAGAGAAGTGTGAGTCGCGTCAAGTAAGCGGCAAACACTCTCAACAGAGTAAATACACACAGAGTATGAAAAGGATATAGAACGCCGGAAAGCGCAGCAGGTACGGCAGTTGAAGGCGGCGAGGCCAGCGACTCCAGAGCTCGTCCCGCTGAAAGGCTTGCTTCGACGGCGCGGCTTCTCACTCCGGATCCAGCGATGCGTGTGCTTCGCTGAAGAGGTAAAAATCAGCTTGTATCAGCCTAACGAGCATATTTATAGGGTGAGACCACGCCCCTTCTGGCGGGACGTGACGATACGGGCGCGAATTGCCCCCATTGGTCATTACGTCACGCAGAGTCTCTCTCGATAGGCTGCTGCATTTGCTGCAGAGCAACCAATAGGCGCGCGAGCTGTTTCGCCTATGTCTGCTTGCTGCTGCAAAGCGTTTTACATTAATAAAAAATTAAGGATAATTTTTGGCTTCAATATCTCGCGGAAAAGAGTTTTTCCCCTAGCGTAAGCTATTACGCAGTACGAGAGATACTCTCGTAAGAGAACAACGCGTGCAAATAGAAAAAAACACATGCAAATAAAATAAAAGGCATGCAAATAAAAAAAAACCCCTGCAAATTAAGAAAACATCTTCATCAGTTTCACAACACACGTGTGCTCCAAATACTCACAACACCACCAAATACATAAACGCACTGCAAATAACACAGAGCACAACGGAAATGTTTCCAGGGGAACCAAATAAGTGACGAACCCGGCTGGGACGTGCCGGCATAGATATCCATAAATCTATCCGTGCTGGTGCTTACAGCTTAAAATTATACTTTATTTATTTGTTTATTTGTTTATTTGTTTGTGCAAAACATACAGTGTCACGGTATACAAAACCACTGGTTCCTTCTCGTCTCGTGTTTATGTTGTTGTATGAAAGCACGTGTGTAGTGGGTGTGACTGAGTGACATTCCTTGATCCGCTCCAGCTGTTCATCATCTCATCACCAGCTGCAGCCGATCTCATCTCTCTATATATACTCACCGTTTTCTCATTCCCTTTGTCAGATCATTGGTTGATGTCTCGTGTGTGTTCCTGTTCCGTTCTCCTGCCGTTTGCCTCGTCGTGTTCTTGTGGATTCGTTGTCTTGGTGTTGGATCGTCGTTTCGTGTCTTCACTGCACGGACTTCTCACCTCACGGATTGCACTTCACGGATTCTTCTCTTCACGGACTTCACTTCACGGATTCGTCACACTGGCCATCAAAGTCCCTGTGTCATCCGTCCACGCCCTTGTCATCCTTCTATGTTCGTGTAATTCTGACCAATAAATTGAGTAACCTGCTTTTGCTTCCAGTCTCGTTTATCGATCATGACAGAACGATCTGACCAAGGGATGGAAGCAGCAGGAGGAGCACCCACCACGTTGGAGGAGTTCGTTCACCTCAGCGTAAGGAGAATGGACTCACAAGAGAGGATTCAGAGTGACACGGGTCGTGCGATACAAGCCTTGGTGACGCAGGTGTCCGAGCTCACCCGACAATTCCAACAGCTTCAGATGCCCGCTGCGCCCCCCACACCCGCTGTTCCCCCCACACCACCAGAGAATTCTGCATCAGCGGAACCACGCCTACCGGCTCCTGAACCCTATGCGGGTGAGTCTGCATACTGCCGCGCATTTTTGACGAGATGTTCTATGCATTTTGCATTACAGCCCAGGACTTTCCATAATGAACAGGCCAAGGTGGCGTTCGTTATAACCTTGCTGACCGGAAAGGCAGCGCTATGGGGAACAGCGGTGTGGGAGAATCAAGATCCATGCTGTGCCTCGTTCCAGACACTCTCTGCAGAGATGAGACGGGTCTTCGACAGAGCCGTCGCGGGGAGAGAGGCCGCTAGGGTGTTGGCCGACCTCCGCCAAGGTGAGAGGCCGGTTTCGGATTATTCCATCGAGTTCCGCACCCTGGCGGCCGAATGTCATTGGAACGAGGAGGCGCAGTGGGATATGTTCCTGCATGGGTTGGCTGACCGCGTCCAGAGGGAGATCTACGCCCTGGACCTTCCCACGTCGTTGAACGGACTTATCGAGCTGGCTTTAAGAGTGGACGCTCGACTTTGTAGAGCCGGAGGGAGAGTTTCGTCTTTCCGTCCACCAGGAGAGACTCAACGGTCCAGCGGCAGGGACGCGGTCGGCCCAGTCTTCGATCACGAACCCATGCAGGTGGGTCGAGCTCGGCTTTCCCGGGAGGAGAGGGAGAGGCGGAGGTCCCAGGGCCTTTGCCTATACTGTGGTGGTGCGGGACACTATGCTTACAACTGTCAACTGTAAAAGGCCAAGCCCGATAGTAAGTATGAGGCTACTATCGGGTGGGATCTCCGCCGAGAAGACCTCATCCACATCTACCCTCCTTCCGGTAAGACTGAGATGGTCAGTTCACCAGCAGGACTGTCGAGCACTTCTGGACTCTGGGGCAGAAGGTAATTTTATGGACAGCACCTTTGCACACAGATTTCAGATTCCCCTCAAACCACTCACACAGAAGATTGCAGTACATGCTTTAAACGGTCAAGAACTCCCCACTATTTCTTTCACCACTGAGGACATCACTCTCATTACTTCAGGCAATCACTCAGAGACTATTTTTTTTTACATATTGGATTCACCCCTGGCACCCATCGTTCTCGGACATCCTTGGCTCATCCGTCACAACCCCCGAGTGGACTGGCATCAGAAAAACGTGTTGGAGTGGAGCAAGGAATGTCATAAGTCTTGTCTGGTGTCTGCTTGTTCGTCTGTGCCTGTTTTTGTGTTTCAGGAGGAGGCAGGGTATTTGTCTAACGTGCCCGAGGAGTACCACGATCTGAAGGAAGTGTTCAGTAAGTCTCGGGCTGCTTCTCTTCCTCCGCATCGTCCCTATGACTGTGCTATAGATTTATTGCCAGGTAAGTCTCCGCCTAAAGGCAAATTATATTCGCTTTCTGTCCCAGAGAGGGAGGCTATGGAGAAATATATTTCTGATTCTCTAGCAACCAAGTTCATCCGCCCTTCCTCTTCTCCAGCGGGGGCGGGGTTCTTTTTTGTGGGGAAGAAGGATGGGTCTCTGCGACCTTGTATTGATTACCGGGGGTTGAATAACATCACGGTAAAGAATACTTATCCTTTGCCGTTGATGTCTTCAGCCTTCGAGAGGTTGCAGGGAGCGTCCGTCTTCACGAAATTGGACTTGCGTAACGCTTATCATTTGGTTTGCATTAGGGAGGGGGATGAATGGAAGACTGCTTTTAATACCCCCAGGGGGCACTTTGAATACTTGGTCATGCCTTTCGGGCTGTCCAACTCCCCAGCAGTCTTCCAGGCACTCATCAATGACGTGTTGCGAGACATGATCGATCAGTTCATATATGTCTACCTGGATGACATATTGATATTTTCCTCGTCTCTCCAGGAACATGTGCAACACGTCCGACGAGTGCTTCAGAGGTTGTTAGAGAATGGGCTTTTTGTCAAGGCGGAGAAATGCGATTTTCATGCACAGTCTGTTCCTTTTTCTAGGGTACATCATTTCGTCTGAGGGAATGCGGGTGGACCCTGAAAAGGTTAAGGCTGTGGTAGAGTGGCCAAGTCCAGATTCCCGTAAGGCCCTACAGAGGTTTCTGGGGTTCGCCAATTTCTATCGGCGGTTTATTCGCAATTTCAGCCAACTAGCCGCACCTCTGACTGCCTTGACCTCCCCCAGAACTCCGTTCAGGTGGTCCGATACAGCCGAGGCTGTATTTGCCAAACTCAAGAGCCGCTTTGTTTCAGCTCCCATCCTCGTTGCCCCTGATTCTTCACGGCAGTTCGTGGTGGAGGTCGATGCGTCAGAGGTGGGGGTAGGAGCAGTTCTGTCCCAACGCTCTTCCGCAGACGACAAGATGCATCCCTGCGCGTTTTTTTCTCATCGTTTGTCCCCAGCTGAACGCAATTACGACATTGGTAATAGGGAGTTGTTGGCAGTCAAGCTTGCGTTGGAGGAATGGCGTCATTGGTTGGAGGGCTCGGGGGTACCTTTTATCGTCTGGACCGATCACAAGAATCTAGAGTACATCAGAACCGCCAAAAGATTGAACTCCAGGCAGGCTCGGTGGGCACTTTTTTTCGGTCGTTTTGATTTTTCCCTCTCGTACCGCCCGGGTTCTAAGAACATCAAACCCGACTCTTTATCTCGCATTTTTGATCGTTCCGAACGCCCGTCTACTCCCGAGTGCATTTTACCGGAGACCCTATTTGTTTCCACACTCGTATGGGAGGTCGAATCGAAGGTCAAGACGGCCTTAGAAGGGGTAATGCCTCCGCCTGGTTGCCCACCGAATCGTTTATTTGTGCCGGAGGGATTACGGTCTGACGTGATCCAATGGGGTCATGGCTCCAACGTGGCTTGTCATCCAGGAGTTAATCGTACTAAGTTTTTAGTAAAGCAACGATTTTGGTGGCCTCTCATGGCTCGTGACATTCACAGTTTTGTTTTGGCTTGCTCGGTTTGTGCCACTGGTAAGACTTCCAATCGACCTCCAGATGGGCTCCTTCAACCGCTGCCTGTCCCTTCGAGACCCTGGTCCCATATCGCTCTAGATTTTATCACCGCCCTCCCACCCTCCCAGGGTAACACAGTCGTTTTGACCGTGGTGGACCGGTTCTCGAAGGCGGCTCACTTTATTCCCTTACCCAAATTACCCTCAGCTAAGGAGACAGCCATGACAGTCGTTGACCACGTGTTTCGCTTACATGGCCTCCCGATGGACGTGGTCTCCGACAGAGGACCCCAATTTGTGTCCAAATTTTGGAGAGAATTTTGTAAGTTACTGGGGGCGACGGTTAGTCTGTCCTCAGGGTTCCATCCCCAGAGCAATGGCCAAACCGAGAGAGCCAACCAAGATCTGGAGAGAGTGTTGCGATGTTTGGTGTCCAAGAATCCTTCCTCCTGGAGCCAACAGCTGTCTATGGTGGAGTACGCCCACAACACATTACCAGTGTCGGCTACGGGCCTATCTCCGTTTGAGTGTAGCTTAGGTTACCAGCCACCTATTTTTCCCAGTCTGGAATCCGAGGTCGCGGTCCCCTCCGCCCACGCCTTAATCCAGAGGTGTCACCGCACTTGGACTAGAGCCCGTGAGACTCTACTCCAAGTGGGGGTGCGCACCAAGGCTAAGGCCGATCGCCACCGGTCAAAGCCGCCCGTATACGTCGTTGGTCAAAAAGTGTGGCTTTCTACCAGGAACATTCCTCTCCGATCCGTCTCCAATAAACTTGCTCCCAAATTCATTGGCCCGTTCACTGTCACCAAAATCATTAGTCCGGTGGCAGTCCGCCTTAGTTTACCTCCGGCGTACAGGAGGGTTCATCCCGTGTTTCATGTTTCCAAAATTAAACCCGTGTTTCATGCTCACATTAATCCGCCAGTCCCGGTTCCCCCACCGCCGCGTCTCGTAGATGGGGATACCACCTATTCGGTAAATCGCATTCTGGATTCTAGGCGGAGGGGGCGTGGATTTCAGTACTTGGTGGACTGGGAAGGTTACGGTCCAGAGGAGAGAAGTTGGGTACCTGCTAGAGACATCCTGGATCATTCTCTGATCGATGATTACAATCGACAGGTAAAGGAGTCTGGGAACGCCAGGAGGCGTTCCTAGGAGAGAGGGTACTGTCACGGTATACAAAACCACTGGTTCCTTCTCGTCTCGTGTTTATGTTGTTGTATGAAAGCACGTGTGTAGTGGGTGTGACTGAGTGACATTCCTTGATCCGCTCCAGCTGTTCATCATCTCATCACCAGCTGCAGCCGATCTCATCTCTCTATATATACTCACCGTTTTCTCATTCCCTTTGTCAGATCGTTGGTTGATGTCTCGTGTGTGTTCCTGTTCCGTTCTCCTGCCGTTTGCCTCGTCGTGTTCTTGTGGATTCGTTGTCTTGGTGTTGGATCGTCGTTTCGTGTCTTCACTGCACGGACTCCTCACCTCACGGATTGCACTTCACGGATTCTTCTCTTCACGGACTTCACTTCATGGATTCGTCACACTGGCCATCAAAGTCCCTGTGTCATCCGTCCACGCCCGTGTCATCCTTCTATGTTCGTGTAATTCTGACCAATAAATTGAGTAACCTGCTTTTGCTTCCAGTCTCGTTTATCGATCATGACATACAGAGATTACATTTTTTATGACATACAACTTGTATACAATGTACAAAATGTATTAACAATATGTTCAATGTCATCAGAATACAAATGAGAAAAGAACAATGAGCTGGAAACTAAAATAAATAAATAAAAAAGATAAAGAAGAAAAACATGAAGGAAAGATATTTATCTATACATCAGTTACACTGTACAAATTGTTTCATGTTATTACATTTTCATAAAGAAAAGTTTCGTAAGAAATGTTAGGTAATGTAGGGTCCAAAATTTTAAAGTTGAGACACAGATATATAACGCATATTTTAAAAGCTTTTTTTGTAAACTAAAAATAAAAATGTATTTGCATCCGTTATGTTGTGAAACTGATGAAGATGTTTTTTTTTTATTTGCTGGTGTTTTTTTCTATTTGCACGCGTGTTTTTCTATTTGCATGTGTTTTTTTCTATTTGCATGCGTTTTTTTCTATTTGCACACGTTTTTCTCTATTTGCATGTGTTTGCTTCAGCTGCAGCGCGTTGAGCTGTCTCGGCCACCGTAATAGGGCCTATAAACAAATTAGAATTTTGATGGCTGTAACACGCTCCAAATAAGTTTGGGACAGAGGCAAAATAAAAGTGAAAAGATTACAGAATATCAAAGTTAAACTGTTTTGCAGTCCACAATTAGCAGGGGAATTAGATGAGGGTATGATGTTTTGGTATAGTCTCAACATTGAGAGGAAAGCATGCAGCACATATTTACATATAAATGCTTACTGTTAACATCATCAGGATATATACAGGCCCTTCTCAAAAAATTAGCATATTGTGATAAAGTTCATTATTTTCCATAATGTAATGATAAAAATTAAACTTTCATATATTTTAGATTCATTGCACACCAACTGAAATATTTCAGGTCTTTTATTGTTTTAATACTGATGATTTTGGCATACAGCTCATGAAAACCCAAAATTCCTGTCTCAAAAAATTAGCATATTTCATCCGATCAATAAAAGAAGTGTTTTTAATACAAAAAAAATCAACCTTCAAATAATTATGTTCAGTTATGCACTCAATAGTCAATACTTGGTCGGGAATCCTTTTGCAGAAATGACTGCTTCAATGCGGCGTGGCATGGAGGCAATCAGCCTGTGGCACTGCTGAGGTGTTATGGAGGCCCAGGATGCTTCGATAGCGGCCTTAAGCTCATCCAGAGTGTTGGGTCTTGCGTCTCTCAACTTTCTCGTCACAATATCCCACAGATTCTCAATGGGGTTCAGGTCAGGAGAGTTGGCAGGCCAATTGAGCACAGTAATACCATGGTCAGTAAACCATTTAACAGTGGTTTTGGCACTGTGAGCAGGTGCCAGGTCGTGCTGAAAAATAAAATCTTCATCTCCATAAAGCTTTTCAGCAGATGGAAGCATGAAGTGCTCCAAAATCTCCTGATAGCTAGCTGCATTGACCCTGCCCTTGATAAAACACAGTGCACCAACACCAGCAGCTGACATGGCACCCCAGAGCATCACTGACTGTGGGTACTTGACACTGGACTTCAGGCATTTTGGCATTTCCTTCTCCCCAGTCTTCCTCCAGACTCTGGCACCTTGATTTCCGAATGACATGCAAAATTGAGCAACAGTCCAGTGCTGCTTCTCTGTAGCCCAGGTCAGGCGCTTCTGCCGCTGTTTCTGGTTCAAAAGTGGCTTGACCTGGGGAATGCGGCACCTGTAGCCCATTTCCTGCACACGCCTGTGCACGGTGGCTCTGGATGTTTCTACTCCAGACTAAGTCCACTGCTTCCGCAGGTCCCCCTAAGGTCTGGAATCTGTCCTTCTCCACAATCTTCCTCAGGGTCCGGTCACCTCTTCTCGTTGTGCAGCGTTTTTTTGCCACACTTTTTCCTTCCCATAGACTTCCCACTGAGGTGCCTTGATACAGCACTCTGGGAACAGCCTATTTGTTCAGAGATTTCTTTCTGTCTTACCCTCTTGCTTGAGGGTGTCAATGATGGCCTTCTGGACAGCAGTCAGGTCGGCAGTCTTACCCATGATTGCGGTTTTGAGTAATGAAACAGGCTGGGAGTTTTTAAAAGCCTCAGGAATCTTTTGCAGGTGTTTAGAGTTAATTAGTTGATTCAGATGATTAGGTTAATAGCTCGTTTAGAGACCCTTTTCATGATATGCTAATTTTTTGAGACAGAAATTGGGGGTTTTCATGAGCTGTATGCCAAAATCATCAGTATTAAAACAATAAAAGACCTGAAATATTTCAGTTGGTGTGCAATGAATCTAAAATATATGAAAGTTTAATTTGTATCATTACATTATGGAAAATAATGAACTTTATCACAATATGCAAATTTTTTGAGAAGGACCTGTATATATATACACTCACCGGCCACTTTATTAGGTACCCCATGCTAGTAACGGGTTGGACCCCCTTTTGCCTTCAGAACTGCCTCAATTCTTCGTGGCATAGATTCAACAAGGTGCTGGAAGCATTCCTCAGGGAGTTTGGTCCATATTGACATGATGGCATCACACAGTTGCCGCAGATTTGTCGGCTGCACATCCCGTTCCACCACATCCCAAAGATGCTCTATTGGGTTGAGATCTGGTGAATGTGGAGGCCATTTTAGTACAGTGAACTCATTGTCATGTTCAAGAAACCAATTTGAAATGATTAGAGCTTTGTGACATGGTGGAAGTAGCCATCAGAGGATGGGTACATGGTGGCCATAAAGGGATGGACATGGTCAGAAACAATGCTCAGGTAGGCCGTGGCATTTAAACGATGCCCAATTGGCACTAAGGGGCCTAAAGTGTGCCAGGAAAACATCCCCCACACCATTACACCACCACCACCAGCCTGCACAGTGGTAACAAGGCATGATGGTTCCATGTTCTCATTCTGTTTACGCCAAATTCTGACTCTACCATCTGAATGTCTCAACAGAAATCGAGACTCAGACCAGGCAACATTTTTCCAGTCTTCAACTGTTCAATTTTGGTGAGCTCTTGCAAATTGTAGCCTCTTTTTCCTATTTGTAGTGGAGATGAGTGGTACCCGGTGGAGTCTTCTGCTGTTGTAGCCCATCCGCCTCAAGGTTGTGCGTGTTGTGGCTTCACAAATGCTTTGCTGCATACCTCGGTTGTAACGAGTGGTTATTTCAGTCACTGTTGCCCTTCTATCAGCTCGAACCAGTCTGGCCATTCTCCTCTGACCTCTGGCATCAACAAGGCATTTCCGCCCACAGAACTGCCGCTCACTGGATGTTTTTTCTTTTTCGGACCATTCTCTGTAAACCCTAGAGATGGTTGTGCGTGAAAATCCCAGTAGATTAGCAGTTTCTGAAATACTCAGACCAGCCCTTCTGGCACCAACAATCATGCCACGTTCAAAGTCACTCAAATCAACTTTCTTCCCCATACTGATGCTTGGTTTGAACTGCAGGAGATTGTCTTGACCATGTCTACATGCCTAAATGCACTGAGTTGCCGCCATGTGATTGGCTGCTTAGAAATTAAGTGTTAACGAGCAGTTGGACAGGTGTACCTAATAAAGTGGCCGGTAAGTGTATATATATATATATATATATATATTAGGGGTGTAACGGTACATGTATTCGTATTGAACCGTTTCGGTTCGAGGCTTCCGGTTCGGTACGCATACAAACCGAACGATTCCATGGACCATTTTTCCTGCCGACAAAATTCGCGCTGGCGTGACCACCACAACATCATATGGCAAGCGTAATGAAAACGGAACGAAACTGCGCTACTCATTGTGCTTCACGGATCGTTTATCAGTTCGGACCAGCAACATCTGTTCAGCGCGAGCCGATCTCGATCAAGCGACACTGTTACAACACAGCGCTAAGAGATCCAGTGAAGAAAACATTTGAATTCGCCACTGAAGTAATAACATCGCTGCGAGATCTAGTGAGAAGCATTCACATTTCTCCGTTATTAACCGTAGATCTCTATCAGATCAAACAGCGCTGACGTGGACACCAGGAGAAATATTGCGCCGTGAATGAACTAGTAATACTTTACGTCCACAGACCAGCAACATTCACCATAACTGTAACCAGTTTGGCTGGAATAGTGAAATGCTTTCAAGTAGGCTACTTCACACATCTTTTTCCAGCACTTCAAAACTCAAATATTATATAAATAAATATATGAAGAGTTCAGATGCAAAAGCCATTTGAAATTTTCTTCTAGAATGATAATTTTTATGAAGCTTGTATATTTAAGTTCAGTAATTTCACTCAAATGACAATTAATAGGTAATCTTCATTGCCATTTAAGTGAAATTACTGAACTTAAATATACAAGCTTCATAAAAATGATCATTCTAGAAGACAATTTCAAATGGCTTTTGCATCTGAACTCTTCATATATTTAAATGTTATTTTTAATGTGATGACCAAAACATTATTTGTTCATCCTTTAAAGATGACCCCCATTTATAAACCTGAAAGTTTCAAGATGTAGGAAAACTCACACTTATTTAAAAAATATTTTTTCTTTTAACAAATAGGAAATTTCTCTGGCATTTCTTACTTTTTGGTGTATCGAAAACGTACCGAACCGTGACTTTAAAACCGAGGTACGTACCGAACCGTGATTTTTGTGTACGTTACACCCCTAATATATATATATATATATATATATATATATATATATATTGCAGCATATATCGCTGCAAAGGTATATCTTTTTAAATTCTAAGCAAAGAATAAAAAAGAACTTTGACGTGAGTATATCGGGGCCTTGAATCACGTTCGGTCTCTTGTACATTACGTTTGCACGAATGCGAGCAGAGCAATAAGTTGCTGGCTGCAGTGCAAATAATGGCCACCGGTGTCGCTAATAGCAAAGGTTTAATGTAGCAATAGTAATTTAGAAATGGGCCTGTATTAAATGTAGCAATGCTGCAAATGTAGCAATTTAAAGAGACAGGTGAAACATCAAAGATGAACATTTGTGATGAAAGTGCCATCTTATCACCCTCATCTTGATTAGAAACCTGTAAGTGACTTACTTTCTTTAGGGAATACAAAATTAAATGTTAAACAGAATACAGTCACATTTAGTTGCACTGCGAAATTTCACAGGTGAAAACCAGCCATTTCAATAGGAATCTATGCTATCGGAAGTTTAGCATGAGGGCGAAAACAATTTCCGCACATATTTCACACAAATTGTCTATCGACCAGCCAAGGCTCGTCTGTAAGGCCCAATCAAAATATTCATCCAAAACATAGACCATATAAACAGAATCAATAATTAAATGTAAATGTGTTCAATATTCTGTAACAAATATTTCAGGATTTTCTAGACTATTTTAAGGCATAACGTGAGCAGGATAAATTAAAATTTACCGTATGGCTCGATCGGCAGGCAGGGCCGCGGGTGCATGAACACTCCCCAGCTCTACAGCGCCCCATAATTTTCCAATGTAAATCTGTGGTGAAAAATGGAACTGCAACGCGTTCTAATTGAGTTGCCCCGCTTAATTTCACATTACCTTACGTAAACATTGCTGCAGACAAAGACGATATAATCCTCTAGTCTGCATCAGGTCAGTAACTAGCTGGCATGTCTGTTCTTCGTATACAAATTAATAGAATTTTAAATGTGCTAATGACTAATAGCCTTTATAGTTATGTTGTGTTCATTTTATGTTTGTTCTAAGAATAGAATTGATTTTTTTTTTCCTCACCGGAATTCCTCCACAACTTGTAACATTCTAAAACAACATTCAAAGTCAATAAATACTAGGGCAATTCTAAGATAGCGTTCTATGGCATGTTGTGTGACCTGTCAATCAACATTAGAGCACTACCCTTACCCAGTGGCGTAGACAGGGGAGGGGCCATGGGGGCACTGGCCCCTCCTGAAAACTGATTGGCCCCCCGGTGTGCCCCCACCCTTCTACTTGTCTGTCATTCAAAAATTCAAATCATAATCTTTCAGTTTGTAGTAGAATAATTCATGATTCCGCGTCGCGATGCTTCTCAACGAGGACCAAGAATAGCGAGCTAGAGCTTTTTCTATTTCTTTTTCATTTTTTTTGACCCAGCGCCAATATTTCCGCCCGTGTTCTCTGATTTGTTACTTAGACTTGAGTGAACTAACATTCAGCCAATCACAGCGCGAAGCATCTATTGGGCGCATCTGCCATGTCCTTCAAATCTCTTGTTGCTCTTGCGAATTTTCGTGTTCGTTTAGTTGCAGTTTGTTTGGCCGTCTAATGTATTCCATGCATGCACCCCAGAAAAAAAAGCAGAGGACGATTACATCATTTTTTTGACACACACTGTCAGTATAATGTGTTACAGTATGTCGCGTTATATGACATGAATCACACGTAAAGTTTCCTTGTTATGATTTAACCTACTGTAACGCAGTAAGACGTGTAAGAACCATAGACTGTAAAAAAAGATGGACGACGCCCCTTCGCTCTTTTCCATTGGAGAGAACTGAAGCCGCCAGCGTCCCGATATGGCGCTGACATATTGGAACTTGAGTCTGCGCAGTAGCGTTTTCGGGACCAGTCATGCGCAGTCGTGAGCAGGAAATAAAGCCGCGAAATCAAGGCCCCACCCCCACTCTCGCTGAATCAATCGTAAGCACACGCCCTGCACTTTTCTTAAGTGGCCTTGTCTGCTCCGTTCCTCTCCAATGATGTCTGCTGATTGCAGTACCTCGTTAAAATAAGGTAAATACAACTACTAACCACATAGTCAACATTATAAAAAAAAGTCCGTTAGTACTTCAGTGACTACTTCGCACAGAGAAGCTGTCAATCACAGCTGTCAATAATGATGTCACAGCACCGTTTTTATAGCATCAAATAACTAACTAAAAACTAACTTATTTTAAAAACAAACACTTGAAATTACATCAACGTGATAGAAACTACAGTAAATGACAGAAACTATCTTTAGAAAAAAGATATGTGAAGTGTAATTTAATTATTTAGTTGGTCTCACGTCCCGTTGAATAACATGGGGAGGCGGGGCTTAACCTATACTAGGACCGGTCACCGGGGGGCGATCGAGACGTTTTGGCTTCACTTTTGAAGGCTTGTGCGGCACGCTTGGTAAGAACCCGTATGGACCTCGTCGCGCCGGATTGTGTCGAGTGTGTGTTAAATACTCTCTTACTTGTTGCTTTGGATAAAAGCGTCTGTTAAATGATACATAACAGATTATTCCCAGCAGGCACACAACGTCATAAGACGTTGATATTTGGTTAAATTTTAGTTGCGACGTCGGGTGACCAAAATTCAATGTAAATTCAACATCTAATGTCAATGTTAAATTGATGTCCAATACCGAATACATTGATTTAGGTTTTATTGATATATTTTTTATAAAATGTCTGTTGTATAAAATTACTGTAGGCTAGATGTAATCTGTATACTACTCATTGAACACTTTGTTTTGTCCAACTGTTAAGAAGTAAGATAAAAGTTATTGTTCAAGTGCAGTTTAACTGAAATATTGTAAATATCATAAAATATCTTTATTTCATAAAAATAAAGTATAGATGTCCACATGCAGTTGTCTGAAAGTCCCAAGTCCTGCAATATTTTTTTATTTCGAGTATGATTTCACAAAAATAGGTTGCTGTAAGCTATCATGGCATGTTCCCAAAATTGGCACTAGGGTGCTGTAAAATGCCAATTGCTATTCCATCTAGAATTTATTATTATGAACATCACCTTTCAGTCCCTCCAGAAAAACGCGATTATGCGATCGCATGATTCAATGCATAATCAGCCAAAGTCATTTACCGGTATGCGGGGGCATTTTTTCAAATACGCCGCACTTTTGCCGTATAAATTGCCGATTTCTACGCAAAATATGCGGGGCTTGTATGATTTCATAATCCCCGCATTTTTGTTGCAAAAAAGAAAGTCACATATATCTTAGCAGAAAGTTGAAAAATGTTGCGTTTACTTCACACAAGAGCAGCCATTTCCCCCTGTTGCCATGGGAACGTTATGAAGTGACGTAATTACGCGACATGAACATCATTGAAAAGCTGTAAAACAGGAAACATTTTTTCATATTTTATTTATTCATTTTTACAGAAGTTGTAGCATATTCCTTTTGTAAAGCTACAGAACTTGTTTGACTCATCAATGTTTTGTAAGTTTGAGCCATGTGTTTTTTAAGGTCTGAAATAAAACAAAATGAAATATTCCAGCACTGTGATGTAGTAGCCTATGCTTGCTTATCATAGGAAGTAATAAGAAATAGCTCTTTACATTAAGATAGTAGCCTAGTGAGAACAGGGTGTTAGGGAATCACTTTTTCTCTCTTTTTCATCAAACCGCAGTTTTTGCAAGTTCCCGCAATTTCATCACATAAAATTGCATAAATATCCTGCATATTCCATCGCCGCATAATCAAGGATTTAAAAAAGATTTATTACAATTTTATTACAGTTATATGAATTCATTAATTGTGTATTTATTATATGAATGATTAATATAATTATGCATTTATATAAATAAGGCTGTTCTATTATTATTTGTGAGTTGTACACTAATACATTGGATTATTTTATTTATTACAGTTTTTCTTTCACTTTTGTAAAGTGAAAAGTAAATATAAATTGTATTTTATTGTTTTGATTTTGAGCAGTGAATAACTGCTATTAAAAGATAATAGGGTATCACTGTTTATTGCTGATTTTAAAGCTTACTTAACTTGAAACGATTTGGATATCTACAGTTCTACATAAATACACAACATAAGAATGGCCCCTCTGTAATAATTGTGGCCCCTCTTGTGCCCCCCAGTTGAAAAAATCCTAGAATCGCCCCTGCCCTTACCATTAGACTGAATAATGCAAGGACACTAGACCTCTGCCAAAAGTGTGTCTGCATGTGTTTAACTATTAGAATATAAAGCTTACAACATGTCTATCATAAACTAGCGCTTAGACCCAGAATCTGCCCTACCTACGGTCAGGAGCCGCTACTGCTATTGCCCACAACATTTAGCCTTAAATTTCACTGAATTCACTTGTGTGGAACAAAGGTGTAATGACAGTGAATGGTTCTGAGTTTGTGAGTCCCTAACATTGTGCCTACCAAAGTCATAGCCTATTAAATGAGGATGATGACAGAAATGTTCTTTTTTGGTGAACTATCCCCTTCTGTTGTGTGTTATTGAAAACAGCTTGTATGTTAACATCCATCACAGGTAACAAGAGCTTCGTTTGTATGTACATTTGTGGCCGTGTGTGATTTTTACAGACAGTTTTCAAAGGTCCCAAACATCTCTGAGATGATTGTTCTCTAGCGGGCAGGCAAACAGACCAGCACGGGTTTGTCCTTATGCTTCTTATAATATTAAAAACAATTCTGAAAGAATTATAATATTCTGAATTGCATGAGGTTTTTTTTAAGAAGCAATTTGCATTCAAAATGATGTAAATCGATCTTTTGAATAAATACTGAATAAATACCAGAATTGAGATTTCTGTATGACACAGCTGAGATACTGAAACAATGACACCAACCAGACGTTTTCAGTCTGAAGTTCGAGACTATAGGGTATGCTATAGTGAATGCTGATGAGGAATGGATCAAGCTGCTCTTTGAATGCTCTGTGAAGACTCCCTCAGGAGTCGGAGCTCCTGTATCCAATGCAAAAGGAGACTTTCACTGTCGAAGTGTTGCAGAGAACATCCTTAGCATCATTTAGTACATGCAAATAAACACTTTTAGATGACAAACAAGAAAAAATGTTTAAAAGAGTCTAAGAAACGTGAGTACCAATGTCTTTTTAATTTCTGCAATTATACAAAAATATATCAGTTTATATTCAGTTTATTGTAGACACAGGTCCACACAAACCTGTATGTAGTCATCTTAACAGCAGCACACCTTGTGCAATAATTCAAAGATAATTTGAATTGTACATATAATCTATCCCTACATTTGCGGTTCCCAGATAGATTAACAATATATTTTTTGTTTATATATATATATATATATATATATATACACACACACACATACATACATACAAAGACAATACAAAATGTTTATAAAAGTTGCATAAAACATAAAAAAAAAAAAGATTTCAGGGTAAGATTCCTTCATTAATTGTCTTGTCAGCACAAGTGCTTATTATTTTAAGCATAGTGAAAAGTAAGATTACTTTGGAAGCATTGGAGTGGAAGAAAATAAATGCCCTTGGGGAGCAGACTGGCATGTAATTGCTGCTTTTTACATAACAGTTTGACACATCCAGAATACAGGGATACAGAGACGTTGACAGAAGAAGACAAAAACCTTTGGGCTTCGTAGACAGATTTCAATAAAGCTGAAAAGAGAAAATATGTTTTTACTTGATTTTTTTCAATATATGAACTGAATAATCTCTCTTCTGGAGTGATGGTATTTAACAACTTTTTGAGAACTGTAATAAACCAAACAAATGCATTATAAAAGTATTTTTTTTTCTTTTGAAATTGGCATCCTGTGTTAAGGACATCTAGGCAGAAAGAGTTTGAGCATTGACACAAACAAACCATCACTTCATATCTTTGCTTATTCTGGTCAATAAAAATAATTTGTAAACTGCATGAGATCTGTAAATTTACAACAATCATTATAACATATTCTACAGTCCAATTCAAACTTTACTGCATACAGTACCCAGGTTCATTGGAAAAATGTGCCTGACAACTTTCTGCAAAATTACGTTGCCTATTGCGTGCATCACAGAGCTTTCAAAGTGAAAATTGACCCTATTTGCTTTGTTAATGAAACTGAACCTGACTATGTTGTATTACGTTGGTTGTTGTATATATTGGTTCCAGTTTGGTAATGAAATGCCTGGAAGGTGTCGCCTAAAGGTAATATACCACTTACACTAAACCTAACCGAGTGTTAACAAAAGCAAACGCGAGATAAAAACGCATTTGCAATGCCCTTTTAGCTTGCTTCTACAAATCTTTGAGCGTTTATCGAGTGTCATGACTTCACGTTTCACAGTTTAGTGCTCAGCATCGCATGCAGTGCTGTACCAGGTGAGATACCCAGCAAGTTTACTACGTGAGAAAAGCCTTACATGTGGAGCTGGTCATGTGATGCATTGCAAACAGAAAAATGTATTAGTGTACAAATCATGCACTATGGTAAAGGGGTTTTGGGGTCATAACATAGTATTGTGCAAGTAACTATTCAAAATAAGTCTTTATTAATTGATAGTCTGCCCCTTTAATCATAATTTGTGTGAAAAGGAATATAGGTTGGTGTTTTATGGCCACTAGAAAATACAGTGAATTGAATTATTGGCAGGTTTTTGGAGTTTTGCAAAAAATGCTGGTAGAGGCACATTTTTCCAACAAGCCTATGTCGGAAGAAATTCAGATAGATTGCAAAGAGATAAACAAACAGTATTTTACATTTGAGGAGGGTATACCATATCATGTGCAATATTCAGAAGGACACTTACAGTTTGGTTCATGTCTTGATAAAAACACAAATGCGTGAATTTGATTCAGATTGATGAGTTTTAATTCGCTCACAATCACACTAAGATAAAATAAATCAATTTAAATATTTCAATAATGAGTAATGTACGGTATTCTAAAATATTATATTTGGCAAGAGGATGAGCTTTGCTGTGTGTATATATAGCATTGGTGTTTAATGAGCTGCATTTAGACGATTTAAATACTGCTAGATAGCGATACACAAGTATGATTGTTAGTTCTGTCTTATTCACCAGGTATATGGACATACAAACCCAATTAGTCCAAATAGGAAGGAGACAATATGACATATTCTGACTGTTGCTTTAGCAATTAGAGCCAAACACAATCTGTGTCAAGGATGTCTTTTCTCTAAGGTCACTTTACTGTTTACACTGAGGCTTTTCTTTATTCCACAGTCATTGGTATTGCTAGAGCTCCACATTATGTGAACACATTAATAATAAAGGAATATTTCCACCCAAAACTAATAAATAAAACATTTTTATTTTTTAAACAAGTTTGCTTCACTAAAAGAGATGTTCAGCAGAATGTTCGCACTGCTCATTTCCATACAAAAAAAAATCAATATGCATATTCATATATGTATAAGTTTTGAATACGTGTTTTATGTGTTGTATCATATTGATACAGCAGGCTTTTATGGCCCGTATAGTATGATATAGTGAGAATATAGAACTCACTCTTGAGGAGAAAAAAACTGAGCAAAAGTATGCAATTTAGTGCAGATATTGTTATTCATATGGCCAAAAAGTAAGAAGTTCTTGTAATGTAAATCAATGAGATTTTTCTTTATATAAGTATAACAGACTACATATAAATATCAGTTGTCACTCTATTTCTAATAATAAGTCTTAGTAAGATGATATTTAATGCTTAGTCTTGTGATCAGAGTTCTGTAGTTGGGGGTCAAAAATATAATTTAATGCAATACAATGATTTGAAAGATGTACTAATAAACAATCCTCAAAGGCCTGTTGTATCATTATTGACATGCATGCATTTTAACATTCTTTTTTTCTTTTTCTTTTTTTTTTTACATTTTTGTGTGTGGTCATTTTGGAGCTTGACAGTTGCTGGTCACCATTCACCTTTTTTGAATGAAAAATAGCACCATGAACATCCTGCCTAACATCTCCTTTTGTGGTCTATTGATGGGTGAAAAAGTCAAATGAGTTTGGAACAACATTGGGGTTCATTTCTGGGTGTACTATCCTTTAAGTTACATAGGTTATTGTTATTGCCTTCAAACTAAAGGTGATGATACACAGGGCAACTTTTTGAGTAATGTTTGCTGGGCAATCTTGCCGAGCGATTGCTGCTTGGGCACTTTCCCATTGAAAATGGGCAATACATTTCTATCTGGATAATTTAGGCCGGTCGTGGGCCCTGCGTCTCATCTGGTTGCCCGTTGATGGCAACATTGCCCAGCAACATTGCTCAAAAAGTTGCCCTGTGTATCACCATAAGTCCAGGTGGTTAGTATATGGGTTAATCCACTGGTAATGTGTTTACTGGTAGTGTGCTTTTCAGAAGTGACACTGTATTACTAAGGTTTTAATGTGTCGTCAACATGCCATCTTTGTGTGACAGAGCATCATCTAAAGCACACATTTTAGGTTTCATACTTTAGATTTTATACTTAAAATTGTATAATATGAATTTGCAAATGTCTTAATGCTGCATTGACAAAAAAAAAAAATTCAAACACTGCACTGGAAATTAACTTTTTTTAATCAGTATTTTGGTCTTGTTTTGCAGTTAAAATATCTAAATCTTTGAATCAACACAATATGCCAAAGTGGTAATAAATGTATACTTATTTCAGCAAATATTGTTAATTTACTTTTAGTGATGTAAAGTTCTGAAGTCATATGACAGTTTACTGAAAAACAAGACAACAACACTCATTAAGAAAATATTTTTTTTGCAGTGTAAATGAAACAAACAAAAAATAGTAAAAATCAATACATTTTATATTTTGGTCTGAAAGCACGACTAAATCAGATGGTGCAATGAATTCACTGAAAGTGCAAGAACTGACATCTTTGTTAAATGTCATGAAAACCCATGAGAGGTTAGCAGCAAGTCAGTTCAATCTGCAGAATCATAAGAGATGAAACTGAAAAGTTATATATAGCAATTCCCTTCATATATTACAGCTGATAAATCTATTTAGTGGCACAAGAAAATCTAATCTGAGGCAAATTATTTTTCAATCCAAAAGCACGGTGTAGAGGCCAGTGTGTAATGTACTTCTAGTGGCAAAACACAATCTGAAAAATAGCTCTGGCTCAGAGGCACTTCATATAAGCAGAAACAAGTGAACAAAAATATCCACTAGTTCCAAATGTATGTGCAACTTCATAGTTTGTGTGCTGGCAGGTTTTAGTGATCATTTCAAACCTACCTTTCATACCACAATTCTTACTTGGGCTTTTAGATATTTGCTACCGTGTTGTGTTATTTGAGTGTAGTGAAGAAAGTCTCAGAAGCTCGATTCAGGCACCGCCTTCTTTCTGCCTAGTGAATTTGTGCTGTACCGTGTGCGTTGCTGAGTGTGCTGAGAGCCCCTGTCCCCGGGCGTGCTCTGCGGCTGGGCCACCGTTGTGCCGTTTCTGTGTAGAGATGCTGTTCTTCTTAAGCCTGGATCCGCCTTGCTTTGAATATTGGAAGAACTTTGTGACCGTTTGATGTCTGACAACCCACGACTCACCTTGCCGTTCGCAAGTTCACCACCGAGTCTGCTACGACCTTGGTTATTGCTATCGGCTTTACCTTCTGAAGTTCTATTATGTGTCCCGTTGGAGATCGAAACACCAGATGGGCTCTTCACCCCCGCATCACCCATTTTCATAGATTCACTGTCTCGAGACCTCCGAAGTGAGTCCTTCTTCATGAAACCACCTTTGAGAAAAGCGAAGACACTATCGTGACGTTTTGTCTCCTGTCCCTTTTTCTGTTTTTCCTCTGGTTGGTCTCGCTCCTCGCCTGGGTTATTCCTCTGCATGGTTTCACAGCTGCCTGGACCACGGGAACTGGATTGGAGCCCTGCACTAGAGCTCTTTCTGGACTGCGATTGTTCCTGTTTTGATTTTCTGCTGCTCCGTCTAGTCAAAGTCAAAGTCCCATCTTCTCTTGGTCTACTGTTGCTGCTGGATTGTTGGCCTGTGTCTTTCTCTGAGCTACTTGCTTGACCCTGCGGTATTTTAAGATACTCTAGAGGTGCGAGGCTGCTGTGGCTTGAAGATTTGGCTGCAGGTTTTCTCGTATCGTTTTCTTTACTGACTTTTTTATCTGAAGGTCGAGTCATTAGGGCAACAATAGGGTCTTTGGTGCATCTTGGCCTCCTCCCAGACTCTAAATACTCCACTAGCTCTGCAGGAGCTGGGCCAGGAGCTGAGGCAGGTTTGTGGCGGTCTTTGTTTCCAAAGGACCATCGCAGTGGGAGCACTCTGGTCTTGGTGGGACTTTTCATGCTTATGCTACGCCCTTGGATTCCTCGCACAAAAGGTCTGGTTTCGAACCCACCTAAAGACACTGACATTTACACAATACTCAGTACATGGTGGAAAACACTTGCCCACAACAAAACAAGTGAACAACTATGATAGAAACTCTGTCAAGCAACATACTTACATTTTTTACATTTCTTATTTACAATGATAAGAACAAACTTGCAGGGTACACACTCACCTCCCTTCTCGATTGAGGGCTCATTTTGAAAGACGGGAGACTCTGGGGAGTCTGGGATGGTAGAAGGGCATGTTGTGGAAGACCGTGAAACCATACTTCCTCTTTTACTGTCACCATTTAAACGGATGAGCCAGTGGTCTGACATGGAGGAGCTGGTGGAACCTGCACAAGGAAACAATCAAGACTGTTTAGTGGCTGCTAGTCCATGTTTCTCCTAGACAAAGACATTAAATAAGCTGCCCCTTAATTTTAATAACTAAAATAATGTTCTGTATTATTGTTTCCATGACGACCAAGTAACACATGCCCAGTGGTGGCATCTTAGCCGCCAGTCAAATGAACCGAAACCAACTAAAAACATGTCTTAAGTTACGACTCTAACCATGGTTCCCTGAAAAGGGAATGAGACACTGCGTCTGTTTTAAAGATGCAGTGGGAACTCACCTGCGCGATTATGTCTGAATCACATGTCCAACTTAGTCCAATGTCATTGGCGCAACATCAGCCCAAGACATGTGACGGCGTACCATGGAAGCTACGTATAAAGAGTACCCGCAACAACACAGTGTCAGCAATGATTGTGTCAATCAACATACTGCAAATTAGGGATGTGCCCGAAGCCTAATACCTTATTCATTAAGGCACGGATAATGGCTCCAAAAATAAATAACGAATTCTACCAAATAACAGAAAAAATAATCGGCAGACTAAGTCACTTCTAATGTTTGCTGGATCACAGATGAGCCAGGGGATAGCACAATATACACACCTCTTAAATCACTACGCAATGATGAGTTTGTGAAGTGAATGAGTGTAAACACTATGAATGAAAAGCGTGCAAATCAAATAGCCACGCTTCAGTCTCTTTCAGAAATCAGAGCTTGGCAAGAGAGTAATATCCACTAAAATACATCATACACATTTTCTACTATTTGATATGTCTATTTAAATGATTTAAACCATGTATGATATTATACACGAATTAATGAAATTAGCGCAACATGAACGCAAATCAAATAGCCGCGTTGACGTATCTGCACGTCTCTCAGAAACCACCTATCTGTCAAATCAACTAAGAAACTGAATCATACACATTTTCTACTACGTATATGTCTATTTAAATCTTGTACGATATGATAGGCTACATGATATTTCTCTGTCTCACTCTCTCTCGGACACTGCAAGCATTGAAGGATTTAGTTTTATTTGTTCAGATTTGTTTTATCTGAATACAGATTTGAATAATTTTGAGATTGTTACAGATACAAATATTGGCTCCGCTGCACACCCTTACTGAAAATACTTTTGATTTAACTTGCACTGAACTAATTTAAGAGAAAGTGACCTGTTCAACAGTCAGAAAAACTGGTCCTACATGTCCTCAAAATTCTGTCACTGTCACAACACCAAATGTATTCTTACCATGACTGTGGAACCTTCACATTGCATTAATAGAAATGTGCTTCCTGCCTAACATTGATCCAATGCAACAAACAAAATGTCAGTCAACCTCCATCTGAAACGTGGCCAAAAAGGCTCATTCACTGACCTCTGACTGAGCTGTTGGCGGACCAGGGAGGGATGACATTTCTTCTCTGGTAGAACAGGATATATGCCCCTCGAGTGCACAGTTCCTCCTCTGGCACAAGCTCCACGCTGCTGTCGTCATAACTGTACCAATGGCCGTCCACTGAGTTCCTACAATAGGCTGTTTTTCACAGACATATGTTGAGTGGTGTGTTCACATCTATTGATTTAGACTTCTGTTCATGTTTATTTATTTATGTAGGGTTAACGATTTAATTAGTGGCTCATGCATTGATGAGTTTCTAGGGAACATTTAACAAAACAAGAAGTGTAAAAGAGATGTAAATGCATTTTGTATTTTGTTGTTGAACTGGTTATAATCTGAGTAGTCCATAGTAACATGGCCATTTCACCCCTCAGTGTCCCTCAGTTGTGCCATTTTCATTATGATTGTATTTAGGTAACATAAAATGTTATCCAATTATGCCAAATTTCATTTTATTCCCAAAAATGTTTAAAATGAATATTATACACAATTCAAATAATTTGAGATTTGAGTTGTGGAAATGACTCAGCAAAAAAGCAAAACAAAGTAAACATTCACCTAAAATGCAATGTATATTTGAATTACAAGACATTGTTAGTTGACAAAAAAACTAGTAAGAATGTGTCTTTTTAGTTTTATATTACTGAATGAAATCCACAAAGCCAAAATCACATAGAGCTAAAGAAACATCAAAAACCTCTTGTGTAACAATTATAAAATAGAAATGGTTTTTATATAGAGAAACAAACCCCTGCTTCAATACTATCAGAGACCCCAGCACACTCACCTGTGTAATGGCCTCCATGCATGCCTCCATGGTGGTTGCAGACAGCATACAGGTCATAAAGGAAGTCAGTATCCCCATGTTTCCAAGTGGAAGGCCATGGGGCCAGATTCCTCATGCTCTGACTGCGTTTCACCACATGGGGAGTCATATCCAGAGCGCTCACAGGGAAGTGGATGAGGGAGGAGAGCTTGTTTCGCCGTTTGCCCACCTGCCGAAAACGCTTCAGGTGCAGAATGAGGATGTCAGGCAGGGTCCATAAGCTCATCTTCACCATCCCCTGCTGCATCTCCTTGCAGTGAGGGCACTTCCATGCATCGTCTGGCGCCAGCTGCAAGACAAAGACATTTGTTGAAATGCAAGCAGAATGTAGCGCTTCTCCATGGTCAACTAAACCATGTCATTATCTGAACCTGTTTTGACTCAGTGTGGTGCAGTAAAACATTTATGTCTCAGAAAAACACTGTTGTGACAGACTGGAATGCAGTGAACATGCAGAGAAGAAAAGACAACAAAATCTGAATATTTACAGAAGCTCTGTAGACCACCAGTAACAAGTTATCTATAACTTCAAATTATTTAGCCTATAATAGAAAAAAGGCATGATTTAAATTCCAGCTGGACAGCCATTGCAAAACATATAACTGAAGTCCTAAGTGTTGCTTCAGTAATGACATGACACTGTTAGAGGATCGATAATTATTTGTGGAACCAATCATGATGAGGTAACTCTCAGGGGATCTTGGGTAAGATTTATCAAGTGTTGCTTGCCCAGAACAGGCAGTATATAGAGAAGAATTAATTCAGAGTGACCTTCCAAAGAGTATGTATGTGGGATGTGAAAGATAAAGGCGCTAGGAGGGAAACCAGGTCCATTTGCTCCCCAAGTGAGTTTTGTCTTGAATAATCTTGGAATATGGAAAATGTCTAACGCCTTGAATTTCAAGCATAAATTCTGTAGAGAATATTTTCTACTTCATTAATCTCCGCTATAGTGTCAAAAAGTAACATTTTGTATTTAATATTTTGACCATGTGAGCGCATATTTTGCTTCTAACTATTCAACAACCGCATATTGTCCGACTGAATCAATTAATTTAAATAAATTCTTAGTCTGGACAATTATGACTGCTACATAAAATCAAATCAAAAGCTACTACCATACTAGAATGATAATGGATCCTAACAGCATAAATGCTCTACTAGAATATTAATTTATATAATTGGTGGCTCTTATGTTAGATTGTAGAGCTCTCTACACTGTACATGTAATCACATTTTTTTTTTTTTTTTTTACTTTTCCTCATGTTCAGTCCATATTTTTAGAGCTGATTTTAGTTTTTTTTTCTTTCATCAAACCCCACTTCATATACTTAACATTAGCCTCTGAGACAAAAATACAGATGATGAGAGAAACAGGCCACTTCAGAGTGTCTGCAGAGGCACTAAACTCTATAATAACTAGACAGGCCTAGAATAGAACATGAAATATATCAAATGTTAGGTAAAAAAAAAGAGAGGAACCAATTTTCTGCCATTTTTCAGCCCTAGTTGAAAAGTCATTCTGTCATTATTAAGTCATTCTAACCTAAAATTCTGTCATTTATGTGGAACCCAAAAGTTGTTTTTGAATAATTGTTACACAAATTGAACTGAATAAAAAAGGTATTTGCATTGTTATAAACAATTTCTATTTCAAATCAATTCTGTTCTTTTGAACTTTCTGTTAATCAAAGAATCCTGAAAATAAGTTTCCAAAATACATGAAGCATCACAGCTGTTGTCAACATTGATAATAAAAATGTTACTTGAGCACCAAATCAGCAAATTAGAATGATTTCTGAAGGATCATGTGACACTGAAGACTTAAATAATGATGCTTAAATTCATTCAGCTTTGCCATCACAAGACTAAATTACATTTTAAAATATACTAACACAGTATCATATATTACACCCAGTATATATATATATATATATATATATACACATACTGTATATACTGTATCTGTACGGTATCTCCCTGATCTACACATAAATGACACTGGTAAGAAAAGAGAGAAAAGAGAATGAACTGAGAGTGTGATTGGAGGAAAGAGTACCTGCTCCTCTTTGGTGTAAAGCTGAAAACACTCATCCAGCGTGCAGCTGTGCTGCTGTACATGATTCTGCTGCTGGATTCTCACACTCTCTGCATCCTCAATAACTTCCTCTTGAATGTTACCAAAGAGACTGAAACAGATATGAAACACACAATAATTCTGACTTTCAAATGATAGGCCTATTACTGAGAAGACTCTTACTAATACCGGTAAAATGACACAATGGTTTTAAATTAAATGAACGCAGCAGCATGTATCTCACCATTCTTTGATTCTGTTCTCCCATTCAATCACGAGCTTCACATGCAGAGGACCACCAGGACCGCAGAACTTCAGGGCCCTGTGACAAAAGACATGATTCAAATTGTGAGTTCGGTATTCAGCCACTAGGTGGCAGACTATAATCAGTGTTAAGTTCATAGAATGAATTAGCATTAGACAGTAAGACAGTCACAGTCAATTTATAACTTAAAACCGTTTAGGGTCAGAAAGTTATTTTGGTATCACTTTACAATAAGGTTCATTAGTTCATGTATTAACTAACATGAACTAACAATGAGCCCCAATCTTACATTTGCTACAGTATTTATTAATTGTCTTTGTTAATGTTAGTTAATAAAAATACAGCTGTTAATTTGTTTGTTCATGTTAGCTCACTGTGCATTAACTAATGTTAACAAATACAACCTTTGATTTTAATAATGTATTAGTAAATGTTAAAATTAATATGATCTAAGATTGATTAATGCTGCCGAAGTAGGCCTATTGTTCATTCTTAGTTCATGTTAACTAAGGTAGTTAGCTAATGTTAACTAATTAACCTTATTGTAAAGTGCAAGGACTGCTGAAGGTGATCAAATACATTTATAAAAGATTTCCATTTTATATAAATGCTGTTCTTTTGAACTTTCTATTCATCAAATAATCCTGAGAACATTCAACATCGTAAATAATAAATGTTTCTTGAACAGCAAATCAGCATGTTAGAATGATTACTGAAGGATCATGTGACACTGAAGATTGGAGTAATCATGCTGAAAATTCAGCTTTGTCATCGCAGGAATAAATTACATTTGAAAATATAGTAAAACAGTTATTTTAAATTGTAATAATATTTCACAATATAATGGTTTTACTGTATTTTGATTCAATAAATGCTGTCTTAGTGAGCATAAGAAACTTATAACAAATAAAACAAAAACAAAACAACTTACTGACCCCAGACTTTTGATCTTAATGTATAGTATAATACATAGAATAACTTAAGGATTTTTGCCTTTGATTGTACAGTAAAGGAGGGAGGGTAAAGGAACTACCAAGACGGGAGGTATGACTGAATTATGACCACATTCAACTAGGTCATGACTAGACTCAACTATGATGATTATGTTGTGCCGCTGTGATACGGCTCTAATCTCATTTTGTTTTTCTAATAAGAACATATATTTTAACCCGTATAATCATTACAAAACAAAGACAAAAGCGTGAGGAAAATATAGAGGGAGAGAGAAAAGGAAAATGTCCAGAAAATAAAGTAAGTCACAGAACAATGGCCAGCTTCATTTATCCTTTAAAATTGCAAGTCTAAAAATAGCTTTTCTATTATTATTATTATTATTCATGGTAATTACCAGGATTCGTCTGTAGTTCTCACTATCATTACAGGTCCTCAGACTGAAAAAAATAGCCTATGCACACATGGCAATAATCACCTGGCTAAATAACCAAGAGAGAAAAACAGCATTTACAGCCTCGGCCCTCACTGTTCACCCGGTGCAATTTTGCAAACAATCGATCAAATATGACAGAGGGAAAAACTGCGGCAGAAAGGAGTGTGACGTAATTTGAAGATGTGACTGGAGCATGGCTGAGTTTTACTGAGAGCTGGGCTAAAGCCAGATTAATTCTGACGCGCAGTCCGTCTGGGCTAATTGCGATTGTTTCTGAGAGGATTTAAAAGCAGGGAACAATAATTCAGAGACGTGAGGGGAATTCACTTGGATTCATCAACGCTGGCCTATTGAGAAGACAGCTCCACACACACACACACAGGAGTTTTCTTATCTTACACTTAAACTTAACTCGTCTTACACTAACAATTTACCTTATCTCAAACTGAACTTTGGGGATCTAAAACAAACAAACAAACACACACACACACACAAACACACACGCACAGTAGTTACGCTGAAACTTTGCGTTACACTTCAGTACGTGTTTTGCAGTACGTGTTCTTACAGTGTGCTTACCCAAGAAAGTACTGGTAATATAAGGTAACTACATGGGTTAAGGTTAGGTTTAGGGATAGGTTCACGGTTAGTACCTACCTATAGTTATAACCCAGCTATTGTAACTGCTATAATAAGTACATAGTATGTACATGCGAAATAGGACTGTAAAATAAAGTGCTACCAAACTTTTTATTGTTTTTTCCTGTTCTCTGAACTTCTGTTCATAGAACCATCTTTTTGATGATAAATGTTTGTGGCAACCATATGCTTCCTGTCATTACTTGGAAAATGTGGTCGTCTTAACTCAATCTTGCTTGTGAAACCTCTAGATAGATGAATGAATACATCTTCAGCAATGGCTGACAAACTTAATTACTTGCACAGTTAAACACTGCTGTCTTTCAGCACACAAGAGCAGCAGCTTGCGTCAGAGAACAGCAGGTAACCACATGAGAAATGGAACGTCTCTGCTATCATCTGAACATCATAATTACAAATAAACAACCTATTTATACAGTGACAGACATAAATGAGAGTAAACAATGATGCTTTGGTAAGAAAATATGATCAAACACCTCTGCAACATGTTAAAAACATTCACATCTCCAAACCTTACAAAAATGTACTGTTCGAGTCTGGTATAGTGATGCTGTCAGATGGTAATACCATGGTACTTTTATATATACCATGGCACTGAATGATGACCATATTCATTTTCATATATATATATTGATATTTCCATGGTCCTCCGAGGTACTTAAAAAAACTGGGGTATGCAGTGTTGGGGAGTAACTAGTTACATTCAATGTAATTCAGAAATAAAAACATATTATTCATGCGTCACTTCATCTATCCCATCTATCCCTGTCATTTCTTTACACACACACAAACGTACACATTACCATCAAACCCAGAATTAGTTTGTGGTTTCATACATAATCTGCACTAAAGATTAGAATTCTATTGAACTCTCATTTAAAAACCTTAAACTTTAAAGTAAAACAAATTTACGAATAAAAACATCAGATTTCTGTTATATTCACTTCAGAGAAAGGAAAACAGCCCAGAATAGCAGGCAGAGGAGCGGATGAGGCTGCAGTCACGACTGTGGAACTAAGTTTTAAGCTGTTTAAATTGAGAAATGGATCATTGGCTTTTGAGACTCGTGTGCGTTACACCTACAGCACTGTGAGGATGAGCTCTTCATGGTTTAGCTTGTTGGGTTTGTCTCTCTAGAGCCTCACAAACATGATGCAGAGAAGAGGATACAATTAGTCCAAACTAGGTTAAAATACTGTGATGTGGGTGTTTGGAGACCAATTAAAAAGTTTAAAGCAGCTGGAGATATTAACTTTTACAGTAGCAGCACTGCACTGATAAGGACTCAGGGTGTATAAAACATATGGTTTGGGGTCAGAAAGATAACAAAAAAAAAACTTTAATTCTGCAAGGATGTGTAACGCTGCATGAAGGTGTAAAGGCGAAGAAATGCAACGGTATTTTATTTAAATGAACAAAAAGATAATCCAAGGAGACAATGCTAACGATGATCATTATCCAATGGAGAAACTGGCAACAAAACAGCTTAGTCAAACTAAGACACTAACCAACAACTCAAGACTAAAACACTGAGATAGAAATACAAGAGTTATGAGTGAACTAAACAAGAAACAGGTGAAGAACATATTCAGTAACTATGGTAACAAACGAAGTGTGTACTAGTAACCTAGGAACTGAGGAAACAGAAACAAACACAGGAACAAAAGGAATGAACAGAAGATCAAAATAAGAGTCTCATAACTGAACTAACTGAACCGTGACAGGATAAGAAATTGGACGATAAATTGATCAGTGACAAGACTTTTACATTGTCCAAAAAAAATAAAATAAATCTATTTCAAATGAATGTTGTTCTTTTGAACTTTCTATTCATCAAAGAATCTGAAAAAAAATGATCACGGTTTCCACAAAAAAATTACGTTATTCAGCTGTGATAATACTAAGAAATGTTAATTGAGAACTAAATCAGCACGTCAGAATGATTTGACACTAAAGACTTGAGTAATGGCTGCTGAAAATTCAGCTTTGCCATCACAAGAATAAATTACATTTTAAAATATATTAAAATATAAAACAGTTATTCAAAATTGTAATAATAATTCACAATATTACTGTTTTTACTGTATTTTTGACCAAACACATTCCGCCTTGGTGAGCAAAAGACTTCTTTCAAAAACATAAAATAACATTTGTTCTTCAGGTGGGGAATGGGCTCACCTGTCCACAGTTGGGTGGCACAGAGGTCTGCTGTCGTTGGGAGACAGGTAACTGCAGGAAGCCGACCCACCCACCACACGCATCTTAAACAGTTCAGTAGTCTGTGGAAGGCAAAACACAGCTTTCTAGCACAAATGTAACAATTCTATTCTTTATTGTCTATCTCTATTCTCTAACTATTCTCCTAAGTTTCTCCTACGATCTCCTGAGAGTTATGGATTCAGAATAAAGTCTGTTTACTCCCTCTTGTTTACTCCTCACCTCAATCATGCATGCTGCACACCAACCCCTGACAATATTAAATAACTAAGAAGAAATGATACCTCAGCATCAAATCAGCATATTAGAATGGTTTCTGAAGGATCATGTGACACTGAAGACTGGAGTAATGGCTGCTGGAAATTCAGCTTTGCCATCAAAGGAATAAATGACATTTTGAAATAAATTAAACAGAATGGAATAAAAATAGAAAAAAGTTTTAAATTGAAATAATATCACAGTTTTACTATATGTTTGATAAAATAATTGTAGCCTTGGTGAGCATAAGAGCAGGGCTGCCAACTTTTGAGTACAACTTTTGTAAAAAAAAAGAAAGAAAAAGGTTTTGGTCACTTTTTGGTGCGATTGCCAAAGGTTTTGGTAACTAAACAGAATTTCCTTAAGTTTAGTGATAACATGTTACAATGTTTACATGGTACAATAACTGGTAGCCTACTGTTAGGCTTGACTCAAATTTCAGGATATAAATCCTTTCGCTTGAGATTCAGTTCCGATCCTGATTCAATATCGATTCATTTGGATAAATATCAGGTACAAAATCTCTCAACTAATGCTGTAAACATACAGGGAGCCCTGTCAGCTGGTATTATTCTTAAAGGTTAAAATTAACAACTCAAATTAATATAATGCGTTTTTTATAATAATAACATTTTACTATAATATGTAATAGGCCTATAGTGCTAATATTTAGCAAAATACTCTATAGTATTTTTTTTCTTGCTTACTTGCTTACTAAGGTAAATGTATAGAAGCTTGCTTCCGCCACAGAATAAACATTTTCGAAAGATAATTGCCTTCTGACTTTTTTCCTCAGAATTGCGAGTTTCTCTCTCACAATTCTGACTTTATAACATGTAATTGCGCAATTGCGAGATAAAAGGTCGCAATTATATATCACGCAATTGCAAAATAAATGACCTTTTTTATTTTTTATTCTGTGGTGGAAACAAGTTTCCATATAAATGTAACGTGACATTTTTTACAAGCTGTTTAATTGACGTCTATCCACCGTTGAAACACGGATGGAGCGATTACAAGAGACATGATTCATTTCAGCAAGTTATACTACACGCAGGATTCGTCGTTCCATCAGTGATCTCAAGCCTTGTCCAGAGGCAGTAAATTAGCCCCAAACAATAATAATAATGCCACCACTGTGCTTTACAGTTGGGATTATTATCATATTGAATGCAGTATTTTGCTTTTCCCCAAATGTAATGCTTCTCATTTAAACCAAAAGTTATATTTAGGAATCTGTCCAAAAGACATTCTTCCAATAGTCTTCAGGCTCACGGTCTCTGGCAAACATTAGACGGGTAGCAATATTCTTCTTGGAGAGTGTTTGCTGGATGGTGGACTCATAAACACTAATCTTAAATAATGTAAGAGAGGCCACAGGTCCTTTAGATGTTACCATGGGGTTCTTTCTAGAATATAAAATGTCTTTCTCCTGGAGTGATATTTGTTAGACAACCACTCCTATGTAAAGTAAAATTGTAGCTTCTTACTTGTATAGGTTAATAGCAAGTCCTGTAATCTGATAGGTGGAAAAGAGTTTTGTGTTCTATGCATGTGCGCTGATCAATGTTTATATGTGAATAAAAGCCTGAATTAAATCTGTTCGTCTTATAACACGATCGTGTTTCTTCAGAAGACTTGGATTAAACAGCTTGATTCGTATTACTTGTACCATCTCTTTATTAACTTTTTGAAGTTTGAATTGAGGGAAAGTTTCATTAAAAATATCTTCATTTGTGTTTTGAAGATGAAGTCTTATGGGTTTGGAACAACATGAGGGTGAGAAAATGACAGAAACATAATTTTTTTGGGTGAACTAACTCTTTTCAACTCCGGGTTTACCTTTGTTCAGTTGACCAGGGCCAATTGGATCCCATTAATAATTACCTTATTCCAATGACCTTTTCAAATATCTGATAATCCTAAAGGTTCACATGCAAGTAAGTGACAACATATCAAAATTTTATATAGGATTTAGAATAAGATCTGATCCTTATAAAGATCAAATGTTTTCTGCAATATGGAAAATTCTTAATTCACAAACTTTCTGGCATCACTGAAAATAATTATGAAATTCTCTTGATAATATCATTTTTTGGGGGTGAATTAATGCATTAAAAGAGGTTTGAAAAAGGGCATTTGTTTATTCCTTTCTCTGGGAATGACAGTAGTATAGTGGAACTGAGGAAGAGAGGAACATCAAGATTTTAAGCAGATATAGAACAAAATGGAGCTGCACCCAAGCGTACAGAGTGATAAATTAAAGATTTAATGGGAACCAATTAACAGATGAAAACGGCAGCAGTCTTTTGTTTGAGGAGGTGAGTTTATATTGGTCCTTTAATTTATTATCCTGAGAAGACGTTAAAACAATACAACTCTGCTCTCTGCGGTACTGGGCAATATGTTGTACTGAAGCACTTAGAAGACAATGTAAGATCTCTTGTGTCTTTCTATCTCATTAATTTTCTGAAACATGTTCTAAATACATTCAGTTTGTTGTAGAGCTCAAGTCTCCTAAACAATCTAATGGGTCTAATACTGTAAGAACAAATAACTAATGAACAAGACTGGTGTTACAAAACAGTGACATCTATGGCATTTAAATGATATGAATGAAGCTGTAAGTTAAATATATTATACTATGGTAATTCAAAATATATTTAGAATTTTAATTCAAGATTATTCACTGACTTTATGACAAACTTCATGAATCTTAAACAAGAATCTCTTTTTTGGGAAACCGGATCCAACAGTGGATCAGAGGGCAGCGTTGGCACATGACCATTTATGGTGACATTCCTGCATATTCAAACTTATAAGGAAATAACATAGCGCTTCAGCATGTATCTAAGGTAATGACTGATGAATAATAATTAACACATTTGTTCATATTCAATCAGTAAGTCCAACAGGTGTATACAGTACACATGACCATTTCTCTTTCTCCTCATCTCTCCATCTCCTGTATTGTATATTTTCTATATTGCATCTCCTATAGTTGGTCTGTGATTATCCATCCCTCATCTGAATATTTAAGCTTGCTGGGAGAGCAGTGTCATAATTATCGAGAGGCTTCTGTCATAATAAAGAAATTCAATATCCCATATACCCTAGCTCTAACAGCAGCACATTGCACGAACATCAAAACCTGAGAGTAGTAATCTATGATCATCTCACACTCACCTTTACGATCGTATTTTTTTTAAATAAGTAAAGCTTATTGCAGACACTCTGTCGCAAATGATCCCAAGAAAGAGTCCTTTCTACTCTCATCAGGAACGGAGGCCCAAACCTGGAGAAAGAAAGCAAAAGTCAAAATGAGAGATAGCACAATTTTATGTTGACCGAAGACTTATTTATTTTTCCCTGCATCACTACTCTAAGATTATCTGACTATATAAATATGCACTTTCTCAATCCGGCAAGCTCTAATCTGATTGGTTGACATTACAAGAGTAAGGGTGTCATGTTATACCTGTTTAAGACTCTTATTCTGAAATATATTTCTGTTGCATTGCTTCGGTTTTCCCTTCCTGTTTTTGAGATTGTTTCCATAGTTACCAATTATGGTTTTCATGGTTTCTGATTATGTTCACCTGTGTCTTGTTTAGTTCCTCATTTACCCCTGTATATATCTATCTAGCCCTGTAGTTCGAGTTTATCCGTTTTTGTCTTGGTTAAACTAAGCTGCCATCTCAACAATTTGGATTATCTTCTTGTTTGAAATAAACTACTGCTGCAATAAATCCTTGCCTCACTCTTCCCTCCCTGAACATTACAAAGGCGACACAGCATTTATTAAGTCATGCTTGCTTGTTGAGGATGAAATAATCACTGGATTTGCCAGAGTTTGCCAGGTTAGCAACATCAAATCTTTGAAAGACATTCAGAGTTTAGTTTGAAGCAATTTATTAAGCATTAAGTTAACTAGATAGTCTGTAGAATCTATAAAATATTTCCATTATTTTTCCAGTGTTTTCTGTATAAACATTGGTAGAGATTGCTGTGCCCCCTTTTATCCACACCAGTCTAATATTGTGGTATAAACTGCGGTCTCTTGCTTTATGTATGTCGTTCAGACCATTACCTCCTGTCTAAATGGACAGTTATTGGCCAGAATAAGCTGCAGTGTGGTTTGTCGTTTCGTCAGCTAGCCAAACTGCTGCACCACACACAAAAAATAAGATTTCCCAAGAACTAAAATAGTCACTTCCCCAGTAATCAGATATTACAGGTAGTCCTGCTCCTAACTAGTGACATTCAAGCAAACAGAGCAATGTTTTGAAAGTGCTACAGAGCCAAAGCACTCACACTCTTTGGGGAAATTACCTACGAATGGATTTTTTAAAAAAGTTGTCTCTGCACATTAAGTTAGGACAGGATCAAATTAACATTGCAAAAGTTACACAATTCACCTCTCCACATTGAAAATATGAACCTACTTTTTGATATAACTCTTATATTTTGTTGCAATTGTTGAACCAGAAAGGCAACTTCACTATCAAATGTCGGCCAGAGGCTGGGAGGCATCTGCCAATAAGGTGCAGTACACAAACTCTTCCACTTCCTCTTTCTCTCTCTCTCTCTCTCTCTCTCTCTCTCTCTCTCAGGCCCTAAAATGTCATCCTGGCATTTGTAGGTGTTCCAGGGGAATATCCGTCATCTGTTTCCACCCATTGCCCTGTGTCCACGGGTGAGGGAGTGAGACTTTGATTGACAGCGGGAGGTTAGGGACAAAGACTGCCAGATGCAGCACTCCGCAGAGTCCAGTATCAGTGCATCTGTAGTTGGATTTATTCATTATATTTATCAATGAAAGGTTAGATTTTTAAATTTAAATTTTTAAAGAAAGATCAAAAGGATAAACAATGCAGATTTATTTTTTACAGCCATCATTGGTCATATTTACCAGGGGTGCCAGTAATTCTGACCACAACTGTAATTATAAACATTTAAGCTCCATTTAACTATCCATCAAAGAGGTTAGAGCATTCAAATTTCAGGGAGGGATTCAAGCAAACAATTTAGGGTTCAGTTGGCAAAAAGGTTGGGAAACCCTTAAATGGGATCCTTCTGTAACATTAGGTTTAAGATAGTGAAGTAGTGGTTTTGTCACCTTGTAGCTTCTTGGCCAGATCCAGCAACATTGCAGAGTAACAGGAGGATCTTTGAAGAACCACCCTGATTCAAGAATTCTGATGATAATGTCCCTGAGGGTGGTAACCTGTGACCTTTGGGCTCTGCGGTGTATGGGGACGAAGGGAGGGAGTGATGGATCCCTACGAAAGATAAAAAGAAACAAGCATCGTATTAAACATCAAAAGTGTTGCAAAATAATAGTGTGTAATTATAAATCAGTTCAGTGATAAAACGAGAACCAGTGCCATCAAAAATAAAAATAAAGGTTTCATACATTTACAGTGAGTTAAAGGGGTATTTATCCAACAATTCCATTATTTTTAATTGTTTACATTTTCATATTTTCTCTGCTCTGCACCAAGTCTAACAATGCCCCTTAGCTGTTATAAAATCACCGTAAAGCACAGGTTCTTTGGGCTTATTGCTTCAATACAGTGCATCCGGAAAGTATTCACAGAGCTTCACTTTTTCCACATGTTGTTACAGCCTTATTCCAAAATGGATTAAATTACTTATTTTCCTCTAAATTCTACAAACAATACCCCATAATGACAATTTGGAAGAAGTTTGTTTGAAATCTTTGCGAATTAGAAAAAAAATGAAAAAACGAAAAAAAATCACATAAGTATTCACAGTCTTTGCCATGACACTCAAAATTGAGCTCAGGTTCATCCCGTTTCCACCGATCATCCTTGAGATGTTTCTACAACTTGATTAGAGTCCACTTGTGGTAAATTCAGTTGATTGGATATGATTTGGAAAGGCACACACCTGTCTACATAAGGTCCCACAATTAACAGTGCATGTCAGAGCACAAACCAAGCCATGAAGTCCAAGGAATTGTCTATAGACCTCCGAGACAGGCTTGTATCAAGGCACAGAACTGGTAAAGGGTACAGAACAATTTCTGCAGCATTGCAGGTCCCAATGAGCACAGTCGCCTCCATCATCCGAAAATGGAAGAAGTTTGGAACCACTAGGACTCTTCCTAGAGCTGGCCGCCCGGCCAAACTGAGCGATCAGGGGAGAAGGGCCTTAGTCAGGGAGGTGACCAAGAACCCAATGGTCACTCTGACAGAGCTCCAGCGTTTCTCTGTGGAGAGAGGAGAACCTTCCAGAAGAGCAACAATCTCTGCAGCACTCCACCAATCAGGCCTGTATGTAGAGTGGCCAGATGGAAGCCACTCCTCAGTAAAAGGCACATGACAGCCCGCCCGGAGGACTCTCAGACCATGAGAAACAAAATTCTCTGGTCTGATGAAACAAACATTGAACTCTTTTGGTCTGAATGGCAAGTGTCATGTCTGGAGGAAACCAGGCACCGCTCTTCACCTGGCCAATACCAATACCAGCAGGAACTGGGAGACAAGTCAGGATCGAGGGAAAGATGAATGCAGCAATGTACAAAGACATCCTTGATGAAAACCTGCTCCAGACTGGTGCAACGGTTCATCTTCCAACAGGACTACGACACTAAGCACACAGCCAAGATAACAAAGGAGTGGCTACGGGACAACTCTGAATGTCCTTGAGTGGCCAGCCAGAGCTAAACCCGATTGAACATCTCTGGAGAGATCTGAAAATGTCTGTGCACCGACGCTCCCCATCCAACCTGATGGAGCTTGAGAGGTTCTGCAAAGAAGAATGGGAAAAACTGCCCAAACATAGGTGTGCCAAGCTTGTAGCATCATACTCAAAAAGATTTGAGGCTGTAATTGGTGCCAAAGGTGCTTCAACAAAGTATTGAGCAAAGCCTGTGAATACTTATGTACACATGTGCTTTTTTTAAAATAAATTTGCAGAGATTTCAAACAAACTTCTTTCACATTGTCATTATGGGGTATTGTTTGTAGAATTTTGAGGAAACTAATTAATTTAATACATTTTGGAATAAGGCTGTAACATAACAAAATGTGGAAAAAGTAAAGCGCTGTGAATACTTTCCGGATGCACTGTATGTACTGACACTGAATATGTAAACGTACAGTAGGTGGTCAATATGCTCTTGGTGATGTCAATATATGACTTCTCAATGACCCATTTTTGCAGCTCAATTTCCATAAGTGGCTTAAATGGAAAGCGTGAGTGTTATATACCGTAGTGTGTTCTCTTACTTGTGTTTTCTATACAGTATGTTGTGTATCAGTATGTGTAGACACCAAGTAGCACTGGTTGAAACATGGATACATTTATTCCTGCATCAATCTTATAACTACCCTTTGGTTTCCTTGGTGACTGCTGGCATGCTCTGATCTTTCACTTCAATCAGAAGTGGATGTTTGATCCTGAATTGTGATTAAAAACCAACAATGCAGGACGACACACACACGCACGGTTTACGGGGACTCTTCATAGGTGTAATGGTTTTTATACTGTACAAACTGTATATTCTATCCCCTAACACTAACCCTACCTCTAAACCTATCCATCACAGAAAACTTTTGGCTAGTGTAAAACACTAAATAACACAAACACTAAATAGCTGATTTTTTGTCATTTGCCTTTCATTTCATGTAAGATGTCTGACAGAACTCTATGCTTGTAGACTGTTCCTAGACATTAGATTCTACATATAATATGAATACAGTTACATTGACGAATACTTGACACCATCAAAATAAGTTCTGGATAAATATTGGTTCTCTTTAGCAATCCAATGAGATAAGTAGCACGTGCTTATGTACATGTCTTCTTTTCATGGCAGCATGGAAATGTTTCTCTCTCACTCTCTGATTCGCTCTCTATCGTACACTCACAGCAGGCCTTACTCGTCATTGTCTCATTTGAGGGCCAGCTGAAGCAGATTGAAGAGGGGAACTGTGAGCTTGTGAGAACCATAATTAAACTTGGCCCTCACTGACACACACATACATTTCACACTTTCTCAGATGCAAACACAATAAAACCAACCCACAGTTTGAATGCCTTTGCAGAACAATGCACTCCTTTTTGGATATTATTCTTCTGTTCAGCCATGATTTTATTTTAAGGCCAAAGTAGGAGCCATTAGAGGCTCTTAACAGTGCTGGTTAGTTGTAGGTCGTTAGTTTTTAGCTGTAACTGATTACATGTAATCTGGATTACATAATCAGATTCCAAAACAAAACATTTGCATGATTTCAATTCTCTGATGTCAGGTAACGGTCATAATAGTCACACCTTTTTGTGTTTTATTTTTGTGTTATAGTGTTTTATTTGTATTGTTTTTATTTTAAATAAGATTTTTTTATGATTTAATTCATTATCAGCTTTATTTATTGCTCCTGTGTTGTGCATTTGTTTGTGACACGTTTACGATGATGCCACGGCCACCCACTTTTAAGCAGTACTAAACTGCAGTGGAAAAGCTAACCGAGCCAAGCCATACCATGCCGAGCCATACCATGCAGTGGAAAAGCGGCATAAAATTTATAAAAAAGTAGTCAAATTGTATTACCTAAAATGTGTAATGTAATAGATTACATTACTCTTTAAAATTTTTGTAATGTCATTTGATATAAGTAGCGTATTACACTTCAAGAGTAATCTATCACCCACTGGCTTGCCTTCAGTCTCAGCAGTTTTCCTTTGTTACCTCACTATATGGAGCAATACTTTGAAGATGAGAAGATTTGACATTACTTTGCTATAGGAGTCATGAGTTTCAGAACTGAAAACTTCCTTGTTAGTCCAAAAACATATTTTATTGTAACCAAGCCCAGAGAATGACTCGTTATAGAATGTGCCTATAGGTGAAAGACAGACACTGCGTGTTAGTGAGATGACAAGGAGAGAGGAGCGATACAGGATAACTGGACTACAAATAATATTACCTAAAGGGTCCTAATGCTAGGAATGTGTTTTTTTAATTTTCAACAATGTGAATGTCTCAGTTGAGCATTAGTTGTTTGTTCGGTACATCTCACTGTGAATTCACTTGTAAATCAGTCGCAATTTCGGCGCAGGCTTTGCAAACAGACTTTTACGATATGGCCTTGACAGTAATGCCACAACATGTAAGTAACTGTTAATTACAATGCATGATCTGTGACCAGTGATTTCTGATATGTAATGATTCATGTAGCTACAGTCAGACATTCTTTGTCTGTGTGTCAGTAAATCAAACCAGTGACTAAACAGTCAACTTCACATTGTTTCTCTTAGTAGGATGAAAATAATCTTATTTAGACTGATTAAATTATATATAGAAAGTAGGGGTGTAACGGTACACGTATTCGTATTGAACCGTTCGGTACGAGGCTTTCGGTTCGGTTTTCGGTACGCATTTTTAAACCGAACAGTTCGTTGGACCATTTTTCCTGCCGACCAAAATTTCGTTATTTCAAATGCGTGGCAAGCGCGCTCATAATGTAAGAGACGCTGGCGTAACCACAACATTGCCCAACATCAAATGGCAAATGTAATGTAAGTGGAACGAAACTGAGCTACTCGTTATTGTGTGGTTGACGGACCGTTTATCAGTTTGGACCAATGCAGCGCGAGCCGATATTAATCAAGCAGCACTGTTACTACACAGCCAAATCCAGTAAAGAAAGCATTTGAATTCGCCACTGAAGTAATTACATCGCTGCGAGATCTAGTGAGAAACATTCACATTTCTCCGTTATTAACGGATCAAACAGCGCTGACGTGCAAACCAGGAAGAAACATTGTGCCATGAATGAACTATCCAGTGTCCACAGATCAGCAACATTCACCATGGATTTACTGTAGTAACACTACTAACTGTAACCATGCAAGTTTGGCAGGAATAGTATAGGCTATAATGCTTTCAAATAACATTACGTTGGTTTTATTTTGACATTATGAATACAATTGCTGCCCTCAAATGTTAATCTGAACTAAAATAAACCTTTGTTTAGAACTACTACAATATTACATTTCATTTTGTCCAAGGAGCTGTTTTGTTTTATATGCTCCTAAGAAAGTAGCGAGAAAGTAGTCAAGTATAGCTCCATCATTGCTCAAAGTAAAAAAAAAATCATACTTTATGTTTTAATAAAAATATAATTTAATAAAATTAAATCAAGGAAATTTCTCTGGCATTTCTTTCTTTTTGCTGTATCGAAAACGTACCGAACCATACCGAACCGTGACACAAGTGTATCGTATCGTTACACCCCTAATAGAAAGCAATCAAAGAATGCTCCCTTTACAATCGCTGGAGCTGTCAATCAAACAGCGGAAGTTCATCAGTGGCTGAGTTCTGGACTCTCGCCAAAACTCCCGTTATAATCAACAAATCTCTTATTTACATTCTGTTTGCACTGTTAGTTATGATGAAAGCTTTTGTGAGAGTGCAGAAATTGAGTAACAATGACGAGATCACAGCATTCATGTGCTCAACATGTCTGTGATTGCCTACATTCTCATCACTGCAACCTTTCATGCCATGATCTAAATATAATGCTATAGATCTAAATATAGTGCTATAATCAACACTTTCCACCAGTAGTTAACCTTGAGAGCTGTAATAGTAAAGATATCAGCCAATCACAGCAGTGGGCGTTTACACCGTTTGAAGGGGCATGTCTGTTGTGAGACTTCAGGGCGTTCAAATCAGAGGGCTAAAATCAGGGTGGCTAAAATGCCTTTTATTTCTAAATTCTGACAATTTTGATGTAAAAATCATACTAACATAATAAGTGCAGCCCAGGAAACATTATAAAACAATAAAACAATGCAGTTCATGACCCTTTAAGTTACTTGTATAGCACTTGAGCCATAATGTTAATTAATTTTGACTCGTTTACAAGCTTAACTTGTATTTAACCTGGACTATTACTTTAATTCCACCACACTAGATACATGACAGAACAGCTCTAAGGAAGATGACGACTCTAATAGCAACATTAGATATTAGTAATTCATTAAAGTGGCAGTAAAAGAGCAGTCCATGCAGAATTAATTCTTCGCTGGTCTGGGCTGGAGAGTCCAGACAATACCAGGCAAATCTGCAAGAGTATTGCACAACATTAGAGAGGTGGAGTGTGTATTTGCTCAGTTACACATGACCTCACCAAACCTCTATCAACTAAAGCTTCAGAGAGACCCAGATGTGAGTCTAAGAACAGTTCAGACAGATGACCTTCTAACCTAGTCTGTCGATCACATCTCAAGGGAGGGAATTTGGTATATGCACTGGACAAGAGGGTAAAAATATTGTGCTACCAAATGTGAGCTACAATAGACTGTAAAATGTTTGTAATTTTTACAGAAAAAAAGTGAACAGTTAATTGGTTAACTTTGTTACCTCACCATATACAGTGAAAAACTGTAGATTGGTTTAATTGGTAATTGGTTTATCACTAAATTATATGAAATATGGTGTAGTTCCTGTGTGACAGCACAAGATTATATTTTATTGAAATAGTTTTGTTTATTCTTATTTCAGTCATGCAGTCATCTGTTATGCGGTGTGTACTTTAAACTTAACACCTTTAACCTTATTATTGCTTATTTTCGGGTTAGGTAAAGGAAGTCGATTCGAGTCTGGCCTAAATTATAAGCATAAAATGCTTCAACTTTTGTCAAGACTTGTGGTAAGACTCAAGACTTTTGTGGTAAGTTCTTGCTCAAAGCCTTAAAACACTATAAATCAAAGCCTCGAAGGCAGACAATACAAAGTCTGTACAATAATCATGCTTTCAATCAAAGGTGTAGACAGCTCTGGGCTTCTTGTCTTCAGCTCTGGGCTTTAGAGTCGGGGGTTCTGACGTATCAGTATCCAAAGAGGCAATCAACTCTTCAGTATTTTATACCTCTGTTGTTTACCGCCAAAGTTAGGTTACAATCTTCTTGATTGACGCACGTTGTAACTTTCCCAAGACTCAAGATCCTTCTAAGGCCTCGCAGGTGCAAACTGTCCGCCTTTTCATGTCCTTGAACTCCTGTAAACTAAGGTGGCTGATTTCCTTTTAAGGTTCTAGGAGTAGGACCACAATAGAACCAGAGTTCATTGTGTCCTTGAAAACACACACACAGTCCCATTTCGCTCTCATGGGTAGGCACACACATAAATAATTAACGATAACTGTACATCTCTGCCCAAGCAATGCATTATATTAAATACATTACCCAAATATGTGTAAAAGCATCTAAAATAAATAAACAAGGAGGCTGAGTAATTGCATTTCCTTGATATTCTAAAACAGTTCATATCGTCGGCATATATTACTGTCATTATATTATTATTTTTGACCAAATTCAAGTTCAAAGGGAGTTACAATGTTTATGACCAGTGAATTTAGGATAATTTCAGACATACGTGTTTTGTCTGTCATTAGATGGCCGCATCTGAGGCAGTAAGTGCATTACATTACGTTTTAATCAACTTACAGGTTATAAAGTTTACTGTAGCAACTGTATGTGGGCACTCTGTTTTTTTTCCATTCCACTCCATTTTGTCAAATTCTCATGTTAATAAAGATGAAGTGCTTTGCACAGGCTATTTAAGACAGTAGTGGGTATGACTCGACGACAAATGCTAGATTAATACTCTTCTCCATTCCTCAAATACATAAAACATTAGCATTGAGTAAAGAATACAATGTATGCACTATCCTAATTTGTATACATCTTGAATCTGAAAGGGATGCTCAATTTTCTGTAAAAAAAAAAGTTCAGTTAAAAAATACAGCAATTTTAAGAAAGGGCTTTATAAGTGGACAAAAAGCTGTGACATAATTGCAGAGTGACAGAAGACTACAACCCACATTTTAGTGCCGATCGGTAACTGTCACGTATAATGAGGCAGAGAGTCATGACAAACTGTCTCTGAAGCTTTCACTGCAGTAGTAGCTGTATGTATATAAAACATGCCTTTAAGCAAAGTCAGCAAAAAGTTATTTATAAAGTTTCTCACAGCTTGATGAACACTCTTAATATACTGCGCATTGTAAAAGAAATGAGGCTCATGACAAAGCTGGGTAGCACTTGTTTTCTGATATTGATGAGCTATAATTACTATATCTGTAAGAAAACTAGTTTTAGAACAAGGTGAAAAGCACAGGAGCATATGGCAATTGGAAAAAGGGATAATCCATAGTCTTAAAATGATCAGAAGTGAAATAAGAACAAGTGATCAAGTTTTCGGTCGAAAACATTACGATAACAGGCTAATCTTTTGTAACCGGACCAAACCAAATGTTCTCTCAGAAAATTGGTCAGGTGAAAATACTTTCTACTGTACATGCCTTAATACATCAACACATATTACTGATTATTTCAAAATGGCCTCCAGTCAGGCCAAGCAGAGGAAGATGGATTTATCTTTTGATCCTTAGTTCTACCCAAGGACAAGGTTACTTACTAACTCAACTTTAAGTTACTTTTTTTCTTGTAACCATGCTTGGTCATTGAAGGTCTAGCTATAATACCCCTTAAAAGTCCTTTCAGGTAATAACTGTTGTACAAAGTGTTATACAAAAATACATTTTAAAAGAATTTACTTCAATTGACCTTGCAGATGGATCGCTTCATTATCCTGTATGTTGTAGAGGGTTATAACACAATAAAAGTTTATTTGGAAAAAAGAAAGATGCATACAGATAAGAACAAGGACGTAGACTCTGATTCCCAATCCATTTGTCTTTCTTTGCAGTAATCCCAGTGTTGTTATTTTCCATCAGATGGAATATCAATTTCTAAATCTAACACATGGCAAACGTTCATTTTTCAATAAAGCCTTGGCAGACACCTAACACAGCCTCATCTGATTGGAAATTGCACAAGAAAAAAATATTTCATTATAGTAGAAAAGGCCAAATCATAGAGAGATCTACAGTATATAAGCCTGATTTGCTTTACACTTCATTACACTTTCTAATTCAGTATTTTCAATATTAGCCATATTTAAAACTTATACTGTAGGCTATATATTTCATCATGTCATGAGTCATTTACAATGTTTTACTGATGCTACCTATCTGATGATAAATGTGGCTGCTGTGATCAGCAATGCAATTAAGATGGATAATATGCAAAATGCTAAAATATTTAATAAATTAGCCAACCGCTGATAGCCAGATGAGCAGTAAGTAAAGTGTTTTGACAGAACCATGTGAACCTTGTATAATATACTGATAATATGAGTTGTTCCACAACCTCTAATGTGAATATATATTCACATACAGTATTAATAATATGTAAGCAAGGAATTTCAGCTGGTGTTGCACCCTATATGCATTTTTCCCCCAGAAAAAGTTCACATATATTTTAATAACGTACAATCACATAAGAAGATCAACCCTTGTGAAAAAGAAGTGCACTCAATTGTACTGAATGTCCACTTGTAGTGTACTTCAAATCTTAAGAGCACTTGAAGAAAGCACACCTTCTTGCCCATGTTTTTTACAATTGCTATTACAAATTTGTAATAAAAAGTGCACTTTGTAATGTCAAAAGTTTTACTTTAAAGTACACTTAAATCATGTTTTAATACCGGTAATCTTTTCTCATGCTTTAAAGTACACTTATATCGATGTGTTGACTAGCATAAATAAGCACATGTAAATTAGGCTACTTGTAATTTGAACTGTAGTGTGATATTCCATATTAAAGGTAATATGTTTTAAATTGCAACATCCTCATTGCATGTGTAATCACAAATATATGTAAATACATGACATACAAGTTTCAATGTAATTACATTAAAGTATTTTTTTTGTTTGTTTACTTAAATGCTTGTCAGTACATTCGGCAGTACATTTAACCATATTTTAAAGACAACCGAAGTAATTATGAAAAGTAATTACATGTACATGCATTAAAGTCCTTCTTAAGTGGGTAAAAAAAACTTCAGCTACATGCATTTAATATAAATTTAAACTATAATAAATTAACATGCAGTTTAGTGTCCGTAAATATTACATTCAGTTTGCAAAGTGTTTTCTTTTAATTATTTCTGTTATAACTATATCTATTTTTAAAAGTATGCTAAAGTGTACTTCTTTTTCACAAGGGATGTCACATCAGTAGCTAGAAAAAGTTGTTTTATTCTACATGGAGCAAGTTGCCCCTTAATTTAGTTTCATCCTCCACTTTTGACAACCCTCATAAGCACTGTCATCAATCTTCAATCGTCCACCTGACAGCCATATTACATAAACATGCTATAAAGACTTGTAAACCGGGTTGTATCTGTAATTCAAAAAAACGTCCTAATTTTGAAGTAGAACGTTTTCTTTCGACCTTTCAGTGAACTTATGATATACAGTGCCATAACATAGCTGGGAGAAAAAGTAAGCTCATTTTTAAGGAAAAAGTCGTGCTGCAACTATCACAAAGATGCATCAATGGACTGAGAAGTCACCGTGTACTGAGATATTTCCGTGTAAATATCTATCTATAATGCTACATTTTCCAGCACATTGCCTTTTATGCCTACATTTTTCTTAAAAGTGCTGTACGCTAATATTTTTGGTGGAATACCACAAAATATCCCTACTACCTAACAGATATCACTGAAAAAGATGTCCAGAGGAATCAAATCTGTCTGTGACAGCCCTAGGCAATGTAAACAGCAAAAAAAGGGAAAGGGAGTGGTCCGCACTTTTTTCATCAGAAATATTGTATTTTCTGGAATTAAAGTTAGAATATAAATTCTAGCATCGCTAATCTGTCATCGCAGCCCTCTCATTATAGAGCAAAAATGCAGCCAACAAAACAGAAGAAGTTACACAGCTTTGTACAGTATCTATGGAAAACTGAAATGGTATGTGAAATATTTCGAAAAGCTGGAATCACTGAGGGCGATGACGGTAAATTGGATGACTCGGCAGAGAGGAGGACACAGTGGTTTCCTCCGGTCTAAGTGGGCGGTTCTTGGCCAGAATAAGCTGGCACGAAAAAAAAAATTCTGGCCTTGTGAGAGATGGGAGTTAGCACAAATCTCGAATCATTTACAGAACCTTCAACTGTCAATATACAATTAGCAGAAGCAGTGCATCGATTTTCTTTATGTATCACTTTGGTTACCTGAGAATCGCATGGAACCTCCTCTGGCGGACAGGGGTGGAGCCTGGAAAGCGTAGATGACATCACTCTCTGAGATACTCGTCATATCATCTTCATCAGAGAAAGAGCGCTGGAACCCATTTGAGTTAATCTCTGTCAAAATCACCTATAAGAGAAAGAGAAATGTTCATTTCAAAAGGCATTGCACACCATGAAACGGATTATTCCGATAAACGAGCAACTTGGGTTTTAGTAAACAAAGAAGATAAATAGTATATAATGCGGTCATAGTCAGATTAGTATGGTAGTAAGCTATTCTAAACCAACCATGCACATACTCATACACACATTACTGCCTCCCACCACAAGGGGGAGCCACCATCTACAGTAGTATATTGTGTGGGATGCCCTGCTAATACAAGGCTAAGTTTTTACAAAGTTTTTACAATAATAATAATAAAAAAGTTATTTAGGCAATGTGCATGTTGCTATTATTTTACTAATAATCTAAATCACAAGCACATTATATGGTTAGTTCACAGTTATTATATTTGACATTTATTTACCCTCATGTCATTCCAAACCCACATGACCATCAAATATGGTAAACGGAAGCTCAAATGTGCATGCTTGACATGAGAATCAATGAGGTTTGTGTTCCAAACAAACACAAAAACAGGTTTGTGTAACATCACAGTAATCATCATTATGACATGTGGAATGTTGGACCCAACAAAAGCCAAAATCAAACAGTGCAAAATGCACCAGGTTTCAATAAGTGATGATGTGATTGAATGCATGTTCAAGGATTATAGAAATGATTATAACAGTGTCATTAAACATGTATCTTGCAGCACAATAACACCTTGAGCCCTGGCTGAGCAAGTCTGGGTAGTTTCCATTAACCAACAGATGGAGTGTTCAGAGGAGGCAGTTTAATGGCGTATGAATAGAGATACATGCTCTTGTTCGCTATTACTCTTCATAAGCCTGGAAGATGTATGCAAGAGGAATTCTTCTCTGGCAAGACTATGTAAGGTGTGTTTGTGCAGTGCAATACAATATTTTATTATGAACGAATGGTGTGAGTGTGTATTGCACACAATGTAGTTCAAGAATAGGAACAGATGAGAGAGAGAAAGAGAGAGAAAACACCAGCAGATATGATAGACAGCAGGTCTCACCTGGTCTGAAGAGATCTTGCCCTCCTCCGCTACCATGGCCCTGAGTGTTGAGACCGACCCAAAGAGAGGCACAGCCAACCCTACTCTCACAAACCGCTGACCTTCATTGTTGAACACCAGCGTCACATTCAAGGCCCTAAAAACACAATAAACATACATATTTAGCACATCATCTAATACAACTGTTCATGATGTCAATTTGTAAGCAAATTCATCTAATTCACTATGGGTTCCAAGGGGTTTTTACCATAGCAGTTTTTCATTTATAAGAAAAAATGGGAAGTCTCTTCAAGTAATGGTAACCACAGACATTTTTGCAACATTAATGGAACATTAAAACTGAAACACAATGTGTTTAAAGCTTTTAGTTGTCTTAAAAATGTTGCTAAATGGGACTGCAAAGGTTGTTATGGACATTAAAGGGATAGTTCACCCACAAATGAAAATTAGCCCATGATTTACTCACCCTTAAAGGGATACTCGATTTTAAGAGTTTCGATAATTTTCCTATTTAAAACTTGACTCTTCTGTAGTTACATCGTGGACTAAGACCGACGGAAAATGTAAAGTTGCGATTTTCTAGGCTGATATGAGAGTATAGTTCCTAGCCATATCAGCCTAGAAAATCGCAACTTTACATTTTCCGTCGGTCTTAGTCCACGATGTAACTACAGAAGAGTCAAGTTTTAAATAGGAAAATTATCGAAACTCTTTGGTCATTTTTTTTTTTAGAAATGCTAATGGTCTTGTCCACTCCAATGATCTATGCTAAGCTATGCTAAAAGTGGTACCGCCAGAACCGGAGATCGGCTGAATGGATTCAAAAACGGTAAAACTGAACAGTTTGACTCTGGGGGAGTTGTAAAATGAGCCTATTTCCAAAAAAAGTGGAGTATCCCTTTAAGTCATCCTAGGTGTATATGACATTCTTCTTTCAGACGAAAACAATCGGAGATATATAAAAAAAATGTCCTAGCTCACCCAAGCTTTATAATGGCAGTGAATGGCTGTATATTTTTCCATAAAAAATACATAAAAGTGCATCAATCCATGATACAAGTGCTCCACGCGGCTCTGGGGGGTTCTGAAGTGAAGCGATGCGTTCGTTTAAGAAAAATATCCATATTTAAAACTTTATCGACTAAAATAACTAGCTTCAGGCAGACGGCCAACACAAGTTTACTTACGACAAAAGATTAACACTTAATGATTAACGTAGGATGTAGGAGTAGCGTAAGCTTTGATGGCTTTCGCAGTTCAAACAAACAGGGCAGGGCAACAAACTCAAGCTCCTCCAACATTTATCTTAAAAAAATTCTCATTTTAGACTTCTAATTCGTGACTTGTGTTTTGTTTTGCTCTATTCTGCGCTTCCGCATTCGTCATTACGTTGTACGTCAGGTCAAGGGTTAGTCTCTCGATGTAAATCGATGTGTACGGCCGTCTGCCGTAAGCTAGTTATTTTAGTAGATAAAGTTTTAAATATGGATATTTTTCGAACACGAACACGAACGCATCACTTCACTTCAGAAGGCCTTTATTAACCCCCCAGAGCCGTGTGGATTACTTTTATCATGGATGGATGCACTTTTATGGACTTCACAACAGAAACGGCCATTCACTGCCATTATAAAGCTGGTAAGAGCCAGGACATTTTTTAATAGAACTCCAATTGTATTTGTCTGAAAAAAAGAGTGTCATATACACCTAGGATAGCTTGAGGGTGAGTAAATCATGGCGTAATTTTCACCGTTTATAAATCACACTCTCGCAAATTATTCCAACTCAAATTTTCAGGGAAAATGTTTTTAAATAAAGACTGGAAGGACTGAAGGAGTTGTTGGAGGCTTAATGGAGCTTTTTTTTTGTAAATGAAACATAATTTTTATTTTTGAGTGGACTATCCCTTTACCCATGGTTAAAAACCAGTGTAACATAAGCCGCGTTTCCATTACCCTTCAAATTGCGGCAAATTAAAATTGCAAATTTAAAATACGCCCAATGGAGACACGTCAATTTCGCAAAAACTCCCATATATTGCAAAAAAGTTTTTACGATCTCATGAGGGGGTTTTTCAGGCAGTTCGAAAAAGGAATACTCCGCAAAACTGCAATGGAAACCGTTTTTGCGCATTTACAGGTCACCTTGCCATTAATGCTTGGATAACATGCCTACGTCTCCTTCAAATAAAAATAATGGCTAGTGCGGTGGCTGGGATATATGCAAACCTACCAACATCCATTGCCATAATTGTTGGAATGACTTATTGACTGAATGACTTGGAATAACTAATCGCAAGAGGAAAAAATTACACTTCAGTCGCAAAATTTATCGGTTGTCATAACGTCATTTTGCAATAGTTTTTTTTAGAAAATATCGTAATGTGCAAATCTGTAATGGAAATGCGGTTACATACTCTTGTGGCTTATTGCTTAGTGTGTGAAAGAGTAAGTAACCAATCAAAATCTATTCGCCACATGCAGGGCTACAGTCTGAGTGAGTGTAGATATGTCTGGTTGTGCGTGTACATGTTTTGAAGGTTGATTTAAACCAGCACGTGTCTCTAACACTGCCACATACACACCGCTTGTGGGTGCAGAGCACATTAGGGTTGGGAGCTAATCTGTTTCCTGCTGTATTTGTTTGGCTTGAATATAGTTTTTATATACATACAAGCCAGTTGCACAGCAGCTGACCGTCTCAGTGCAGTAGCATTTTTCACTGCAGCTGCAGTTGTGGACATTATGGCTCTGGAGACTTGGGTGGACTTTTAGATGCCTCTCTCTGCTGCATTATTGAAAGCTGTATGTGAAATGCTGGACCCAACAAAAGCACTCAGTTGTAAAAAAAAAACTACACTCTAACTTGAGTGAACCAGTGAGAAGTCAACCGAAGCTTTTTAGATTTTATCTCAGAGTCTGAATCATGTGACAGAGTTTTATATATGTGGACTGTCAATCAAACTTAGCTTATTCTGTGTTTTCAGAGTGTGTCTGGGTGTGGTAAAGTGCAGGTTGGATGTGTTACCACTTGCAAATACATATTTGTGCATTTTTCCTTTGAAAAGTACAGTCTGACTAGCGTACCAAATATCTGCAGACACCAACTAGAGTTAATCACATTGATGTGAAAACTGAAAGCACTAATTGGGTAAGTTATTGGGACCAAATAAAAAAAAAGGAAGTAAGACAAAATTATTTTGCATTGTGACTTCATAATGCAAGCACAAATGACACATTGTGCCACCATGCCATTCCAAACACATACAACTTTAATGTGAATAAACTATTTTGACCACTCTTTTAATATAATGATTTTGCAACACTGGCTCATTGGAAAAACATGACTCCAATAGAATAACTAAACAGTACCTATACAAACAGAAGCAGATTATTGATTAATAGAGAATTCTTTTTTGTGCATTTCCTTGCCCAATACTATGTTATGACTTTTTAGCATATAGTGCCTGATTTGTAAACTAATATATTTTGCCATTTGCATCACATAACCAACTCCATATGTATAGGCTTTTCTGACATAGTAAACTTGCTTGGTAGCTCATCTGGTACAGCACTGCACTTGCCATGCATCATTTTATAGAAATGTCGCCAGCTGCACTTTTTTCCCAATGAGTCTGGGTTGATATTTTTAGTCTTCTAAATCAATACGATAACTTTCCGTGAGTATCAGACTGTGGTGAATTAATGAGAGTTTGTGAGAGAAGTAGCGATGTCTGATTTTTGAAAGAACCATTCTTTTGAATAAGATCATCATAATAAATTGGTGTATCCAGTTCACAAAACTGGTCCGAATGATTTGGACTGATCTGGTTCTCGAATATTCACAACAATTTACATTTTTGGGTGAACTAATCATTTCAATTGTGAAGTATATTAGTAAAATATAATTGTAAGTACATATCATAACACAAATGGTTGTACAAATTTAAATTTAATTTACGGGAATGTATTAATGAAATTCATGTACAGATAGTATTACAGTAATGAGAATATATATTTTTTATTTTACAAAAAATGAGAATGATTTCTTTTATATATGTATTTCTTGAAAGTTTAGATGAGATTCGCCCACCAGCTCAATGAAAGATAATTTATTGTATTTGATCTCTCTGACTAGAGGCACTTGGGCACTGTAGGCTGTGCTGGCTAACCTGATTGGCTCCCTAAAGTCTTGGCCAGGAGTTCAGCTCACATGTAAGCAGTGCTGGTCTGCTAACAGAAGTGTTTCTGTCTATCCATGGCATGCGTCTAATCTAATTTGTAGTCTTCATATTAATTCATAACAATAAGTATCGTAGGTTTTATCACTAAAACTTAAAAAATTTACTGAAGACCTTTCAATTTGGCCCCCTAAGCTCTCAGTGAGGCTAGATATGCCATTTTCACTTTCATGAATGTGATTCAGAAATGCTGGGAAATCTGAGTGTTAAGGACAGTAGGAACAAGTCTTCATGATGAGCCGTAGTTCTCTCCATATATTTTCTCGCGTTCTATTATCGGTCTGTCTGACAGGTTGACAGTCTCACAGAAGAGATTTTGCTGACTGGCAGTTTTTGAGATTTAAGAAAATTGAGACAATGTTCTGGTAAGAGCTGTTCACTTGGTCATTCATCACATGAAGAATTTCAGGGTGGCTAAGGACACGAACACACTGAAACACACAATAGCAAAGATACACACAGACACATATACACACAAACACGTATACAGACATAAAAATACATATAGCATACAGACAATGAGTCCTAATAGATTTCAAAGAGACACAGACAAAAGGAACAGTAACATACCTGGTTTGTCGTAGTGGGATTGGAAGTGAAATACACAGGAAAGGGTCAAAGGTGTTGCTCTGTTTAAGGCAATGAGGGCACGTCAGTGATGACCTGAAACATAGAAATGACCATGAGACATTTAATTATTTTTTCTTTAAAACACTCAACCATAATAATCAATAATAATAATAATAATAATATGAATTTTGATTTTGATTGACTTGATGACTTGATTTTATGGGTAGCTTTGTGCGGTTTAAAATTTCAAAACCCATTCATTTATCCATGTCCATGTACTTTTGGTCAAATAGTTTGTCTTTAGTATGATGTCTCACATCAACGAGAGTCAGATTCTCGTTCTTACAATTTGACTTAAAACCTTTACGTAAAGGCTTAGGCCAACTCAGTGAAAAAGCACTCAATATGTATGTCTTAACTGGCTTGACCATGTATTTTTTATGTTTTTAAATGCAACTATAGAGTATATATTTAATATGTTACGAAAGGCTTCCCTGTGGTTTATTGTCCTGTATTTTATGTGCCACATTCAGGGCTTGACATTAAAGGGGCATTATGCAGAAATCCCGTTTTTGTCAAACAGCGACCCCTAGAGTTACTGTGGAGTACTTGAATTTAACGTTACTGTCGTAAATACCACTCACTCAGAGCGTGACATGGCCTGTTACATAGTATACAATAGTACATTGTGTTTAATTTGTCGTTTAATGAGATATAATATATGTTGTTAGTGGTGAGAATTTTCACGTGATTAAATACATAGATCCGACAATTTTAATGGTCCAGAGGCAGAACTTTTGCCAAGTGTGTCAGAGGTTCTGGGTTCTAATCGGTACTAGTAGTATAGTTTATTTTCCTCATCAAAACCGATTGTTTATTAGTGGTTGTATTTCAAGCAGGGACATGTTTTTTGTGCATTAGGTTTTGTGATTTCACCATAACAAAATATAGAGAGTCTCTCAGTCCCCGCACAGATTCAGGCGCGCGTCACAACAGAACACTGTAACTTATCTGCACCACTGATCGCAGAGGCAACGAGCACTTTGGTCAATTGATTTAAAAAATAACACATTTCAGATCGCCTCTTATTTAACAAACGAACGAAATGAATGCTCTACTAGAGTTACCTGGAGATGTTTTATTTGTTTGTAATGGTAACGTTACATTCGTGCCGCGAGAAGTTTCAATGGGGACATAACACACCCGCAAATTATGCCTATGCTCGTGTCCGACTCCTCGCTCGGTCAGTCTGCCGTTTCCTCTTTCTCTGTTCCTCCGACAATGCTTTCCTAGCTTTCTGCATCTTATATGCCGGCTCAGCCATTACGATAGTGTGACAAACTCCATCCATCTATACCTTGTTCCTGTGTGTATGTGTGCAGTTGCCGTAAAGGAATATGTTACATCGCGAGAGCTGATATCACGCGATACTTCCTGACGCGGCCCGCCGCACCAAAGTTGCAAGTGAGATTTTTTCGCTCACAGGCACCAGGGGGGGTCGAGACGCCCACCATTCAACCCGAAAGAAGTTATATAACCATTTCAATAACTCTGAAGCTGTTCAGTTAAGCTAAAAAAGCTGCATAGTGTCCCTTTAACTTTTTTGCCCACCAGCCACTGTGGCTAGTGGTTTCCTAAAGTTACTAGCCACTTAGAATCTTCACTGGCCACAATTTTGGCATCGATACCATGGGGAAAAAACGGCCATATAGATATATTTAATATTGTCTCATAATTTGGCAGCAGGTATATTAGGCTGCTGTCACTTTAGGACCTGACGCACAAACCCACTAACTATTACACGTTTTTTTCTTTCTCAACTGTTTACGTTTACTTAAAACATAACATTGTGTTTAAGTGAATACTCACAAAGACCTGCATTTTGACATTATTTTGTGTGTATTTGACTGTTTAAGTGCAATAGGCAGTGAAAAAGAACTGATTTTAGTACTGAGAGGCGGCTTTATGTGTGCGCACTGTGGGTGTGAGCACAAAATCTGCGGGAATGAGTAAAAGTATGAGCAATACGCGCAATCCCACACCAAAATTCAAGCCCTGTAATAAAAACAATATTCATCCGGAGCAAATGAAACGAGTGAGTGAGGGGAGGGGATATATAGTCTTCTTAAAAGACTATGTATATTATTTAAAATATAAAAACTGCATATATTATATATACTGTATATTATTATAATATAAAACTGTATATATTATCAATAAAATTCACCCCGCCAAAGTGGCTAGTAGGAGTGACTGTGTAACACGCCACTGCTGAAATCCACCCTCATTTGGCGGGTGTTAATGTCAAGCCCTGGCCACATTCCTTTAATCCTAAAACTACAATATTTTCATCAAATCCTCTGACAATTTAGCTGTTCAGGCTGCTGCATTCCAAAAACTCAATCTTTCTTAATCGCTATTATTGTCTTTCATTCCAGTGGAGAAAAAAAAAAAAAAAAAGAGTTATTTTAATGAGTATATATATTGTTTTCTTTTAAGGGGCAGTCACACTACACTTTTCATTCCATTGACTTCTATTAATACGCATGTTAATGATGGGAAAATCGGCGAGAAATATGGGCATGTTCGCAAGATCAAAAATGCATCTTGTGTTACTGGACAACAATACAAAAATACAGATTTTTGTCTGAAGAGTGGACCTGTGTGAGCATGTCTATACTCTGAGCCCGATATAGAGCTTCCTTTCATGACTCAACATCTGAACACTAGAAATGCATTTGGGTTCCGCAGGTGCAATGTGTTCACCTGCAGTGCAGATGACAGCTCGAAAACCAGCAGAGATGGCCACATGTTCTCATATTCACTGAGATAGAAAGCTTTGGAATGCATTGATTTCAGTATCTCAGCATAAAAATAAAAAAAAGAACAGAGAGAATAATGAAAAACGAACGCAGAAGTAAAAAGGATAAAAGTGAGAAATAAAGATACAAAAGGCATCTATAAGTGGAATAAATGAAAAAGAAAGTGAGGGAACAGCAGATGTAGAATGTGTCTGAGATTGCATCATTTTGGGGTCCAATTGTCTATTGTGAACTCGGCAGAGCTGTAATATCAACCGGTGGAACCCCTTAAAAAAGCAGCGCACTCCTACCACAGCCATAGTTACTCAATAGATGTGTTTTGCACCGCACACACAAACAAATTATACACTTAGAGAGAATGTGTGTATGGGGAGTTAGTGTGAAGATAAATGAAGAGCTGTGAAAATAACAGCATGTGACCATCATATCAGCAACAGCAATGATTATAATTGGCTGCGAAGTAACTGTGCACATCCAGTAGACCAAACTCAAACGGGTACTGTCACGTAAACCTCTTACGATCTGTGATTGAGCATATGTCGGTATCTATGTATACGTACGTATGGACTGGAAGTAAACAATGCAGATTCACCTGTGTTAGTTTACGTCATGTTGGAATAAATTCAAGCTAAAGACAATCTTCTGTCTCCTCATATCTATACTCATATATATATATATATATATATATATATATATATATATATATATATATATATATATATATATATATATATATATATATATATTATACGAAGATAGCGATACTTCACAGGTACAACAGTTTTTTTTTTTTTTTTTTTTGGCTTATATGTGGTTTAGAGCCATGGCAGAATCAACTCAGTACTCGTCTGTAGTAGGACAGGAATCATACCCTAAAATGGTATATAACAAAATTAAGTTTAATTTCCAAAATATAAAAATAAAAACATACCCGTAATGACATTAGACATCATTGCAAAAAATAATGTTCCAAAACAATGCGCCATTCTAGAAGACATGTTCTATAGCATGGTGGGAATACAAGCAAATAACATTTTTGCATTTTCTTAATTTTACAAAAGTTGGCTGCATTTGTAAAGCTTAGGCATTTAACTCTGTTGCCCTAGAATATTTTTTCTTTATTGTCTGAGATCAATTCATTAATAACTATAAACCAGAATTGTATCACAAATATTTTTATTTTAAATGTAAATTAATGTTTATTTAGTATTCAAATCAGGTTTTTTTTTGCAACATGGTTGTAAAAATGGCAAACTTTTTTTTAAGTCCTATTTTTGTACCCTATAGAATCACACCATAAGTTAAGGTGCCTCTTTTCCCATGCCATACTTGTGTTGTTAAGCTGCAGTAAATCACAGTGCCACTTAAAAGCACGTCCATTGAGAAAAGTGTCTTTGAACTAGTCTGGTGGGCATGTCAGAAGAGCATTGGTTTGTTGGGCTAAGGTGGAGTGAATAGACAGTATCTCTGTTTTACACTTTCCTCAAAGTCTTGAGTCGAATTGGTCTGTAATGTTAATTCAGTGAATGTCATTCTCATGAGAGACAATTACAAAATTTTTACAAAAGAAAGTCAAACCACTTTGTTCTATTGCAGTGCTTTGATCTAAATACAATGAGGTTCTTTTGTTTTTCTATTTGAACCCATACATTTTAAAACCAACTGTCAACTTCACTTAGTCTTAGATAAAAATGTCAGTGCAACAATGCACATTTTTTAATTATCCAGTTGCTGTTTTTGTGTTTTGTTTTATGGGACTAAAATAATCAAGATTTTAAGTTATTTTTGAGAAATTACTCAAGCACCCAATAACAGCTTTTTAGAATGGCTTTTTAGAATAGCTCATAATATTTTTTCCTCTCTAATGATCAAGCCTAAATGGGATCTATATAATTTCATTTTGTCTTATTGGCAGCTAAAATCATAATCATAGTATCCAAAGTTTGAAATAAACCAACACAAGGGGCAGAACGTGTGGAATTTGAATGACAGATATTTCTCTATGGGGGTACTGTATATTCTTCACGAGCCTGCTAATAACTGCTGATGGTACTGAACTCTCTTTGATCCAAGAATGGAGGTAAACTAGAACAATGGTGTCTCTCTCACATAATTCCATCCAAACCTATGCTATTATTTGTACAAGGAACATACACACAAACTAAAGAATTTTGAAGAATATTTCAAGAATTTTTACAGATCTTTTTACATACTTCAACTTCAAAGTGACCATGGCAGTCAAACTCCAAAAAAAAAACACAAATAAAATGTATACTGTAAAATCACTGTAAATGTATTCCATACAACTCATGCACTATATTCCAAGTCTTCTGAATCCATACAATAGCTTTGTGCGAGGAACAGGCCAAAATGTATGTTATTATTTACTGATAATCATGTGCTTGCAATGATCTCACGTCCAGAATTTTAATATAGTGTATTTTGATATGAAAACCAATGGTGTCCCTTGACTAGAAACAAGATTGGGGCAAGATTTTCAGTGCAAGCTTGATGTCCTGATTATTTTGTTGTTATCCAAGCCTTGGCAGCATGCTGTATTTGATTTGAGAGTAGCAGTAGAAGTGAAGATAAACAGCTTCAGAAGACTTGAAATATAGCACAAAAGTGATGTGCACTATCCCTTTTTGGTGTATTTTTATGTCATTATTTGACATGTGTCAAACTCCGCTCCTGGAGGGCCACTGTCCTGCAGGGTTTAGCTCCAACCAGCTCCAAAACACCTGCCTGGAAGTTCCTAGTTATCCTGAAGACCTTGATTAGCTGGTTCAGGTGTGTTTAATTAGGCTTGAAGCTAAAATCTGCAGGACAGTTGTCCTACAGTTTGACAACCCTGTATTATTTACTCATTCTTATTTTGTTTCAAACCCTATATGACTTATTTTCTTCTGTGGAACACTAAATTATCTTCCCCTCCTGTATGTAGTCAACTAAATTAGCACTGCAACTGGATCAATGAGTCAATAGCTTGGTTTCCATCCAAACGTGAAGCGAATCTTTTTAAAGTTTGCAAAAAAAGGAAGAAAAAACAAACAAATGCGAATTAGGTGCATTTCCATCAAGTTGTTTGAGCGGATGACGGTGGTATTGGTAACCTAGTAACCAACAGTAAATAAAACACCATCAGCGGACACATGTTCGCTATATACGTCAGAATTTATTCGGCAAATGTGTTTCCATCTCCCATTACTTGCATTAATTCTTTTTCGCACAAGTTAAAAACCACCTCAAGTGAGCATAAAACTTTGTTTTCCGATCCATGAACGGATTATTCAGATCAGTTTTGTGAACTGAATGAGGCAGTGAAAAGATCCAACTCAAAAATATGAAAAACAACTTACAAGAAGAAGAAAACAAATTCTCACACAAAGCTATCATATGTCTTCAAAAGATTTATTGTAGTCATGCTCTGTTCTACGGGGGTGGTAGAAGGTGCTAAGCACCCTCAAACGCAAGCAAGAGCACCCTCAATTGATACTGTAATAATATATTGGCGAAACAGATTTGGCAAACACCATTCATAGGCTAAGTGTGTTTGCGCTCTGGAGAACATCAAATGTATCTATTGCTGCGTCCCAATTCGCCTAATTATACTACGCCCTAAAAGTATGTACTCTTTTTGTGAAGAAAAAGTACATACTTTTGAGTGTGTAGCAAAAGAGTAGGCAAGCTTTGGGACATACTACTTCGTCATCATTAACGGACAGATCTGTCGCGTGATGTGTGCATCCTGTCACCGTAAACTGCCCATCTCGTCACAGTTAAAATCCTGCATTCAATCTAAGTTAATTTCTTACGGTTTCGGAGAGAAATGTTGTAGCACGTTCATCTGCCAGTCGTGGGTCTTTCATGCCGAGACTCTCCTTGTGTGTTTGGAATTTGAATATAATACTGCATTTAAAAGTTAATGGCTAAACATATCTTTGCAAAAGTTCACAATGCTGCTGCAGATGGAATATAATGTGGACAACATTGAATAAATACATTTTCGTCAGGTTAGATACTGATAATTATTTACTCAAACCCCTTTATCTAAACCTCTCTACATAACTGTCGGACTCACGTGTCCTCCATGTCTCTAGTTTTTGAACACTTTTCACTTGTATTTGTAGTTCTAACCGAATCCTCGTCCAACGCGCGATGGGTTGTGGGCAATATTAGCCGTTAGAGTGTGCATCGATCTGCACTTCGGATTCTGACCGGAAATAGTAGACCATCCGGGTCTCTTTGGAACACTCATTTCAACATACTACGATTTGGGACGTACTAATTCTATTTTCGAATACTATTTAGGACGGATAGTATGCGAATTGGGACGCAGCATATGTGTTTTTGCAGCGGTGAGCAAGCCAATCACAGACATAGTTGTTGATCTCATGAACGCAATCAGAACAATCAGAGCTGTTTAAGTTAGTCAGAATCCACTCACTGCTCAAAATCATAGACAGTATAAGAAATGGACAGAGCCCTCTCATTGGAACTCAGTTGAGACAGTTGAAGCCCATTTTTAGCGATTTTTGAGCACTTCCGTTCCTGACGCGCAGACTCAAACTAAGCTTGATGACGTGAGCAACCTGTCTGACAGACGTTAATCTTTTAGTAGCTGTGCGTGAAAATTGCCAACGTTAATCTTGCGAAGACGGGGAACTTGAGCAAAGAGTTCTTTGGCGTGAGTGAGCAGGAGTAAGTATTCCGTTGCTTTTATGGACTCATTATCTATGGGCTTCTCCCTTGACGGGACGTCCCCCCGATTGCCTGCGAGCTTCTCCTCCTGTCTGTACGGTAATTTCTGTACAGCGCGACAGAGAGTCGAGTGGTTATGACGCAATCGTTAGCCTATTTTTACAAAATCTGTTTCTACGGGGCCATAATGTAACATAGAAGGTAATGGAGCCCTTTATACATTGTCGTGTTTCTTTAGAAATAAATAATGGACAAATGGAGTCTTTAAACGCCTCAGATGTAAAGTTATTCGCTGTCAAAGTGACGCCAAAATGAATGGGAGTCAATGGAAATGCTAACGCAAGTGAAGTTCTGCTACAACATGGCGGCACCCGGCCGGCTTCAACTTCCGGTCGATGGATTACCCCCTTGCTCAAAATGCCAGAGTTTTTATTCAGTGCTGAGTTGTGCCGGCTCGCGAAACCTCACATTAACAAACAAAGTGTAGACATGAAGCAAGTAAGAGATTTATTGTGAATTGCTGGCAGCTTAAAGGGGGGGTGAAATGCTATTTCATGCATAGTGAGTTTTTTACACTGTTAAAGAGTTGGATTCCCATGCTAAACATGGACAAAGTTTCAAAAATTAAGTTGAACGTTTGATTGAGTATTTCTGTTCTCAAAATACTCCTTCCTGGTTGTCACAAGTTTCGGAAAGTTTTTTTCAAGTATGGGCGCGTATGACGTCAGATGCGCCAGAATTTCCTTATACGGTCCTAAGGGCACTTCTCTCGGAAGGGCGCGCGTGCAGCTGTAGAGCGATAGCCGTAACCTATGCCCATCAAAGCGCTGTGCATCGGCTGCGCTCGAATATGTCACCAAAGAAGTGTGTTTTCGGTTGCCAAGGCAAGACAACACTGCACAGATTCCCAAAGAATCAAGCGTTAAGGGACCAGTGGATGGAGTTTGTTTTTCCAGAACATCAACACAGTTGTGCAAGTGTTCTTGTTTGTTCCATGCATTTGGAGGATGATTTTTTTATAAACAAGGCCCAGTTCGAAGCCGGATTTGCTAATCGTTTAGTTCTCAAGGATGGAGCTGTCCCAACACTAAAGGTTAACGGTCTTGCATTGGAACCGCAGGCGGTGAGTAGAACTGCTTCAAATATCTGTGTCTATCGGCGTGTAACTTAAGCACAGCAAGTAGGCTAAACAACATGATAACGAATAGTTAATGTATCTATGGAGCATGCGATGTATGTTGTGTGTTTGTTTAAATACATTTGTTTAGGTGGCTACTGTAGGTGTCTGTTTGTTTATTGTAAAACCAAATCATGTCTTCATAAACCACGAGTAGACACACAAATGTTCTAAAACTTTGCGCGCTCGTAATTATTTAGCTCCGCCCACACGGCACGCCTCCACCCGCTCGGCTTTTTCCGGAAAGACTCGGTACAGCCTATCTTTCTTTTATAAATATAATAAAACTAAAGACTTTTTGGAGATATGATGGATGCAATATTACTCTATAGGTACTCAAGATTAACATGAGTGTTTCACCCCCCCAGCCCCCCCCCCCAGCCCCCCAAATGGGGTGAATGGATGCCCGAAATAGCGGCCCGGAGGCATTGCAAATATAGCCGCCGAGTGAATAGACTTTCCTTGAAAGGGATTTTGGCCTACATCTGCACTTTACTAGAGCACCCTCAGTAATTTCAGAAGTGATTTAATTCTGGAACCAGGCCTGAATGTTGTGTAATTTGATCGTTATCCATTTTAATTGGATGTGAAAGAGCAACAAGTACATTCATTTAAAATTTCTGTTTTATAAGCATTCAGTTGCCTTCACTAAATCTGCAGTGAAGGGCCTTGGCAGCCAGGAACTCAGTACCAGTCAACAGCAGAGCAGGTGGAACTGTTTTTCCCCAAACAAAAGAGGCTACGACCTCAGTCCAGGACATGTAGATCTTTTCTTAAAAAAAAAAGAAAAAAAAAAGGCTTTCTCGGTTTATTCACTTTTATCACCAGGGAGACAAAAATATATTCTATGAAAAAATAAAAATAAAAGCAGTCAAAACAATCCAAAGAGAGCAAAATGAGACCATGCCAAGGAAACACAAAGTATAATAATAATAAAAAACTCGGCTTCTAAATAAATCAAGGTCCTCCAAACTACTAGTCAATACTTTTGCAACATCAGGGGGGATCTGTTTGCAATATTTTTGTGCAGTCCTATACATCAAGTCATCTAGCTGATATGTAGCTAAAATCTATTTTTAATATGGCAACCAAACTTAGATTTGTTATCAACACTGCAATCCTATTGCCAGTGAGATGGTAGATAACCATTTGTGCATGTCTTTCCATTATCTACTGCAGCTGAAGCAGAATCTGATATACAACAGTGGCCAAAAGTCATGTCCGGAGGGGACATTTGCTTTTAATGACCCTTCAGGCTCGATTAAACAATCACAATATGAGGAGTATGATATATTGGGAAGAGGAATACACTAAATTTGGTTAAGGTATAAAATAACAACATTTTTTGGCAAAGAGGGCAATCTCCATATTATGGAATATGGGTTTAATAGTATCATGCAAAAATAATGCATAGAAAAACAAAAAGCTCACAAGAAATAAAGCATACATTGACTACAATGTAATCAACTAATGATATTTTGTTGGTTCTCCCTTGTTTTTGATTACAGCCGCCATTCTGCTGGGTATTAACTCGCTAAACTTTGTGCATGTGTCATGCTTAACTTCTTTCCAATCCTCCTTAAGTTCTTCCCAAAACTGAGCTTCATTGGATGCCCTGCATGACTTATCACAATTCAGGCATATAATTTCCCAAAGGTTTTCAATGGCTTTAAGGTCAGGGGACTGAGGAGGCCACATCTTAAGGCTGAGAATAAACACTTATTGCGTGCAACTTTGTTGCATTTGTAAAGTGTTTGGGATTGTTATGTTGGAAAATACACATATGCTCTCCAAACAGATCCTCCATACTTGACAATATTGTGTTCAGTAGGATCTTCAAGTATTGGTCCATTTTCAAAGTGCCAGCAACTTTGTATATCCTTCCAACACCTGCAGCAGGCATGCGTCACCAATCCCATTATGTTTCCTCTGCCGTGCTTAATTGTGCCATGTATGCATTTGGTATTAACTCTTTCCTCACTATTTACAGCATTTTCTGCAATTTATGAGACAACAATTCCCCGCCATTGACGGAATTTTCCGGCAATCCCCGTTTTCACTGTTATACGGCAGGGGGCGCTATTACGCATATTCTGAAAGAGTACAGATTCTTCTGATCAAAACACAGGTGAAGAAGCAGAAACAAACGATAGAAGCATTGCTTATGCACAAGTAAAATAATGTGATCATCAGAAACTAAACAGCGTATAAATCAAAACTGTCTAATGTTACAGAAAGAACTGTCGACCCAGAAAAAGATATAGTGCTGTTTAGATGCTTTGATCTGTTATGTGTATGGTGGATGAACCCAAGCGCAGACAGCAAATGACTTTCACAGGACTTATTAAAGGACAAAACAGAAAACAAAAGCCCACGATGGGGCAAAACAAGACAGGGCAAGGCAAATACTCAGACAGTAAACTAACAACTACGACAGGAACAGAACTTCTTGATGACAAGACTCTCAACAGATTACTCACGGCAAGACTCACACAACGTATGACGATGTCAAACAATGAGCCGACACAGGACAGCAAACACAAGGGGATTATAAAGGGAACACTAATGAAAAGGACAGGTGAAACTGACTAGACAATAATGACGAGACGAGGATAACAAGGGGGCGGGGTAACGTAACGAGACAACACAAGCACATGGTCCAAACAATTGGCCATGCGCTTGTACACAAAACATGATTCTGTCATGATCCTGCCTCACGACTAGGAAAATCAAGGATACTAAGGCAGAATCATGACAGAACCCCCACCTTAAGGAGCGGCTACCAGACGCTCCTCAAGGGGACATTAAACACGGGACATGACAGACTGTGACAAAGACACGAACCAACAAAACATGGAAAACATTAATAATGGCAAACATGAAAAAACAATAACAGGGCTGGGGTGAAACATCAAATACAACATACAAGGCAAAGGAGGTGGAGGAAACACAGAGTTCATGGGGGGGAGGTCCAGGGTGGATGGGAGGACTGGGGATCTTGGGTCCACGGGATGAGGGCTGAGGACGAGGACTCTGGGCAGGTTTAGACAGAGACACACGAGGAGAGGTCTTGGGGGAAACAGTCCGGGGCTTAGTGGAGACAGGGAAAACAGTCCGGGGACTAGTGGCGACAGGGACAAACGGGGAAACAGTCCGGGGACAAGTGGTGACAGGAACAAAAGGCGAAACAGTCTGGGGACTAGTGGCAACAGGTGGCAACAGGAACAAATTCAGACACGGAGGACACAGAGGATGAGGAAACGGGATTCCTGACGGGGGACATAGCAGGCGAAGGGGCAGGACTGGGTGCAGCGCTCTCCATGGCAGGCTTGGGTGCAACACTCACAGGGACAGGATCGGGTGCAGCGCTCACAGGGACAGGATCGGGTGCAGCGCTCACAGGGACAGGATCGGGTGCGGCGCTCACAGGGACAGGATCGGGTGCGGCGCTCACAGGGACAGGATCGGGTGCGGCGCTCACAGGGACAGGATCGGGTGCGGCGCTCACAGGGACAGGATCGGGTGCGGCGCTCACAGGGACAGGATCGGGTGCGGCGCTCACAGTGGTAGGCTTGGGAATAGAGCTCACAGACACAGTGGGCTCGGGACAAGACATGATGGGCACATCGAGGATCTTGACAAGCTTGGCAAGGTAGTCTGCTAGAGTCTCGGCAGCAACAATGATAGGCATCCTCTTACGAACAGACACCGCTTGCAGGACTGCTTCTGCAGCTTGATCAGCCGCAGCTCTCACAGAGGCAGATTCTGTAACCGGGCAACCAGCTGCTGACTCAGAAACAGCGCTTGCAGTAGCGGGTTCCGGGACGGCGCTTGCTGGAGCGGGCTCTGGGACGGCGGTCACGGCTGCAGATTCAGGAACAGCGCTTACAGTAGCAGTTTCAGGAACAGCGCCTTCAGCTGCAGACTCTGGGACAGCGCTTACTGTTGCAACCTCAGGAACAGCGGTCGCGGCTGCAGATTCAGGAACAGCGCTTAATGCAGCAGACCTGCATTCTGAGCTCTCAGTTGCAGCAGCGGGCTCTGGGACAGCGCTTGCAGTAGCGGGCTCTGGAACAGCGCTTGACGAAGGATGGGAGGCTCCCCTCTTCCTCCTCTTTCTCCTAGGTCGGGAAGCAATGGTTACAGCAGGACTCGTGATCGGCTGGACGGGCTCAGCGGAAGACAAAACAGGCCCTGGGAAGACCACTTCTGGTAGGGTGAGCTCAGATGACGATGACTCCGAGGGGGAATCCCAAGAAACCCGTCTCCCTCGTTTACCACGGAGGTCAGCGGGTGTGGAAGACGCCTCTGGAGTCGTGGGGGAACCAGCCTGGTCCCCAAGCGTCGCGACGCCTATCATTCGACCCTCGGGAATGATAGGTACGCGGGCAGAAGGTGAAGACCTCGAGGATGCAGCCTCGGACTCCTCCCGGGAGAAGTGGTCATACAGACGAGAGAAGTTCGACAAGATCCACTCACCCTCGGGTGAGTATGGAAGAGTGACACTCCTCCTGTTGCAGGGGGAAGACAACCAGACTTCTCTAAGGGGGTCCGGATAACGCTTGGTAGGGACGGGCAAACGGTCTGCAGGGTTCGGTCTTGGTCGGTTCATTCTGTTATGTGTATGGCGGATGAACCCAAGCGCAGACAGCAAATGACTTTCACAGGATTTATTAAAGGACAAAAACAGAAAACAAAAGCCCACGATGGGGCAAAACAAGACAGGGCAAGGCAAATACTCAGACAGTAAACTAACAACTACGACAGGAACAGAACTTCTTGATGACAAGACTCTCAACAGATTACTCACGGCAAGACTCACACAACGTATGACGATGTCAAACAATGAACCGACACAGGACAGCAAACACAAGGGGATTATAAAGGGAACACTAATGACAAGGACAGGTGAAACTGACTAGACAATAATGACGAGACGAGGATAACAAGGGGGCGGGGTAACGTAACGAGACAACACAAGCACATGGTCCAAACAATTGGCCATGCGCTTGTACACAAAAACATGATTCTGTCATGATCCTGCCTCACGACTAGGAAAATCAAGGATACTAAGGCAGAATCATGACATGATCATCATTTTAAATCCAATCCAGACAGAGTCTTTGACAAAAATGCGATTTTCTTTCCAGCTTTAAAAAAAAAACTGTCTTTTTTTATTTTTTACTTACCCATATTCAAGTGTTGATAAAATTAATGCATGAAGATAGAATATTTATTTATTCATTTATTTTTTAAAGAGGCTGCTCTGTTTGTTATTTTGATATATTGCATGTTCAGATATTCATACAACACAATATTCTGAGGCCCATGGGCATTTTGTGAAAATGATCAAAAATGCTGGCGCTGGCTGGAAACTTCTTTTTAAAAAATGTTGTCAAAGAAAGAGTTAAAACACTCCAGTCGTTTCCAACGAACATTTTTGAGACCATTTAATGCTAGGTTGTTAAATTTTGACTTGTCAGACTGCAGAACGTGGCTCCAATCTTCCATACTCCAATCCCTATGTTCTTTGGTTAATGCAAGGTGTTTTTTGCAGTTGATAAAACTGATAAATGGTACACAACCTCTCAATCCAGTCTCTTGTAGCTGTTCGTTTACAGTTCAAGGTGAAATTGGAGGTTCCTCACAACTGCACGTCTCATCCAGGTCTTTAGAAGCTGTTTTGAGGTGGTCCCACATTCAGGTGACCTTCAGCCTTCTGTCAAAAGGCTTTCTGGTCTTTCTTGACCAGCCACAGCACTTTACATTCTGCATGGTAGTGGTGTCACTGTGCTTTGAAATAATTATACGGACATTGTGACCATTTACATCCAGCGCATGAACAGATTGACCAGATTTAGCTATTTTAACAATATCCACCTTGGTCACAGAGGACAGCTCCATCCATCTGGCCATTTTCACTAAAACCCACAAAATAACATCTAATAATATACATCTTACCTCCCATATAGTGATTGAATTATAGACTGGGAATGAGTGCAAGCCTGGTATGACCACTTGGCCAAAAAAGACATCCAAGCAATTTGGTGTGTTTCATTGCATCATGACAAATAATCCGATTGAAACATCGAACACGTACATTAGCTTTACACTTTGGGCACAACATACATACAAAATAATTAATAAATATTTAATAAAAAGTTTAAATAAAGTGTAAAGAAACCAATATTCCTAAGTACAAGTTCCAAAGTAAGAACATTTAGCCAGTGTTTTAAATATATCAAAATCATATCTTGGCTTTTTTTTTGTCTTACTATAATATTCAATATATATCTTGCTTTTTATGTTTCAGTTCTTAAACAAGTGTTTTGTTTTTTCAATCATTTTAACCAAACAGACATTGAGGTCAACAGTCAAGTAGTTTCAAAATATTGTTTACCAATAAATGAAGAGGAAGAATGCTATTAATACTGTTGTATTTGTATCATTTTATTTATATAATTATATTTGCAATTCTATTATTATATTTATATATAATTATATTATATTTTTATACCGGTAATTGTATTTACCAGCAAAATGTACATTTTACTAAAATATTTTAAACTGCCCCATGAGACAGTAAAAATTTGAGTGATCACGTGAACTACCACAATTTTGAATTTACTTAAATCGATTTACTGAAAATGGACAGTTAAAACTGATTCATGCAAATGTTTCAAACTCAAAAAAAAATTAAACAATTTTTGCTATACAAGAGGCATTAATAATAGCCTACTTCTCTTTTAAATCTCATACTCATGAGCTGTAAGACAAGAAGGAATGATCTACTAATCATCTAATGATGCAGTATTTATGAAACTTAGTGAAACATTAAAAATCATACCAATATTCATGATACTGCTTAACTGTGAAATAGTAGCAAAATCATCACAAAATATTGTGAATATTCAATATACTGCCCTGCACTACCACAGCTCTAGCATGGCAATACAATATTATTACAACTACAGTAGTCAAAACTTCTGCACTGTAAAGCCATCTTTATAATCAAAGTCACAAGAAATGCTCGTAGCTGCAGATAAACTCAGAATCCAGACTTTAATGACCACATCATGTTTTGTTTCCCTACATTTCATATCTTATCAGAGATAAACCACTATAGGCAATGTCAAATTGACAGACAGATTGTCTGTCCACAGCAGTGTTTGTGTGGCGAAGATATGAATAAACAAGCAGGGTGAAATCCGAAATGTAGTCATTCTATTTTCAAAGTTAGAGCAACCAACATAGTTAATGGCATTACAAAATGAATCCATGAAATTAAGAACTCACTGAGAAGCGGAAGCTTTTCTCGAGATTAAAGAAAATTGCTGAGTCCATCTCTACCTGGCTTTCTACTTGCTGAGGAGCTCTGGTAGTATAAATGTGAGTGGGCATGAAGCTGGGAAAAATTGGGATATTTATAAAGAGCTTTGATGCTTTAGAATGTTTATCGAAGAAAAAAAACAAACAATTAAACCTACTCAAATAACTTTTGCTCACTTGAAAACTTAATATTCAGCATTTGCATATTGCTCACATCTGCAGAAGCAGAAATGCCGTTGGCGAGAAGGTCTTTGTCACACCAGAAATAGGTGAAAATAATGCTTACGTTTATTCTCTATACCAGAGTGTGTGATTTCATTGTGGATTACTTGATCATTTTCACTCTGCGGAAAGTTCCGGCGCAGATGTTTCAACAGCCCTGCAGCTTGAGAGAGACAGTGAATAGCATGAAGCCTGCTGTTTTCTAGAGTGTGCCGGATGAGCCCATTTCTATGAAGGGAGACAAAATCTCAGCCAAATTGCGGCACAGATGATAACCAGTCATTTTCTTCATTGATGGATGTCTGAATAAACCATGAACAAGAATATTTCAAGAATCTACAAGAATTATAGGGTAAAAATATTACTAATTAGTAATCAACTAATCCATTGAACTTAAGTGAACTAAATTAATAACTAATGATTTTTACTATTATTATTTTTTTTAGAAATGAATCAACACTGAACTTACTTAAGATGGACAATGACACTATTTTCTTCTAGAGCTACTGTACAGCCAAAACAAACTGCATTATTTGTATTTGTTGCATTATTTTCCTGTTATCACTGTAAAGCTGCTTTGAAACAACCTGGATTGTAAAAAGCGCTACATAAATAAAGGTAACTTGACGTGAAAATTGTGTGATCTAATGCAATTAATTAAACTGCAATTGACTGCAATTAAATAGTTTGCATGAGCTGTGTTGATCATATTGAAGGGAACAGATCAGATCAGATCAGATCACTCTGATCTGTTTGTAACCTACAACAAAAACTCAAAACACTAAAATTTGAAATAAATAAATAAGAGAAAAAGACCATGAGCTCACATGTAGGGATACAAAAACCTGGCCGTTATCGGATCTGCTTATGGTACTGGCGAAAATAAGAAAATACATTTCCTATTTATTATTGCTACATAAACATGATCTTGCAAATTTGATCTCTCCAGAAGAGAGATCTCTCTCACGCGAGTACAGGTATATATACTAGCAGCCTGCTCAGATAACAATGACATATAATAATCACATAATCGAGGTCACGCTGTATCGAGGCGTTTATCTCCGACACTGATCCAACAACATTTTGCTCATTGAAGTCATTGTTACATGTTCACAGGTTTTTTGTCCAGAAGTCATTTATTTCCAGAAGAAGAAAACAGGAGCTGCGTGGAGTTCTGACCATGTTTTTGTGAATCTGATTTGAAGTTTGGTTGCACTGACACATTTAATCAAAACTATTAGTGTGAGGGAAAAATTATCAATACTTTCCCACTAAAACTTATGTTTTAAACACTATTTCTTTGGGCAATTGTGATTAGTTAGGATTTGAAGACAATCAGCTCCCTAGCTTCATAGGTCGTGAATCAGTATATTGTGTACTGGTAAGGACAGTTGGTTCATTACACATTGGGACACTATTTCAGGCAACATGACAACATCCTCTTTACTTGTTACATAAATAAATTATAAATGTTAGCTAGTTTGTTCACTACCTGTCTAGTGATGTATGTTTATGCTGAAATATAAATGGTTTGGATCTTAAAAAAAAACATCTATCGTATATATCATTATATCTAGTGAGCTGGCTCACGTGATTTATTAATTTATCAGCCATCGATGCTTCCTGGTTTTTACAGTGGATTGTGGGACTTTTTAGGAAGACGGCCCTTAAAATGTCCGACTCCCTGTTAAGTGGCCATGAACTAGGGGAGCTGATTGAGACGCACCCATAGACTGTAAGATGTAGTTTCAAACATCCTATTTAACATATTTGTTTTTAGGGCCTTTTGTTCTTTTAACCTTGTTCTTAACAGCAGTAATATGAGAAGTAACTTTACATGTTTATCATGTTACAGTTAACAACAATATTTGTAAAATAAGGATTTTTGCATGCAGGTTGTTACATGCTAGTGCTACTACAGTATAATAACAAAATACTGTATACAGTACACAGTCAAGCATGCCTAATACCACACAAGTGTCCCAGTAGAATTCAAAGCTTAGGCAGGCGGATGAAGGGCGGACTTGATCTTAAATTAAAGACTAAGGGGTGTCTGACCTGTACTGAGCTTGGAAGTGCTCCTGAACGAAACTGTGTCGAGTTCCAGGCTGCTGTGAGTTTGCTGGGCCGGGGCAAGAACTCTCCTCCAATTCCACAGAATCCTGAGAGGTGCAAGCAGAAGGAATGAATGGAAAAAATATATTTAGTTGTTTTTCACATTGGGTTTTGGGATGAAAACTACATATTTTACACAGGGAAAGAATACAGTGAGGTTTTTTTTAAAAAGCATTTAGATTTATTGCATTAAAATGTAAAAAAAAAAATATATATATATCAGAATTTAAAGAGATACAAGCCATGAATGAATGTCTAACTGAGACGGATATAGCCAGTGTTTCTTGTTTTCCATTCATGGAAATCTTATTGCTATACTATGGAGATACATCAACAACACATCAACATTGATCCAATGCATTTGCATTATAGTTCAGAAACTTGAGCTTAGAGTTTTATGTCTGTTGGGTGTTTTGTGCCTAGATTTCTTTGGATTTCGTATCTAAACCTTCCATGTTCTCATGTGTAAATTTCAGGTTTATGTATTTATTACTTTACACTGCAAACATAAAATGACATTCTAGAAAATTGTGTTACAACAGTTTGGGGAAGGTCCTTTTCTGTACCAACATGACAAATGCCCTGTGAGGGTACATACTGTACAGAAGTGATTTACTGAGTGTGGATTTACTGAGAACTTGACTGGCCTGCACAAAGACCAGACCTGAACCCCTATTGAACACCTTTGGGAAGAATGAGCACCAATTATGAGCCAGACCCCATAACCAACATATCAACATATAGGCTAAGATGTGGTTAGCCTAAATGATATTGAGTTACAATTATTAAGAGATGATTTTTATCATTTCATGTACTTTTTAAAATAGGATTGATTAGTTTTTTTTATTATTTTTTATTAGAAGTGTCAGGACGTGGGCATTATGGAAAGTCATATATGAAAAAAATTATAATATAATGCATGTATAAAGGGAGGGAATTAGTTTTTCTCAATCGATTTGATTTCATGTCGCTGTGCTCAAAACAGTTAACACAGTAACCTGAACACTTTGTAATTGTCCTAAAAAGGTTGTACATTTTCCTTCATTTCATGCAAATTACAAATCACATGCATAATTTTCTCAAAACACTGTACACAAAATTCTCAAATGTTTTCACAGTAGGTCATACAGCCAACCAAAACTTTAATGTATCAGGAAAAAACAACTGCAGCTCTTTTTATTGGTTTTACAAAAAAAAAAACCACATCTGTGCATCAACTCACAACGGAGTTAAATTCTCAGTTGCACTTGGAATGTTCTCATTTAGCCCCAAATACATATCTGCTGAGTTAGTAATACACACAACACAGGAAAAGCAAATTTACTAATTGTTTACACAGTTATCTCAATTACAAAAACTATAAAAGGGGAAAAGAAACAAAAAAGAAAAAGAAGAATGGGAAAAGGAAGAGGTATAAGAGTGAGAGGTTTTTGGAGAGGATAGAGGAAGGGTAAAATTGAGAGGAACAGTGGAAGAGGTAGAAAGAGATGAGGGGAAAGGAATAGATTGTATAGGTAGAGGAGATGAGTTGAGGATTTAGGAGAAGCAAGAAGAGCTGAGGATGCAGAAAGAGGAGTAGAGGGAGAAGAGACGAGAGTGGAAGGCACTGGTATTAGTGGAAAGAGCAAGAGAAGAAAAAATAAGAAGACATGGACAGAGGGGAAGGGGAGAGCAAGGTGTAAGAAGAGGGATGAGAGGTAGAAGGATAGAGTATAGATGGGTTTCAAATGGAATCAGAGCCAGCCTCACTGAGCATGGAATATATTATGGTCTTTCCCTGAAAGAAGCTGCATGGACAGAGAGTTCAGCCTAACATGAACATTGTGCCACAGTTAATGTCCCTGGACAACAAGCTGCAATCCACTGGTGTTGTGGCACACAATGCTGTCTTGGGATCCCATAACACGGAAAGGCTTCTCAATTTTTTTAACTCCCTCAATGAAATTCACTTTTCGCAGGGTGAACAGGAGCAAATTGAGCGAAATTGTGTTGTTTGGGTCAATTTCTAATTGCACCATTCAGCACTGGTGCAAGAGTGGTTTGAGCATCACCCGCATTTCAGGACGGTGTTCCTTCCAGCATAATCTCCTCTTGGAGATGGAAAGTATATGATCACAACAACCAAGTCTTCCTCAAGCGATGAAAGAGGCCTGTGGAGAAGTTGAGGCACAAGGATGGATCTAACATTCACAGCTTTTTTCCCCACGATGCATGACTCGCGAAAATACATGAAATTCTTTGACCAAATGTAAATGAGGGACAAGATCTTTAAAGTTAATTGATTCAATGATTGCAGTATACATTTATTTATTTCATTACTTATTTTATTGTTTTGGGGTGAAAACTTCATTAAAGAACACGATTAAAGAACACGAAAAACATGTATTTTCATTCATGTATTTGTGCATCTACATACACAAATCTACAGATACACATCTATAACACACTTGTGGTTTTGATGTTGCTATTTATTTTTGATGAATGCATTACTAGAATTAGCACTGCAGTGCAGTGATACAGAAATGTTTTGCCAACATAAGAGTGTGTTTAGTTTGCTGTGTGAATTGTTTTGAGACCAACTACATTCATTTGAAGAAATACAGAAAAACTGTAATTAGACACTATAGGGGCCATTCTGAGCAGTCCATGATCAAACTTATTTCATTTTCATTTTTATATTGAATGAGGTGCCAGCAATACTTGAACTACCAGTTATTTCTCTAAGAAACTTGGCAAACTATCTAAACCCATAATGAAGATGCACCAGGAAATGCGACGAAGAATTTTACTTTATTGCATTCAAAGATGGTCAAAATGTGGCAAAATTTTAGCAAAACACAAAATACGTACCAATACGTACATATCTGCAGTTTCCAACAGAAATGAACACTAGAGGCAGTAAAAACAGGAAGCACTTTTAATCGTTTTTACACACAATTATGATTACAGGGGCAGCTTATGAATTAATAAAGACTTCACGCGGCTACTTGCACAATAATGGTGCGTTCACGTGCTATGGAAAATATGAAATTTTCCACTTGTGAACTGGTATTTACCAGTGTGTTGTGTTCAAGTGCTTTTGTTGATGGAGATCCAGACCTGTTATTTAGCTAAAACTATTTTAGATTGCTTAAGTGATCTGCTACAGCAAGAAAATGATTTATCAAAACTCAAACGGTAAATAATATGCTGTATATTTTCTAGATCATGAATAGTAAATATTTTTACCATTCATGACTCTTGCGTTGCTCTCCGCCATTTCGAAAAGGTCAGAGGTTATCTCATCTCGGCAATTCATGCATCAAAATATTCTACGAGTTGCCCAGTGGAAAATACCACATGAGGGGGTGTTCATGTGCATTTTCCACGTTGGCTTTTGGTATTTACCATAATTACCATAGCACGTGAACGCACCATAAGACATACTAAGCTTGCTCGGTAGCTCAGCTGGAACATAATTGTAGGCCCTACTTGTGAATCGGAGAGCTCGGGTACGAATCCCGTGAAAGACGAGTCACGGTAAAAGAGCTCAAAGACAAGAGTTCAAAAACAAGCTAAAATGGCATGGTTATGTTTGCATTTTTATGTCACATTTGCTTTTGTTAACATTGTCGGGTAGTTTTAGGGATTAGTGTAGGTGTAGGTTATTTTAAAATGGAGCATTTTAGCGCTACTCACCGGACATTTCAATTCAGAACTGCGCTGATATGTACAAACTCCAATGTAATAAAACGTTGACATATTCATGTTCATCTGTTCCGGAAAAAAACTAAACACGCTTTTAACGCCATTCACTGGACATTTCACTTTGAAACTGTCGTTAAACGCACGGCGCAACGTATTTTGCATTTAGCAAAAATGTTGCCACAGGTACGTTTTTCTAATGTACCTGGGCTGAATAAATGAGAAGAAGCTTTGTATAAAAATAAAATACTGCATTCACGGACATTCTTTTCCTGATGGGATTATAATTCTGCTAATTTTGCTTCCTAAGTTTTTAATAAGGTTATGCAAGGATAAACAGACATGTTCGGTTTGGATGGGATTAAAATCATGTCAAATACCTCTGTGAAACACAAATTTACCTAACCTCCCCAGGGACAACTAGTTCTCCAAACAGGGCTTAAGACATTCAGGGAATTATGGGGAGCAGTCAGAGAAAATGAAACATTAGTCTATGCAGAGGGAGGAGAAAAATGAAACCGTCAGTATGATAAAAGTCATTTGATTATTCAATGCAAATCCTAACTGCAGAATTAAACATGTCCTTACATATAATCTTTCCATATTGGAAGAGAGGGAGATGAATTTATACCGTAACACACACAAAATAAACTAGTATCTTTAGTGAACTAAAAGGCAGAAAGGGTGCTGTCAGACAGTGGTGATAACAATGTCATATTCACACTGAGACTGAGGCACTGAGCGAAAAAGGAAACATTGTTTGTGAGAAGAACTGTTATACAGTAAGTTAGAAGAAGAGACAGAGAGAGATGGAGCATAACTCTCAATCTGGCTGTAGTCTCTTTTCTTATTCATATCAGATGAATTGTCAAGCTTTCGGTGCACACTCGATGAAGCACCTTCTCAAAACTGGGTCAAAAGCCACTTAGCTGGACTTTAGAAGAAAGAATAGATGCCTCAGTTACAAGACTGAGCAGCATTTCTCTCTCTGTCTCTCTCTGTCAGAGTGCATGCTGGGAGTGAACGGAGCGTGGTGAGAGTGAGTGCGTTTGTGGCTGAGTGCTAAAACTTATCTATCTTTTTTTTTTGTGCGTTTGTTCTTTGTGCATTTAATTTTTCATTTTATTAGCATTTAAAGGTGTTCAAGTCTGCAACCAGTGTTGTGCTGGGAGGCATGATAATCCAAAGCACAATGATTTTGATAACAACCCACCGCCATGGAGTAAAGATGAAGTAGTGTGGAGCAGTTCTGGTGGGAGAGATTGTGGGATTGTGGCATCACGGATGAACAATGCAATTTTTCTTCTTTTGAATTCGGTTGAAAAGGCAAATGATGCTGTCCGAAGCGGTGTCGTGTTGAATGGCTCACTTGTATCGGTTTTACATTTAAGTAGCCCTTCTAAAAAGGTTATACTCTCCAACAATTATACAGTCCTTGCGCAAGAGGTATCTTGTTATGAAAATAAGTGTTTGTGAAGAGCCGTGAGCTGTTAAGTGGGGAAAGAGGCCTAAGGAAGAGGGGAAAGAATTGAGGAAATTGGGAAAGAGATGTGAGGGAGTGGGGAAAGAACTGAGGAAGTAGGGAAGTAACTGTGAAAACGTGGGAAATAGATGTGGAAGTGGGTAATGGCTACATGAAGTGAGGGAAGAGCTATGACAAAGTAAGGGCACAGGTGTGAAAAATACAAGGAAGAGCCATGATGAATTGACGGAATGTCCATGGTAAGGAAAGTAAGGGAAGATCTGATAGAAAGTGGGGGCAGGGTTGTGAGGAAGAAAAGAAAGAGTTGTTACAAATTGAGGAATATTTGTAGAGAAGCAAAAGGAAAAGCTTTGAGGAAGTGGGGGAATATTTATAAAGAAGAGAGGGAAGAGCAATGGTGAAGTTACAGAAGAACTACGAAGAAGAGAAAACAGGGTTAAGACTAAGTGATGTAGAAGCTATGAAAAAGTTGTGTAAGAGTTGAGGAAGTGGAAGAAACTCTGGAAGAGAGAGATAAGGAAGCGAGGAAGGAGTTGAGGAAGTGAAGGCAGACCTGTGAGAAAGTGTGGGAGAAAAGGTGTGAGGAAGAAAGCGGTGGCAAGATCTAAAAGGAAGTAAAGGAAAATTGGTTTCCCCATATCAAGAAAATCCCTCTTGATTGTAAGTCACCATTGGTGAAGCATCTAGTCTCATTAACACGACAGGTTTTCATGGAGTTGATGAAATCGATCTGGGATGCACTTCCCGTACAACAACGTAACTCGCTGCTTAACTACCATAGTACGATGCATCATTGAAGAAATCAACTAGCTAGTCACGACTGTTTTCCGAAACCTTATTGTCGCAAATTGGTTATTTAACCAAGTTGGTTAATGATGTCATGCAGTGGTGGAGTAATAACTTCTTTTAAAGAATCTGTTTGAGATCGAAATAATGCTAGATGTTTTCCTATAAATTACAGACATGGCATCTGAGGACTATACTTCTCTTTTTTTTTTTTTTTAAATCTCAATTTTGCTTTATTTCTATATTCAATCATAGGGTCGTTCTTACGTACCAGAGCACATACGCAAATGCGCACTCTTCAAAAGCTATGCTTTAAATCTCTTGACAAACTAAAAGACGTAAATGACATTTGTATGTATTCTAAATAAAAGATATAGATTGTACTGAATGTACTGAATTATTTGGCTCAAGATAAGGATTTATTGAGTCCACATGTCATGAAAACTAGAAACTATGCTTCTAACCACAGGTTAACCTGTCGATCCAACCACACAACTTTGCGATGCTGTTTGCGAATGTTCGTTAGAACTACGTTTTCGGGAAACACAGACTCTGTGAACTATGCTGATAACGATGAAACTTGCAACCATAGTTGGCTAACGATGCTTTTGGGAAACGCACCCCTGAGATCTGGTTTTCAACTGGTTTTTAAGTTCAAAATTGATGGCTTTGACTACACAGTGTAACATTATTGCAACATCTGATCATGGACACGACATTGTCGGTACATCCGTGATCAAAGGACTCGGAGGTTTTCAAGTCTGGTTTAAATCTGTTTTTTAAGTTCAAAATTGATGGCTTTGACTACACAGTGTAACATCGTTGCAACATCTGATCATGGACACGGACATTGCCGGTACATCCGTGATCAAAGGAGGACGGGCCGATTGTAGTTGAGGCTGCTGAGAATGAACCTGATTCAACTGAGATTATTACTAAGCCTAGTAAAACTGGCCCGCTCTCTAAGTCCGATGAGCAGGCTGAACATTTTCAAAACATTTGTGTGGCAGATGCTGATGAAATGGATGTAGAAGATAATGTTGAATTTGAGAAGGAAGCAAAAAAATTTTTCAAAAAGCTGTGGCAAGGCTTTTAAACAAGTCAAGAAAGATGATGGTGGTAGTGAGGAATCAGACAGTGATAGAGATTCCTCTGATTCAAATGTGTCTCAGTGTTCAAATCTGTCTATGAGTTCTCAAAATGAAACCTTGTGTTGATTGTATAAAGTTAAAGACATTAGCAAATTTCCGCAAACAAAGGAAATGGAGTGCAAGTTGAAGTTTTTCTCTGATTGTAAACAATTTATCATCAATGATGTGAGGTATCTATATGAAAGAGGTAGCATTTCAAGATGTAGAGGTTTACTGTCTTAGAAAAAAAGAAAGAAAAAATACCAAGGATGATGAAGCTATTAACTTTATTATTTATAGGGAAGACTTACATTGCTTCTCTTGTTGCCCTTTGGCGGAAAATTACAACCAAAAGCCGCACAATGTGGCATTGTATCAGTATTTTTTTTCCGAGTTGTGAAAAAATAGCAACAGGTAGCACTATAGCTCACCAAATGCAAACATTTGACGTCATCGATGCAGAATGCACTTCACAGCAACAATGGTGCCCCCCACCCCCTGCAGAAATAGAGTTACTATTTGTTGTTAAAAAGAAACCTCAGATTACCATATGTTAGAAAATAAATTCAAGACCATGTTTTCATAATACAGACATAAAGGTGCAGCTCATGTCTATGTGCCTATCTGTTTGTCTTATCACAGAACTTGGGAAGAGGTTTGAATGAGTTATTGCCTTTAAAGAGATATGAGGTCAAACAGATACCCATCACCAGCATCAGCAAAACAATAGAAAATGCTAGACCACACAGATACTCATGGGTATTATATATCAGAATGTTTCATTCAGCAGACAAACTCCAGCCCAAGGACTCACCCTTGCAGAAGAACTGCTGCTGTTAACAATGACTGTCCTCCGAATTATTCACTGCAGAGTCACTGAAGATGCAAGTAAATGTGTCTAGTGAACATCACTGTCTTCTGTGAATCATTTCGGATTCAATTAAGTTTAGTTAAGAACAAGTCTCTCATATAAAGAAAGCTTTTGTCAATTTCTTTAACATTATGATTTCAAAGATTGCATTAGGTAAGTGCTGTTTGTTAAAAAATAAGTGTTTGTGAAGAGCTGCGAGCTGTTAAGTGGGGAAAGAGGCCTAAGGAAGTGGGGAAAGAATTGAGGAAATTGGGAAAGAGATGTGAGAGAGGGAGTGGGGAAAGAACTGAGGAAGTAGGGAAGTAACTGTGAAAACGTGGGAAATAGATGTGGAAGTGGGTAATGGCTACATGAAGTGAGGGAAGAGCTATGACAAAGTAAGGGCACAGGTGTGAAACATACAAGGAAGAGCCATGATGAATTGACGGAATGTCCATGGTAAGGAAAGTAAGGGAAGATCTGATAGAAAGTGGGGGCAGGGTTGTGAGGAAGAAAAGAAAGAGTTGTTACAAATTGAGGAGTATTTGTAGAGAAGCAAAAGGAAAAGCTTTGAGGAAGTGGGGGAATATTTATAAAGAAGAGAGGGAAGAGCAATGGAGAAGTTACAGAAGAACTACGAAGAACTACTAAGTGATGTAGAAGCTATGAAAAAGTTGGGTAAGAGTTGAGGAAGTGGAAGAAACTCTGGAAGAGAGAGATAAGGAAGTGAGGAAGGAGTTGAGGAAGTGAAGGCAGACCTGTGAGAAAGTGTGGGAGAAAAGGTGTGAGGAAGAAAGCGGTGGCAAGATCTAAAAGGAAGTAAAGGAAGGTGAACTGTGTGAAGCGTTACGAAGCAGTGAAGGAAGGGTAGTGGGTGAATTGGGACAGATTAATAGCGATGGAAGCGCTATAAGATTGTAGGGCAGAGTGGAAGTACCCTTACTGTAAGGAAGTGGTGCAAGGCAACAGAGAACTGTGGGACGAGATTAAAAGAAGGTTTGTGATGGAGTGAGGAAAGAGTTAAAGAGGAAGTAAGGGCAGAAGTGTGAAGAATAGAAGGAAGAGCCATGATAAACTGAGGAAATGCCTAAGAGGAAGTGCTAACAGAAAATGTGGGCAGAGTTGTGACAAAGTAAGGAAGAGTGGTGCACAAGCAAATGGATGTTTTGAGGAAATGGGGGAAGAGCTATGAGGAAATGAGGAAAGAGTTTTGAACAAATAAAGCCAGAGGCAAGAGGAAGAGAGGAAGGAGTTGTGAGGAAGTGAAGGCAGAGCTGAAGTGGGTGAGAGTTGTGGCAGAAAGTCTTAGAGGAAGAGAGAGAAGAGCTTCAAGGAAGAGAAGTAAGAGCTGGAAGAAAGTGAGGGAGGAGCTGTGAGGAAGTGGGGAAAAAATTGTGATGAAGTGAAGGAGAAGCTGTGAGGAGGGTGAGACGTTGTAAAGAAGTTAAGGAAGGACTAAGATGAAATAAAGGAAGGGCTGTAATAAGTAAATGAAGCATGCTGAATTTACAAATCCTTTTATCCACTACATTCATCTGTCTGCCCACAGAGGACAATGTGAGTACCCTCCTGTTGTTTGTACGGAAACAACTGCTTCCTGCCTTATTTCTCTATTCCTCTATATAGTCCCTGCTGTATGAAAACACCTGAAATATTCTTGCAACCAAGAAACACGTCAAGTATTTACCTCCTGTCACAGAGGCATTGCTCCAAGTGTCTGAATGAGTCATCATAAATATGCACCGCCCTTTACAAGAGTTGATAAAGTTGTTCTCTGAACTGTTGACCAGTAAGGAATAACTTAAGACTTTTTTCATTTTTTGTTAGTACTATGGGTCTCTATGGGCTTTCTCCATCCCTCTTTTTCTGTCTCTCACAATAAGAACAAAGACCGTTAAAGTTGACAAGAAATCAGGTAGAAATGTTTGGCATGGAACCTTGTCCCGAACACACAGCTGTCTGAGATGCAAATATAGCTCCATCTTTCATCCAGACTCTTGTTGTTCCAATGAAAAATCACAAAATACATTGCAAATAAGTCACCATTACAGGTTTAAAAATGGCCCCAAGATGTACACTTAAATAACACACAAAAGTGCACAAATTACAAAATAAAATATCAAATTGAATTGGAGAAATATAGCACACACTTTAAGCAAAATGTTTCATAAGAATTATGAATCATGCCAGGTTTCAAAGAAAAAAATATATAAACAAATTAAAATAGATGTAAATATGTGATTATAAAAGTATTTATTTATTACCAATAATTAATTTTAGATGTAGCTCCATACTATTTATCCTATTATTATTACTTGTACTATTGACACATCTAATTATTATCTATTAAATTTGAATAGAAGTTTAAGACATTTGAAACATCAACCCGAACAAAAACTCTATTGTTAGTCCACTTTCTTAATCCAGTAAGGGCAGTTAATTGGTGTCCTTTGGAACTTTTTCTCTGTGATCAGAGGCATTTAAGAACTGTATAGAGATTTCAGCTCTGTGGTGATGCATGGGGCACTTTCTTTACCAGAAACCCCTCCAAGAACCTTTTATTCTCCCATCAGTTGGGCGGCACCAACAGTCATGTGAAAAGAAAGGTGGGAGGTCAGCGAGAATAGAGGAACAGACAGAGAGGCATGTAAAGGGGGATGAAATGCTAGTCTTGCACGAAAGGGGCTGACTCACAGCTATTCTTTCAGACACACATAGCAGCTGCTAATTCAGGCTATTCAGCTGGGGCTTACGGTATCACAGCAAACACTGGGACTCACAGGATAGGAAAAAAAAAAAAACACACAGGCATTTCACTCTAACAACCCTCTATCTCTGTATGCGTTTATCCATGTCACTTTATCTATCTCTCCAATTTTTCCATTTCTGCATTTCAGTTAGACATTCACAATCCGTGTCTCTCTCTCTGACTCGTCTTAGTCTCTGTACTCGCTTTCAGGGCTTCCCAGAAGCTCTGATCTGCTGGGTTTTTAGTAATTTAAGAGAGGTCACGCACCTCTTTTCATACCCAAGCGCAGCTGCTGAATTTTATTGCATTACCTGGCTTGCATGTCTTGAGTCAAAGAGCAGAGCAGAGCAGGATCTGTCTGCCTTTACTCACTCTGCCTAACACTATGAATGGATCAAGCTTTTACTCAGTTCCTATTTTAATGGGATACCAAGTTAGAAGGTTAGAAGGCTCGGTGTATCAGTGTTTCCAACATCACTTTTCAGCAGCAGGGGAGCGTTATACCGCCACAAATTAAACTTGAGGGCCACGGCACAAGAAATCATACTTGAGTGGTCAATGTGAGTTTGCAGGCTGCAAGTCAAGTCAAATTTCTTTTTAAAGCACTGTTCACAATACACACCGTTTCTACGGAGCCCCTAAAGGGACGTGGTGGTGTAAAAAATGTGGGATGGGAGAAATTCATGATCAAATATTGCATCATTAGTTAATGCACTGTGAAAAAGATAATTAGCAAGATTAACAATGATTAATAAATTCCATAAAATAGATTACAACTTTTAAAATTTGGTGTAATTTAAATGGCAATGTTGGGAAAGAGTATGACTTTAAAGTGGAAATAAAGCAGTCAGTAAAATTTAAAATTATTTAGTAAATGGATTTCCACTCTAATCAAAAAATTATGTAACAAGCACTATGAATGTAACCATTTAAAAGAAAAAAAAGATGTTTTGTTATAGCTACAACCGTTGAGACAATGGAAGACAGTCAGATAGTGAAAGATAAAGAGAGACAGTAAAAGATGAAAACTGGACAGCCACAGGGAATCAGAATACAAAAGGAAGGCCACTATGGTCCAGGATGTCTTTTGTTTAAGTAAAAAGTTGTATAGTGTTAAAGCAAAGGACAGAGTCAATTTTCACTCATGCCACTGAAACAGAAATATTTCTCACCGTGATTCCACGTTTACCAATCAGGACTCCATACGTTGAATAATCTCCAAACGCAACATCATCATACCTTGCCATTATCTTGTTTTTATCCTTCTGCATTCCGTGCAATAAAATGAACCAACTTTTCAGGCTGACTTACTTTTGTAAATAGCACTGGAGCCCTCTATTTGTCAACTACTTGGTGTTTATCTATTAATACTAGTAACGATTACAGCAACTAAGCAGAAAAATCAAAGAACAGAATCAAAACTACAATAAGAGTCAACTGTGACATCACAGGTTGTAGTACAGCAAGATGGTGGCGCCCTTGCTACAAAAGCTATAACAAAACAGCTTTTTTTTTTTTTTAAATGTGGAAATGGAAATCCATTTACTAAATGTTAGCTTGACTGACTGCTTCATTTCCACTTTAATTTTCAATAGTAATATCTTGGTATAGAGACAAGACAAATTTCAGAAAGAATTACTGTGAAAGAAAGAGTTATCGTGATGTCTATCCTTACTGTGTTTAAAAATTACTCATATTGTGGTATGAGTACTTGCATTGACTGAAAAAAATGACAAGAAACAACATTCTATTGAGTTGACCTTGTGGGCTACATGCACAAACAAACATACAACGCAACCACTGTAGTCTGATTCTCAAACAAATGACTTCCATGAGTCAGGTCTTTTTTGAAACAAAACATGAGGTCGGTGTGATCATTGTAGCCTGATTCCTGAAATAAATGACAATGAGCAGGTTATTTTAATGGGTAGTTTTAAAAAAAAAAAGATTTGTTACTGGTTTGAATCGATCTGAAACACTGCCCTTTATAACTTACAGCAGAGAGATAATTTATTTCATATCTATAAGCAAACCATTGTAACTGAAGTATACCGACATTGAATAAAAATCAAATCAAAAGCTTGAGAATCTGAATCAAATTTGAAAATGCTGTATCAATATCCATCACTGCTCAACCCATATCACTTCTGGTGTTTCTATAGATAAAAACTGAGCTAATGTGGAGACAAATCTAAATGTGGAAGATTCTACACTCATTGCAGGGCAACCCAATACATATTAATTGAATTTGATTCTAAATTGTCACCAATCAGTGGAAATTGGTCCATATTCAGAGCTTTTCTGGACATAATTGCAGTAGTTTCCCAAACATTCCGTTCCACAGTTTATGGGCATCTATTTGATAATGTTTTATCCAAACAGATATTGTATATTCATGCTACAGTTAAACCTGTAGACATGTGAAAAGATGAGATGTTGATGCTATGGCTCAGCAGTTGATACAGCAATACAGCAGCTTATGATCATAAAACCATGGTGATTTGTAAATATATATATAAATTCATCCAACTTTGATTGTTAAACTGATGTGTTGTCCAGAGTTGTAGTGCTCTTGTGCTCTAAAAAAAAAAAGATAAAGTGAGGCGTCTAAATAATGGTATAACAGCATGATGGTATACAACTGTACATTTCCACTCATCCAATGACTGATATAACCACAGTTACAATAACAAAATATGTGAGAGCACTACTAGAATGGACCATATTGTTAATGCAATAGGTAACATTTAACTGCGCAAAATTATCGAAACGTTGATAATTCCTATAAGAGAATTAGTCTTAAAGAGAATGTTTTATTAACTGTACTGAACATTTACTTTGGTCAAATTACATTATGTATCCTCGTTTGTCAGAGTCAAAGAGTATTGAAGTGTAAAGTTAGCTTTAGTAAAGCAACAAGGACTTTGTAGTCTGACCTGACAGCCTAATGTCAAGAAGAAGAGCAGGAAAACAATAAAGCAGTTCCAGACGAGCACAAGCAACAGTCCTTTTTTATCCTGTATTTGACATCCACAAAAGTGAGCTATAGGGCTTCCAACTCAACACTAGCTGTGTTTCCATCCTCACGTTTTTATCCGCATTAAGTGATATCGAATGAAAAATGCCTTATGGAAACAGTAAAATTCGATTGAATTTCATGAATATCGACTCAAATGAAATACGATCGGTCTCATCGGATTTGATCTTGATCGATATACGGCTTATGCGATAAACGCGGATGGAAACGTTATTATGGCGCGATCCATTTTGCCTAGCAAAACTTTATTCGCAAATGTTTGCTTGAATGTTGTGCGATTCGGTGAGAAAATGAATGGAAACACCTTAACATGTCTCAAATCAATTCGATATACCAATTTGATCGCAAAACAGCATGTGACGTCATTACGCACAGGTTTTTATCCGCTTTAAAAGCCGTTTGATGGAAACACACGTTCACCAGCTTTATTCGCATGAGGTTTTTTACCGAACTTCAGATAATTCGATTGACAAGTGGATGGAAACATGGCTACTGTCATCTGAAGTTAGGACTGCAAATGACCCTTCTGGTATGGGGGGTGGAACATGGAATTTTGACCTTACACATAAACATTCTGATATACACAAAATTTAGGGTTGGAATGATGTTTTTGTTATGTTAAGTCTCTAAAGCTCAACAAGACTGCATTTATTTGATAAAAACAAACAAAAAAACAGTAATATTGTGTGCTGATATTACAAACTGTTTTCTATTTTAATATATTTTAAAATGCAATTTGTTCCTGTGATGGTAAAGCTGAATTCCCAGCACCCATTACTCCAGTCTTCAGTGTCACCTGATCCTTCAGAAATAATTCAAATAACATGCTGATATTCCTCAAGTAACATTTCTCATTATCACAGTTGAAAACTGGCATGGATGGATAGATTGATTAGATGGATGGATGGATGGATGGATGGATGGGGCTCTTGAAATAAAGTAGTAGGAATGCCATATAGTGACTAAACTGTACTAGTCAAAAAGCTTTCAAAAGGCAGTGAACCAAATTCAGTACAAAGAAAGGAATAGTGCAGCCTGTTCTGTGGTAAAATAAAATGTGTGGGTTCAGAGCAGATAACATTCCCCCCTTTACTCCTGAAGAACAGTTTTAAGAGGTCTGCAGAGAAATGCATTACAAAAAGGCATAGAAATATTGCCAACACATATCTTCAATGCTGGGGTGTTTATAGATAACCATGAAATATCATACAATACATAGATGATACTGCCAACCCCATGTTTGATAACGGAAGAAGAACAGCTGGGTGCTGATCAGTCAGTCATTCGGATGATAAACACAGAATACAGCTGAGATGACTGGAAAAATGCATGAAAATCCCGAAAAGCACCTGGGTGTGAACACGCAGACATGCACACACAGCGAGGATTCAAACCCCTGCTAGGCGAGTAATCTCTAGACCTCTCCACGATTCAGCATGCCAGCCTACCATCCTATACACCCCCACAGCGAATGTAATCCAGCTGAGATTAGGATGCAATTCACAACACACACACGCACACACATACATCCAAAATACACACCCACTCACAGCACGAGCTATACTGTGCTTTAGAGAGCCAATTTTTGGCTTCAGGAAGAGATAACTGAGGTGACAGTTTCATCTCCTCTCACCCAATTTCGCTCACCTGAAGCGCTTCAATGGGCCCTCTTAAAGGGATATATAAAAAATATAAAATTCTGTCATTGTTTACCCCCCTAAAACCATCTCGCCAAAAACTACTGACGTTTTTTTTATCCCGTTAATGATAACGAATACTGCACATTATGACACTAATAGGGGTCCAAAGCATGAAGTGCTGGAACTGTACTTGTAGGATTTTCTTATTATTTTTCTGCCCTAAAAGTGTCCGGGCGTCAGAGACCAAACATCACAGAGACCCCAAACATGGTGGGAGGTTTCATAATCTCAGGCATGCGAAAGCACTTCTGTAAGACAAAAGGAGGCGCTATAATAAGGTCCTATTCTATTTTAATTGAACAGAATGTATTAAAAAAAGATATATATACACATTTTAAATCTAAAAATAATGTTCTTGGCAGTTTTAAAACCCTCCTAGGCCCTTTGTCTGAATTGCACGAAACTTGGCACGCATGATACACCTGTGCTGAGGACAAAAAATGATCATCACACAGCCTTTTCCATATTCTCCCTTTTGTGAGAATCACATTTTATACCTGCTTTGAGTGATAGAACCTTCCAAATATGGTATTTCTACATTTAACGAATTGTATACAGACTGTCACTTTTCATCACAATCTCATTTTTATCACTATACTTGCAGATTCGGCATTATGTTCAGCAGGCTTGTTCTGACTATTCAGCAGGGAGAGCACAGCACTGTTTCTATAATCTAGTGTGGCATGCACCAGATTCTAGGCATATGGTTATATTGAATTTGAAATACATCTTCTGATGATCTCAAGGTAGCCTGGGAAAAATGGTGGCATCAATTTATCTGTCAACATCTGGTCCAAAATCTTGCAGAGAATAATTCGGTTTAAAACTGTACCCAGATTGCACTATTCTAAACCCAAAATCCACCAGATCTACCCAACTGTGTCTCCAATTTGTGATCGATGTCAGGGTGCAGAGGGATCTTGATCTCATTCTTTTATTCTGGGGAATACGATCAGGTTCTCGCTCCTGAGAGCCATCTTTGGCTATTCTGACATAGTTTCCTCTTTGCCTTATTATTTGCAGCTGGCATTAATGCTGGGCATGGTTGTAGCCAAGATAATTATATTGACGGTTATATTTTTAACCTTAAAAATATCAGTTTAATGAAGCAAAGTCTCTTATGTTCCAAAAAGTCTCTTCCTCCAACATATACTGTACACAATAGTAGAATTTAGAGATTTTAAAACATTTGTTATACTATGATTTTTGTGCTGATTTTTATCCAACTCTTGGATAACGTGAATAACCTTCCTCCTTTGAACTTAATTTAGGCACTTAAAATGTAATCTGGCCCCTTTTTTTCTTGTTGTTTTGTTGTATGTTGTTTGTTTATACTGTTGTTGTTCTTGTAAAACTAATAAAACAGCATTGAGAGATAAAAAGTTATCAAAAACTATTTTGATAGCCAAAGCATTGCATTTTTGTAGTGTACAAAGATCATAAAGGTATCATTTTCAAAAACTCGCACTTTGAAACCCATTTTCAAAAGTTTGCTTTTTCAAACACAATATCTGTAAGGAGGATACACGGCAGTTGTGTCACCTATTTGTCTACATGAGCTCAGTCCTACATGGGTTTTGGACCATGAGAATCGCCGCTTGCAGCTTCATCCCGGGTCAAAATGGCCCGAAACTATAAATTATACTTTTTTTTATTTTGTCCAGAAAGCTTATTTCATTTCATTTTTGATAATATTCTTTACATTTTATAATGCAATTTTTTTTATTTTTTGTTACATTTGTCATTTGTTTTATTGTATTTACCTTTAAATTACTAGATTTGATCAACAAATAAATAAATATTAATTTAAGCACATTCTACACATTTTCAACTTAAATTCAAAATAACTCACAATTTCATGCATAACCCTTTTAATTCAGCTCAAAATATCTTGCATTGGGTGTCTTTGCCCACCTCGAGGAAAAAAATATATATAACATGATATTTCACGACTCTAGCCACTAGATGGCCTATATAGAGCAAATGAGCTGTTTCGCTGGGTCCTAAAGTATTTTCTCTTCAGTATGCATTTAGATACACATGTAGACAATATAAAATATTTTTTTTTGTAATTGTAGCATTTTTAGGTTTTTCTATGTGTTCTGAAGCATTTCTCGCATTCCATTCATTCCTAAGGGGGTCAAATTGACCCGCGAGGGAAGGATTTATTCCTTTTTTTTATTTTAACCACAAAACTCCTCAATTCCAGTCAATTTATTTTTGTGTGTGTATTCGTGGTTCAAGTGCGACAAAAGTCTTAAGGTCTTAGACCACTCCGATGAACACTTTATTATTATTTCGGGTCAAAATGAGCCGAGGGAAAGATTAGGGTATTTTAAAACATACTGCTGACAAAAATATAACAAGAAATATAACAAGATATAACTGTTAATAACTTTTTCTTTCTTTCTTTTTTCTTAGTCACTTCAGGTGAAGACAATTCCACATGAGCTTGATGATTAGGTAATTCAGAACACAGCCACATACCCAGTTATAAAAGGGTGTGCACATGCAGTTAGTGATTCCAAGTTTTTTTTTTTTTTTTTTTCTCTGAAATGTGTCAGGGTGTGTAGATTTTTACATAGCATTAAGTTACAATTGCACAACAGTAGAAGTAGAGCCTTGAACCTCCACGCACACACACGCATTCACGCACGCACACACACCTCACTTCAGAGAATAGACATAAGTTTAGATGCCTCTGAATATTTAGTTGTTCTTTGCACTATTTAGGGAGTTTATCTGAAATATTCATTGGTTTAATCAAATCCCCCCCCCCAAAAAAAAGTGTTAAATATTTCAAATATTTCAAGTAGCAGTGAAATCCATTATAGGCCCTTTAATAGTGTCTAGGGAACATGTACGCGTGTCAGGTGGGTACCTGCTAGCTGAGGGTTTGAATGGACACCAATGGCACTTAATCACAGGAGAGAGACGTTATGAACAGCTCAGATCACAGACATACACTTCATTTTATTACAAATTTATACAGCTCTATTCACTGTGCATTATCACAGCATAAATATATTATGGAATATCTTTTCCATACTTTTTGTACTATGCAAAAAGTATAAAACACCAATCAATTGTTAACTCAGTATAAATTTTTGACGATTTTAATCTGCAATTTAGAGAAGTGCAAATTTTTTTAAAAAGTCCTTGTCACAAAGAAAATATCTAGTATCTCGTGAAAGCAACATAATATGATGGAAAAGCCGAGGGGAAAAAAGCTAAATTCCTCACAAGGGGGTCATTAAAAGTCTATTATGTTTAAAAGTGCTTAAAATATATACCCATTCACCTCTAAAGGGTTCATAAAGAGGGCAGAGTGCCATTACACAGTGTATGGTGCAGTTTTAAAGCACCCCTGAGGTTTCAGGAACGGGTGATGGTGAGCCGGATGTGCATTCTGCCCTCTCAGCCGATCAATTCCCAGTCTAATGTTCCTCTCTTTTGTGGCATATGCCTCCGTCTCTTTATGACTTCAACCCCTTACTCTCTCTGTCTCTCTTAGGTTGAACTTGTTAAATATTCATGATGCCTCAATCTCAGAGCTGTGTTTATAGAGGCTTGTCCAAAAGTGATCCAGTGTGACAGAGTTCACTGCTTCTAAAGATCTCTCTTCATTGTGTGTTTGACTTAGATGGCCCCTGGTGAAATAACTATGTAGTCATCACTGTACTATTGTTTTAGAGCAGATGTTCTTGGGACAATGTCTGAATTCATAGCAGAACTGAAATAGTAGACAACTCCCCATGGGGACAATTCCAGAATACATACTAAAGCTCCACTGCCAGTGATTTTATCAATGGATGTCACCTGGTTGTTGTATTGTCCGTCGCTACACTAGTAAGCATTCAAGTCGCTGAATGCGCTAATGGATTTGAAAAAAACAACTAGTCATTGTTTGAAGGACTAGCCAACTAGTCGATCTTAAGGAAGCCCTGAAAAAATAAGGGTCCATTAGACCTGGATCAAACCCAACCGGCACGTGACCAACCTTCAACACTGAAACGACACCTTACATTATTTCAACCACATTTCAGTGTTGAAATAATGTTTTAAAAATGTTGAAACAATGTTTAATACTAAATTTTCTAAAAAGTTAACAAAATGCTTCAAAATTTTAACGAGGTCTGTACGAAAAGTAAAACAAAACAATGTTTGCAAAATCAAAACAAAATTCAACAGTGATTCAAACTTGATCCATGACGTTGATTCATCCAGGAATGAACACTGAAATGTCAGCTGGCAAGAAGTTTCTTAAAGAGCGTTCACACAGAACACATTCCTGCGTTCCAAAACGTCTATACCGAGACACGTTTTTAAAATGAACTATTTGAACGTGACAAGACACAGAAACTGACAGATCTTAGACTCATTCACTATTATAGACTACATTAGGCTAATAAACAAATAATAGATCATAAATAGATATAAGCAGGGCTTGACATTAACACCCGCCAAATGCGGGTGGATTTCAGTAGTGCCGTGTAACGCAGTCACTCCTACTATCCACATTGGCGGGTTGAAATTTTTGTATACTGTAATATAGCCGGGCGTGGGATTGCGTGTATTGCGCATACTTTTACTCATTCCCGCAGATTTTGTGCTCACACTCAAAGTGCGCCCACATAAAGCCACCAACGTACTAACAGTATAATGGATCTGTGCATCAGGTCTTAAAGTGACAGCAGCATAACCTGCTGCCAAATTATGAGATACTATTAAAGGGGTCATATAGTGCAATTTTCATACAAGTTAATTTGATTCTTTAGGGTCTAAATGAAAAGTTTGTAATATACTTTAATTAAAAATTCTCATTAGTATTGTAAGAAAACACAAATTTTACCTGGTCAAAAACAGCTCTGTTTTCAGCACGCCGTTTCAGTGCATATGCCTTTAAATGATAATGAGCTTTGGTCACCCCGTCCCTCTGTTCTGCGGGCATTTTGACACAACGCACGTGGAGTGTTGCCTTGACAACAGTTGAGGGAATATTTTGGAGAGAGAATGGCATTGGGAGTCTCTGAGGACACATCTGTGCAACCGTATCAGTTTGAACCGGAGTCGCACCCGGAACAAGATGACGGCCGCAAAGAAGTTTGACAATTAAGACTCGAACAGGACGTTTCTGAATGGTTGGTTAACATAATGTCACTTTGATCTATCTTTGTTTACTGGCAGGGTAGAGTAACTTAGTGAGATGTACGAACGCTGTGTGTTTACTGATGTATATGTACTCAGTTTGTAATAACACAATAACCATAACGCGTTGTTCATTATAAACGTGGGATTATTAATTTTATTGAGAACGTCGTACATAGAAAACATGCCGTAAATAGAAAACATGCCGTAATGTACCCTGAGTGTAAACCTTAGCCGCATTCATCGTGAAGCATGCAAGCGATTTGCAAAGATTAATATAAAGGTTAATAAAATTTTATACTCACTTCTTCTGGAGGTGCAGCAGGGACATGAATAGTTGGTACCAATTCTTTTTTCAGGAACAGCTTCTTAGCAAAACCAGCTTTATACTGATCCTCGTTTATAAAGCAGTCTGGTGAGAAAAGATTCGCGAATCGCGCAAACACTAAAGCATTGACGTTGCTCGGGGAGAATATTCCCTTCGAAAACTGAAGCCACTGCGTCTTCAGCGGTTCGGATTTAGGAACATCAAAATGACTGTGTTCGTTATTACACCCAAGAACAGAACACCACAATCGCTTAGACGCCATTCTGCTCCAGCGTATCAACAATAGCGGACTATGATGACAGATCGCTCAGGGCGGGTTGAAACGCTGCTGTCAATCAACAATTGTGGGAGGGGCGTCCGACCGTGTGACGTCGAACACACGGTCGAACGGCTCGATTTGAGGCAGGGGAAAACATATAAAGAGATTAAAACAAAAACATTGGATAGATTTTTAGCATTATATGATGGTTGTGTGCAGGCACAGCCAACACACATCAACTTGAAAAAGTGCATGAACCATTATATGACCAAGAAATATCTGGCAGTTTTTCCCCATAGTTTCAATGTCAAAATTGTGGCCAGTCATTTTGGAAATGTCAAGCCCTGGCTATTAGTTTTATTTTACACAACTAGTGTAGTTGTCACAAAATAAAAGGGCATATTGCTCAGAGCAGATGATTTACATCCAACATCCTCACATCCAATAACTCGCAATGATGACGCTTTTTAATGTTTTTTTTTTAGCGTGACAGATTGCTGTAGCCACCTCAGTTTTAGCGAAGCCTCTTCACTGTTCTCTACCTTACACACACACAGTATATACACTCACCGGCCACTTTATTAGGTACACCTGTCCAACTGCTCGTTAACACTTAATTTCTAAGCAGCCAATCACATGGCGGCAACTCAGTGCATTTAGGCATGTAGACATGGTCAAGACAATCTCCTGCAGTTCAAACCGAGCATCAGTATGGGGAAGAAAGGTGATTTGAGTGACTTTGAACGTGGCATGATTGTTGGTGCCAGAAGGGCTGGTCTGAGTATTTCAGAAACTGCTAATCTACTGGGATTTTCACGCACAACCATCTCTAGGGTTTACAGAGAATGGTCCGAAAAAGAAAAAACATCCAGTGAGCGGCAGTTCTGTGGGCGGAAATGCCTTGTTGATGCCAGAGGTCAGAGGAGAATGGCCAGACTGGTTCGAGCTGATAGAAGGGCAACAGTGACTGAAATAACCACTCGTTACAACCGAGGTATGCAGCAAAGCATTTGTGAAGCCACAACACGCACAAACTTGAGGCGGATGGGCTACAACAGCAGAAGACTCCACCGGGTACCACTCATCTCCACTACAAATAGGAAAAAGAGGCTACAATTTGCAAGAGCTCACCAAAATTGAACAGTTGAAGACTGGAAAAATGTTGCCTGGTCTGATGAGTCTCGATTTCTGTTGAGACATTCAGATGTTAGAGTCAGAATTTGGCGTAAACAGAATGAGAACATGGAACCATCATGCCTTGTTACCACTGTGCAGGCTGGTGGTGGTGGTGTAATGGTGTGGGGGATGTTTTCCTGGCACACTTTAGGCCCCTTAGTGCCAATTGGGCATCGTTTAAATGCCACGGCCTACATGAGCATTGTTTCTGACCATGTCCATCCCTTTATGGCCACCATGTACCCATCCTCTGATGGCTACTTCCACCATGTCACAAAGCTCTAATCATTTCAAATTGGTTTCTTGAACATGACAATGAGTTCACTGTACTAAAATGGCCTCCACAGTCACCCGATCTCAACCCAATAGAGCATCTTTGGGATGTGGTGGAACGGGAGATTCGCATCATGGATGTGCAGCCGACAAATCTGCGGCAACTGTGTGATGCCATCATGTCAATATGGACCAAACTCCCTGAGGAATGCTTCCAGCACCTTGTTGAATCTATGCCACGAAGAATTGAGGCAGTTCTGAAGGCAAAAGGGGGTCCAACCCGTTACTAGCATGGGGTACCTAATAAAGTGGCCGGTGAGTGTATATTATATATATATATTATTTATTTTTTTGCTTATTTACATTCATCTCTTTGTTGATTCCTGGACACGCCCACATCGCGTTGCTAACATCGCTATAATTTATTTTGTCCAAAATCCCTTTAAAATTTAATGATTTCTGGTTGCTTTGTTGAAGTCAATTTGAACAGGATTTAGCACTACAAAATAACTGAGATGACAAGGGTATCAATGGGATTTGGTTTGTTCTCTCTGCAGCATGTGAGGCCATCAGGACACTAAAAAAAAACCATACACTCCTCAAAGCTTTTTAAAAGAGTGGGTTGTTCCCTTTCCTGTTTTTACCTTAGATTCTTATTATTTGTTTATTCTCAACTCTAAATCGTCAGTGCCACTACCAATCTGAAGGAAAGTCTGCACAGCTGGAATTGGATTAGGACAGCAGTCTCACCAGAGACTCTCCACTTCAATCAAACAGGCTCGGCTTTACATTCAGAGTCTTGCAGATTAGACATGCCACTATTGGGAGAAGCCATCTGATCGACATGGAAAGTGACCAGCCACAGATTTTTTTGAGGCACTTAGGGACAGCCTAATCTGAAACCAATGACAGCACAACATACCAAAAATAGTGCCCAGTGTGTCAAAAATGGCAGCTCCTTCAAATAAGGCTGAATGATAAGAGATGTGCCTGAAGACATATCTGGAAACACACCAATAATAGCAAAATGAATAATGAACTAATTCAAGTTCAGCCAACAAGCACAAAGAAGAACATCAAGTTAAAATTTCAAAAACATTGTCGTCAATGTTTTGATGTTTGAAAACATGCTTCTGTGTAATACCTGCTCCTCAAGGATACATGTAGCATTAAGTTGGTGAGGGAGAGGTGAAGACTCTGACCAAGTGGTAGATACTGTTTGCACCAATTGTAAATAGACGCAGTCAAAAATTGTAGTTACATAAAACATTTTGGTCACAGTGTCACACACACTTTATATAAGGGTAAAATTCTCACTATTGACTAATTATTAACTATGACTTTTGCCTCAAACTCCTAATTACTGATTATTAATAGTTAGTAAGGTAGTTAAAGCTGCAGTCCGTATCTTTTCCTCTTTGTCGCCATCTCTCCTTTCGAAATCTGTAACTGCAGTGATTCGCGGAATTATCATCTTTACGTGGGTTGTAAATCGGCATGAAACAGCGCGGATGAACACAGTGCTTTGAGGCGAGTGGTGCTGTCAGTCACCGCGCTGTGTGGATACTGTCATACAGAATCACAGATTCACTTTTTGAAAGTTTGACCAACATAAGAATTTTCATAAGAAAATGTTTTCTGAACAAGTAAGTAACATCCATTTTTTTCTGACCAACTAAGGGGGAAAAAGCATTCGACATGATAAGCTTCGTAAGATTTAATCAACGCGATTTACAGCAACCGTGCAAATTATAGCCTACTTTGTTCTCAAATTGTTCATGTTAACAACATCAGCATTGCGTGACTAATGTTAAATGTAATGTGTTTTATGGTTAGCAGCTACCTGTGTAGTTCAGAATTCATATTCTCCATAATAGCAAAACGAGAAAGGCACAACAAAGGAAACTCCATAACTGTATGAATTAAGAAAACGTACTGTTACACGATTGAACTATTGAAATGTCTTACTTGTTCAGCAGAAAAAAGCTGTCTCTTCTTCCGTTTCGAACCTCTTCAAAACACGGAGTTCACGCACTTTTCAAAAGCCCCGCCGATGTTTAATCCTTGTGTTCGCATGAGACGGTTTCTTTCTCTTTCTCTAGCCACCTTAAATCCGAAGTACGAAGACTTTTGGGTTTTATAACTGCTGAATCTCCAGTTGACACTGATGATTGTTGTCTGGATCTTTCTGGATGCCATAAGTTTAATTATGTAAAGTGCTGCGAGAAAAGCCTATACATCTAAACATCTCGTCACGCGCAGTATAGCCGGCTAGCCGAAACTCCTTCTTTATGTGTACGGGTGTGACGTAATGACGCAAAGACATGCTCGAATTTCCCGCGGAAACCCACCAGTACCACTGGAATTAAAATCATTATTACAAGCTAACCGTTTTGAATCTAGCTATGGCAAGCAGATAGTTTTGACCACTGGCAGAATAAGTTTTTTTTAATATAATTATTTTGGATTATTTTTTAACTTAAAAAAGTTACGGACTGGAGCTTTAAATTAGGATTAGGGATATAGAATATGGTCGTGCAGAATAAGGCATTAATATGTGCTTTATAAGTACTAATAAACAGCCAATATCCTATTAATATTCATGCTAATAAGCAAATAGTTAATAGTGAGAATTGGACCCTAAACTAAAGGGTTACTGAAATTTTATATAAGAAATATTATTGTATCGAATTATATTTGCTAAAAAGAAAAGGATTGAACTAGATAAAATAAAAATGTAATCTAAAAATTACTTAATTTAGACTACTAGACCATGCAAGACTCACTTACATCAATGTCAAGACCATCCCCTCTTATATAGTCACTCCCTACATCAATTTTGTCAATACAAATTTGCAAATACAGTCAATTGGTAAGCCATGCTACCGTTGAACCCTGACTATCAAGACAGTAAGATTGGAATTCCCGATTTCAGACAGTAATATGCAAGACAATCTGTGAGAAATTCATAGATGTGCCCGAAACTGCAGTACACTCATATCCAGCATGACATTTGTGTTTAAAGACAATGTCTCATTCACCAAGTATGTGTACGCAATAATTTGTCCATAACATTTGCGTATGAATGTTTTCAAACGTTCATAATGACATTCATTAAATTTATTCTAGATTTCTATATTTATTCTATATGCAAAAATCACAAATATATTTCATCACATACAGTGAAAGAGTAAGAAAAGGTGCATTATAGCTCAAACTGTGAAGTTGCTCATGACAACGCATGAAACACTGGTACACAAGTAAAGCTGGCTAATGAGAGGTCTGTATAAAAGGTGTTTATTGTGTTTGAACTGGTTTTGAAGTACGCACACCTGGCATCGTTCAAGGATCTTGCTGTGCATGCTCTTAGGCAAGACTGCATCTTTAGAGAGCATTATATATTTGCTGAGAGTGACGAAAGGCTGTAAAGGCAAGGTTGTGTGGAAAGGCCTTATATGGAGATAGTTTGGGTGTGTTTTATGCAAATGACTAACCTTGGGTGGTCACTCATTTAGAATACTCCAGTCCAAATTCATAAACATTCGAACAAGATTGAGAACAAATGCATGTACATAAGCACATCTTGTGAATTAAGGCGCCGATATACTCACGGCTAAGTTCTTTTTCGTTCTTCGTTTAGGGGTAAAACGAAGTTCGAAATACTTTTATATTTAGATGAATATTTAAATATGTGCTGCGTGCTTTCCTCTCAATAACAAAATAAACACAACAAAATTGAGAAAACAGCAAACATTTTTTTTTTATAAAGCATAAGAAAAGCATCTGATCATAGCAACGTGAAATTGTTTGCACAAGCTCTGCAATTCAGCACTCCAGTAAAGTCACGTGACACTTATTTATATAACACTTTATACAATAGATTGCTTAAAATCAAGCAGCTTTACTGTATTGAAAAAAACATTTTCAGAAGAAGTAAAACTTCATTTTCTACTATAAAGCAGCTCTCCAGTGTGTTTATGTTTTCACTCGCAGACGTCTCAGCTCTACGGACTCAAAGAAGAAATGAAGCGGAAAAGATTATTAGAAGGCAGAGCCTCCAACCACACCTATCCACGGACCAATGGTAGTACAAAAGTGTTTACCAGCGGGAGCAAACTTTTCCTGGAAAGTTCTCTTTGGCAAGCTGTTTCGAATTCCCAAAACGAACTCCAAATGAACTTTGTTTTTGGCCTGATTTTGTTTGAAATTATGTTGCATCAGTTCTTTCTTCGATTTCGAAGTATCTCGGGGCCTTTTATAGGCAGACATTTTTCGTGAAGTTCTTCTGTGCAAACAAATACGAAATATTCTATGTAATTATTAACGAAAGACATACCAGCGAGTCAATCTTTGTAAACAGACCATTCTTGGATCCATTATATTCCTATAAGCACCACTTCCATCAAGGCAAAGAGATCTCACAGTAAATAATGAATGTTTAAACTTTCTGGATTTAGTGTATAAGTGTACCGGAGACACTTGTAACGTTCAGTCAATTAGGTTGAAATTACAAATATTAAAATGGGGTCAGATTTTACTGTGTGAGGAATTGGGTGTTAAAAGAATGAGACAAAACTGAGGTTAAAGTGAATAAGAATGGTGTATTTACAATCTTCACAAGAGACTTTAAAACAACACTATAAAACCAGGAAAACTCAGGCTGTTAAAAGCATGGAGTCCATCACACACCATACCATAAAACAGTCCATGAGCATCCTTGTGTGTTGAAGCGTCCCAATGTGAGTGTCCACCAGAGTATATACAGTCCAAAAGTAGTGATAATCCAAAAACTTAAAGTTGAGTCCGCAAGTGGTTACTCCACACTCCAGAAAAGTGATGGGTATCTATTGTGCCCCTTGTTTGTTTGCCATGCTGCTCTCTTTATACAAGTGTAGTTCCTGCTTCCTGTCATGTGATCCCTCCCATGACAGGCCAACCATACATTTCTTAAAGACATACACACTTAAAATGTTAAGAGGAATAAAATGGACTAAGAAACAAGTAGACCAATTAAAACTCTATTATACATAAAATACCTGTAAGGAAAAGAGCAGTAAAACATGTCTCTTATGTGACAGTGTCACACACTTGTGACAACAGCCAAAGAAACTGAAGTGCAGCTTTGTTCATCAAGTGCAAAACTAACCACTTCTAAAATTATTCACCTCCAGAAAGTCTGAAAGAGCTACGTAGAGAAGAATGCAAATTATATTGCTTTAATTTTTCCATACATCAACGGAATAGGGTCTTTAAAAAAAATCATTTAAAGTGATGAAGGTAAATTACAGATGGACAGCTGGGCTTTGAAGCGGTGGACACATTGAGTAATATTTCCTTTAGAGAAGGTTCCGTTTTGCTGGGTAAATCCTATTAAAGTGTGAGCACTAGGACGATTCTGATAGTCACAACTATTTATATACATGTTTCCTTCAAACTGTTATAGATTCTTGTGATCATGTAGGCGAAGTACATCAGGCTATAGCCAAGACCGACTAATCTCTGAGTAAACTCTCACTCTCACTCTTTTGAGGTTAACCACTGAAATGAGCACTTTCATGGTAAATCCATAAACAGTATAAGAAGTGGACAGAGCCATCTCATTGGAACTCAGTTGAGATAGTTGAAGCCCATTTTTAGCGATTTTTGAGCACTTCCGTTCCTGACGCGCAGACTCAAACCGACTCAAACTAAGCTTGATGACGTGAGCAACCTGTCTGACAGACGTTAATCTTCTAGTAGCTGTGCGTGAAAATTGTCAACGTTAATCTTGCAGAGACGGGGAACTTGAGCAAAGAGTTCTTTGGCGTGAGTGAGCAGGAGTAAGTATTCCGTCGCTTTTATGGACTCATTATCTATGGGCTTCTCCCTTGACGGGACGTCCCCCCGATTGCCTGCGAGCTTCTCCTCCTGTCTGTACGGTAATTTCTGTACAGCGCGACAGAGAGTCGAGTGGTTATGACGCAATCGTTAGCCTATTTTTACTAAATCTGTTTCTACGGGGCCATAATGTAACATAGAAGGTAATGGAGCCCTTTATACATTGTCGTGTTTCTTTAGAAATAAATAATGGACAAATGGAGTCTTTAAACGCCTCAGATGAAAAGTTATTCGCTGTCAAAGTGACGCCAAAATGAATGGGAGTCAATGGAAATGCTAACGCAAGTGAAGTTCTGCTACAACATGGCGGCACCCGGCCGGCTTCAACTTCCGGTCGATGGATTACCCCCTTGGGTAAATCATACTGATATTTTAACAACCCAGGAAAAACAATTGACCTGTCATCTCTTACTCGATTTCTCTTGCTCTCTCTCTAACTAGAAACATTTGATTTGTATGTTTGAAACTATGTTTAAAATATTTGACATTTTGAATATCAGTGTTGTAGAACTCGAGACCGGACTCAGTCTTGAATCCGGTACGATATTTCTTGGTCACGACTCTGACTCGACCCTCTTGAGGTCTCTGTCTTGTCTCAGACTCGGTCCCTCCCGTTGTGAAAAAGAAGTGGAATCTTCCAAGTGCTCACACTTCATGTTGCACCACTCACTTGCAATGCAGACACGAGCAAACTGCACACCAAAACTATAAAAATCAACAATCGCAGACACAGTGTGAAGCTTCACTGATTTAAACGAGAACGAAATACAAATGTCAAATTGTAAGCAATAACGGGGTATGAAAGTGTCTAGTTGTCATTCAGCTGGTAATAATTGTGTCTCTGTTTGGATGAGATCAGAGTGTGATGTGATGGGGCCAGAGATACGGACCCATTCTGTGATGAGTCTAAAAATGGCTCTTGATGGAGCTGCCACATTACCATGCAGGCTTGGCGTCTTCGTTTGCTGCCACTACAGCAGACAAAGGCTGAAGTGTGTTCACTGCCAAAACAGACTTGAGCTGACCTGCTGCTGTCTGACACACTGTACAATCCACTGCATTCTAACAGCCTCCAAACTCTGAGAGGGTGATTATGTGTAATTATCAAACCTGCACCTTCTTTTAAACACCCCAGTGAATTTTTATTAAGTGCATTCCACACTCCCTAATTCCTCATTGATTTCTAAAGAGAATAAACACTTACAATAAGGTCTTACTGAAATACACAGAACCTTACAACACATCCACCCACTCATGTTTCCCTCCTACACCCTCTCTCTAGCACAAAAGTTAACAAATGAAACAGGAAAACTAGTCAGCCAATGTATCATGCACAGGGGGGGAGTCGTATCTTAGGCTGCAACTTCCTTCTCATTAGCCTTCTCATTGAGTTTGAGACCCCAGACTCAGTAGAAACACCATGTAGAGAGACACACAAGAGATGACTGGTAGTTTGGATGCAGTGCCTCATCAATGGAAGAAAAAAAAACTACGCATGCAGTTATATGTATGAGGGGGTGAACTGGGTGAACATGAACTAATGAACTGGACTGTAACGCAAACGGGGAACCAAATCATTTTTTAATGCATGTCGGTGCACAAATAAGCATTAAAAGTTAACAATTATAACCGAGAACAATTTATTATAATTTTGTAATGTGTTAATATGCAGATCTTTATCCCAACCAGAGGTCTGTACACCGAACAATGGTAACATCTAAATTAACTGATCAAAAATACTATTTAATATCACTGAATCATACATTTATACCAACAAAACAGATTTTTATATGTAGAAATAGCTCTTTAAGATAACTATTGCAGGTTATGATGTTTACAGTGTTATTCTGAAGTGGAATCTTATTTAAATTAGTAGTCTGCAGTGTTTTGGACTGCAAAGTAGAAAGTAGCAGAAACTGTGCATTAACTGTAAGTTTCCCTCCAAGTACTGTAATAAGCACAACATATTTCAGAGACAACTCTGAAAACAAAGTTTGCTGGTAAACTTTAAGACACAAGCCTGGTCATTTGCCACTTTTTACAATGGCATGAACTTCACAATGTTCACAACTTCTAGCAATTAGTTTATTTCTTTTCTCAGAAGCGCTCATTTTAAGAAAGACAGTCATACAGGTCTGGAACGACATGAGAGTGGGTAAATGATGACAGAAACTATCCCTTAAACTATATATTTAAAGTTAGTGGGATGTTCTAGTCATTCTAGTTCAAGTTCAAGTTCCAGTTATTGTAGTTTATATGAACTAAATATCTTTATAGAAACAAACAAGCATTTTAATAACATATCTGATGCTTTGCGCTGAGAAAAACACTTATCTCCTAAGCAAGGATGGGTCATGGAAACAGACTAGTCCAGGGGTTTTCAACTTTGGCCCTCGAGTTCCTGTTTCCTGCAGACCTTTGCTCCAATCCTAATCAAACACATCTGAGCAAGCTAATCAAGGGCTGCGTCCGAAAACTTTGGCAGCTGACTTGTTGCTTTGCTGTCCTATCAGGACTTTGCAAGCAGCATTTGTGCACGAAGGTTCGTCAAAAGGACAGACTTCTGAGGAAGCATAAATATTGAATGATCTACAGCAAGATCTTTGAGTGACCTTTGGTGAAAAAAAACTAAGCAAATATTGAACTACAACAATAGTAATTTCTCGCTAGAAATGACACGAAGGCCTGGTTTCCACAGACAAATTAGGCTTTTATAAAGTGACTTAGAAAAATAAATTACTTGTGTGTATCTTGAGACAAAACAATGGCACTAACAATTTAAGATATATCAGTGCAAGTTGCTTTCAGTTAAAACAGCTCAAACATGCATTTTAGTCTGGGACTAGGTTTAAGCCTTGTCAAGTCAAGTCATCTTTATTTATATAGCTTTACAGTGATAACAGGGAAATAATACAACAAAGTCCGAAATTCATCAACTGAGTCAGAAATTTTCGTATTTTTGTATCCGTCATCCTAAAAATTCATCACGCACAGAAATCAAGGCCGGTGCGTATTAATTATTATGCGATGAGTCTTCAAGCAGTGAGGATGATTTTGTTGTCATCCGCCATCCTGTCAGAGGAAATATTGGGTCCACCCAATCCTGAGATTGCATAGAGAGGAAGGAGAGCTCCACCTCCTAATCAAGGAGCTGCGGTATTATCCAGAGCGATTCAAAGTCTACTTCAGGATGTCAGTGGCTCAGTTTGATGCTTTGCTTGCGATACTGGAGCCACATATTTAAAAAAAGACCATCAATTTCCGTGAACCGATTGATCCTGAACTGTTCTGGATTTTGGCGTTCCCTTGTACGGTGGCACTGAATTGTCAAAACAACTCTCAAAATGCTTGCTATGGATGAGAAAAACGCAAAAAGATTTACCCGATCAGAATTTTTTTGACGTTTGATGGATGAAAGTTTCGGGGTCAGTGTCTAAACGTGATTGACACAACATGAGGTCGTATTTATTTTTTAACGTGCAAAAATTTCAGACGACAATTTCGGACTCAATGTGCAAAGACCTTTACTGTCACGGAATGGAACGCACAGGATTGTGGGATATCAAAGGTAGCGAAGGATACATCTATGCTGCCTTCAAAAACAGATCAGATGAAGGTATCTCAGGAGACAGGTAGTGAAGCTAACATTGGATAATTTGGAAATGCCTTGATGCCTTCCTACCTTGAAAAGCATCCTCCGAAGGCAGCATTTTTATGATTTCGGACGCAGCTTCTGGATTACTAGAAAGTTACAGGCAGGTGTATTTGATTAGGGTTGGAGCTACACTCTGCAGGAAAGAGTTTTTTTTTTTTCTCCATTGGGTCATCTGATGGAGTTTTAGGACACCATCGGGTCACTTGATGGAGTTTTTCGGTTCCTTGCCACTGTTGCCTTTGGCTTGCTCAGTTGGGGATATTCAAATTAAATGACCCATCATACCACTGATCAGCTCTACCAAACTTGGATGTCTTTTCCAGTAATAAACAAACACTGTTAAGTTGTTTTGATTGATACTGTGAAGCAGCTTTGATACAATCTGTGTGAAAAGCGCTATATAAATATATTTGACTTGACTTGACTTGAAAGTGGACCTCAAGGGCCAGAGTTGAGAACTCCTAGACTAGTCGTTTAGTGCATTCTACAAGTTTATGTAAATTTTTTTATTGTTTCTTTAAATTTTCGATATTAACCCTTTAGTGTTAAAATTACAATGCTGGTTGCTGGATTGTCTCACCAATTAGTTGATTTTAAAGAGCGTTTAGAAGGACTGATGGTGGTGTGTTACCTTGCTGGACGATTTGGCTCTGCCGCTGTGGTTGTTGTTGGTGGAGAGGTTGGCATCCTCATGCACACTGTCCAGGAGCCAGAGCAGAAACTCCAAAGCGTCATGTTGAGCGTTTCCTTTGAACTGAGAGCCATACTTGGACACAGCACTCTAGGGAAGGAGCGGGAGATTGTGTCAGATAAATGTTGATCTGGATTCAGTTTTAAAACAAATGACATAACTTCATATCAACAAATATTTTCCCCTTCACATCAACACAATATCAAACTCACAAGTTGACAGCTGTGGTATTAAACGGCCTTGGAACACCACTTAACCAACCAAATTCGTGGACCAGAGCTAAAGAAAGAACCACGACTATAACGATAACTATACCTACGAAGTTTTAATAATTTCTCTAATTCTTTGAGAAGTAGTCCACACCACAACTATAACGATTAATGACAACTATGATCAATATCTTTGAACTTACTTTCAGATGTTTTTTTACAACTTGTGAACTTTTAAAACAGTGACAGCCAATCATAATCCACCCAACTTTAAAGAGCACGAGCATTTAAAGTGGCAGACAGCATGACTGCAGCGCCCACTAATAGTATACAATTTTTTTATCATGCTAATATAGTTATTGTTATAGCTATCTTATAGTCATAGTTCTTGGTGTGTACAGCCCTTATTCTGAAAATATACAATGTAAGAGTGTTATTAAATTTTGCAGTTTTATTTACAGGTGCTGTATGAAAAAGTGTGACATTTTGAGCAGCAAACTTGTCTAAGATAAACACCTTTTCACCTGATAATGAGTCCAAAAATAAATCGACTTTAATGAAGAGAGATTTTCCACTTCTCTCAATGCTAACACATGAAAGCTTTGAAAAGTCAGTTTACACCTGATTTGTTGTGAACTATTTGAGGCCTAAAAACTAACATGCGCAAAATGCCCAAAGATGGACATCAGGAATGTGTCAAACTCCCACACTGTCATCTGAGTGTGAGGGCTGTGCAACAGACAATCTGATCACATAATCAGATCATAATAATCTCCTTATCTACATATATTTGGATTGATCGGGGATAGAGGCAGATTTTGGGAATCACAAAGCTTCAGTACGTCCAGAAATACATGGGTTTCTGTATTTCTATAATGGAACCTCATTTTGCTAATTTCTTCTCTTAAGAAAAACAAAATCCTCAAATATTGCATTCTCCACTCTTCAAAAAAAAAGTTTATTTCTCATTTTATATGGTTTCGGTATTGCATTAACCAGCACAACATGTTTATTTACAAGATGAAAAACATTTATCAGTGTTATGGCGTTTGCTCAACTGTATCAAAAAATAGTGCACCCAAAATGAAAATTCAGTCTTCATTTATTCACCCTCATGCCAGCTCATTGGTAGCTCAAGCTTAATGGTTGCTCTTTTCCATGCAATTACAATGAATGAAAACTAATGCGAAAGCACCATAAAAGTATGATAAAAATGGTTGAAGCGTGCACTATATTCCACATCTTTTAAAGCTATATAATAAACCTTTGTGTAAGAAACTGATTGAAACTTAAGTCAAAACCAAGCACTCCTTGACAAGTTCAAGAGAGAAGTAATGATGTCCTATTAGTGAACGAGTCATTCTTAGAAATCCTTTTAGTAAAGTTATAATTTGTCTGAATGATTCATTCACAAACTGGACTGTTTTTGGTTCTCAAATCCAACACAGTGACTTAAAGCTGCAGTAGGGAGTTTTGAGAAAACGTTGACTTAGCCTGAAAATTTGAACAAGCACAACTTACAGGTCCCACCCCCTTGCTCTCTGCTGCGCTACAGCCCTCCCTCCACAGCTCGTCCTCCACAGCGGAGCCTGTCGTGAACGCGCAGGCTAGTAAACAGGGCCACCCATAACGGCGGATAAAAAGTTATATGGCACATTCACTAATAGGGACTAAACGTCAATAATATGCTTTACATTGACTATGGCCTGCCCATACTTTGACTACAAACTTGGTCCTCAAATCATTATGTATTTTGCAATAGCCTACATGTAACTCTATAACGTTGCACTCTTTCTATAAGTTATAAATAGCTAGTAAGATAACGTTAATATAACGGTAACTAACGTTACAGTATGTAAGTAATTATTCTAGCGATATATAATGCTAGATAAGGTGTGCTAGTACATTATTTCAGCAACATGACAAGCCAGTGAATTAGCAGGTTTCAATTGTTGCTTAGCAGAGTGCGTGACATTTTATCTACATGTCACGCGGCTAGAGTTTTGACACAGAGTCAATGGGCTCTGTGTAATTCTTTCTTTTTCGCTTGTTTATCGTCATCAGTCTTTTTCCTTTTACCTCTTTGTTTTATGAGCAGGTGTCACTCGAGAATTGGCAGTTTAGGTTGTTTCTCCGTCATAAGCACAGCTGCAGCACGCTGGTGTTCTGACGATTCATGCTACCCATCGAGATTTGCTACTTACTGGTTATGTGCATGTGCAGACTCAGTTTTTTTTAAACAAAAGGTACATTTTCGTGTTATAATGTAATTTCTCTTTAAAAAAATGCTAACTACCATATGAATATTTGTACGGTCAGCCAGCTGAACAAGAATAACTGAAAGTTTCAGTTACTAAGGAAAGGTGTGCTTTGACAAGTCAAAGATGAATATTTGATGATAATTTTTTACTTTTCACACCGTTTTAAAAATAAAAACAGTAGTCCACAGTATACAGTAGCTACTCATAACTTAGAATTGTATTATTGTATTTCATATAATATTAATCGACATTCTTTGTGATCGATTTGCGCTACGGTAGCATTTTTCGACAAGGCAGCACAAATCGTCAGAACACCGGCAATCTTGAGTTTGAACGACGGTACGCGCTGTGCAAGAGAGGGGTGTGATCAGCGCGTACACGAGCGTGATTGACACTGCTAAGACATTCCTCCTGGCTCTGATTGGTTGTTTCTGACCGGGAGCGTGTATTTCTTGCAAATGGCAATAGGACCACTGGGAGGAGCCAGAGGAGCTTGATTTTTACACAGATTATCTGTCTCATATTCTACTGTCAGGACATAATGACAGTTTTAGCAAATACATGTTTTCAAAAGTTACCTACAGGAGCTTTAAAGGGATAGTTCACCCAAAAATGTAAATGGTCATTACTTACTCTCCCTCATGTCGTTCCAAACCTGTATCCATTTCTTTCTTCTACGGAACAAAAAAGATGATATTTTGAAAAATGTTGGTAGCTAAACAGTTTTGGTTACCATTGACTTCCATTGTGTTGACAGCATAACCCAGACATTTTTTCAAAATATCTTCTTTTATGTTCCTAAAGAAAGTCATACAAGTTTGCAATGACATGAGGGTGAGTGAATAATGTTAGAATTTTCTTTTTGGGGGTGTTCTGTTCTTTTAAGGGCATTCACACTGACTGTTCCATACTCAATGTTATTTGTCACAACAGCTCACCTGAAGCACAGATACCCTTTATCAATTCAAATCATGTCTGCATGAGTAAACTGGGTCCAAAGTTCCAAGATGTCCTTGTACTGCAGCTTTATGACATTTACACCTATGAATATTATATGATATGAATCAGGAGGACTGCAGGCTGTAAGCTGATACTTCTAACGAACAGAAATGCCAACAACAACAGGAACTTCAGGCTGTATTTTATTTTACATGTATATAGGCCTACAACCACAGCAGGTTAACAGGTGTTCTAGTATGAGATATGTAGGAAATTAAATCAACAGAGTTCAATCGAACCCATCTCTGAACAGATTTAAACTGACTAGGTTTGACTTTCTTCCTCCCAGCTAGTCGCAAACAAGCCATTGATCAACTATCAACCCTTTCATACAGTAGCAAACTGTTTGAACATCATATAAGTAACTAAATATAATAGCACAGAGACTTTGAAACCCTGTAAATTGTAAAACATTTCATTTTTGTTCTTGCAACCTTTTCTTACAATATAAAGCTCCAATGGGCAAACAATACCATTTGTGTGTGAATTAGTTAGACATAAATTACCAAGCTCCCTTCACTTCCGAGAACAAACCTTTCCTTTCTCTTACACAAGAATGACAAACAAGTCTAGCAGGTTAACACGACCTGTCTTGGTTCCATTGCCAATTTAAAGCAACATGATGAATGACGGCATTACATAACCTCAGCTTCAGCGCTGCTAGCAGAGTTTCTCTCCTATTCTTAAGCTTTCCAGACAGACGCGCTGGAATGTGCCTTTGCCACATTCATCTTTTCATTTTAGAATCAACTAGTTTTCCATTTTAGATCTGGGGTGTCAAAGACGTGGCCAGTTGGCTGAATATGGCTCATTGAGGAATCTAATCTGACCTGTGGGATATTTTGAGAAAAACAAACAAAAAAGTGTCCATATCATAGCTTAGTATGAAATATTTCACATATTCAATTTTAAACTACGGCAGGACAGACTGACTCTTAATTTTTAATTTGTCATCTTAAAGTGTTGGAAACATTCTTTTAATTACACACATCATGCAAATCCTGGAGGGAGCAATTTCATTTTTCCATTTTAAAAATTCGTCACTCACAGCAATAAGGCGGACAGGTTATATACAAATCTGACTGTTTTTAAAAAGCGGTTCAATTTTGAGTGTGATTAGTACTACCTAATTACCAATTTAGTATGTAGGCACAGTATGTAATCTAAAAGCCTCTGGTGAAAGAAATTAGTTAACGAGCTCACATTTGTTTTACCCCAATATTGATCAATAAATCAGTATAAAGAAGATTACCATACCATGGCATTCTAATGTACTTTTTTTTTTTCATTTGCATGATTGATTTAGATCAGGGATGTCCAAACTGTCCTGCAGTGTTTAACTCCAAGCTCAATTGAACACACCTGAACAGCTAATAAAGGTCTTACTATGCTAGAAATGGTCTTATAATTGGGAGATACGACAAGCCTGCAACCTTTAGCCAAAAAAGCTAACACTCCAGCTTTGTCGGTAGTACGCAGGGAAAGAGACAAGAGGCTGTTTTTTTAATGGTTATCAATGGAGTAGAGGCTTCACTACACCAAATGAATTGCTTTTGTGAGGAAATAGCTTATCATTTAATGAACAGACAGCCTGTTTGCTAATCTTCAACATGTTTTACACTAAACAATACTTTTGTTGGGAACTAAATGTAGATTTTGCCTTGATAAAAATGTTGTTTTATAAGAGTAGGCAGAGTAGGGAATGTTGCGACAGGTAAGACTCATTCATGACATTATCAGCAGCAAACGTGTAGTAGTATTTAATAATCGCCATTGTGTAATATTGAATGATTATCTATATTGTCTAAAGAAAATAAACAATATCGATGTTTTCTTTCTTTGCCAATTATAAGACTTGAATGACTATGACTGCCATGGTGCTGATATGATGCATTTTAATGAATAAAGATAAAATTAATCTTGTAAAATAAATGTTGTATTATATTGTTGTTAATGAAATAAATAGATTTATTTTATTAAAAAATAAATACAATAATGATGTGTACTCACCATGGCTTCCAGATTTCAACAAATGAATTAGACTTGAATTGTAATGAGATGTATGACTGCTGTGTATGCCTAATAATAATAATAACACTTTTTAATGAATGAAGGTAAACAAAATATAAAGATTTCAAGAAATAAATGTATTCTTTCTATGGATTCAAGATTTCAACAATTAAATTACAATTACATTTGTAATGACTAGTATCTCTGATATGCATACAGATTCAAATCTAAACCTTAAATGTGTGGTTTTATGTGCATCTTACAAAGTAATTCACACTCTTTTTCCACTCAGTAAAGCACATTCCACCAACATTGCAGTCCTACTGTACGTTTACTAGCGATATAACACCAAATATAGAACATTACTCACAAGACGAACGCGCTACTCCACAAGAAACTGTGTGTAACTGTAACTGTCTGTCATAAAACTCTGAAAGCTGGCCACTGACATCAGCGGCATTATATAATAAGATGAGGTGGGCCTACCTCACGTGATCCAAGTTAGCCGTTACGCTTTTTCCAATGGTAAGAGCCACAGACCCTCTCATCTCCTTATAATAAGACAATCTCTGGGACTGAATCCGAAATCGCCCCCTAAACCCTCAACCACTATTTCCTACGTTAGTCCACTAATACAATTCACTTGAAGAAGTGAATGCAAACGAGTGAGCGAATTCGGACAGCCGTCGAGTGTACATCGGCTGTACACTCGTTATTGCGGTGCAATGTGGGATTGAATGAGTGCACTTGATAATGTCCACTATGGTTTCGGACACCACTACAATTGTCTGTCCCCTCAAATAATGCCCTATTCAGCTCCAACCCCAAGCTATCTGGTTTAGCTCCAACCCCAATTAAACACACCTGAACAGCGAATCAAGGTCTTACTATGCCAGAAATGGTCTTATTATTGGGAGATACGAGTGTCCGTGGCTCTAACATTGGAGAAAGCGTAATGCTAACTTGGATCACGTGTGCTTTGATAACCAAACACATTACAGCCTTGATGTCATTGAATATTGTTCAGAGTTGTGCGACTGTTTGCGGATATCATAGAAATGAATGAGAAGTGCTGTAAACTGAATCACACCTGCCATGCAATTGTCTGTGATTTCTCTTATAAAAAAGCATTTGCTTTTCAGTGAATAGATCAATCCAACACATAGGTATATATTACGAGCAAACATGTTAAAGATTAGCCGCTGTCAATTCATTAAATGCCGTTTTCCCACAAAAGCACTTTATCCAGCATAGTGAAGCCTCTCCTCCATTGACATCCATTTAAAAAAGGCCTCTGGTGTCCTTCCCTGCAACCCAAAGCGTTAGCAGGCATTACACTTTTATTTGCTAACCTTGCAGGCTATACTAGAAACTTCCAGGCAGGTGTGTTGAGGCAAGTTGGAGCTAAACTCTGCAGGACAGTGGACCTCCAGGACAGAGTTTGGACGACAAAACACTGGCAGGAATATAGCACTCAGGCAGGAAGGAAGAACAACAAAGAGAGATGCATAAAAGTCATAATGTCCAGTCTGTCTTGTTTCTCCATATGGAGGAGTCATTCATTTCTGCTGATGTTCAGGGCAGGCTCTGTGTTCACTTTCCTCTGACCTTCCTTCTCACCCTCGTCATTTATCTCCTCACCTCAGAGACTAAATATCCACTGTGGCCTCTTTCACGTCTATATTCAGTAACACACCAAACCGTGTAAACAAGGCGAGCACAAAACTGAATGGTTAAGTATTACTAATTAAACTATTAATTATCATATTTCATTTTGTTCCTATGGAAGTGCCATTCATTATGACAGAGAAACTAAATGCATTCTATTTGTATAACATACAGGACAGGGTGTTGTTGAGAAGTAAAGGGGAATGCATGGAAATGGGACAGATATCAGAAACATGCATCTTAGGATGATATCAGAGCAGAACACACTGTGCTTGAGGTAGTAAGTGTATCAGTAATGCACATTGCTGGGTAACCGAGACCACACACACACACACACACACACACACACACACACACACACACACACACACACACACACACACACACACACACACACACACACACACACACACACACACACACACACACACACACACACACACACACACACACACACACACACACACACATACACACATACACACACACACACACACACTTTTCGATTTAGTTTTACAAATACACTGAAGGAATTCTTATGGCCACTATAATACATTTATGAATAATACATTTAAACTCTATAAATCATACTAAAATGAATTTTAAACTTGTGGCCATAATGAGACAAATTTGAGAGGGTTTTGCTTAATGACTCTTTGAATTTGTGTGCACTAAAATATATGTGGGGGGTGGGGGGAGTTTAGGGTCTCGGACAGGGTTTAAATTAATCCAGGAGTAGGCCTTAATCTAGAATAGCTAATCGTGGTTTACAAAATGGCTTTCTGAAACACAGATTGAGTACAGATTACAAACACCTGGACTATCGAGTCCTGAACAAAAATAAACAAGATTAATTTCAAACCAACTGTGCTAATCTGAATTAGCATGAAAGAGGTTGCCTATAAAACATGGAATGAACCAACAAAATCTTAAAATTGCATGGAACTGAAAAGCAAATCAAAGAAAAACAATGGCAGTAGAAAAAAGACTGCAATCAAATAAATAAATAAAAACTTTGGAACCATTACTATTTTTAATGTTTTTGAAAGAAGTCTCTTATGCTTATTTGATAAAAAATACAGAATATTACTACAATTTAAAATATTGGTTTTCTATTTTAATATATTTAAAATATAATTTGTTCCTGTGATCAAAGTTGAATTTTCCTCAGCCATTAACCCAGTCTTCAGTGTCACATGATCCAGTGTCACTTGTGACCGGTGCTAAATAATATAGTTCTTCTGATGTGCAGCAAAAGGTTGTTGAGCTTCACAAATTAGAAAGTCAAGAAAATAGCACAAAATAGAAAAAAATAACTCCGTTTTTATCTTGGCAAAAGGAGGTTGCAAAAAGTATTGAATAAAAGGATGCCATTAATTGTGGCCAATGTGTATTAGAGAAAATAACATTTCACAATGAGATTTCCCCCATTTTCAGTTATTTTGCTTCAATGAAAGGTTAGGTTTTTGTAATTTTTCATATTTTCCAAGGGTGCCAATAATTCTGATATATATATATAATTCTGTATATATCCAAGTAATACGTCTTCTTTGAAACACGTTAACCTGAAGTTAAACCTGGCTCCTGGTAGGTTTAATTTAAGCCTCAATTTAGTCCTGGACTAGCTCTAGTCTTCCTCCAGCAAATCAGCTTATTAAACTCTGGACTAGATAGTCTAAGACTATTTAAAACCATGACAGAGAAGGCAGGGTTCAGTTAATAGTTTAAAGGACCATTTTAGTCTATAACTAGGCTTCAGAAATAATTTTACAGTGAAATCCCGGGACAGGCTGGCTTTTAAAAGGGTGCATTAGATACACTTGATACTATAAGCTAATGAGGTCTATAGACAGAGCAGAAATTGTCCACAGTATAAAGGGTAAACAGGGCAGATCTGAATGAATGGGAACACCAGGGAGAAGGTCTGTTAAGAATGTACAACTCTCTCTCTGGGAAAGCATTAAGTTACAAGATTCTAGGTACTCAGCCTTCAAGGCATTTGTAGCCTACATATTAGCTGTGAGCAATCTTGCTGTTAGTGGATGACAGGATTCTTATCTATCTGAATGTTTTAAATGCATAACGTTTAAAAGAGAGTTATTGCGAATTAGTAGGTAGTGTCATTGCCATTTTTTCCTGCAAAAAAGGAAAACAAAGTAAAAACAAATGACTTTTCTGATCAAACTCCTTTTGACAATTAAAAACATTCTGCATTCTTGCAAAACAAGTTGGTCGAATTGTTGACAGGTGATTCACCTGTCTCCTCCTACTCTATGCCCCTCCCACTTCATCACAGACACTAGACTGCAGACTTTTGAATTAGTGATGAGGAAGTCCACTTATTTATTTCCGTGAACCGGTTCTTCTGAACAGTTCGTTTTATAGAATCAATTTAGAACGATTCAGTGGTTCAGTCCTATCCTGACCTAGCGTGGCATAGCTACTCCAAAATGTTTTGAACAAACGTGTTGTTTATAAAGGTGTTCAATGTGTCCCAGTTTACTTAGCAACCATGAGCTCATGAAAGTCAATTAGAATCTGCAACATTTTTTCGGTTCAATTCGGAGTCCGTGCTGTTAACCCCCATCAATCCGAATCGGACATGTCCGAAATAATCGATATAGGTTCAAAATGTCTGCGATTTGGTTGACTCTGGGAGGTAGTTCAATTTGTTCAGACAAACCCACCTGTTGATGACCTTCAGTATAAAGCAAAATAAAACGATTCCACTCTACTTGAGGATCTCTCAAAGAAGTTGTCTACACTATGTAGGGGCGTGCCATTGTGTAGCCTAAGTTGGTCGAAACTCACCTTGAACTCCACCGACAGCTGAGGCGTGTAATCGAGCGTCCAGAGCGCCCTCACCAGCGACGCCAGCTTCTCCGTCACCTCCCCCCTGACCTCCTCACTCTTCATCACCCCGTTGATCCTCCGCTCATATAATTCACATTTATACTGCTCCAGACCCAGATACTCAGCCAGAAGTTCTGTGTTACTCAGGCACTGCACCACGGCGTTCATGAAACAGGTGTTTCCGTGATTCTTCAGACCCTGAACTCCCGGAGTTTTCTCGCCGTAGCACCAGGAGAGTCTTTCTTTCACAGATCCATAGGATGATGCGGGCGCAACTGCCTTCCTCGTCGAGTTCTCTCTGTAATTCCCAGAGTTGTGGGCGCTCAGAGTGTCCCCAAACCCCCCATCATCATCCTCCCCCGCGTCCGGCTGGTCCGCGTCCCCCAAGTGTGCTAAAGTGCCCAAAGTTTTGACAATCCTGCTCATAAAATTTCCGAGCGATTTCAACGATTTCCTCCTGAACAGCTTCTGGGACGTGTGCGTCTTGTTCTTGCGCTTGGTTGATTTGGCTTTGATTGTTTGTTTCCTGGTTTCCCTCGGCGTATCCATGTTTAGTCTGTTGTTTCACCCAAACCGATCAGAAGTCAGTAAGAGAAACAAGTGCACTACGGTGTGAAGACACGGCGTCCTGTGCGTCTCGAAATTCTTCATCACTAAACCATCACGACGATGAAAAACAGACTCCAAAAGCACCGCTGTCGGCGCCGAGGCTCATGGTGACTAGCGCGGTCCCGACATTCCCTATCGCTGATCTCAGCTGCGCTAGTTTCGCTTTATCCATGACGCTTACGCACCTGAAATGACAGTGTGCTTAACTCCATTCAGTCACAACTCTTGTTCTTTACACCACACCTACATGCGTGCTTGTGTGTGGATGCCCATTACTGGCTGTTTTCTCCGCTCTCTTTCTCTGGCTTCTTTTGGCTGGAGTATGCGTCTGAATGGTGGATACACGGCTTTCTACCCTCCCACTGTGAATCTTATTAGCCTGGTTTACTTTGAACATGTATTGGGAGAAGTGAACGTGACCAATGAATAGCCCGAAGACGGAAGTCTACACCTGTATTTACCTGCTTCATCGCTGCTCAACTCCTCTCCAAAAACAAACATTGCTGTATATATTCCGTATTTAAACCCACCATGTAGATACTTTTATCCCTTAAATCTAATCTTTGATCACCAAAATGACATATTTAAACGTTTTTGCTGTAAAAAAAAAAATAGCATGAATGTAACTCTACAACCTTGCTTCATTTAGTATTTGACATTTGATATAATATTCAACAATAATATCTGCCTGCATTGACACCATTATATGAGAGCTGGACGATGACATCACGGTTTTCTCCAGATATAAATTATATATAAATTAACTAAATTAATAACTTTTTTACAAAAAAAGTAAAACATCACTTAAGCTGGACTGTGATGCTATTTTCTTCTGGAACTGTGTTGCATTATTTTCCTGTTATCTCTGTAAAGCTGCTTTGAAACAAACTGTATTGTAAAAAAGCCCTATATAAATAAATGTGACTTGACTTGACTATAGTGGTAATATGCTAATTACCCCCGCCTCCACTCACTCACACCAGCTCAGAGTTCCACTTGGTCAACTTGAGAAAAACTGCACAATGGTATCACTCTTTACAATGTCGGACACATAACATTAATTAATATGATTAGCCTTTTGCTTGACTGTTATCAAACAGCTAATAATGTGTTGCTTATGTTACACAAACCATGTTTCCGTTCGCCATCTTGTAGTCAGACCGCTGCCTCGCTATATTGCTAAATCTACCCGATTTTTCATATCAACAGAAAAATATACCAGGATAACCTGGCTTCTCTTGAGAATCCCTTGCTTCACGGCAAAGTTAATGCATTATGCTAAAGTCCGCCGCCGCCGGCATGTTGACGTGATTGATTACAAAGTAGTTTGTGACATCAGAAACACCAGCAATTTCAAAATGTGTTTTTGAGACTGTTTTTGATTCACTGCAGTTTTAAGAGAAAATCAGCATTCGTGTTGACTCATGAATTTGCTCATGGTTTGTCTTAAAGCATATTAAAAACACTGCATAGACATATAAACAACATTAACAACTTGATTTTCACACTTTAAATGTGGAGTTAATGTTCACATTCCGATAAAGCCTTTCATAAAGGGGTCATCGGATGCAAAATTCACTTTTATATGGTGTTTGCATATAAATGTGTCTTTGCAGTGTGTGGACACAACAACCATACAATGAAAAAAATCCATTCACCCTTTTTTTTTTTTATCCTCAAAAAGTCTAAACATTCTCAATAATCAAGCCGTTTGGATTTTCTGAGCAATATGACATCATATTGCTCATGCTCCGCCCATGACCGCTGACGGACTGTCCCGTATTAGCATATTTCCGCCCTCAGCCATTTGTATACTGTCCATCAAGGCAGCACTGACACGGCCCATGGAAGAGAGGGGTGGGGTGAGCAGTTGCTCATTATCATTTACAGAGACATTCACCGAAACGGGTCGCTGTGAACAGAGCTGTTTTTGAAGAGGTAAAAAGGGTGTTGTTTTACACAACCATTAATGAATTTTAACCAAAGTATGTTACAAACTTTACATGAAGACCCTAAAGTATCATACCAACTTGTGGAAAATGGGCATCCGATGACCCCTTTAAAAAAAAAAAAAAAAAGGTCCACAGCTATTGGAATCTTCTTGTATAGGCTACACGTAATCTGAATAAACGCTCTCTTTAAAACGATTCTGCTGAAGTTTTCGACAGTATTTTAACTAACCCAATAATTTTCATTACCTTGAAAGATGAATGACAATACGAAGGTCACGTGATTTATACAAATAACATTTCCTTGTTCTACAAGCGTGTCATCATTAGCTTGACTTTTCCCAACTGTCTGTATATTATATCATCCATAATGACCTTCATTTGGACATACTCATATATTTAGATTTCCTGAAACTGGAATAATTTTGGTCCTGTAAATGTAGATGACAAAACATATTCCGAGGTTCATCTGTTCATTTATTCATTAAAAATAAAATAAATACTCTTGTGTGTGAGTAAACTGACTCTCAATCAAGGGGCCAAGATGACTTAAATGATTTAAAATAAGACATTCCAGCATTAAAATATGTCAAATCAACTAAAAATCTATATGTTTCTTATTTGAAATCACCTCCTTAACAGCTTGCCTTTTTTTTTTTTTTTTTTTTTTGTAGAAGAAGAGGAATAAGAAGAACCAGGGATTCTACTGTCTTGAAAAAGACACACATTTTGAAGTGTTATTTCTAGATCATGTCATGTAAATGAATAAAATCATAAAACTCCATGGGCATTTTTATAATTAATATATGTTTTCTAGTTATATCAAGCTCTAAAATATTGTACCAGGTAGAAAGTTGAAGAATTTTTTTAAAAAATCGCAATAAATTGCAAACTGGAAAAGTTATGGGGCCTCCCAATAATGTTGTGACCAATGGGGGCCTTGGAGTAAAAAAGTTTGTGAACCACTGACATTAACGTTGATTATGATAAATATTCTGAGGTTCATAAGCAATTATACCACAGTTGTGGTCTGTCTTTTCATAAAGCATTAAAAGCCCCCTACTGTTGCCCTGAGTGCTTTCTTTTAAAAGTGTATCCATGATTTATTTTCATGTCTAGAATCATATTCATGTATTTTCATAACTGTAACCCCATTATGCTCATAAGCAAGGAAGACGGAGAGCAGAAAAAGAATAAACTCAGCACATGATTTTACAGACTTCATCTAATCTGTAAAACACCAACATTTATGATCCTAGTCTTATCAGACGCACCGTACATGTTTCTCCTTTGATAGACATCTTTATTATCAGACACCTTACCTGCAAGACAGATAAATACTGATATATGATTACTGAGAACAATTGTGATTGGACCGCCCACTGACTTTGCTACTTTATTTCTTTATATCAACGACAACAAGGTCACTGGATAGTCTGATCTGCGCAGTTCATTCTATACCAATGAACTGTCACAATGTAAAGCATGGCATAATATTCACTTGTAGATACTGAAGATTTTGATATGTATCTTCAGTTACTAATAAGATCTCAACTAAATTGCTTTTGAAACCTCATACGAAACCACTTTTATTGCCAAAGCATGTAAGTTAGCAGAGCACCCCTCGTCTCCCTCCAAAAAAAATCCTATCTGACTGAATATGGTTGAATATCCTTACTGTTAGGGGTTAAGATATTCATTATTTAGACTTCTTCATAGGTGAGAGGAAATTTGGGACAGGCACATCCAGATGCTGGGTTCATGCCTTGCTGTACTTCTCCAAACCTCCCCCGCCAGCTCTCTGTAGATTCTCAGGTGATATATTAGCTGACAGTGCGGTTCACAAAAAGTCCTCAGAAACTGGGGCTCTAAGCTGCTTTATTTCAATGAAATGACTGGAGTTGGACTGTTTAATGGTACCTTTAAATCTCATTCGAATTCATAACCTAATTTGTTCTACAATTATTTGCAAGAAAAAGGAGTGGAAGGTACCATTTGTCTTTTCGGTTCTACGACATTAAAATACTTTATTATACAATAATGTTTTCTTGCAGATTATGGTGACAAATTAATTTGTAATATGTTTAAATATAGTAACTGAAATCCAAAGGGCCTGCATTTGCTCTTAAAAAACATCACAGCAAATTTAATATCTATTCTGTTGGGTTTTAAATCTTTATAATATGTGCAAGGCAAATGTATATTTCTCTAATAATCACCATATCTGAACAGCATTAGATGATCTTATTGACTGTTTAGGGTTCTATGAGAGTTGTGGGTATCTCCACCTTAGGATAGCTCCATCGGCACTGGTGCTGACGATATATCTGCTGTTGGGACAGATCCTCACATTTGTGATGCTTCCACTGTGCCCGATGCCAACGTGGGTCACTTCGCCATCAGAATAGAGCCAGAGCTTCAGTAGTTTGTCATCTCCACCTAAAAGAGACGTTTGATGTTTAACATTAAACTGCAGAAAGCAGCATGAATACGCATTAAAAACAGGAATGTTAGATTAGCACCTTATCGCCTCAAACTGTGAAACTCATTTAAAAATAACTGCTGGGATCAGTTTGAATTCTGCAAACTTGAAATATCCAACTGTTTTGCGATTGATGCTTTTCCGCAGCGTTATAAATACTTCTGTTTATATTGTTATTGTGCCACCTGTTGTTACTGTTACATCCGCCATATGACAGAAGAATGACTCGGTGAAAATAACTCAGCATGTGAAAAGATACTGAAGGTACCTACCAGTCACAAAATATTTTCCCTCCTCAGAAATGTGCATGCCATTTATAGCTCCGGACAAGGAGCCCTCAAGTTCTCGGATTGCAGAACCATCATACACCTCCCAGTAGCCAATCTGTTCAACGGTTAAAGATTGCATGTAAGATCTCTCAACCTGGTCTAAATGGTTTAATGGTGGTATAACAAACAAATAAATAAGGTTGTTAATTAAATAAAATAAAAAAAATCACAACGATGGCTGATAAATGTGATTGAATAACAATTAAAAGTATAAAAAAAAGAGAAAGACAAAGTAATTTCTCAGCATGCACTCAGAGAGAAAAATCAAGATGTAATTTGTTATAGTGCAACTTAAGAAAAAACAAATGGCTCTAAGCCTTCAGTTGTTCTTTGTTTTGCGCTGTTGCATCTGAACCTGCACTCAACAGATATTACATAAATCTAATTTCCGTAGGCCACTTATTGCATTTCAGCAGTAATGGGGATGTTCACTTTGGTGATATGGCCTTGCTTTTTTTGATAATTGGACTATTCGTTTAAAAAAGGAACAAATAAAAGAAAGAAATTCTGATTCTGAATGATTTTATTTTATTAAAACATCCTGTCAAAATGTATCAAACTTCATACTTATGAGGCTGTTCAAAACATATTAAAAAAAATATTTATGACAGAACAATTCTATCAAGTTTTAAAAGGTAATAGCACAGCAGACAGAGCAGGTCTGGTACGCCTCATTGAGATGGATCTGTCCCAGCAGGCTTTGCGCCAGCACTGGGTATCCGGCATGACCCCAGCATTGTGTCCTTTCAAGTACTGTACATACTGTGCTGGTTTTGGCTGCGTTTGGACAACAATGGAGTCACATTTGTGTTTGTTTGGCTACAGTCTGGAGTATTATTAATTACTGCTATTAGATGGCTGAAATTTAACAGAACACGTTTGTTCTTTATCCAAATGCAGCATATTAATCAAAATGTTATACGCTCTCCTTTAGTACCATTGTTGATAATAAATTAAGCTACTTGCAAATAATATAAGGTCTTTAAATACAACATAACATCATGATGTACATTTTCACTTTTCACCCCACACAGATGAAATATGAATGAAAGCACTGAGGATGGCAATCTTTCCTTTCCTTCTGTGTGATGGATGTATGTACACAGCCGACCATACGTATTCTAATAAGCTCTTTAAATGGACACTGATGCTGTGCCCTAAACTAGCAGATGGACTATTTGGCACAGAACGAGCGGATCATACTACAGTACATCCACAGGAGACTAGGAGAGCTTTCTGTCAGCTAGTTGTTGTTGTTGTGTATCTATCTCTGGGTTTTTTTTCTACTCTCTCACCTATCCATCTCTCTCTCTCTGGCCACGTTTCTCTCAAACACATGCCAGTTCATCAGTCTAGATCAGTCTAGTCTTGTACCTTTCTGTCAGTGCCACTGGTGATGATCTGGTATTCCTCAGGGTGGTAACATACAACACTGAACAGGGTGTTGGACAAGACCATTTGATTCCTGACGAACCTCCTTAATGGGAAATCAGACGAACCCAGACAGATAAAGTTAAAGATGACATCAAATAGAATGTTTTTTTCAGAAAGAAAATCAGTACTCTGAATATTTGGTTCATGTAAAGGTGTATGATTTAAAGGGACAGGTCACCCAAAAATGAAAATTCTGTCTATTCACCCAAATATCGGATGCCTCAAAACGTTCATAATCAGTCAAATAAATCCATATGAATCGAGTGGTTTAATCCAAGTATTCTGAAGAGATACAATCACTTTATATGATGAACAGATTTAATTTAGGCTTTTATTCACATATAAACACTGATCAGCGAACATACATAGAGCACTCAAAAATGACAAATGCTCAACCGCATTTCCTTTAGTTTTGGGTGAATAGACTTTCAATAGAGGGACAGAAATTAACAATTAAAAAGACATTAAAAAGACACCATCATCAACGATGATGGTGAGTAACTGACGACACACTTTTTATTTCTGGATGAACAAACCCTTTAACTTTTCAACTAGTGCTGTCAAATCGATTAATCGCTTCTAACATAAAATTTTGTGTTTACATAATATATGTGTGTATATATATATATTATTATATTTATATATGTGTGTGTGTGTGTATATATACTGTATACACACACACAAACATATAATATTTATATATAATATTATATTATATAAACACAACATTTTATTTTAGATACAATTAATCGATTTAACAGCACTATTTTCAACACATGAAAAGTTTGTGCATAGATTAATAACATGAGGGCAAAACTTCTCACTCAGTACGTCTAGATTAAATGACGTACGTCTATGTATGATCTGATGTATGATCTGATGCTCTTCAAACTTACACCAGGTCCCAGATGATGCAGGCTCCATCAGAGCTGGCCGTCACACATTCCTTGTCATTACTCTTGATCTTAATACAGTTAACTGTGGCTTTGTGCTCCTTCATGGTCTCAATGAGTCGATAGGATTTCTGGGATATCTCCCAGACTCGCACCTTCATTACAGAGAGATGTCAAGGTTTACATTACATTTATTCTGCATTTATTTGAAGGATGTTTTAGATTACAAAATACCAAAACATCTCTACTTATTATTACATTGCTCTGTAAAATAGATACTGTAGTATAATGAAAGCTAAACTGTGTATTTAATTGTTTCCCAAGGAAACTAGTTTTCTACACACACTACCGTTCAAAACTTTGAGTCTTAAAGGTTTTTTAATGTTTTTGAAAGAAGTCTCCTATGCTCACCAAGGCTGCGCTTATTTTATCAAAAACTATTTTAATACATTTTAAAATTGTTTCGTTTCACTCCGCAGCCCTTTTTTCCCCTCTTAAAATAATATTTCACAAAAATGTATTTGTTATTATGAATTTGGTAAGTAGCCATGAACTAAGTGGGTTAAAGGGATAGTTCACCCCAAAATGAAAATTCTGTCATCAATTACTCACCCTCATGTCGTTCCAAACCCGTAAGACCTTTGTTCATCTTCAGAACACAAATGAAGATATGTTTGATGAAATCCGAGAGCTTTCTGACCCCTCCATATAGACAGCAAAGGTCATTGCAACTTTCAAGGCCCAGAAAGGTAGTAAAGACATTGTTAAAATAGTCCATGTGAATACAGTGGTTCAAATGTAATGTTATGAAGTGACGAGACTACTTTTGGTGCGCAAAAAAACGAAAACAACGACAACAATTTCTTCTCTTCTGTGTCAGATCTCCTACGCTTTTCGCATAGTAAACACAGAACAGTTCTTCAGGGTTCTACGCCAGAATGCCGGCTAATTATTGTCCGACGCTGTTCACGTGAGCACCACAACACATGCGTGTGATGCTGATGCAGGAGCTGGCCAATGGTGAGCCGGCGTTCTGACGTAGAACCTGGAAGCGCTATACTGTGTTTACTACGCGAATAGCATAGGAGATCTGTCACAGAAGAGAATAAATTGTTGAATAAAGTTGTTATTTTTGTTATTATTATTATATTTGTTATTATAGCCATTGCTTCATAACAACATTACATTTGAACCACTGTAGTCACATGGACTATTTTAAATAAGTCTTTACTACCTTTCAGGGCCTTGACAGTTGCAATGACATTGCTAATTAATGGCAGAATTTTCATTTTTGGGTGAACTAACCCTTTGATGTAATTTGTTTCATCTAAAACATGAGCACAGCTCTCAAGAGTGCGTACCTGTCCTTCTCCCCCTCCACTGACAATCCACTTGCAGTCATTGGTTGATGCTATGGCAGTTACTCCCATACTGTGGGCATTATGAATTATCAGCCTCAGCTTCCCGGTCTCTGGAGTGAACACACGAATCTTCCCATCGTTCCAAGCTGTCAAAAAAGTGATCAAATAAAGAAAGCTGTAACTGCATTGTACTGAACTCCAAACGTGTTAAATGAGTGAATTAATTAGCACGTTTGTGCATAATTCAAACTTTTTTTATTATTAAATACTGATAAAAAAGACCCTGTGAATTAATTATTGGAGACTCCGTGTCTTTAAGTTTTGAGGTCATCTGTATTCTAGTGTACTGCAAAAACTGTTAAAAAAATGACTTTAACAAGTAAATAATCCAATAAATCATATTCAAATAAACAAATAAAAAATAAAATATTTTGTTAAATATATCAGTATAAATATAATATCAGTGTTAAAAATCCATTTATTATATAGATAAAAAAATATAATCTAAATCTAGATTATAACTAGCAATACCAAGTAGTATCGTGTTTTGTCTGTGTCTTTAGTTAAGATACAGCTTGTACTTTTATTACAGCTTGTACACTCCTGGGCTAAAGAAATGGCTAAACACTGATCTTTTAATTGTCTTAACCACAAATTATTGGTCAAGAAATTAGCAAAATGCCATTGCGGTCTCAGAAAAACTGAATTTGAATGAAAACAGAATGAATTTTTTGGCAGAAACTGGAAGTTTGATTCACTGTGAATCAGCAGAGTTGTGTGGAGTGATGAATCACAATGAAACACAGGTTGCATGGTGATGATCCAGAGGGTGTTTTCGAAAATCTGGTGAGAAGTATAATAATAAATGCATCTCTATTCTCTATGTGTCTTTTTAGCTGCAGGTATTGGTGAGCTACTACACTGTGAAAAGTCATTTAATGCTTTGGAGTAAAGGAAAATATTGCAGAATGGCTGGCTTCCCACAAATGGCAAGTTATCTAAAGAGGAATGATCAGATGTTATTTTCAACAAGACAATGCTTCTGCCCAAATTTCAAAGACAACCAAGAAGTGGCTTGAGAACAAGGCCAGGTCAGAGTCCAGATTGAAGCCTATAGTGCATATTTGGTCTCACAAATGACCTCAAACGAACTAGGAGACATTTTTCAACTACTCATGAACTGTTTGAAGCCATAAACATTTGAGTGGAACAACACGGAGGCCTTGTCCACTCTAAAGCGTTTTCGTTTGAAAACGCATCTTTTTCTCCTAGTTTTGGCCTTCCGTCCACACTGAGACAGCATTTTTAGCAACAAAAACGAAGCTTTTTGAAAATGCTCTCCAAAGTGGATAGTACATTTGAAAACGCAGTTTTTGCGTTGTAGTGTGGACTGTGAAAACGGAGGTATTTAAAAACAATGACGTAAGTTTAATCATATGACGCATATTGAACCCATAGATATTCATGTTTCTAACATCAAATATTGTGCCTGTTATGTGCTTTTCCCTTTCACACAGTTGCTAAAATATGTTACTTTACACACTCTTCATATCACAGTCCTGCAAAGATGACAGAAAATTCATGTCCAGCGGCAAAACATGAGACCAGTTGCGTTTTAGACCAAACATAAAATGGTGAGTGTGACCTGCACGCATTGGTGAATGGTGAGATATTTCGCTAAATAAAATGATCCTCCCAGAAGAATTGCGTTAATATTGTCTTGTTTTGTCTGTATCATCTCAGTGAGCTTTTATGAGGGTTACACATGCGCTGTAAGGTGAATTTAGAGTTTTCCGACGTTTCAGTGTGGATGAGAAACTTTTGGAAAACGCTAATGTGGACGGAGAGCGTTTTGAAACGAAAACTCCGTTTTCAAATCTATCCTGATTAATGTAGACGTAGCCTGACTCTTCTTCCTGTAAAACGCTTTCAACAAATTGGGGAAGGGTATTCCGTGCTGTTACTTTATCTACAGTAGTTGTGCAAATCTTGCTAATTTTCTGACCAGTGATTTATGATTAAAATGGTTAAGACCATTTAAATACCACTACATATTTTGACATTTTTGGCTTGGCCACTTTTCTTCTTTTTTTTTTTTTGCCAAGGAGTGTACAAAAAGTCTTTCAAACGGAAAATACATCAACATAGAAAAGCAACGCTATGCTCCTCAAACCATTTCAACAGGTCATCCTGTATGAGACTGACCACTGAAGATGCTCCGGCCATCTTGCATAAAGCCCAGAGCGTTGCACGTTATGTTGGGCACTATGATACGCAGTAGTTCCTTGGAGGACTCAGCATGCCACACTCTTATATCATTCTGTGAACAGGTTGCAAAGAGCTCTGACGTCCCACTGTTGAGAGTAATAGAGAGGATTTGCACAAATAGATGGACGTCAATGAATTTTACTTAGGCCACCGATACAAAGCTAATGTCTCCCTCTGGTGGCAGAAGAGAGGTGTTCATTACTCACAAAGGAAAGGCCACATCCTTTACAGAACTGTTATGATTTGTAGCAATGAGCTCTGGTTTGAAGTCAGCGTAGCTTAAACTGTAGATCTGTGCTGTCTCTGTCCCGACGAAGAACTGATGCCCGTCTCCACGCAGGGCCACCGATGTCACCCCACCCTCCAACTGAACACTCCTGTCACAAATCATATAGTCAACCATAATTAGTGGCTGAACGAGAGGAAGGCAGGTAGAAACAATAAAAAATAACACATTTTTTTTGTAAAATTTTTGTTTTGTTTTTTGAAACCAAGGTTGTTACGGACTTTATGGTTTTGAAATTCCCTCCTGAGCACAAAGTCAACATCCCATCTCCTGATCCAACTAAAATATCACCGGTCTTCAAGACTTTAAGAGTGTTCACTCCCTGCGACAACAAGACAAAGCATTTTAAAATATCATCTTTTTTTTTTTTCAGCTTGTTTTTTGCATCTGTTTAATCGTGTTTCTTGGACTGTGTAGTGCAATAAAACAATAGCAGTAGTCAAAAGAGATAATAAAACAGTCAAAGATAAATTGAATATTTGCAGTGCATTATTTTGAAACAATTCACATAATGTGCATCAGTGCATATTTTTCAGAAGTCATGCATCTAATGCATAAACAGGCAACTTCAAAATAATTATTGTGCTAAACAGAATTAGTAGGTTCACCTTGCTGAACTTTTCTTTAACAGGTCCACAGCTGTTGAGCAACCTAGTCTTCAGGTTCACTTTCAGAATATCCCCACTTGTAGTTCCACAGTAGAAATAATTATCATCATTTGGGATCTGCAAGGCAGAAAAACACTTTACGTTTAGTGATGTTTTATATACCAGTTTTTGCCATACCAAAAAACTTTGAAAACCCCCTATATCATGAGCAGGTAAAAAAAAGAAGAAGAGAGAACCAGAACCGGCAGTAGCCGTGATTCTCACTCACCTCAAGGCATTTGACAATTCTCTTAAGCTGTCCAGTCTGACATTCTGTGGGCCGGATCTTTCTGTTGGGTAAATCCAGCTCCCACACACGTAGAGTTCCACTTGGGGGGGAAAACAACAACAAACAAACAAACATGAAAACACTCTAAATTAACATGTGCAGAAAGCGATAAGCACTTTTTTTCACATACACAGTACATCGATCTGTAGTATATTACTATAGTGCTCAACTGATTTCTGACTAAAGAATATTATATAAATATATAAATTACATAATTGTGCAAAAGACATGTTAGACTCTTCACCAAATAATACCTTTACTTGTATCTTTTGCTTTGGTGAGCCAGTATAGAAACTATTAGTTTGCATTTCAAATGTTCATTTTGGTTTTAATTTTAATAATCAAATGAGATTGTTGTATGCACAACAATCTCAAGATTTAATGTGACATTAAGTGTGTGTGTACCAACATTATTATTTTTAATGTTTTTGAAAGAAGTCTCTTATCCTCATCAAGTATTTTGAAAAGATACAGAAAAAACAGTAATATTGTGAAATATTATTACAATTTAAAATAATGGTTGTCTATTTTAATATACTTTTAAATATCTTTTTTTTTCTGTGATGCAAAGCTGAATTTTCATCAGCCATTACTCTACAAAACTGTCTTCTGTCTTCAGTCACATGATCCTTCAGAAATGATTTGAATATGCTGATTTATTATCAATGTTGGAAACAAAAGTGCTGCTTAATATATTTTTATAACCTATGATACTTTTTTCAGGATTCTTTGAAGAATAAAAAGTAAATTTTTTTTTAAAAAAAACAGCATTTATTTGAAATAGAAATCTTTTGTAACAATATACACTACCGTTCACTTCAAAAGTTTAGGGTCAGTAATTTTTTTCCTTCTTTTTTGAAAGAAATTCATACTTTTATTCAGTAAGGATTTGTTAAATTTATAGTAAAGATTTATATTGTTAGAAAATATATCTATTTTAAATAAATGTTGTTCTTTTTAACTTTTTATTCATCAATAAAAAAATATCAAGCAACACAACTGTTTCCAACATTGATAATAACAGAGTATCAAATCACCATATTAAAATGATTTCTGAAGGATCATGTGACACTGAAGACGGTGTAATGGCTGATGGAAATTCAGTTTTGCATCACAGAAATAAATTATATTTTAAAGTATATTAAAATAGAAAACCCTTGTTTTAAATTGTAATATTATTTCACAAAATCTATATTTTCTGTATTTTTGATCAAATACATGCAGACTTGATGAGCATAAGAAACATTAAAAATGTTTCATATAGGCCTATATCAATCAGTTCAGAAATCGTTTAATGTGAGATTAAGTGTGCATCATTATACTAAAAAGGTCTCACAAACCTTCCAGCAGAGACAAAGATTTCATCGTTCAGGTTGGTGAACTCTATGGCGAAGCAGTGACCAGCACTCTGTGCTGAAGCAGGACTGCCACATATAGCCTTCTTACTCTCGATGTTCCACACCACGATACTAAAACCATAACGTAAACATGTTAAGAAAGGACTTTCTAATGTACATCTAGATTAGTTCATATAAAATAAATTTATATATATATATTGCCTAATCAAACCACACAAAGAGACAAGAGGTGAGAAACCAAACCGAAATATGCAATGGGAAATCAATTTAAGATCACTTCACTGCAATAATAAGTATTTTACCTGGCATCATCCTGTCCACCTAGAGATACCAGATACTTGTCATTAGGGGAGAAGCTAAGATCTTCAACTTTAGCTTTATGGAGCACAAGACGAGCATACATCTCCTTCTTCTCATAGTCCCAGATAATAACATCAGCCTGTAGTGAGAAATGATCATCTCATTCCAAGGTTATAAGAATGGACTACTAAGGGAGCCCTGTCTTCCAGTAAAACAAAGCATCTCCCAGTATGATGTTATTAAGCCGTGTATAAATTGTGTTTTCCTACTTTTATTGCTCCAGCTCACCTTAAAGCCCATGAAAGTGACCTGTCCAGATGCAATATAGCGCCCACTTTTAGACACAGAAATGCAAGAGACGTTGTTTGTGTGGCCATGAAGGAAATCCTGTTTTCCACCTCTCAGACTCTTAATAATAACAGTGCAGCCAAGAGAATAAATTATATGTTCTCTGTCTGGATGCACTTTGAGTCCAGAAAACACATGCCCTGTATAAACAATGTAACGTTAGATGTTTTGATACCGTTGAATTACTTTCATCTTAGCAAATACCGATAGTATTGTTTAAATTGTAAAGACCAAACAATCAAATGAGAGATTGTTCACAGTTCACCTTACCATTAAAACCAATAACAGCCTCTAATGCGAGCTGAGGGAATTCTTGCGTGTCTTCTGCCATCGTGATACAACTTGCAGCTTCGGATGTGTGTTGAAAAGGCTGCTGGCTTCGGGAGCCAAACACACGTATCTAGGCAACAGTGGCACGCTGTGTTTGGACTCGTTGCTCAGTAGCGTAAAGAAAGTTCATTTCACTGAATCGATTCAGTGAAATTAACTCTCTTTACGCTAACTGTTTTTTTAGAAGACACAAAATCACTCAGAATTCCTGACGTAGAATGTTGCAGCTTTTTTTGTTATTAATTAGGATGTCTAAATAATTTAAGCGATTTGGTTTTGTCGGATCATGAGTCATTTAAATTAACTGTCGGCTAATGTAGGCGGGAGGCCTTGTACAGGTTTAGCATAGGTGTGTTTATCATGAAGCGGCGCTGAGCCGCTGAGCAGACCGATCGGTGTATGACCATGACATCAAAGTACCGCGAGAGCGAATCGAAAGCATACGGAGTCGATGATCAGCTAAATCTGCGCTGAACCGATTCTTATGTCCGAAATGCCTCGAATGAATTCCCCCCGCGTCTCGAGTAGACACAAGATGGCGTCCAAGACAGATCAATACGGTTGTAAGTTCGTTTTTAATTGATTGATTTAAATAGTTTAATTCAGGTTTATTTGATAGATTTCAACATAGTTTTAAAACTCAATTAGCTAAGTTTCAAATTATTACCACAGGGTCAGACGAAGATGTGGATAAGCTTATTCGCCTTAGGGCGGAGAAGGATTACATGTTTTCTGGCAAAAGAAATGCAGCGCGACTTGGATGGGAGTAAGTCTTTTATCTTTATTACAAATGGTTTACTCACTGCAATCAGTTTATTACAACATTAACAGTAGATGATTATCAAATAGCCTATTTGTTTTATTAGTCTCTCTCCCTCTATCGAATTGATATTGCAATTTTACTTCTATGACACATAACAGAACACACAGTTACTGTATGGGAAATAATATGTGTTTGTGTTATGGACATATTTTATTTGTGTTTTAGGATGTTTTCATACGTAGGCAATGCTGTTTTTTATAGTTAGCCTAAATGCCATTTAACTGCAGCTTCCATTTTAAATGGATAATTTTCAACAAATTCGTACAAAAGTAGTCATCTCTTTGTTTTTATTTTTGTATTATTATTTTTTATTTAAGTTTTATCATTCTTTGAGGTATGAATGGTGAAATGTTTGTTTTTCAGAACAATTCTTAAAGAGATGGGTCTTGCTGATAAAGTCAGCACAGAAAGGGCTCGGAAGAAGTGGAAAAACCTTACAAAAAAGTTTAAGGTTTGTCTTTTGCATTAGTATCAAACATTAAAATCATGCATTGTTTTATTTTAGTAATTTTTACTTCCAAGGCCTGTCAAAACAATTATAATATCAGTATTAGGCCTACTCATGCAGTTTAATAGTTGTTAAATAGATTTTGTGCATGTAAAGTTGTGTCATGTCAGGTTTTTGATGTCGACAGTATAGGCCATATTTATGAAATACCCACACAATTCTTATTGACTGCTGTTCATGGTGATTTTTCTATTTTTGAGCAGACACTAGTCACTGTGTTTTTTCATTACATGAGGTCTGAGCTGAGTCACTCTTATCATTGCCCAAAATATTTGTAGGAACTGAAGCAGTCACCATCAGGTGTGGAGACCAAGTCAGGGGACACAGTTGCAAGAAACTGGAAATGGTTTGAGCTGATGAATGAAGCAATTGGTTGGAGGCTATCTCTGATTTCTTCAGCATCCCCTAATTATTGTTCCACCGACCTGATTGAAACAGATGAGAGTGACCCGGGGTTTAGCCCCTTACCACCAAAAAGGCAGCATAAGGATCCAGTTTTGGAGTTCCTGGAGAGAGAGGCTGAGAGGAATGAGGCCAGGGAGAAGAGAGCAGAGGAAAGAGAGGAAAAGTTACTAAACCTGCTGGAGAGAATTGTTGATAAGATGTAAATGTGTAAAAGAAAAAGAAATACCTTGGGCAGGGTGTTGTTTTCATATTCTTATTGTTGCAAGTGATAGAACTTAAATTTTGGTTAACAGTTGACTAGTTCATAAGTTATATTATACTTTACTCAATACATTGGTGGTTCTGTCATTGCATATGTGAAATATGCATTTTACTTTGACAAACATCAGGTTGTTTTTTGTTTATTCTTTGCAAATAAGTTTCTTTAATAGTTTGTTATAGAGGACTGGTTGATTAGTTCATTAACATTAAAGTGTTGGTTCTCTTGAAAATAAAATAAAAATTCTGTCATCATTTACCCACCTTCATATCGTTCCAAAACAGTCTACTTTCGTTCGTCTTTGGAGCCAAAATGAAGATATGTTTTAATTGTTGTCCATCCATTGAATGTCTAATCAACATTTCAAGCTTCAAAATGTACATGAACAATTGTAAAAGTAATCATTGTAAAAGTAATCCTCAAACATGGTAAATAAAAGCACAAGTTTGTCACATGTTAAAGGGAGTTAAATGAATCACCCGTTATGAATTTCTTCTGCTGAACACAAAAGAAGACATTTTGAAAAATGTCGGTAACCAAACGGTTGATGGACCCCACTGATTTCCATATTGCCCTTCCCCATCCCCCATATTATGGAAGTCAATGGGGCCAATCAACTGTTTGGTTATCGACATCATAGATATCCATAATAAAGGCTAGATGTCTCGTCCGCACTGCTGGCCAATGGTCGACGTCCGCACCTGGCGGCCATCTTGTCACAGGCAGCTCGCTCACTCGTAACATTGTGTTTTAATGGCGCATGTACTTTTTAAATAACCATAACTTGCTAAATTTTCTACCGATTTTCAAATGGTTTGGTTTGTTATAAACGTCAGAGATGTAGTCATGACACTGCATACTTATGAATAATAAGTGTATAAATTAATAATCATCCAGAATTATAGCCACGTTAATATCGTTTGTAAGAAACCCAACCGTTTGTAAATCCTTCAAGATTTCAACGAGATAAGAGTATTTGTGTTCGTGCTGATCACTCATCTTACATCAGGTACCACAGAGCCCGCCAGAAAGCTTGCCTCTGACAAGATGGCCGCCGGTGATGACGATGAGACTTACTTTTTAAACAGCAAGCAGAAACTATGCAAAAGCGACAGCTCGTTTTCATTCACTCCTTCAAGTGGACGTAGGGAATAGTGAATGAGGGTATAGGTGGCGATTTCGAACACAGCCATGAATGTGAATTCTGGCTGATTCCGACCTGCGGACAAAAAGATTATAAATTCAGCCGTAGCTGAAGTCAACGCCTTTTGGTTAGATTTGTCAGGTGTTTGATTAGGGTTGCAGCTAGACTTTTCAGGACAGTGGGCCAAAGTTGACCACCCCATTCATTGCGTCAAATATGTTAATTTGCACACAACTTATTGGTTTAGTTTTGGTTTGCAATCTTTTACCTAGAATAAATCCTGCTCTGGAGCAAAGTTAGCCATGTAGCGTATAAGTTATCATGGTGATGAACAGATAAAAACCAATCCACCTCCTTGAACTTCCAGAGTTTGCTCAAACTCAAACATACATTATGGGTAGTCATTGTAATGGCTTTCTGCTACAGGCCTCAGTATTTTATTCCACTCACACACATTGCTTTTTATATCCACTTTATTTACTACAGCCATGATTCAATTTCAGTTGCATCTATTTGGTGTAAAAGTTCTCTTTTTATTTACAACAATGTAGATTTTAATGTTTATTAAAATGCAACAAACTGCTGATGTTTGACTTGAATACTGTCTTTGAAAACTAGTTATTCCAGAAATGCAGAGAATGACAGGACTACAAATATGAAAAATAATATAAGCCATACAATAAAAAAAAGTCTTTGAAAATGTAAATAAATAACATTGTGTAAATTTGAATCTTAAATGATATTTACAATTTATTTCTGTTCATACTGCAGTAGCGCAACAATGTGCATGTACAGTTTTCCTTCACTGACTGGACTACACTAAATCTTTAATGTCCATAGTTTTGTCTCAAAGCATGATGCCATTTTGCCAGTGTGACCTTTGATACATGTGGACACATTCCTCCACAGCGCTCCTACAGTCTTCAGTGTGAAAGCAGCGGTGGAACAGACAATGAATGCTGGATACCCCACACCTCTAGAGACTGGATCTTGAAGCTTCTCCTGCAGAGTGGTGGACTCTCAAATGTATCGCAGCTTTCAGAATAGCCAGCTGTCAGATCAGCCTGCAGGTTGAGTGCATGGCCGCCATCGCCACCTAGGATAGACCGCAAGTAAAGGAGTGTATACACAACATTTCATCTATGTTAAGGAAGACACTGTTTGTTTTTTTCCCAGTAATGTTGACACAAAGGCAACGTTCCAGCATGTTTGCAGGTGAAATGTGCACACGGGGTATGCAAATATGAAGCCTGAGAGGCAGCCACGTTGTTTATGATAACAATAGGGGATAACTGACATGAAATATGTATTCTGAAAGAAACCTTTCCTTCACACTTGCTCACCAATAAAAAGTGTCTCATCATCTCCTGCCATGAATTTGAATGTTGACAATGTGCAGAAGGAAGAAGACTTGTATCTTTGGTCCTGAGAGGCTGCAGTGGGTCTGTCCACATGAGTGTTTATTCGAGAGCTAGCGGAGAGAGTTTGATCACTTTTCTCAGACATTCCAGAGATCTGCAGCACTGTACGCTGGTACCGTTCCATTCCTGGTCGTAGCTGAAAAATGTATTTGCAATTAGGAATTCAATTATTCTGTTATCGACTACTGCAAATCATATTCTGGTGCATACAATGTGACATCAGGTACAATTTAAAGCACAACTAATCAATTGAAACGGATGGCAAATGGAGACTTACTCACAGTGAAAACAAAGCACTCTCCTGTGCCAAAGAACTTAAAACCCTTTTCATCACAACTCTTGTGCGCCCAATCAGAAGACAAGAAAGCTCCACAAATCTGAGATGACATGAACAAAATAACATAAATGTAACACAATATTGAGATTTCAGCATTTCTGTAAGATTTTGTACAGCTACACTTTAAAACAAGATGGTTCTTTAAAGGTTATTTGCACGTAGTAACAGTTCTATTTAGAAGCATATCGTCCTGAAGAACCTTTTTTTTATCTTTAATCTTTGGCCAAAAAATCCTTTCAAAGCCACATCATTATTGATTTTCTGAAGCCTAACCATCCCTCTACACAGACTGTGCATGACCAGTGTTGGGGAAAGTTACTATGTTGCATGCAAAAGTAATGCATTACTGTATTGCGTTTCTCCCTAACAATGTAATTGCGTCGCATTACTTTTGCATTACTTTTTCTCACCTGGGTGGGCTTGCTTGTTTGTTTTTTAACTTCTAATGCAAATTCTATTTTCTATTTTTGGCAAATGTAAAGGCCCTTCCAGACCAAAAGTGAAATGAATAAAGCCTCAGGCTGAAAGAAATGCAAATTTGCGCCTGTACAGTAGAGGGCGCAGTAAAAAAAAAAAACTTTCAGTTCTGCCATTCTGGATTGAAGAAGAATAGCATGCAGGATAAGTTAAATACTTGAGCAATACAATTTAAAAAAAAAGAAACCAAATTGTGATGTTTATCTAAAGTCATTTTTGCTTATTAGTAATGTTGAAGTGCATCATCGAAGGTCAGCAGCAAAGACATTGGTTAATAAAGTAAGATTAAATACACAAAGTATATATACGTGTCATTGAATATATTTAATTTTTGCAAGTTTTCGTAATATTCTGAGATTGCATTTCACTGTTTTTATTAATTTTGAGTTATACTGAACCTTTGAGATGAGTAAATGCATGTTCACATTTATTCTAAAACTACAATATCCATCATGGTTTACACAGCGAAGACAATACCTCTGCACTTACTCATGATTTCTCTCAACATGGGGACAGGAGAGCTGCCAGTCAATAAATTGAAAAACAAAGTAACTTGCGTTACTTATTTGTAACTCAGATATTTTGTTGTTAATTTAAAAGTAATGCGCTACTTTACTAGTAACTTGGAAAAAAAAGTAATCTGATTACGTAACTCAAGTTCCCTTTCGAACGGTCACTTCGTATTGCGTAGCTATACGCAGTGGGGAAACTCCTTTTCCTCGATTTACTGAAGCCTATATGTAAAACGCATTTGCAGCTGCACAGCTAGCACACTGAGCGTCTGACCCGCTCATAGGCTGTGCTGCAGCAACTGCACATCCAATGGCGCGGGCGAATCTGACACACGACCAATGAGCTAGCCCAATGTCAGAGCCCGTCGAGGGGGCGTGGCCCAGCCTATATAGACCCCCGAATTCGCCATTATAGCAGATTTTACTCCTTCAGCGACAGTACACATGTCCCTGAGCTTTTTACTGTAGTATTCGCCGTCGAACAAGCCTTTCAGCCTGAGCGAGCTATCTCTTCAGCAGACTTCGCCTGCACGTCGATTGTCTCCTGACGCCGTCTCACCTGTGGCTATCCGGCGACATCCTATATCCTTTGCATTATTATTTTGTGAATTCTTTTCAGTATGCCTCGTTCATCCTGCGCCACGTGCGGAGGCCGTCTGCACAAGGCAGACCACACGAGCTGCATTTCCTGCCTGGGTGTCGACCACGCAGAGAATGCTCCCTCTGCCGGCGGATGTGAGGCCTGCGACAGCATGCCTATCTCCGTGCTGCGCAATCGGCTAGCTCTCTCCCGGGACGGCGAGGCCGCTTCAACCACGCTTTCCATTCCGAGGAAGAAGAAGCGTCGCAGCCAACGGCAACCGGAGGGTATGGAGATTTGTGAACGCACGCCGGCCGCGTCCCCGCGTGCTTCACTTTCTCCGACTCAAACGCCATCACCGGTCCTGTTCGCAGGAGACCAGCACCCCCCCCCCACACGTGGCGGGCCTCGTCTCCTTCGGCGGATCTCTCGAGCGCGACGACAGCTTATCCATCGCTGCTTCTGAGGACGAGTGGCCAGGCTCTCTCGACCCCGTCACCGCTTCTCAATCGGTGGCCAGTGGATTAGCGACCAGGACGAATTCCGACGCCGAAATGCTTCGGATCCTGACGAAGGCCGTCGTGGACCTCGACCTCGAGTGGGCCTCGCCCGAAGAGCCGCCTCGTAGTCGGCTGGATGGATGGTTTCTGGAGGGGCGCCAGCAGGCCCCGCGTCACAAACCGGCGCCATTTTTCCCCGAGGTCCACGAGGAGCTAACCAAGGCCTGGCGCGCTCCATACTCAGCACGTGTGGGATCCGCAGTTTCCGCGACGCTCTCCTCCGTGGATGGCGCAGCGGAAAAGGGTTATGAGTCTTTGCCGCCCCTCGAAGAGGCCGTGGCAGCTCATCTTTGCCAGAACACTGCAGCTAGCTGGCGAGCTAGAGCCGCTCATCCCAACAAACCCTGCCGTAACACCTCAGCCCTCGCTGGACGCGCGTACGCCGCCTCCGGTCAGGCTGCATCGGCCCTGCACACGATGGCCGTGTTGCAGGTCTACCAGGCCAAACTCCTCCGGTCCATGGACGAGGCTGGCCCGGACCCGGAGACCTTTCGGGACCTGAGGAGTGCTACGGACTTAGCGCTGCGAAACAGGCCTCTCAGCCCCGCCCTGCGGCTGATAGCCAGCGCCAGTCAAGGTCCGCGAAGCGCTACCCGCTCCCCAGGCGTCAAGGCCCTCGACCCAGCGCCGTGGCCGACCAGGCGCCTCCGAAGTCGTCCAAGCACGGAGGGGAAAGAGAGAGGGCTCGTGTCTCGCGCTTGCCGGACCACCCTCGAAGAAACCAGCAAAACTTCCCACAGCTCCCTGTTCAGTTCAGGCGGCTGGGGATTTTATTATTGTAAACAGGCCCGCAGCAGTGAGCGCGTCTCTGCAAACAAACGCCGTTTTCACGCCGACCCAAATAAAGCACAAAAATAGCATGTTTCACAATCACAACACACGGGTTCACGGTCCCCCTTCACTAGGCGGCCCCCGCCCTGTTGTAACACTGACTTCCCCCCGGGCAAAAGCCTATACAGTCAGTCAAACACTCAGTATGTGCACAAATCACATTATAAGGGTATCAGGTCCCCCTATGTTAGGCGGTCCCCCCCCATTCAGTGTGTCACGCCCTAGCCACACGAGTGATGGCCTGGCAAGCCATCCCTGGTGTGTCGAGTTGGGTCATAAACACTATAAAGCGAGGCTACTCGCTCCAATTCGCTCGCAGACCCCCGAAATTCCAGGCGGTTATCGAGACATCGGTGAGAAGCGGCGTGAATCACGTGCTTCGCACCGAAGTTCAGGAATTATTAGCAAAAGGAGCGATAGAGTCAGTCCCTCCCGCGCTAATGTATTCGGGGTTTTACAGCCGCTATTTTCTAATTCCAAAGAAAGACGGCGGGCTCAGACCCATACTAGATCTGAGGTGTTTGAACAGGGCTCTCATGAGACGGCCTTTCAAAATGTTAACACTCAAACAAATTCTCGCGCAGGTTTGCCCGGGGGACTGGTTTGTTTCAATGGATCTGAAAGATGCATACTTTCATATTCAGATCGACCCTCGTCACAGGCCATTTTTGAGATTCGCCTTCGAGGGGAGGGCATATCAATACACCGTTCTGCCGTTCGGTCTGGCTCTGGCACCCCGTACATTCACGAAATGTATGGATGCAGCGCTCTCCCCGCTGAAAAGCCAGGGAGTGCGTGTGCTGAATTATCTCGACGACTGGCTGGTGCTAGCGCAGTCGAGAGACGAACTAATAGTTCACAGGGATTTGATTCTCAGCCATTTAAAGTGCCTGGGTCTCACAATCAATGTTGCCAAAAGCGAACTGAACCCCAGCCAGACTGTGGTCTTTCTGGGCACGGTTTTAGACTCGGTGACAATGAAAGCGCGGCTCACTCAAGAGCGCGCGCTCTCTGTGCAGACACTGGTAGCCACATTCAGGGCGCACGAGCGCGCGCCTCTGAAGAGGTTTCAGAGACTGCTTGGTCTAATGGCAGCTGCATCATCAGTACTCCACATGGGATTACTGCACATGCGCCCGCTGCAGCACTGGCTGAAACGCCGTGTGCCATCCCATGCATGGCAGTCAGGCAGCCTGCGCATTATGGTGAATCAGGGGTGTTTGAGAACACTGATTCCCTGGCGGGCTCAGGACTGGTACAGCAAGGGGGTGACCATGGGGATAGTTTCCAGGAGGAAAGTGGTTTTTACAGATGCATCCAACATGGGTTGGGGAGCGCTGCACGAGGGCAAGCCTGCCTCCGGCCTCTGGTCGAGCACGGAGCAGAGCTTACATATCAACTGTCTGGAAATGAAAGCAGTTGGTTTGGCCCTGAAAGCTTTTCTGTCAAACCTCAGGGGTCACCACGTCTTGGTCCGTACAGACAACGTGTCTGTGGTGGCCTACATAAATCGCCAGGGTGGCATCAGGTCAGGCAACCTGTACGCTATGGCGAGGGACCTCCTCATGTGGGCACAAGCCAATCTGAGCTCTCTGAGAGCAGCGCATGTCCCGGGCGTCCAGAATGTGGGCGCGGATATGCTCTCAAGGGGCAACACTCCCCTAGGCGAGTGGTCCCTGAACCCTCAGACGGTCAGACTAATATGGGAGAGGTTCGGGGAGGCCGAAGTCGACCTTTTCGCCTCGAGAGCCAACACCCACTGCAGGGTGTTTTTCTCGAAAAACAGGGATGCGCTGGCTCATCTCTGGCCCAGCCGCCCCCTTTACACGTTTCCCCCCGTCTCGATGATCCCACAGGTTATCGAGCGGGTCAGGGAGAGCGGATGCCCAGTCCTTCTGGTGGCTCCTCTCTGGAAATCCAGACCTTGGTTTCCGGAACTGGTTCAGTTGTCAGACACGACCCCCTGGCCTGTTCCGATGAGGAAGGATCTCCTCACACAGGCCAATGGAACAATGTGGCATCCCCGACCCGATTTATGGGCCCTCCATGTGTGGCCCCTAAACGGGTATCCGGGGACCTTCCTGACAGGGTCTTAAGCACTATCTCTGAAGCAAGGGCCCCGTCTACTCGGCGCCTTTATGCTTTAAAGTGGTCGGGTTTTTCCAGCTGGTGCTCGAGAAATCGTATTGACCCAGAGTCATGTGAGGTTTCGGTGGTGCTCTCCTTCCTGCAGGAGCTACTGGACGCGGGCCGCACCCCGTCCACGCTCAAAGTGTATGTGGCAGCCATCGCAGCGCATCATGCTCTGGTGGCTGGCCAATCACTAGGAAGGAATGACCTGGTGGTAAAGTTTCTGAAGGGTGCTAGGAGGATTAACCCCTCCAGGCCCCCTTCGGTGCCGCCTTGGGACCTCTCCACGGTCCTTAGGGCCCTGAGGGGACCACCTTTTGAGCCGCTCCAGTCGGTTGATCTAAAACCACTTTCGCTAAAGACTGCTCTCCTGTTGGCATTGGCATCTATCAAGCGAGTGGGAGATCTGCAGGCCCTCTCAGTGAGTCCTGCATGTTTGGAGTTTGGATTGGATGACTCCAGAGTCATTCTCAAACCCAGGCATGGTTATGTACCCAAGGTGCTCTCAACGCCATTTAGAGCACAAGTTATTACGCTATTAGCCCTTCCCCCTTCTGCCGAGGATGGGGAGGTTAATCTTCTCTGCCCTGTCAGGGCGTTGAGAATCTATTTGGAGCGTTCTGCGTCTTTTAGACAATCAGAACAGCTGTTTGTCTGCTTTGGGGGCCGATCTAAGGGTGATCCAGTCACTAAACAAAGACTGTCTAGATCAGGGGTTCTCAAAGTTTTGATAGGTGAGGGCCAATTTAGGAACCCAACATTGAACTGAGGGCCGCCAAAGTGGCGGGGGAGAAAACGAAGAAAAAAAGACTGAAAAGAAAATCCCATTTGAAGTTATTTTAATGACCAGGTTGCATCTCTACAGTTTACATTAGTTGCAATAAACACATTTTAATTCATAACTGAGGCTAAACCTGGCAAAACTTGTGAAAATTTTGGGGGGGAGAGAAAGAAACTTTTAAAATAGAAGCTTACCAAACAAGTCATCATCATCATTCATTTCTATCATTGCTTGTCAGTCGCGTTTCCATTATTGCAGATTTGCATATTATTATCTATCTTTTTTAACCCGTAACTGAAAAACGAAAAATGAACGGTTGTTGTCTTTTTAAAACGCAAAGTTGAACAAAATTTTAATTTGAACTGGCTTCACCAACTGCTGCGCAAAAAAAGTAGGCCTAAATATCGACAGACTTTTTCAGATTTTTGTTTAAATTACTTTTTGCCCCTTTATTAAACATTTTAAATATTCACAAATTAATATGGAAAACATGTCGATTTTACTGGTTTTCTAAGGCCAAATTAGAACCTGGAATTTATATTTTTCCCGCAGTGATGAATGAGAAGAGCCATATAGCCTGTACGTGTCTGATCTAGCCTGATTTGAGTTATAGGATAATGATAATAAATGTGTCTGAAAAAACAGCGAGGCATTTTAATTGTTTATTAATAAACTATTGTTTTCTAAGTGTCGGCTAAAAACATATCTCCATCTCCGCTGTTAAGCAGATGCGCTTTTAAAGAGAAATCCACCTTTCATACGGATTACATAATCAGGTATTTGCTTTCGATTCGAGTTTGTTTGTTTAAAAGTGCACATTTTAAGCTTTAGCCTACATAGGCTATATTTTGTTTCAGTTCTCGCGCTCCAGTTCACGGAGATCATGAAAGCGCGTAGTAGCCGCTACTGATTGTTTTATTTTATTTTACAAAAGCACGTTTTCTTGTTATGAGTTTACACAAATAAAAGTAGTTGTGAATAATGCATTATTATTTTCTGTATGACCAGAAATGATAGACTAGTTTAAGTTGTTTCCACTGTTGATAGGAAAATGCAAGTGTTCGCGCCCGCGAACATTTTGAAAGGTAATGGAAACGCGGCTATTAATAAGCTTGACATTGTTAAGATTATTATTAAGTCACATTGAATATTGATTACTTGGTTAACATACCCTTTTAAATTGTAATGGGATTTGTGGTGCTGGTTTCGGTTGGCCACGATTCCTATTCCTGTGTAGACAACCACTGTTCCTGGTGGCCTTGGGAGTGAGGTCAAGTGCGATCGGTCGGTCGGACCATGTAATTACCGCTTATGCCTATGGATGCCGCTAAACACCACTAAACGGAGATATTCATTTTTTCAAAGCAAATAGTTTTAACAGTTTTACAGATGTTATCGCGGGCCGCCAGAAATGTTTCGGCGGGCCGCCATTGGCCCGCGGGCCGCACTTTGAGAACCTATGGTCTAGATGGATAGTGGATGCCATCTCTTTGGCTTACACCGCAGTGGGTCAGGTTTGCCCCATAGGTGTCAAGGCCCATTCGACCAGAGGTATGGCCTCGTCGTGGGCTTGGTCATCTGGTTTTCCCATTCAAGATATTTTTGATGCGGCCGGCTGGTCCTCGCCTTCCACATTTATGAAGTTCTATAATATGGAGGTACCTTCCCTTCAGGCGAAGGTGCTTTCGGTATGATTGAGACCTGACAGTGGCTGGTCTTATCTACAAAAATTACTGTGCATAATCACATACATATTATATAAACCCACTTCGGCCGGTAGTAAGGTTATACTAATAATCCCGACGGTGTCTGGTTTTGTTAGTATATTCTGTTAGTTGTTACTGACTTATATATATATTATTCAGACCCGACTGTGTCTGGTCTGTTATATATACATGTATATGCATATGTTATTGGGTTCTGGCTTGTTCTGTTAGCTCAGGGGTCCTGAGTGGCAGGGCAACCAGTTACTCAGGGTGCGGCGTTTTGCATGGTGTCCCCACTGCGTATAGCTACGCAATACGAAGTGACCATTCGAAAGGGAACTACTCGGTTACTATCGTAACCTCAGTTCCCTGAGATAGGGAACGAGTATTGCGTAGCCGGCCACACTATGGTAACTAGTGAAGTTGTCGCTTCAGTCGTATAAACCTGCTATAATGGCGAATTCGGGGGTCTATATAGGCTGGGCCACGCCCCCTCGACGGGCTCTGACGTTGGGCTAGCTCATTGGTCGTGCGTCAGATTCGCCCGCGCCATTGGATGTGCAGTTGCTGCAGCACAGCCTATGAGCGGGTCAGACGCTCAGTGTGCTAGCTGTGCAGCTGCAAATGCGTTTTACATATAGGCTTCAGTAAATCGAGGAAAAGGAGTTTCCCCACTGCGTATAGCTACGCAATACTCGTTCCCTATCTCAGGGAACTGAGGTTACGATAGTAACCGAGTAGTTACTTGTAATGTGTGACCCCCAACATTGGTCATGACACACTCTTAAAAGATACTTGATGTCCTTTTAAAAATGTCTATTCATTTTAACCCTCAAACTGTAACTACTAATCATGTCTAATTTTCTCTTTTCTTTCTTCCTCTTCTTTTTTTCTTTCTTTTTTTTCTGCTCTTTTTCATTAAGCAGTAAGTGACAAAGATATTGAATGTATGATCCATATCAATAGTTTTCATTATTACTTGTGTTTATGAATAAACATGCCCACTCGCAAAAAAACGTTAAAGCTATCACATTACTTTTTTTCAACTTATCCTTTTAACCCAGACAGCAGATGTTGACATTGTGGGGTCTTATAGAATCTGAGAGAAACTAACACTCAATAACATCAAAATGCACACATAACTAGATGTAAAAACCTCATTGAGGATTGTGAAGACATTTCATTGGATCTTCATTACATTTATTTTGTGTTTCTTTTTTGTGTGTTTTATTTGTTTTTATTCATGTTCACTGTCAATTACCATTTATTATTTGTACATTTTTAATTTATCATTATAAGACCAGACAGATGAAGGGAAACACTCATAATGCTAATAAATAATATATAACATGAATAATATTAATGAAAATAAACTATTATTAAAGAGGTTATTTGTAACACAGTTAATGTTCTACTGTATATAGCACTTTCAAAGCATGGTTCTTTATGGAATCTTATAAAAAATGTTCTATTTAGCACCATAAAGGCTTCTGGCATTGCTACAAGCTGAAGAATACTGTCTGGCTCTGTTTTGAACCATTTTTCTTAAAAGTGTACAGATGAATACAGACATACCTCTTCATCTGCAGTTTTCAAGAGTAAAACGGTTGGATCATGCCCCTCAACTTTGGAATAAAACCTATTTTCAAAAAAAGACATATTTCGAGGTTTATGCATTTGAAAAACAATATTTAATATCATTTAATATTTTTCATTGATATTTATAATAATTAATTATGATTAAATTAATGTTTTTATATTATGGGTCATGGGTTGTTTTTAATGGATTTCAACCACTTGCTAAAAACAAAACAAAAAACTAAGAAACATGAAATGCAAAATATAATAAATCTAAAAATGAATATAACTACTATTTAAATTGTCAATAATAATGATGATGATGTTTGTAGTTTGATGGTTTTTTTTTTTTTTTTAGTTTAGTTTAAATGTATTTTAAGCATTTCTAAAAACATGATTTTATGCGATTAAACCATATTCTCATATTCCATATTCGGTTATTTTCATGGAATGATTCATGTGAGTGTGTCTGTGTAGAAATTACATACAAGGAGAGACTTCTGCCATGAGCATTTGTACTGAATAGCTGCACAGGATTGAATAGAGCGAATCGCTCTGGAATCCAAGCCCAGACCACCCTCATCTCGGTTTCAGTCACTACAGAGGAGCTGAAGTTCTGGAAATCCATAGCTTGATATGAACTAGGAGATACAAACAGAGTTTCATATGTAATAGGAATTCTGAAATTCTTAAAATATATATATTTTTATTGACCTCATAAACCCCTCACCTCTTATTGTGGATGTCCTTATGAATTAGTGCGTGCTTGTTGGCATTGAAAAGATAAGTTAGTTGGTTGCGTGTGGGCAGCTGTATTTTAAAAGCCCTCTGAAGCAGTGCGTCAATCGTACTGTGCCGTGCCACGTTCTCCACAAAACTCTTCATGTCTTGTCTGAAGTCATCGACGTGGGCCACTCGTGAGGACACAGAGACTTTGTAAAGGCTGAGTAGAGCAAGAGCTACACGGTATAAAACTTTGTAGCCCTCCATTAGATAGACATCCAGAACTCTGATAGCGTATGCAAAAGGTAGATCGGCAAAGATCCACATGATCCAGTCAGAGTAGAACTCGAACAGGTTCTGGTGAGAGCTGGCTATTAGCTTCCGGATGCCTCTGCAGTATTTATTGGCAAGGTCACCAAAGGTCATGCACGAAGCACGTGAAGTGAGGAAAGTCTGGTCAATGTAACGCTTTTTAGAGTCTGTGTAGGTCACCAGGGAACACATACTGTGAAAACACTGGGCTTCATCCTCACTGAAGTGCAAGAGAAGGGACACCAGAGCGGACAGGATGGGACAGAAGGTGACATCAGGAAAATGGTGATTTATACAGATGAGAATTTTTTTCACTGAATTAAGACCTGCTTTATTTAGGCAGTATCTGGGGATTTCCCCATCCTCCATAAACTTTGGGAAAGGGTGTGTGCTTGTTTGAAATTCCCCAAAGAGCTTCCCGACTAGGGCATGATAAGTGTCCACATCAGTGTTGGTGGATGTGCTCTCGATGTTGTGGATGATGTGTTGGTAAGCCTTGGCTCTGAGAGTATGAGGCATGGACCAGAATCCTGTACGGCCCATTGCTTTGAGCTCATAATGGTCACTCAAGAGGATCTTCCGATAACGGATGGCCGCTTCTGGATCAATCTTTTCCCAGTCTACATACTGACCATATTTCATCCTGGCAGAAGAGCTTATCTCCCAGTTATCTACCTCAGAAATGGTCATCATGGGTACACCCTTTAAACTTCCTTTATTTCCTGTTTAAATGAAGCATGTTTCAGAATCAGCTGTGACACTATCTTTGATATATTAAAGGTGCAGTGTGTGACTTTTAGCGACATCTAGCGGTTCGGTTGCGAGTTTACACTAAGGGCTCAGCCCACCGCTCACCCCTCCCTTTCGAAGAAGCTACGGTGGCTAAAACGGGACAAACATTGTCGTCTGAGACAGCAGAGAATAGCCAGCGTAAACCAAGTTTCTGTACCACAGTCCATTATAAACCACATCATGGATAAAGTTTCAGGTGAGGATCAAGGGTCTAAATACATAATATAATAATAGTAATCAGCTGATTGTCTCACGAACGTGACCAGCACATTCTCCCCATAGCAAACCCATAATACAGCGAGGGAGAAGAACCACATGAAACTATGCAACTATATATTTTTTCTAACAGGGTAGTAAAAGTTTAGCTGGCTAAATATGAGCTGTTACTGTGGCTGAGCTGGTTAAGCCTTGTTTAAACTCGACGCGTCCGCATGAGCCCAAAGGTGCGTGCGGCAAAAATGACGTGATTGTAACAGCGCGCGCGCCTCCGCATCCCCTAGACACACTTACTACACACACAATAGGCTTTTTTTCTCTGATTTTGGAAACTCGATCGACTTAAAATGCTTCCAAGATCGACGGGTTGGTGATTCCTGTAACTGTTTTACGGTCAATGACAAGAGTAGCCTACTAATCAGCTGTCTCACGAACTTAACCAGCACATATATCCCCACATAGCAAAGCCATAACACAGCGAGGGAGAAGAATTAAGTTACATGAAACAATCCAACTACATATTTACACCACTGACAAGGGAAAAGTCACTACTCACGGTGTTTATGACTAGCTTCTTCTAGCTTCCTGCGGCTTCTCTTTCAAGGTAGTGACGAAACGCGCTCTGTAGCGCTGTTTGTTCGCTGTCGGCTACGGTAGAAACATGACGTCACAATATGGCGACCTTCATAGAAGGGGATTCCCGCGCCTATGTAGATATAAATGCCTCATTCTAAGGTAATAAAAACATTACGGTTTATTAAGTAAGTTCTTTATACACCACTGAACACATAGTTATGGATGTCATATTGCATTTCTGTTAATAGATACTCAGAAATGTTACACATTGCACCTTTAAAGTAGCAATTGCTCAGAGTAAAAATAAAAAAATAAAAAAAAACCTACTGCACTACGAATTTAATAATAGTGATATTAGATTTGATGTTACAAACCATATAGAAAATTCAACCCAAATGTAAATATGTTCAAAGATCAAAAACGACCTGGTAATTATCAAATAATTTTTACATGATGTGTCTTGTCATCTGACACTATAGAAATTTCTCATTTGAAATGTCTATGAGCTTGTGTACTTATTATTTTATCATGTAGAATTAATGTAGTTGGATTATAACTGTCACTATATTGGATTTTCCAATGTGCATGGTCATTTCATTGTTCATTTCTCCAATTTTTATTTTCAGATACTCAGTTAAAAACTAATAATTTAATAATTAATTCCACAAATCCCAAAATGAATATCTCCCTGTGCTTTATAGTAGTTAGTAAGTTGTGATGCCTAAATTAACTTTTTAAAAAATGTAGTATTAATAAAGTATCATTACAATAATAATTAAAAAATGCTCCTACTTTTCACCCGGATCATATTTTAACCATATACGCATTATTTGGGTATATAAAGTTCATTTTTGTATTTCAGGGCTAAATGAATTGGAAATTAAATGAATTGTACACAGATGTGTTATAATTTGTGATTATTTTTGATTTTATCAATGCTGGCATTTGTGCTTTAAATGTAACATCAAGTGCTTTAAATGTCACTTTTTTCTTCATTTTTTTTAAAAGGTAAAAATATCTCACTTACGCACCTGTAAGATCCTTTTTGGCCCATCTGCTTGAGTGTCCTTTTGGTCTTTTGATTGGAGGCTTTGCAGAGATACATGTCCCACCAGTGTTTCTTTTCCCATCCTCACGGTGTAGTGATCTTGCTCTTGGTCTGATAGCATTACTTCTGCTAAAATGACCTGGTCCCTCATCATCTGTGTCACAAGCATAAAAAGATCTTGAACGAGGTCTAATGTGGCTTCTGTCCTTGTCAGCCTCTCCCGTTGAGTGTTTTGCTTCGTCAGAGCTGCAAAGAGATCGAGAGCGTAGTCTGCCAGAATTTGTCCGGTCTGCAAACTGTGCATTACTGCCACTCTCCACATTCTGGACATTCACATTTGTAGAGCCAAAATGGGCACATGCAACATTTGAAGTAACCTTTATCATGGCCTCACCAGTTCACATAACAAAGACTTTGAAAGGTAAGTTCACAGTAGGTTTGTTGTTCTCTTTGTAATGCCCTGAGACACCTGGGTTTTGTTCCGATGATGTGACAGTCAGGTGATCTGTTCAGGTGGTTGTAATACTAATACACAGTGGAAAATGTCAGACGTCCTCTGTTATTTTTTGCGTTTAGCAATCAACTGTGAACACTTGAGTATAAACACTTAATAAAAAATATATGACATAAAGCAATGGTGTCTAATTTAATACAACATATAAATAAAGATATACACACTGTAATAACTAACTAAAAAAAATCAAGCTTATATAACTTTGATAAGTTTATACAGTGAATGGATACAACTTAATTTTGTATGTTGGATTTATTCTTATAAAATTATTTAACATGTTTTTCCAGTCATATATTTTTGTGTAGCAGAAGCCATGATGATACAGGATCAAATGCATATTAATGTATGACAGATATATGGTTGAAAATATTACTTTTTATTTCTATTTATTTAAAAAAACAAACATTTTGAGTACAGCATTGACAATCATCAAGAGGCAGAAAGTTCTCAAAGGGTGTTACAACACCTCTGTATGAAAGCTTTACTCTCTAACTCCTGTGTTTGGAAACATAGAGGAAATCTTCTCCTCTTCTTGAAGTGTCACAGAATGTTGATACCAGAAACATTCTAATGAGCTCTTTTCCAGGAAATTCAAAAAGTCAGCGCTTCTTGTTTTCAACACACTGTTATTTATTCAAACATACGTATGTTTGGATGTTAAACAAATTGTTGAGGCTCAAAATGGGGGCCAATATAATTAAATAAGATGCTAAACCTGTTATTTTTGTTAGAATTACAGGTTAACACACTTCGGTTAAAGGGTTAGTTCACCCAAAAATGAAAAGTCTGTCAGTATTTACTCACCCTCATGTTGTTCCAACCCCGTAAGACCTTCGTTCATCTTTCGGAACACGAATTAAGATATTTTTGATGAAATGTGACAGCTGGATCACTCCTCCATATTAGTCCATAGGCTTCTTCAGGGATTGAACTTGCCGGCCTCGAAAAGTTATTAAAGACATCGTTAAAATAGTCCAAGTGACTACAGTGGCTCAATCTTAAGTTTATCAAGCGACGAGAATACTTTTTGTGCGCAAAAACAAACAAAAATAACGACTTTATTTCAACTAGTCATGTCCTTCTCTTTGGGCCTCTACTCAGTTAACGTAGTGTGATTCCGTAGAGCTACATCACACGTAGGCTCACTATTGGCCGACGCTGGTCATGTGCGTGATGCGTGTGACGTACAACAACAGAAGCTTACGCTATTACACTAGTGAACTGACTCGAGGCCCAAGGAGATGGACATGAATAGTTGAAATAAAGTCGTTATTTTTGTTTGTTTTTGCGCACAAAAAGTATTCTCGTCGCTTGATAAACTTAAGATTGAGCCACTGTAGTCACTTGGACTATTTTAACAATGTCTTTAATAACTTTTCGAGGCCGGCAAGTTCAATCCCTGAAGAAGCCTATGGAGGAGTGATCCAGCTCTCAGATTTCATCAAAAATATCTTAATTCGTGTTCCGAAGATGAACGAAGGTCTTACGGGGTTTGGACAACATGAGGGTGAGTAATTACTGACAGAATTTTCATTTTTGGGTGAACTAACCCTTTAAGGTTTATCTTATAAACATTGTGCTGCTTCATATTAAAAGTGAGTGCACAGTCAGAGAACTCCACATAAATCAAATGAAAGCTGCTGTAGGTAACTTTTGTAAAAAAATATTGTTTACATATTTGTTAAAACTGTCATTATGTCCTGACAGTAGAATATGAGACAGATAATCTGTGAAAAAATCAAGCTCCTCTGGCTCCTCCCAGTGGTCCTATTGCCATTTGCAGAAATACACCGCTCCCCGTCAGAAACAACCAATCAGAGCCAGGAGGAATGTCTTAGCATTGTCAATCACGCTCGTGTACGCGCTGATCACACCCCTCTCTTGCACAGCGCGTACCGTCGTTCAAACCAAACTCAAGATTGCCGGTGTGCCGCAGCTGTGCTAATGGCAGAGAAAGAACCTAAACTGCCAATTTCTTGAGTGGCACCTGGTCATAAAACAAAGACGGGTAAAAGGAAAAAGACCGATGACGATAAACAAGCGAAAAATAAAGAATTAGACAGAGCCCATTGACTCGGTGTCAAAACACTAGCCGCGTAACATGTAGATAAAATGTCACGCACTGTGCAAAGCAACAATTGAAACCTGCTAATTCACTGGCTTGTCATGTTGCTGAAATAATGTTGTGGCGAGCAGGATGGGGCCGAGGGACGTGAGAGCGGCGCAAGCATCTCTCACGGAGGAGCGGAAGCATAAAGGAGGAGCGACGACAGTGGAGAGAGGAACAGGCCTGATTTTACGTTGTGATTTTATGTTCTGTTTTGTGTGCCAGCAGTTGTCCGTGAGGGGCTGCTGGCTTATACTTTCATTTTGTATTTGTTTATTTATTATTAAACTTGTTGACTGTTTGCCGGTTCCCGCCTCCTTCTTCCCATAACAACTGAACCCCGTTACAAATGTACTAGCAAACCTTATAGCATTAGGCCTACACATCGCTAGAATAATTACTTACATACAGTTACGTTAGTTACCGTTATATTATCTTATAGCTATTTATAACTTATAGAAATGGTGCAACGTTATAAAGTTACATTACATGTATTGCAAAATACGTAATGATTTGAGGACCAAGTTTGCAGTCAAAGTATGGGCAGGCCTTAGTCAATGTAAAGCATATTGTTGATGTTTCTTCCCTACTAGTGAATGTGCCATAACTGTTTATCCGCCGTCATCGGTGGCCCTGCTTACTAGCCTGCGCGTTCACGGCAGGCTCCGCTGTGGGGGAGGAGCTGTAGCGCAGCAGAGAGCAAGGGGGTGGGACCTGTAAGTTGTGCTTGTTCAAATTTTCATGCTAAGTCAACGTTTTCTCAAAACTCCCTACTGCAGCTTTAATGCTGATAGTGAGGAATTACAGTTGAAACATCTATAATGTGCCTCAAACTGAGTAGCATGTGAGAAAAATCCTGATTGAGTCGTCCTTGCGATGGAGGTTCGGTTTGAATGACTAGTTCTTCCAATGTTTCATCATCGGACTCACGCTCAGATTGATATGGTAAAATCAATGTCATGATTACTGTCTTTACAGTTCAATCGCTGACCTGTAGGAAGCCTCCAGACAGAGCTGACGTCCAGTTATGGTAACAGGCGTGTAGCTTCCGACAGACGCTGTACACGGTAGACCAATCACAACAGACTGGGCCATCTGGCCAATCAGAGCAGAGCAGGCTCTCGGAAAGGAGGGATTTAGAGAGACTGATTTATCCATCAACCGAGGTGTAGGGATTGCAGACCAGGGCTGAGATGGTGCTGGTGAGGACAATGGAGGAACTGAAGGGAATGAGGAGCCAGTTGTAGCTAGAGCGGTGAAGGGTCGAGGCGCAGCCGCCGACCCAGAAATCCGAGGTGGAGAAGACGATGCACCAAGGTGAAGCCGGAGGGATGAGGGAGTCCATGGTAGAGCCAAGAGAGTGTTGATCCAAGGTGGAGCCGATAGGTCGGAGGGCTGAGGTGGAATCCGGGGCGTGGAGGCTTGAGGGGGAGCTGAGGGATCCATGCTAACGCGGGGCTGATGGCTAGGAAGCCCCTGGTGGATCCGTGCAGCATATAGCGGAACCACTGGGGGAGCTGAGAAGCTGAAGGCAGCGATACATAATTCATTTACCCAGCTCTGTTCAAATACCTCAGCCACAGACTAGGGATGCTAAAATGCTAAAATGCTTCAGGCATGTCAGATCTAAAAAGTCACCTGTGTGGTCCTCGAGGGATCGATGTTCCTGCTCCACACAGAGTATTCGGACTGCTGGTATAACCACTTTTAAATTCAAAAGTATGGTCATGAGACAAACAGAAAACTACATGCTGACATGTAATCCTTCATAGAAAAATACATAATTTCACTTAAAACAGCAAGTAATACTTGCCGGTAACCTTACAGAAAAGTTGTCTTCCTCCTAGTGCTGCTGCTTATATTATGTGTCTCAAAATGCGCATGCTAGCTTTGCTTACATGTGTACATTATTAACATCTTGCATCATACACAACTTGCAAAACACAAAACATGATTTTTAATCGTGTATTTATTTACTGCTGCTGTTGAATATTGAAAATAAATACTCTCATGCTAGCTTATATTAATGCACTCATTGCATCATACGCAACTTGTAAAACATCAAACATGATTTTGAACACACACGCACACACAACTAAGACTTTCAAAGATGATAATATATAGGTTAATGAGAATCACTGGTATCATCACTGGTTTTACAACTCTTTATTAATTTGTGAATATGCACACTATCGGGATTAATGAAAGAAACACGAACTGAGCTGAATTAAAACCTCAACTTTATTTTGTTAGTCACAAATCTATATTATTGAGAATACTACCTCTTTCAAATATTTATAATTCTAGATTATCAAGAACTAACACATGTTTCAAATCATTGGAATGCATAGGATTTATAATGGCACATATGTCCAACAGTGGTTCTAGCAACATTAAGTCACCTGTTAAGATCATTTGTAATTTTATCTCCTTCTTTCTTTTCTATTCTCTCTCAAACGTTGTAATGATTGTCCCAGATTTGAAGTATCGAATGAATTATGTCTGTAGGAGGCCACCGTCTGACGTCATGCCCAAACAGGAACTAACACAACGCAGGTTGTTGATGTGATTTTCTTATTTTCTACAGAAACGCTGGTTATAACTGAAACAAAAGTGCCGCAATATGTCACAGGATTTCTGGTAAGCATTTTATATTGTTATCGTTTATTGACATCTGAGGTCGTAACAGTTCAGTACAGTATAGTGCGGAAAACTCAATTTGCTGTTTAGTTCAGTGGATCTGTACCCAGGTAGCAAACAGACGTTGGGCCAACGTCAATATCGGTTGGTTACGTTGGCCCAACCTATACGACCGAAATACAACGTTGGGCCAACATTGGCATGGTCAGCTGCGATGGCCCAACCTATACGCCCGAAATACAACGTTGGGCCAACATTGGCATGGTCAGCTGCAATGGCCCACACTTCCCTCAAATAGAAGCATGCAGCATTTCATGTTTTACCATTCTTCCCAGTAAACATGGGGAAAAGAGTGTCTGGCTCCTTTTTATGACGTTGTTTCCAACCATAGGCCTACCATAAATGCATTTAATTAAATTATACTACTATTTTTCACAGACATCTTTTTACTTTAAGCTAGGGGTAAAAGCAATTTACACTTACCAGGAGTAGGCTAGGCTTTAGCAAAAATAACTATTGACTAATGTCAAAAGTTTTTTTTTTTTTTTTTTTTATTATTGTGACTGCGTTTGTTATATTATGTGTGGGCATAGGCCATTAAATGTAATGCGATTGCACCTATGAACGGATCATAGATCTCCAAAATTAGTTTTGAATTCGTAATTTAATATTTATGAGATTTTTATTTAAGTAATGTTCTAATTCTAGATGTTTATATTTGTAAATGCTGCATGCTTTTTACCTATGCTTTTAACGTGGTTTAATCAATGAATGGCCGTGCGCGTGAACTTTCGAGTCGCTTTCAAACACTACTGGAGCGGCGCAGAGTGCCATGGAAACGGCGCGGGACCACTGCGACTGACAAGCAGCAAAACTGTCTCTTCTCGCTGTTGTTTTCACTGCTTTCAGGTGAGATTAGTCTCTAAAATCACACGAATAATACACACAACTGTTCTTGACACTTCTCTTACTTGTAATTGACACGCTTCTGTTGAATATTTACTTTATAGACATGGTTTAGTGTCTTCGGAAAAAGTCCGTTAGCATCTCAACGTTTTCAGAAGAGGTAACGTTAGCAGCTAACGTTAAATTAAGCTAACTTAACTTTTTAACTCGGTTGAGCGTTTGTTTATGAAAGTTTGGGATTTTAATCACCTCTTATGTGTAGATGAGAGTTTTTGTAAAGATTTTACTTGGAAGTGAGCTAATTTATTTAACATAAACGTGTGTACTTTTAATCGGTGACGTCACTTACATGGAGCTGCGCAATGGTAAACAAATATTGATAAAAAAAATGTTCTGTGATTTCAGCAGCAACAAAATAACCCCTCTAAAACAGGGAAAGCTCCACGAGCTCAACATTTCTGAAGACAGCTGCTGCCAGAGATGTAGAAAACACAGGTGAACCGAGGAAGCTCATTACATAACTTCATATCCATTTTGTCACAATATTTTTCACCTAGCCTATATCACGCATCTGTCATTTTCTTTTCTTTTTTTAATTTCTCAAATTTACATTTTTAATTTATTTTAAGAAGGTTTTGACATCCACAGGTAAGTGACACTGTATGAGCAATATTAAATGATTAGCAAACCTAAAAACACATTTATCCTAATTTATCCTGTTATCCTAATTAAAAAAAATATTTTCTTTATATTCTTTCTCTTTTCTGCATTTCCCCTCTGCTGTAATTTCTTTCCTTTTAATAAACCTGGCATTGTATAATAATATTGTTGGCTCTGTGACAAATGGTTCCTAGATCCTTCAATGTTGATGCCCTGCACCGTAGCAGATGAGTTGTTGTCCTGGGGCCGTATTCACAAAGAATTTTGTCTTACCACTAGGAGTACTCCTAAATCGCACTCAAATATTTTAGCTAGGAGTTTTCTCTTAAAAGTTATTCACAACGCCTTTCAGACCTACTCTTAGTAAGGAAAAATGACAACTCCTAAACTAAGGCCCCATCCACACTACTGCGTTTTAGTTTAGAAACGGAGAATTAAAACGAATACGATCTCCGTCCACACCAGCGTTTTAGCTGCGTATTAGAATTGATCTCCGTCCACATTAAAACGACTGAAAACGCGGATCACGTGACCATTCACCAACACTGGGCATGCGCGTGCCGGTGTAAACACAACTTCATTGATAAAATTGCTCTGGGTTAACCCCAAACCGACGCTCCATGTACGGTCAACGCCACCGCTGCACACGGGAATTATCACAGATCGCTCGAATAATAGCTTGACTCCGGCGCATGTAGGCAGTTATAGCGTTGTAAAATGCAGAATTTACTTGTACAACAGCTGCTAGCAAAGATATACGCCATGACTGATGACACCCAATCATAGAGCCGAGCGTGAGCCTCTACTACGTCATCGTTTCTAAAGTCCTCCGTTTTGACCCGTCTACACTAAAACGCCCTCCGGAGATTCAAAACGAAAAACGGATCGGCAGCGTTTCTAAACTTCTCCGTTTTGGGTCTCCGTTTTTGCCGTTTTAGTGTGGACGGGAGGTGCAAACGTAGCAAAAGGTCTCCGTTTTTAAACGAAAACGCAGTAGTGTGGACGGGGCCTAAGAGTGAGTCTTCGTTGCTATAGATGACGTCACTTCTCATGCACGAGCTTCCTCGCAATGATCATGGTGATTGGTTGTTAGATGACAGGGCCATCATGCGGAGCATAACACAGACGCAACAAATCATGGAATTACGACATCTAAATATGTCTGTGTCCTACACAAAATAATAATAATAATGACATCGAAATGCATATATAATGACATGTTTGTGCAGGCCCCAGTGAAGTGTAATTCTAAAAAGGCAGAGAGAGAGAGAGAAAAGTCGTGAATTCAATTAAATCAAGGTAATACCCTAATGAAAACCGCCACTTGCCTAATAATGAAAAAACTACACTTGCATTAACACTTGCTTGGTTAATTGACATCCTATTAGCCTAAATAGAAAAATAAACTTAAAGCAAGGAAATGTTGCTCCTATTGAAGTAATGTAATAGTTGATTTACGGTGGATTATGAACTTGCCAAAACTTAAAAGAAAGCCCAACTGGACGCAGGATCAGTTACTGCTGCTGGCCCAGTTGGTGGCTTGGTGCTCAAAAAAAGTAATAATGATACAAGTGAAATTCGGCACTGGGATATCAAGCAAAACTAAGCGTGAGAATGGGAGAGGATTTGTTCGCAGATCGATGCAGAATTTCCCGCTTGTGTCGCGGATCCCGGACGACTGCGAGAGGCGGTGGTGTGCGCTACAATCCTTTGTGAATAGGTCTTAGTGAGTTAGGAGTCCTCTCGACTTCTTTTAAGCTGTCCCAGACTTAGGTGCTACTTTTAGGGCTAAAATGCTTCGTGAATTACTCTTAGTGAAAAAAATTAGGAGTCCTAAAGTTAGGAGTGACACGCCCATTATTTTTAGGAGTTGCTCCTAAATTCGCCAGTTAGGAGCTACTTTTAGCCTTAAAATTCTTTGTGAATACGGCCCCGGATCATCATCTCTAAGACGCTATGAACCATTTGACTAGTAAATAAAACTTCAAACATACACTAATGTCAAACATACACTAATTGTGTTGGTACAAATTTTAATGTTTTTAAAGAAGTTTCTTATGTTCACCAAGACAGCATTAAAAACAATAATATTGTGAAATAATATAATAATATTGCTAGCAAAAGTTGTCATAGGTGATATGTTTTAAAAATTATTCAAAACTTAGACATAAACTTTGAAATAGCAAAAGAGGAAACAACCCCTTACAGTTTCACATAATGTGTCATTGAATGAAATACAATGCAAGTAAATGAAAGAATGCCAATTAATCCACTAATCATACAGAACTCTACAAAATACACCTCAGTCAGATATGATCTTTCTGCTTACCCTTTCTCTGTTTAATTTTCTTTAATTTCATGCTGACAGATGCAGCCAAAAAACAAGGAGCAAAAGTGGTGGAAGCCGAGGAAAAAATAAAAACCTGGCTGAAGTATAGTGGAGACCGAAATGGAGGAAGAAAAAAAAGAGCAACAGAAAAAGGTACACAAGGCCTTTTTAAGGCTGATCAAATATGTTATTAATTATTATATATATTAATATATAAGTTGTAAGTAATTTACATTTTGATAATTACTATATTTTTTCTTTAACACAGAAAAGCAGATGCCTCCCCCTCAAGCAGATTCCAGCAGCTGTGAAAGTGAATGTAAGTGTCTTCCAATGATTGTTTTTTCTTCCTCTGTCTAACCCCACCACTAAACAGAGGTGTATTTCATCTTTACTAAGCGTACACTGCATTAAGATGTATAATTAATTTGCTACCCAAACATGATGAAAATCTCTTGCAGGTGGGAAATACATACTACTGTTCCCCCATAAAACTATACACTCAACTACTAACACCATATTTTTTCAGTTACACAATATATACCTTAGGTCTAAAAAAACACACAAAAAAAAAAAACACACAACATACACTAAATCACTAAATTAATGGTTAAAATCCATAATGCACCAGAAAAGAAAATTATGGTATTTTAATGGGCATTTTGAGGTAAGTTCTAAGAGTCAAATGTGTAATTTTCAACGTTTGATATGTTGACTATGTCCTTTTCGCAAATGATCACATTCTGCTTTTCTGTTTGCTGTTTGTATATTTTACACAACACCCCAACTTTTTTTTTCTGTTTTGGGTTGTGTAATTAAAATAGAACGACACATCTTAAATGTTCTAAAAAGTTGTTTGTATGTTTGTTGTTTTTTACAGGAGTGTATGCTGCTACTTCTCCTCCTCCGCTCCGTCTTCATCATCAGAGCCACACACAATCTCTAATTCGCTTCAAATCTGCAGAATACGGAAGAGAATCTGCACATTTTCTCAGTTTTCAGCAGGTTTTTTTTTTTTTTGCTCTTCTTCCGCATTTTCTTTGCCGCCTTTTTTGTGACTTTTTGGTTCCTTGTTGATTTCTTTGACTTTATGTTTTACTTTTTTTGCCGCTGCCTTTGGGTAGTTTTTTTTTCTACTTTTTTGTCGATCGACTCATCGTTGCAAATCCAGAATGAAAATCTGCAGAATGTATCTGTATAAAATGTCTATATAATGGACTGTGGAGATGTTTTAACCAATAAATAGGTTCATTTTTTATAAACAATTCAGTTTGTCTGTTGTGCCGTCTCTTAATGCAATTCAACACTGAATAGGCCATGCATGGCACAATCTTAAAATTTTAGTTTAAGGTAGGTAAAGCCTATTTATTTATTCATTTACTATTTATGAAGTTGGCAGATGGTTAAAATAGGCTATATTTTTAAATTTGTTTGAAGGTCTGCTGGTTGTCCAATGACATGGTTGGCCCAACGTTGGCCCAATGTTGTTTTAGTTGTTTTTAAGTTGGCAGAAGGTTGGTAAGGTATTTTTAGGTTGGCAGAAGGTCTGCTGGCCGTCCAATGACATGGTTGGCCCAACGTTGGCCCAATGTTGTTTTAGTGGCTTTTAGGTTGGCAGAAGGTCTGCTGGCCATCCAATGACATGGTTGGCCCAACGTTGGCCCAACGGACAAAATTACGTTGGGCCAACGTCAGCACCCAACGTTGGCCCAACACAACAACAGACGTTGGGCCAACGTTGGGCCATCGTCTGTTTGCTACCTGGGTAGCAGCCACATCAATTGAGACTGAAAATAGCTGTTTGAATTTCCTTTATGGCTCATTATATCCTATACTTTAGTTAATTACTATGTGTTTGTGTACATATGTGTGTTTTTTTTTACGCGGCGAAAAAAGAAAAGCGTAGAAATGTTGCCAGGCTGGTTAGATGAGATCCATGTCACATGATTGTGTTGACGACAATCTTGATTCAATGATTAAATAACTGGCAACACACATTTTATGACCTGTTACTATCAGCATCATTTTTGTTTTGTTTCCCTTTATTTAGGTTACAGAATTATGATGCAGCTTGCCGGATGGCTCAAGAAATTGCAGAACACATCCATGAAAGAAACAGACTGCAAAGAACTGGAGGAAATCCAGCCAAGGTAAAGACAGGGTTTCATTGTTCATAGGATGAAGTTGAGCACTCTGTGTCAGTGGTCTTTATGTTGTAATGTCTCTCTTCTTGTGTATCTGCCCCTACAGCTGAACATGACCCTGAGAGCATCATTACAGAAGCTCAAACAGAATATAGCACAGCTCAGGGACACGTTGAATCGAGCTGCTGTTCAAAGGCAGATGTATCCTTTCCAGTAGAATTCATACTAATTTCATGCACAAATCCTGAGAGTGGAATCCAAAGATTTTGAAAGGTAAAGTTTAGTATATTGGAAGAATATGAAATATCAGCATTATACTCGTATTTAGAATCTGTTCATTATGGTTTGTTTAGAGTTAGTTGTGTTTGTTTTGAAGATTCTTTAAATGAAAGTTCATCCAAAAATGGATTCAAACCCATTTTCTTTGTGAAAGACAAAATGCAAATTTCACACTCATCCTTTCCAAAAGGCAGTGCAAAGTAGCTCATCTTTTAAGCTCTCGAAAAGGCTGAAAAAACAACCTAACATGTAATATATTCCAAGGGTTCTGAAGTCATCTAACCCTGATGAGGCCAAACAGAATATATTATTAGCTGATTATCCTGTACTCCACTGAGCTGGTATCTGAAGAACAGGATCAGTCCAATTACTGAACATGTTGTTCGTTGGAGCCTCTTCTTTTTATTGAACCAGTTGATATGGCTCATGAATCAAGTTCTTGAGTTCATCGCTTTATGATCCAGTCACAAAAGTTCTCAATCTTTGTTTTTGTTGTTTTAGAGGAGCTCATAGTGACCACATAACTGTAAATAAATCTTCAAAATGTCCCTTTTGTGTTCCACAATATTAAGAATACAATTGCTAACAAGCATCGTTCAGTACTGAAGCCACTTTTTCAAAACTCTTCGTACAGTCTGCATTACCAATATGAATCTTGGCCAAACAGTTAATCTCACCTCCAAAACTCACTCTTCATATATGCCTCACAATAAGCTCGTTCCACCATAACACTGCCAACAATTCTCATTCAGAAAACATACATGTCATTTATAACACACTGACCTAAAAACACTAACATCAACGAGCATTACATAAATCATGAACTTTTATCTTTAAAGTTAGGCTAGAATTTTTTTTTTTTACATAAATCAGTATTTCATTAAAGCAAAATAATAAGTTCCCTTTCGTCCTGGGAAGTCCAACGTGTCGTCGGGGAGTTCCCTGACGAATTGGGATCACGCTAGGGAGACCAATTGCCTTCGAGTGAATTAAAACGAGCCAATGAAAATTGGCATGCAAGATTTGCATTCCGCTACCCGCGTCCAGCGTCCAGCGTGCCGTGTGTCATCGAAGCGACGGCCACGTTCACTATCTTGCATGCCTGGTTGACGGCCACGATCACGGTTTCACATGCCTAATCAGTGTGTTGAGACTGCGTTCGTGGGTGGTTCATGTTCTCTCAGGAGTGCATGACCACGTCGGCACGTTGTTCGTCTCCCCTTTCTCGTAAAGGCTGGGGCCGCTCAGCGTCCCGTGTGCCGTCGAGGCTTTCGAATGGGTTTCTGGTCCTTCTCATGAAGGACCAGGCATTTCATTCGGGGCCCCAGGGAGGACAGATGTCGATCGCTACATCGGAGAGAGGGCGGTTATACTCTGAAAATGATGCTGAGTTCCTACTATAATGGTGTGTTCTCATGCTAAAGATTCAGACTTAACGGCCACACTTTCCTGGGCTGTTCTAAAGTGCCTGGATGTGTGTGAAGAATTTTGGCAGTATGGAAGCATTTTAGTGCCAAAATGGCAAGCCAAACATGCCTAAATCTGCAGAAGTTTTTCCTCTCTCACTACCACTGCACGTGCGTAGTTCTAACTCGGGGTTGAGCTGTGCTTAGTGACTGACCGTGATTAGTCACAGCGCTGGCCCTCGGTTAGACGATGTCCACAGTGGTGGTCCAGAAAAACCAGCCCGCTCGGAGTTTGTTTTCCCCCAGCAAAGGGAAGGGAAACAACCCTGAGAGGAGCGACCCAGAGTATGTGACATTCTGCTCTTTGGGAGTGCGTGTCATTACCACTCCTTCCCCCGGGGGAGGGCCGGGTGGAGAATTTCATTTCTGTTCCGCCGCTGGTTATCCTGTAATCAGCGGTACCCAAAGTTTGAGCAGTCCACTTCCTCTGAGTCGTTCACGAGCCCCAGCGCTCAGATGGCAGTGAGGGCTGCGGCCTTGTCACTCTCGTCTCTCGCTGGGTGAGGGGAAACCAGGACTCGATGCCCCCGGGCTTCGTTCCTCGTTTCCCCTCACGGTCGAGACTGGCAGTATAATAAGACCAGTTTCCTCCGTCCGAGAGGGTCAGAATGGCAGTGCGTGCCGCCCCCGAGCTGCACCACTCCCGTTCCCCTCTCCCCAGCTTGCAGATAGCAGTGACGCAGCCTCGGCTGCGTCGCTCCGGTCTGCAGCTGGGCCCGGAGGCGCAGAGACCAGGACACGAGGAGGCAGGGCCTCGTTCTTCGTCTCTCCCCCTCCCTTCGCCACCGGGCAGCCCGCTGCAGAAAGCCTACGAGCTCTCTCTGCCCTCTTCCCCCACGGTGGACCACCCAGACCCCGCTTCCAGTGGCTACATTGCCGCTGGAGCCGGGTCCCGGCCTTCCACCTCGCTGCCCCTCCGCGGGTACGCCGGTGGTTCGGGTGGGCTTATTGGCTCGGTACCTGGAAGCCTGGCTAGCGCTTCCGGGTCTGTCTCGATGGCTCGTCCGCACCATTCGGTTCGGCTATGCAATTCAGTTTGCACGCCGGCCTCCCAGGTTTAGGGGCATCCACTTCACCCGTGTGCGGTCAGTGGATGCCCCTGTCCTGCGGAAAGAGATCGATGTCCTGCTGGCGAAGGACGCGATCGAGCCGGTCCCTCCTGCCGAGATGAGGTCCGGGTTTTACAGCCCCTACTTCATTGTACTAAAGAAAGGCGGTGGGTTACGACCAATCCTGGACCTGCGAGTTTTGAATCGGGCCCTGCACAAACTCCCGTTCAAAATGCTCACGCAGAAGCGCATTTTTGAATGCATCCGTCCCCAGGATTGGTTTGCAGCGATTGACCTGAAGGACGCGTACTTTCACGTCTCGATTCTTCCTCGAAACAGACCATTTCTACGGTTTGGTTTCGAGGGTCGAGCGTGTATCAGTACAAAGTCCTACCCTTCGGGCTGGCCCTGTCGCCCCGCGTCTTCACGAAAGTCGCGGAGGCGGCCATTGTTCCCATGAGAGAACAAGGCGTTCGCATTCTCAACTATCTCGACGACTGGCTCATTCTGGCTCACTCGCGAGATGCGTTGTGCGATCACAGGGACATGGTGCTCCAGCACCTCAGCCGGTTGGGGCTTCAGGTCAACTGGGACAAGAGCAAACTCTGCCCCGTGCAGAGGATCTCTTATCTCGGTATGGAGTTGGACTCGGTCGCCCAGACTGCGCGCCTCATGGAGGAGCGCGTCCAGTTAGTGCTCACCTGCCTCAGGTCTTTTCGAGGCAGGACAGCGGTTCCACTGAAACAATTTCAGAGGCTCCTGGGGCATATGGCAGCCGCAGTAACGCCGCTCGGCCTGTTACATATGAGACCGCTCCAGCACTGGCTTCACGATCGAGTCCCGAGGTGGGCGTGGCAGAGCGGCACGTTCCGGGTCAAAGTAACCCCGCACTGTCGCCAAACCTTCTCCCCGTGGTCGGATCCTGCGTTTCTACGGGCCGGAGTGCCCCTAGTCCAGGTTTCCAGGCATGCTGTGGTTTTCACAGATGCCTCTGCCATGGGGCTGGGGGCCAAGTACAAAGGGCATGCAGTCTCGGGTCTGTGGACGGGGCCCCAGCTGCATTGGCATATCAACTGCCTAGAGTTGCAAGCAGTACGCTTGGCTTTGTGCCGCCTCAAGGGGCTTCTCAAAGACAAGCACGTACTGGTCCGTACGGACAGCACTGCGACCGTTGCGTACATCAACCGACAAGGTGGTTTACGCTCCCGCCGCATGTCGCGACTCGCCTCCCACCTCCTCATATGGAGTCAGAAGCATCTGAGGTCGCTTCGCGCCACTCATGTTCCAGGGGAGCTCAACCGTGTGGCAGACGAGCTTTCACGGTTGCCTCCCCTGCCAGGAGAATGGCGACTCCATCCCCAGGCGGTTCAGCTGATCTGGAGTGTTTTCGGAGTCGCACAGGTAGACCTGTTTGCTTCTCCGGACACGACCCATTGCCAGTGGTTTTACTCCCTGTCCGAGGGGACCCTCGGCACGGACGCCCTGGCTCACAGCTGGCCCCGGGGCCTGCGCAAGTATGCGTTTCCCCCAGTGAGCCTTCTTGCACAGACACTGTGCAAGGTCAGGGAGGACGAGGAGCAGGTCCTGTTAGTGGCGTCGTATTGGCCCACCAGGACTTGGTTCACGGATCTCATGCTCCTCACGACAGCCCCTCCTTGGCCGATTCCTCTGAGGAAGGACCTCCTTTCTCAGAGACGGGGCACTCTATGGCACCCGCGTCCAGACCTCTGGAAACTCAATGTCTGGTCCCTGGACGGGACGCAGAGGTTCTAGGTGATCTACCACAGGCAGTGGTAAACACCATCACTTCTGCTAGAGCCCCCTCTACGAGGCACCTCTATGCGTTGAAGTGGAACCTATTCGTCGTGTGGTGTTCCTCCCACCAGGAGGACCCCCGAACTTGCCCGATCAGAGTCGTGCTTTCCTTCCTACAAGATGGGTTGGAGCGAAGGCTGTCTCCCTCCACCCTCAAAGTGTATGTTGCCGCAATAGCCGCACATCACGATGTAGTAGAAGGTAAGTCCGTGGGGAAGCACGACCTGATCATCAGATTCCTCAAGGGTGCTAGGAGGTTAAATCCACCTCGTGTTTTGCACTCTGTACCCTCTTGGGACCTAGCTCTGGTACTGAGAGCTCTTCAAAGTCCACCCTTTGAGCCTTTGCTGACAGTGGAGCTGAATATCCTGTCCATTAAGACAGCGCTCCTGTTGGCATTGGCCTCTTTTAAGAGGGTCGGGGATCTGCAGGCTTTTTCGGTCGACGAATCGTGCCTAGAGTTCGGGCCGGGCCTTTGTCGCGTGATATTGAGACCCCGGCCCGGATATGTGCCCAAGGTTCCTACCACTCCCTTCGTGGATCAGGTAGTGAACCTGCAAGCGCTGCCCCAGGAGGAGGCAGACCCAGCCTTAGCTTTTTTCTGTCCAGTCCGCGCCCTGCGGGTTCACACTGACAAAACGCAAAGCTTCAGGACCTCAGATCAGCTCTTTGTCTGTTACGGAGGCCAGCAGAAGGGGAAGGCCCTCTCCAAGCAGAGGTTAGCTCACTGGTTAGTGGATGCTATCACCCTAGCGTATGAAGCTATGGGTGAGCCTTGTCCTCCCAGGTTGCGTGCTCACTCTACGAGAGGTGTTGCCGCCTCCTGGGCGTTGGCTCAAGGCGCCTCGCTGACAGACATTTGTAGAGCTGCGGGCTGGGCGACACCGAACACGTTCGCTAGATTCTATAGCCTACGTGTGGAACCTATTTCCTCCCGAGTACTCGCTACGGCCAGTGGTGCGAGGCAATAGGTTATGTCGGCTTGCTACGCCACTCCGTGCCTCAGCCGGATACGTGCGTCTTTCGCTCCGTTGGCGCCCTACGTTGGTTAGCCTCGTGAGTTCCTCCATCACCCCTTCGGTGCCAGGCGTGGCGGACCGCCGGCGCCAGGTCTACTACCTCTAAGGGAGTTGTTGTGTAGACTGGGTGTTATGTCCAGTGGTCTCTTCGGTGACCCATTATGCCACGTGCAGTCCAGCCGTGTCTTCCCCTTGACAGACTCGTTCTGTCGTCCCTGTTGAGTACGCTCCCACTCCCCTTGGATGGGACTACCTCAGGGACTGCCATATGTTTCACTATCCCCCTGGGCTAGTACATATGTGTATTCCAGGCCTTCTTCAGGCATCTGGCTTCCGCAGCGTTACCTTCCCCCTTTTACGGGTTGGGCACGCTTTCCCAGTGTTATCCAATCCACTGTGTGGGTCTTGCGGAACAGCAGTTTGACTCCCTTGCTAGCTCCCGTAATTTGTGAAACTGCTTAGGGTAGCTTAGCTGGGTGCTGGAAGGGGCCAGCACCATGGCGTTTTGTTAGGGATCCCAATTCGTCAGGGAACTCCCCAACGACACGTTGGAGTTCCCAGGACGAAAGGGAACGTCTCGGTTACGTATGTAACCCTCGTTCCCTGAGTACAGGGAACGGAGACGTGTCGTCCCTTCGCCATGTTGCTGTACCTTTGCGGAGGACTGGACACCGTTCGGCTCCTCAGCGAAAAGCATTGCGCAATGTTTACTTCCGCCCTTTATACCCGCGTTGGTAGGCGGGTCGCAGAATGCAAATCTTGCATGCCAATTTTCATTGGCTCGTTTTAATTCACTCGAAGGCAATTGGTCTCCCTAGCATGATCCCAATTCGTCAGGGAACTCCCCGACGACACGTCTCCGTTCCCTGTACTCAGGTTCCCTGTACTCAGGTTACATACGTAACCGAGACGATTTTTTCATTTTACTGACTGTATTACAGCATAAAGAATGAATGAGAAATGCAGCAATTCGTTTTTTCCCCTCTATATCTTTACATATAGTAATTTACTTGAAACAACAGAATATAATCCTGAAGTAATAATAAAAAATAAAACAAAACAACAAAAACAACAAACGCAGCTGTGTCCGGAGGCCTTTCTGTGTGGAGTTTGTATATTCTTTCCGTATTGACGTTGGTTTCCCACACAATCCAAAGACATACAGGACAGGTGAATTAGAGGATGTAAGTTTGCTCGTAGGTGATAGTGTGTCATCCCTGTGATGGACCGACCATCTATCCAGGGTGTTTTCCTGCCTCTGACCCGAGACGCTGGGAAAGGCTCCAGTCTCCCCACGACCCTACAGGACAAGCGGTTTGGAAAATATTAGAATGGATGGATGGATGTACAGTTCTGTGAGGGTTCTTGTCCTCCCTCTTCTGGCCCCACCGATGTGACTTCCTTGATCAATGTTTCCAAACAAAATCATTCTGAAGCCATCCCAATTTACCAAAAGATGACAAAAAAAAAAAAAAAAATTACTACTGTATTGAGACTAAAAATAGGACACCTGGGTCGGCTTTCAGCTGAAATTGCAATTGGTTGTGTTTGGAAAAATTATTATTAAATTTCATTGTAAATATTCGGCTAAATTGAAATGCTTTTATCAGTTTTGAAAGCAGTGTGTTTGCATTTGAAAAATGTGCTGCAAATACATTGTGTTTTGCAGATGGTGAAGTATGAATGAAAAAAGTGTTCATGGATTTTTGGAAAATGTGGTCATTGAATGCATTTTGTGTTATAGCAGTGACAAATAGTTTCTGTGTCACTGAATGTGTGAAGAGTTCTGAAAGTGTGGCTTAAGTATTGACCGTTGCTTTTAAGCCTTTGAAAAAATGACATGAGGCTGAGCAAAAATACTAAAACAAAACAAATTTTCTCAATGATAAAAAAAACTGTGATTTCTCATGAGCACCTGTAGGTGGCAGTGTTTTATAATAAACCAATTGCAGCGTGGTCAGTAATGCCGCTTGTGATCCACAATTGGATTTGGAAGTACTAGCCCTAAACACTACAGGAAATAAAATGTGAATCTTGTGTTCATAAGTCATTGATGTTTATAATGATTGAGCGTATCTTTCTTCGAGATGAGCATAATTATGCAGTCATAAATGTGTCATTTTAATGCCTTAATGAATAATGCCAGAATGCAAGCTGAAGCAGACAGAAGACAAAACCTTGTTGACGATCTTGCTACCAGAGAAACAAGACTAAACGCCTCTTTCAAAGGAGACATCTCAGAAGCGGAGCCAGCAAGGTACATACTGTGTGAAAAAATTTGACCAATGAATTTCAATGGTTGAAAATTTGTGTAAGGCCAATATTATTGGCAAGGCTAAATACACATTATATTTGCAAAATTTATTTACTAAAATCAAACATTAATTCAGTAAATATTGTGTTGTGTTATATTCATTTAATTTCAGCAATATTGTATACAGTATCATTTGTTAAATTATAAACCGGCATTATATCAATCTTGTCAGTATCAACCTTTTAAAAATATCAGTAATTTTTTTTTTTGAATGTCAGTTATCATACCAGGAGTCAACAATATATTTATTTTTTCTCAATATTTGAGATATTGAGATTTGTATTTAAATGCCAAGCTTTCTTGTCAACATTATTTTGTTCATTAACAATATTTTTCTCTTTTCCATAAATTCATAAACGCATAATGATGCAAAACATTACTAATTGGTTTGTACATTACCATTCAAACGTGGATTTTCAGCAGCCATTACTCCAGTCTTCAGTGTCACATGATCCCTCAGAAATCATTCTAATACGCTGAGTTGGTGTTCAAGAAGCATGTCAAATATATATATATACTTTTGTGTATATTTTCAGGATACTTTGATTAATAGAAAGTTCAAAAGAACAGCGTTTATTTGAAATAGAAAACTTTTATTAACATTAGAAACGTCTTTACGGTCATTTTTAATCAATGTAACAATGAATTGTATTAATTTCTGGAAAAAATATTATTATTTAAACTTATGAAATTAAATTATCAGCATAATTTGATACAGCAATGTAGAATGTTTCAGAAAGCCAAATGTATGTTTGCAAGGCATAATGGATGTCACTGAAAATTTGACATTCATTAATCTTGTACAACGCAGCAGTGGCCTTAAAGAGGAAGTGACCGATCCAAGTGACTGCGTCAACTAGCCTTGGCCTTAACTCTCTCACACTGGCACGGTCCAGCAGAAACCATGAACTCTATGATGTAGTTAGTCTACCAGACCACAGAGGCCTTTGCTTGTCATCTTTCCTGCTTGCCCTGGCTGTAGTGTCCCAATGTTGAGTAACTTTATGCCAGAAATGTTGTGACCTGTGCTGAAACGGAAGTCTGTGCACACACTCTGAGGGCTCTAGTTCAGCTTTACTGCTCTGCTGATCAGAGTTGAGCCTTGAACCTCCTCCTTCAGGACTGTTTACACTTCCCTACTCTCCACTGCGTTTACATCCTCTCTCCAAAATACACCAATCAGAGACTTAACGTGTCACCGCCAATCTCCTGTGCGCTTATGACTCTTAATCGAAAGGACAGTTCAGGAGCTGAGCTCTTTTAGAAATATGAAATGGCCATTATTCAGATTTGACCTTCTTGATCCAGGTTACACGAACTAGGATAGGAAGACAAAACAACCTGCTGATATTAAATTAGGAATTCTTTTTTATCATTAGTAGTTTAATGCTCCATCTGTCTTGATTATTCTCTTTTCGCATTGCTCAGTTTAATACAGGATAGTGTTGTTATTTGAAATTACAACTAGAACTTTTTTTTAAATTGTTGTTAACTGAAATAAGGCTGAAATATAGAAAATGACAAATAACAACTAACTGCAATAAAATAAGTTGAAGTTGAAGTACTAAAATGACCAAAACTAAAACTGAAATAAAATAAGTTAATGCTAAATTGAAATATATAGAAAAAAAAGACAAAAGCACATAACAAAAGGACCAAAACTTAAAGGGAGAGTTCACCCAAAGATTAAATATTTGTCATAATTTACGCAGCCTCATGCCATTTCGAAGCTGTACGATGTATTTTTCTCTTCTGTGGAACATAAAAAAGATACTTTGAGTAATGTCTTTTGTTCAAACATCGGAAGTCAATGGTGACCAAAACTGTTTAGTTACCAATATTCTTTAAAGTATCTTATGTTCCACAGAAGAAAGAAAGTCATACAGGTTTGGAATGACATGAGGGTGAGGGTAAAACAAAAAGCAAAATATTAATAAGTACTATAATTGTTATAATATTATATACATTGCCAAAAGTATTGGGATACTCCTCCAAATCATTGAATCCAGGGGCCTCATGTACAAAGACTTGCGTTGAATTCATACTAAAACATTGCGTACGGACAAAGCTGTAAATGTGCGTACGCACAAAAAAAGCAGATGTATGAATCTCTGTGTACGAAGGATCCCACGCATATTCTCTTTGTACATCCCAATTAACGTAAAATTGAGCGCACATGCACGAGCACAACGCCCCACCCAGTCTCCACCCCCAATTAAATTAATTTAAATATGGTAATTAGTCCAATTTGGCAAAAGAAACCTGCAAGAACATGGCTAAAGCAAGCAAGAAACGAAATTTCACTGAAAATGTCTTATATATAGTAAAGTGTAATTTATTCCTGTGATCAAAGCTGAATTTTCAGCATCATTACTCCAGTCTTCAGTGTCACATGATCATTCAGAAATCACTCTAATATGATGATTTGATGATCAAGAAACATTTATGATTATTATCAGTGTTGAAAACAGCTGTGCTTCTGCTTCATATTTTCGTGGAAACCATGATATAGTATTTTCAGGATTCTTTAATGAATAAAAACTTAAACCAAACAGATGTCGAAATCTTATAATCTTTTGTAACATTATAAATGCATTTACTGTCACTTTTACTTGTCACTTCAATGTGTCCTTGCTGAATAAAAATATTACTTTCTTTTTTTATCTTTACTGACCGAATTAATGAAGTTTATTTTTTATTCCTAGTTAAGCCAACTAACCATTGCTAGACGGGTTGTATCAATTTGGACATGCTTTATATATGTTCTTACTTAATTGCATAATATAATATTTTAATAAAACTCGTGTGATAATAATATGTCAAATAATTTATCAATTACAAATTATAAGCAATATCTGACGGCTGGTGGTGCGATAGAACAATTCGTAGTGTAATGTTTGCCACTTAACTTTATTGCCTCTATGAGTCGCCAACGGACAAAAATCACAACAAATATACGTACGCCAGACATGAAGTTTACTTGGAGGAACGCACATTCTTACGTTAATTTCACTGTTAGTACATCTGGCCGTGAACGTGAAAGCTGGCGTACGCTGTGTTTTTGTGCGTACGCAGTGTTGATGAGGCCCCAGGTGTTTCAATCACTTCAATGGCCACAGTTGTATAAAATCAAGCACCTAGGCATGCAGACTGCTTCTACAAACATTTGTGAAAGAATGGGTCGCCCTCGGGAGCTCAGTGAATTCAAGCATGGCACCGTGATAGGTTGCCACCTGTGCAAGTCCATTTGTGAAATTTCCTTACTAAATATTCCATGGTCAACTGTTAGAGGTATTATAACAAAGTGGAAGCAAATGGGAACAACAGCAACTCAGCCATGAAGTGGTAGGCCACGTGAAATCACAGAGCGGGGTCAGCGCATGCTGAGGCGCACAGTGCGCAGAAGTCGCCAACTTTCTGCAGAGTCAATACCTACAGACCTCCAAACTTCATGTGGCCCTCAGATTGGCTCAAGAACAGTGCGTAGAGAGCTTTATGGAATGGGTTTCCATGGCCGAGAAGCTGCATCCAAGCCTTACATCACCAAGTGCAATACAAAGCGTTGGATGCAGTGATGTAAAGCACGCCGCCACTGGACTCTAGAGCAGTGGAGACATGTTCTCTGGAGTGACGAATCACGCTTCTCTGTCTGGCAATACGATGGACAAGTCTGGGTTGGCGGTTGCCTGGAGAATAGAACTTGCCTGACTTGATTGTGCCAAGTGTAAATTTTGGTGGAGGGGGGGTTATTGTGTGGGGTTGTTTTTCAAGGGTTGGGCTTGGCCCCTTAGTTCCAGTGAAAGGAACTCTTAATGCTTCAGCATACCAAGACATTTTGAACAATTTCATGCTCCCAACGTTGTGGGAAAAGATGGCGATGGCCCCTTCCTGTTCCAACATGACTGCGCACCAGTGCACTAAGCAAGGTCTATAAAGACATGGATGACCGAGTTTGGTGTGGAGGAACTTGACTGGCCTGCACAGAGTCCTGACCTTAACCCAATAGAACACCTTTTGGGATGAATTAGAGTGGGGACTGCGAGCCAGGCCTTCTCGTCCAACATCAGTGTCTGACCTCACAAATGCGCTTCTAGAAGAATGGTCATAAATTCCCATAAACAAAAGAGTTGAAGCTGTTATAGCTGCGAAGGTTGGGCCAACTCCAAAATAAACCCTACAGATTAAATGTCGTTAAAGTTCATGTGCATGTAAAGGCAGACGTCCCAAACCGTTTGACAATATAGTGTATAATACTATAACACTGATACAGGCTAATATAAAGGCTTTATCTTGATCAGTTCTAAAAGATTGGCCCTTTTGATTTAGTGGGTGGTAGAGGCTGAGAAGAGGTATTTAGTTACCATCTCTGATTAATAAAATTAGGGGAATTTGAGAAGTAATTTATAGGCCTGATCCTTTTTCCCTACCCATCTTTGTGGTCTTAATCCTCTAATTCCCTAACATGGGAGGGCTGAACTTTTATCTTTATAGGTCCCGTTCACGTCGCACTGCTACGCCGTGCACACATTTAGCTAAAAGAACACTAATAAATTACAGTCATTTGATCAAGTTTTTAATACTAAAGAATTTTTATGAGGGTGTTAGCCTGGCAGGATTTTTAGGGCCTGGATTCATCTTACTGTGTGGTCTTTGTCTGCCAGTGGGGGTGTTAGTTTTGCTTCAATAGGCTGAAATAGCATTTAACTTTTTTTCCATAGGGATAAGACCAGGCTTATGGCATTCGCGAAACAATACCTTTGTGGAAGATTAACCTCTAATCAAGCACAAAATGACATACCGCTCATTTGAAGATTCAGAGTTCCCGACCCGGTGCCCCAACCCTCCTCCCCCAATTTCCTCTCTTTTATACTTGATCGTAATGCACAAAGTTGTAATTAGTTAAATAGGGCCTCTAAGAGACGAGGTCTGTCTCCATGTCTCGCTCCAGTGTGATGCCTCGTCTGATTAAGTCTGCGGGCTCTGCGGGAGGTTAATTGGATAAGCGCTAATCCTCACACCGCTGAGATGGAGCGGAGGAAGTGGAGAGGGGCTGGCGCAAGCTACGAGTTGCCAAACATGTCAGAAAGATTAGTATCCGCCGCTGACCACTTGTCTCGCTGGCCAGAGGATTAATATAGGCTTGGACTTGGACTGGACTGGCTTGGTATGTTTGTAGATCAGCAAGGTGGATGAATGGGGAAGAAAGAGGTCTAGCTCACCAAGCGTGTGAGATGTAAACTTCCTTGTTGTGAGGAAGGATGAGAATGAGGGGAACAGATCCAGCTGAAGACTCTTCAGAGGTTAGCGACCTCTCTGAACTTAAATGAACCTCCACTGATGCTGAACTAACTGAAAGAGAAGGCCCATTGTCAAAAACTAGCGCTTGTAGTGAGAGGAAGTCATTTGGGTTTTACTCAAATACCTTTTTTTTGATATGCAGTTTCACCTTAACCTGCTTAAGCAACTGCATATTCCTGAAAGGAAATATATAGTTGCACCATATGACAATTTACAAGCTAAACTAACCTTTCTTTGTTATAAAAAAAGTGAAATTATTTTATATTTTAAAAGACTTATTGACCTTGACAGAGTCATTTCAAATATTAATTAAGCAAGCAGTGAATAATAAAATAGTATCCCAAACTACTTCATATAGTTTTCTTTTTGAAGAATATAATTGTTTTAATGAAGCTTTGTTCTTCATTTTGATATCGGGATAGTTGTACTATCCAGACATCAAAATTGATTTGTAATCAATGCAATGGATGGATTAGCTTGATTCTACTTTCGATAAAGCCTCTAAGCCTTCAGTATGTAGAACACCCGTGCAAACTAGTGACCGGCTCATAACTCTGCGCGATGCTGAGCGCTGATAGCTTTTCCAGAAGAGCCTTTAAACTTCACTTCTCTCTCTGCGAGCTGTCCAGGAGCCTCAGGGGGAACAGGTTTCATACATTAATCAAAGAAAAGTGCAAAAGCACAACGCAGTGTCTCCACAGGATAACAGGCCACTTCTCGGTTTGGCACGCCGCTTTGAAAGCTTGTATAAAAGCCAGAGGCGATTCATGTGCTTTGTGTCCTTGTAACGTAGGGCATGAAAACTCACTCTTCGGGCCCAACAAAGTGGAACCCATATGAACAAATAAACAGAGGTTCTCTGATCTTACAAGGTCCAAAGTAGGGGATGTTGTTTGCTATTTTTAGAGGTAAAAAATAGAAAGGTTATTTATTCTGAAGGCACATGAGTGCTACAGATGTGAGTTTGGTGAAAGAGCCTGTGGCTCTTGAACAACTCACGGACATGCCTCGAAGTTTATTTACATTTGTAAAGTAGATGATGTGTGTCCATCTGATGTGTGCACATAGCTGTTGATTGACAGTGCATGTGGAATAACTATAATATTACACTGTGTACGTAATCTAGTTACTGTGTGTGTATGTAATAGGGGTGTCACGATTCTCCAAATCCTCGATTCGATTACATTTTCGATTCTAAGGTCACGGTTCGATTCGATTCTCGATTTTTACATTTATTTTTTTAAAGCCGAAACCGGCCAATCAGGATGCTCTCTGTCTTAATGCGCTTCATGAGGCACATGCGCAAGATCTCTCGCTCTCTCCCGTGCGCGCGCTATACGGTTTGGAGCACAGTTTTTTCTGTCTCACATTGCGCGCTCTTGCTCGCTCGCTCATTCCGGGAGATTAATGCGGGCATCAGGGAGCCGCTATCAGGGAGACTCCAGGAACTTCTGCGAGACTTGGGATGTGTGCAAAGTAAACTGTGGCTTTTTTTGAAGCGCGAACGTAACATAACTCACTGGAAATTCAAAAAACTTACACACCTGCGACTTCAATGAAAGAGGAGGGGGTTCAAGTTCTGTCGATGGGTCTCCTGCATCTGCTGCAGTTGCCATGCTATCTTTTGAATGGTTGTAGCTAAGTTAGAGGAGGTTGCCCATATACTCGCAGCTTTTCAACACGCGTGTTTTTTTTCGCTTGGCACGCCGACCGGACGTGACATGGGGGCGTGGCAGCATCGACGATTCCATTTTTTAATTCGATCGATTCGAAAAAAAATTAATTTCGATCGATTCCGATTTAAGATCGAAATCGTGACACCCCTAGTATGTAATGAGAAAGTTGACTTTGTGTTTTACAGCGATGACTGCTGTATGCATAAATGCATAGATACATTTTTGTTTTATTGAAACAATAATCTAAAAGAGACTGTGTGTTACATTAATTTTTACCACATATAAGGGCCTGTTTACACCTGGTCACTTCATGCGTTCTTACTGATCAGGTAGCTATCTGGTTTGTTAAAATGGAAATTTGTTCCATTTACACTTGGACACATAAATGTGTCTCCGCAAAACGAATATAAATCCAAACCTCAATTCCCTGCGCTACATACGGTATATGCAAATTTAATGAAGTTTACATCAACGAATGCAACAGAGCTGCATTTTATTTATCATCAGTTAATTTCAAGATCAAAGATCGCACATCAGCACTGGTAAGATCATTTAGTCTCACTGCTTTTAATAAAGATGAATGCGTGTTGAGGGTCTGCAACTTACTTTGTTTCATTTGCGGCAGTTTTAGCGTTGGCTTGCTGAAGAGATGCTCAGCTACTCATCTGTGTTGATGCGTGTTTCAGTAGCGTTGTCATATCTGGCTATAACGTCATATAGCCTATAACCCGCTCTCACACTTTTATTTTTTAACATTTTAGGAGTAAAATCTACATATGTGGTTTCAACAACCAGATGTATTTACACTTGCCCAGTTTCGTCTGGAATCATTTAATGCAATTATAATAAAATGATTTATTTAAGACACTGAAACCTTAATATTTAAATTTATTTAAAATAATTGCTTTGCATTGTGCAAAATTATCACAAAGTAGGAATCCTTTTCTATTGATTCTTTTCTATGTCTCCTCATTTACATGGAACAATGATGCAAACATGAGTTCCATCAACGGCTCCAACAACTCCAGGGAAGCCCAAAATTCTCATAAATGGTTTGATTTTGCTGCATGGTTTGAAGATCATTTGGAAAGTCAATGAACTGCCATACAGTAGTGGCCAAAAGTGATGTCCGGCATAGGAAAATTAACACATTCACCCTTTATTTAAATATAAAAAATCAAAATAAATCTTAAAGATGTTGTTAGCATATTGCGTACTTGTGCTTGGAGTCAATTGTTTTATTTGTGATAATTTAATGAAACATGCCAAATTGTGCAACATAATTTTTGGCCAGGCTGTCATACAAAGAATTTAAGAACATGAGCAAAAACAAGAGAGGACCAATGAAATATTAATAACTGATTACACTGTTTTTTCCTTTGAGCTTTTTTTTTTCTTTTCTAAAACCTGTAGCTGTATTTTTACTTTTTTTGCCTAATAATTTTGTCAGATAAATACTTTCAGTAAGTTTAGTGTTTTGTTCTTCCCTCGTATAAAAAAAAAAAAATATATATATATATATATATATATATATATAACAATATTTTCCTCATATTTTTAATAGTTTAATGTGCGTAAAATTGTGCGGCCTCCTCCTCTCTGCTGCCATCTTGTTACTCCTAACTAGGTTAGGATACCTCTCCAGCACTCTTAAATAATTTAGGAGCTGAGACCTAGTCTTGACACTTAGGAACATTTATGAATCACTTATTCTTAAGTCTAGGAGAGTAAAATTACTTCATTCCTGGAATTTTGACACCCTTAAGACTAAAAAAATTATCTGAGCGGCTTTATACATACGGCCCCTGGTCTTTTCATAATCGGATAGCTATCTGATCAGAGAAAATGCATGAAGTGACCCAGTGTAAACAAGCCCTAAGAGCTGTTGTTAGGCAATATTATTCCTCTGCAAAATAATATAGTGCACTGTTTGTTGGTTTCCTGAAAAATTCCATACATTTCTCCATAGATAATTAAAAATCAGAAAACAGTTGTGGTGTTTAATAAGAAATGCTTATAAAATAATTTCTGAAGGTGACTCTGAAGACTGGATTAATGACTGCTGAAAATTCAGCTTTGCCATCACAGGAATAAATTAGATTTTATAAATTAAATATATTAAAATTTAAAACAACTATTTTAAATTGTAATACAATTGCACAATATTACTGTTTTACTATATTTTGATCAAATAAATGCAGCCTTGTTGAGACTTTTTTCAAAAACAATAAAAGAAATCTCACTGACCCCAAACTTTTTCATGGAAGTGTATATTGAGCTAGAAGTTTTTTGGCTTTCAACCAGTGGCTATTATCACAAAGCTGCATTTTGGATGTACAAAGCTCATGTAGAAGAAGAACTCAAAGAATAGTCTTTAATGAAACAATCCAAACACAGTATTTCACAGGAAAATGTCACAGGGAGCAAAAACCAACCACTTTAACCAAACATTAGCAGAAGGGGAACTAACTCAAACTGAGGGCTTATGCTGCGTTCCAGGCAGGTTTTTGAGCACGTAAATTACGACTTCAAACCACAACTCACGACTTTGTAGCATTCCAGGCCAGTCACGCCAAACTACCTGAGCGCAAGGAATTGTGGTAGCTAGATGTAAACAAACCAGCATGGTGGACCTTACGGGGCTTGTGCGCATTTGTAATAATTTCTGTCGCCAAAGGTGCTTACTCCTTGTTTATTTGAGGGAAACGGAGGAGGAAAAACGGCACATAAGGCAAGATAAGCTGTTATACCTTTTATTTTACTTTATTTGTATATTTGGAAATGTATTTGGTATTAATTTATCCTTGCGCTCAATGGACTGAAAACTAGTTAACGTGATATTGTCCTAAAGTGTATTCTCACCGTGTACCGCCTGCAGAAACACTGCATCTGTAGGGGCTGCCATTGTTGTTTTGTATGGTTTCGCGGGCTATGTGACGTCAGAGCTCGTAACTGGGAGTACATCGATCTAGTACGAGTTCACGGGTGGGAAGTCACGGGTTTGACTGCCGTTCCAGTGCACTTTCACGGGTATAAGGTTGGAAAAACACGGGTTACAGGTTGCCTGGAATGCGGCATTAAATACACAGAGCATAGGAAACTAGATGGCACACAGGTGAAGGGGTTTAATAACGAGGAAAATCAAAACAGTAACTATGACAACCAATAAGAAGTGGGAACATGGGAAACTAGGTCAAACTAAACAGGAACATATATTATACTGTGTATTTTTTTTCATAACATCATTTGTATTATTTAATTGGGATCCAGTTCATTGTTTAATAAATATTATTACGTACACAATACGGTACATTTGTCTTAGATTTCCAAAAAAATAAAGCATTTACGTGGAAGCACCCGTTTAATAAACTGACATGTTACAATGTTTTTTTTTTTTTGCCATCTTCTGCAGGTCAAGTCTGATGACAGGAGGAAATGGGTCGGGACCGGCAGTGAACCCGTGGCTGATTAATGAGTCTGAGGAGACCAGAGGACTCGGCTTTGGAGAAATCAAACACCAACAACAGCAGATTATCGAAGGTACGTTGCATATGAGATCACTTTTCAAGTCTTTCAGTCTTACAACTGATGTGGTGCTTGACATTGCTTCAAGCTGACAATTATCTGGCCACCTCTCTCTGCTGTCCAGATAATCATCTATATTCTGATGAGATGAGACATTTTGAGAAGTATTTTTTGAATTTACGCCCCATTATGAGATCTGCTACGCATTTGAGAATAGCAACTGGTAGGAGTTTTAAGAAAAAGCAGGAGCCGTTTTGTCTACCCAAGTTATACTTTTAGCTTCAAGGTTACAGCTAAAGTACCTTGTGGCTCACTGTGGCAGCGACCTCTGTCAAAAATGACATCAGATCACACTACTGTATATGTCCTTTAAATGCCACAGATGGAATTTATGTACCTTTCTATTGTTTTTCCAACCCAAATGAGATAAGATTTTTCTTTTCCGTCAACGTATGATAATTTACTTGATAAATTAAACCACAGAAACATAAAATATCAGAATATTTCGGGTCTGTGTCTTTTTGTCTTTCTTTTGTACAGTTCTGTCTGAATATGTCCATATTCTCTCTTGTGTCTTTAGCTCAGGATGCTGGCCTGGATGCTCTGGCTGCAGTCATAAGTAGGCAAAAACAGATGGGTCAGGAAATCGGCAATGAGCTAGAAGAACAGAACGGTAAGTGAAAAGCGCAGTAGCCTATATGTGACAGCTCTGGCTGAACATTCAGATGTTTTTCTGTGAATAACATCTAATTTGTGGTCAGGTTGGTTTTACTTTGTCAAGCCGCTCTCTTGCTACACTACATGTGAAGTCATTGGCTCTAAAATGAGCCTTTTTTGAGACTGGGTTAAAGTGGAAAATGTGGAACAGGGTACTTGGAAACCCCCTCTCACCTGGTCTGTCTATCGCGTTTTTGCTGGGCAACTAAATATAAGACCTGTGTCCTTTGCACAGACACATCACATAACTGTGTGAATCTATTTCAGTTCGAATGTGAGAACGTGGAGGAATTGCACAGTGCATGATGTAGTCGAAGTCACATGGAGGAGACTGAGCTCAGATCAGTAGTCTGTGACCTCATCTGAAGGTTGCAGCTGCTTTTAACTTTTCCAACACTGTTCTTCAATCTGTCTGGCCTAGCTGGTAAAGTGAGACAGGCTAGAGTGGGGAAAACCTATATATAATTATAAATTTTTTAAGTGAGATATTTTATCCACCAAGATCATTTGGCTGAAATACGATATTTTCTCAAAATGATCAGCCACACTGACATTCAATAAAGAGTGCTACTTTAGTATGAATTGTCAGGGTTACAGCTATTAAAAAAAAAAACAGATAAACCAAAGCTGCAGTTGTTCATTTAAAGCACTTAGTGATGTTACTTGGCACTCTAGCGTAATAACTTTGTGTCTCGCGGAAGAACATTGTAGCCGGAGTTACTTCTCTCTGTTTATGTCTGTGATGAGTTACGCTGGGCTACTCCGCAGCGGTACGACCTGTGCCAGTCTAAAATAGTCTGAATATAAACACTTATTATAGGTGTACCGTGGTGATTCAGGATAAGACAAAAACACGGTTTGAAAATGGATTCATGATTTAATCGCTTATCAAAATTTTGTAAATTCTGAAAAATCAAAAGGGTTACGGACTGGAGATTTAATATTCCTAAATGTTGCATTCTGTCCAACTGCTTTGTAGTGAGAAATGAAGTATCATGTGCGAATGTCTTTTTAGGTCTTACTCGGATATCGAGTAAGATTTCATGTTATCTTATCTTATTGCAATTATAACAATTTCGAAGAGCAGCCATCACAATCTTGTGTCAGGTATGTGAACCAACTCATACACAATCTTAAATGCAAAATCTAATGGGTAAACATTTCAGTTGAAGTCAATTCTGTGACCGTGCATCTTGTGTCTAAAAAAAGAAATCCTGATGCAAGTTCACCTCCTCCCTGTTGCTTTTGTTGGCACAGTGAAGGTTGCCCACAATACTTTTTCAGGGGGCAGCGTAATTGCTATGGACCACTTCCAGTGTTACTAGTCTTTCCTGTCTGTTCAACAACTGGCTCCTTAAAAACATAAGACAGAGTCTAAAGGTCACAATTGGTATTTTTATTGAATAGAGATGAGCACATGAATTAATTGAAAGAGTGATTGAAAAAGATAATGAAACTTTTATAAGTACATCCAGAGATTAGTTATTTAACATAGCCTAAACAAATCTAAGGTTCATCATTATTGTGACCCTCTGGTGGAGACTAACGCTGGGAATTGGAGGCACTTGGCTGCTTCTCACCGTTATTCAGGGCTCAGTGTGATTGATTTAGTCTGCTTCACGCTTTCCCCAACTAAACATAGGAGTGAGAATGAATTATTTGAACTGGACTCACATTTTTCTCCCCTCTTTTGCTAAAGCGTGCAGCATCAGTGTTTCCTTGAAAAAGAGTTTTAAGAGCAGTGACTGAGATAGCATGGTCTCGTATTTGAGAGCTGATAGAGTTACGGTGCTGTTCTAATGTACAGTCCAACAAACCTCTCCTGCAGATTTCATCTGCAAGAGTCTTTTTCAAGCAGTCAGATATAAAGCCTCTCCCATGTGTGTATTAAAGTCCTGCTTTCCTCTGGAAACCAGCCGTGAAGAGCTGTCACAGAAGGTCTTGAGCAGAGTCCTCTAGAAGGAGACTGAAGAGTGGGTTCCTTCCAAAATGCTGTAACTTTGTGCTCCTGATGCACTTTATATAAAAAGAGTTTACAGCACAGTACAGTGTCTTTAGAAAGCATTCATGCTGATACTTTTATTCAAACATATTTTTTGCCTTTCAGTAACACTAAATGCAACACATTCATGATTCATTTCTGATTAATTCATCTGATTAACACAATTAAAGGGATTTTCTAAAATTCACAAGTCAGTATGTATTACCCTCATGTCTGTAATACTTATTTTTTCTTCTGTGGAACACAAAAAGATATTTTGAAGAATGTTGGTAACCAAACAGTTTAGGTTCCCATTGACTTCTGTTATGTTTTTAGACCACACAATCAATACAAGTCAATAGGAACCAACATTTTTATATGGAGTTTTTTCATATAGATTAGTATTGGTTTTGGTGATATTGTACTACTTTATGTAAGGCCTGCCCAATCGGTCCAATGACAGTTTCCGATAAGCGGGTGAAGGTTTACTGCGTGTTACTATCTTTTCAGCGTGGCAAAGTAATTTAATTCCAATTAAACTTTTATCTAACTCCATTTTTATAACGACCTCGATCTACATTCTGGCTTAGCCTTTGGCTAAGCCACACCCTAGAATGTAGATTGACCAATCACAGCGCAGCCAAGAACGAGCTCCCACAGTGGTCCGACACTTTTTCACAGCGCTCCATTGACTTTAACACAGGTGTCTCATATTCTTGGTCTCGGCAGGCTACCGTCGTAGTTTTATCAAAAATATGGTTAAACGTTGTGCCTGGGGCATTTGTAACACAGATACGCGTTTCCCAGAGAGGTTGGAGGGGGGTGTGCGTTTTTTTCCCTTCCTAAAACCGAAGTCAAATCCTGACAAGTGTCGTCTATCACACGCTGCTAATAAATACAACGTTATACTCGCGTAGTCCGTTTGCTTTGTAATAACGAAGTGAATAGAGACCTACCCAGCTTTGCATGAACAGTGTTGCTCCTTGATATTGTTAGTCCCAGCCTCAGTCTCGATTAGTAGGATATGCGGTGGTTCATTTTTTTACTGTGACCGGTATGCTTTTGCCTCTATTTGGATGCCTTGTTGTTCCTTGCGTTTCACCTGTATGTCGTGAATATAGCCTTCAAACGTATATTGCAGCCCTTTTTGCCTACTTCTATCGGACACTTTATTTGCTGCTTTATAAAAGTTTGATAAAATTTCAGCAAGAAGAGCTGTCACAGCATAAGCCATGTTGATACCAGAGCCCAGATGAAGTTTGTTTGTCGGACGTAGCAACAGTAACTAAGGGGGGCGGGGCTTAGCCAAAGGCGAATTGGTTATTAGCCAGAACTCTAAAATCGCAGTTGGTGCGCCCCAGGCTCCACTGTAAACTGGACTCTAAGTCCGTCACTAATCTGACGCAGATTTGCGGAAACAATGGATACAACGTAATCTACTAAATAATTTAAGTAAATAATTTAAAGTAAGTCAGGATAAATTCAAATGTAACAATTTATTATGTCAGGTAAATGTATCATGCCAATTACATAATCAGTTCAAAGATAATAAATACAAAACATCAAATGCTCTGGAATAAAAAGAACATATGCAAACCTGACATTAGAAAAATACATAATGGTGAATGTCTGAAGACATTCAGCATTACGGGCTGACTACAAATCGCCCCGATCCTCTTGTGGCATTTCTTTAAGTACTTAGACCGAGGCAGAAACTTCTTTCACATGGAAACATGTGCTAACAATGGGAATTTGCAATCGGAGTTTGCACCTTTTGAGGGCAGGATACCATTTGCCTGGAAGATTTACCCTTTGTAAGGAAGACTTATCTTTATTATCTTTTGGTTTACTTCTTTGGAATGAGACCATTGTACCAGCGGCACTGAGACATTTCAAATGATACCAAACATGTATAGTGTTGTATGATAATTGTTCTCATTAAACCATTTAGATTTTTGGGTGAATTTCAGGTGATCTCAGCATGAGAGAGAGACGAAATGGGGAAGGGAAAGAAATGTAAATTAATACAATACTGAGTTGATTGCCCTTAGTGTGATTTCGTCTTGCATGGGGAGTTCAAATTTTAATTTCCTTTGTTTTCTCAGAGAGTAGCCCTCTCTTTCAGTTTCTCCAGTCTTACACTTAAAAGATGTATTAAACAAATAGTTAAATATTTGTGTATTTAAAAAAATACTTTGGGGGATTATACATTTGGGGATGATTAATCACAGAAAACTTTGCATTATAAGTAGTTCAATTTTAAAATAATTCTAATCAAAAATAGTAAAAATTAATAAAGTCTGGCCAATGATTAAAGTCAAGACTTCATGGTTGTACTGTGTTCAAGAACACTGTCAGTTTTCAGTATTTCTATGAGCTTTGTGTATTGGAATTTTAAACTATACCAAATTAGCATTTGCACAATGCACTTTCCTGGTCATGCCATAGTTTGGATTGAAGTCTGGGCTCTGACTGGGCCATTCCAGAACTACTACCTTCTTTTTTCCAAGCCATCCCTTTATAGTTTAGCTGTGTGCTGTTGATTATCGTTGCTCTGGAAAATGTATCTTCAACCTAAATGCAGATCTCTGACTGACTCAAACAGCTTCTCTCCAAGTGGTCCAAAAGCATCCCCAGAGCATGATGCTGCCACTACCATTTTTGATGCTGGGTTGGTTTGCGCCAAACATTCTATTTTGCTTTAGGTGAATCGACCTTGGACTAATCAGACCACAAAATTCTTCCAGAAGGTTTGGAGTGGCTTTAAAAGTTTTGTCACATGGCTTCTAGCAAACTTTAGCCGTGATGTAATGTCAGTCTTTTTCGAAATTGGCGTTCTTATAGCCATTCTCATGAAGAGAGGCCGAATCATTGAAGTGTTGAAGGAATTGTTGACGTCTACATAGTTTCCCCAATTTCATCCAAGGAACTCTGCAGCTCTGTCAGCGTTGTAGCTGGCCTCTGATCATTTCTCTGGCAATTGACCTTTTGGCCTTGATTATTCGATCTGGTTGATGGCCTAAACTTAGTAATGTTTGGATTCTGCCATGGTTTTTCCATTTGGTTACAGCGAATATCCCAGTGTTCCTTGGCAAACATATGACCCTTCTAGTATTTTTATAACCTTGTGAGGACATTTATTCCTCCAGACAATTTCACTCCAAGGTTCTACAGGTGGTTTCATGGTCTACATCAGACCGCAGGACTGATCTGATCTGTTTCAGTTTCGAAATGCCAGAATAAAACTAACTCTGTTTAACTCTGGGGTTATTCAGAGTTGGTGTTCCGACTATACTTTTAAACGCGATACAGCGCATTAAAACCACAGTGCTCATGGTGTGAGACGCAACAAACAAAAATATCTGTCAGACGCATGTGTGTGTAGACCAACAATTAAAATGAACTGTTGCTGGAACGTTATGTGAACACTATTTGAAGTCTGCCTTGACAGATTGACAAACTAGATTGAAAAACTGAGTTCTATATTTTAAACTCTGCTTAGACCAAGAGTTTTCAAACTGAGGTCTGGGGACTCCTGGGGGTCTGAAAGAGGGTGCTAGGGGGTCCATTAAACATTTGAGAGAGCGAAAAAAAAAAAAAAGAACTTACCATGTTTTACAATGATTTTTACTAAGTTTGACAACCATATTTTTTAACAGTAGAAAATACAAACAACATTTGTAGCTTTATGGATAAAAATATATTATATAAAATGTTAAATAGAATATTAGATACAATTAATATAAAAATATTAACTAATATTTCCCTTCTTGTGACATTATATACTTTCAAGAATAGTTTACATTTGTCGTTGTTGCCTTGATCTTAAAGGTATAGTTCACTCAGAGATGAAAATTCTGTCATAATTTACTCACCCACAAGTTGTTCCAAAGCTGTATGAGTTTCTTTCTTTTGCTGAACACAAAAGAAGATATTTTGAAGAATATGGGTAACCAAACAGTTGATGGGCCCCATTGACTTCTGTAGTATGAGAAAAAAGTGTACTATGGAAGTCAATGGGGTCCATAAACTGTTCAGTTACTGACATTCTTCAAAATATCTTCTTTTGTGTTCAGCAGAAGAAAGAAATTCAGTCAAAAGCACATTTTTAGTCATACCTGGAAACAAATCCTGGTCAAATAGGTTATATGGGCCATTCTATAGAATTGGTTCAAAGTTAGAGTTGGAAACATCTTGAAAATAAAATTGTCTTTTTCTATAAATGTCTTATAAAATATAATTTTTTAAAGTAGGCCAATACATTTTATCATACATATTTCAAAGTTAAACATGCTGTCTGCATGGGAATTGCAGTCAAGACCAGATACCACAGTGACAAGTCAGGTGACGACAGTGAAGAGGTCAGTGTCTGCCACTTGAAAGCTTCAGATGAGTTGAAAAGGTCAGCTGATCACTAATGGTGCTGTCTAGCAGTAGAGGAACAACCCAAGGTCTTCATCAGAGAATTGATTTGCATTGGGTTGCTTGTGCTTATTTCTCCAGTTTCCTCAGATAACGAATTATGAAGCTTATTCGCTGCAGTCTTTTACCTATGTGAGTTATAAAATCAACACATCCAACATAACATAAAAATAATGTTTTCTATAGAAAGATGATATGTTTTTTTTGCTGTGCATTATTTGAGAGAGATCGTCTGATCATTACTAAACGTCCAGAACAAGGCATCACTGTTCCGACAGTGTTTCCATTACACTCTTGTATTATATAACATAATCGACAATTTAAAAAGTAATAAGATAGTTTAATGCCCTAAAAGAGACAGCAGAAAATGGATCGCTTTTACAAAAAAGGACAAGAAAAAAAACCTTCTTCCTGTTGCCGTATGACCTTTTTGTCCTCTCGCATGTTCTTTTTCTTTGAATGACACTCCAGTTCTGTAATAGTGTTTTACTGTAAATAGATTAAACATTTAATGTAGGAATTGAGACGCACCACTGATCTCCTTTTAAGGCCATGGCTATGAAGAGTGGTCAGTAGTTAACATGACTCTAAAGCTTCCTGCTGACTCTTGAGTACTGTCAACATACTGGCAAAACTGGCCTGCTCAGACATCCTGATATCCTCGTGCTGACCATTTAACCAGAGCCGGAAAGTAAAAAGGGAGTTTGCGTGCCCTGTTCATTTAAATTATTATTTCTCTACTTAAAAGTTTTAGTCCACACACCAATAACAATTCGGTCATTATTTACTCACCCTCATGTAGTTCCAAGCCCATACAACTTTTTTTTATTCATCCTCCGAACACAAACAAAGATATTTTTAAAATAAATAACATCTAAGAAATGTCTGTCTGTCTATTGAAAGCTCCAAAAAGGTCATAAATGCAGCATAAGTTTCAGTTCTGCATGCCTGTTCACGTGAGATTATTAAATGTTGCCCAGTTTGTGTACAGCATTCCTCTTCCTTTGTTATACACTGTAAAAATAAATACAAATGTGAAATGAATGGTAAAAAACTAGCAACATTATAGATTTTACAGATTTAAATACAATTTACTGTAAACAACGTTTTTTCTGATAGAATGTTAATATAACAACCTATACTAATATCTGATTTGCACCTCTGTACACTGACAACCACCAAAAAGCGGTGATGATAAAATCACATGATGAATCAAAGATCATCACTAGCAGTTTTTCCACAAGTTGAGAAGGTAAAAAATACTAGTAAATAGAAGGGGCACAGTCAGTGTCATTCACACAAATACTAAACACCATCATGGTAACACACGACATTAAAAATTGCAATAAACATGTATTTAACAACATTAGATGTAACATAAAACCCTAATGTATATAACTGATAAAAAAAAAAAAAACTAAGAAGAAACCTTTATTTCAAGAAAATGCATAGTGTCACTCAGGGAATTCTGGGAATGTCAGTTTATGGTTTTTCACTGTAAAGTATACGATGACTTGTTCTTTACACAAAAACTGTATTTTACTGTAAAATTGTAATTAAATCTTAGATCTATTACATTTATTTACCATTTACAGTAAGGAAACTTTTACGGTCTTTTACCCTTAAAATCACGATAATTTCTTTACAGTGTGCAGCGCTTCCAAGACGTTCTTGAGCAAACATTGTAGAGCCACAGTATGCAGAGGTGAAGATATTTTGTAAATAGAGACTTGTTTACAAATTTAAAGCTGGAAATAATAATAATAAAGTTTTAGGATTCTGAAATAAGAAACAAAGAAATGTAATAAAACATTGTAATAAAACAAAGGAAGCACAGATTCTTCACCACTTTTACATCAATAAGCAAATTTGTAAAATCTGCAAAAAAATCTTTACTTCCATTGAAACACATGATTCTCTTTGGAAGATTATCAACTCATGCTGGATAACATGAATCTTCAGGTTTTGCTCAAACTTTTGGCGTTCATGCTGCTTATTAAAGCAAAGGATGGACATACAGTATCAAATACTAAAAAAATATCATATGTTTTCTAATTATTTTTGGTATAAGTTGAGAAAAATATTTAATACAAGCATTTAGTCTCGAACTTTTGGACCTACTCTGCTTAGGTGCAGATGAGTAAGCCCTTCAGTTCACAAGAAATCACCAAAAATGTTTTATGCAATGAACCTTATATGTGTGCTACACTATAGTCTGCAAACCCCCCCCCCCCCCCCCACACAGAAAACAGATTTAATTTGGCTTCCAAATATAACATGGCAGCAATTATTCCTCTGTGTATTACAAAAAAAAAGTCCTATATCAACAGAGTGTTACTTTTTTGTGTTGAAAGTCAACATCGTTTGAGTTTATTGGTGTGGATGTTTCTCAGATATTTGGCCTGGAATTATGACATCAGCGTGTGTCATTGGCGGGTGAATTAGTGTGGTTATTTGTGATGACTGTGCACTGCAAAAGAACCTTTTTTTCTTAGAGGGCAAATGAAGTTTAAGTTAGCTGGGTCAGAACAAGGTGCCTCATGTTACTGGCAATACAAGGGTCATGGTGGCACGCCAAACGTTTCTGTTATTTGCTATTTAAACATTCATTGGCCTTTGGGAGATGAGTTTGTTCTACATTTTTGCCTGGGATGGTTGTTTTAAACCTGGACAGTGAAACAGCTTAAAGTTAATATATATTCTACACTCCTTTTAGTGTTGTTTAATCAACACTATCTCTATATGGAGATTCCTTTCTTACAGGGGTCTTTGTAGCATGTCCTATAAAGAATTAGTCACTCTGTTTGGTTTGTTACCCACCTTAACCTCTCCTAACATTTTATAAATAAAACTAGTCTGAAGAAAATGCAGTCATCTGCAGAATACAGGTCCTTCTAAAAAAATTAGCATATTGTGATAAAGTTCATTATTTTTCATAATGGAAAATTGTTTATTTATTGTTTTAATACTGATGATTTTGGAAACCCAAAATTCCTGTCTCAAAAAATTAGCATATTTCATCCAACCAATAAAAGAAGTGTTTTTACTACTACAAAAAAAAAGTCAACCTTCAAATAATTATGTTCAGTTATGCACTCAATAGTCAATACTTGGTCGGGAATCCCTTTGCAGAAATGACTGATTCAATGCGGCGTGGCATGGAGGCAATCAGCCTGTGGCACTGCTGAGGTGTTATGGAGGCCCAGGATGCTTCGATAGCGGCCTTAACCTGTTAAGCTTCAAGCCCACTATTGAAAAATCCCCAGAAATGACATACCCAAACTAAAACAGATACAGTTCATGAACCCTTTGCACTAAAAGCACAAGTATGATCTCATTTAAAAGCTGACACTTGGTTGTTTATTGTAAATGTAGAATTAATTATTGTCATAATGAAAAAAACAATTTTAAATAGCTTCAAAGTTTTGTAAAGTTATTAGAAATTTATTTTTATGAAACATCTTCATGAAAATAAAATTGAAGTTGGCCCTGGAGCAATCTAGAAATGCACTGCAGCTAAAGCCACATGTCTGACCATTTTATATTTAAAATCTGAAAATGATAAGTATAAAGCTCTGTATTTAGTTAAATGTTTTTCAAGATCATGTCAAATTACTTTATTTTGATTAGACTCTATTAGCAAACTGATGTTTAGTCATCTTCTGAGTCATCTATTCAGTCTATTGTCTCTATTGTTTTGTGGTGCCCCATTCAGTCTCAGTCTCCCCTGCACACATTTACACCTCTCCAGACTGGTTATTATGGCTCTAAATATGCATTTCTTTTGTCTGCATTATAGCTACTAACGACTGGCTATTCACAAGCTATTCATAGGGTTTCAAACCCTAATTTCTTTTATCAAAGTTCTCACTAAATATTTGAAACTGGTATCAAATGCACTGAAACATTTCAGTAAGCATTCCTATTTAGAAAAAAATCATAAAACAATAACTGCTCGTGGCAGGTGCGCCTGGGCTCGCTAGCATGTTAGCTTAGCACACCATCAATACACGACCATTTATGAGATTAAAACTATGTTTGCGCTCCAAACTCACTATATAACGCAAGTCTAGTGTTTTAAATAATCTTCTGTGATCTAACTTGGCTTCAGATAAAAAAAAAATCAGACAGAAAATGTATTATTTAGTGTTCTGAACAATGATGAAATCTATATCGATTAGCATTACATTATAAATATAATCTATTATTATGAAATACCTGGCATGGCTTGAAGAACACAGGTAACTCAAATATCATTGCAATCATGTTTATTGTCTTCAAAACATCTTTATCTGCATGTTACAGCGATCTTTTTTTTTTTTTTTTTTTTTTTTCAAAAATAGGACATACAGGAGGAAAACAACATCTTCTGTACATCAAAAAAGTCTATAGACAAATCACAAATAAGCCAGGGAGTTATCAAAAACAAAATATAACGTAAAAAAAGCATAGAAAGGAAAAAAAATTAAATAAATATCTTGTAAAGCTTAAAGAGGTCATATGATCTAACAGCTTTTTTGTTTGTACACTGTTACGACCCTTGGCTCAAGGGAAGCAACAAAAACAAGGGACACACGTAAACCAAATTGTAAGCTCAAAAGTAATGTTTATTTTACTACAAAAGTAAAACAAAACTAAATAATAAAATGAAAACATTTAAAGAAAATAGAAGTGTTTCTGTATTCATCAGCAAGATCAGTGTGTAAAGCAAGATGCATGGTCGAAAGTGTAATGCAATGTTGAAGTTGAAATGTAAATGCAAAAAGTAACAAAATACAACGCAAGCAAAAGGCAAAGTCCAAAAGCAAAGTCCAAAACCAAAGTTCCCTCTCCCTTGGCTCAGTTGGTGATCTCTTAAGAAGCGTCTAAGGCACGGTCACAGGTGTTTCCAATTGACTGCCAATTGAGGCAATTAGTGGGCTCCGGTACCAAACTGCAATTCTCAAAAGCAGCAGCAGAGGATACGCAGTAGATTGATTATGCTTAATGTGCAGCTGTTTTAACACCTGCTGGAAGAGATGCGAAGTGAGATTCGAACCTTGATCACTTTGGATGATTTTTGGAATACCAAAAACGGATATAAACTGGGTTAAAGCTTTCACAATAGAACGAGACGTAATGGTACGCAGTGGATATGCCGCAGGAAAACGTGTGTTCAAACACATCACAGTGAATAAATAACTGCTACCAGACTTCGAACGGGGAAGTGGCCCTACGCAATCAACAATAAGATGCTCGAAAGGTTCACCAGTAGCCTGAATTGGTTTCAACGGAGCAGGTTTCAACACCTGGTTCGGTTTACTCGTTAATTGGCAGGTTTTACATCTCTTAATATAAGCAGAGATGTCTCGTTTTAATCGCGGCCAAAAAAAATATCGCAACAGGCGATCATAAGTCTTACGCACCCCCTGATGACCTAATTGATCATGCGCAATTTCTATCATCATTTGTCGAAATTTAGTAGGAACAACTACTTGGAAAACAGGGTCCCCAACAAAATCTTTGTGAGGACTCCATTTTCTCAACAACACTCCATTGTGAACGAAATATCCACGGGAAACGTCACACTCCTCTACCGGAAGAACAGCACTCTGGAAGAGTTCATCCAAAGAGGAGTCAGTCCGCTGTTCTATTCCTAAATCCTCTGCAGAAACAGGAAAAGACAAGGCAGACAAATCAGGCATAAACAACTTAGTGCAGATTTTATCAGATTTTATCTCTTTTTGATCACACACTTCATCCTCATTGGCACGTTTCATTGCACGAGTCACAACACACGCTGAATCCTGGCACAAAGAACTCAGTTCAGCTTCAATTTTATTATCAGTGGTCACTATGGGAAACACTGACGTATCAGCCCACACACGTTCACCTACCAGTCCATTTCCCAAAATAATATGGACCCCCTCAACTGGCAAAGCTGGTCGTACTCCCACTACAACCTCACCTTGAATCAAATCGGACTGAAGCCTTACCCTATGAAGAGGCACAGACAGAGTATTCAGTCCTATTCCACGAATTAACACACTCTCACCAGTATGAGACTGCGAGGAAAAAGGCAATACTGATTCCAAAATAAATGAATCCATTGCGCCAGTATCCCGCAAGATTTTAACAGGGATTTCCTCTTTCTCTCCAACCAGGGATACACGCCCCTCTGTAATAAAAGGCGAGTAAGAAGAGAAATCAACATCAAGTGTTTTACTTTCAACAACTTCACTCCCTGAAGACAGAACTGGTGCCGCAAGAGCAGAAGGCTTAGCATGTGAATTTTGTGCATTATGTTTGAATTTATTTTTAAGGACAGGACAATCTGCTTTCCAATGTCCTTTCTCATGACAGTAATTGCAAATCTTGCTTGGGTCAAAATTTCCAGTGAAAACACGGTTACTCTTAGACGGAGACTTTACATACTGAACATCACGAGCATGCCAATCCACAAAAGTGGTTTTGTGCGTCAGTACAAAATCATCGGCCAACATTGCCGCTTCCTCTGGCGTTTTAACATTATGCTCACTAATATACATAGCTATACGGCTCGGGACGGAATTTTTAAATTGTTCCAACACCATCAAGTGAATTAAATCCTCCAATGTTTTAATGTCTAATGCTGAACACCAATGATTAAAGTGTTTTCTCAGATCACGCACAAATTCTAAGTTTGTTTGCAACTGGTCTTTTTTCTGCAATCGAAAACGCTGTCTGTATGCTTCGGGTACACATTCATATGCTTTTAAGATTAGAGATTTAACTTTATCATAATCTTTACAATCATCAACCGACAATGAAGAAAATGCTACTTGTGCTTTCCCAGTTAACACACACTGTAACAGCGCAACACAATCATCATCTGACCAGTTCCTTAATTCTGCCATGCGTTCAAATAGAGTAAAGAAAGTATCAGGATCTTCTTCATTGAATTTAGGAATAAGTTTTAAGTTTGAATTGATTGAAAACAACACACTCTGTTCCTGACCAGAACTAGAAAGCTTACCTTCTTTCATCAGGTTGAGCTTGAGAAACTCCAAATCCAATTTTGCCTTTTCTAAATCCATTTTACCTTGTTCCGCACGCAGTTTTAACTTCTCATGGTCCATCTTTAATTGTAGCAGCTCTTTTTGCTGTTCAAAAGACAAATTACTTTTTAATTCAGATGCCACTGGTACATATTCCTCCATCTCGGTGTCTAAGAAACCTTTTTCAATCAACTCAATTTTTAAAGCTACTTTAACATTATCTTTGAGCCTTTTATCTTTAATCACAATTTCATAACGTTCAGCAATACTTAATAATTGCTCTTTAGTACACCTGTCCAAAAATTCATGAGAAGGTGAACTAACAAACTCATCAATATCAGCCATGCTAAAATGACCAGAATAATTTATTCAGCACAGTGCAATCAAATAACGAGAGTTTTCCCTCTACCTTTCCAGTACCTCTACCTAACTCAACCCTAGTCTTCATGCGATTACTGGTGGGGGGTATTTATGCACTATAGCCCGCTGGGTGAAAAACGCAACTGGTCAAACCAGCGACGCCTTCAACACCACGGATGTGCTCCCGAGATAATTACTACTACCCACTTTCACCACAACACTACACAAAAATAACAAATCCGACACGTCTCAAAAGAAACATGCCGCTATGCCTATCAGAGAAAACTCACGTTCAAAAAACAATATTGCACATGTACTTACCAACTGGTGATTTCACACGGTGAACAAATTGACTTTGGCACAAAACATTTTTGTGTGTCCAACAAATAATCAATTATCAAACTAAACATCCAAATTTTTTTTTTTTACGCAATCAAATAACCAAATCCCGGACGAGCCCCCAATTTGTTACGACCCTTGGCTCAAGGGAAGCAACAAAAACAAGGGACACACGTAAACCAAATTGTAAGCTCAAAAGTAATGTTTATTTTACTACAAAAGTAAAACAAAACTAAATAATAAAATGAAAACATTTAAAGAAAATAGAAGTGTTTCTGTATTCATCAGCAAGATCAGTGTGTAAAGCAAGATGCATGGTCGAAAGTGTAATGCAATGTTGAAGTTGAAATGTAAATGCAAAAAGTAACAAAATACAACGCAAGCAAAAGGCAAAGTCCAAAAGCAAAGTCCAAAACCAAAGTTCCCTCTCCCTTGGCTCAGTTGGTGATCTCTTAAGAAGCGTCTAAGGCACGGTCACAGGTGTTTCCAATTGACTGCCAATTGAGGCAATTAGTGGGCTCCGGTACCAAACTGCAATTCTCAAAAGCAGCAGCAGAGGTCGTCACAACACTCAGATATTGAGAGAACATAGTTCTTAATATTAGCTGCAAGCACCAGAAAGCTTGGTTTCTTTTTTAAGAATTTTGACTTGTGCAAATAAAATTTGGTTAAAATGATAAGCAAATTTATCACATAATACTCGGAACATAAATTTTTATCATGTTGAGTGAAACCAAACAAAACATTTTCCCACCGCAAGGCAAATTGAGGGTAAATATGGACAACAATAAATTGAACCACTTTGCTCCAAAGTTTTTTGGTATGTGGGCAAGACCAAAATAAATGGACCATTGTTTCGTTTAGTTCTTCACAAAAAGTACAGCTGATATCCAAGTCTTTTTTCATTTTTTTCAGATAAAAGTTAGTGGGGTAAAACCTGTGAAGCATTTTGAATGAGATCTCTTTAACTTTGTTGGTTAAAAAAAACTTGTGAGGCAAAAGCCAAACTTTTTCCCAACAAATCTCTCCAACAAATGAGGACCAATAAGATATAGCAGCGGGTGCACACCTAAACTCCTGTAGAAAAAGTTGACGAACTGCCTTATTCATACTTTTAGGTAGCAGTGAAAAACATATATTTCCAACAGCTGTTTCCTTCACATCCACCAGTTTAGGGGGATCAACAAGACCATTAACACCTTTAAAAAGTGAGATGACAGCTGAAGGTATGGCATCGAAGACGATAGAGAAGTCCTTAGGTGAAATAGGTATACCAAAATGATGAAGAAATTCACTGTAGTTAAAGAGTTGACCATGCTGATTGAGTAATTGATTTACAGACAAAATATTATTGTCATACCACTTTTGAAAGAACAAGGATTTGTTTTTATACAAAATATATCTGTTGTTCCAAATATAAAACCTATGAGGAGTGAAGTTGTGCTTGTAAATCATTGACCAAGATAGCAGCATTTGTTTATGAAACGAAGAAAGTTTAAGAGGAATTTTTTCAATATTATAAGTGCATACCAACAGGAACTGGAGTCCACCAACTGAAGAGAAGATATAATGGGGAATAAAATTCCACAGATTGGTTGGGCACTCTAAGTATCGCTTAATCCATTTAATTTTGAAAGTGTAATTTAACGTAGTAAAGTCAAGAAAACTAAGGCCACCTTTACTGTACTCATTCATTAAAACAGACTTTTTCAGATAATGATTACGATTCTTCCAAACAAAATCATAAAGGATTTTATCTATGGATTTACACATTGGTTGATCTATGCATAAAGAAAGAGCAGCGTATGTTACTCTTGATATTCCTTCTGCCTTTGAGAGTAAAATCCTGCCTTTCAAAGATAAATCACGTAATAGCCACATGTTAAATTTCTTCTTCATTTTTTCAGCAATGGGAGTGAGATTATTCTTGCTTCTTTGAGATTCATTTTTATCAATCACAATACCCAAGTAATTAATAGAGTTTTTCACAGGAATATTAGCAATTAACTCAACATCACAGTCTTTAAGAGGCAGTAATTCACATTTTTTAAGGTTTAAGCGGAGACCAGAGGCTTTACTGAAGGCTTCTATTATGTCAATAGCAAGAGGAACCTGGGAGCAGTCTTTTAAAAACAGTGTTGTGTCATCTGCCAGCTGACTAATAATAATTGTTTTTCCAGCAATGGAAATGCCCTGCAAATTACTATTTTTAATATGATCACACAAAAGTTGAGCCGCAAGTAAAAAAAGATAGGGAGAAATGGGGCATCCCTGCCGAATTCCACGTCTGATTTCAAATCTGGGAGAAGACCCATTTTTAAGTTTAATTGAGCCATTTGCATTACTATATAACGTTTTGATTGCATCACAAAAGAAATCCCCAAAGCCAAACTTCTTGAGTGAATGAAAAAGAAAATTATGTTCGACAGTATCAAAGGCCTTAAAAAAGTCTAGGAAAAAAATGAAGCTGTCCTCTGAAATTAAATATGAATAGTCAATTACATCTAAAACTAATCTAATGTTGTTGGAGATATGCCTCTTAGGCATAAAACCTGATTGTGTTCCATCAATTATAGAATCTAATACTTTTTTTATTCTTCTAGCAAATATAAGGGCCAAAATTTTGTAATCATTATTCAACAGGCTGATTGGACGCCAATTATCAATATAAAGTAAATCTTTGCGTGGTTTAGGGAGTAAAGTAATCAAACCTTGAGTCATGCTCCATGGTAAGGTTTTGGCTAATATACTTTCATTAAACACCTGCAGTAAGAAGGGCGCTATCTGCTGGGAAAACAATTTATAAAACTCAGATGATAGGCCGTCTGTTCCAGGTGATTTGTTGTCTTTTAACAGTTCTAAACACTGAATGACCTCTGCCAGGGATAAGGGGAGGTCACAAAGATCCCTTTCTGATTCGTCGAGCTTAGGAGTATTATGTAGAGAATTAAGGAATATCGAAGAATCAACGTCGGTATATTCTGAGGTATATAGCTTTTTATAAAACGAGGAACAAAAATCAGATATTACATGTTGATCATCACTTATACAGTTGCCTATTAGTAATTCATTAATAGTATTACTTTTTGCGCGATACTTTTCCAATTTGAAAAAGTATGCAGAATTTTGTTCCCCTTCTTCTAACCACCGTTGCCGAGACCTTATAAAAGCTCCTTCTGCCTTCTTTTTATATATATTATCCAGGCTCTCTTGTAAATTAAGCATTTCTAATTTATCTTCCTCTGTTAAGACGTCTGGTTAAATTTGAGACATTACCGAAATGCCTGTGATAACTCTCTGTTCCTCCAATTTTCTACTTTTAGCAAGATTACTACCAAGCTTCCTAAAGAATTTTGCTGATTCATATTTAAACAACTCCCAATTAAGACTAAAAGAATTTTCCACCACAGCTTTGTTGAAAAAATGTTTAATCAACTGTGGGATTTTCTGTTTAGCCTCCTCCACTTTAAGAAGAGAATTATTTATTTTCCAGTAATTGGCTTTGTAAACATTATCTGAAAAAAAATTCAAAGAAATGAATACTGCTTTATGATCACTTAATGGACAGGGAAGAATGTTAACAGAGATATCCTGCTCTTTAATACTTTTTGAAACTAACCAGAAATCTATGCGAGAAAGTCTAGTGTTGTCTTTGTTACTCCAGGTGAATGAAATATCATCTGGGAATTTAACTCTCCATATGTCAACTAAATCAAACCTGTCCATAAAAAGCTTAAAGTATGCATTTCTATTATTATCACGTGCAGGTGGCCATCTGTCAATCTCAGAGTTTAGAGAAACATTAAAATCACCTCCAAGTAAAATGTGAGCATTTGGAAATTTTGTTAGCCAATACTTGAGTCTATTTTCTATATTAGCCAATAATTGGATGTTTTCTAAATTAGAATTGTACCCGTAAATGTTGAATGTGATTAAAACAATCTTGTTATAATCAACCACTTGGCAGATAAAATGCCCTTTTGGATCAGTATCTGTGTGTAAAATGTCACCATTGTACTTATGCTTCAATGTTAAAACTCCAGCAGATCTTTCTGAACAGTGAGAAAACCATAACTCGTTCCCCCACTGAGATCTCCAAAAATTTTCGTCGTTTGAGTTTGAGTGAGATTCTTGACAAAATGAGAGATCTGTGTTCAGCTGTTTAACAAATAAAAATAACGCTTTTCGCTTAGTTATATTTCTTAACCCCCTGGCGTTTAAAGACACTATAGACAATGAAATTTTACGAACAGAAAAGGCTTATGAAATGGTTTAAGTACAACGGAACAATTAACAAACAATGCTATACTGAGCACCAGATGCACATAAAAAAAAAAAAAAGAGTTATATGGTGGATATTTAAAACCATATTTTTGCGTCCCATCAATAGAAAGAAGACCAACAAATTTTATGTAAAAAAAGGTAAAAAGTTATTTTACGTTGGTAAGTCTTTCAGGGAACATATTAAGCTGCATACCAAACGATCCTCAAAAATTAAAACTAAGGATCAGGCATCAGAACAAGGTAGTAAAAAAGAAAAACTAAGAGCATTATACCGGAGATTTCGGGCCAATATCAGCACAGATCTTCAAGTGATTTCCTTACCATCGACAAAAGCCCGTGCGCCCACAAAATAAGCCGATTTACCTTCACTACGTGCCTTATTCACCAAAGGCCACAACTTCAACCTAGCCTCCTTGACAAGTTGCGTGAGATCTTCAACAAAGCGGAGTTTGTTGTCACGTATGACGGGGTGATTTTTTGCCGCTTTCCATAGAGCATCTCTGTAGGATCTCTGGGAGAATCTGATGATGATCGGTCTCGGCCGAACGTTGGCAGGTGTAACTTTCCCAATGCGATGGGCAACGTCGATCGCTGGCGTCAATTTGTCATCTGGCAGAATACTCCGACAAAGCTCTGTAACCTTTTCCTTCACGTTTTCTCCAGAGTTTTCGGCCACTCCATAGACCTTCAAGTTCCACCTTCTTGAGTAAGTCTCCATTTCAGACACGCGAGTTAAAAGCGCCGCCACTTTTTTTTCTTCCTCTTTAAGGCGGCCATCAACATTTTTAACTTTCTGCTGGGCTTCTTTAACTTCGCTGCATATAAAGTCCACTGTTTTCTTCAGCCCTTCAATTTTCAGTGCGTTTCCATCAATTTTTTTGGAGTTTTCACTCACCAGAATTTTTATGGAGTCAGCCTGCTCCTTAATAAGCTGGGAAAGGGTAGTAATGACTATGTTGTCTTGGGATGTGGGCTCGTGTTTTGCACTATAGAGAGCCTTCTTTGCCGCTGGGGAATCACATGGAGTCACCGGTAGCCCGGGAAAGTGATCCTCCGACATGGATACCTCAACTGTCGACATGCTAGCATACTCGTGACACGAGGCTATCAGAGCATTATTTGGCTGTGTATCAGGGATGAGGTTCTTCTTGTTCTTGTGCATTCTTTTCTTCTCAGGCGGTGACATTAGAATGTTCTCAAAGTCATAAGAAATAGTCCGATTATAGATGAATGCAGTTTTTCTTAAAATACCACCAAATTAAAACTTTGTGCGGGAGCTCAGCAGTAACTGACTTACTCGGTCGCCATCTTGGTCCACCCCCTAAAAGAAAGGTTGTAACTGAGTTCCGCGTCCGCAAGAGCGCGAAGTGCGCGCGGCCCGTTACAGCGATCTCTGTACTTTCTGTATCACTCAGTGACGTCCTGGAATGTCACATGACTATGGGTCTTCTTCATGATCCATATATGGAATTTTATTGGACATAATAGCGCCCCCATGCTATTGGTATGAATGGAAAACACAGCACATCTCAGGAAGAAGCGATCATTATGATTACATCGACGCATTTGGGTATAAATTCAATAAATATTATTCCTGTCTATAGAAATATGATGTGAATCTATGAGAATATATCAATATTTCTCCACATCTGCACATTGTTGAGCTAAAAGCCCTCAGGGACGTTGTTTTGTGAATCGCTATCATGAGGACAGCACGGAGTGTTTTTTATGAATGGACCAGCTGACGCTCATAATTCATATTAAAGGTATCGACTCGTTTTTTTCATTTCATAACTCCTGACACAAATTAAGACATAACTGTCACTATAAGTTTCTCAGAATACAATAGTGGTCAAATACTGAATCTTGAGTCTTATATCTTTTTAATGATGTATAGTTTGTCAAGGTATAACATTAAATCTGATAGTATATTTGAACTAAATAAATAAAAAAACGCTTCAGTGCGCCGACGCTCTGGAGAAGGTTAAGAGGTTAAGCTCATCCAGAGTGTTGGGTCTTGCGTCTCTCAACTTTCTCTTCACAATATCCCACAGATTCTTTATGGGGTTCAGGGTTAGGAGAGTTGGCAGGCCAATTGAGCACAGTAATACCATGGTCAGTAAACCATTTACCAGTGGTTTTGGCACTGTGAGCAGGTGCCAGGTCGTGCTGAAAAATAAAATCTTCATCTCCATAAAGCTTTTCAGCAGATGGAAGCATGAAGTGCTCCAAAATCTCCTGATAGCTAGCTGCATTGACCCTGCCCTTGATAAAACACAGTGCACCAGCACCAGCAGCTGACATGGCACCCCAGACCATCACTGACTGTGGGTACTTGACACTGGACTTCAGGCATTTTGGCATTTCCTTCTCCCCAGTCTTCCTCCAGACTCTGGCACCTTGTTTTCCGAATGACATGCAAAACTGAGCAACAGTCCAGTGCTGCTTCTCTGTAGCCCAGGTCAGGCGCTTCTGCTGCTGTTTCTGGTTCAAAAGTGGCTTGACCTGGGGAATGCGGCACGCCTGTGCACGGTGGCTCTGGATGTTTCTACTCCAGACTCAGTCCACTGCTTCCGCAGGTCCCCCAAGGTCTGGAATCGGTCCTTCTCCACAATCTTCCTCAGGGTCCGGTCACCTCTTCTGGTTGTGCAGCGTTTTTTGCCACACTTTTTCCTTCCCACAGACTTCCCACTGAGGTGCCTTGATACAGCACTCTGGGAACAGCCTATTTGTTCAGAAATTTCTTTCTGTCTTACCCTCTTGCTTGAGGGTGTCAATGATGGCCTTCTAGACAGCAGTCAGGTCGGCAGTCTTACCCATGATTGCGGTTTTGAGTAATGAAACAGGCTGGGAGTTTTTAAAAGCCTCAGGAATCTTTTGCAGGTGTTTAGAGTTAATTGGTTGATTCAGATGATTAGGTTAATAGCTCGTTTAGAGACCCTTTTCATGATATGCTAATTTTTTGAGACAGGAATTTGGGGTTTTCATGAGCTGTATGCCAAAATCATCAGTATTAAAACAATAAATGACCTTAAATATTTCAGTTGGTGTGCAATGAATCTAAAATATATGAAAGTAAAAATTTTATCATTACATTATGGAAAATAATGAACTTTATCACAATATGCTAATTTTTTGAGAAGGACCTGTATTTCTCAAAAAGTCCTTGCACTCTTTGCCTTTTTCTCATTTAGCTAATAACCCTCATCTCAGTGTTACGTCTGAACAGACACCATTTTGCCATTATTTGTACTAAGGTGACTAGGAAAGAAACGGCTCGTCTTTTGAGGCAAGTTCGGAAATTCTCCAAAACGGATATGTTGCGGTGATCCACTCTAAAGACTATGATGAGTCCTTCAGGATGGAACCATCATTAACATAGTTTGTGTTAAGAAACTGAATGCTACGTTATATACAAGCTGAGGTTATGAAGGGTATTATACTGTATGTGTATTTCAACGACCAGTCTTTGTGCTGATAGATGTCACATTCCCTTGAGCGAATAGACTGTCTGTGGCGAGAAGCAGGCAGGATCTGTACATGGCAGATCTACTGCGGATAGAGAAACAGTCATATAGATAAAAACTGAGCTGGAGGTCCAAGAGCAGAGTGAGGCTTGAACCTCCCATTGGCTTGTTTAATATGTCATTGTTGTATATAAATATGAAATGGTTATCATTGTTTCAGCATTTGGGAAGCAATGAAAATTACTGCTTTGCTCAAGTGCACTTGCTGTTGATTTTATAGAAGTAGTTCACCCAAAAAGGAAAATCCTGTCATCGTTTACTCATTATGTCGTAAACCCATATGAGGTTGTTTCCTCCCATGGAACACAAAAGATGAATTTCCAAAGAATACTTTGACAAAGAGAGAGAGTGCATGCACAGGGTTGCTAGATTGCAAATATTACGTAAATCACCGGGCAGTAAATCGTTCCTTTTAACAAAAAACTCTGATTGGGGGATTTAAACACTTGACATCAATCACAAACTTTCTCTTTTTTTTTCAACAAAAAGTTCTTATTTTTTGTACTGCTTGCAGTCTCGTCTTTTTTTTGTCGATGATATTGAATGTTGAAATAGTCACAATTATTGTTTAATGACCCTATTGTTGTCTCGTTATCGTCTCATCTTAGTCGTGGGAAAAAAGCATAGGCTGTTCTGTGTTCTATTCTGTGTTTTCAGCTGCAGTTATTTGACCAGTACTAATTCCCATCCAGATTTTTTATTTTCAAAATGTCAGTAATTTTTTTTTTTTATAATAATAACAAAATAATAAACAAAATCATGATAATTTTGTGGTTGCGTAAAAATAAATAAATATTTTTATACTCGGAAACCAGGTATATATACAGCATACTCTTGCTCTTCTCTTGATATTGAGACTTTAAAAGCCAAACAAATACAAGCAAGACAAGACAAATATGTATCGAAATTGGAATATATCCATATATCTATGGGTGTTTCATTTAAATGGATGCAACATCTCACACAGCTGTGATGCTTGTGCACATGGGAAATAGCATCAGCCACATTCCTGGCATCAGGAGACCTTTAGTAGTTTGATATCCTTAACACTTCACAGATACTGTGTCCGGTTTTTGAAAGACTGTAAAGTTTATATAAAGGCAGGATGCAATAACTTGTGCTTTATAACTTGGTAACAGTAAAACAGACAGGAACTGCATGATTTTGCAGCTGTATTTTATTCATTTCAGGCTTGATTTTATATTTAAATGTTTAAATGCTTCAAATCATCTTCATGTTCTGGTTTACTACCCCCCCCCTCTTTTTCCCTATCCCTATTAAAGACATACCACTTTTTCCAGCTCTGACAGATTTAACATCTGCACAAAGGGCAGCGTATCAGACTGTGAGTTTCAGAGCCGAGCAACTGTAAAAAGTTAAAAGACGTTGTCCTTTGCTGGCTTCTGTTACCATTCTGACTTGATGGATTAATAAAGAAACCGAGACAAGACAGTGGGAAGGTTTCTCCATCTGCATCTCTGGGGCAGGCCTCTATCCATCATGTCTCATCTCATTCTCTCTTCATTCTGACTTTCTCACTCCTCTGCTTGGCCTCAGTGTTGGCCTGTACAGAGTGGCTTACAATAAGATTAGGCCTCCCAGCAGAGACCCATGAATAGAGCATGTTTGGGACCTTTGACAACTTTTTAAAGGTACCATCATCAATCACAGCTCTTTTTATTCTCCATAGTTTGATTCATTCATCAAGATCTTTTTTTCCACAGCTATCCCACGTGAAACAATGCAGCAAAGACGTTTTTGTCGAGGAAACGACCTACAAGTTTAATCGCATGTAGTTAAGATGAACGTGAGTTGTGGTTTGTCATTTTGTCATCCTGACAGAGATATGAGGAAAACAGAATAAGATAACGATGACTCAGCCATCCTGGAAGCACAAACTGGCCTCAACCTGAATTCACATGAAATGGATTTATTAATGATCGGCAGTGCTGATTACACAGTGTCGTTTTTATTAGACTCATGGATCTGGAAATGTTTGTCATGGTTATGTCTTTCAAACCACTAGACATGTCATTTCATGAGATACTGAGGGTCAGGACTCGTGGATGCTGCCAGTTGTGGTTATACAGTGGTGAAGCTGTATACCAAAATGACTTGTTAAACTTTTCCTTATGTGGATGAACTTGATTTTGGCCATTTGACTTATGTAAGTTTTTTTTTTTTTTTTGCCGTTTGGCAGATTTTGGATGCTTATTATGATATGATGTGTGAACATTATCTCTGTTCCAAAACCTAGTAAGTTGCCTCATTAGGCAGCATTTTAAGGTATTGCTGTTCCAAAAGATATGCAACTTTATTGTTCTGCCTCATATAATTCCTTCTTTTGGCCAAATTCTAAGCTAGCATTGCATTTATTTTTCACAGTGAGGGCAATTCCATAATGCATTATTTAAAAGTTAATCCAAGATGGCAACTATAATAAATATAATTCATTCAATACTGGAAAGACTTATTAAGTTGAGCCATTCTTCTTGTCACATCAAGTTCCAATATGTCAGCGCCATATCGGGACACTGGCGGCTTCAGTTCTCTCCAACGGAGAAGAGCGAACAGGCGTCGTCCATCTTTTTTTACAGTCTATGGTTCAAGCAGACAAAACATGGGAACCTGTAGCCATGTCGATATTAGATTACCCAGGTAGTAATCTCTGTTAATCTCCAGTATTATTACATTGTTTGATACTATATTGTTTTATTTGATATTATGTAATGTGAATTTTTTATTTTATATTGGTTTATTTATTATTACCATATGTTACTTGTATTTATATTGTTTAAAGATATAAGTTAATATTGTGTCCAGTTTGGCCCTGTAAATAAAGGGGTATTATTTTTTGACAAAGTGTGTGCGGTTTCGTTTTCTTAAGTACCGTTTCAAGAACCGTTTAAGCACCGGAACCGTTTAAAAAATACCGAGGAGGTACTGGTATCGGATAAAAGTCATTTATAAAAATTACTTTATATCAGGTCATTTGTAAAAACATGTTTTTATAATTGCATATTTTTTCACACACAGTATAAAATGTGTATTTATACTTGGAAATATACAGTATAGCTGCATTTATATTTTCTAAAGAGGGTCCCTTTCAAGCGGATCATAAAATATTTGTGTGTCTTTGACATCAAAAAGCAACAAAAAAAACCCTGACTTGTGAGATTCCATTTCAGGTAGGATGCTGGTGGGGCGGAAGAGAAACTGGGAGCTCAGGTCAGTCAGCGAAGTGAATCTTACCACTCCAAAACTTCACAAATTCGTATAGTTCTTTATCACTCAACACATTATGCTTGTGTTCCCCCACCATAAAACCTCCATCTTGGACAGCATGCTGAGAGCTGATCTCACTTTCATGGACCGAGCATAGCAAATATTTTCTTTGAGCAGAGGAACCCTCACAGTTACCTTCGAAAACGAAGCCACAAGATCGCAGTGGAAGCTGAAAGAGCTTTTTAAGAAGCTGAGAGTGCTGTTTTCAGATTTCAGATTTCTTTCTTTTGTTTTTTATAGACGCCATAAAGCATCTAATCGGTATTCCCGCCGCCCAGGCCGCAGTGCTGCTTAGTGGATCTTGGCTTTGATATGGCGTGATACATCTGGAATGAATGTGTGCTTGTGACAGTCGTGTGCTGCATGGTCCCACATTAAACATCGGTGGCAGGAATTCCCAGACGACAGGAAGAAGTGATCTAGAGCCCTGCAAACTGTGTGACCAAGATGAGCGGTGAACGCTTTACACCTCTCGTTGCATTCTAGATACTTTTTCGCATGTCAAGACACAAGACAGATTTGTTTTGAGAAAAATATGCTTTGGGTCTGAACAAATGTCTTTGTTTTGAAAAGGAAGGAAGTTGCATTTACAGACGCGAATTGATGTCAGTGCACTCATGTGTTATGAATGATGGCGAGATGTAGAACTCGATAATTTTCTACAGAGTATCGAATGAGACGACAGATTGAGCACATGGTGTTTTCACAACACGGAGGAATTTAGCGTATTAAAAATGAGATGTAATGTAATGAAACTTTAATGGTAGTCCAGAGCGTTCAACAAACACATTATCTATCAGTAAGGTCTCATTAGCTAGAAGAGAAACGTAGTCATCCTATAAGTGAAGCTGTAATTTAGTTGTTTTGTGAAGAGTTTTAGGGGAACTTTATACTTGGAACAATTTTGACCCCCATCTTGTGCTCTTTTCTTTGTTTAATTTCAGCCGCTGTGTACATATCTTTCTGTATAAATTTGATTAATACCACAAACTATGCAGATACAGCGTCAGATTGCTTGGTTTCGTGACTGTGCCTATTATCAGTGTATTTCAGTTCTCAGTGAAACATGACTTGAGTTTTTTTGTTTGAATGGGACATGTTTGTTGACTGCAGACACTCACACTTGTCCTTAACCATGGGTAATCGTCTTTTACACCCATATTTAGCTCTGCATTAAGCGAAAAATTACCATTTGTAACTTAAAACAGGGTTATCATCACTTTTAACCCATGGTTATGAACCTGATAACAGTACTAACACTGAAGTTCAGTGCTATGAGAATGTTACAGCAAATTGTTCAGCAACTGACAACCAATCATAAAATAAACAGTTCATACCTCATTAAATATTCATGTTCTTTGTACAATAACAGACACTTTCACATGCAATGTTTAGTTTTAACATCTGTGCAAAAATAAAAATGTCAAACAGTGATGGCAAGCACAAACTTGAGTAAAGAAGAGACGGCATTATTTGTTTTTTGCTTGCATGCCGATATTTTCACAGATGGAAAAGCTGTTATTGAAACAAGTATTTGTCCAATCAAAGTTGTTTACCTCTTAAATATGCAAATAAGAACTTTACAGATGTCCAGTGTGAAATCTTAAAAAGTACGGTCACGTTTACTGTTGCTCTTTCTCAGGTGAAATCCAGTCATTTCAATAGGAATTCACACGATCTTAAATTTCACAGATTTCGCAACGGGTTCAAGTTGCTCATCTAAATTCCCCGTGCTGATCAACAGAAAGCTGTTCAGTGCTGTGTTTCATATCGTTACACTATTTACATTAGACAATGGTCCTTTTTTGGCCGCCAAATGCACCTTACCACTTAGTAAAGGTATAAACAGTGTGAAATGTGACCTTTGCTCAGCGTTAGAATGGCTCTTGGTTAACAATAGTGTGAAAAGCCCAATAGTGGAAATGAAAGTAGTGAAATGTAATCATCTGCCTTACCACCTTACCTTTCCTGTGGATTAGATGCTATCTGGTTATGGGAGTCCCCGCCTCATAACTTCAGATCGTATCCAGATGTCCACACTGATTCCATTCTGATGGAGAGTCTGTGCTCAAACAATGACATCCAGATTGTCTGACATTGTTGCTTACACTCAGTTGTAGGTTTTGGCAAGGAAAAAATGCAAACTAATGAGATATTTCATTAAATAATAAAATAAAAAATGTAAGATGAAAGAAATAGCAGATCAAGGAGTTTTTTTATTATTATTAGTAATATCAGTGTACAAAACAAATCAAACCATATGGAATGTGCAGATGTGGATCATTGTGCAAGTATCAGACTTGTCCTTGAATCTACGGAGTGATTAAACTCCTTACAGTCAATGGGGTCTATATGAAGCTATAGGGAATCTAATTTAGAGTGCAAGTGATTATTTAATGGTGGAGCTTACTCTCACTTGCCAGGGATGTGTTGACCCACCTGCCATGTTTTATGACTTTTAATGCTAGATCTCTTAAAAGGGTGAAAATATCATTCCTTCACACACACATTCTCAACCCCTTAGTATTACTTTTAAAGCGGTGTTGCCTAAGTCTGCAGGAATGTGTATGGTCTGCCTGTAAACTTCTCTTAACGTCTTCATGCAGGCAGTAATATTTCCCTAGAGCTCTCTCCACATTATGGGGAAAGTGAGTTTGCCATGTGGTGAGGAGGCTGCAATTTCAGCTGGCAGTTCCCTTTGTATACCCCCCAACCCAATCTGTTTTTATGGGTGAAAGGATTCCCTCCTATCGTATTTTACCTCCGTGCACACTGTTCTGGCATGGCTGTCATTGTGGGTGACAGCAAGAGCAAACTGGAGATCTGTTAATGCTGGGCTAATTGGTAACTTGTTAACCACATTGGTTTGGATTATGAATCCATGATGCTGGAGTCTGGACTGAGGGAGGGAAGGCTAACTTATGCCCCAGAGCAGTCCATTGAGTGAGTAGGGAACAACCGTACTGTGCAGCAGCATGTGGTTCCCATTCAGAGCCAGAGGAAGTTTAGAGATTTAGAAGATCTTTAGTCCAGCCACACTTTATACACACACACTGATTTCAGGCTCTTGATATAGTTGTGATTAGCCATGTATAGGGAATCTTTTGGTAAAGGTTTTATGAGATGTTGCACCTCAGGTTAAAGCAAAACCGGGCTTTCCTTACTTTCTTGTTAAAATTGCTGATGTACTCTGGGGACTGTATTTGGGGTCAGATAACTTTAGCTATGTATAAAGATCAAGTTAGAGCACAATTTCTTCAGCTTTGCAGAAGAGAAAAAGTACAGGGGTCAATGACAAATACAAGTGTGAAAAATAATGGAAAGGGAACAAAATAAAATAAAAGTAGTTGAAAATGGCAGGTTCTTCTAAATGTAATCTTTAGTAATAATAATAATAATAATTCATTACATTTATATAGCGCTTTTCTCTGCACTCAAAGCGCTTCTACATAGAATTACTGATTACTTAGCATCATGTGGCCTTAAAAAACGTATACTATTTTTACCAAAAGTTCAAAATCACAGATTCATGTGGGCAAGTAACACGTGATAACATTAATTCCTAAATGTATTTTATTTTTTTTTTTTATTTTTTTTTTGGGGGAGGTTATACCACATGACATCTTAGAACCTGAACTAATCTTGCTCTGTCATAGATAAAATGGATAAAATGATCATAGATTTGAATAAACTTGACCTTGATAGACAGTTAATGTCTGCAGTGTCTCTCTGACATCATTTGCTGTTTAATGTTTTCTTTCTACTTGTTGGTTGTACCACATGACTTTTGATTTCCCTTGTTTAAAATAATAAAAATAAAAACTCTTTTTAAATGTTCTTTTTTCTTTTAACTGGGCTTCTTTCTTCATTATGATATGAGGAAAGTATTTTTGAGCTTATGCCCCCAAAAAATGTCAAAAATTAATTTTAATTTAGAAATTAAAAACAACATAGAAGAGGTATTAAAAAAAAAAAATCAATTTAAGTATGATTTGCATTTTAATTCAGACCAAAAAAAAAAGACCATCACGTCATTGACTATATATATTATTTATTTCTTTATACTTTATATTTCTTTCTTCGCTGAAATGCACTATTAAGAGTATTATGTCATGTCTAAAGTTAGCCATTTTTCCCCACTAGATGGCGCTGTTTGCTATAGTTTTAGTTAAACTACCATTGAGAAAACTTTATTTGTTATGCTTCATAGCGACAATCACGCAAACCTCAGTAGCCATTTTTCCAGTTCTGCGCAGCAGAGAAATCGCGTGCTGTTTACTCCGGATTCCAGTGTCGTTGTGTAAAGCCCCAGAGAAGCTTTGCTTTTTCACAAAAATAATGTAACATTGAGAGAGAAACAACATGATTGCACTCAAGTAAAGAAGATAATTGACATCCTCTGAGTGGTCATTGAAGCCTCTTCATCACGTTATATAGTGTTTAACTATCTGTATATGCATGCCCAACGCACACGCATGCAGAGGACAGATTAGTGAAAAAGCATCACGACGGGCTGAAGACAACACTTCTGAGAAAGACAGCTATCAGTTATTCCACCCATCACAGTTGACTCAAGATGGATGTTAAAGAGAAAACTGAAGAGCAACAGCAACAACTGACCACATCACATGCCTCACTCAGTCAACTGGAAACCAGATCGGTGATATCTGCATCTTCCAAGAGCTCAAGATCGTCCGCTGCGAGTATGGCGGCAACCAGAGCACGAGCTAAAGCAGAAGCAGTGAGAGCACGTACAAACTTTGTGGAAAGAGAGGCTGAGGTACTGCTAGAAAGAGCTAAACTGGAATCTGAACTGTTATCACTACAGCATAAAAAGGAGTTTGCAGCGGCAGCAGCAGAGGCTGAGTTTCTTGAAGCGGCTGTATCAGAAATCGAGACAGGAGAAATGAATATGGCGACTGATGTCACAGCATTTCCACAGGAGACTATTGAAAAGCGTACAAAGGACTATGTGGACAGTCTTTCTGGATCAAGTTTTCACTGTCTCCCTCATGTTAAAGCAGAGCCTGACTCCCGTGATCACGAACAGTTTATGATCTTGCCTGTGCTTCCCACCACGGCTGTCACGAGCGATGCCACACAGAACGTTGACAGACTTAACCACATTTCAACTCCTAGACCATACACTATAAGCCAGCTTAGAATGCCCAGTACACACTTATCATTTCCCCAGCATACTCCTGGCAACCTGCCATACACATCAATGTCTCATAACAAAGCCTATGGACAAATTCCGGTTTCAGAGAAAGTGAGACAACCTCAGACTTCCTATCTCAGCGGTTCAACGCAACAGCCACCCTCGACAAACCATGCAGGTATGAGTGAAATAGCTAGATACCTGGTGCGTCGTGAGCTTGTGAACTCAGGGCTTAGTAAATTTGACGATCGGCCGGAAAACTACTTAGCCTGGAAGTCATCATTTATGAATGCTCTAGAAGGATTATCACTCACCCCAAGCGAGGAGCTTGATCTTCTGACAAGGTGGCTAGGACCGCAATCCTCAGAACAAGTCAAAAGAGTGAGAGCTGTTCACGTCGCTGATCCAGCAGCCGGTTGTAGAATGGCATGGTCCCGTCTAGAAGAAAGCTTTGGGAGTGTTGAAATAATTGAGAAAACACTCTTTGATAAGCTGGATTGTTTCCCTAAAATGAGCAATAGAGAACCCCAAAAGTTAAGAGAACTTGCAGATCTGCTCAAAGAAGTGGAGTCAGCAAAGCTTGGAGGCTACTTACCTGGGCTCTCTTTCCTGGACACAGCGAGGGGCGTGGCACCTATTGTCAACAAACTTCCTCTTAACCTCCAAGAAAAGTGGATGTCCCAAGGGTCTCAATATAAGCTTCAGTACCAGGTACCATTTCCTCCATTCACATTTTTCACAGATTTTGTATGTAAGGAGTCCTATATGCGCAACGACCCAAGTTTTGCATTCCACTTATCTTCAACTGCCCCTGTAAAGCCTGAAACCTCAGTAAGAAGAGGTGGACCACTGAAAAGCTTCATCTCTACTCACAAAACTGAGATTGCACAAACAACCAGCTCTACCGATTCGCCGAACAGTAAGCCTGATATCAACAAACAATGCCCCATCCACAAAAAACCCCATCCTTTCAAACGGTGCAGAGCTTTTAGAGCTAAGAACATTGAGGAACGGAAAATGTTTTTGAAGGAGCATAATATCTGCTTCAGATGTTGTTCTTCGAATGAGCATGTGGCCAAAGACTGTGAAGTTGTCATACAGTGCACAGAGTGTGGCAGCAACAAACATGTCACAGCTCTTCATCCTGGACCAGCTCCATGGATACTAAAAGCACCCAACACAGAGCATGGCGGGGAGAGAGAAAGTGCAAACCCTTTCATTAACTCTAAATGCACAGAGGTCTGTGGGGATACTAATAGTTCACAGTCCTGTTCGAAAATCTGTCTCATCAAAGTTCACCCTAAGGGAAAGCCAGACAAGTCACTGAACGTCAATGCTATTCTTGACGATCAAAGTAATCGCTCACTTGCCAGAGCTGAATTTTTTGACTTCTTCAATCTCAAGAGCACAGAATTTCCCTACACTCTGCGCACATGCGCCGGAGTCACAGAAATGTCTGGGAGGCGGGCTATGGACTTCATCGCACATCCTCTAGATGGCAGTCTTTCAGTCCCACTGCCTACGCTCATTGAGTGCGACTACATGCCCGAAGACAGGTCAGAGATACCCACTCCTGAAGTAGCAAAACACCACTCACATCTCAAATCTATTGCTCATCTAATCCCTCCTCTAGATCCAAATGCTCAAATACTTCTCCTTCTTGGACGTGATATCCTCCAAGTCCACAAGGTAAGAGAGCAACGCAATGGGCCACAAAATGCTCCCTATGCTCAAAGACTGGACCTAGGCTGGGTTGTGGTTGGTGAGGTGTGTCTTGGTGCTGCTCACAAGCCTTCAACTGTTAGTGTTTACCGCACAAACATTCTAGAAGACGGGCGTCCATCTTACTTTCGTCCATGTCCCAATAAACTCTACCTCAAGGAGAAATTAACTGCACAGCCAAGTGTTAAAGCCTCTCACCTGCCCCAATTTGCTCCCAGCCCTCCGGCCACCTCAGTCTTTGAAAGAACGGAGGATGATGAAAAAATAGCCCCTTCAATTGAGGATAGGCAGTTCATTCAGTTAATGGACAAAGAAATGTTCATGGATGACGCTAACAGCTGGGTAGCACCCCTTCCCTTTCGTGCACGTAGACAACGGCTTCCAAACAACCGAGAGCAAGCCCTGAGCCGTTTGAACTCTCTCTGTCGCACACTACGTAAGAAACCTGAGATGAGAGAACACTTCGTAGAGTTTATGCAGAAGGTCTTTGATAACAATCATGCCGAGCCAGCTCCTCCTGTGAACTCAGGGGAGGAGTGCTGGTACTTGCCCTCCTTCGGTGTGTATCATCCACGCAAGCCTGGTCAAATTCGGGTGGTGTTCGACTCCAGCGCCCAGTTCCATGGCGTGTCTTTGAACGACGTGCTGCTAACAGGCCCGGATTTAAACAACAGCCTGCTAGGAGTCCTACTACGATTTAGGCACGAGCCAATAGCCATCACTGCGGACATAGAGCAAATGTTCCACAGTTTCATCGTCAGAGAGGATCATAGGAACTTCCTCCGCTTTCTGTGGTTCAAGAACAACGACATCTCCCAAAGCATGGTAGAATACCGCATGAAAGTCCACGTCTTCGGCAACAGCCCCTCCCCAGCCGTTGCCATTTATGGCCTTAAACGTGCTGCCTTGTATGCGGAAGCGGAGTTCGGTGCTGATGCGAGACATTTCATTGAAAGAGATTTCTATGTTGATGACGGACTCAAGTCATTTCCATCCATCAACGAAGCTATCAGTTTGCTTAAGGCTACCAAAGACATGCTCGCTATCTCTAACTTAAGACTCCACAAAATAGCATCCAATAGCCCAGCTGTGATGCACGCATTCTCTCCAGCCGACTATGCCAAAGACTTAAAAGATTTGAATCTAGACACTGACTCACCCCCTTTACAGCGCAGTCTTGGCTTGAGTTGGGACCTTCAGAAGGATAAGTTTACATTCCACGTCAACCTCAGTGACAAGCCATTCACACGCAGAGGAGTCCTGGCGACTGTAAACAGCTTGTTTGACCCTCTCGGCATCGTAGCGCCAATCACAATCCAAGGGAAACTGCTACTCCGTGAACTCTCGAATGGGAAGTCGGACTGGGATTGCCCCCTCGCAGCTGAAAAGGAAACGGAATGGAACCGCTGGAAAGACTCGTTGCAGGACTTAGAGCAGCTCAAAATTCCCAGAGCTTACACTGTAATGTCCATTTCCCAATCAGTAAAAAAGGAGATTCACATCTTCTCAGACGCATCCGTTCAGAACATATCCGCTGTCGCATACTTGAAAATAACGGATCATGATGGAATGTGTCAAGTTGGATTCATTATGGGAAAAGCTAAGCTAGCCCCACAGACTGGACATACGGTTCCCAGACTTGAACTGTGCGCGGCCGTCCTTGCAGTCGAAATAGCTGAACAAATCGTCCAGGAACTAGACATCAAACCAGACACCCTACTGTTTTATACAGACAGCAAAGTTGTATTGGGGTATATCTGCAATGAGACCCGACGACTGGACCTAGGCTGGGTTGTGGTTGGTGAGGTGTGTCTTGGTGCTGCTCACAAGCCTTCAACTGTTAGTGTTTACCGCACAAACATTCTAGAAGACGGGCGTCCATCTTACTTTCGTCCATGTCCCAATAAACTCTACCTCAAGGAGAAATTAACTGCACAGCCAAGTGTTATAGCCTCTCACCTGCCCCAATTTGCTCCCAGCCCTCCGGCCACCTCAGTCTTTGAAAGAACGGAGGATGATGAAAAAATAGCCCCTTCAATTGAGGATAGGCAGTTCATTCAGTTAATGGACAAAGAAATGTTCATGGATGACGCTAACAGCTGGGTAGCACCCCTTCCCTTTCGTGCACGTAGACAACGGCTTCCAAACAACCGAGAGCAAGCCCTGAGCCGTTTGAACTCTCTCTGTCGCACACTACGTAAGAAACCTGAGATGAGAGAACACTTCGTAGAGTTTATGCAGAAGGTCTTTGATAACAATCATGCCGAGCCAGCTCCTCCTGTGAACTCAGGGGAGGAGTGCTGGTACTTGCCCTCCTTCGGTGTGTATCATCCACGCAAGCCTGGTCAAATTCGGGTGGTGTTCGACTCCAGCGCCCAGTTCCATGGCGTGTCTTTGAACGACGTGCTGCTAACAGGCCCGGATTTAAACAACAGCCTGCTAGGAGTCCTACTACGATTTAGGCACGAGCCAATAGCCATCACTGCGGACATAGAGCAAATGTTCCACAGTTTCATCGTCAGAGAGGATCATAGGAACTTCCTCCGCTTTCTGTGGTTCAAGAACAACGACATCTCCCAAAGCATGGTAGAATACCGCATGAAAGTCCACGTCTTCGGCAACAGCCCCTCCCCAGCCGTTGCCATTTATGGCCTTAAACGTGCTGCCTTGTATGCGGAAGCGGAGTTCGGTGCTGATGCGAGACATTTCATTGAAAGAGATTTCTATGTTGATGACGGACTCAAGTCATTTCCATCCATCAACGAAGCTATCAGTTTGCTTAAGGCTACCAAAGACATGCTCGCTATCTCTAACTTAAGACTCCACAAAATAGCATCCAATAGCCCAGCTGTGATGCACGCATTCTCTCCAGCCGACTATGCCAAAGACTTAAAAGATTTGAATCTAGACACTGACTCACCCCCTTTACAGCGCAGTCTTGGCTTGAGTTGGGACCTTCAGAAGGATAAGTTTACATTCCACGTCAACCTCAGTGACAAGCCATTCACACGCAGAGGAGTCCTGGCGACTGTAAACAGCTTGTTTGACCCTCTCGGCATCGTAGCGCCAATCACAATCCAAGGGAAACTGCTACTCCGTGAACTCTCGAATGGGAAGTCGGACTGGGATTGCCCCCTCGCAGCTGAAAAGGAAACGGAATGGAACCGCTGGAAAGACTCGTTGCAGGACTTAGAGCAGCTCAAAATTCCCAGAGCTTACACTGTAATGTCCATTTCCCAATCAGTAAAAAAGGAGATTCACATCTTCTCAGACGCATCCGTTCAGAACATATCCGCTGTCGCATACTTGAAAATAACGGATCATGATGGAATGTGTCAAGTTGGATTCATTATGGGAAAAGCTAAGCTAGCCCCACAGACTGGACATACGGTTCCCAGACTTGAACTGTGCGCGGCCGTCCTTGCAGTCGAAATAGCTGAACAAATCGTCCAGGAACTAGACATCAAACCAGACACCCTACTGTTTTATACAGACAGCAAAGTTGTATTGGGGTATATCTGCAATGAGACCCGACGCTTTTACGTGTACGTCAGTAACAGAGTTCAAAGAATTCGAAAATTCACTCACCCAGAACAGTGGCTTTACATTCCAACCTCACAAAACCCTGCAGATGTTGCTACTAGACCAGTTCCTGCATGCCGTCTAACTGAAACAAACTGGCTCACCGGTCCTACATTTCTGCAGCATCCTGCACCCACCCCTGTGAATGAAGCTCCTTATAATCTTATCGACCCAGATACAGACGTGGAAGTGCGAGCACACGTCACCACCTGCTTAAACCGTACTTCTGGTCTTAGTTCTCACCGCTTTGAAAGATTTTCATCTTGGAGATCCTTAAGAAGAGCTGTAGCTTCTCTTATTCACATCGCCCAGTCTTTCAGAAACAAAGAAAAGTCGTGTTACGCCTGGCACCACTGCAAAAGTTCGTACATGCCCGAGTTGCTGACTCAAGCTGAAAACGTCATCATCAGGTGTGCACAACGAGAGGCTTATAAAGCAGAAATCACTTGTCTGGAGAATGAGAGAGACATTTCCAAGCAGAGTTCTCTCAAGAGGCTTAACCCTGTCCTGGAGGACGGACTCCTAAGAATTGGAGGCAGACTAGAACAGTCCACACTCCTCAGCAGAGAGAAACACCCTCTCATCATACCTGGCCATAGTTACATAGCAACCCTCCTAACAAATCATCACCATGAGAAAGTAAATCATCAAGGTCGAATATTTACAGAAGGAGCAATCCGCACTGCAGGATTCTGGATAGTGGGAGCAAAGAGACAGATCAACGGTGTCCTCCGCAAGTGTGTCACTTGCCTCAAACAGAGAGGTAAAACAGCTGAACAAAAAATGGCAGATTTCCCTTCTGACCGCATCAGCACAGAACCACCCTTTACTAATGTCGGCTTGGACGTGTTTGGCCCTTGGAATGTATCAGCTCGTCGTACCCGGGGAGGCCAGGCCTACAGTAAAAGATGGGCAGTAATATTCACATGTTTATCCGTGCGAGCCATTCATATCGAATTGATAGAGTCAATGGACACATCAAGTTTCATTAATGCACTTCGCCGCTTCTTCGCCATACGAGGCCCAGCAAAGATCATACGATCCGACTGTGGTACTAATTTCCAAGGAGCATGCAGAGAGCTGAATGCGCTTGTGGTTTCGACCAAAGATTCAAGCGTGACCAAATACCTCAGTGAAGAGGGTTGCAAATGGATCTTTAACCCACCTCATTCATCTCACATGGGAGGAGCATGGGAGAGGATGATCGGACTTTCAAGGCGGATCTTAGACTCCATGCTTCCTCAAATTAGCTCCTCACATCTGACTCATGAAATTCTGTCAACTCTAATGGCCGAAGTGTGTGCTGTGATCAATGCAAGACCTCTCGTATCCATTTCAACTGACCCTGAGTCGCCCTTTCTCCTCACTCCAGCAATGATCCTCACCCAAAAGGTGTGTACCCCATACGCACCTCCAGGACCTTTTGAAGGCGCTGATCTATATCGAAAACAGTGGAAAAGAGTGCAGTATCTTGCAAGCATATTCTGGGAAAGGTGGAGGCGAGAATACCTTGCATCCCTTCAATTGCGCAAGAAATGGCAAGACAACAAGCCTAATATCAAAGAAGGAGACCTGGTCCTCATGAAAGATGATCAGGTAAAAAGGAACGAATGGCCAATGGCTCTGGTCACCAAAGCCATCTCTGGTTCAGATGGCAGAGTCAGAAAACTGGAACTGAAAGTCACTAAGAGTGGTACTGCTAAGACGTTCTTAAGGCCTATTACAGAGGTTATTTTGCTTATGTGTTAAGTTACCCTGTGAATACGTATTCACTTGTTGAGAATTCAAGAGTGGCATTATGCTTAATTCCAGACGGGGAGTATTATGTCATGTCTAAAGTTAGCCATTTTTCCCCACTAGATGGCGCTGTTTGCTATAGTTTTAGTTAAACTACCATTGAGAAAACTTTATTTGTTATGCTTCATAGCGACAATCACGCAAACCTCAGTAGCCATTTTTCCAGTTCTGCGCAGCAGAGAAATCGCGTGCTGTTTACTCCGGATTCCAGTGTCGTTGTGTAAAGCTCCAGAGAAGCTTTGCTTTTTCACAAAAATAATGTAACATTGAGAGAGAAACAACATGATTGCACTCAAGTAAAGAAGATAATTGACATCCTCTGAGTGGTCATTGAAGCCTCTTCATCACGTTATATAGTGTTTAACTATCTGTATATGCATGCCCAACGCACACGCATGCAGAGGACAGAATAAAGAGTAATATAATTATTGTAAATATACTGCATGTATGTAGACCTCCTGCAAACAGAAAAACTCCAAAGCAAAGAACAGTTTATCATTGCTAGCTCTACCAAAGTACTGAAATCCTCTGCAGTCTAGTCTCACTAGTCTTAAACAGAAATTGCATCATGAGGTAATGATTGAGTTGGTGACTTGCTGGCAAATTGTTAGACACACTCTATGTGAGGCTTTGGTGGTCTGTCTGAAGATGATCTTTCATGCAGAAAGCCGATTGAAAGAATTACGAATGAAACCAATAGGAGAGAGGGAAAGTGGGAGGGGTAGACATAAAGAGAGTTGCAGCTTGTAGAAGTAGCAGGTAGTCATTACTGAACGCCATTACTTGACGCTATAGACACATTAATACTGTTTAATCAGTCTTTGAAAGGGTAAGTTGGTATGGTGTAGGCTGTATCTGAAATCAACTCTAATACTCTCATTCTCTATTCCCTACATTACTTCACTAATAGTTCATTGAGCTAATCCGGACACTGTGTGCGCCAGAAGTGCATCTTGTGTACAACATCCTTATTGAGATGCATTATGGGATTGAATGATTGCATTCGATGAACTACACTATGGTTACGGACACCACTAAAAAATAGCTGTCAAATAGTGCACTATATAAGGATATAGGGGGTGATTTCGGACACAGCCGTTGTTTCTACAGCCCAGACCTGGTAACTAGAAGGTTGCTGCTTTGAGCCCAGTAAGGTGCTGCCAATGTACTTTTGGGCAGGGCACTTATCTTCAGGTTACTTATGGGAGATTGTCCTAAGGGGGTTGTGTAGTGATTGAGGAGGTCAGACAGGGAGAGGCTAGAAGAGTCATGCCATAATGTGTCATTGCTTTTATAAAAAGAAAGTTCACCCATAAATGAAAATTATGTCAAACTTTACACATGCTATTTCAACCCCACATCAACATGGGAGAGCTATTGTTGGTTGGCGTATTTGGCTGCCTTTACACTACAAGATCCAATCTTGGTTACAGTTTCAATCTTTTGACCACATGCGTTTTTTTTATATCACGACTGTGTACATTCACTTAACGTCGGCATGAAACAGAAGCTGCGATGCTCTTTTCTTCCCTATTCTGACATATATCTGAGTGAAATAGATTCTCGAACAAGGAAAAATGTTGGTCGGACAGACTTGGACTTTGGGAAGTTATTTCGATTAAAGATTACGAGGAAAGTCATTGACGGTCATTGAAAGTCATTGACGCCAAACATGACACCATATTTGAATATACACAAAGTAAATCTAAAATATATAGTGGAGGAGAAGATTTTCAGCTAGTAAAGACATCATTTCAGTATATTCCTGATACTATTATTTAATATGGCTTATGAACACTTGGAATGTAGGGCACCAGTCATAAGTACAGCTTTTTTGATACTTTTATGACACTTTGTTGTCATTTTTGGTTTGTCAATGTGCACCCACATTCACTTTCATTGGTAATTTCTGCAAGTTCATAGTAAAGAGTATCATGAACATTATTCTAAGCCTCTCCTTTTGTGTTCGACAGAAGAAAGTAAGTCATACAGTTTTTGGTAGATGTTGGGTAAATTGGGTAAATGATAAAATTCTGTTTTTAGGTGAACTAATCCTGGCGTCATTGAGACTAAGAGGATAAGATGTGTACAGCCAGTCTGATATTACCACAAACCTTTTTTGTATCGCACTTTTTATAATCTTGACAAACGCTCACATTTGTCAACAGTCTTACTGTTGTTGTACCAAGGCGGAGAATGGTGAAACATGGGTATTATGATCTGTGCTGAAAGTCTGAGAGCAGTATAATTAACAACTCAGCGGCTCGCTCTAGTGGATTTGAATTAAGGGATACTTGAAATGAGCTAGTAGCTGTGCAGCGTGTAATCAATCCTGTCTCCAGGCCTGACTCTTACAATCTTTTCCAAAACCAACCACAGTTTATGACTACCACTCTCTTATATTTCCACCATGTAACACACAAGATGTGTCAATTTAGATGATGTCCAAGGTACAGATGATATGGATAACTCCACCTCAGATGTCCTTCTCTGGTTTCATTCTACAGTCCCTACAAAGCATCTAGCTTGTGGACAGTTTGCAACAGATGCTACATTGGCTCTTTGTGGGATAGTCCCACCTCGATGATTATACAAGTAGAAGAATTGATTTTACACTTTATGATGTAAGAACAGCACAAAGGGGCCGATGTTGTCTTTCATCCTCCTTTTATAGTACCTCCATCTTGGGCTAACATTGCATTCTGTTAGCACAGCTGTTCAAACTGTCCTCTCTTGCCAACAGCAACGCTGTAACCCACCTGACACTGTCAACGCCAAGGGTAGCCGTAGAGGGCCCTCATAACCGCAGCCCTCCTTTGAGAGAGTGTGGTTTGCTCGCTATCACATCTTGCGTGGTTTCCATAGGACTGCTTTTGAAGTGATTCAGAAAAGAAGAGCTTTTGTCTGCGAGATCTGTTTGATGTATTATCGGTCCTTAGTTTCTGAAATCAGCAAGGTAAACAGATCTGGCTGATGAGATTCAATGGCACCGATATTGAGTGAGAGCTTCATGTTTTACCTTTGCTTTACTAATGAGCCTCTGCATCATTAGCATGTGAAACGCAGGAACGCTGAGTCAGAAAGGAGTACCCTCAGATTTAAATGCTCCACCTTTGATCAGCATCCCAAACCACACAGAGGCTTAACATTATTGACTTTGAGCCTTGTGTTGTAATTCTTTCCCAGTTAGCTTTGTGCCATTTTGTAATCTTACAGTTTTTAAATCTACTTTAATATACTTTTAGCAGTCCTGTACAGTAGAGACGGTTTGAGCAGAGAGATATATAGATAGATAGATGGATGGATATTTAATCAAATATTGTTCAGTCATCTGGGTTATTTAGCATGTAATAATATTTGTAAAAAAGTAAGGCTGTCAATCTTCTAAAAATGATAAGCAGAATCTTACATTTAAAGCCATATAATTGAAGCCCTATAATTGAAAGAGATTACGTAATTGTGGCAAATGAGTAAATCATTGATTAGACATTTTAGAAAGGGGCATTATAATTGGTTGTTTGTTTTTCTTCCTTATCATTGAACTTAGTTCTTACCACTATAGCATACAATCCAATATATTTTGCAATTCAGTTCAATCTGTCTGAAGTAGACATAATGAGCTATTCTCATAGGACATATTTTTGTATTCCGTCCACAATATTATTTTGATTGTTGGTTTGTGCATACTGATATCATTGGCCAATGCATTGTGTCTTGTGTATGTTTACCACACCTTTTTGTATAAATGTATTGGACAAAACGTTTGTTGTTGAAAAGTCTTAAAGGGGTCATATAATGGTTCATGCACTTTTTCCAGTTGATTGTACTGAAATGTGTGTTGGCAGTGCCTGTACACAACCATCATATAATGATAACAAATCTATCCAGTGTTTTTGTTTTAATCTCCTTATATGTTTTCCCCTGCCTCAAATTGAGCCGTTCGATTTTGTGACGTCACTAAATCGGACGCCCCTCCCACGATTGTTGATTCACAGCAGCGTTTCAACACATCCCCGCCCTGAGCGAGCTGTCATCATAGTCCGCCATTGTTGATAAGCTGGAGCAGAATGGCGTCTAAGCGATTGTGTTGTTCTGTTTTTGGGTGTAATAACGAACACAGCTGTCATTTTGATGTTCCTAAATCCGAACCGCTGAAGACGCAGTGGCTGAGTTTTGTTTTCGAAGGGAATATTCCCCCCGAGCAACGTCGATGCTTTTATGTTTGCGCGATTCGCAAATCTTTTCTCACCAGACTGCTTTATAAACGAGGATCAGTATAAAGCTGGTTTTGCTAAGAAGCTGCTCCTGAAAAAAAGAATCGGTACCAACTATTCATGTCCCTGCTGCACCTCCAGAAGAAGTGAGTGTAAAATTTTATTAACCTTTATATTAATCTTTGCAAATCGCTTGCACGCTTCTCGATGAATGCGGCTAAGGTTTACACTCAGGGTACATTACGGCATGTTTTCTATGTACGACGTTCTCAATATAATTCATAATCCCACGTTTATAATGAACAACGCGTTATGGTTATTGTGTTATTACAAACTGAGTACTTATACATCAGTAAACACACAGCTTTCGTACATCTCACTAAGTTACTCTACCCTGCCAGTAAACAAAGATAGATCAAAGTGACATTATGTTAACCAACCATTCAGAAACGTCCTGTTCGAGCCTTAATTGTCAAACTTCTTTGCGGCCGTCATCTTGTTCCGGGTGCGACTCCGGTTCAAACTGATACGGTTGCACAGATGTGTCCTCAGAGACTCCCAATGCCATTCTCTCTCCAAAATATTCCCTCAACTGTTGTCAAGGCAACACTCCACGTGCGTTATGTCAAAACGCCCGCAGAACAGAGGGGCGGGGTGACCAAAGCTCATTATCATTTAAAGGCATATGCACTGAAACGGCGTGCTGAAAACAGAGCTGTTTTTGACCAGGTAAAATGAGTGTTTTCTTACAATACTAACAAGAATTTTTAATTAAAGTATATTACAAACTTTTAATTTAGACCCTAAAGAATCAAATTAACTTGTATGAAAATGGCATTATATGACCCCTTTAACCCCTGCATTTAGTTCTATTTTGTTGTGCTCTGTCTGTCTGTTGTGTGTTTATTTTAGTATATAAGTCCTGTGTGAAAGGCTCCACCAACTCTTTGTAAATCTGGTTTGATGAAACGTTGCCTGTATTAACAGCTGGAGCTGCTTTGGTTGCAGACTCTCTAAACTATTTTATGTTTTATTGATTACCCTAAAATTGACAAATTGACACAAAGAAAGACATGACAAATTCAGTAAGGATCTGACGGTGTGGTCACAGTGAAATTTAAAAAAAAATGTTTGCAGGCAGAAAATGTTTTTTGTCTGTGTTCAATAGTGTAGTGATGTAAGAAACAGCTCAAACAGAAGTCAATTTCAAGCAGCTTTCTTTTGGCCAGTTTAGCGAATCTATGTGATCAACTTGAACCTGTTGCACAATTTGTGTGTGGGCCCTCAAACGAAATCCCCAATCGCATGGATTCCTATTGAAATAACTGGATTTTGTGTAAACTGGATTGGATTTTGTGAAATTAAATTAAGCGAAAAAACCAAGCGCAGTGAAGAAACCCTTGGCCCATGGCTTCATCTGCCTTTTTGCATGACTCATTGCATTTGGAAAATTTGGATGGTATGGTCCCCATAGGTTCCCTTTATACTCCATAAACAGCATGAACAGCATTTAAGAGAGTGGCATGCAGGGTCTACACAGAGAAAGTGTGAAGACCACAACCACCAGTGGGCAGTAGAGTGGACCACTGAAGAACTACCTCAGATGTTGGTGCTTGGGAGGGAAGCTGCTTTGATTTGTCAGTGTTGCTCAAACGTGCAAAATGTCAATGAATAATTGTACAATTTGTACCTTGATGCTATTATACTGCTTACATTGAATGCAGCCATACAAGTGCAAATGTAGAGGCCTTAAATGAAGAGGCCTGCAGCTGAAAAAAAAAAAAAAAAATGGATGTGCACCTGGAAAAGCAAAAAGGAAATAAGGAACATTTTACAGATATAAACTGTGTTTTCCCTATAGGAGCAGCATATAAAAGAACTTTTGAATTTAGATAGTCTTGAAGTCAGCGTTTCTGTTGGCAAGCCAGCTCTCGAGACTGTGGTTCACCTGGTCTCCCGTATATACGCTAATTAAAATCCTGTGGTCATCTTTATAAACCGGTTTCACTTCACATCGGTTTCACACAGGTGCGTGGGAAGCATTAAATAACACTGAGGTACGCCGAGGTGTCAGTCATTTAACCTGCGAATTGCTGGAGTTGTCATGAAAATATGTCAGAATATAAGATCCTTTATTGCATTAAGCCTGTTGGTATGTCAACACTTGTCATTAGTTGCCAGATCCCGTCATGGTGTGCTTATATTCATCCACATCCCTGTTATGCACTGCTGGTACCCTCATTCTAATTATGCTCTCATTGTTCGGTGTTACCTGGCGTTGAGGCTTTGAGCTGAACCTGGCAACCGCCACATCCTGCTGTGGTAAAAAGGATTGCTGTTTAGTATGATATGTGTGTGTATGTGGAGGAAATCTCTGGCTTCTCCTGCCCTGGTACCTCAGGCTCTGGGTTCAGCAATCCCTCTCTCATTTTCCAGGAAACATTTTGAAGAGATTTTTGAAAGAGAGATTGTTTTCTTCCTATGTTTTATGAGTTTGTGAGTCATGGGTTTATTGCATCACAAAATACTGATCATGTCCAACTGCGTTGCCAGTACCTCCCTTCAATTGAGTCGAACAAAAATCTGGAACACATGCTTTTGAAGTTCAGACATCAAACTTCAGCACATTTGAGGAATGCCTTTGTGCATTTTACAACATTTTGTCGAGCTTTAATTAGCATCAACCACCATAACGCACCATATTTTCTTTGGCTGACCACTGATTGGTTGTTCAAATCTAACTGATGGATTTGTTTTCGTGAGTTCTGACCCTTGTTTCAGTAAATCTGAACCAACCTATTCAGTTTTCTGCTTACTTGACAGCTAAAAACACGGTTTCCGTTTGGGATCTGACTTTGAAGTCCCACCTTTAAAAGAGAGCTCTTCCTTTGAGAATCACTAAATCACTGGCCAACCGTCTGCTCTGGTGCCCATAGAACAATGAATCTTCTGGTGGAATGGTGAATAGAGCAAACCTCGCCAGATTTAGAGGGCTCCGGTGAACCCCATCCAATGGCGAGACTAATTCGTGCACATGTGCCATGTGTCTGTGTCTCACTTTTTCTCTTTCTTTTCTCCTTTTCGTGTCAGTACACAGCAGTATTTAAGCACACACACAAAGAACTGTTGAAGACCACTACCTCTTTGTCAAGCTCATTGACTAAAGGCTCTATCAATCCCCAGACAGTGCTTTGACCAGCTTTAAGGTTGTTTAGGTCGCATATATTTTCCACACAGAAATTCTTTCCCTGACAGAAAATCCACAAAGTTCTCATCAAAAAGACCCAGGTTGATCCAGATGCCGTGTTGAAAGACGGACCCCTCCCGGGCTCCCCTCCAGATCTGGTCTCTACCTTCATTTCAGATTTAATGTGAATGCTTCATTGTGTTCGATTCCTGCTCTTGAGGTGGCATTTCCCACACATCTCCCCTGAACAGAATGCTGGACTGGTGTTTTTGTTGTGATTCACACATCCTTCATAACTTGGATCATATAATGAATGAAAATGGTCTTCTTGACACTTATTAATACCATCTGCAACATAATTGAGAGTAAACCACATTTGGAACAACAGTGTCAGTGTTTCTGTATTGTCGCTAGACCTGGCTGAGCATGGTAAAAATTAAAACGGAATGTTAATAAAAAAGTTTAAAAAACATCACCATCATCATATCCAATGGACCCCTGAAGACCCTCATGACTGTGTCATTAAGTTTCTCAAAGTAACACTATGTAGTTTTTCAACCTTCATAATATATTTCCAAGACCCGTGTGATGGTACATCGACTTACAATAGGTTAAATGACACGTCTGCCATAGCCTGACGTGGTCTGTATCGCTTTTACTTGCACTATGTACCTTCGGGTTTCGAGTAGTAACCGGAGCACAAAAAGAACTACAAAATTCGACTGCTTTATGGCATACGTCACTTCCCCCACCACTTCCCTCAAATTGTCTGTGGCCAGGCATTGTTGATTCCAAAGCCGGTGCTGGATAAACAGCGAGCGTGTGCGGGCGAGTAGGCTGCGGTAGGCTAAATTATTTACGACAGCGGTAATGGACATTTCCACTTCCAACCTGTAGGGCGAACGCAGAGGAAAAGTTCCTTGGTGTTGCTTTAAAACATATCAGATAATTTAAGCTTTTTATGACATGGGAAGGTTAGTTCAGGTTGTAAAATGTCTCGTGGTGTGGTGACTCAAACACATAATGATATTTAAAAATGATTAATTCATGATATTGATGAAGAATAACTTATTACCTTGAAAAATATATTTAAAAACATTTTTGGTATAATTATTAAAATGTGTACACTCACATGTATTCGAGGTGCATAAAAAGAATCTGTTTTTACTTTTCACATGACATTTAAACTTTTGTTAACTCTTTCCCCCGACAGTATTTTAGAACAAAGTTGCCAGCCACCGCCAGCATTTTTGATTTTCATTGCCCCCAGAATATTATGTTGAATGAATGTCTGAATATGCAATATATCAAAATAAAGAACAGACAGACCCTCTGCTTTAAAAAAAAGAAAAGAAAAAAGTTTTTGGTAAAGATTAGAAATCGGAGGTCAGATTCAAAACAATGATCAAAACATAGATGGAGTTGATCGAGTCCATCAACAGTCCCATAGCTCATCGTGGGTCGACATTTCATTCGGTAACATTAGGCAGTTTTGATTTATATGCTGTTTAATGTTTGATAATCGCATTATTTACGTATGCATCTGCTTACATATGAAATCGCTTGTTGTTGCTTCTTCACATGTCTTTTAATCAGGAGATTCAGTACTCTTTCAGAAGATGCCTAATAGCACCTCTACCGTATAACAGTGAAAACACAGAAAGCCAGAAATATCAATGGCAGAGAAAGAGTTACAAATGGTATACAAGTTTTTCAAACCATATGAATATGAGCCACTTGAAAGCAAAATGAATACAAATGAGTTTGTAACAACATTACTCATGTATTTTAAAGTGCATTTTTAAAAGATTTCTCCTCTTCAAACTCTTGTCACTGAGCCCCGTACAAAGAGGTTAGATGTTGATGTTTTGGATTATGGTTCTAAATGATCATATAGATTGTATAGATAGACATAAAGCTTATTTTATTGTTTTATCTCCCTTCAAAGGAGATCTGAATGTGTTTGTTATCATTTTATTGCATGTGTCAAAATCACACAAACATCTTTTCTTAGTTCCTTCAAGCTAAACCCAAGTGTGTATTTTCTTACTGGCCGAAACTCAGCAAGCCTTTTTCAGCTTAGTGTCCGTTTATAAACTTGTAAACTCTCAACATGAAGTACAGTCCAACTAATCCTAACTCTGAAAGAGTGTTTACATCAAGGATAAAACAGTGAGGAAACGGGATGTGAGGCATTCCACGATGAAGCACAATTTCTTGTAAATATTGAAATTGCCTGCATTATATCATCAAATGGAGAGTGTGGTCCATGTGGGAAGAGTGAGATGCCAATATTGTATGTTGTTGTTGGCAAAGACGGGCTCCTAAACTCTGTTCTGCTTTAGGGCCAAATGGTAACAGTTGTGAAGAATTGTGGTGGCGGCAAACGCTCACTGTCACACCCCAGGAGAAGAAATTACCCCAGTAGAGAATTAACACGCTGCCCCAGTAGTGATTGAACCAGCAAGGAAAAACAAGCAGAACTCGAAACAGCGCCATGGGAAGGACTCCTTCTCTAACACACGCATGTAATCACACATTAATTGCAGTACAACACACTTGTGTGTATATAGTTGATGTTAGTGGTTGGAAGAAACCACAGTTATCCTGTCTGCATCAGCTATTAGGCATTCACAACGCACACAAAAGCAGCATTCATTTATATTATTATATCAGCACCCATTAACAATATACAGTATTCACACTGTGAGCATAAGTATCACTGTAGAGTTTTGGTACTGATCCTGTTTGGTCACATATAGTGCACTAAGCAGTAAATGGTACAAATACATTATAAATCTATTTGTCAGCAAAATTGTTTGCATCTGAAGTTTATAAAGAAATATGGACAAGAAAAATAAGTCTGTAGGGCTTGTTACTCATCCTCATGTCGTTCCAAACCCTTGGAGATTTCTGTCCCTCCATTCAAAGTGCATTTCACTATTGTGACACTAATCCATATGAATCTTCTGAACAGACATGGTTGCTTTATATGATGAACCAATTTCTTTTAGGCTTCTATTCAATATTGATCAATATACAGCACATAAAAAGTGATCAACAGCAGCTTAACCGCACTTGCTTGACGAGCAAGAACAAACCTCATTGGTTCTTGCTGAATCTTAAACGTGCTTGGGTGACGCTAGAAGAAACTTCACTGGATATCGCAACTTCACTTGAAATATCTATCAAGAAGATAGAAGACTACATTTACGATCTCGTCTACGATCAACTATTTGAAGCGTCATTGTTTTGATGGAATGGACCTTCAGTGGAGGGTCAGAAATCTCTCAAATTTCATAAAAGAAATCTTCATTTGTGTTTCAAATATGCAAAAAGTATTCTCTGTTCCTTACAATTTGGATGAAACTTTAGTCCATGACATGTCCTCGTGTAAATTAAATTGAATGATAATAAAATTTGTAATAATTTCCAGTGACCAACTCCTGATAATCATTGTATGATTTATGGCTTTTTCAGGGAAATGATCCATGTTGTAACCCAGAAATCTTTTTTTTTTGGATAGAACAACACCGTCCTACAGTATGTTATTCAGCAGATAAAATATCAGTCTGACAGCACAATGCCATTCTGCTGTTGCAGTTAAGCTGTGCTGTTTGTGAGTGATTAAAAAATAGAATTTTCTTTACATTACTTCATTTTTCTTCATTCAGTCTCTATGTTGGGGTTGTTTAATGATCATTGGAATGAAGAATACATTTTTTTTTTCACCATCCTTCACATTGGTGCATACATCATGGCTGTCTGGATCTCTTTACTGCAGACACCACATGAGCCACCACAGCCGTGCAACCCAGCGGTCTCTTCTACCACAGCAGTGGGCAAAGGGTGGTATGGATTTCTTAGGGTGACACATTTTTTCGCTGCAACTCACTGGCAGAGTTGCATGGCTGCAGGTCGAGTCAGACTTCATGTGGGGCATTTGAGAGAGGGGTAAATTTCTCCCAGAGAGCTGTGATAGATCCCAACACCTTAGAAATGTCCTGTGTCTCAGACACGTGAGCAGACAGATGCTGTTATTCTCACAGTAGTGCAGGGGATTCCTTTCAGTGATTTGAATCTACACTGTAAGCCCTTACAGGTTGATTGAACTTAAAAAATTTATGGAAACTCATTGCCCTAAAAAAGTTAATTTTGTATCGTTGAAAAAACAACATATTTTAAGTTTAATGTACTTAAGATTTCAAATGCATTAAATTGAAAACTTTTAGTTCATAGAACTAACAGTTTTTAATGCAGTGCAATTGAAACTTTAGGTACATTAAACTTAAAATATGTTGTTTTTTCAACGATACAAAATTAACTTTTTTAGGGCAATGAGTTTCCATAAATTTTTTAAGTTCAATCAACCTATAAGGGCTTACAGTTTCCATAAATGTTTTAAGTTCAATCAACCTGTAAAGGCTTACAGTTATGCAGACAACATGTGAAACCTACAATCTGGATGAATGTTGTGAGTAGACAGAACCCAAAACTTTAATTTAAATATAGCTATTTACTGTTAATGATTTAATAAAGATACACCTGCATTTCAAATAAGGACAAACGATAACAATAATTTTTTTTAACTTACAATTTATTTGAATTCTTATCAAAATAAGTTTTCAAAGACTGACAAAAACAAATTAATACCTTAAGTACGAATTACCAAATTTTTAATCTTTAAAACAATTTTTTAAAACTTTTCCAAATAACAAGCACAGTGTTATACTGTATTATTAAGGAACATGAACATTTGTCCAACCCTAAGGCATAGTTCAATGAAAGGGAACGTTTTTTGAAAACGAAAGAGAACCAGAAGAAAAATGCATTTACCTGTTTACATGGTAAGCTGATTTGTAACAGCCAGAATCTTGCCCTTCAACTCCTTCTTTCCTAAACCTAGCAAAACTTGCTGAATGAAAAGAAAGGTGTTGCCCATGCACTTTGGGTAGCCTAGGTGCAGTGCATAAGTTAAACCAAAAAGAAGACACATGGCCTGGGGTATGTTGTCTAAATTGTCCATTACAACATTCCCCTCCAAAATGATTCCCACCGAGGATGGGTGGAGATGGATGGACAGGGGTTGCAGAGCCACATCTTCATTTTCTAAGCTGAGGATTCCAACTGGCACATGTTGGTACGAGTCTCCATCATCAGAAGCCTGGGCAAGAGATTGGAGATTACTAAAATACATTTTAGCAGTGTACAGTTTTTGTCTAGATATTAATTTTACTGGACATTTTTGTTTAGTTGAATGCAAGCATTTTTTTTTATTTTTTATTATGTACACAGGTGTATGCAGGAGTTCAGTTATATTTAAACATTAAGTATGTTTTTCTTTTTGTATACAAGTCTTTGCATATGACATGAATTACTGATTAAACTAAAACTTTATGAGATTAACCTTAATTGTATTTTAGTGTTTCAAAGGTGTCATGACATTAATTTAAATTTCTCCTGAATTATTTAAAATTAAAACTTCCTCCTCATTGACACTCATTTCATTCAACATTTTTGTCAAATATAACTGTTAACAATATAATTGTTTTTGGTGTTTTTTTATTGTTCTTACTAACATAAATGCACAGTAAGGTTTACATATTTCCAGCAGAAAATATTATATTAAACCTATGACAGTAAAAAGGCATTAATAATACTTACAAAGCATGCTTTGAAGAACTCAGTTGGGTCATCACCAAGAAGTACTGGAAGCCCTCTCATGGCAACACATCGCATGTCAACGAGATCAGAGGTCTGAGGTGTGGTGGTTGCATAGAAAACATTGTATCATTTGTCAACATGAAAGGAAGGCAATTTCTATGAATCATACTTTTGACTGTTGCTTAACAGTCTTAAAGAGTTAGTTTACCCCAAAATTAAAATTCTGTCATTATTTACTCACCCTCATTTTGTTCCACACCTGTAAGACCTTTGTTCATCTTCAGAACACAAATTAAGATATTTTTGATTAAATTTGAGAGGTGGATCACTGCTACATAGGCTGCCTAAGGGAATGAAACTTGACGGCCCAGAAAGTCAATGAAGAAAATGTTTAAATATTCCATGTGACTACAGTGGCTCGACTATAAGTTTATCAAGCGACGAGAATACTTTTTGTGCGGAAATAAAACAAAAATAACGACTTTATTCGAATATTCCTTTTCTTCCTTGTAGGCCTGAAACGAGACTTCAAGAGATTTCCACGACGCACGCACGAGAACTTAACTGAAGTAGTTGAAGGAGATCGCAATTCTCGCGCATGCGTCGTGGAAATCTCTTGAAGTCTCGTTTCAGGCCTACAAGGAAGAAAAGGAATAGTCGAATAAAGTCGTTATTTTTGTTTTATTTCCGCACAAAAAGTATTCTCGTCGCTTGATAAACTTATAGTTGAGCCACTGTTGTCACATGGAATATTTAAACATTTTCTTCATTGACTTTCTGGGCCGTCAAGTTTCATTCCCTTAGGCAGCCTATGTAGCAGTGATCCACCTCTCAAATTTAATCAAAGATATCTTCATTTGTGTTCCGAAGACGAACAAAGGTCTTACGGGGTTGGTACAGCATGGGGGTGAGTAATTAATGACTTAATTTTCATTTTTGGGTGAACTAACCCTTTAAGCAAACAATGGCATCAACTTAAATGTACAAACCTTGGCTTGTTGCAGAAGATCGCTCAAAATCTGCCCGGCGAGACCTCTCTTTGACCTGAAGATCTGAATCAGTTGAGGACAGTGACGATCAAGAGACCCATAAAATTCTTGCTTGAGGTTCTTCCCAACCACCCGGTTGAATTCTTGATACACCTGAAATAGTAAAGGAAAAAAGCATTTGTTACGAGAACTGTCAAAAATGAACAAATTTCAAATTAATATCTAACCATCATGTTTATCAATACTCATTTCAGTACAAATGTTGCAAACATAGGCATTTCCCTTTACCTGACTTTCTCTAAAAAGTGCTGGCCAACGTTGGAGTATTTGGCTTACAGGAGGCTTGTTGATCACAACATCCTTTCTCCTCAAGGACAGAGTCATGTCCATCTTCTGATTAATAAAGACAGCATCAGGGTTTTTTTTCTTCATTTCATCCACCAATTGCTGTCTGAGCATTTCAAGACTGGAAGCATCCTGCCCATCTGGGAGGTCAGGTAAGTAGTTGACCTCCCCTTTCCTTGGCTTTTTAATGTTCTTGTTAGGTGGATCACTGCTCGTAGAGTATCTTCCTCTTTTCCCAGCATTAACCATGACGTCTGTGTGTCCAAGGCTCCTCATTTTGGATCGGTAATTTCCCATTTTGTCTTTCAAACTGTTTGTCCATCCACAGTATCCAGAAGGTGATCCTGGTTCTTGAAGGCAGGGGTGAGTATTGACCAGTGCCTTTGCAACAGCTCGTAGATCCTCAGTAGTTGGGTATGCTTTGAATGAATATATGGTCTCTGCAAGTTTCTGAAGAATGTCATGTTTTAATTCCTTTGTCACTTTTAGGTGCGTTCCATCTTTCAAGTAGATTAAATTTGATTGACGCAGCCTAAATTCAACATCGACAGAGAATTTTGGAGTCAAAAAGATATCAGGCCATGGCATTCTCTTTTCCTGGGGTAAATCCGAGGTCAATACTGTCTCTGCAGTACTTGGAGCATCACTCAACATATCACTTGATGTCTCCATTTCACCTGAAGAGACTGGCACCAATTCAATCACCGGTATGATTTTCACAGTTGGCTTCTGAGGGAGCTCTGACAAAACGGTCAGATTGCAAAGTTCGTTATCAAACTCGGGATCTTGAAACTGTAAAGTAAAATTGTAGTCCAGTCTCAGAGTGTTTTTTAAACAACTAATTAATTCTTCAACTGAGCCTGGCTTTGATGTCAGCTTTACTTTTCTGATATCAGCTTCCGTAAGAATAACTCGCAAAGTCACGATTTCTTTAGAAGCCATCTGGAAGGAAAGTACAAAAGAGAGTTCATTTAGCAAAGAATAAAACGCTTCAGTGTCACCATCAGTTTACCATGTACACTATAGGCTGAAAGTGGAAGAATATCATTCAGGTCTTCAAGCTGAAGTATGCAAAAAGATGGCACATCTGGGCAGCAAAGCTCAAAAGAACGAAGGTGCTCAAAATACCATGATGTCATCACTTTGCACACAAAAAGTACCTCTGTATTCACTGCAACAATGTGAGTAATTTGCTTAAAATCAGGTAGCCCCGAACATGATCCAGCTGAAAGTATCATGTCTGTCTTATAATCAGTCCCATTAATACAGACAGATGGTGCAACAAGAAGTGCTTGAGCATGAGGGAGTTTTTGACCAAGTGCTCTTTGAACGTTCTCTGGAAAGGAGGTAACTAACACTGGTGTAACCTTAGCCATTTCCACGTCCAGCTTGAAAAAAGAACTGCAGTCTAGCTGATGGCTAAGAGCCCTCTGATGTTTCAGTGCAAGTGTCATGGCAACATTCTTGAAGTTATGGGCATCACGTATAACCTTTTTGAAAAACTTATGTTTTCCTTCAAAACGCATTGTCCAGACTTCAGTAAGTGGACCATGAACCCTAATCTGTTCAGCGTAGTGTTCAATATAGTGGTGTTTTGGTCGCAGTGTAAAGTCAGGGAAGGTTGACTGCAGAAGGTCCCTATGCTCTGCTACTTTGTAGTCAAGGATGTATAAAGACTCTTCATTAAACTGAGGTGCCACAACTAATGCAACAATGTCCTTGAGGAGCATGAGTATTTCCCATGTGTTGTCACCCTCAGGAATGTTATGGCCAATAAGCAGAGGAAGAAGCCTAATTAGACACCAATTCTCATGGCCATTTCCCCCAATTGTGCCCTTGGTTGAGAAGGTCTTTGAAATCAGCTGAGGCTGATCAGTTTTGTCAGCAAATGTATAAGGAAATGATCTGATAGCTTCATTCAACACATCTAAGGTGATGTATTTCTTTGCTATCAGGTCTTTGAGGCAAAGAGACAACTCAACTGGGACTATTCCCTCAAAGACATCATGCAATATGTCAGGGGGATAACCACCAATGACATGAAAATGCTCCAAACTTGCTGTGAGTGGGCATTGGCTTTTCACGCCTGTGTTTCTAGCTGAATTTGGATCCTGCAATGTTTCTTGCACATGCCTGTTGTGTTTATCTCTCTCTCTGAGTTGAAATGCGCCAGATTTTACCTCTTGGTGCTGTGTGTCAATCCTGGATGCCATGCAAAATCTGCAAAACTTGTCCACAATGAAGCTTTCATAAAATCCTGCAAGAGAATGGGCACCGAGGTTATCTGCTGACACAAAGAGTACTGTCCCTTTAACACTTCTACCAAGATGCTCAATGTAGACCCCATGCTGTTCGAGAGTGGCTAAATCACAAAGAAGTGGGTACAGAACTCTTTCATAGCCACACTCTTTAACTGTTTCAGTGTTGCACAGGAGAGCAAGCTGAATTGAGTTTAGTGAGGATCTGTATTTTCCATGCAAGTTTGCAATAACCCAATAAAGTGCACACATCTTGTGTTTTCTTTTAGATGTTCCTAAAGGGTTAGCCACTTCGAAATCATCAATGTACAGACCCAGAGCGATTGTGAATTCATCACAACTAAGAAGTGCATTCTCTCTAAAGTTTGAGCCATCACTACATGTCCTATATTCATGCGTTTTATGTGCTTGTTTTGACATAGCCTTATCCAAAATGTCTTTCTTGTTTAACAGTTTTTGTAGCATCTGCAAGAGGGGAACGTATGCTACTGTTTTTCTTCCTTTCTCAACAACAAACTCTATAGGCATTACCAGAGGAAAGTTACGCATTACATATGATGCTCTCCTTTTACTAGTAGCAAGACATCCATTTTTTCCACATGATTTGGACAATATGTCACTGTCTGCCACAGTCTCAACCACCTCTTTCAAAACTGACTCATCTACATCTCCAAAGTGTTTCTGAAGAACAGTCTTCACATTCTTGTGCAAAAGTGGCAGGGACAACTGAACTATTTGGCAAAGCTGTTGAATTACTTCCTGAACTGAGTTCTCTGGCACGTGAAGGATGGTTTGCATTTTTAAAAAAAGAGCTCCTAAATTATGTTCCAATTGTTCTACTAAATCTTGAGATTGTGTTTCGCTTGCTTCTGCATTGAAATCATCTTGGCCAAATTCATCTGGAAGCATCTCCTCCACAGCAAATTCCTGGGTGTCATTTACACTGTCATCAGTTTCATTCTCATTACTCTCTATTCTTACTATTAACTCCGGTTTAAACATTCTCTCATTTTGATCTTGGTGATGCTTACTTTTGTGTGCACAGAACGTGGAATATACACTGCTTTCAAAGCTACAGCCTTGAAATGGACATTGAACTTTTTGGTTGTCTTTGAGATGTCTACGCCGAAGGTGGGCAAAATATTCAGTAATCTGACAGGGTTCAAAAAAATCACAAAGTTGACAGCGAAACTTAGCTTCAAATTTTGCCTCTGATTGCTGTTTTTCAGTTGCTGTATGAAAACGGGATAAGTGTATTTTAAGGCTATTGAAAGACTTAAAACTACATAAACATTCTTGATATAGGCATGGAAAAGGCTGGCTTCTTGCATAGCTCCCATGTTTAAGTCTGTAATGTTTTAACAAGTATCCTCTTTTGTCACAAGCAAATATGCAATACTTACATTTCCAGATCATCTTGCTTAGCCTCGCTTTGAACTTGAATCTGCAGAGTAACAAAAAACATTAGATTGCTTTGTAGGCCTACATTACAAGAATTTTTTTTTTTTTTGATCTGATATCTACAAAATTTATATCCAAAATAAAATACTAGCTATTCATTTTTTTATTTAGCATGTCATGATACACTAGACTCGTATTAACTGAAATGAACTAGCTAACACCACGCTGATGAGCACGAGGTTGAATTTTTTTTTGGCTAGACTACATAACTAACGTTACATGGGCTAGTTTTTCTTGCAGGCAGTCGAATTTCAATTTAAGCTAACGTTATTTGTTTAATACTCACTCACAAAGAAATGTAAAATAAACTAAAAGGTTAATGATAAACGTGCGCTGTATTTAAGCCATGTTGAACATTTCTAATATGGCAAACTGCCAAGATGCAAAAACACCATCGAAAAAAAGATATCGTTTTACACAACAGACGACATTTTCGTTCATTTGTTTAATGAGAATTATTGATCAAAAAAGGTTAAGCATTAGATTTTAAATGTGACGATCCCAAAAAGCATGTCGTATCAGAACTAACTTATAAAAGTGTCGGTTGACTGATCAACCGGGATTAATGATCGATTCAACACGATGGCGAACACATGTAAACACAGCTTAAACTTACATATAGTTTTACTGGCTAAATCTTATACATCTCATTTATCTATGTGTTATAACGTATTCGCAGTTTCAGACCAAAATGTACTACTACTCACCAGCAAACGTGCATGATGAAAGCCAGATGATCAGATGAAAATGCGCGCTCCATCCATGTCTGACGTCAGTTCAAAGAGCCAATCAACATCTTCCTTGTATAGCGTTGCATTGACAACAGACTAAAATAAGCTAAGTTAAGTACATTCAATCTAAACAATTCAATAGAATGAAAAGCATCATGCAAATCGTAAAACAAACTAAAAACGTGGAGTAATTGTGCAAACATTTTGGAGTTTATGTTTATTGTACCTAAGTAGTTTGAATTAAAACAATTTCAGGGATAACAGTGTATTCACCAAAAAGATTCATTCAGCGGCTGTTTCTGCAGGTTACTTTTAAATCTACAGGTTCATAACGCTTTTTGTGCGTTATGAATGAGGCATTGAATCATTCATTCAACCAATTCTTTAATACCGAGTCATGAGAATCAGTGTATGCACGATTCTAAAAGAATCGCAGATTACTAATGAACACTAGCTTGCAGCCTCTCCCATGATACAGTGCTGCTGTACTACAAAGATGGAGGAATTCACCACTGGGAAGATGGGCTTTTAATAAAACTTGGTTGTCTATGCAGCCAGTAAACATGAAAAACATTAAATGTGTGATAGATACATGATTTGAGGAATACAGAGAAAAAGGGCTGTGGCATTCCCTTTTGCAAAAAATAAAAATAAAAATTCAACACCCATTATGCACTCGATTTTGGCACTGCACTTCTGTCGATCGAACTGTCCATGGAATTTGTAGTTTGAACAAAAGCCGTGGAGCTGCAAGATGGCGCGTTTTCCATCATCCTGCAGACTTATGCTGACAAATAAACAGGAATGTCGGGGTGCAGGTAATACATAGAAAGCGTAAACATTGTTAATTTACATATAATTCTGAAATTGTTGCAATACAAAAACTTATAATTTAAGTGTATATTAGTTATATATAAATTATAGTTCCATATTAATATTAGTGACCAAAATGAAATGCCAAAATTAAAGCTTTAAAGTGTCGTGTTCTCAGGTAATAAATTATACCAGTTGTAGTAAAGTTCTTCGGCAACAAGCTGCCTCTCGAATTTTCACATTGTGTGCACAAAACCATTTCACTTTATGCATTTACATATTTAGTTTTTGTTTGTTTCAGTCAAGTATTTTTGGGTTTTCCAACATTTTGTTTTAAAATGAACTGCTAAAGCCTGTACTGGTTTATATTTAGTCTGCAGTAAGTATATATATATATATATATACTTTTTTGGAATTATTAAATGTAACAATTCACTTCACCTTCCTGTGATTTTTGAAACAACATCTGTAAGATGATAGCAGCCACAAGTTGGCCTTTATGATAGGAAACTCATTAACAGCTCAAATACTTTCTCACTGTAAGTGAGGCACAAGAGCAACCCATAGCGTGAGACATCTTCTGATAACAGATACTAATTTATAGGAAACAGATTTGAATGCAGAGGAATCTCTCCAATGAGTCACTGTTGGAAGACTCTGTTTTGGGAATAGAGCAGGAGTACTGGAATTGCTTGCTGTAAGCTGAGAGAGACAGACAGAGTGGGAGAGAGCTGGCAGCAAGGACAGGACAGGACACGGATTGTCAACATCCACCCTTCCTTTGCATACCGCCTCTCGGCAGTCGACTTTTTCAAACGATTGGGAGTTAGCGCCTGGAAAGGCGGCTCAGGTCCAAGAGCAAATCACTCCCCTCTATTATTCCCAGAATCGGAAGTGTCCTCTTCCACATTACAAACAGGTACGGAACTGGACTTGTTAACTGCTTTGGTTTGTCCTTGTGAAAAGCATCTGGCGGTGAATGAAAGCTAATCATGACCGGTTGTTTAGAGAAAGACGGTTCCTCTAATGGGTCTGGAGGTGGGACGGCCCAAAGTGTCGGAGATGACGGCAGGATGGTGAGAAAGAAAATGCATACATGAGGTCATATGTAAGAACATCTGTGTCTGATTGGTGTCTCTCTCTGAGCAGGGCTCTAGAGTGCGACCAATTTGGTCGCATATGCGACCAAAATTTGTAAGGGTGCGACTAAATTTTTTCCAAGGTCGCACCGGTGCACCTAACGTCCTCGCGTCCGCTGCCAAGTTTCCATGAGCGAAGCGCTTGTTCTCCTTTGTCGGAACTCACAGCACACTCATGGTTGGATCATATCGTGGTCTAAACCAATCAGAGACAGAGATAGGGCGGGTCTTTGCCTCTGATTGGCTGTGGTAGGCCTACACTGCTCCGTGCTGTGTGACTGAAATTGCGACCTGAGCACCAGAGAATCAGTTACGGCAATCAGCATCAGCAAAAGAAACGCAAGAAAACAGACGACGAACAATGAAAAGAAATAGACCCATAGAGTTTTTTCTTTTAGAAAAGTAGGCCTGTTTCCACCAACACTCTGCCCGGTACGAATGGGTACCGAAACCCGGTATTCAACTTCTGAAAGACCGCTGTATCGATCAGCTCGGACGTGAGTTCTGATGTCGGTAACTTACTGGAGAAATTAAGAAAATACAAATTTATCTTGCGAGCCTTTTCTGTGTATAATAATATTACACCATTTTTGCTATTCGCAGTCCATGAGAGAGAGAGAGAGATCTCACGCGGAGCCACAGCGCGCAAAACACGACAGCTCTGCTTAATGAGTGACGACGCAGAACTAAACATTCAAACGTAGCCTGGTTACACTTTAGGTCTGTGATATTAGTCTGATTTTGTTTTAGATTTCGGCTTCCAAAGATTATAAAAAAATATATTGAGGTAAAACCATTAAAAACTACAGACACATTCGGTCTGGCGCAGCTTACTTCCATTCGCAGCAGTGCGCTGTCACTTCTCCCTAAAACTCAAACTTAACGACAGAATCAGCTCGTGATTGTTGTAAAATGCAGTCCAGCTACTGTTGCTAAATTGCGGGACGCGTTTAATAATAAAAAGAGCTATTAAAAGCACAAAAGTCTGCACAAGAGATGCTGTTCCCAAGGCGACGCGCGCTCTAAAAACAGAACGTAACGAGACAAGCAAATTATACTTTGGGTTTCATGTGCGTGTCTAAACTATTAAATGTACACAAAAATATGTCAAAATGACCGGCTTGTATTCACAGCTCTTGAATTAATAACTTCAGCTTTAATAAGCATTATCTATCTATGATAAAATATGCAGTGTTATTTTACATTTGATTACTTTATTAGATTTCTTTTTAGACCATACTTGAACAGTAGCTAATGTTAGTAGACCTTCCTGAAATTAAAGCACTGTGTAGGCCTATATAATGTGCATCTTTGTTTAATTGTTTATCTTTGTTTATAAAACAAAAAGAACCGATAAGAATACTGTTAAAGTACCGGATCGCTAAGGAGTATCGGTAAGAGTAGTAGTCGTTAAAACCTTATGGATACCCATCCCTACTCCCCGGTCAATGCTCCGACAACAGCCCAGACATGGAGCTACTTCAGCCACCCGTCTCCCCAGTCCCTGTAAGATGCCAAGCCCTGGTCCTTCCTCGGTGAGCCTACCGAGCCTGAGCTAGAGACTCAAAATAGTTAGTTTGGCAGCTCAGTGAAGCACAATTTTTTTTTTGTATACAATATAATTGTGCTTCAAATTAAAAAAAAGTATTTACCTACACCTTATTCTTGTTTAAAATCATTTACATAATATATATGCATGTATATGGAGCATGATAAAAAGCTGAGCTTGAAATTGTGGCGTTAAAGGCGACGGGAGCCGAGGAAACATTTGGGTGCACCTAAATTTTGTGCTGGTGCACCTAAATAAAAAAGTTAGGCGCACCAGTGCAACCAAGGCAAAAAGTTAGTCTGGAGCCCTGCTGAGGGTTGACATTTTACAGCATCACGTGCAGTGTGGACATTAGAATATCCTCAAATATTTATTGGTGTTTGTGGGCCAAATTTCACACTTCTGTCCCTTATGAATGGCTAGTAGTCATGAATGTACATATATTTTAGTAAATATCATTTAAGGTCTAACATAGAACATACCCACCTATTTATCCATCCGTCTGTCTGTCTGTCAATGCATTGCATCTTAGACATGAACGTGTCAATAACGTGGCATTATTTCATAACAGGAAATAATATTATAGAGGAAGTCCGCAGATATTCTTGAATGAGTGTTAAATTCAGTAGGTCTCTGAAAATATCAGATAATTTGACCTTTTTACTTTAAATGAAAATAATGATTAAAAATGCGTACACTATCAATTCACAGTGTAAGAAAATTATGTTGTTACTTGTGTAACTCGATGGTTACACCACATGACATTATCATTACATTTTCTTTTCTTGAAAATAGAATGACTATTAAAATGACATAACGTTTTTTTCAAACCTTATGAAACGTACTTGAATACAAGGTTAATTTCTTTAACGTTTCTTTAACGTGCTGCCTGTATTTTAAGCTAGATTTTTTTAAAAGATTTTCTTTTGATTTGTCATTGACCCGCACACATTTACATATCTTGCATACTTTACATGAGTTTGTTTGTGTGAATACACATTGTCTGTGCTCCACAATATGGGTATAGAGGTTTATAATAGCATTTTAAATGAACTGTCCTTGCTTGTAACAGGCTCCGCTTTGTTATGTGGCTAATAGTTGCAGCCCGAGCCAGAGAAGGCAGCTGTCATATCTGTGCAAACACTGAGTTCGGAAATGGAGAATTATGTCGCTGGAATGGCAAGCTTGTGTGAGGGGAACCGGCAGGCAGGCCTGTTTTCCCATGAGTCCAATGCTGCCAGTAGAGAGTTACTGAGCTGTTATGGACGACTGATGCTAAATCTTACCTTATGTTTGCGGCACTTGCTTCTGTCTGTTATGTCTGTTTTTCTTTGACACTATTGAATACTTTCTCTCATTGTCTGTCTCATCCATTAATCTGCTGTATGTCCTTTTCACATGATTCTTTTCATTATTGACATGTTTTCCTTGCCTTTGTCCATATTTGTGGTCTCTGGACCCCCTGGTGGACACGCTAATTTTCCCTTACCACACGCACAGCCTCAAGTTAAGCCATATGTGGCACAGTTCTTTGGTTCTCAGGTTTTATACCTGGAGCAACATCAACATACAGCTCTGACAGTCTCAGCTCAAGTAAATCAGGTCCTTAAAGCCCTGTTTACACCTGGCTTTAAGATGCATTTTGGTCGATTGGATTACAAGTAGACAAGGGAGAGACATTCCCGTTTACACCTGATGTTTCTATCTGTCTCTTTTGTACACTTTCCACCTCTTCTGTCCTGATTTCTTCGAGGGGAGGATCTATGGGTGGGTAATGTATGTTTTATTTTTTTCAGATCTTTCGATCTAATGGACAAATTAAGCTTGCACAATTTACATATAACGCGCCCGATGACAAAGGAAAAACAAGCTTTTGTTTAAACTCTGATATCCGGAAGACCACGCAGAACGCTGTGAGTGTATGTTAGAAATTGGTAATAGTGAGAGAACATTGTGCTTTATACGTTTTTTTTCTTCAAACCAAATTTGGGTCTTCGGCCGACAAAGTTTATATCCCGTCTGGCTAGCGTGCTTCCCATAATGTTTACACATTAGGTCAGTAGGTGGAGAGCAGGCGTTCTTTTGTGGCTGTCCGAACTCATTCGACCACATAAGCATTTACACTACGAAAGCAATCCGGTCGACTACCTTGTTTTCATGCTCTTCTTCCATGACATTACATTGTACACAAGCCAAAGCTTTCAGTTTTCAAAAAAAGACAGTGCTATAAAAGTGGTAGTGCAAAACAGTCAGAATTTGTCAGTTTTTACTGAAAATTCTGACATCCACCATAGCTCTGATTCGTGCTTGAGAATTCATCCGAGTAGAACGTTCACACGAGAGTAGAAGTAGAGATGTCAGATTTTGTTCTGGTAAAGCATGGTGCTAGCAATGCCAAGGTCATGGTTTAATTCCCAGGAAATGCTTGGGCTCATAAAATGTATAGCTTGAACACTTTAAAGGGGATAGTTATAATAGTTCAAATTGTTTACTCACCCTCATGCCATCCTAGATGTATGACTCTCTTTCTTCAGATGAACACAAAGATTTTTTAGCCAATCAGAGCGATCTGTCTCAACAACGGCCCGACACTGATTCAACATGCTGAATCGGGCGAACTTCCGCCGAAGACATTTTTTCTATATAAAAATATGTTGGGTATTTTGAGCTAAAACTTCACATACAAACTCTGGGGTCATCAAAGACTTATTTTATATCTTGTGAAAAGGGCATTATATTATACCACCCTTTTAAAGCTGCTTTTCTATGTAGCGAATTATGTGCCAAAATTAAACAAACAAATCCAGCATTTTGCAAACAAACTCGATCTGCTTTGCAAAGGAAAAATCGACTCGCAAACAAACAGAAAGCAATTTGCAAAAACAAAGGTCAATTTGAGCGAAAATGCAGTGGAGTAACCAATATTGTGTTTTACAAATATAAATAAATGATCCTTGATAATATTTCACAAATAAATACAAACCATGATCCTACAAATTGCATGTAACCTTTGAACAAATACCAAATCTAGTGCATACAAATGCATATCTGTCTGTTATGATTGTGAGATCTCTCGGCTCGATTTTCTCACAAATGTGTCCAGGCAGATTTTCTCACAAATGCAGATGAGTAACTTCCTCTTCTAAAACAGTAAATGGCGCTAAAATAGGGGATTAATTTAGCGCTAGTCTCCCGGGAGAAGCACTGATTTGAAAAGCGCTTGCCTTTGCCTACAGCTGAGAAAAAAAGTTATTGTCTTACTTTATTCAGCTGTTGTCAAAAACAAGAAACTTTGAACTGCAGAGAAAAAAAATTAAAGTACTCTTTCGTTTTTGATCATACAGATAGGAGTAATACATCATTTGAAACTGTAAAGAACGTCACAAAAATGAACCAAAATTCAGTGTATAATTGCCATTGCTATTTCAATTACTTGTTGTTTGATTTGTTCATTGCAAATTTTGTCAATAAACCTGATTTGCCATGGGGGTTGAATAATTTCGATTACAACTGTACATGAGAAATATATATATAAAAAGCTTGAAATGTCTACTTTCAAATGAACCAATTCAAATTGAAAACCGATTTTCTCTGATTATGTAATCCATTTAAAACCAACGAGAAGTGCCGTCTTTCCAAGCAACTGCATCTTCAGCACACGCCATATAGTAGCCGGGTCGTCTTTTTTCTGTTTACAGACGTGACGTAACCACGCAAACGGACTCAACAGCTCAAATTATTAATCATTTTTAGAAGCTTGCCGTTGCAAATCAGGGTAAGGCTTAGGAAGAATTTTCAACACTAATGTACTCGCTCAATAACTTACTTTTTTTTTTTAACTACAAAAATATATATACTGCAGCTTTAACTTGTATTGAAATTGCAGCATTCTTTTAATGAAACTGAAGTAGGTGTTTGTAACAGGGTGATATTCTGAAGAAGAAAAGTGGAATAAAAAGAATCACTTTTTGACCTCAGACTGCATCTGTCCTTTTTGACCATAAAACTCTGCTGCCAAACTGGCTTTCGTCCTTCAGAAAGGTGTTCAGATCTCTTCCTAGAGCTGCCAAATTAATTCTCATGAACCTGTTCTTGGTCTATAGCGCAGCCAGGAAACCTGCACCTCCATCCAACCACATGCCTCTGGCCAGGCCTCTGCGGTCATGTGTTCTCCCCATCCTTGTGGAAATACTAGTTATGAATAACAAATGCATGGATCCAGGATGTTAATCTGTAAGGAATTGGTACTCTATTGGTCAAACATCTTTTTGCTATACAATTTTTTTACAAACTTAAAATTTGTTACAAAGCAAAAGACATAACTTCTACACATATGCTTGTGTTTCCACTGTCCTTATTCACATGTGTTTTAATGGAAATGAGTAGAAGTCTGCTTTGACCGCACATTCACCCGTGGTAAAATCACTGTAATGCATTTCAAAATATGCCTTGATCTGCGGTTCTTAGTGGTATTGTGTTTCCATTGGTGTTTTTTGGCTTCCTTTTGGTTCTTGATTTATATCTTTTTGTACCTATCAGCTGACACGACACATTATATACATAACCTTTGGTCCCTCCACTCTTTCCACCAATAACAGTTAATGCTGTGAGTGACGGCTGTTTTGGCTTCTGTATCAGAGTCTGAAATGTGTTGGAGATTCTTCTTCATCAAGCTTCATCAAAACAGCTTGTTGCACAGTGGAACGAGGCTTATTTGAGTTGGCAGGCTGATGGCAGCAAGCAGAAGAAAAAACGTACAACTTCCCGTTTCTGCTGAATTACATCCAGCTCGCTGCTTCTAGGTATTGAAATTCTATCAGTAAGCTGCTCATGGTTTCTGTTCGAGTGTGTGTTCTGCTCTACCTCAAAGTCCATATACAGGTCAACCTGTTCACTCTTGCTCCCTTTCCCTTGTTCTTTCTTTTTGTTTTAGCCATTTTCTCATTTATCTCCCGTTTCATTATTTCCTTTTATTCCTCACTCTCTGTTTTATTTCTTTCACTCATTCTCTCTACTCTGGAAAGAGCCTTTCAGCAAGGTTAGTGTTTTTAGAGCAGGGTGGAGGGAAGCCACACAGCTAGATCTACACCAAAGCAAAACGGACAATTAACTTTTTTGTTTAATCATAAATAATATTGTATTGGACATATTCCGTAATGATCCGTGGTATTTTGTGCTTAAGGTTTTTTTTTTGTCTTTCCATTTTGTCAGATGCAGCATTTTTTATTATTTTTTTACTCTGAATTTCACGTTCTGCTCATTTCAGCAGCTTAAAGAAAATTAGAAGATGCTGTTCAGATGGTGGTTCAACACAGTATTTCTCAAGCGTGTGATACAAAGTTAATGTACCAATGCGCATAATAGATTTAGATTTAAAAATGGGGTTGGGAAGTCTCAAAGGATTCTCAGCATTCTAAGTCAGAGCTCTAAACTCAGCACACTGCAACATGCACATTTGTGTCTTTTTAAGGGAACTTTTTAAGAGTTTTGAATTCGCATGGATGTTGCATGTAAGTGATAGTTATTAAAATAACATTATTAAATATCCTTAAAGCTAAATTCCATTTGATTATTTGTGGATAAAATCACCTCTAATCATATTTAGCTTTATGCAATGATAAAAGAAAAGTCTGGCAACAGCATTTCATCCACATATTAAATACAATGTCATCTTGTGACAACGCCCATGTTCAGTGATATAAATGGTGTTGTATGTTGTCCTGTTGAGATAGGTTGATGGCTACACCACACTGTCCTGGGAAATGTTCAATGGCACACTGCCTGATGATGTTCAGTCCCTACTGTCTTATACTTTCTAGGATAAATCTGACCTCATAAAAATGAATTTATGGTGGATTAGTTCCACGACTCTGAAACAGACAGGAAAACACAGCAAATCATAATACAGATGGTTAGTTATTTAAGTACAGTATAGCACAGCTCTAGTGATGGGTAGTATGAAATGTAGAACATTTTATTTTATGTATTAATTATAGGTATTTCTGATTGCATGTCCAGTTTTAATGTGAATAAAAGATCTAATTTGTTTAATGTCATATTTGTGACACATTGTCTCTTTCTACTGCCTTATAAATTAATTTTAAAAAACACAGTATGAAATTGTGACATTCATCTGTAGGAGTGAGAATATGTCCGTATCTCTCCAGATCTTCTACATTTTCTCCCAGATAGAGAAATTGGATTATAAATTTTAGTACTTCATCTTACTTTTTCCAGGAAATCTAAAACCGTTTCTGTTTGATTATTTAAGTAATTTAATTTAAGGGGTCCAAGCAACAAAGCTGCTGGAATCATTTGTGTTTGTTCTGATGTTGTTCTTCTTCTTCCTCTTTATGTATTTATTTATTTATTTTTAGTTTTGGTGTCAGTCCCTAAATCCCAAAGACCCCAAACTCAGTAGTCTAGTCCCACTTGTCTGCAAGTATATTTTGTGTTTGAATTGAGTTTTGAATTATACAATCTTTTTACAGAAACTAGCCCATTTTTCAATGGACCTGTATTCAAAGTAAAACCTTAATGAAACTTCTTACACTCCACTTTCAGAAGATGCAAGCATGTGATCAGGAAAGTTTGGAACACATCTTGTGAGTGCTATCTTGAACTTACAATATTCTAAGCATACATGCCACATTTCTCCAACTTTATGGAACTAGGGGGCGCTATAACTTAAGGAAATCCTCAAAACTGTGCAACTGTGATCAAAGAACTTAATCCACAACAATTGCATCCATATGATCGGTTTTGCAATTGTGGTCCAGTCTGCTTGGACACACGTCGTTGCCACTTGTGGCTATATTTTTGTGGTTATCATACAGATGTTGGCAAACATTGATCTACTAATTCAATCGTTAAGGCCTCAGATGGTGTGCGGTTTAGCCACAGCTACCAGCACACACACATTTCTGGCCACTATAAATCCCACATACATACCACAAAACGACGGCAGGAGATTACTTTCACATATCGCCTGCTGCTCTCTTTCTGTATATCGTTCTTTCTCTCTCTAGGATCATGCACTAAGACGACAATGATGATCTCTTGTAGTGACTTGGCTTGTTGTGTATTTCAGAGATCATCGATGACCTTACTCAGCTCGTGGACAAGACGGACAGCCGCATCAAAAACGAGACGCACAGAGTCAAGCTGTTGGAAACAAAGTCCGCTTCATGTGGTGAGTGTTCTGCCACTGTAGCCCTGGTTTTATGTACTCTGCATCAAGAGCCCGGCAACAATAAGCCTGTCTATCGTTCAGATTTACGGCCATCTCTCTCTCTGTCCCTTTTCTCCTCCCTACTGTGTCTAGAGCAGTCTTCAGAACTGAAGGGATTAAAGCCCACTGCCTGTAAATGGCAAAGTCAGATCTGCACATTATGGTCGGTCTCAGTGCTGTGAGCTCATACAGGGCCATCTGCATGTGATCTGTGAGTTTGTTATTGGAGCAGCAGTGAGATCAGGCTGAGACATTTAGAGAGGTCATTTGCACCGATTTCTGGAAAGTTCTGCAAGACATTATTTTACATCTGTATACTTCAGAGTACTTTCTTCTATGGTCTAATTTTGTCTGTTTGTATGTTAGAGATAATTCAACCAAAAATGTTAATTTCTGTCATTATGTACTCTCCCTCATGTTGTTTCAAACTTATGTCTGACTTTCTTCTATGGAACACAAAAGGTCCGTTTTTGAAGAACTTCATGAGTGCTCTTTTCAATATAATGTAAGTGAATGAGGACTAGGGCTGTCCAGCTCCAAAATAAAGCACTATACAAATGTAACTAAAGTAGTCTATACAACTTGAAGAAAAACCATTTAACATGATGGAAAAACGTTCAACTTTCATGATGAAAAAACATTCAACTTTCAATAGCTTTGAAGTCAGCTTGACATGCAAAGTCACCCTACTTATTTTCTAAATGCAGGTTATTGATTTTGCTCTGAACAATTCATCCTTGCATGTTTCATTTGCATCAAAATGTCATAACTCCATATTCCGGTGAAACAACAGACTTCTCTATGGTGACGTATATGTTGGACTTTTCCAATCACTTTGTCTGCAAAAACAACCAAAGGATAGAATCAAGACTCATTATTTTCTTTTGGATAATCCGTTTCCATTTCCATTTATTCATTTAGCAGGCACTTTTATCCAATGCGACTTACAAATGAGGAATACAAGCGATTCATCATAAAGAGGCAATAAACACAAGAAGTGCAGGCAATACGAAGTTTTAGACATCTTTTAGACTAGTACAAACTAGAACAGGGAGAGATTAAAGAATAGTGAAAGCATAGGGGTGCAGTTAAATGCTGGATGCAGTTTTCACAGGATGCAGTTAAATGCTGATGGAAGAGATGAGTTTTCAGTTGATTATTGAATATTGTCAGGGATTCGCGTTCCGGATCGGGTTGGGAAGCTTATTCCATCAGTGAAGAACAGTGAACAAAAACGTTCTGGAAAGTGATTTTGCGCCTCTCGGTGAAGGTACCATGAGGCTTTGCTCACTTACTTACCCCAGGCTTCGGGATGGGATGTAGACTCGTAAGAGTGGGTGGAGGTAGGAGGGTGCAGAGGCCATGGCTGTTCTATATGCAAGCATTTGAACTGTTCATGTCTTGAACTCGAGCTTGATGCGAGCTATAACTGGTAGCTAGTGCAGAAAGATAAACAGAGGTGTGACATGGGCTCTCTTGGGCTCATTGAGGACCAGTCGTGCTGCTGTGTTCTGAATCATTTGGACACAAGTCCAGCCAGAAGAGCATTACAATTTTTCAGCCTAGAAATGACAAGGGCCTGGACGCTTCGTTAGGAAGGGCCTGATCTTCCTGATGTTGTGCAGTCCACATGATCCTGCTGACCTTGTAATGTGGTCTTTGAATATCAACTGGTCATCAAAGATTACCCCAAGATTTATGACCGAAATTGATGGGATTATTGTAGGTGAACCTAGCTGGATGGTGAAATTGTGCTATACAGTCCGAGTGGCAGGGGAGAAAAGAAACTCTGTCTTTCCTAAGTTGGGTTGTACTGTAGGTGATGTTCTTTCATCGATGCCGAGATGTCCGCCAGGCACTCTGAGATCTGTGCAGCTACCGTTGGATCATCTGGTCACAATGAAAAGTAGTTTGTCATCAGCATAGAAATGGTAGGACAAACCATATGCCTGTATAATGGGTCCGAGCAGTGTAGTGTATATGGAGAAGAGGAGAGGGCCAAGAACTGATCCCTGAGGAACTCCCGTTACCAGTTGATGTGCTTTGGATGTACCCCCAGCCACATTGAAAGACCTACCTGTGAGGTAAGATTCCAACCAGCAAGTTGGAGTTCATGTGATGCCCAGTGCTGAGAGGGTGGAGACCTATTCGTTTCACTCGATGTATCACAATACAGAAGCTTTTTTGAGAAAGCTTTTTTTCATTTATTTGTTATTCATTAAAGATTTTGACATCTTTGACATCTGGACCTAGGTCTCTTTGGTGCATTCATGTGAGACGCAGCAATTTGTAATTTGTAAACAAATTGTTATTTTTAGTCAGATCTATTCAATGAACTGGTTGATCCAGATCAATCATGAATTGGACTGATCCTGTTCACTGACTCTGTGAATCTCAAACTATCACATGGCTTCGGAATATAGTATTTTGTATGATACTTTTATTTAAATTGTATTTATTTTTGAAGCTTTAAAAGCTCCAGTCTGCATTTGTTGTAGATTCATGGAAGAGAACTAATTTCAGTATTTAAATTATGTTTAGAACGACATTGGAGCAGAGTAAATGATGACAGAAATTTCATTTATGGGTGAACTATTCATTTAATTGCATTTTCTGTGATGTGATCAATGACTACAGCCTCTCAGATTTCTCAAGTTTTGTGCATGCCAACCATGTCTGAAACACTTAAATAATTTCACATGTGGTAAATGTTGAAGCATGTCTGTATATTCAAACAGCAGACACAAAGTATCTGTCTTCATTAAGCTCTTCATTAAAGGAATACTTCACCCAAAAATCCTTTCATTATTTACTCACCCTCACGTATGAATTTAGGCAGTGAAATTTAGGCCTCTTTTTTTTCATGGAGTGAAAGTGGGCAGTGGTCAGGGGCTGTCAAACCTGGTGCAATGCATCTGGACATTACATGAATGGTTGCAAAGTCAGAATGTTCTTTGGATTTTGAACTTAAATTTTAGTGTGCTCCATACACAAGACTATCATTTGACTTCTAAAGACTCTCTGAACATATTGAAGCTGTTTGCACTATTTTTTTGTTATTTTTATTTTCAATTTTGGATCTTGACATCCCATCTTAACAATATTGTAAATTCTACAATATTGTACAGTATGGAAAGACCAGCTAAAACATTCCGCTATAGATCTTTTTCTTCCTCAAAAGAAAGTCATACCTCTACTCCTGTTTTGTTCCATGGAAGAAATAAGGGTTTGAAACAACATAATGTTGAGTAAATGTTGGCATATTTTCTAACTTTAACTCTGGTGTCTTAGGGTGATGAAAGATGTTCAACCAATACGCTCTCACTACAAACCTTTTTGTGTGCCACTGTCTTTACACTCGACAAATGTCGAACATGACAAAATTGTCATTTTTGGCAGAGCTGTTGCTTTAAGAGAGCTGACTTGCCAGTAGAACTTTTATTTACAGGGGTTTTCGCTATCTCAAGTTACATCAAGACATTATTCATTAAATAAGCTCCTCGTAGAAGACATAGAATTGATCGTGAATTCGTTTTATTATAACCAAGATCATGTGCAGTGTGTGAATAATAAAACGGATCATTTTTCTTTAGTGAGAGCCGGTTTAACTACATCTCTTCTGCTTGCCCTATACAGATCCGTCTTGAATTTCTCTTGGAAATAAATGCATTGCTGCGCTTTGTCCTGCTTCTCTAATGTGACGCATAATTCCATTTGTTTGTCCAGAGGACTCTACAGACTAAAGTTTGTTTGCAGATCCCAGAGCTGGAGGCCAGACTCACTGAGTTTTGCATTGATTCTCTTTCTCGCTCCTTTATTTCTCTACCCCTCTTCTTCTTGTCCCGCGTCTGCTTTTAACACCTAACCATATTCATGTATTCTGTGAAGGGGGGTGAAGAGGAGGGGTTGATGAATGGAAAAATTCCTCACTGCCTTGTCGCCCGTACCCCACTTCTGTTCCCTGACTCACTTCACTCCTCACGTTTCCCAACTTTGTTTGACACTTGTCTTTGTCTCGTAGAAAGAAATAGCTGAAAAATAACATGCCACAACACTTTCAAGGTCTCTCCCGCTGTCTAATCTCTCACTCCTGTGGACACACACGGTTTATACAGTATTTATCTCCTGTGTCAATCTTATTTTCAGACTGTATATGGGTGTTCATTGTTGATAATTCATATTTTTTTGTTGAAGTGTCTACAATTATTTTCTGTATATATATTTCAGACACTCACAATATTAGAATAGTTTAGTCCAAATTTTATTTATTTATTTTACAATTAATCATCCAGCTATTTGAAAACTGTTTTGCTGTTTTGTCTGAAAGCCAGAGGAAGAACGACATGAGTTTTTGCACATAGCAATAAAGTCTCTTGTTCTCACCAAGACTGCATTTATTTGATAAAAAAAATACAGGGGAAAAAAATAGTAATATTGTGAAATAATAAAACAATTTAAAATATCTGTTTTTAACTTAATATATTTTAAAATATAATTTTTTCATGTGATGGCAAAGCTGAATTCTCAGCAGCTATTACTCTAGTCACATGATAATCAGAAATCATTGTAGGGTAATATTTTAGTTAAAACCGTGATACATTTGTTTTTCAGGATTCCTCGATGAATAGAACATTTTAAAAAAGTTCTTTGAAATAGAAATCTTTTGTAACATTATAAATGTCTTTGCTGTCCCTTTTGATCAATTAAATGCATCCTTGCTGAAATAAAGTATTAATTTCTTTAAAATATATATAATTCGAAACGAATAGTGTACAGATAGATATAGAGCATTTGACATCTTTACATCAAAAAGGTGAACTTTAGTACTAAAGCCAAATGCTAAATTAAAAGCCAGATCTGCCATCATATTGGAATGTATGAAGTCTGATGTTATTTCATTCATGTAATTCGTTTTTAATTTGTTTACATTCTACAACCAAATACTTTATAACCATCCTTTTTGAAAAGATAAAAAAAAAAAAAGAACTATTAGGAACAACATTGACAGGCAGATCAAAATCATCTGTTCAGAAAATGATACATTTCAGGCCCATCTTTTGTTTGGAATCTTCTAGCCCCTGACTATGACAAGTTGAAGTTTAGAGTTTTGCGGGTCTCTGTTTCTCCCTCGACTTTGATTTTAAATAAATAAAGGACACTTGGGAAGAATGCGTGTCCTTTGTTCTGCCCCTGGGTGGCCTCACAGGTCTTCTGCCCTCTGTGCACACTAATCTATTTATCTAGCAAATATTATTGTTGTCATTGGGGCAGCGTGATTGGGTTACAAAGCTTATTTGATTGCTTATAGGACTGTGACAGTTTCTCAGAGGTGAAAAAGAGGAGCAAACAGCCGAGCCTGGGTGTGAAACTCGCTTTAAAGCGTAGAAGTCTCACAGTGTGAATGAGAGTTTGTTTTACAGTTCTCTTTAGGCTGATTTAAATCTTAATGACATTTCTCCATTTGGCATTTTATAAAAAAAAAAAAAAAAGATAATGTTCATTGGGAGATGTTTTTCCATCATGTTAAATGGTTTTCTACAGGTTTACCAGTTCAGTGAAGATTGGTGGACCGTATGTTCTGTATACTTCTCTTGCCTGTTTTCTGTTAAATCTGTCATTTTCCAGTGGGATGGGGGTCTGTTCAATAAAATTGTGACATTGTTCCTAGTCACAGTAAAAAAAAAAAAAAAAAAATTGGACAATTGCCGGCTGTGTGGCGTTATTTCCTAACTCATGCCCTGCCCGCAGCAGGCTTAGATCGCTGGTATTTCATAATACCAGCGCAAGTTTGTTCAGCACGGCTTCCTTTTACCCTGTGCTTCAGTGCAGGCCAGCTGGCGCTATGATCTCCGTTGGGAACGCACAGCCACCGAGCCAAACTATGAGAGAAATGTAAACTAAAGTACTGCAAACACAGTACCAGCCAGTGTCCATGACGAACAGCGCATATGTCAAAAACCCTGTCTGATTAGCAGAGATAAGCGTGTTTTGAAATTACGTGACAGATGATGGCATGTCTGCTATGTTGTAGAGTTTGCACAAACAAAGGAAGGACTGAAGTTAGACTTGAGACAAACATAGTCAGAAAATGTGTGTGTTGAAAAGCGTGATCTTGGAAAATTTTCTAGGATGATTTTAGAGAGAGAGAGTTTTAAAGGGTATATTTTATTAGCTGTATTTGTTTTTATTGTCTATTTATAAGTTATTTACTCTATTGTAAATAGATATGTAATCTATTTACCAGGAAAACATCTGGAAATGTTTTATTTTTTATACTTTTTTTTATTTCAACCTCTTATTTCCAGTTAATTTGGAATTGATGTATACAGTATACATTTTTTTTTTTCATAAAAAAAGACTTGATGTCCCTAATATTTGTCATTTCTGTCACTACCGTCATGCCAAACGTTTTTAAAATCTTTAGACAAAAAATCGTTTTATTTCTATTTACTATAGTAATTGTAATTGACAGTTCGAAGATCAGAAATGAAATTAACTTTAAGATGTTTACATCACAATCTGAGGTGTATATTAAGAGTTATTAGCAAATCAGTGAGTATTTGAGCATAATAATTCAGAAATTATTTAGTTTATTTTTTGTAAATTCAAACTTAAATAACTGATAGACCTAATTTGAATCTGATTCTAATAGGATCCATTTGTGTTATCCAAGGATATTGGATAATGGATATCCAATATCCAACAAAAAGTGAAAAATCATTACCATCACAGACAATATCAAATACCACATCACAATGTACCAAAATCCACTTGAAGGTTGAGGAATTTAAGATTTTAAGACGCAATAAATATTTTAACATAGTTTTTTTTTTTTTGATTTTAAAATATCAGCCTTAGATTGAAGAATCACCCTTAAATATATTCATTTAAATGTAACCTTGAAAAGGTTAGCCTGTGTATAAAAAAGGCCAGGCAATGAAAAGCACTAAAGTATAATTTTATTAATATAATAATTGTAAAACTTCAGTTTGATTAATCCAGTAAGTAGTTCAAGCCTAACTTATGTAGAATGAATGTAGGATGTTCAGTCACAGTTGAGGATTGATCGGTTCATTTAATCCGAGTCAGAACTATCAGTTTTGTAATAGCGGATCTACAACACATGTTCTGGTTGATGTAAGTGACTCACAGGAGATGAGACATCCTCTCCAACACCTTCCTGGAATTCCTCTAGTGACACAGAGTAAATGAGAAATGTGACTATCAGAAGGATTAATGAAAGGCAGATGCATCGCTGAAAGTTTCACCACATTTTGTTTGTCATTCTCACCCTCAGTTAGTGCTGATCTTGAATTATACACAGGGCTACGAGCCCTGTTTATTTGAATGAGTAATACATGAAAAATGCAAATAATGAATGAAATAAAATGAATCGACCATTGAAATTACAGTTAGGAAGTGTTTCAAGTCCAAAAAATGTAAGGATAAACAACAGATCTCTGAAGTTTTTTGCGGTGCTGCTGGTAGGGATGCACATGTGCTAAAGATCAGTCATGTTTTTGCATGGCAAATGATGAATTTAAATGTGCACATCTCTGTTAGGGCATCTTCTGCTCAAAGAGTGTTGTTTCATTAAGATGTTTTGTTGTGTGTTTTTAAATCAGGGATGTGGGTGGTGATTGTTCTTCTCCTCATCGCCATCATTGTCGTGGCCGCTTGGCAAAAGTAATGAAGAGGATGTTTCTGAAGAGAAGACAGCACAGATACGGCGTGTTTTCGAGGGATAAGCGCAGCTTCCACATAAACGCGTCCCTCCAAAGCCCTTCTCTTATCCCCTTCTCCATTTATGAAAGTAATGGAACCCATGACTGGGTAAAAGCCAGGGAATGGACCACTATGAAGAACTGAAATTCTTTGCTCCTCAGATAATGATCAAAGTAGGATTCGGAATGGAAAGAAAAATAGAAAAGAGCTTTGAAAGGTTTTGAATATTATTATGAATATAACCATGAGATGCTCCGAGGGGGGAAAACCTATTTAAATTCTTTGTTTGGCAGTGAAGAAAATGATCCGTATCCTTCATGTAAACAAGGTCTGTGCGTCACAATGCAATACAGAATACTCCGCTGTTGGGTTAAAATATACAAGCTCTGAACTTCTTTTTCATTGTCCATTAAAATGCATTACAGTTCGGATTCTATTTTTTAAGTAGAAATAATTCTAATAAATATGTGATTTTTCGCAACACTTTTCTGTATTTTTTTTTTTTTTTCCCTGAAAATGTGACCTAATAAATATAGTTAACACAACCTGGTCTCAACTGTTTCATTGGTAAAATCTTAATTGTCGCAAATGTATGTATTTATTAGTGTTATTTAATATTTGTCACACACTGTAAAAAATGATATGATCAATAAATTCTGACACCATATTTTTACATTGCTTTAACTCCTCAAAATAAGTTAAGCAATTTTCAACCTTTTTTTTAAGTTATACAAGACTCAACAATTTGTTTTAAGTCAGTTTAATGTAATTTAAGTTTAAATGACTTAAACATCCAAGTTGATTGTACTTAAAAATTGAAGGCAGCAACTCTTTTTTTTTTTTTTTTACAGTGCATGCTCAGTTCTTATTTCCTTAAATCTTTGCTGTAATATCTAAACGATTAAATAAATACTAATGTATTACTTTTTAAGCCAAATTTATAAGCAGGGGGGGGGGGAATGAGAAAGCACACTAGTAACGTTTTGAGATTTTATTCCAAATGAATGCTGAATGTAGTTCTACCAGGTTGGTGTTCAGTAGTTATTTTCCCCTCTGGATTTTAATCACAACCATCTAAACAACCACAAACTGTAAAAAAACAAACAAACAAAACAAAACAAACAACAACAAAAAAAGGCAAAAGGATGTAAAAAATCCACAATGTCTTGTGTCATTAAATATTTTCTTATAATAACCATAATATATTAGTATGCATTGTAAAACAATATTGCAGACGTCTTGTATTTGCCACAGCTAAATTTACAATTCATAATATGAACAAGAAGCAATGTATGTAAGGTCTGCTGGTAATGTCAAATACATGAGGCATCTTTCCACTGCTGTGAAAAATAAAAACTGAACATAAATTTACATCGTTGTAATACTTAAAAAAAAAAAAATGAGTGTGCACTAAGATACTGAGTGCCAAACAAAATACATGTACATGTGGTATTACGAATATTGTTTGTAACCGGTTAATACATCATATGTATAAATATCTGTATGTCATACATTGTGTGCATTTCCAAGAAGTAATCATTGCGTTAAGATGATAATTACTCCACACGTAAACCATTCATCGAATGCGTCTTTTTTTCTTTTCTTTTTTTTTTGGCATTTGATACTGAAATGATCAGTTCCTGCGGTTTATTTTGGACAGACCACACCATCAAACCTTAAGTGACCCCTCAAAGATCAGTGAAAAAGCTGTACTTTTATCAGTAACAAAATAAGTGTGTGTGTGTATGAGCAGCGTTTCTCACAGTGAAGAGAACTCTGTTGTAGTGAAACATTACTGTACATGCATTCCTACATTCACAGACCCTAAATGGACGTGGAATGTGTAAAGGAGAGATGCTGTCGCTTTACAAAACTAAATACAAGTTCATGAATACTAGTTAAAGGTAGTTCGTACACTTCTAAATACTGTTTTACACACATGGAAAAATACTAACTATACACACCATTCTACCAACACTTGTCTACGAAAAGGCCTGTTTATACACTGGACTCGTCGCACTGAAGTTCGGTTTTAACAACAACAAAAAAATAACGTCATCGTCCATGTCTGGACCATAAACAATTGAATCAAATGGAGCAAGAAATGATGTCATCTACCTCAATTATCATGTCTTATACAAAAATATACATGGTGATTTTATTCCAAGTTCAAAAATAATTGTAAATGCATGCTAATTATTTTAGGGTTTGTACAAGCATGCCATTACATTTTTATAGATCAGTTTTCAACAATTATGAGTACAGATTTTTGTTCTTCTTGTAAATAAGTGAGGCAAGTTCTAGATTTACACATGGCTTAAACGGGCATTGTTTTTTTGTTTTTTTTTAAGAATTTTTTGCGGATAATTCTACCAAATGTAGTCTATATTAGTGGGGACTGTTGAAGAAAATAGGCGCTACTTCTTTTCAGCAATTGTTAGATGATTCTTTAACCGTAAAGTAGTGAACTACGGGCCACCTACGATGAAAAGGCAATCAGAAACATACTTTGAACAGAAACCGTTGATTTGCTTTTGTCGTGCATTTGCTGGGACAGTTTCAGAGTCTGTAGAGTTTGGGAAAACCCAGCAGCACCAGTCTTAAAAAAATGAGTAGTGTTATATGAAATATACATGTTATACTGTACAAAAGTGTTTTTTCTTTTTTTTGATCTGAATTCAATGATAATGTTAAGCCATGCAACTTCATGAAAATTGCAACAACTAATAATGCTGAATGAACTAATTATAAAAAATAATATGCACCAGTATATGCATAATGCAAATGTTTTTCATGCAGTTGTTACAAAGTGAAACTAAAATACTTTTCAGACTTTGAAAAAATAACTTTTTTAAATTGGCTTAAGAAGAGCAAAAGTTGTTTTGATGTCTGTCATATTAAAAATTCCCACCGAAAACAGAATTTTGACATTTCTGAAATGTTGGCATCTCCGCCATTATGCATTATGCATAAGTTAGAGCATATGAATTTTTAAATGCTAAAGCTCATTCGTGAAAATGTTTTATTTATTTGTTTATTTGTGTATTGAAGAGGCTTACTTAAGAACTATTCATTTAAATATTGTTTACTTTTTTTTTTTTTTTTACCTTGAAAATTTTGTTTTAGAATATGAAATACAGCTTAATCTGATTCTCAAAACCGGCCAAAATGGATCTGAAATATGAAGCCATTTAACAAATAATCCAATACCTTTCTTTATAATGGACACAGGTGCAAAATTGGCAAACAGCAAACAAATCTTGAAGGAAACAAATAAGAAATGAAAACTGCATCGTGAACTCCTTCACACATGTTCCTATTTTAAAAACAAAATGTTAATATTGTCTTCATGCCTTTATTCAAAGCAGCGATGTTCAGTTCCTCTTTTTTTCTCTCTCTCTTCCTTTCCCTTATTATCTTTTCATCCACCACTCGTCTGTTGTTTCTCTGTCCAGCTCTGGATGGCCACCTCTTTCCTTTTCCCCTCACTATGCTTTCTTGCATTTTCCTTTCTTCTCGCGCTGCTGAAACTTCCGGAGTCTTCGAGCCCAAGTGTCCCTCCATTGAATGACCAGACTGCCCTTGTCTGCCACCACTCCGCTTTGTCCTGGGGAATCCTCGTCATTGCCCAGAAGTAGGTACTTCTTGCCGGGCTTGATCTTCGGGCACTTGCAGGCCACGTCCTTTGCTCTGACCCACAAAAACTGGTCTCCCCTGCGGATTCGGCTTTCACCCTGTTTGTAGACAGAGATGATGTTGACGGTGAACTTCCACCACTCACCGGCTTTTTCTGCTTTTAAGATGTGGACCTGAACAGCTGTAGAATAACAGAAAAGAAGAAAAAAAAAGAATTATTTTTCCCACTATTAACACAGATGGGTGACATTATTTTGTACGCACTTTCAGCAGTCCCCTGTGGTGTTTTGAAATACTTCGTGATGAAAACATGTCATTTAAAATCATTTCAAACAGTATTAAGAAACTACATGGAATAGTTTTGTACTGTTTAAATTCATGTGTCATTAACAAAATGAAACAGTGAATGTTAACTTGAATGTTAAAGTTGAAGTTTGCCCATTTAAATAACGGACTAGACCACTAGTGAAAAAGTTTCTATTTTCCAATTTAATACAAATATGATGATAGTTCTGCCGCAGATTCAGTCTGGCTCTGATTCTGATTAAGTCGTTTGTATCGTCTCAGTTGCTGAAGCAATGCAGGTCAACCTTCGCTTTAAAGTGCTTTCAAATAAAGCATGTAACTCAAACCCTGCCGCAGTTTGACAATCCTTGCAAGTGTGAATCCCCAAAATCTGCGTAAACTGCCTGTAGACTCATGCTGTTCCCCTTACATTATTAATAGCCTTCAAGGTGCTTTGTAAGGTGACTTCGACAAAAAGGAGCAGCAAAACAGGCAGATTTAATTTCTTCTGCGTAATGCTTTGCAGATTGAGGCAGTATCACACAGGCTTATGGTTGGTGATCTAAGTATCTGTCCAGTTACAGGTTTTTAAGGCTAGAGCCATGCAGAGCGTGCATGTTTTTCCCCCTCTGATATAGAACGTCCAATCCCATTACAAACATTCCGCTTATAAGAATTCACATTTTTCACGAGTTTCATTTAATGCCAAAACAAGTATCCATTTTCACATTTACAGGAATCAATATCTTGCGCCACATTCTCATTCTCGACTTTTGTATCGGGTGCCGGGATGCACAGAGGTCTTTAACTCTTTCCTCACCCGTTGCCAGCCGGTCAGTTTTTCACAAACTTTTCATGGCCCCCGAGATTATTTCGTTTTATGAATATCTGAACATGCAATATATCAAAGAAAGAAAGAACAGAGCCTCTGCTTTAAAAAAAAAAAAAGTTTTATCTTCATGCATTCTTTTTTTTATCAACACTTCAATGTGGGTAAGTTTCATAAAAAAAGCAACATTTTAAACAAAAAACTGAGAAAATCGTGTTTTTGCTAATTTTTGATATGTAATATCATTGCTTGTTTAATGACATTCGGTTTAAATTATGAATACATTGAAATCAATTATAGTTCTAATATTTTGCTCAAAAATAAACATTCTGTTATTATTTACTCATCTTCATGTTGTTCCAAACCTGTATGACTTTGTTTCTTCCGTGGAACAAAGAAAGTGAATTTTTGAAGAATATCCTGGATGTTCTTTAACTTATAATCAAAGTGAATGAAAGTGGTTCATATGACACAAATGAACAATTATTATGTTAACAATATTCCAAATCTTCTGATGCCATTTGATAGCTTTGTGAGAGTTACACAAAAAAATTAAGTTGTTCACAAAAAATCTTGATAGACCAGCTCTCCTTAGCTTGTTCATGAGAGACATAGCAATGCACTATTCATAAACGATTCATTCTTTTGTGTGAAATTCTTAATGCAGTTCACATAACCGGTCTAAAAGTTTTGTTCTGGAATTGCACTGATCTGACTCTCAACTCCCTGCCTCAATGATTCAGGGAATAATGACTAATTTTGGTCTGTTTCCTATACAAAACTCTTGTATGACTTTATAAAATATATGTATTTTTTTAATTTTTGAGTTTAACTGCCTTGGTTCGTATCAAGATATTCTTCAAAAATGTACGTTTTGTGTTCCGCAGAAGAAGAAAAAAATCATCCAGTTTTGGAACAACATAACGGTGAAATGTTTTCATTATACTTTAAGTACACTAGTAGAAAGTGAGAATATCATCACAGATGAAATCCAAAAACCTTTAACTTTATGAAAAAACTGTCACTGTCACCATTTGGAAAGGTGGAAGTCATGTATCCAATGATAACAACGTGTCTGTGGCCCAGCTGTGGTCAGGATTCCTGTGGTGTTTTATGGGTAATGTGCCACTGAGGCATGAGGCTGTAAATATCATGCCACAAAATACCTGATTCCCCTCATAAGTCTTTAGATGACTCCATCTTCAAGTTCAATTCCAATTTTCTAGCCATTTCTCCCCGTGCTGCTGTATAAAGCCCCCCTGATGCTCAAGAAGGCAGAAGGAAAGTGGATTAGGTTTAATGCTCAGAATGTGGGAGTTTATCCTAGATTGTTCACTTTTGAGTAAAGGGGGAGCTGGCGAACTCTCCATAACTGAGGACAACTGTAAATTGAAGTCAGCGGGGGACCATATTATCTGGATAAATTCTTAAACGAGTCTTAAATGAGTAATTGCAGTGTAGAAAGGAGAACATGCAAAGCCGGTCTGCAGGAGGTGATGGCATTGAGTATTCATCATGTAAGATGCTACGACCATTGTGTGCCAGACCTCCTCTGTACGCTGCAGGGATTCCCTGGTTTTTTGTGTGCTTTTTTCTCACCCTGAATAGACCCTGAATCATACATGGGTCTATTGGGCATAAACACTTATCCATCAGATCATGTCTTTGGCTGGAACGCATAAGCTTTTTCAATCATTATTACATTTATCACATGCCATCTTTACAAGTACACAGCAATCGATATTAATAAATTACCTAAACTCTACGCCGTCGGTGTATGAATGAGTGAGTGAATGGGTGAATGTGAGGCAAATTGTAAAGCGCTTTGGTGGCCATTGGGTCTGTGAAAGCGCTATATAAATGCAGTCCATTTACCATTTATAAGTACTTTGTGTAGCTTAATTGTAATGGTATCCAGCTCAATTAAAGTATAAATTTCATTATGGGTCAATTTTAGTCTTAGGTTTTTTTAGAGCATACAAAAAATCATTACAAATTAAATTCACACATACAGTGAATAGAATAAATATATGATAAGCATTTTCTGAATTAAAATGCATTTTGATATTTTGGGGGGCATAAAGTAAAATGCATCAGGCTGATGCAACTTTCCTGATATCCTAATTCATTTATTAATAGAATGGATTTTTAAAAAATAAAACCTTAAGAAGACTGACATACATTTTTATTATTATTTGAAAAAATAAAATAAATCTACTAAAGTGCTTAGTGGTGTATTTTAATGGTTTAAAAAAAATCAATTAAGTCTCTTAAAATATCTGATTTTATAAGAGTAAAGCAAGGTTAGTTTAGTTAGCTTCGTATTTATAATTTAATAATTCACAAAAAATAAGACACTTCTTACATTGAAAAAGATATATAAAAATGTTTAATGATTAATATATTTTCACAGTGCGTGAGGAAAATATGTAAATACTTTTTCTTGATGGTTACACGAGTCATTTAATTTGAACTTTTCTTGAAAATTATTGAAATGTTTTTCAAAACCATATGAAACCAACATTTCTTGTTACAATTAAATATTTATAAATAGGTGTGGATATTGTGGACACTCTAATTTGTCATCAACCCATATAATAATATGGTATTCCACATAGCAATTTTCTAAAATTTTACAATTATACCTATACTTATACCCAAATAATATTTTATTGTGTTTTATTCGACATTAATAAATTGCCTAAACTCTTCAACACTCGCTGTTGTAAATAAAAGATGAAAGTGGGTTACACTTTATTTTAAGGTGTCATTGTTGCAGTGTAATTATATATTTAAGTTCTGAGTAATATTAAGCAACTATACATGTATACTTACTATAAGGTTAGGGTAGGATTAGGATTTGGTTGCGGGTTAGTTGCTTGTAATTATGCATAATTTACTGTAATTACTAGTGTAAGTACATGTAACATAGGCTATGTAACAAGGACACTAAAATAAAGTGTTACCGAAAATTGTTTCAAATGAAATCCTACACTAATTTATTTTCAGCGTATGATGACTGAAATGAATCGAAAGAGCTGTTAAAATGCTCTGTATGTTATTAAACCTGCTAAGCTCTTCAAGTTCCATGGGGTCTCGCTTGACTGACGAAACAGCCCCACCTCTGTAGGGCTGCACATCTGCTCCTTTTCATGGACAAGAGAGGGCCTGCTGCCCCCAGGAATGCAGGACAGGGACATGCGCTTCCCTTAATGAGGATATCTGTGAGCACTCCGGTCCCTTCTGCCCGTCACACTGCCATGGTTTGATCCGCTTTGGGCTTGAAATACCTGCTGGGCTGTCCGTCAACGCAGCCTCCCCTAAACCCCTCACTGATGGCCTTTCCTCCTGTTTGATCCTTTGACTTTCTTCTTGAAAGCCCCAAGTAAGCCATCACTACAATATACCAACACTGAGGGGGCTCGAGGGAATTCGGCTTTGGATAAAGAATAAAGATGTTGTAGTGGGCAAGGATTTGAGCCACCTGCATAAATGTGGGAGTGTGCTGCTTTCGGTATGGTGTTGTGTGCACTTTTTCTCACTCACCGTAGTCTTTCTTGCAGTACTTCTTCATATTGATCTTCAGCTTGCCTTTGGATGCCTTGCAGTAGGATTCACAGTCTAAGTTTTGGAGGTAAAAATAAGAAAGGTGGGGTTGAGACGGGGGAAAAAACAACAACAACAACACACTATTAAAGAATGTAAGAGTCATTGTCAAAAAGAGAGACACTTCTGCAAACTACACATCTATCCTAAAGCCCTGGCCTGTTGTGACACCCATCTGCCCAGTTTAATTGTGAGGCTGTAATAGGGCTTGTGAGGCATTCAGCAAAGTGTCCTTTGCTCCTTAGAAAAGGAAGGAGACAAAAGGTCCCTCTCGTTCTGCTCTCTGGATGTCTGGACCCTCCCCTGCTCTGATGGGAGCCCTCTGAGGCCAAGCGTATTGTGCCACCCAGTGATTTTTTTTTTCTTCAGTTCCATGCTAATTTCTCACCCTTGTCTCCACTGTCAGTGCCATGATGGGCCTGATTAGGGCTTTTTGAATCACGACACCTCCCTCCCGGTGCTGTCAACTCTGTACCCTGTACGTCTATCCTAATGCCTCCTCCCCCACCGCAACCCCTAAAGACCATTTCAACCTTTGGCATTTATTGGTTCGGCACTCAGGGAGGTTGCGGTGAAGGGGGGAGCAAGGGTTGTCCAAGCACAAAGGGAGGTCAGAGGGAAAATTAGCAGCACATAAAGTGTTTAAAAAAGTTTGTTGTATGTAAAAATAAAGAAGAAACCTGGTGTTTTGGGGGGAAAAACCCAAGGGATTCGATTCTGATTGGGCCTCTTCTACAGTTCTTCCCAGATAAAACGAGTTGCGCCTTCAACTCGGAGGACACAGACACGATTAATTCATTAAAAACACCTCTTTCGAGCATGCAGATGTTTAAATGGAGAAGTTTGCTTTCGCCATTCCCCTTACAATTGTCATGGCCTTCTTTTAGTGGATGGATGGAATGGGGAGACGGAGGAGGGAGGGGGGGGGGGGGGGGAGAAAAACCTTTCAGCTCGCCTGCATATTAACAAACTTCATTGTTTCGGCCGACCCTCGCTCCATGCCTGCCTTTTACTTTCTTTTGGACTCTCTATTCTCTCTGTGTGAATGAGGTTGCCCTGGGCAACCCAGGAAACAGAAAAAAATGCCCGTGAAAGTAGTCGCGCCGAAGTGGTTGCGCGAGGGAGTCCGAGGTGGGGTTGGGCGAGTCAAACCGTGCACACTGTAGATTGGAAATGGCAGAGAAACTGTAACCGAAATGAAATTGAGAGTCCATACTGTGGCAGCTTCATTTCCATTTAAATGAAGACTGTAGAGCAACTGCTTTTTTTCCCCTATAACCCTATTTAATGCCATCACGATACTTCCCTTTGATAGTCATCATTTCTCATTAGCTCTCCTTTAAAGAGGTGATGAGCACCCTGAGATTCCTATTCGAACATCTAGTCCCCCGCAGCAAAGACAAATGTACTCATTGTGCCCCCTCTTGAGTTAGGGGAAGTAGGGTTAGCTTGCCGTCCCGTCACGATGCTCCCACAGAGGCCGGTGTCACCTTAATGGATGTTTTTCCTGCCGTCTTTTCAAGCGAAAGCTGTGTGCGAGAGATTTTGGCACCGCGTTCAGTGGCGCTGCTAGCGGTGCCAGTGAGTAAAAGGAAAGCTGCGTGTAAGTTTGAATGTGAGGCTTGTTTGACACTGAAGAATGAGTGGAGGGCACCGGTTACATGCTGACTGTGGGGGACCCCTGTGGGGAAACATTTGTGGACGAATTCTCTCCGTCGCTAGACATTGAGGGAAGTTGTTGGTCTGGAGATTCGGCGGAGAACAGCTAATGAGTCTGCGCTATTCAGCCTCACTCAGCACTTTTTGAAAAAGCCTTGACATCTAACACTGACAATCTAACCTGCTGGGTCTTTTAAAGCTTGAAGACGGCAGACACTGTACTCTGTTGTTAGCAAAAAAGAGCCTGAGGCTGACCTGAGGTCTGTTTCCAGTTGGACCTCTAATGGAACGGACAATGCTATTCATGCGCACATCGCAGATCTGGGAGCTGTAACAATGAGGTGTGAATGAGTGCACAGGGGGAAGGCTTTCTCTGTGCGGAATGAGACTGATTGAGAAACAAATTGCTGCAAATAAAGCATGTAATTAGATTATAGCCAGAGCCCCACTGGGGCAGGGACTCAATGGGCAAGCTGGGTCTATTCCAAAGGGAACTGCTTTTTTTTTTCTCCTTCTCCTCTCAACCTCTCAAAACACCCTTCTCGTTTTCTGCTGTTCTTTCATTACATTCAAGAGTTTGAGAAGAAAATAGCTATCTCTTGAATTCGGACATTGCTTTAAAGAAACAGACCAGAAAGCGTGTGCAGTTGTGATGTTTTGGTCACGCTGGCATCATTCTAATGGGCTGAGAATGGGTAGAAATCAACTTCATTACTGTAAATAAAGCCCAGAGATTTGTGGGGAACATCGCCAACCCTCGAAATCTGACAATGTGATATGGGAGAGAGGTGAAGCCAGCTTTAAAATTAGACGAGAGCTTTGCATTCATGATGAGACACTAATTCAACACCATTCACTCTCTTTCTTTCTGTCTCTCTCTCTCTCTAATTCTCACTTCCCCTCCCTCTATCTCTCACTCCCCCTTATTCGTTCCTTTTATAATCACTAGTACACTGTAAAAAAATTGCTGTAGTTATGCAGCTGTTTGCCAGTAACTTACTGTAGATTTAAATTGATGTATATTTACTGGCAACAGTTTGTTCAAAGTTAAATGAACATTAAACATTAACAAGTCTTTGTCTTTACAGAATAAAATTATAAAATAACAATCTAATGCAAAGCATTCTGGGAACCAGTAATCTTCATCAACCTTTTTCTGTTTTTTTTTTCCTTCAGATTTTGGTTCCCAGAATGCTTTGCATGAGGCTGTTATTTTAGTTTTATTCTGTAAAGATAAAGACTTGTTCATGTTTAATGTTCATTTAACTTTGAAAAAACTGTTGCCAGTAAATAACATCAATTTAAAACTACAGTAAGTTACTGGCAAGCAGCTGCCAGTAATACTGTAATTTCTACAGATTTTTTTACAGTGTAGCCTTGCAGATTTCTATGGGACCATTTGGTCTTACAAGGGTGACAGTGGTAAAGGTATACTTCAACCAAAAATGAAAATTCTGTCATTATTTACTCATCATCATGTAGTCACAAACCTGTATGACTTAATTTCTTTCTTGTCAGAAAAAATCGAGTACAACAACTGTCTCATAGTTACACTTTAAGGTATACCCTTTAGAGGTATATAAGGTACAAAAGCAAGAAGTACCTAAAGGTAGTGACAAGCTGTTGTAAAGGTAAAAAAATATATATATATGTTGTTACATATTTTACTTTTTCTGACCATGTTCTATGGAATACAAAAAGGGCATTTTTTAAGAATTTATTCCATGTCTCAGTAGTTGCATAAGGAACATATGGGAATTAAAGTCATAATTCACTGAAATTTTTCTTTACTAATTTTCAGTCTCACGCAAAACTATTTAATAACAAACATATCACACATAGACATATGGATGACTTTTGATAGCTTTATGTTAGTTTATAGTGCTTTTTGTTGTTTTGGAGCTTGACAGATCCAGTCCATATTCACTTTTCATAGTATGGAAAAGAGCAACCACAATATACTTCAAAAATGTACCTTTTGTGTTTCACTGAAAAATGAATACAGGTTTAAATTGAAACAACATTAGGGTGAGTAAATGCTGACCTATCCTTTGGATCATGTAAAATATTCCTATTATTTAAGAAAATTATTTGGGCAGTCCCCTCCACACGTACAGCCTGCGTAAAACAACACATCATCTACGAAATCCATGCCAATAATGATATTGAATTGATGACTGTAAAGACAACATGCGCTGATCTCCTAATGCAGGTTTGTAGAGACATCTCTGTCAGTCATAGATGAGTGTGCGTCTGAGGGATTATACAGGGGTCTTGGGAGTGGTGACTCACACCATGCATGACCTCGCCACACAATATGTGTTTTGTCTGAGCCGAGCAATTGGAAGTATTCGCGATGCACTCCATGTGGCATTACTGAAGACATATTAACATCCTCCTTCTTCTCTCCTCCCTCGACTTTCCCTCTGTCCTCCTGCCGTTCCCCTATTTCATTCTCATAGACACCTGCTTCACAGCTGTCCGCCCCACCCTTCTACAAGAACGTACAGGTTCTCTCTCTCAATCTGAGTGGGCAACTGCTAAAGAGCAGGGTGGAGGTGCCCTGATAAGAACATCTGTTTGCAATCATCTATTGGATGAGGTCATATTTTTCTGCCGTATTGCACTATCCTGAGGTGAGCTTTGGGCTCGGAGTGAAGGCATAATGTATGCAGTCCCATAGCAGGGTGTGTGGGTGGTCTGGAGCGTCCATTTTGATGGGGGCACTCAAATATGTCTGTCCTGTGCTCCACCTCTCCATCAGCTTGATTTGGAATGCTGCAGTTTCCATGGAGGGCTGCTCCCAAAACCAGATGGGTCAAACATTTTAAGGACTCAAAATCAGCGGTGCCCCCATTGCCTGGATTAAAGGTCATGTCATCTTTGCAAATAAAGTACGATTTTAAAAATGCATTGATTTTGAAATAAAGCTTGCCAAAATCAGAATCCATTAAGTGATTAGAAAGGTAGTATTTCATACATGTTCTGACCTTAGAATTTAATTAATTTTAAAATAATCTTTTTTTCTCCAGAAATTAATTCTAATTTTGTATTTTTTGCATTGTGCCTGTCTTATATTTCTGTAAAAAAATAATAATAAAAAAAAGACAATAAATAAATATATCATTAGGTTACACTTTATTTTAATGTGTCATTGTTGCAGTGTAATTATATATTTACGTACTGAGTAACATTACATGTACTTTCTATAGGGTTAGGGTAGGATTAGGGTTGAGGGTTAGTTGCATGTAATTATGCATAATTTACTGTTACTACTATGGTAAGGACATGTAACATACTGTATGTAACAAGGACACTGTAAAATAGTGTTACCCATTATTTTTATATTACTGTAATATATAAACAAATTATATAGAGAGAAATGCATTTATTTATTTCATTTCTACTAAGACTGACTGGCACAATGCAGTTATCTTACATTTTAGCAATAAATTAAAAAAAGAATCATAATAGCGGCATTGTACCTGTCTTTATTTCTGTAGAAAAGAAACCGCTGAAACATTGGTGACATAAACAAACAAATACATATAATTAATAAATATCAAATTATGTATAGAAAAAAATATTATTTTATATTTGTTCAGCATTGTTTAAACTGTTTCTGTTCTACAAAAAAAATACTAAGACAAGCACGATACAGCAATCCTGCATTTCTTAGGGGTTTTTTCACATGTGCTGCCATATGCTTAAAGGGTCAGGCCATGACAAATGGAAACACATTGTGGTGAATGGGTTAACCTTTTCCCTCTGCTTTGCCTATTTGTTTATTTTGCATGGGTCATAACACCCTCTATCTCAAATCATTGATAGTCCATTAAGGAAAGACAGTTTTCACAATGCAGTTCTGACATTTGGCAATAGCTAAACTACCAGTCATGAAACAGAGAATTGGTTTCAGATGGGATAGAGAGAGTGAGTGGGTATTTTAGGACAAAGGAGGAAGAAATGCAGAGAGAATAAAAGACCGTAGAAGAAAAATGTGGGGGCAGAGAAAATATCCCAGAGAAGAATGAAATGAGGTCCATGAGAGAGAGAGAATACCAGCAGCTCTGCTGTCAATCTTATCTGTCAGTAAAGCATTAGAGGTCTGCGACGATCAACCAACAGCTGCAAAGATTTTTTGCACGCTAGAATTCCTCTGTCCGTGAGAATGACGAATATTTCTTCAACAAATACTTTTTCCATACGGGCAAACTAAAGCATGTTCACTCACTATGTTGAAAATACCAACAAAAAAAAAGGGAAAAAAGTGAGAGAGAAGCTGATAGCTCTGGCAAGACACCTTGGGAAATTAAACATCTGATCAGGAGACACTTAGTCTATAATTGCACAAAATGTTAGGGAAGCGTTTGTATATTTGCAGACAGTGTTTTACTGTCTGATGTTGAATGAAATCATTTGGCAGACACTGCAGTTAAGTCTGACGTTCTGCTTACTTTTAGACATATTTATAAAACATCTGCGGCGAGAGCGAACGTGTCAAGGGACGCAACTGTAAAACTAGATCCCCCTAATAATTTCAGCAGTTCCTCTTCCATAATGGGTTTGGGTAAATCAGATTCCACTTTACGCTCGAAAGCGAAGAAAACCTTCTATCAGCAATTCAATAAGAATGAGCGCCGCATCAGCTCCTCATTCCTTAGTACGGGACACTTACAAGTGGCCTAGCTTTTTAATAGTGATGGATATAGTCTTCGGTAATGACACTTAAACTCACTAAAACAATTCTTCACAATTCTCATTTAAGATTAGTTAGCAGAACTAACCTGAAGGTTCCTCTGTGCTGCTTGCAGTTGTGGTTGGTGGAGCAATGGGAATTTCTGTTCCGAAAAAGAGATGACAGTTAGCAATAATAAATAAATACATACATAATTAAATAAATATTCTCAAAATCAATGTAAACATTGGTTTGAATAAAGAAATAATGAAATAATAATTATAATTTAAGATCAAATATTAGCTTCTGTTCAGACAGTTTCTTGCTGCTTATTTGAACCATGTTAACTCCATAAGAAAATGTTACAGGTTTCACATTATGAACCCAACCTGCTCCATCCGTATCCCTCTTTTGTTGTTATGAAAAACAGCAAGATGCTTGTCCAAGACTTGATTCTTTCATTCCTCCTTCCATTGCCCTTTCATAAACGGAGGGATGTTTACACTCAGTAAAGCCATGCGTGAGGAAAAGACCTTTTCATCGAAGTGATTGAATTCATAAAAGTGGTAAAAAAAGAACAGTATTTCGCTTAATCGGAACATAAATATACAAGAAGAAAAGGCAATTACTGCCATGAGGACAAAACAAGAGGATGACGAACAGCTCAAGAAGTTGATAAGAGAGTGCCCGTGTGCTCTGTGGAGCTGGTGCGCAAGCATGCAACAAAGAGGGGTTTTTTTTAAGGAAGAAAGAATCAAGTCTTCTGGTTAAAAAACAATCTTCGTCGTTTGCTGGGGTCCAAAAAATGTGTATGCTTATGCTGAAATATGTTTCTGTTGCATATATGCATTATGGTGCTTTTGGCCAGTAAACAAGGCTTGATAATAATATTGATTTGTAATGTTACTTATTCAGGATGACATTGCACATTTTAAAGTCATCCAAAAGTATAAGTTTAGTTTAATAAAGAACTCCCAGTAAAAAGGAAAGTAAATTTTGCTGTTGGCATTTTGGCAAGACTATACGGGCACTCTACAACGATATACATTTTCTGTGGTGGTCTTCCTATATCAGCTCTAAACATCGTGGGGAACATGGGAACAAGTTTAATGCCAGATTAAATTACAGTACAAGCCTGTTACAAATATTTAAATAATATTGATTTATGGTCTTCAGAATAAAAGGACATAATGGTATGTGTAGCCAAGACTTCCTTGTGTTAAACTGAGCTTGGCATGGATTGAGAAACTGCTTAAATTTATATGTGCTATTAAAATAAAAACATTATTTCACTATTATGAGAGAAACTAAATATTTTCAGTTCAATTACCGGAGTGTCTATCTTTCACACATTCATGCTTGTGACTTTCCCAAGAAAATCAAAGATATATGATTCCAAAAAGTAATATGTTGAATTCATTCCGCTAAGCTCCCTGCCAACTATTTCTCCTGAGCGTTTTATTTCCAATCGCTTTGTTTAATATCCAAGCGTTGTTTCGTCGACAAAAGCACCAATTAAACAGTTTGATTTCAAATGCAAACACCACTGATGGATAACATGTTTTCTTTATTCCTTTCCATGCAGTGAGGACTCTATTATACTTTTGTAATCTTTAAACAACGATTTTAAGAATCTAAAAAATGTCAATCTCACTGATTTGGGCCATGAAGTAAAGAAAACAGAATTTAAAGAACGGCAGGTGTTAATCCTGTGGAATGACCTTAACAAGACATGGTTCCAAATTCTTTCCACTGTGAAATGCAGATTTTCTTGTTCCGCCATAAGAAATGGATCCTACAGTCCTTTAGAAGAGTTTCATCTCTTTCAATGCATTCCATGGACAAAAACATTTGTGCATTATCGCTCATCGGGGATTGAAATCTTGACATTGAGTGATCCACATACTTATGCAGGGGGCAATGGGTGATCGGCTCTGCTGGTAGCCTTTAGCACAACGGTTGCATGTGATACCCGTCACACCGTCTTTACAGGGGCATTGGCCTGTGGTTTGGTTACAGGTTTTGCCAGCGGCCCCCACAGGATGGCAATCACAGGCTGCGAGGAACAGAAGAAAAGAGATAAAAGAACACACGTGTGGGGAAACGCACATACAACAGTACATACATACAAAAAAGCACAGATAAACAATTAAAGTAGCTTTAAGGGCCCAAGTTTGGGGAAAGGGTGAAGATTGGTGAAGCAGTTGAAAAAGACACTATGTGTGTGTGTGTTTGTGAAAGTGGTGACCAGTCTTTGGTGACAGGAACATGCGCACACACACAAATTCAACACAAAACTTGGGTATGATAGTCAATCATTTTACATAAGGAGTGGCTTGAGAATGTCTTTTTTTCTCAGTATGCATTAAACTTGATCATATCTATGTACTAGAAAATGTAGCATTTTGAATCGCCTGTACACGTGATTCATCAAGACCCTCCGCTGAAACAGGATGACCTAAGAACTGCAGGCTGGTTTGTCGGAAGTGACACTTTGACCGTTGTAAAACTGCTTGAAGTGATTTGTCATCCATAGATATATCACGTCCATGGATGATAGTGATAGTTTGGTCATTTTTAACCCCTGACAAGCCAGTCAGGATGATGGTCGTCATCTTCTGAAATACCCCAGGCACTGAAGCCAATCCGTAAGGAACACAACAAAAACAGTCTGTAGTGAATAATAAAAAATGTGAGGTCACGACTGTCCTCATGCAGCGGCACTTGGTAGTAAATATTAGGTCGATGGTAGAGAAAACAGTGTAACCTTTTAGAGCAGAGAGTAGTTCATTCGTGTATGGCAATGGAAAAGAGTCCACGATCACTGCTTTATTTGGCTCTCTGAGGTCAATGCACATCCTAATTTTACCTGACTTTTTGGTCAGTTGGTGACACCCATGCAGAGGCGTTGATGCGTTCATAACCCTTAGCTGATTGCAAGCAATTTAATTCCTTTTACAGAGCACTGAGAACAGAGTGTGGCAGACGGCAAAAATTGTCATCCAGCTTAATGTGGTGTATAAAGTTTTTAGCATATTGAAACTCAGTTGACTCAGCAACAGTGCACTGAAAGACTGGCACAGGAAGGCCATTAGGAGGCAGAACTTGATTGTTTTCAATCCTCAATCCAGACATTAGGTCCCTCCCCATGAGTGGTGTCCCTTTGTCTACAATGAAGAATTTGACAGGGACTGAATGGTCATGTAGGGAAACGTTCGCGGACAGATATCCAACCACTGGAATTTGGGCTTTTGAATATGTCACAAGCCTGGTTGTAGGTTGCGACAGCACAGCATTACTGAAATGGCATGCATAAGTACTGTACGGCAGGACAGATACAGAAGACCAGGTGTCAACCACCAAATCCACCATATAAGTCTGTGAGTCCAAAGTAGATATAGTCACTGTGTTTGTAATGCTGGGAGTACGAGCTGAATATTCCGTGTACAGTACAGTAATTTCTTGTAATTCAATTTTACGGACCTCGCACGTATTTGATTGCGCTGATCTGTGAAGGTTTACCATTGTTCTGCGTTTTACTGCTTGCTGCTGTAACTTGCCGGGAATTTGAAATGGATTTAGCCTGATCGGCAGCAGATTCAATCTGGCTTGCTGTCATAACAGCTCTGTCGAGTGTAAGATCAGTTTCTAGTAAAAGTCTTTCACGTATTCGTGGGCTGAGCACATTCTCTTCTAACTGATCGAGAATCATTTCATCAGTACTGGCAACGAACACACATGAAACAGCAAGCTCTTGCAAAGCGTCTCGTGATGCGCCTGACAGAGTTTACGGAAGACACGGCGTTCAGATACTATGTTAGCTTTTGGCATGAAGTAGGCTTTCAATGCATCCTCTGCATCCTTATATGTGTTTGGCAATGAGTAGAAAATCCATTGTCCCTGTGTATCGAGGTAGTACAGCAGGACAGCTCTCTGTCTTTCGTCACCTGTAGCATCAATAACTCATAAAAATGTTCAAAGATCCACAGCCATTTGCTGAACGCGATAGCAGCCTCACTAGGGAAAGACAGGGAAAAACTTGGGAAAGGCATGTTAGCAGCCATCTTGATGACCAACGATAACACACAAAAAAAGCTTAATCCTCGTTGCCAATTTGTGGTGTTTGTCAGGGGTTATTAAGAAAAGAATCACACAAGGCAGGAGTAGCAAACTTTATCCATCCTGTTTACTCTTCACAAACATTACGCCATTACACAATAGTTAAGACTTCATATCCAAAATAGTAATCCAGAAGATTTTCATCAAGTTCAAATAGGTATCGCAAAACTTCTTGATTTTGGGCACAATATCTACTTTTTATCATGCGAGGGCCAACAAACTTGTTTTTGTGAACTATTTTGTTTGAAAGGTCTATATTTCTTTACAATAAATGGCACTTTGTTATAGCATATAATGCAACCATTTATATACATTTTTAAATGTACATTTTTTAAATGTCCAAACACAATTTTTGGCCAACTGTGTAACAATAAAAATTCAAATTGGCAAAATATCTTATAATAAAAGTATTTTCTTCAAATATGTTTCTACAACATGTGCTTTCTTTTTTCATCAGAACATGAAAAATGAAACACGTGCCTATGCCAATAATGTCTGTCACATTCCCTTCCTCTTGGGAGGTCTCTCTCTAACATATGGCTCAGCGTCTCTCTACACTTCTTAAACCATGTGAACTGATTGTATTGCCTTTGTGTCAAAACTTCTTTCAAGTACATTTTCTTAAATTCCCACTATGGGTAGTTACATTAAAGTGTTGGGGTTTTTTTTAATCCCAATGCCGTTTACTCAATATTTCCCCCACCAGCACTGTAGAAGTGATACTCTGTCAAATGTTTTGCACATTAAATGAGTAAATTGGCTCATATCTTTTATGAGTAATGCAGCACAGAGAGTTGCGCTTAAACTTTATTTCTTTTAAGCCTATGCTAAGAGCAGTGAAGTAAAGTTCCAGTCCCAAGGCTGGAACTGGACACAGAGACAGCCACTCCCTGCATGTCTGTCTCTTGTCACTTGTCACTTGTCTCGTCATCAAAGCCAAGTTTATGTCTTGTCCTTTGGAGTTGTCATTATGTAGAAAGTAGCCACACTTTGTTACTCGTGACAAATGTGCAGCCTTAAAGACTCAATAAACAGCTCAGCTGACTAATCCATACTAAATGAAACAGCTTCACAGCCTCAAATGTGACGCAGGTCATTTTCAAAATAATATTTCTTTCTTTGTAGAACTGGATGACTTTAAATGGGAGCTCTTAATTATCAGTTCAAGAGTAGAGTAAATACTAAATGGTGAGGTTTCTGCTGCAATATATATTTGAGCCGTTGTGATAATTTATTTAGGGGCCATTACTCATGTGTGTGATCGTGTTCAGTAAAAATGAAGTTTAATCAAAAGCGGGGTTTTTTCTTGGGGTAATATTGATTACCACAAAAATTTGCCACCTATGCCACATATTTCTTTTTTTTTAAAAGAAGAAAAAAAATTGCAACTGTGAAGCACTTACAGTATAATGGAAATGAATGGGGCCAATATGTAAACATTAAATTACTGTTACAGTAGTGTAAGCACAACATATAATAAATGCATGCTAACATGATTATAATGTGACAAAAATGCTTATTAACCCTTTTTGACGGCATGATAATGCAATGCCTTAAACCCTAAAACCCTAAAATGACTGTAAAAAAGATTTAAACCGCTTTACAGCTCAAATAATATACACATATTAACAAAAGTAATGTAAGTATTTTTATAAAGTTATAAGCTTCAATTATAAATTTCAATTATAAATTATAAATGTATGATTTAAATCCTTTAAAAATTGGCCCCATTCACTTCCATCGCAAGTGTCTCACCATACCTTTTTTTTTTTTTTTTTTTTACTTTGTTTTAAATAAAATGAGGGATGACCCAGAATTATTTTATGTGGTAATCAACATCATACAATGTGATAATCAACATTATACAAATGTGTCGAGTGAGCTTAAGTAGTATCAGTCAATAATGACCTGCATGAAGATTCTTCAAAATATATATCCTTTTTTTTTTTTTTTTTGCTCCACGAAACAAAGAAGGTCATACAGGTTTGGATTTGCGTAAGGGTGAGTAAATGTCTGAGCTTGTGAATTTATATACATCTTTGTCAGTTTAGAACAATGGTACTTCAGAAAGAAGGATTCAGGGAGAAGGAGAAAATGCCCAACGACTGTCTAAATCGGATAGTCTGAGCCAACCTGTAAATCAACGTAAAACACATGGGGTGCAGGTGTATGTCTCTCAAACATTTAGCTTCTGCTGCCTGATAACAACCTGTCTGGAGAGTGTTTAAGTGGTTGTCCACTTAGAGTGAAGTGGTGGTACTACACCAGATTCCTGGAGTAGATATGGATCTACTTTTCCCTCTCCTCATCCACTCACTCTCACTTCTGCCATGTCCCATGGTCCGGAAGTACCAAACTGATATACAAGCCTGAATGGGATTATTATTTTTATTTAATTTTTTCTGATTTCCTTGTAGGAACCACCCTCACATCATTCCAAACCTGTATGACTTGCTTTCTTCTGTGAATTTTTAAAGAAAATTGGTCACTACTTTCACTTTTCCACTTTTCCAAACCTATTACATGGCTTCAGAAGACAAAATATATCATGAGTAAATTGAATGTTTTGGGGCGTTTTTTGGAGCATTATATGCATTTACATTTATACTTTCTATATTCCACTGAAGAAAACAACTAAAGAGTAAAAATGGAGTGCTTGATCAGAGCATTTAATCCATTTGAAAGAGATCTGCACACGGCAGCTTTATTAGAGCAGACTGCCCAATGTGAGAAGTTTAGATCCCTGCCAATAGTTTACCATAAAGCTGCTGTTTGAAGTCTGAGCTCCTCTCCTCCATTAAAAGCATCATGTTGAGAGTCGGTGGGGTAATTCGTGTGTTGTTGGAGGTGGGCCAGCTCAGCCCAGGCTCAGTATTGTAGTGATTATAGTTTCTGCATGCTGGCCCACAAAAAAATGTCTGAAGCTAAGAAAAGGAAGAGAAAATGAGAGCAGCTTCATTAAGCACCATTGAGGTTTTTTTTCCCCCTGATATCTTTTGAGTGTCTGTTGTTGCTTAAGTTCATGTTTTATGAGTGTTTTTTTCCTGAGACTTTTTTTTAGGATAATAATTTGATGAAATTATGGATGTTACTCCCAGCACAACAACTGCTTTTTGCCAAACTTGTCATTTTTATGAACATTCTCATCTAATTGAAGCCAGCCACAAAAGAAGTTGTTTTTTATTTTTATCTAATGCGAAAAGTGAGGTAATGTAAAACAATATTTTCAAATTCCCAACAGAAGAGGTTATTTGTGGTTAAAAATAGCACTGGTTTGTGACAATGCAAGACACATGTCGAAATCGAAGGTGTAATAGTGTGACCACAAATACCTCAAAGCTCTCACTGCAAACATAATATCTTCTAGCGTAGTCAATGCTAACTTTTTTTTTAGCTTTTCCCAGAACCCTAATGAGGATGGGGAGAAAATGAGCCTTTTATTTTATGTCTATTTGTATATAAACCCATGGCAACCACACATTAAAGGCACAATTAGATTGACTGGCTAACGTCTTTTCATCCTGGGATCCCATCAGAGGCTGATGTCATTCTCTGTAGCTTGCTCTAAGAGTTAGCAAGCCATATAAACGCAAACATTTCATATAATACTGAACCAAGATTCCAAGCTAACCAAAAATGGATGAACTATTAACAGCCCACCCAATGGGGTGACAATAGTCCAGCGTGGTTGACAGTTTGCAGAGCACCACACACTTATGTGATCTAAGTGTGGTTTACTGTATTAAAACAAAATGGCTCATTTAACAAATCAAATCTAGTTCAAAGGAGTCACTCACTCCAGTGGGCAGGATAAATGATGAAGCAAAAGTTTCCTATGCAGAGTAAAGGAAAATTATGGAGCAAACAACTCAAAGAGAAGAACAAGATGCACCTTGCAAAGCAAAGCTGCCTTCACTTTGTGTGTTTACAGTGTGCTTTATGAAGGATGAAGCCACAAATCAGAGGGCTGAAGTCTCATTAGAAGCTCTAACCTAATACAGATTTTCCTCATCGTTCTTTATAAATATTAAGGGGTATGTTCCAGTTGCCCGTAACAAGTGTATTTCGATATATCAACATCACTTCACAGAAAGTATAAAAATAAATGTAAAGTTTTCATTCAGTTTTCCTAGGGTGATTCGACGCAGTTGTTTCTGGTTTTAAAACACACAATGCGACTGTAACCATGTTGTTATTATTATCATGATCATAGGTTATGCTTAAATAGAAGATGTCTGCATTAAGAAATGTCTCTTTTTTTATTACTATGGAAGTCAATGGTCACTAGGGTTAGGCATCGTTTGAATTTTAATGTTTCTGATTCCGCTTATCGATTCCGATTCTTATCGATTCTGAATTTCGATTCCAATGAGGAAAGAAAAAAAAATGTAGATATCATTCACATTTATTATAAGTCTTATTGCAAAACATTTCATTATGGCTGAATACCATGAACAAAAAACAGCCGGCTGGAGAACACTTACGGAAGGAACTTTTGCCTGGTTTAAAAATACCATTGCAAAAACAACTAGCCTATAACTAATATATATTTCAGGCATTATTAAAGACAAGTAAACACTCAGTAAAAAGAACAAGTAAAAATTAGCAATCACATAAAATAAATACAACTGAACAAAGACACAATTGAAATAAACAGTGTTATAATAAAATCAAGTATTCAGGTACAGAAAAATGTAATTTAGGTAATCAATTGTAAAATAACACTGCACTTTATGAAAAATAAAATACATTACAAATAAAAACGTTATTCAGTCAAGAACAGCGCCTGAATTTTCTCTTTGTCTTTTGCTGTTTGATTAAAGTTTTTATAGAGACGGCAGCAGGAATATTATGCTGCTGTCACTTTAAGAGCTGCATGGACCCAATAAACTGTTACACATGTGTGCGCAGCACAGAAAACAGCATGTCTTATTGCGCCTTGAATGGCTTAAAATCACATTCAAATAACTTTTTCTGTTGGCGCGCTTTGGATGTGCATGCAGCACTGAAAACAGCGCGCGAGTGTTTTGCTCTTTAATGGTTTAAAATCCCATTAAAATGCGGAATCAAAAGGCGATTTCTTATCGAATCACCGGGTTCTTGGACATTTGGAACCTGTTCTAAAATGGAACCGGTTCTCCATATATCATTATATATTTCAAATAAATACCTATTGTTGTATTATAATACTATTATTTTATTATACTGTGGACCTAATTTTGATATGTATTTATAGAATATCCAAAATCTGTGACTCAAACGTCTGTATTTGAAAATGCTTCAAGGTGTTCCAAAATTACAAATGTAGTCAAGTCTACAGAAATGAGTTGTGTAGAAGGCATTGAACACTATAAGCCAAGAGCCCGAATTGAATTAAAGCTCAGTAAAAGAGCAGCACACTGTAAGTGTTTTTCCTGAAGTAAATTGTTAGTATATCGTTGCCACTATTTCACTGCTCTGATTAAGAATGTGTTGACTTGTCAAAAGAAAAGAGAAAATATGTGGTGAACACATTAAATTAATGAGTGTGAGGGGAGTGAGGTGCTTTATATTACAACATACTTACACCTATTTTCATTAACTTGCAATACATCGCTTATTTAGCTTGTGAAAATGTTTTCTTTGGCGGGAATGAAATATCATGCTTCATATCATTTGTCACCTTTCTGTAATTACCACGCATGCTTTTTTTTTTGTACATCTGTTTTGATGTAACTTAATACAGCTGTATAACTTGGACAGTGTTTGATTGTAATTACATTAGGGGCTCTAACTCTGGCAAATTTCAGGATTAAAACGAACAAAATGCCTTAAGTTAAAGATTTTGTAAATCATGATGAAATGTGTTTTCAGAACTATTTAAAATGAAGCAACATTCGATTTGAGGTAGTCAGCTCAGATTAACAGGAGGTCTCCTTCTCATTTGAAAAGTGCCAGTGTGTTCCCGTGTTCAAGACCTCAAGAGTGCGTAATGTAGGAGACCCAGAAGGGAACTGACATAAGTATCCAAACACGTAAAAAATTGAAATACACAATGTGAGAAATGACAAAGAAAAGTATTGAGCGTGTGCCTATAGAGTGGTGCAAGGATGACGTCAAAACCCGGAAGACTAATTCGCCGCTAATTCCTTTGAGATTTTCCTATGGGGTTTTCCAATTTATGAGTGAAATAAGGTCTGTGATAAACACAACGTGACGATTCTTGAGGATTCTACAGTGTAAATGAATGTACAATGTAAATGTAAACTGCACACACACCCCAAACGTCCCTATATAGTTACTTATTAGGAACAAACGTTTTTTAAAACTAAAATACATTTTCGATATGGATGTGTGTGATTTACGTTGCAGACCAAAACGTTCAATTATTGCCACGGTGCGTTTACCTTATTGTACTCATAAATAAATAAAAAAACGTATTATAAAACCCCATAGGAAAATCTCAAGAGAACCAGTGGCGAATTAGTCTTCTGGGTTTTGACGTCATCCCTATGTAAAGATGGTAATAGTGCTGATAAATATTCCTAGCAAAAAATAGCACAAAAGTCTGATGAGGCAGTTGGACCTGAAGATTAATGACCTAAAACAGAACAAATGTGGAGGATTGTTGCGAAAGAACGAAAGCAATGAGAAATGTATAGAGAGAGGCGAGAAATTGCAAACAGACAGCAAACATTCAAGTGAACAAAGCACTGGGAAGTTTCTCTTTACGGTAAAATCGAAAAGTGAAGAAGAATTGCCATCTTCAGCAAATCTCCCTTAATGAAGTATCTGCTTTAGGAAAAGTTCTCAACGGCTGTGGGTCACAATGATGCATTTTTAATCCAGAATTGATTTTCCCATCCAGAAATACATCTTTCATAGTAGTACATGAATATTTTGAATCTATCATTAATAATTCTGTAACAATCTACAGACTATTGCAGCTATTTTTAGTGTGTTATTTAAAAAAAAAAAAAGAGTTTTCCTTGAACCATTAGTGAATTCCACTTGGTTTGTTGACCCTAATTCCAAGTGCCTGGGAAATCCTCCATGGCCTCTGTCTCAAATCTCAGGGAAACAGAAGAGTTCATTAACTTTCCAAGCAAAGCAGATCATTTTAATAAAACTTTGGAGAAAAAAAGGACCAGGGTCATCAGAGACCTGCAGGATTATTCACCCTTGATTTTAATTATGGGAGCCTTGCAAAAGTGGAAGAAATGAAACGGAACGATCAAATGCCAGCTTGACTGAATCCCTTCCAGTGAATCTGTGATGGAGTTTCTATCACAAAACTTTAAAACAACATACTAAGACTTTGGCCTTTTTTAGACTCATCTTTGCCATTTGCACACTATTAGGGAAGTGTGTACAAAATTCTGCAATTAAATGCATCATTTGACAAAGCCAACATATCCCAACAGAGCAAACCTCACCAATGAGAGTAATGGGATGCTGAAAGAATCAAGTCTTGTCCACAGGAGAAAGGAAGTGAAAACAAAAAGAAGTTCTCTTCCCTCAATAAGACACATAGCATGGGGGTTAGCGAAACATGCAGTCGGATGATGAATGTCTGTTTGCATTCCAGGTCGACAGGAGAATCAAACGAGAGCCCAGAGAGGGGTAAATGTCAGTCTGGAGTATGGTAGAATGGATATGTTGGTTAGGTTATGCATTTTTGTAATGCCTTTCCATGCAGAGAATATTATTATATGCTCATTAATCTTTTTCATATTCATCAGGTGTAATGTGAGTCTGAGAACTAAAAACAACACGCTTTTAAATTAATGATTTTTTTTTTTATGAAAACTGTGCCTACTGTAAATCAGATGAATTTATTTATGTGAAAATTCGAAAGTATTATTTTATAATCGGAATATTTAAAAATATGCTGTTTTAAAAAAATACTAGTATATAAAATACACCACAAAAACAGTTCAATTGGTCAAATTTACAAAATGCTTAAATTTCAAAATATAATATGAAAAAATGGTAACACTTTACAATAAGGTTCATTAGTTAACATTAGTTAACATGAACTAAGAATGAACAATACTTCTGCAGCATTTGTTTATCTTAGTTAATATTAATTTCAACATTTACTAATACGTTGTTATTAAAATCAAAGATTGTGTTTGTTAACATTAGTTAATGCACAGTGAGCTAACATGAACAAACAATGAACAGCTGGATTTTTATTGACTAATATTAAAAAAAGATGAATAAATACTGTAACAAATGTATTGCTCATTGTTATTTCATGTTAGTTAATACATTAACCTTATTGAAAACCTTAAGTTACCAAAAAATGTCTTAATATAATATGCCATAAAAATGTATTTACATCCTCAACCTGCAAATAACAGATACACCATAAAAAGTTGAATTTAGTTATATTTATAAAATTCAAAATTCAAAATTTAAATGTAAAAAAAATGAAATAAAATAAAAATTCAAATCTTTTTCTAGCTCTATCAGTTTAAAGCTACATAAAACAACCGCAATTGCCTCTATATGACAGCAGGAATCAGGCTAATTGCGTTGTTGTGTGGATGTTGTAAATGAGGACTCATGATGGTATTGCGGGAAAACAAACACCTTCTGTTCAGCTTTCAAGTATAACATTCTCTCATGATGCAAAAACATTCCCCACAGTCTTGACTGTCAGATTGATGGACGCTTATATTTATTTACCTATTTATCTGTTTGGGGGAAACGGAGTCTTTAACTTCCAGCTAGTTTTACCCACGAGCTAAAGCGGGAAGTAAATGATCCTAAGCCGTCACGGACAGCAGCAGAACGGACCTTGTTATGAGGAGACGCTAAGGTGTGACGGGGGGCTTGTTTGCACAAAGCTTTAGCTCCTTTTGCCCCACGGCAACGTTAGGCAAAAACACCCTGCCTTTTTGTCTCTTTCCTTCTGGACAGCTCCCAGGTAAAGCGTGCTGTCGCCAGCCAGTTGCACACCTGTGGAAAGTTGCTCTTCTCTTCTTGTCCGTCCTCCCCCTAACCTCACTCATCTGACCTGTAACAAGGATCAGTTCACACCTCTGCTCTGTTTGTTTGGCTTGTCCTGTCAAACCATCCCCCCAAATGAATCCCAATAACTCTATGTCAGAAAGATGTAACCCCTCCCCCACCCACATCCCTGTCCTTGGGCTGCATGCTGACAGAGTCTCATGGGGGTGGAGGAGCACAGGAATGTGAGAATTATTCCTTTGGACCTGCTGACTCCCTCATTTGAGGGGTAACACATTAAGAATAGTCACCGGATCATCTAATTGGTTCCTTTGTGGTACTATGTGAATTCCTTTGTGTAGGAAACAGCCAGCTAATCACTTAGCGTTAGCTTTTTCTGCTTTCCTTAGTGATAAGTTGCAGACTTTGGGCCCTTAAGACCAAACCTATAGTCGCCCTTTGCGCCCATGGGGTGTAGATTCAGTACCCTTCATACCTTTGCAGGCCTTTCTGTGAGAGATGGGCTTCGACATGTCTCTGTAGTAGCCCTCTTTGCAGTAGTGGCAGTGGCGACCTGCCGTGTTGTGCCGGCAGTTCAGGCAGACTCCTCCGCTTTTCCTCCCGGAGAGTTTGTAAAGCTCCATGTTGAAACGACAGCGCCTTGCATGGAGGTTACAATTGCAGGCTGCGGAAAAGAAAGAAGTTTAAAGTTTAAACAGCATATCCTTTATCACAGCCAAGTACAATCAAATCAGAAAATCCAAATACAGACTAGTCACAAAAATATGTTCCCTTCTTTTTTTCTATTCGAGTTTGAGTGCAAATTTAAGGACTGTAAGCAACATGCCATAATGCTTAAACAACGGAAATAAGGTGCTGCATGATCAGCATCAGTCCCTTGACTGGCTCTTTTGGAAAGATTTCTGAAAAGCCAATGTAACAGAATAATACAACTTTTAGAAAGGTTACAATGCAGGTGTGTACACTACTGTTAAAAAAGTTTTTTTTTTTTGGAAATGCTCAGCATGGCTGCTTTTATTTGATCAAAAATATAGTACAAACAGTAATATTGCGAAATTATTACAATTTAAAATAACTATTCTAATAACTATTCTATTTGAATATTGCTTAAAATGTCATTTATTCCTGTGATGGTAAAGCTGAATTTTCAGCATCATTACTCTAGTTTTCAGTGTCACATGATCCTTCAGAAATCATTTTTAATATGCTGATTTGGCGCTTAAGTAACATTTCTTATTATTATCAATGTTAAAAACAGTTGTGCTGCTTAATATTTTTGTAAAAACCGTGATTCTTTGATGAATAAAAAAATCAAAAGAACAGAGTTTATTTGGAATTGAAATCTTTTGTAACATTCTTAATGTATTTATTGTTTAATGTACTTTTGATCATTTTAATGCACACATTTAATTTAGATTTACTAGATTTAATTTTACAGCATCACTTGAAGCACATCTTCAGGTTGACATTATGTTCAATGTAAGCTATATAGCCTACTAAAGATTTCGACACCCAAAGCTATATTAAACTTTTTTATAACTATTTTTTTCAGAGTTCGGTTGAGTACCAACTATAGGCACTCCACATGCTTAAAAGTCATTCGATCAGGAATGAACTGAAGTTTTCTAATCATTATACAGGCCTCAGTTTGACAGCTATGTCTTTACCAACTGCAGCAAATGAAGTGCCAGGGAATTAACTTCTGGTAATGAGGTCAGTTTCTGAGCTTTTTCCCTGACCAGGCCTGCTCTTTTCCAATGATGCCAAACAATATCAGACAGGCTCTCCAATTACCATTCCATTCCCAATCCTCACCATGCACAGGAAGCTGTGCTCCTGCTTGTACTAATGAAGAAAGTCGCTGCCACCAAGTTTAATTACTGTCTGATGTTTATTCATGACTGATTTGTGTGCAGACATGTTCTCTTTCATTAGGCCTGGGTGAGACATTGGTGTGGCTCCTCCTCATGTATTATTCAACAATAAATCCCAACCCTCCTACAAAAATGCTTTGGGCTGTTCAAGCACAGACAACTGTTGGCAAGGCATAGCTGATGCACATTCTCCGATCAACATCAACTGTGTTTATTTGCTCTGATGCTAGGAGACTTCAAGACAAAATAAGCATTTTGATGAGAGGGCATACCAACTTACAAAAGTGAACGCAGTAACTACACCAACACTGGAATGGAAAGAAAATGGCTTTAAAGTTGTTGGGTTTTTTTTTTTTGTGATTCAATAGCCTATCATTTTTCACACTTAATTTTCTATGATTGTAGTTGAATAGTTTTTGAAGGACCCCCAAATATGATGATCCCCTTGCAAGGTACCCCCTTCCTAAAATAAAGGCAGCTTTATATTTTTCATGTATAAAAGCCAACCTTATTAAATATTATCTGGAAAATATTTCATTTATATTGATAGTGAAAACTTTCTACCCACTGTTAGAATACAGTTAGATGTACTGTATATTAGAGGAGCATTGGTAGCACTTTATTTTTTTTTTCATCTATATACTATGTGCTTACTATAATAAGGTATTAACCCTAAGGCTAACCGGTAACACTTTATTTTACAGTATCATTGTTATAAATGTTACATGTAGTTACTATAGTAATAATAACTATAAATTATGAATAGTTACATGCATCTAACCCTAAACCAAACCAAACCCTATAATAATTACTCAGCACTTAAATGTGTAATTACAGTGTAATAAAGTCACCTTAAAATAAAGTGACTATTCAAACTATTAACAGAATAAAATAATCACAATTAGGACCAGATTTACTAAACAGAGCAAATTAGCATGAGAGCGCAATTCCATAAAAGCACAGATGGGAGTGGATGACGCAAATACCAGTAAATTGATGAGCGCAAACCTTAGTAAATCGCCTTGCTTGATTCATTTAAATACTTTCCTCCCATAAATTTTGCGTCTGAAAGGGAAACCCCTACATATGCAATAATGTCAGCCTCAAAAATAACTGTGTCCACGTCTTTTCAGCGCTAATTTCTTAATGTCTTCAGTAAATCCTGACAGTAGGGGTTTTTTTACACCAAAAGAGAGTTTGCGCTGGCTCTAGCTGTAAATCTGGCCCTAAATCTCATAATTTCAGTCTTTAGACAAAGTGAAAACAGTTATATTGTAAAATATTAAGTTGGGTCATAACTTGATTTTGACAATATGTGTAGTTACTGCATTTTGCCTGGCAGGGGATTATATTTCAATTCTTGAAATCAAGTTAAAGGAGCAATCCGGTTTTCATTCTTATTTTGACACTTAGTCCGTTTCCTGTTCACTTGAGTACAATGTTGTCAATTTAGTAAAGAGTGATTTTTTTGGGAAAAACTAAAAATACTCTTGGCTCATCTCCACAGATTTTCCACTTGCTGCCAAAAAAAAATGAATACTTGAAATAGGTTTTTCGAGATGCCTGCAGGACATAAAGAACGATAATTCGGCCCGTCCTAGAAGTGTCTCCTCTTCAAACTTACTCCATGCACGGCTTGTTTGCTTTCAAACAGGCATACTGTTGGTATTAATTCTGTGGAAACTGATCCTTCCTACCCTCCAGCTATGGATTATTCACTTTTGCTAACAAGGCAAATGCGGTCCACTATGCAGCCTCCGGCTTCTTTAAATTTCTACAGACTTGCTGAACTTATTGATAAACAGAAAATCCGAGTTGTTTTCTCTGAAAATCAAAATGGCACCACATTTTATTACTTTTCGAAGGCACACAAATACCTTATATTGCTATTGGAGAGGCATAAAACTGAGAAAACTAATCACAACAGCATGTTTTACCAAAGTAATGAGAAAAATCTGTTATTACAATGACATCACCCTAAAACCTTTCAGTTGTATTCTTTCTTCCTTCATAACATGATTTAAAACAATCTGCGGTAAAAGAAGTGATGTTTTATACAGATTGGGCGGCATGCGATTGTAATTTGTTGCAGTTGCTACAGTCAAAAAGTAAATTAAATTAAGGATCATTTTGATTTCATTTATTATTTACTAATAGATTAGGCGTTATCAATTTAATTTGGTTATTATTGTATTATATTATAAATTATTTCTTTTCAATTTCTATGAGGATAACAGCTGTAAAACACTGTTGTAGCATCACCATGCACCTAAAAGAGCTGAAAGGAAATTGCACTGTCAACATGTGAGGCTATTGGTAGTCTTTGGCACACGCCGTTTCCTCTTGCCCTCAGTGATGAAAAAACAACCTCAACACACACAGGGCAGCTGGGGTAAGCCGTTTCAGTGCTCTACCTCATGGTTTCCTCATTCTAGAGATTGCGATTGTTGTGATACGACCCTGTCCGTATGAAAACACGAAGCATACGCTCGGCTCGCACCTGCTCTTTTACAGGCATGCAGGATTCAGGGTGGCTGCCTCTCAATGGGAGCGGATACAAAGCGGCTGTACATTAGGTCGTCCCCCCACGATCAACTCACTGTCAGACTCATTTTGTTTCCCTTTTTCTGCTTCAGGTTTGCTCATTTCGCCCTTCTTTCATTCATTCTGCCCTCTGACACCCACTCTCACACCTTGTTCCCGTACCTTTGAAGTGCTTTCAGACTCACTAATCTAGTCATGTCATCTGCCTTGAAAGCATGATCATAATTTAAACGTTGCCCTGTATGACGGAAAGAAGATTACAGACGCTTTTGGAAGTGGGAGGAAAAGCTCATCCCTATGGTGGTACTTCCTAACCACAGAGTGGAACAGCATCTGTCTTAACAGAATGAAAGAGTAGCTAGAAGTCCAACCTGGCTGGGGAAGCAGAACACTCGCAGTGGATGAAAACCCTCATCAGTGAAGCCGACAAAACAACTTCTCACTTGTAGCTACACATCCACTTAGCCGATAAACCCCGGGCAGAGATAAGCGCGTGAGATGACTCGTCTGATTGACTGGGTTGGGGAGAAAGCCAAACCAGATGCGTTTTGTCTCTTTCCCCTCTTTAGTTTGGCTTAGCTTTCAGAGAGGTTGATAAACACGTACAGCCGTGAGGAAAGAGTGTAAGGTGATAGCTTTCCAGAGAAGCTAATTGGTTTTGTTACCGCGTTAAGAATGTTCTAAGAAGAGAGAATTAGAATCTTGGTTTTGCTTTGCTTGATGTTATTTGTTAGAATCTTTTTTTTTTTTTTTTCACTTTTTATCTGTAGCCGATTTGTATTTTGTTTGATATTTGAACAAAGATCAAAAACAAAATGATAATGAAGATTAATTCACCAACATAAATTTCGGGTTACACTTTACAAGGTTTCATTAGTTAACATTAGTTAACTACTTTCGTGAACATGAACTAAGAATGATCAATACTTCTACAGCATTTATTGATCTTTGTTAATAATAATTTCAACATTTACTAATGCATTTTTCAAATCAAATGTATTTGTTAACATTAGTAAATGCACTATGAACTAACATGAAAAAACAATGAACTGCTGGATATTTATAAACTAATATTAACAAATATTAATACACTGTAACAAATGTATAGCTCATTGTTACTGTAGTTCGTGTTAGTTAATACATTAACTAATCTCAACAAATGACACCTTGTTGTAAAGTGTTACCAAAATTGTGTGTAATAAAACAAATTAATGAATGCCTGTACACACACACACACACACACACACACATATATATATATATATATATATATATATACTATATAAAAATTGTTCATACAAATTTTATGTTGTTGAATGAATTCGAAATAAATTATTAAAAGAAACACTTTTCTCTTTTATTTAAAAAATATATATTTTTCTATAATAGCCTATAATTCTGCATGTTTTTCCTCATTTTTTATTTTTATAGTTGTCTTCTATTTTGCTAGTTCCATGTCTCTTATAGCATTTTGTGGTCTTTTCTTCTTACATAATCACATTATTTCAACTCCAATCGATACGTAATGCCCATTTATTTATTTGTTTGGAATGTAGGACTCTTTGTCGGCGTTTATTTGTCAACAATAACTTCCTCACATTACAATTGAAAGAGCCAGCAGACTCCTCTCTGCTAGTGACCGCTCATTTCCTTCCTCTGCAAACATGAGGATTTCCTCAAACACTCTGTTAGTGTTTGAATTAGTTGACGTAGATTAATGTTTTTTTCCACGCCAATGCATTTGGTTGAAGTTATCAGCATATCACCCCGTTTATTAGGTATGAGTGTATTTAGGATGAGATTTTTGTTAACCACACTTCATCAGAATTAGTTTGGGCAATCTTCTCTTCTCTTCCTGAAAAGACGAAACATACCAATAAGTAAGCGGGGATTAATGCTCGCTCTCTTACACTCTTTGTAAAAGTGTGCTGTATAAACAGTGTCAAACTAGAGGCAATTGGTAATTCTCCTCCGTTATCAGGGATATTAGTCCAGCACTCAACACTATTGGCCTTTTTTTCTCTGAGCCTGTCAGACAGAGGGAAGATAAAAAGACGTCACCTCTTACACATAATTCGGAGATTACAGCTGTTGATTCAGCCATTTGAGTGAGGGGTGTTGAAAGCATCAGATTTTGATGTTTTTCACCTCATATTTTAATACATTTGATGTTAAAGCTGAACATAGGCGTAAAAAAAAAGAAGCAGAAAAGTAGGTGATTACACCTTTGTACACTTTTTTTAATCAATGAAACATTACGCTTGGTGAAGCGTTACCAAAATGGTGGTGCACTGCATCAAATGGGGGTAAAAACAAACCCGCATTCCGTGACTTAGAGCTAAAATCCACTCCCAGCTCATACATCCTTCAGAAGAGAAACATCTCAGGCATGTGATGTCTGTCTGCTCCGACACCATCTCAGGTGTGAGGCTTGACCTTCAGTGTCAAAAAGCACCAGTCATATGTCGTGAACTCTAGGGCGTGAGATCTTTCCTGTACCGGGGGTCGGTACCACCAGCCCGAACTAGACTCAATACCAACACCTAACACCGTCCCATCAGAGAAGGAGTTACGCCGAGGGGTGGAAGAGGACCCATCCATAGCTAGTTTAGTTTTAATCTGTGTGTGCCCTTTTAAGTAATGCGATTAGCCCCTGAGCCATGTAAGACTTAATGAGAAAATATTGGATATCACCACATCAGCCTTGTTTTGGTTTGGTCGTCTTTCAGCGAAGTTAAACATGGGGAGTGTGCTTGGGTGGTTGTATGACATGGAGTGTGTGTGTGTGTGTAAGTGGAATGTAAGAGTTTATGTGTGCCTGCACATGCGTTTTTCGGATGTTGCGTCATTTCAAGGTTTTTTTGCTCTGGGCCTTAAATCAATACTGGCAAAAAAACTTTCCCCACAGTACATATGCATTTTCTTCATCACTGAGACAACGATGAACGTTAGCATGGTGGTTCTGTGGTCAGCCAAAGATATTCAGTGGTTTGGTCGCAGAGACTAAGAGTAATAAATTCAATAAAATAGAAGCTTGTAAACTTCATGCCATATATTTCCTCGGGCAGTGTCAGTCGAACTTTCTTTTTTTTTAATCGTTCATTATTTGCTCACCCAAAATGAAATAAAAATAAAAAGGAATAAAAAGGGGAAATATTTGAAGACTCTACTGATCACTTCTTTTCATGCCATTAAAATGAACTACAGTGCAAAAGGAACTCTAAAAAAAAATACTTTTTCATTAGTTTTTTACTTGTTTTCAATTGATTTTACATTTTTTTCAAAGTAACTTTTTTTGTTTTTTAGAGTTTTAGATATTTTAATTGTAAAATAATGCTAAAATAGTAAGATTAGGATTTTTCAGCTTTTCATAAAAATGCAAAAGCACTGTAAAAAAAAGTTGTATATTTACCTTGTGGGCTATATTTAATTTATACAAATTATAATATAGTTGGTTTGCTTGAGAAACAGTGATATTTAATTAATCCTTCACTGAAAATCTTGATGATAGTCAGTTTCTCACCACGAGCTATCATATGATTTCATTTGATATTGTATGATGAGACTTGCAATAGTTGTTATAGGCCTACAAATTTTTTCTCCTTTTGTGTTTTATCAAATACAGAAAATCATATGCGGTAACAACATGACACTGTGTAAATGGTGACAGAATTTTAATTTTTGTTAAAACTATATTCCTTGAAGGGTACATGGAACTTGCAGTCACTTTATTATAGTCGCACAGGCTAAAATAAAGTGCCTCGGTGACTTTTGATGCCTTTGCAATATGATTGCATCTTTAATTGTTCAATAAACAGAACAGACCATTGCTGTACGCATTACTATTAATACATACAGTAGAACATGAATCAATAAAGTTTCAGATGTCTCTCCTTTTCTGTCTACTATATTTTCCTGTCTTTGGAGGCTCTCTGGCTGACTGCCATATGAATGTGATGTTGACACTACTTGGTGATGGTTAAGCGCTTTGTTTGTGTCGGTTTGATTTGCTGCTCTCGTATTGGAAATATAAAGACCACACTGGAGCCAGTTATCCGATTCACACTTCTTGTTTATAGGGAAATCATCACTTCACTCACATCGTGGTTTTTCTCAAACCAATGAATGTTTTACTTTTAATCTAATAATAATGGAAAACATTGTTTTCATTATTATTGGAGAACACAACAATGAAAGATACACTGTGCTCTCTGTGCTCATATGGAATCTCCTGTCAAATTTGACTTGCTTTTCCAGATTTCATACCACTGATTGTAACAGCATGCTACTCTTGCTGTTTGCTTCAGTTAAAGAGGCTGTTGGAGATCTGGGTTACAATTTATTTTAAGGTGTCCGTGTTACAGTGTAATTATGCATTTAAGTACTGTGTAATAATAATTAACTTGGCCTATGTACTTACTGTAGGGATAGGGTTAGGATTGGGGTTTGGTTTAGGGTTAGTTGCATGTAATTATGCATAACTAGCCTAGTTATTACCACAATAACTACATGTAACATATGTAACAAGAACACTGTAAAATAAAGTGCAGAGCTCTGCTTATCTGTTGATAAAGAAAGTGCTTTCATACATAAAACACTGTTTCAATATGCTTCAAATATATACACAGAAAATGAGTGTATGTATCTATGATCTAATATCTAAATTAATTATTTTGGCAGAAATATTGAGTTATAAATTATAATGTAAAATTATAAAATCATATTACACAATACTTAACATGTGCAAAAAGATATATGTTTTGAAAATACATCAAGTTGAATTAAAAGCAATACTGGAGTTTTCCCAATGCCCTGACATTTTGTCAGTCACGCTGTCATTTTGTCGACAAGAAACATACCTGTCTGAGATTATTTATGCTTTATGTAGACAGCTGTCTGCACCTTTGTGAAGGAAAATGTAAACATTAAAAATTCCTCTTAAAAATATAAACAGCTATTAGCCAAATCATGACTCAAATCTGGAATGCTTTTAATGAGTCCCGGAAAAAAATGAAAAACCTTTACAAATCACATGTTTAGAGAGTGAGGTACCACCTCTCCTCCAATCCCGGAGTGAACCAGTGTTAGATTTCCAAACTATCACCTTGGCATGAAATAAACAAATAAAAGATTAGAGGAGTTGAGGCAGCCAGGAAAAGAACATATTACCATTGGAGTCTTTGATCAGACGAACTGGTGTGGACACACTGGAGAATAACAGCGGGGGGGATCACGTCCCACACGTCAACAGTATATTTCTAACAGGACACACATTTCAGGCAGTGCCTCTCTTCTCCACCCAGCATGCTGAGAGAGCTGAAGAGCGTTGAAGCTTTTGTTTCCACCTGTATGTGAACCCCAGAGTCAAACGGACCTCACTCAAGCCCTTTGAGTCCTAATTCAACACAAATGCGAGTGCTGTCAAACAGAGAATCACTCCACACGGCAAAAACTCTCACATGCGCATGCACCCAAACACGCACAACAACCTGTCTTCGCTTTGTAAGAGCAGCCTTCATCCCCCCCTCCCCCCAAGAAAAAAACAAACATATTTATATGTATGCTGCATGAACTTTAAAAATTGCTCTAATTGGGTTCAGCCTACATGTTTATCAACATAAACTCCCAGATCAGCACACTGACATTTAAATGAATAACTGCAAATGTGTACATTTTTATTGACAACCAAACAGCATAACCTTTTAATGTCATTCCAACTCCTGGGATGATATCTGCTGCATTATTCATCACTGGCTGCAGAATGCTGGGATTATGACTTATGTACCTCCGGTTCTTCATAATTATAAATTCATCCACATGGGAGCCCGAGAGCACTGCTGTGCCTGACTGCTGTTGGTTAGTAATAAAACATGCTCAGTTTTGGCAATGAATTCAAGAATATGTGAATATTGGAGGTTTTGGAGGGACTCCCTCTTTCGAATAGACTTTAATACACTTTCCTGCTTTAATACACTTCCAGCCGCTGGCTTAACATATCATATCAACACACACATTTCATCCTAAAATATTTCCTTCTCAAAACCTTCCAACCTCCGAAAGATGATTGGTGGGTGAGCTGAAATGAGGAAACGTCCCCTCTCTAGGTTTGTATATACAATCATGTTCCGTTTTATCTTATACTTATCAACAAGAAATCAATAGTAAAATTTTGGATTATAGATTATATTATTTTGTTAAGAAAAAGTCACATAAATGTACATATTTGATGTATATTTTGTGTAACTTATTTTTTAATTAGCTTATTGTTTGCCTATTATTTTAGACTATTGTATAGTGAATAATGTTAACCTAAAAATGTATAATGTTTAAATGTTCTCAGGGTATTCAAGTCACAAATATTATTCGAAGCTCACTGTGTCACAGCAACCCGATCTCACGGCAATTCGTACGAATTTTACGAGGTGGTTAATTCGTACGAATGACCTACCCCTGACCCCGCCCCTAAACCTACCCATCACGTGGGTGTAGACAAATCGTACGAGTGAGGTCGTACGAATTAGCCACCTTTTAATCACTCGTACGAATTCAAACGAATTGGTCGTGAGATAGCGTTGGTCACAGGATGGTTAACAAATGCAAGGAGACGAGGATCTATAGTTGCAGCAGTAGAACTTTAAAAAAGAAGCAAAATACTCAGGATAACAGGAAAACACTGGAGAAACAGAAAACAACCATTAACGCAACCAGAACAGACAAAACAGAACTGAAACTGAGGACTATACAGACACAAGGCTAAATGAGGAACCAAACAAGACACATGCGAACGTAATCAATTAACAAATCAGAAACCATAGAAACAAACTAGCAAAGGAAATCAAATTAATAACTATGACAACAAAGGAACTGAAAATACTCAAGCACTGAATCAAGGGGGCTGTTTACACCTGGTACCTTCATGCGTTCTTTCTGATCGGATAGCTAACTGATTTGCTAAAAAAATGGTTCAATTTACACTTGGCCACATAAATATGTCTCCGCAAAACGAATATAAATCCGATCTTCAATTCCAGCGCTATGTGCAAAGTTCAGACCAATGAAATCAATATATGAGCTGCATTTTATTTATCACTAATTTCAAGAAAGAGCGGCATCTGCACTGGTAAGATCATTAAGAATCACTACTTTTAATGAAAGATAATTGTGTGTTGAGCGTCTGCAATTTACTTTTAGTTTCATTTGCGTTAGTTTGCACATTGACTTGCTGAAGAGATAGTTGCATTAGCGCTGTCATATCTGGCTATAACCTGTCATATAGCCTATAACACAATCTCACGTGTTTGTTTTTTAACATTTTGGGAGGAGTAAAATACATATGTAGTTTCAACAACTAGATGCATTTACGCTTGACCAGTTTCATGTGGAATGCGTATTTGAGTGATCGGATTTAAATCCCTCTCAAAAGCGTTTCAGGGTGCATTTACACCTGTTTTTTTTTCACGATCGAATAGCTATCCGATTAGAGAAAACGCATTAAGTGACCCAGTGTAAACAGGCCAAAGGTTGACACTTTATACATTATATGGTTGCAGGCATGAGGTGCACTTTTAATTCATGTTTTAATTCTATTTCAGTTTATTTCAGTTTGTACATTACCAAAAGTGGTTATATCCGAGTGGGTGAGTTATTTACTTTGTAATCAGTCTATACAATTCTATCAGTGTGACACATTCAAGTTGATTTGTGGCACAGTTGTGACAGGATAATCAGCCAATTACAGTGATGCCAAGTGGCACTCCTTCTCTCATGTGAGCTTTTGCATGTTTGGTGCAATTTTCTCACATTCATGCAGGTTTAGACTTAAACGAGTACACCAAGGAAGGAAAAAAAGACACAGCTTTCCTCTGAAATTCGCTGATGTCAGTGTTGGGTCCCACTTTATGTTAGGTAGGCCTATTTTTAACTACTATGTACTAACATTTAAATCAATCATTTGATACAATGCACTTTCATCTTTTTTTTGTACATTATACATGTATTATTATAATTACCTGTATGCATTTACATCTGTAATTAATTTATGTAATTACTGCTCTAATTACACTGTTGACCCTTCCCTTCCCTTTTAACCCACTCTTAAACCTACCCATACCACTAAACCTGTCCGTAACTTTACCCAATTCCCACCTCAATAGCAGCAAAAGCATTTTTCAATACAACATCAACACAATAAGTACATTGTACTAATATTTTTTTATTTAAGTATAGTAGTTTAAGACACCAAATATAAAGTGTGACCCAGTGGTTTGCAGATGTTTTCATATTTTGTTTTTATGTGTTTTGTCTAGTATTTTCTCACACAGTTTTAGATACTTCGTCATGTCCAAGTTGGCGATGCTCAGAATAATTAGTAATTTCATTTTCAGCTGCTCCAGCATGACAGAATTATTTTTTTCCATTTCTGCTGTAAGGACTCTAAGTTTCGGGGGCTCTTTGTTATTTATACATAATGTTCTCTATATCTTTATCTCACTCTTTCTCTTTCTTTCGGTCTGTTCTTTTGTTATGAAGATATTAAGTAGGGCCAGTGTGATAAGAAGGATGGATCTGAATGCTTGGAAACTAATAAGGGTTTCAGGTCAAGAGGCTCCTAAGGGTTTTAGAACCACAACAAAGAAGACTTAATGGCCTCCACTTTCCAGTATTAGCACCCATTTAATGACCAGCTTGCCCCCTCGTTAGGGATGATCAGCTGTTCCAAACCGTGCACCACATAATAGACACATAAAGATGAGAAAAGATCCAGCTTTCGGGCTACGGCAGCACAGAAAGCAGTGTTTACACAACAATACTGCAATTTCACTGCACATATCTGGCAACTAAGCTATTTCCTGGGACGCCTCTCTATAAATCGATGTGCTAAATGAAATTGCAGTATCTGAACCATCATTTGCCATGAAAGCAGTTAGTTTGGATGCTAATGGATGAAGTGTTACACTGAACATGATTCCATCGTCCAAGGCTTATGTTAAAAGGATATTTATTTTATTACCTTGTCTGTCTTGGTTCATTGCTTTAAACATCGTAAAATTCTTCTTGAGCTACGATCATGAGCAACAAGACTAAAGGCAATTCATCACAAGATCTGAGGCATTAAACAAATCAACTTAGCAGCAGTCCTGTTATATTGCCAACAACAATAATACATTTATGCTTCTCTCTGAAATGGTTCTTGTGTAGCCTTAATAGTACCATAGTCCATTGAGTAAAACCTGCCGACTGAGAACCTGCAAACACTGTGAGCCAAAATGGAGTGGTGTCAAAAGGCACCAGGCATTAAGCCTCAGTGTCTGTTTGAGCTTAGTTCTGTGAAACTAAGTGATTGCTCAACTCCTTGTCACAGATATCACATTCATTTGGAATGTTGGCAATCTGAGCTATAGCATGTAGTCATACGTTGCTACCTTGGCACTCAGAGAAGAGAAAAGGGGAACTCTTTATGAAGACATTATCTTGTCAAATTAGTCACTGAAGTCATTGATAATGTTGCAGAGCTGTTGGTGTGGCAGTTTTATGAGAAAATAACCATGTTAGAAAATTACAGTGATAATTCTTTCCCCTCAGGCCAGGGAAAGACCTCCTGAGTCGTATTGTATTGTTACAGTCTCGTATTAATACTGTATGGCAAATCAAAGGCCTAAATGTGCTTTGAAATTGTTTTGGGATGTCTCATGTCTCAAGTAAGAAAACGTAAGAAAAAAAAAACGTTTATTTTTTATTGCATAAAACATACAACACATATATAACATATATAACACATATGCATATGTATATAAGTGTTAAATATATATAGCTATTTAATGTAACAACTGCAGGCAATCTCTTTCAATATATAGTAAAAGACTTCCACATAAACTATGATGGAAACGTCTCAGAGTTACATGTAACCCAGTTCCCAGAGATGGAAACGAGACACTTTGGGAACATTTTCACTCTGAAATGGTGTCTGAAGCATGTGTGAAATCTCTTCAATCCTGTTGGACTACAGAGGTTTATGACCACAAAGACCATAAAAGAGCACATACGTCACGGAATCTCCAGATTCTAATTGTCTGAAGAAGCCGCAAAGGCGTGCTTAAAGTATTGCAATGTGACACTGTGTGTCGTTGACGCTATGGAAACATAATATCCACGCCGCCATACTGAGAGGACGCCTCCACCACAGGTTTTGAAAAGGATACACAAGCACAAAAGGAGGAATCAACCCGAATGAGATCCTGGGCTAGCATTCACATCCACACTATAAATCCAGATGAATCCATTGAATCCATTTCCAAACTGTTGAACCCCATGAATGTATACGAAGAGGATCAGCTAGTGTCTTAGAAGAGGCTACACCCCTAGTGGACTGGGCTAGTGGAATGGTGCCTAGAGGTGGAGCCATACTGCACGCCTCATATACAAAATAAATCACATCAACAATCCATTGCAACAAGCACTGCTTGGTAGCAGGAACAGTTGATCGGATTTACTCCACACTTCCTGAGGTGTCAACGTGAATCCTTAGTGCCCTGACTGGACATACGTGAAGCCTCTCCTGCTCCACAAGTCAAACAGCAGAGGGAAGAAGGCTTGAAGAACGACCGGATGAACAATCGAGAAAGGCATGTTTGGAATGTAACCCGACCTCAGGTGCAATATCATTTTGACCAGTCCAAGGGCACAATCTAACAACAGACAACTGATTGGCCTGCAGATCTCTTAATCTATTAAGCAAAGTAATGCCAGAGACATAGCCACCTTGAGAGTCAGAAACTGCTCAGAGGCTGACTCCAAAGACTCAAAGGGCCCAACACGGCAGTGAACTGGGTCAACGTGATGCTGAGCGCACTATGATACAAGAGACTCCACCTTAAGGCTTAAAGTTTCCTCATGGAGAGAGCTCTAGTTTTTAGGATGGTCTCAACAATCTCAGTTGAGAGACCAGAATCTATGTGCTGGTACCCTACAGAGGCCAGACTCACAGCTTCCAAGTTTTGGGCAGAGAGTGGAGAATGGACGGAAGGAGAGTCTTTCAGGGGACACATTAGGTCCAATAACCAGATTCGGCCGTCCAAAACGGAGCAACTTATAACAGGATAACTCAGTGGGAATGGCTTCTTAATGTCGAATTTTGAGGTGATAATGTCAGGCAGAGAGGATGACTCTATACTAGTGTGCTTTGCCCCTAAAGCAAACCTGCCGAAGTGAGTCATATAACCTCATTCCACAAAGACACAACTGGCAGAAGTTACCACGCTGCCAAGCGTTCTCCGGAAGAAGGAAATGATCCATTCGGTGCCCTGAAACAGCTTGCTGGCAAGGAACAACTGAACATATTGACTGGAGGGACTAGTTGTGAGGGGAGTGGCCTAAACTGTCTAGGGGGGCTGACTGCCCGAACAACCTATAATGTCCCAATACCCTCTGTAAGAGGGGGCGGGTGCCACACTCCAGCAACATTGCTGGGTGGAGACAGGTGAAAACACCTACTGGAGACTGCTGCTCCCTGAAACCCTGAAGTGGCTGGGTGGTGAAACTATCTCATGAGGGCATCAGAAGAGAATGGACACATGACTTTTTTGTTGTGAAACATTCCCACCGCATGGGGTGCACCCTCAACATCCTGCGGTCACTGGTGTCAAGTCTCTTTCAAACAATCTTTAGAGGTTAACCACAGAAACCCCCCTGCAGTGACCATTTCAGCATAGAGCGGCCAATAACACAGGCCATCTACTTGGGGCATGGAGGGCCAGTTCCGTGGCCCAGCGGTAGTATTCCTCTAAACCTCTCAGAGTGAAATCTTATCAGAAGATCAACATGGTATGCCAGAAAAACCACCACGGTGTGCAAGAACATGCTCGGCAACACGAGATCCGGGCTGCACTATATGATGTATGGTGCTCTGGACATTCTGAAATGCTAGTGCCAAAGCCTATCATCAAAAAATCACCAACACACATATGGCATCTGCCACCAATAGCTAGCAAACATGAAGTTTGTCAGAGTGTTTGTGTTTGTTTGTTTGTTCTAAACCTTAATTTGTTCATTTTAAAGTATCCATAAATTCCTTTTGGATTTTTCTATTTTCCCTGGAACTGGCAAAATTGTTTTCTTGAACACATGGTAGGCTATTCCCTAGTGAAAAAACTTATACCAAAATATATTTAAAATGCATTTATTTCATACTAAGTATACTACAAATCCATTAACATATTTACTGACATCGCTTTAGACTGATATACATTTTATAATTAACTTTATTTGGAGTACTTCTTTGTTTCTTTCTTTCTTTCTTTCTTTCTTTCTTTCTTTCTTTCTTTCTTTCTTTCTTTCTTTCTTTCTTTCTTTCTTTCTTTCTTTCTTTCTTTCTTTCTTTCTTTCTTTCTTTCTTTCTTATTTTTTTCTTTATATTAAGCACCTAAATATGTAAATGTATTTGTAGTATGCTTAATATAAAATAAATGTATTTCACATACATTTTGTTATATTTATTTTTCACTAAGGGATATTCAGATTTTTTCACATAAATTAAATTTCCAACTTGAATGGAAACAGGGCTACTGACACATAATGTAAGCTGTATCCACACTAAACCAACTCCCTTTTTTTCCAAACTGCTATACCATATAGGCACTTTGAGACAGAGGCTCTTACACTACAGAAAGGAAAGTCCATCCCCAAAAACAGTGGTGACTCAATCCAAATGCTGTGGAGGAGGAATCGGATCGGTTGTGTTTCCACACCCTCCGGATTCAAGGATGATTCGCAAAGTTTTTAAGACAGATGACGCCCAAGAAATGAAAGCCCATGTAGGAGAAGTCGGCTGTTGTCTTAGGCAGCAACTCTACTCCACAGTCTACATCCAGTTTACCACCTGCTGTGGTATTTGCATTGCAGCGCTAGTTCCCTAAAACTCAAATAACTCTGGCGTTTTCTGTAAATGGCTTTCGGGAAATGGCTTCTGGGATACCACGATTGGTATTGGCACTTTTTAGTTAAGGGTTTAAGTATCTTTATGGCCAGGAAATCACATATGAATGTGTTTAGGACAAAAAGTGATGGTCTTCATTGATAATGCATGGACCACATCTGATTATTACAATGACATTATTACAGACAATTCCTATTGTTTATGGAATACTTCAGTATTTATTATACGGTAAATGATTCATCCATGCACATCATTGGACAAAATCCTGTCCTACATTTTCTTCTGGTTTGAGAAGCCATTTCAATGGGATATTATACATCACAATAGGGAAGAAAAGAGTCCTTTCATGTCGACTTAAAATATTAATGTCAGGTTAAAAATAAAGCTAGACTGTGTAAACTATTTAATAAAAATATATCAAATAAATGAAATGAGAATGATGGGCTGGGAATATTGTTTCTGACTCTATATGGACCCTTTTCACAGACTGTGATGATGCGTTTCCACTGTTTTTTAAATCAAGCAAAGTTTTTATATTTTCATTTAAAAAAAATTATGTACATCTATTACACTATACTTTGTGTTTTATTACTTATACTTAATTATACCCCCTACTTAATTATATATAAAAAAAACAGGTAAACACTGCTGTGTGAGTGTTTCTAATACAACGGCAGAGGGAGTGACAGCAAATTTAACATCTTTCTGCTTTCTAACACATTATGCATCTCTCAATATTATTTTTTTTCCTCCTTTGCAAAGTCATTAAAACACTTTTTTTCTTTTTCTTTTGCTGTTGGGGCAAATAGGAATGCAAAAATTATATTTATTGTAGTTTACACTATAGATGTTTACCAATCGTTGACAACTTCTACTTCTGAGAACCCTGGAAATGTAAAAAGGGTCCATTCAGTGCGATTACCTTTCATGTGACTGACTATCTGTCCTTTTCTCTCTCTATTAGCCTCATTAGCAGCAACAATTTGGCCATCACATCAGGTGTGAGGACTTTAAGCCTCTCTTTTTCATTTACCCCCCACACACTTACATTCTCAAAGTTCATTAGAGTTACAAATGAGTTGCTCTTATCATCCGATCGTGGTTGTATCTCTCTACTAGTGTTACTCAATCTTAGTGCTGCATTTGATACCATTGACCACAACATTCTTTTAAATAGACTCGAAAATTATGTTGGCATTAGTGGAATTGCATTAGCATGGTTTAAATCATACTTATCTGACCGTTATCAGTTTGTAGCAGTAAATGAAGAAATGTCTTATCGATCACAAGTTCAGTATGGAGTACCACAAGGCTCAGTACTAGGACCGTTGCTGTTCACTCTGTACATGCTACCCTTAGGATATATCATTAGGAAGCATGGGACTAGTTTTCACTGTTATGCCGATTATACTCAGCTCTATATCTCTTCGCGCCCCGATGAAACTTGCCAATTCAAGAAATTAACGGAATGCATAGCTGATATAAAAATTTGGATGACTAGTAATTTCCTATTACTTAGTTCTGAAAAAACAGAGTTTCTAATGATTGGACCAAAAACCTCTGCACGTACTAACCTAGAATACTGTCTAACAAGATGGCTGCTCTGTCAAGTCTTCGTCGTCGGTTAGGAACCTGGGTGTTCTCTTTGATACCAATATTTCATTTGAAAGCCACGTTTCTAGCATCTGTAAAACCGCATTTTTCCATCTTAAAAATATATCTAAATTACAGCATATGCTTTCAATGAAAAATGCAGAACAGTTAGTTAATGCATTCATGACCTCAAGGCTAGATTATTGTAATGCTCTAATGGGTGGTTGCCCTGCACACATAATAAACTAACTACAGCTGGTCCAAAACGCAGTAGCTAGAGTTCTTACTAGAACCAGGAAGTATGTCAATATTAGCCCGGTTCTGTCAACACTGTATTGGCTCTCTATTAAACATTGTATACATTTTAAAATATTGCTGATTACTTACAAAGTACTAAATGGTTTAGCTCCCCAGTACTTGAGCGAGCTCTTAACGCATTATAGTCCTTAACGTCTATTGCAATCTCAAAACTCTGGCCAGTTGATAATACCTAGATTATCAAAATCGACTGCTGGCGGTAGATCCTTTTCCTATTTAGCACCTAAACTCTGGAACAGTCTTCCTAACATCATCCGGGAAGCAGACACACTCTGTCAATTTAAATCTATAAACATATCTCTTTAACCTGGCACACACATAGAAAATTATACATTCCTATTATTCAAATCAGTTAAATGATTATTAGGCTGGATAAATTAGGTCAGCCGGAACCAGGAACACTTCCTATAACACCCGATGTACTCATCATGTCCATCATAAGAAGAACGGCATCTACGCTAATGTTAGTCTTTCTGCTTATTCCGAGGTTTACTGTAATCAGCTGGATCCAGGCCGTATCCAGACCAGATGGAGGACCTGCGCCTAGACATGACCACAACGCATGATGTAGTCAGCCGGATCCAGGCCGTATCCAGACCAGATGGAGGACCTGCACCTAGACATGACCACAACGCATCCCTGAAGTGTCAACAGAGATTGTGTCAACTAGACTCTCATTGAAGGCCTCATCGACACGTCAGCCATCAGCTCTGATCCTCAACAAACCCATCTCCATCCCGGTGTGATGACTCTGATCTTAAACCAGATGGAACTGGATAATATTCTGATTGTTTCAAACCAATCTGACTTCTGACCTATAATGCTGTCTGAATCATAATCATACACTGTTCGTTAATTGGCCAGAGGAGAACTGGCCCCACCGACAGAGCCTGGGTTCTCCCAAGGTTTTTTTCTCCATTCTGTCACCTGATGGAGTTTTGGTTCCTTGCCACTGTTGCCTTTTTCCACCTTTGTTGCCATTGGCTTGGCTTGGCTTGCTTAGTTGGGGACATTAAATTTAACATTTAATTTAATATTCAACAATAATATTGATCTGTCTGCATTGACACTATTATACAAGAACTGAACTGAGCTGGACGATGACATCACGGTTTACTCCAGAGCGGCTATATACAGTATATATATAAATGAACTAAATAAATAACTTTTCTTAAAATAAAAATGAAACATCACTGAACTTACTTAAGCTGGACTGTGACGCTATTTTCTTCTGGAAACAAACTTTTTTGCATTATTTTTCTGTTATCTCTGTAAAGCTTTGAAACAATCTGTATTGTAAAAAGTGCTATATAAATAAATGTGACTTGAATTAATTCGCACCAATGTGGTGGGAAGGTCTCAGGGAGATCAGACCTTCTGGAGCAGATGTCATTAGCGCGTGTCACCTCTCCGATTTACCGTCCTCGCTCAACGTTAACAAGCGTTCACGCTGTTTTATTGGAACACAACTCCACTGCACCAGATTTTTCAATAAAATTTATAGAGCATGAAAATGACTTCAGTTGGGCAAGAAGGGACTGCAGTGTAACAGGGGAAAGAAAGGGTATGAAGGGCTGGAAAGACCATGGGAAGTCTGTTGGCCGATCGGAACAGATTGCCTGGAAATGACCCCTGTGTCCATCGGCCAGTGAGAGGGGGAGCACTTCAAACATTTTTCAAGGCTCAGCCCTCTCAGTGCATTGACCTGTGTAAGTGTTTTAACAGGCTGCTAATTAGTAGAAGGAGTCTCATGGGAGATATTACCACAAACCAACAGGCAAAATACAAATATATGTGTAAACTCTGCACTGTAGCCAGCCTTGTTAAGGAGTGTAGCCATGTGTATGAAAATCCGCTTTTTTCTAAACATGCTTATAAAGTGTTCATTCATCAGTGTTAATGGGAAATATTTGATTTGCATGGTCTCTACCTCCAATTGATTTATAAAGATTAAGGTAAAATTTCCATCTAAAGATGATAAATGAACACACAGACCACACATACACACACCCGCTGAGGTCTCGGTGCAATGCCCAGGATAGTAGAAACATATCACAGCCAGAATACAAATATAATGAGACTAACTTGTCTTCCATCCATTTCCATTGTTCTCAGAAGTGCTACTAAACCCCTCGATCGGGCGGTTGTCCAAACCTTCATCAACAGCGGGTTGTGTTTTTTCTCCTCCCTGCCACATGTTCGGCACACCGTCTCTCCCAGTGTGAGCGGGGAGCAGACAGGAAGCCCCTAAAACTGTAAATCTAAAGCCCAGGTTGCCGATTCATCCTGCTATGACATGTTTATTGTTCTTTTTCTAACCGTTGTCCTCACTCCTCCGCCATTTTTGGATGACGCCATTCTCTCCCTACGACTCCAGAATCACTTAGCGGCCTTCTTGAAAAGCTCATTGTGGTGTAATCAGCGTTTTTCACCATGTTAAAGTAATCAGACGCTCAGCATGAGCCTTCAGAGCGCCTAATTGCGTGTGAAGAAAGCACCTCTGTGGCCACCGGCCACGCGTTTCCCTCAAGAGATCTTCCAAAAGACAGATGGTCAAACCAAATCACATAGCTATTAAATCATTTTTATCGCATATTTTATAAGTCTAACAAGGGTAATTTTCTATGATAATTTTCAGTAATTGATAAACAATGTGCCCTATAACCTGCTTCAACTCTTATCGTTGCTGCGGCACAATGACATTCCACAATTAAACATCATTATCTGAAGGGTCCAAGTGTATTTAACTGGGGAAAATTGGGAGCCTGGCAAATGTGAATATGATCGTAATTACTTTCTTTTGGGGAAATTAGTTTATCCAACAATAACAATCGCGAAAGTCCGAAATTTAAACATATTTCATCAGCTGGTTTGTTCCACTTAAATGACTTCAGACAATGATTGAATTTAGTTATTGTTTCTGTAAAGGTTCCATAACCGTAATTACCACAATAAAATGCCCATTATACTGTCCCAGTTCCAACTGGCATTGCAGTATATATGGTGGAAAACCACTTGCTCTGTTACCTTGAAATACTTATAATAACTTAAGAAGAAAAAAAGAAAAAAACTTCTTTCCACCTGTTGTCAAACTTAGAAATACTAGACACATTCTGTCCAGATATCCACCTGCTGAGAGTCATTAGCAAAGCCAAACTGTGAGCTGTAGAGGCAGGTGCAGGTTTTGTGGTCTGGCAAAGGATTGGGTAAATGCAGATGCCTCTCGCTGATAATAGCAGAAGGTGCAGGCAGTGACACTGTAACTGTCATTAAATAATAATTACTGCGCCACAAGGCTTAATGAGATTTTAATGTATCTTGAACAGACACCAACTGGGAAAAAAGGTAGCCTTAAGCAATGTGAGCTACCTAAAATGAAATGATGTTCAGGAACATACAATTTGATGACTTGCTTCATACGAAAAGTTTCACAAAAACATAAATGGTTTCAGTTGCGTTTCTTGATTCGGTTTCCTATACGTCTATTACTTCATTAGCCCAGACACGAATGAGGTCAAAGGTAAGCTCATGCTATCTCTGTAGGTAAGCTCTGTTAGTCTCCTGTGCTGTAGATAAGCAAGAGAGAGATGAGATAACGTCACTTCAGATGTACCGCACGATTTGTGATGTTCACAGTTAATGCTAAACGCGTAGTGTTTTTTAGGAAAATCATTTAACATCAGTGGTCTAATTTTGTCAGAGATTTTTGTTTCGCTTCAATGTAGTGCATCATGCAATAATCAAATAGTCAACATTAAAAGTTAACACGCAAGATGGATTATATTAAAACTTCAAGAACTCACACTGACTAAAGTCCTATACTCTTCTCATAACTCCCCTTGTAAAAAAGAAGTGTGCTTAATTGTATTGAATGTGCACTTGTAGTGTAATTCAAATAAAAATAAAAATAAACTTGCTGATAATATGAATGAAATAAAAGGCCGCTTAAGTGTACTTAATGAGAGAATGTTTTTTTACACACTTAAGTACACTTTTAAAAGTGCACTTTATAATAACGTTATATTATAAAGTGCTTTTTAAATAAACCTTTAGAATAAAGTTATACTTTAAGGTTAAATAATTAAGTTTTATTAATATTTTGTCATACTTTAAAGAAGTACTTGAAATAATACTTTATTCTTATCAAGTGAAGATGTGGAACTGCAATGTCAATAGTAAATGCTTAGTAAAAGTTCAGTAAATGCTTCAACTGTGTGTGTTCAGAAGATTCTGGTGAAAAATACATTTTTGATGAGTGATTAAAGGTTAGATAACGGGGGGGGGGAAACACATAATGTCAGAGCAAACATTTGATTTTTTTTTTGATTTTTTTACTTTACTGAAACAGAAAGGGTCACCTGAAGTTTAAATTTCTTACTCTTATCTTACTAAAACGTATATAACAGAAACAAACACAAAAGATGTAAATTAAAGAAATCCGGTCCAACAGAACAGATGTAAGCATTGGATTTACTCAATGTCTAGGGATGATGCACTAGTACGATAAAAATCTCTGTAGGCATAATAAAAGTTCATAAGTGTGACATATCATTATGTGTGTCCAGTTAGGTTGACCAATAAAAATAAAGCTGAGGTGCAATTTCCGACCAACTGTCTACACCAGGCCCATCAAAACCTGCAAACACGGCTGCTGTTACCATTCTCCTTTAATCTAACTCCACTCTTCTTTTTAGTCCTCACTCTGTTTGTTTTTGGGGCTCAGCGATCTCTCTATTTCCCACCCATCACTATAGAAACCAGATACTGTATCTCAGCCAGGGCTATCCTGTGGAAACAGAGCTCACTTTCTCAGATAAATAAACGGTTACCGTGAGGCCGCGGGAGGATTGCAGAGAAAGGGAGATCAGGGAGGAGGCAGCGCGGCAGGGTCAGGGAGCTGTGAAAAGCGGCAGGCGCGCTGATCCTTATCACACTCTCAAAATGCATCTGTGCCCCGGGAAGTAAACACTCTACCAAACTTGACCGCAAGGAAAAGAGATACTGTAGAGGTCATTTCCTAAAGAGTTGCTGTTTTTTATTGAGTTTGTTCATTTGATTTAACACGGCACACTTTATCAACATGACTACCACCTGAGAACTAGTTGTTGTTGTGTTTTTATTTCTATACTATTATAGTATTTATTGATATTTTGAATTAGCTTTTTATTTTTCGGTTTTCATTTTATATATATATATATATAAATATATATTAAAATTATATTTTAGTATATAATATAATGAATTATATTTTAGCTTTAATATATTTTTTTTATTTTGGTTTTATTTTTAGTAAATTTTAACAACTTTAACTTATTTTATTTCAGTTAGTTTCCAGGGCAACAAATCTTTCTTCATCTAATCTTTATATTTTATTTCAGCTTTATTTCATTTAATGAAAACCATTAATTGTTTTAGTTTTAGTTAACAATAACTTCGAATCACACTCAGGGCGGGTCGAGGAGAGGTTACATTTGGTGCCGTGACCCGGGTGGGAGTAAGGTTTAGGGTTTGAATCCTGCTCGGAGCGGGTATATATAATAATAGTGGATTTTAAAATGTATGTTTTTAATGTAACCTTCTCCCTTTTACACATTTTGGTTAGTTCAATAATAATGTATGCAATTGTATGTTGTTGTTTTTTGGAAGTCTTTAGAAGTTTCATGTCTATCCTTGTATTGTTCAACTGGTCGCGGTTGCTTTATAAAGTAATTAGTAATATGTAATTCAACACTTTTTAGAGAGAGTAATTAGTACAGTAATCTAATTACATCTTCTATTCACTGTTGAAGATGTAATTACATTTTGGCATTCTTCAAAGAAATCAAGAGAAGTCAATACTTTTTTTTCCGCCTCCATTTGATCTTAACTTGTACTAAACCCAGAATAATTCTTTAAGTACTGGTCTCACTTTGGATTAACCACTACAATTTACATGCAAAACAAACAAACAAACAAACAAACAAACAAACCAAACTCTGAAAATAATGTTTTATGTTGCAGAGTGTTGTAACCATATGTTGTAACCCGTATACCCGTATACCCGTTACACATATCAAACTAGCTTATAAAAATTCAGAGGAATGTTTGAAGCAGTCTCGTTGAGCTTACGGTTAGACACTCTCTCATGCTGCTGGACTCCCTCCAGCCCTTAACACACAGGAGGAAATAAATAAAGAGGGCCATCGGATTGATCATCCAAAACATGTCTTTTATCCCAAGCCAGAGCCCTGTCCACCGGACAGCATAACATATGGAGCCTCAGTGAAAATATCTGGAAAAGAAGCTAAGATGAACTGAACTGGGTGCCCAGAGATATCTTCTGTGAGTGGCAGCTGCCTGTGTCAGGAGCCCCATAGTCTGGTAGGAAAAGCATGACTGCTCTGGCCTTGTCTAACCACTGTCCTATTTGTTCACTCCAAGCAATGCATGGTGGTCTTTAAAAAAAAACAGTAATCAGCAGTTGAGAATGACCTCTACACAATTTAATTTCCAGCCAGAAATAGTACCTTGGGGTATCATGTCATAACACAAACAGACTTAAGTGATTTAAACCTCAATTTCCTTATCAGCAAGAAAATTATTGGTCTTGGTATATTTGCTTTTCCACATTTTAATGAAGAACAATAATATAAGTGGTTGTGCTTGAGCAAAAATGAGTGTATCACCCCACGTCAGATTCCTTCTCACATTTCTTCATTTCATCAAACATTATGTTGTATATTTAGAACGGTGTTGGGAAAGTTACTTTGGAACTATTGCTCAAGCTGGAAGCTACTCATAATTTAAAGTAACCCAGCTACTGTCAGGCAGCTGAAATAGCAGTTGGTTACATTTCAATTTACAAACGACATTAAAACAATTTGCTCATTTATATTTTGCTAATAGATTTTGCTATATTTTATGTAATTTAGCTAAATATTATATATTCTATTTGGCTGAATTCTAAACTGTTCAATTAACCTTGAACTAACCTAGAATTAGTAAATGTTTATGGGCACTAAACTATAATATACGAGTCATAACTTTATTTTAAATATCCACTGTAACTGAAAGTGTATTTTATCTGTGCATAACCGTATGAGATAACACCCAGTTGCAATGCCAAGCGCACATTTTTTTGAGCAAGGAGAAAAGAGAATTCTTTACAATCCTTGATTTATTATTTTTAAATAAATCAATATATACAGATGGCAAGAGTAACAGTCCATAAGAGCAGTCCATCATGAAAATTAATGCGTAAAATTAATAAAATATAGCAAAATATGCAGAGCAAGCAGAACACAGCTGAATGCTTTTTGTGTGTGTGTGTGTTATTCAGAATATCATTAGAAATATTCCAATCATTTCCATTCCAATCGTACATTCTATAGGGCATGAAAACCTTTTTCTGGAATTAAAATGTAATGAGTATAGAATCAATGAATAATCAATGAATTAATTTAAGCAAATGACCTCAACAAATTGAATCTATTATTGATTATGAAAATTCATCTTTTTTGAGTTGAACACATACATACAGGCAGAAACCAGGAAATAAGATACTCATGGCTGCACTTTTTATAGGACCTTTCCAGCTGCTCAATGGCATGGACATTCATTATGAATGAACTATAGAGCATTTGCTTTAACTGCATTCTGTCTCACCATTTAATGGTGTTTTTGCACATTATTTTGAGTTGGTCCATGCAAGTCCATGCGTTTATTGATTTGCAATTTAGTGCAATATAGCATTTTTCCAGGAAAATATTCTATATTCTTATTTAGGATCATCATACACATGTCTTTAAAAGCAAAGCCCAATATCTGCACCATACTTCCACCACCATGTTTGTGTTTGTACTGTACATGGCAAACTCATTACCACATCCCTGGATTTTTACTTTCTCACAGCCTGGTGTTCAAGGAGGTCAGGGGGCAGATGCACTTTCTGACCACAGCTTGGCCTTTTTCACAGACTTTGGGAATCCTGGATTAAGTAGGATCAAGTCTGGTTAATTCAGATGACCTGGCAAACCTCCCCTCTTTAACTGGCAGTCTGGTTATTTCTTTATTAAATTGTGCTCATTAACATTCCTAAAAATACATCCATTGAAATTCATCAAAATTCATTATATTGAATACCTAAATATGTATTTGCTTTATTGTATTTTAAGTTTCCAGCTAAAATGATCACTAGTGGCAGTAAAACAACAACAAATTGTGATCACAGAAGGCAGATTATCGATTTATAAATACTTATTTTGAATACTATGTTATGACATCAAAACACTTTTTTATCCTAGATCATGATTTGTAAACTATTAGATTTCCCTATTTGCATCACATAACAAGCTCCATATGTATGTAAACTTGCTCAGTAGCTCACCTAATACAGCATTGTACTTGCAATGTGGAGTGAGTGCAAGTCCTAGCTGTGAAAAAAAGACTTGTAGAAGCATGCTAAAATGGCACAAAAACAAAACAAAAATCTCACATTTGTTTTTGTTTACACTATCAGTTAGGTTTAGGTACCTTATAATAGTAACCTTCTAGTACTATTCACTGGACATTTCCTTCCCAAACCGCCACGATATGTACCACAACCAGCATAATAAAATGTTTCCCGATTCACGGATAAAGTCGGATTAAACCGAACAAGCTTTTAGTGCCTCTAACTGGACATTTCTCTTTGAAATTGTCACGGAACATGCGAAAAGCAATGTAATAATATCATTTTTCAAAAATGTTGCCACAGGCAGGTTTTTCCAAAGCCTGTGTTGGTATTTTATGTAGTATTGGCCTGAATACTTAGCTTTGTCCAAAAAACAGATTCTTTCTGTTTGCTGGGATTTTCTTCAATCTTATCTAAACTAACCCATCAACCTTGTTTTAGCATTCTGATGCCAGTACATACATTCATAGTGTCGAGTATTAATCTAAGTCAATACCCCAAAGCCATGGCTCTGTGTATAGTTGAATCTTGAACAAGCCTCTGCAGTTCCAAACCACGAACAGTTACGAATCAAAACATGGTCATGTTCAAATACCACAGTTTGGGTAAATAAAGACAAATTCGCTTTAAATGAGGCAAGAAGAGCTCGGTTTACCTCAAACCAAGACTCACCATCTCACAAAAGAGGGTCAGCAGGCTTTTGGCTCCTTACCACTGTAGAAATGCAAATAGAGTTATCTAATTTATCAAACGTGCACAGTGCCGACATCTTCCAGTCTCCCCTGCGCTATCTCAATATTTGCCAGAGCACCTTATAAAACCTGTCATTAGTTAGGGTTCACCTTAAATCCTGTAGTATATTTACACTACTACATCCTTCAGGACATACTTCATAACTTTCCTCTGAGGTAGGGCAAAAGCTCTGCTGGGGTGTGTGAGGGGGTCCGGGACAAAGTGTATAGTTAAACACACGTAATTTCATACAGCCATTAATCACAGAGAGGCGGTTGCCGCGGGAACTGCTGCCTCGGGGACGATGCGCTCATGCTCACCACTGGTGGTCCTGTCGACAGGTCTACCGGACTCATCGAACCTCAAGTGCCAGGGGTCACACCTCAGGTGGTAACCCAGAAACAAGGAGCGGGAGAGATGCGGATCTGTTTTTTCATTGATGTTGTTTCTGCACTGAGAGGAAGAAGTCTGCGGGCAATGCTGTACGCCGCCAGCTCTGTGCTGTTCTATGACTACTACTAAACTGAACTTAATCTACAAACGTCAGTTCTGAAATATTGCTTTTGGAACAATTATCATTTGTCGAGCAAAATAAACTGGCTATATTTTGTGCTCAATATTCACTTACAATTAGTTTATAGAACTACCGTAAGTCTGAAATATATAATATGGAACTAATATACCCCCCCCCCCCCCACAAAAAGCACATGATAATGATGTTGCACAAAAAGCAACATCATTATAAAGAATAATAATAATAACCTTTCTAAAACAGGGCATACGTGCTTAGAGCTTCAAAACACAAAGTGTCAATAACAATCTGCTTACTACTGATTAAGGAAAATATTAAAATAATTTGAAAAGAAGATAAGCCAAATTTCAAAAGTAATATTATTATTTTTACAAAATAATAGCACTGTTGAGACCTCAAATGTTAAAATAAATATGTAAACATAATTTCAACTAAACATGGGGTTTAATTGAATCATAGTTGCATTATGAGCTGTGTCAGAGTATATGTTTTTTTTTTAAACGTCACATTAGAACTGTACCACATTTGAACAAGCCCTTCCCTCTCTATCTGGCTCAGCTCATTTCCTTTTTGTCTTCACTATATGTTTGGTTTGGCTAAGAATCCAGCCCAAACACTTGCCCTCCACCCTAAGCGGAGGTCATCAATTCAGAACCTATACCCGGGCAACGGTGTTTAAGAGAATACATGTCAGGAGAAACGGTCGTGCCGAGCAGTGCACATGGTATGTGTCAGTGTTTCTGCACTGTTTACAGCTCTGTTTATGATCTCTGTTAACAGTGTACTGACACTTTAACTGGCTTCAAAACAGCCGCCAGCACGAGGGCCATGAATCTAGAACGGCAGCAGACCTGCGTTTCACCTCATAAGGAAAGACTATAGGGAATATCTTCTTCCAGACGCTGTCATCTATGCAGTTGTTTGTAAAAAAAAAAAAAGAATTACTTATTTTTATTTTATGCTCTCATTCCTGTTCTCTTTTCTCTTATGCTTTATGGTTTTTTTGTTATAGTTGATTTTGTCTAAGAGATCCCAATGGTGAATGAGTAAAATAATAATAGTGATAGTTTCACGTTATACGTTATAACGATTTCCACAAAACATTAATGCAGCACAACTGTTTTCAACATTGAGTGTATAATAAAGTGTAGCATTAGTTCTGGCAGGTCACGTCAGTCAAGCTCGCATCAGCTGACTCTCGGCTAATCTACGTCTACCTATAGGTATACAACGCCTATCACAGCATTAATATAAGGCCCATTCAGTGTTATCAGCAGCTTTATCAGGTTGCTCAGGAGCTAATTAACTTCCTCCATCCCCAGCTCCTCCTCTCGTCCTGTCAGGATTTGGCCTTCTGATATTCCTCTTCGAATCAGACACATTTTTCTTGAATTATGTTAAATTATTAAACATCAAATTATTGAGCATTAATAATATCTGCTATACATTTATGTTGGTTCTATTCTGTTTACCCTATAAGGTAGGTTATTCCTGCACTCCCTGCTCATGCTAGGAGTTCTCGCCCAGAACCATATCGCCAATCCTAACTGTTTACTAATTGTCAATCATCTTTGACGATAGTGGTCCTGGCAGAATTTTTCTTTTTTTTTTTCTTGAGCATCATATTAGAATGATTTCTGAAGGACCATGTGACACTGAAGACTGGAGTAATGTCTGCTGAAAATTATTTTTCAAAATCCTGTATTTGCTGATACAGGAATAAATTACATTTGAAAATATATTAAAATAGACAACAATTACAGCCCCAAAACTTTTTTATAGTTGCGTATATATTTTCAGGCTATTAAAATTGCATTTGTCAAACAGAACATGAGCAGATGAACAGGGTTTCCTCAGTAAAGCACATTCTCTTTGCTAAATTTACAGTATACACAAGAATTTGGTTTCAGACATTGAGGTACAGATGTTTGTCATAAGCTCGTCACTCTGACTCTATTCAACTGTTTCATCCCTGACTGTAATCTTAGCAGTACGTTCTCCTGGCAGACTAAATGGAAAATATCCGGCTGATGTTTATTCTGGCAGAGTGTGGCGATAGAGCTGAGGAACTCTTTCTTGTGTGTACATGTTACCTGTTAGAAACTGTCATTGATTTTGTTCTACTGAGTGACAGGTCTATTGTGACAGAGTGTGAAGTATATATATATATATATATATATAATACAATATACAAACTAAATAAGTAAAAAATAATTACTTTGAAAACAACTGCCAGCAAATGTGTAATAAAATAATTTGCAATAACGATGAAACACAAAATGTTGCAGTCTCCGTCTGTAAAAAAGTAAAACACTAAGTATTACTTTGTGCCAAAAAGAAACATTTCTCAATTTCTCACAATCATCTGTCTCACTGAATCTTCATAACATCCCTCATTTATTCCTGTGCTTTCCCAAACCACAGCTGAGAGAGGTTGACACAAGCTTTCACTATGGAATAAAAGGCTCAATTAATTCATTTCGTTGTTTCTTCGCCTCGAGGGCCAGACATCAATAGGCGAGCAGACAATCCTCTTCTGTGCCTACTATAAACAATGCCGGCTGGCGCTGACAGAGGAAACAGGTATCAACAAGGGTGAGTCTGAACAGCACTGCAGCACTGTGATTTAAGAGAGGTGTTAATGCCATCAAGAGTGAAGTCAACTGTGTCTTACCCTAAAGGCTCACGCAGAAACAGCCAATAAATTACACAATTGTATGATATATGAGCTATCCTTATAGTGCTAAAATTCGCAGCCAATGAGCAGGTCTGTGAACTTGTAACAATAAGCTAGAAATGAACAAGACACACCAATGACAAAAACATGCAATGGTTGCAATTATGTTATTGAATGAAAACTGTAAAAAGGTGGTTGTTGGGAAGTGGCCTATAGCGGTTAGCGCGTAATTCCCACATGTTTGATGCTCAAGCAGGTACTACAAGGTATATTCTCCATCTTATTCTCATCTGCTCACCCAAAAATATAAATTTGGCAAAAAGACCAAAAATTATATTTTAAAAATTGTTGAGGTCCCCAATACTCAAATTTTACTAAAGTCACCATGAAATGACTATTTTAAATTCTTTATGGAATATTGCACTATTTATTATAAATGATTTATTCATGCACATCAATATCTTTTCAAAATTAATGTACCCTCATAAGGGTACCTATTATGCCCTTTTTCAAAGTCTTCATTTTTGTTTTGGGGATCTACTAGAATAGATTGTCATGTTTGAAAGCTCGAATACACATAATTTATATATACACTCACCGGCCACTGTATTAGGTACCCCATGCTAGTAACGGGTTGGACCCCCTTTTGCCTTCAGAACTGCCTCAATTCTTCGTGGCATAGATTCAACAAGGTGCTGGAAGCATTCCTCAGGGAGTTTGGTCCATATTGACATGATGGCATCACACAGTTGCCGCAGATTTGTCGGCTGCACATCCATGATGCGAATCTCCCGTTCCACCACATCCCAAAGATGCTCTATTGGGTTGAGATCTGGTGACTGTGGAGGCCATTTTAGTACAGTGAACTCATTATCATGTTCAAGAAACCAATTTGAAATGATTAGAGCTTTGTGACATGGTGGAAGTAGCCATCAGAGGATGGGTACATGGTGGCCATAAAGGGATGGACATGGTCAGAAACAATGCTCAGGTAGGCCGTGGCATTTAAACGATGCCCAATTGGCACTAAGGGGCCTAAAGTGTGCCAGGAAAACATCCCCCACACCATTACACCACCACCACCAGCCTGCACAGTGGTAACAAGGCATGATGGTTCCATGTTCTCATTCTGTTTACGCCAAATTCTGACTCTAACATCTGAATGTCTCAACAGAAATCGAGACTCATCAGACCAGGCAACATTTTTCCAGTCTTCAACTGTTCAATTTTGGTGAGCTCTTGCAAATTGTAGCCTCTTTTTCCTATTTGTAGTGGAGATGAGTGGTACCCGGTGGAGTCTTCTGCTGTTGTAGCCCATCCGCCTCAAGGTTGTGCGTGTTGTGGCTTCACAAATGCTTTGCTGCATACCTCGGTTGTAACGAGTGGTTATTTCAGTCACTGTTGCCCTTCTATCAGCTCGAACCAGTCTGGCCATTCTCCTCTGACCTCTGGCATCAACAAGGCATTTCCGCCCACAGAACTGCCGCTCACTGGATGTTTTTTCTTTTTCGGACCATTCTCTGTAAACCCTAGAGATGGTTGTGCGTGAAAATCCCAGTAGATTAGCAGTTTCTGAAATACTCAGACCAGCCCTTCTGGCACCAACAATCATGCCACGTTCAAAGTCACTCAAATCAACTTTCTTCCCCATACTGATGCTCGGTTTGAACTGCAGGAGATTGTCTTGATCATGTCTACATGCCTAAATGCACTGAGTTGCCGCCATGTGATTGGCTGCTTAGAAATTAAGTGTTAACGAGCAGTTGGACAGGTGTAACTAATAAAGTGGCCGGTGAGTGTATATATATACATGCTCTTGAACCATTCAAACATGACAATCTATTCTAGTAGATGTAGATCCCCAAAAAAAATGAATTACATTATTACATTATTCCAGCACCTCTCTTTCCAGTCTGTCTGTAACAGTCTGATAAATCTCTGTGAAGCCCCTCCGATTCAGTGTGTTGTGATTGGTCAACTGCTTCAAGCTTGTTTTGGATATGTCACAGCCTTTACCGCAAGTTTCAACCACTGTCTATGGTTTCAACACACTACTAACTTCCAAAGTCGTAGAGCATGTAGCCCATGGCGCATGATCCTTACGACCCTGGAGGGATGGTTCAGAGGACGGAATCCACTGCTCTTGAACCAGAACTGGCATGGTCTTATGGCTCGTTTCCACTGAGCGGTACGGTACGGTACAGTTCGGTATGGTACGCAATTATTTCCGTTTCCACTGTCAAAAGTTGTGAATGGTACCAAAAAGCCGAACCGTACCGTACCACTTTTTGGGTACCCTTCTGTTGGGGTACCTAGCACAGTGGTACGGTACTAAAAGGTGGAGCTAGACTCACTGCAGAACGGTGATTGGTTGACAGAGTATCGTCACTTGCGCGTGCTACAGGGGCATTAGAAGCGTCATTTTTTAATATACAGTTGAAAAATAATACTACTGTTATTGTGTCACGAAATGTAGTTTTAAGGGTTTTTCAGGCGAGAATGTAGTTTTTTAAAGCTCAAATATGTGGTTTATTTATAGATTTATGATAATTTGACTGAGATCCATTCCAAGCAATCACCGGGCGCTCGGCGCTCAAGTACCCCGCCTGGAACAGCCTTTCTGCCGTTCTGATGTTTGCCGCTGACTCTGACGTCTCTGTAGTGGTTAAACATGAGATAAAATTCGTCTTGTACAGACCTAACAGGCGATCTTTGGTCTCGTGAATCTATAATTCGTTCCCTGGCCAATAGTTTTGGCAGAAGGCTAAGTGAAGTTTCACATATTTGAGCGCTAAATTTGTATATTTGACTGAATTTTTTGCTTTATGCTATTAAAGCTTTACTGTATAGCTTTTTGTACCTTTTACTTATACTTTTATAATGGCTATTATTGATAAAACTGAAATTTAACAAAAAGAGATAGGGTTGAGTTTTGTCATTTTTTATTTTATTACAAGACCATCTGTAATGTTGTTTATTGCAACATTTGTACCAATGCACATATTGCCTGGAATATGTTTAATATTTTTACATTTAAACGAAAAGAGGCAGGGTTGTGTTTTATATTTAGTTTTGTTATAAATATAGGCTACATACATGCAGTGAATATAATCAATAGGCTATGCGTTGCCTGAACCACATTTGTGTGCTTATAATCAATAGGCTATGCGTTGCATGAACTACATTTGTGTCCTTATAATGTTTAAAATGTATTTAAATGAAATCGAAAAGAAGCAAAGTGGTGTTTTATAACATATTTTGTTTTATTGTTGCCTAAAATGTACATACAGAGATAACCGGAGTAGCAGAGCGAGCTGAGTGGTGCTTTCAAGAACGCGCTGTTCCATTAGCAGAATTACTGGACTCGCGTCCTCGGGAGTCATTTTCCTGAGTCGGACTTTGCGTAGGCTACTTGGTATTGTGAAACGCCTAATGTCGCCGCTTGTTTCTTGTGACAAACATGCCGAGAAGCAAGAACAAGATCTGCAGTATGTCATCCATTGTTGTTTACTGTCACTTTCTTCTTCGCGCGAAAATGACGTCGATCTCTTCTTTCCGGCAAACACCACACCTATCAAGTAAGGGTACTGTTGGTGGTGGAAACGCTAGCCGGATCATGGTTTACCGACCCGAACCATACTGTACTGTACCGTACCGTACCGCTCAGTGGAAACGAGCCATTATGTGCAGTAGGCCTAGTGGAATGATGTTGGCCGCTGCTGTCATGAGACCTAACAGCATCTACATTTGTAAGACTGAGAGTTCCTAACCTAGCTTTATATCTTTCATAGCACTTAGGATTGATTCTACACATGCAAGAGACAGACGTGCCTGCATCGTGGTTGAATCACAAACCACCACAAGAAAAGTGGTTCTCTGAGCTGGAGAAAGTGCTTCTTATTGCAGTTCAAACTAATCCCCACCTTCTTCATGTGGGTGAGCACAACATCTCAATGTTGCGCCGCCAACTCTTCTGAGCCAGTATCAGCCAATTGTCAATGTAGTTCAGTTCTCGGATGCCGTGGAGTCGCAAAGCAGCCAGAGCATCATCCATGCACTTGGTTAATGTGTGTGGGGATAGAACTAGGCCGAAGGGAAGAACTCAATATTGGTATGCTTGCCCCCGAAAGTGAACCTGAGAAACTTCCTGTGTTCTGGCAGAATATTGATGTGAAAGTATGAGTCGTTTAGATCTATTGTCACAAACCAGTCCTTGAACTGGATTTCCGACACGATTAACTTTAGGGTAAGCATCTTGAACCTCTGTGTCTGAAGAGAATGGTTCAGGCCTCTTAAATCTAAAATCGGATGCAGCCCACCGTCCTTTCTGGGAGGGGTAAACTTTCTATGGCTCTTTTCGCCAAGAGAGACTGTAGTTCTTGGCTTGGCAGTAGCTGCCAAGCTGGAAAAAGTCTAACACAGGGACCATTTTTTCGATAGCACTGACCTGATTAAGCAAACTGGCAGAGACTGACCGGGAAGACCAAATAGGAAAATCGCTTTTGAACAAAGATGGGGCAAATAGCCCGTGTGGTGCCTCTACCCAACGAATCACCGCTAGTGGTGGGGTAAGCGGAAACGCCTGCCGAGGACCCAGAGGAAGGTCAGGCACACAATGTTTTTGGGGTACACGGATCTCCCTCTGGAGGAGATGCCCTCAGGGCCAGGGCCCATGATGGTCAGGACATTTAGTTTGCCATCATGGAGGAGATAACAGATCTGAGATCCTGTCTTCCCTTAGACGGCGGAGCCTGGGTGCTCTACCCGGCCCCCATATATTTGTGGGGGGGAAGACAGGCTGCATATTGGCCTTCTGCTCTTCTCTCCTATCACCGGGCCCTGGCCTCGAGCGGCTGTGAATGGTGCCGGCTCCTAGATACTGCAAAGGATTAATTTTCTGAACAGGCTAGTTTAACTGCCTCCGAGGGTAATCCCTCGCCATAATTCAATTCTTTAAGCAGGTCAGCCTGGTAGGCCTGCAAGACCACCATGGTGTGCAGGGACACAGCAGCCTGACCTGCTGCCAAGTAAGCCTTACCCACAAAGACCGAAGTGGCCCTACAAGGCTTGGTGGGTAAGGCGTGTTTCCTCTACGACGATGCACTTGAGAGCGAGAGTGCAAGCGTCTCTTCCACCCTCGGCACCGCCCCAAACCAGAGCTCTCGCATACGAACACCATAGAGTATGTTGAGGTGGCCTGCGTATACACTCATGCAGTACGGATTCCTCTAAGACCTAGACACCTTGGTGTGAAGGTCAGGGAGGAACAAAGTTGGAGGTGTGGAGGTTGCTCTTGGCTAGATGTTAGATAGCGGTCATCGAGTTCGACCTTGTGACCTGTCTCTTTTCATCAGGCCACTCCAATTTCAACTGGCCACAGGGCGAGTAACAACCTCGAGCAGCTCTTCGCCTGTCTGTCTGCATCCAACTCCTCAGTTCCTCGTTCTCGTCCAAATACTCAAGTAATTGTAGAGCGAGCTTCAAGATCCAGAATGGGGTCCACAGAGTATGTGGACAGGGTGAGAAAAAGGGCTTGATCGCCTGTCTTGCACTCCTTGTCTGCCAACTCTACCTGTGAGCCCTATGTTGAATCAGATCGAATGCATTAATATTATGAACAGCAGCTACGCTAATTATTTCCCATCTGCTTTTCTGCTGTTATCTCGGGACGCTAGTCCCGAGGTAAATAGCGTTCGTCAGCTCCAGTTTGTATCCAGCCTCTCACGGAGACTTCAGATGCCCCAACACCTGCGATGAGACGACTCGACGCCTGTGAAGAGACGACTCAACGCCGGCGATATGTTATGCCCTAAATTAATACATGATGATTAACTAACTATATTCTTGTACATTTCTGAAATGCACTTTCTGTAAAGCTGCTTTGAAACAATATGTATTGTGAAAAGCGCTATACAAATAAATTTGAATTGAATTGAATTGAATTGAATTGAATTGAATTGAATTGAATTGAATTGAATTGAATATGACTGAAGTCACCGAAGGTGCCTCGGCTGCCATGGGACCCGAGCCATGGGGTGCAGGGCCTTGGCTCTTATCTTTTTCAAAGAGAGTAGGACCGGAGCTTGGGGAGATAGAACTTGTCAAAATGAACACACATCTCCTGTACTGTTTTCCTGGCATGGTGGAATCTAACTCCTACCTTTATCAAACACATACACAAGGCAGCAAACACACACTCAAACACACGGCTTCTGAAGACAAACAAGCTAGCAACACGCTTATATGGCGACTATTTATGGTGTCATGGACATACTAGGCTACGTCGCTGTGTTGTGCTTTAGACACGGCTCACCAAATCAATATTACTATATAAACAGCAATATTACGAATTAAAGATGTAAATGTAAAAAAAACAAAAACATAATTGGACCTTTAATCAAAATAACTTCCCCTCCTCTTGCAACAACATCTCTCCACTTCTCTGCTGACGTTTTTACTTTAAAGGCGGGAACAAACTGTTACTCACACGAGATCACAGCAGAAGCCAACCACAATGATCCACCCAACATTTTTTCTTGTTTGAGAAGCCGTTTCATTTCTCACAATAGGGAAGAAAAGACTATTGCAACTTCTGCTTCATGCAGACTTTAAAAATTTTTTTTTTTATAATTTTAATGAATAAAAATGTAATATTATATATATACTGTATATTACTTTTATTAAACAAATCCGAGTTGGTATCATTTACTCTGTGTGAACGAACGCTATCAGACTTCTGGACAGGAGACACTATGTTTGTGTTGTGAGAGTCAGCCAATTTATCCTCAGCTGGTTCCCGTCAGTGATGTGGAGACTGCTTTATTTCTGTATCACACTAACAATGCAGACAATGAAGGATGACATTCTCCAGCATGTTCCTAAGAAACAACTTTGAATCTGTGAAGTGATAACATGAACCTGCCTGAAATTATAAAATGTAGTCATAATAAGTCATGATAAGTTGTAGAGTGTGTAGGAGAAGAAGTTTGGAGGAGAAGCAACCCAGCTTCCACCAAAACACTCAAAAGAACTCGTCTTCATCTTGAAACTTTCACATTCTCCTTCTTTCAGAAGCAAGCTCAAGGTTTCCTCTTCATGGGCTTGTAATGGGAATCTGTGTTCCATTATGTATCAAACAAGTAATATCAAACAAAAGCCTCAAAAATGAATGTTTTGCCTTAGGGAGGCAGAGAAAATCCACTGAGATGCCAATATAAAGTCTTAACCATGCCGTTTTGTCTTGTATATGAATGTGTTCTATGCAGTGATAATTTTAAAAATGTTGTCCCTTTTCATGCCATATGTTTGTGGGATTAAGCAGTGGCAATATTGTTCGAGACACAGGAAAAAAAATTAAAAACTCAGTTGTTTGGTTCATGACTCTGAATCTGACTCTGAATCTCTGAATGACCTTGATTTTATTTACTTTTTAAAATGTAGCAAAATACTGTCACATTTTGGTATCAGATTTGTGTTATAAATGTATTTTATGACAAACTGTAAGGCTTATGTATAATTTCCCAATCTTTGAATCTCAGAAATACAAGCTGTGTAAAAAATACAACCAAATATATATATATATATATATATATATTAATCCAAAACACACCCTGGATGGATGGCCATTCCATTGCAGATTCCAATTAATATTGTAAGGTTATTCAACATAGATACAATTGGATATTAAAGCGGGAAGTGAAAAATAACTTTTTAAAAGTCACAAACATAACATGATTAAATAAAATATCTCAGGCAAAATATCCCCGCATGTAAAAAAAAAAGTGTGTCAGATCACTGCTGATCTTATACACATTCGGTGAGTATTATCAGGTGTTCATAATTAAACAATCAACAAATTCCAACTGAACTCCATCGTAAAATAACAGCAATAGAAATAATAACACATCAGACACAATGCTCCTCAGAGTTGGAATTGAGTCATGAAAAAAATACTTTAAATGCCAGCTTAGCAGGCTTCAGCTCTTGAAACAATTCTCTCTTCATGAGCCATCGTTCTCCCTGAGATACAGTACTTCTATCCTGTTGATATACACTTTCATACATTGGCCTGCAGCTGTCAATGTGTCCTTGCATTGCAAGCCACGATCATTGTATTTAAAAAAAAAAATGTTTAAGTGCTCCGACCATGTACTTGTGGTAAGATGGGAAGACAGCAATTTGGACATTGTTAAACATTGTCAAACTGATGAATAAATTGTTTTGACTTTGACACCATTTATAATCAGCCTTGGTGTCCAGTTCCCTCAAAACTTGACAATTACAGCAATCTAAAGCTAAATCCTAGAAAATGACATCAGATATACTTAATAGTATTCTCTCACAAACTGGGCACAATAATGCTCCATCACTTATGAGCATCCAAATGGCATTGCCCTTGAATTCAATCTAATTTGAAATCAAAACTATCCACTAGTACAAAGAGAAGCAGCATTATCATATTTTTACACATACCATCCTGTGTGCGCGTGATATGTGTGCTAACCCTTACGTTTCCGAGCCTGTGTGTGTGTGTGTGTGTGTGTGTGTGTGTGTGTGGTGGCGTCTAGGTAAACGAGATGCAGATGGCTGGTTTGGGCCTTGTGTGCTGCAGCCTGGCAGGCATCAGGTTGAGTTTGCTGCAGAGTGTTCGGCCCTAGAGCCAGGCTCTCTTCTGGAAATATACTCACCCCCCTACAGCAGAGCCTCAGCGTGGGCTTTCCGCCAGCACTGATCTCGCCAGGAGGTCTGGGCCTTCTCAAAAACACGCAGCCTGCCTGCCCCACAGCCAGTTCAATACACCCTTATATCTCTGGTTCTCCTGAAGAGGCTGGGCTTGTGCATCATAGTCTTGACTCCAAATTCTCAACAAAAAAAAATTGTTTTTGATCACCTTTCCTGTCAAAAAATCTGGCAGCCTGTGTGGAGTAACATGAAAGAGCTAATGAGCTTTCTCACTTGCTAGTGGAAAACATTCATGTTCATTGTTACAATCACAAACAGGTGGTTCATAACTTCTAGGTGATTGCTGTATTTGTTTGATGCATTTGCAGTGGATGAATACACTTTTTTAAATTCCTCCACAAGAATCATGTGCATGAGAAGGTTTTGTTAACCTGTGCTTTACCAAACAAGCCGGACACCAGTAAACACTGATAAGCATTCTGGGAAATGTGGTCACTGGTTAGAGAAATGAACTGCTACATGTCTATGATGGTAATTCATCCCCTTTGAACAGTAGTGAGGTACAATAGTGATGCAGCAGAGCAAAGTGCAAAAGTTCTGTCAGGTTTCTCATCTCACATCTCACCCTATTTTGCTTGATAGGTGGGACTATTTGATCCATCGGCAGCTTTGAAGATTAGAGATGTTGATTTCTAAAAGCCATGTGGCAGCTAAAACATTAACTAGAGCCTTTTAGTTTTACTGGCATAGACAAAAACACAAACACAAAGATTACTGATGGCTGATTGTCTAAGAAATCTGACAAACATTTAACACCCTGCTGTATTACTGAACTAAAGGAATTATATATTTAAATCAAGTTTTAAAAAGTTGTTTAGCTTTTTGTTAAAAGAAAGTTTCACCCAAAAAAAGAAAGTTGTGTCATAATTTACATTACATTTGTCATTACAAACTTAAAGTTTTGTCCATACAATGAAAGTCAATGGGGTCCAAAACTTTCAAGCGCCATACAGCTCCAGCGATTTAAACCAAGTCTGAGTCCAAACCAAATGTTGATGTGTCATTGACAATAAACATCAATGGAACTTGCATGTCACCTGACTTATCATAATAGTACAACCACCAATGAGGTTTGATGCTATATTGACATGTTGCCATGCTATTTGATTTGGGCATACATGAGTTGATCAATGATTTGATTTGACTTGAGAGTAAATCACTACTTAAAGGGATAGTTTACCCCAAAATTCTTACATCATTTACTCACCCTCATGTCGTTCCAAACCCGATTTTCGTTCATTTCAATACGCGTGTTTGAGCTTCCATTTACCATATTCAATGTGTTCTGTGTGCGTCAATCAGTTTTTATATGTTTAAATGCAGAGTTAAATTAAGTCTATTCGTCATATAAAGCCATCATGTCTCTTCAGGGGACTTGGATTAAACTGCTCAATACATATGGATTTGGTTTGGAATATGGAATGGACATATGGAATGGACATTCAATGGAGGGATAGAAATCTCTTACATTCATTAAATATGTTTCATTTGAGTTTTGAAGAAGAAGAAAAGCATTATGAGTTTGGAATGACATGAGGGTGAGTAAATGATGATGGAATTTTCATTTTTGCGTGAACTAACCCTTTATATTTCTGGCTTTTCAACATACGAAGTGTATTAAACCACTGGAGTTGTATGGATTGCTTTTATGCTACCTTTATGTCCGTTTTAGAACCTAAAACTGCTGGACCCCATTGAAGACATTATAATTGTATTCTTTTGTTTTCCGCAGAAGAAAAAAAATCATACAAGTTTGAAACAATATGAGGATGAGTAAATGATGACAGAATTTAACTTTTTGAGTGAACTATTCCTTTACATTTGAGAAGACCAAATTGGGGGTACTTTGTTTCCTCTAAAAAAACGTGAATAAAATGTCCTTGGAGATTAGCCTGATGGGTCCCCCTAATTCATGCCTTCAGCATATCAACCTGCACTGCCAGTCAAGAATTTCAGAATCAGGCCCAAGAGAGCTTTAAACCACTTCCAAGTGTGTAGTTACTGTTCAAGGAGATCATGTGGTAACTATGTGAGACAATCTGTTCAAACTGGCAGAGTCATGTTGTGGTTTGGCATGTGACAGAGATGCTAGGGAGTTAAACTTAACTTTGTGACAGAGTAACAAGCACATGCGGGAAATACAAGAGAAACGATTTGTATCCTGACAGCGATATGCTTTATCCAACAATAGAGGACAGAGAAACATCCCTCATTCGTCTAAAACCAGTCTGAGATTAAACACGAACTCTTCTGTCATCAAGATTACATTCCTTTTAAACATTTCCTTCTCTTAGCTAAAACATTCACTTTTTTGCTGCCTCATCTGGTCAAGTCCAGGGAGCGAAGCTTAAAAGACAATCCTCTTCTAAATGTATGCTTGCAAATGTGACTGAAATGAAGTGTGAACTGAATTGAATCAACACTGAACAAAAATATGTCTTCTGTAGATGCTTTACAGCTGAAATAAAAAATGTCAGAATTGATTGATTTTATAACATTAACACTGTTATTTTACTGTGAAGCTGCTTTGAAACAACATGTGTAAAGACTATATACATAAATATGACTTGATTTGAAAATGATTTGTATGTAACAATAATTTGAATGATTTTTCCCAAGCATGGAGTGGCATTCCTATTTCATAGAATGGCCGTCTTCTCTTTATTTTGTATTCTTGACAGGCTTCAGACTATCCCTCAATGCATTAAGGAATTATGCTTCTCAATGGCATTAGCTGATCAATACCCTAAGGCCACATTAACGGGTCACTCAGGGGGTTATACGGCTCCTTTTCCAATCAGTTAAGTGCAGTTTAAATGAAACGGTCTCTTTGCAGTCCTAGTCATTGATCGCTATCTTTTAAACACTCTCTCTCAACACTATATCTTGTCCTATGTTTCACTCACTTTAAAACCTCCCTAGTGTTCTCAAATCATTCTATCCAATATCTATATTCTTATGATATTTAGTAAATGGAATTCATAGCATCCCGGTTCAACTCGAGCTCCTTTCCTTTCAGTAAGGGTTCAATCTAGTACATGAACACATATTAGGACCAACAAAGAGTTACACTGAAATAATTCCCAGAATGCTGGAATGTTTCTCTCACATACAGAAGTGATGAAAGAGGACCAAACCCTCAGTCAGATCATTTACAACATACGTTCCATATTTAGGCTTGGGTTATGAATGAGAGGTTGCCATAGTGTTTCTATAGGTGTTTGATTGCATTTTGCCCTCCCTCACACACAAAGGTTTTCCCTTGGGCTCTGCCCTCGCTCAGAGGTGTCTCTTCTCCTGTTTAAGTTCTGTTTGCTTTAACGTTGCCCACCCCTTCACTCCTTTTCATTCTCTTGCACTCTCTTTTCATTTCGGCACTGGATCTGATGGCACTGCGCTCAGGAAAAACACAGCCGAGGAATGTTCGGCAAAAGCGTCGGCTCGCTGACAGCAAGATGGATGCTGTGAGTGACGTTCTTTTGTGCCCCATGCAAGACACACTCATGAAGGCCCGGTAAAAATAAACTGTCAAGGATACAGGGGAGCAATTCATGTCTCCTGTGTGACAGTGGCGTCTAAACTGGTTTGTTTACATTTCTAGTGCATATACATATAGGACTTACTTAGAGAAAGGAGAATAAGAACAAGCTCTTCTCTTAAGATGAGTCAAAACAGTCATTGAAAAATGCAAAATTTGCTTCCGAAATGTGTGATGGATGACGATTATCAGGCTCTTTTCATTATGATTCAGATTTGTTTATGTAGGACCAGGCATTATTTGCATGTCGAATTGACAGTGCACACAGACTGCTTAAGTCATTCTGATATTGAACGGAATTTTTCACATTGACAGAAAATCAGCAATGAAAGCTATATCTGCTAAATACATAGACTCATTAAATAGATGTAATGTATTCAAATATTATTATTATTCTTCATCATGTTTTAAGATGCAGACAGTTTTATCCAAAGAGGTACAGCTTTTTTTCTTCCTGATATTCTATTTAACAGTAGCCTATAGGCAAAGTGAAATCACCGAAATACAAAAAGGCCATTGTCAGTATTAATCCTATTATTTAAAGGGATGTTTTAATCTACAGGTATTATATGTATCTGCTGGACCCATATGCACTTTTAATAACCCAAAGAGTTATCTTATCTTTCAAGCTGCTGATAAAGAGACTGCTTTAATGGGGCTTCAGCTTGGTGTAGGCCGGCTTACGAGTGGCCAGACAATTCAGGGCGAATTATGACTTTTGGTTTAGTTTATTTATAAATGATGTTCTTCATTCATTAAATTAAGCGTTATTGTTTAATTTCTTTATTTTTGTGGCCTTAGCAATAGGCTAAATATCCATATTCCCCAGCTAGTTTATCATACAATGGTAATGTGTATTACAAATATCTGTGCATACAAAATATATTTTTACAAATGCTTAATAAAATATCAGTAACAACACTCGGTACCCTTTAAGAAGGTTATAATATGTTCCATTTAGGTACTAATATGTATATTTTTGGTACTATTTAGATACTAATACTAATACTAATATGCACTTAGGGATAGGCTATAAAGGTTTAGCTTTTGAAAGGGTACCGTTCCAGTGATAGTTTTTGTACCTTTTTTTTATTCCTGAGAGTGAATAATGTTAATATGTAAATAAATAGTTAGGAACCTAACCAGCGCTGCTGATATAACTTAATTCGATAGTTTTTTAGCCTTTTATCTGTATTTTGTTTGTGATATAACTCTAAATAAAATCATTTAATTTAAGCCTATGAAAGTGATATGTCTGAAAATGTATTTTAATGACAGTGATAAAAGTGAGTGCATGCACGGGCCAAAACACGAGGCGGCTCGTTGGCAGACTTTTATCACATTGCTCTTTAGACGACAAAATGCTGTGTTTGGTTTTAAGACACCTGTTCACCTTTTTCTTTCTTTTTCTTTTTTTACAAATTGATTTTTTTTTCTATTATGCGTGTTGATGCTGGATATACGATTTTTTCTCCGAAACTAATAATAAACAGAATATTATTTAAACATTATTATTATTTAAACTGTATTGAAATATCTTGTTTGTAATGCTTATGATATAAACATTAAAACGCATCTTAACAAGCTATACTGGACAAATGACAAACTTGTCTTTTTCCTCATTTTTTCTTCTTTTAAAAAATATAGGCTATATTTAACGCATATTTTTTTATCCGTACATTTAGGCCCAGTGTAAGCGAACTTAAGTTTCCAAAATTCCCATTTGTTTTATTTTAGTATAGTATAAACTCTTATTTAATAGTAGCCTAGGCCTACATTACCAAAATTACAAAATTACACTACAAAATTAAGTTGAACATTCAGTAATTATTTTCCTACATTTATTCAAACCTCAAGATGTTCGATGCCGCGAGGTTAATAAAAATCGGCTATAAGATCAAGATAGACTGTAATAATTTATATTCGTTTAACTCAGGACTGACAACAGTATCTTTAAACCATATTTCAAGTCTTGTAAAAATGAGAGATTTTGATTATCTTCCTTCCTCATAAATCTGTCGCCTATTATTGCTACTGTAGCTAATGGTCCTGAAAGTTCCCTTCACTAGATGCGAAATGCTTGAATTTAAAAAGAAAACACCCGCACATTTTACTAGGCAGTCATGGCTGGTTTCGAACTCATCTCAAACAAATTGTAGCCTACGTGCGCCGAAAGATCAACGACTTATCTTTGGTGATATGTTCTCGCCGTAGGCGCTTTCCAGAGATGACACAGAAATAAAGAGTTGGACCTACCGACACATTCGTTGGCTTCTCTGGCGGTTGCGCGCTGCCAGGGTCGGTCATAGTGAAACGGTTTGCATCTGTCACACTCTGGTCCGGCTGTATTGTGCTTGCACTCGCACACTAGGTTTCCATCCCGGTCTTTGACGCACCGTGACGCGTGTCCATTACACTTACATCTGCCTCCGACCTGCAGGTCTGACACGGCGTAAAAATAGGAATCTCTGGCCAGCTCCGAGTCATCCTCATTTTCGTCTCCGAAAGTGTGCAGTCGGCTGAAAGTAACCTTAATGTCAGTGGCAGTCACCCAGTCCTGAAGTACGGGTGAATTGTCAAAGTCGTGCGCGGAAGGTCGCCCGTCCAGGGTGCTGAACGCGATCAAGCCGCCAGAGAGTGGGTGCATGTCGGTGTGAGAATCTGTGCAGATAGCCTCTTGCTCGTTTTGCTTAGTGATCGTGGCTTTGCTGGGCTTGTTGAACATCTTTCTACACTGGGTCGAGTAATACTGGAAAGGCACCCAGGACTTGCCGTAGTCCATTGATTTAAAGATACCCATAGACTCTGGTCGGGGTGAGCAGAACTGCAAACTCACGTAGGTCACTTCGAATTTCTTGTTTAGGGATAATGTTAAAGTGACGTTTTGAGGATATTGGATGTAATTGTCCGACTGCCAGCAGGTGAGATTATGAGGATTGTTCAGGTCGGTTAGGTAAGCAGGTGGGTGATATTTCTTTGGGTCTGACGCCTCGCACGTGTGGCAGTTTCTGTGCCTTTCATCCCCCTTCTCGGTCACCACACAGTACCGACTCGGTGTTTTGCCGCAGGTGCTGGACGCGCGCACTTCCTTCCCGAACGCCGCGTTCACGAAATCGGGGATGCATCTTCTGGGGTGACCGTTCTCGTCGTAACACGGATCCGGTGGAGAGGTCTGAGCGGCGAACATGCTCATGCCGTATCCACCGACAGTCCCGTTGAACACACAGTAGAGAGTCACCAAAGTGACCAAAGCATCCGAGACTCTCAACATCATCACGCGCCTTCCTCAGTCTCTCTGAGCTGAAACACAGCCGTGTCCTAATGAGAAGATGCGTTCTCTGTTAGCAGATGTAACGGGGGGAAATCAGTTGACAATCTGAGCGAGATCAATCCACAGCCGCTATGACACCACGATCAAACCGGTGCCAAATAACAAACTAATGTGAATCTGAATCTGACTCCACCACATGGGCAAACTCCTGGATACCTGATCTAAACCACTGCGGGAAAACCGGCAATATTTAGCCTACACTTTCGCAATTAAAGAAAATCGCAGAGGAAATCTCCACACAGTTTCACTGTACCTCCGTCAAACAGTTCAGCAAAAGCAGAAAGTCACAAAGCAATCTGAGTTCGTGCTGGCTCTCTTTTTCCCGGAGTAATGGACTCGCGCTTTCACTTGTCTGGTTCTTGAATCTCTGTGCATGTAGAGGATAGGCTATAAGAATATCCCGTTAGTTTGAGCTCTAGTGAGATAGGAGAAACTCACGTTGCCCCGTTCTCTCTCTCTCTCTCTCTCTCTCTCTCTCTCTCTCTCTCTCTCTCTCTCTCTCTCTCTCTCTCTCTCTCTCTCTCTCTCTCTCTCTCACACACACACACACACACACACACACACTATGTATCTGCTCTATGGAGACAGCGTTGGACGCGTCTTTTACGCAGAGCTTTGAGCTCATTCATCTAGCAGTGACACTCGAGAGAACAACGACATCCACTGGTAGATTATCAATAAAACCAGAGCAGACGAGGAATAGAAATAAGGAGAATAGAAGTTTAATTTGTAATTTAGTTACAGTAATAAATATGAAATGCATTTGCTCTATAATTGTGGCGAATATTTAATTCATAAAAACTATAGAGCAGAGACATATAAACATATTAATGCTATTTTTGTATAGGCTATATATTTTTCTGAGCCTCATTGTGGCGTGCATTGGGAAATTATTATTATTTTATTTTTTTCTGATAACAAAAAATTCCGATTGGTGCCTTTTTATTTTATATAGCAGCTAAAGTTAATGACTTCCTTTGCATTTGAATGCTGTTCTGATTAACCAGTGCATATTCGGATAATGCTCTTATTAAAAGCAAACCCCGACTTTAAACCTGGTAACTTATGGTTATGCATGAGCTAATTAAACAGATTTTGCACGAGGTCTTCACATTTGTAACACTTTTTAGATCAGGTGTAGAATTGATGAAACCCACTGAGCAAGCGACGTCTGTGGACATACAAAACAGGTTGATATCACGTCCGTCCGTCCAGGCCATAATCTGAACGTCCATTGACATCCAGAATTAGTTGATTAATGACAATGAGAAATTATGTCCAATCTGGCTATAATCTAAACGTCCACTGACAGCCAGAACTAGTTGAGAAAAGACGTTCATACTGGCTATAATCTGGACGTCCGGTGACATCCAGAATTAGTCGATGAATGACTTAAAAAACTATGTCCAATCTGGCCATAATCTAAACGTCCACTGACAGCCAGAACTAGTTGAGAAAAGACGTTCATACTGACTATAATCTGGACGTCCGTTGACATCCAGAAATAGTCCATAAATGACGTGAATAAAGATATCCAATCTGGCCATTATCTTAACGTCCACTGACAGCCAGAACTAGTTGAGAAAAGACGTTCATACTGACTATAATCTGGACGTCCGTTGACATCCAGAAATGGTCCATAAATGACGTGAATAAAGATGTCCAATCTGGCCATTATCTAAACGTCCACTGACAGCCAGAACTAGTTGAGAAAAGACATTCATACTGACTATAATCTGGACGTCCGTTGACATCCAGAAATGGTCCATAAATGACGTGAATAAAGATGTCCAATCTGGCCATTATCTAAACGTCCACTGACAGCCAGAACTAGTTGAGAAAAGACGTTCATACTGACTATAATCTGGACGTCCGTTGACATCCAGAAATGGTCCATAAATGACGTGAATAAAGATGTCCAATCTGGCCATTATCTAAACGTCCACTGACAGCCAGAACTAGTTGAGAAAAGACATTCATACTGACTATAATCTGGACGTCCGTTGACATCCAGAAATGGTCCATAAATGACGTGAATAAAGATGTCCAATCTGGCCATTATCTAAACGTCCACTGACAGCCAGAACTAGTTGAGAAAAGACGTTCATACTGACTATAATCTGGACGTCCGTTGACATCCAGAAATAGTCCATAAATGACGTGAATAAAGATGTCCAATCTGGCCATTATCTAAACGTCCACTGACAGCCAGAACTAGTTGAGAAAAGACGTTCATACTGACTATAATCTGGACGTCCGTTGACATCCAGAAATGGTCCATAAATGACGTGAATAAAGATGTCCAATCTGGCCATTATCTTAACGTCCACTGACAGCCAGAACTAGTTGAGAAAAGACGTTCATACTGACTATAATCTGGACGTCCGTTGACATCCAGAAATGGTCCATAAATGACGTGAATAAAGATGTCCAATCTGGCCATTATCTAAACGTCCACTGACAGCCAGAACTAGTTGAGAAAAGACGTTCATACTGACTATAATCTGGACGTCCGTTGACATCCAGAAATGGTCCATAAATGACGTGAATAAAGATGTCCAATCTGGCCATTATCTTAACGTCCACTGACAGCCAGAACTAGTTGAGAAAAGACATTCATACTGACTATAATCTGGACGTCCGTTGACATCCAGAAATGGTCCATAAATGACGTGAATAAAGATGTCCAATCTGGCCATTATCTATACATCCACTGACAGCCAGAACTAGTTGAGAAAAGACGTTCATACTGACTATAATCTGGACGTCCGTTGACATCCAGAAACAGTCAATAAATTACGTAAATAAAAGATGTCCAATCTGGCCATTATCTAAACGTCCACTGACAGCCAGAACTAGTTCAGAACAGATGTTCATACTGCACTGTAAAAAAAATATCCTAATTTTACAGTAAATAACTTCCTATTTTCATCATTGTGGTGGCGTTCATGTGTGTTCAATTCATAAATACGATCTTTATGACATGTCTTGAATGCATCAATAGCTCTATTTTAGGGACAATCCTTACAAACAATCATTGCTAAAATACATTACAGACTGTCACAGTGAGAAGATCTTTGTCCTTTATCAATGCTAAAGACCTAACCACTGCAGTCAACACCTTGGACAGTGTTGGGGAAGCTACTTTGAAACTGTAGTTTGACAAGCTACAAGCTACTCGTTAGTTAAAGTAGTTAAACTACAGTCAAGCTACCCTTTTGGAAAAGTAGTTAGATACACTACAAGTTACGATCAAAAAGTAGCTAGCTACATTGAAACTACTTTTGCTTTTTTTAACAACATATATTATAAATAACTGAATAAGTGTCTGAGGAATGTTTTAAGAAAAATATTTAGTGTTTAAAACAATGCAATACAATTATGATTTTTATTGTTTTATTACACACAACACTCAAATATCTCAGACTGTTTGTCAAAAGTGCAAAATTGCAACAAATACAACATTGCAAGAACAAAATATACATCCAACGTAAATTGCATGTATAGACTTTTTCTAAAAAATACCGATTGTGAGATGGTTGCATTTTGGCAAGCAAATACATTGAACAACCGCTCACATGTGGCACTGATAATGCACGTTAAACTCGCTCACATGCAGTGATGGAGCTTGCAGAATTTACTGTGAAAGAAGAACCTGAATCACAAGCTGCTTGTGAGCACAGTTCGGTTCGCTCCGGATCCAGTCACAACACATCTATACACCAATTTAATTAGATCAAAGCCTTTGTCGTGCGATAAACAAACTAAGATTACATTTTTTGTTCAACTGAAACACGATGGCGCAAACTTTAGTTTAGTGGTCTTTTATGTTCATTACCAAACTGGCGGACAGATCATGGCGGTTCATTGTAATTAAATCAGAAATAGAAATTTGATGTAACATAGAGAGCAATAAAGCAGGATAATTAATACATTTAAAGTGTCCATTAATCACCTGTATGTGCGTCCTTAAATTTGTGCTTGAGGTCTTCTGTACGTCAGTGAACCGTTAGCCGCAAGATGCGTGAATAAACAACAGGTGGCGGTAATGGCAAAACAAATTAGTTTGTAATCTAACAAGAAGAAGAATATCCTTGCATCGCGCTGATTCGCGCAGGCTCAACAAAAGAAAATGTAGCTTTTGCTCGCGCTACACCGCTACTTGCTGCAAAAAGTAGTTAGCTACTGGAAAAGCTACACTGTTTAAAAAGCAACTGAGCTACTGCCAAGCTACTGAAAAATGTAGTTAAGTTAGTAGCGTCGCTACTTGTAGTTAACTACTCCCCAACACTGACCTTGGAGTATCCATGCTGTTAAATAAAAGTCTGTAGACAAGGGTTAAGGTTAGGGTTAACCCCTTAATTTCTAACCCCCGGTTTCACAGACAGGGTTTAGATATAAAGCCAGGATTAGGCCTTAGTTAAATTTGGGCATTCAATTATAGCTTTTAAAAATGTACCTTAGAAGAAAAAAACATTACTGGTGTGCATCTTGAGACAAAACAATGGCACTGACATAAGATATGTCAGTATAGCCTACAAGTTGCTTTCAGGTAATACAGCTCAAACGTGCATTTTAGTCTGGACTACAGGCTTAAAGGAGAACTCCGGCGCAAAATGAACCTCGGGTGTAATAACACATTGGTACAGACTAAATCGTTCCCTGAGATTTGTTTTCATAATAATCGAATGTAAAGAGTTTTATCTCTAAAAACAGTTTAGCTTATAACGCTAGTATATTGGGCATCGAGTAAGCAAAAAGAGATCGCTAGTTAATACCATTAACAAGGCTCAAATTAGCCCCACACTAACATGGCAGCATAATGAGTGTCCTTACATGCAAACCGAAGCATTGAGAACTTTGTAAGTGTATAGACAGTTTAATAAGAAGATACTTTACACAGACAGTACAGTTAGCGCATACAGACAGCAGCCATCTTGGAAAACAGTCTCGATTAGTCAAACCACGAACACGGTGATACGTGAGCTGAACTGTGACTTGGAATCTCATATGGTCCGTTGTTTCCGGAAGAAAGCACTGAGCGCATAAGAGAAGCACTTAACGCAACAGAGAAAATAAAAAAATAAATATAATTTATCTTATCTTCAATATCTACACGTACTGTTCGCTCACCCTCGTGGTTCGATTGGTCGAGACTGTTTTCCAAGATGGCTCCTGTCTGTATGCGCTAACTGTACTGTCTGTGTAAAGTATCTTCTTATTAAACTGTCTAAACTGTCTACACACTTACAAAGTTCTCAATGCTTCGGTTTGCATGTAAGGACACTCATTATGCTGCCGTGTTAGTGTGGGGCTAATTTGAGCCTTGTTAGTGGTATTAACTAGCGATCTCTTTTTGCTTACTCTATGCCAATATACTAGCGTTATAAGCTAAACTGTTTTTAGAGATAAAACTCTTTACATTCGATTATCATGAAAACAAATCTCAGGGAACGATTTAGTCTGTACCAATGTGTTATTACACCCGACCCGAGGTTCATTTTGCACCGGAGTTCTCCTTGCCTGTGAAACCCAGGATATTATGTTGTAACTTAATTATGCCAATGTTAGCAAGTGTTGCGTTGGACAGAGGGATTAACCCTAAACCAACATGTTGTGTAATAGTACCACAAAGCATGTTGACATTTATTAGGCATTAGAGTGTTTCTAAAGGAAAGGTCAAGAATTTGTGAAAGTGCAAAAGGGTCATTATGGGTCACATGAATGTAACTCTAATGTCACCACCATGATACCAATCCATTAGTTTTTCACATACGTCATACAGAATTGTATATGAATAGATATGCAGTGTTTGCTCTGTTTAATTATACTGTTTGCTCTATTAAATTGCTGTTTATCAGAACAGTGATAAATAAATGTTATTATATATGGTATACAAGTTACTGTTTAATCTTTCATTTTTTATCTTTCATTTTTTATCTTTCATTTTTAATCATGCACTGCAATGAAAACACATTTAAACAATTGATTAAATATAACAGCCAGCCTACAAATACAACTAAATAGCACGTGTATATTTTTTTCCTATTCTTTCTTTTAAAACATTTCATATTGTCCTGTTATTGCAATGTTTTCACACTATTGGCTGTCTCTCCGAGTTGTTTTGAGCATGATTGGTTATTCTGACTGTCATCCAGGAATCTGGCCAATGACAACTATGCGCGCCTTTACCAGTCAAGTTTGAATACGTCAGTTGAAGTGAGTGGGTGTGTGTGCTGCTGCTCGGGACCTACTTCGGTTTTGTGGCTTTTACATTGTTTAAAACATGGATTATTTTACATCGGACTGCTAAATGTTTATTTTGAGCGAGTTGCGGGATGTAAATGAAGAACAAACAAGGAATATGGACAACGAACAATGGACATATTGCAATCTACGGAAGGTAACGTAAATAACTTTTTATTTTATACAAATTCTAATACATCAAAATATAGTGTATTAAATTGAGAATCTAAACGCGATTAGAGAAATATTGATATTAGTACGGTATTCCAATGTATTAGGCTAATTATGTGCTGAGCTAGCATGTGTATTGTCAGCTAACTTAGTTTATGATAAAAAATAAAATAAAACTCAGCATTGGAGCTTTACAATGAGTGAACTGAGAACATTGTCTCTTTAGACAGAAGAACTCGAACCACACTCCTTTACTCGAGTCTAGAAGAATCTGCAAAGTAGGCTTTTAAATTGTTGATCGCGGGATTTAACGTTAAAGTTAGGCCTAACGTTATTGTCTTGGAGCTGGTGAGTCAATTTTGCAAGCTTTTGCAAATGTCTCTGTTAGTAGCCTAAGTAAAAACAAATAGCTAATATTGCTGTGTGTGTTTCCTTCATGATCCAGGCATTTTGGGAGTAACGTTAAATATTATCCAGCCACACGATCTTCAGATGGTGAGTATTGTCATAAAATACACGTGAAATAGAGGCAGAACATGTACAGTCTGCTCAAAGGCACACTGGTTCAAACCCTCCAGACAATGTTTTATCTTCTATCTTCTTGAGTTTATACAGGCCTAGCTGACCCAAAAATAAATGTCTAACTTACTTTTGTGAAACACAAGAATGTTGGGAATAAAACAACTGTATGAGAAAAACAAAAACAAATAAGGCATTTCTCAAGATATCTTAATTATGGTTCTACATAAGAAACTCATACAGTTTCAACATGAGGGTGAGTAGGCTAAATAATGAGAGAACTTTTCTTTTTTTTTGGATGAGCTGTTCTTTTAAGGACATTTGCTAAATTAACCATGGTTTTTATTATAGTAAAGGTGTAGAAACCATGTTTTTTTATGGTGGATTGATTACAATAATTTATTACCATTTGGTTAGTGTCACAAAACATTGTTAATTTTAGTAAGGGTTCTCCAGATTTATATAACACATAACCTGTATAATTTATTTAAGGAACACATTCAAAATGGTCCTATGTCACCCAGATCAATAATATATTAACGCACTTTTTAACTTTTTTTTTTTTAGATCAAGCATTGGAACAATGTTTACGGAGCAGAACAGGCACCAACAGAGAAACAAGTCCATCACTAGTAAGTATCCATTGCAGTATCTAAAACCGTAGTCAATTTTAAAGGCACAGTGCACTCCAAAATAAATAAAAATCTCTTTTTTCCCGTGCCATTCCAGATGTATATGACTTTCTTTCCACAAAGATTTTTTGAAAAATTATCCATTATTGTAAGCCAATATAATGCAAGTGCATGCACCAGAAACTTCATACAGTACAGCCTGCTGTGTTGTTCACACAAGATGTTTTCTGCATTTATCATGTGAGCTTTACAATGCTCTTGGACTTTTTCGACCTTCCGCATTTTGGTGTCAATTCACTTGCAGTATTTAACACAAACACAAGAGATGGATAATTTTTCTAAAAGTCTAGTTTATTTTTTCTAAAATGTGTTCATCTGAAGAAAGAAAATCACATACCCTTTCGGACGGCATAAGGTAGAGAAAATAAAGGGGGTATCAGTTTACTCTCCTTTAGCTACTATTTATAAACCTTACATGTGATTTAATAAATTTACAATTAAAGGGGTGTTCCAAGCAAACAGCTATGTGTGTTTATATTAGGGGTGTACGATTCAGAAAATGTCACGATTCCGATTTTTAGGCTCAAGATTCGATTCAATAGCGATTTTCGATGCAAAAACGATTCTCGATTTAAAAAAACGATTCACGGTATGTAAATGTAGTTACTTTTCCTATGTAGGTATTAGGGATGTGCATCTCCATAACTGAGGCCGATGCGATACGCATGTCGATGCATAGCCAAAGATACGATACATTAAAGATAGGCTACATATAAGCAGCTACCGATGCAATGCAATGCGATTCACTATTATTACGATGCGGTGCGATTTGATTTCAACTCAACGCGATGCGATTCAATGTAATACGATGCAATGGAGAAAAATATGATGCTATGCAATTCAATATTCAATTCTTTTATTTATTTTGTTCATATTTTGTGCCATCTGACTTTTAACGCATGGCTCTTTCACATACAAAAGATTTGGTTTTCAAAACAAAAAAAAACATAGCGTTGCGACGTTCGTCTGTTATAGGACAACTTAGTTTGAATAAACGAGCAGACACTGCTACTTGCTCTACGTTTATTTAGAATTAACAGCCAGACAACTAGCAGTGACTTGAGCTTTCCATTAAATGAATCACACACAGTAAACAAATCCTTAAAGACCCACTCCGATGAAAATAATGTTTTTCTAGGTGTTAACATGTTCTTGTGGCATTTTTCTGATGTTAGAGGACATATCTTGAGAAAAATAAGCTCAAAGTTGTATTTCTGAGTATTTCTACATTCAAATGGCTGTGAATCAGTAGCAGACGCTAAAATGCCGGCTAAAATAGACTGGAGTTGTGACGTAGCAACTCCACTGGGCGTCTCCACACGCGATGTCTTGGAGTGAAATAATGATTGGTGATCGGTGATAACTTTGATTAACTTCGGATAATAATAATTAACGTGTATATAATACTGTTGCCCCACCGGTATTGGGGGTGTAAGCTAGCGGGAGAGACAGAGCTCTCAGCAACGGGCAGGGGGAGGGTCGTCTCCGTGCCAACGGCTCCCCCCACAACGCAGAGGCGAATTGCTAATGAGCTACTGCCGCTCTGCGAAGTGAAGTCCCAGTATACGGCACAGGTTTTGTGATTTTGGCTAAAAATGGCATAATCATAATTTAAAGACCACTGGGAATGTTTAAAAATAGCTCAAAATATGATCGGAGTGGGACTTTAACAAAAAAAAATCAAACAGGCCTATTCTGGTGGGTGCGGTGATGCGGTGGTGTAACATGTAAGGCTGGTGCTGCCAATAAGCACCTAAAATCTGTCACAAAGAACCGGCAAAAGTAATGATTATGAATATGTAAAATATAGCAATGAGATATTTTAATTGTTTATTAATAAACAAGTGTTTTCTTTGCCAGTGTCGGCTGCAAAGATGAAGTTGACGATGCTGACTCACGATCTTCGCAGTAGTCAACGCGCCAGAGAGAAATACACAATTCATACGGATTATCTGCTTATTACATAAGCAGAGAGCAGTCTGTAGTCTGTTTTCTTACGTTTTGAATTGTTCTGTTTAAAAGTAGACCTGTCTGTGAGGCAAGTAGGCTACCTTATATGCTGAGTTTCGGTTCATTTATGAGACGAGCTCCAGTTCACGCGCCGGCGCCTCCGTGTTTATCGTCTTATTTATTAAATCCAGGCAATTGGTTGATGAAACATTGATTAAAATTAAGATACAATTAATACAAAACTAAATGCACTTTAAAGAAAGGTTTTGTGCTTTCTGTTTGGTGTGTCTGTGAAATTTTTAAAGCATCTTTTAGTGCCGCGTTCAGAGCGCTCATGTCCGTAACATTGTTTTTTCCTCATAAATGCAAACACAATTTTTTTTTTTTACAATTTTTTTTGTTCTGTGGAGACTACAGTTAGGCCTACTCATAATTTGTATTCTGAATACGTAACGCTGGTATATGTATTCCGTTACTCCCCAACACTGATATTAGTATAACCTTATCTGCAATATATTTTAATAACACGGTTTTGGCGGTTATAGAGTTCTAATGACGGTGTTCAACTATAACCATCGGTCTCACGGTTATATAATAACCGTCACACCCCTAGTTTTAACATAAACAATAATAAAAATAAAAAACCTTTCACAAACAGGTCTTTGATAACTCTATTCAAATGTAAATAAATATATATGTTAGGGGTGTGACGGTTCACAAAATTCACGGTTCGGTACGTTTTTGATACAGCAAAAAGAAAGAAAAGCCAGAGAAATTTCCTTGATTTAATTTTTTTAATAATTTTTCATCAAAGTATGATAATTTTTTACTTTGAGCAGTGATGGAGCTACACTTGACTCTTCTTAGGAGCATATAAAACAAAAACAGCTCCTTGCTCCTTGAAAAAAATTAATTGTAATATTGTAGTAGTTATAAACAAAGGTTTATTTTATTTCAGATTAACATTTGAGGGCAGCAATTTTATTCATAATGTCGAAATAAAATCGACGTAACGTTACTTGAAAGCATTATAGCCTACTATTCCTGCCAAACTTCCATGGTTACAGTTAGTAGTGTTACTACAGTAAACTCATGGTGAATGTTGCTGAGGCCATGCTTAAAAATATTCTTGTTTGCCGTAACCCGACCGACCCTGTCAAATTAGGACCGACCCAATTATTTATTTTTTTCCCCTTTTAGTCCGACCGACTTGCCGGTTGTAAACTTGCATTAAGACCGACCGATTTTTTTTTTACTCTTCAAACAACTAATACAAATGCAATAAAATAATATACATTTATTATAGTAAGTATTGTGAATATAAATTGCGTAGGCTACGTTCTTTCTTTTAAATAAAAACCCGTGGCGTCATCTATTATGATTATGTTTACACCATTGGTTTACGCATGTCACACTTTGGCCTGTGCGTTCGCTTCGTTTCATTCACTGTCAATGGTTCGCGCTCGGTGATGATGGCTGCGGCGCGGCTGCTTGTGAAATACGTCTGTATGAGCCTACATTTAGTCGCTCATTATTCGAAATTCCTAATGGTCAAATAGGGAATCGATGTTAACGGCCTTTTCTCGGAGCCCGTCCAGCTCGTCATGACATGCCCACCGCGAACGCGCGTCACACAGCAACTGCAGGCTCTGACAAACAAACACACATAAGTGTGGGAAGCCAAACACACCGAAAGGGGGACGAAACGGCGCGGTGTGTTACAGAGTTCGCGCTGCGCTGACTTGTAATCTGCGTGGCTCAATGGACCGAGACGCGCGAGCGCGACAGACTCGACAGCGCAGGAGAAGTGTTTGCTTGCGCCAGCCGGTCAGAGCGGCGCGAATTAATCTCACCAGCGCCGCGCTGACCAATAAAACAGCACATCCCATACCGAAATGTACTAAATTGCACAAAAGAAAATCGACCATTCCATAATATGTCAGGACTACTTAATCGGCCTATAGTTTCCTACAATGCGCCTAGCTATTTGACCACACTGATTTCCGTTAATAATAGCAGATGTTTATGGGTCAAATCTCTCACTCTCTCCCTGCAACTTTTTGTTACCCTCCTTTCCTGCCCCTAGACCAGAAAGGGGGCTTGTAACAGTATGGGTCAAATGTAAACGAATGGTGCCAAACGCGCTGTTTTATTGGTCGGCGCGGCGCTGGTGAGATTAGTCATTTTAATTTATTTGTTTCCCTCTGAAAATCCACTTTCATTGAAATCTAGTGGCTCCTTTTTTTCTTTTGATTCTGCCTATTTTTTTCCAAATGAATGCAGCTGGAATTAATGCAATAAATATGTTTTTTTTTTTACAAAGATTTCAAATTGTTTATGGTCTATAACCTGTATCAGAATGAGGTTCGCAATGGTGCGCCCGAAGGCATGGGGGTTGAAGACCCAGTCAGTGACGTCACGATATGCAAATTTGTTTAAATTCATACCGACCTAATCACCATGACCAAAATTATCCTTTTTTTTTTACATTGAATCTTGAAAAAAAAATATATAGACCTACCTACCGACCCTTTTTTTTTTTTTTTTTGCTGTTACTGCAAACCAAAATATTTTTAAGGATGGCCTGATCTGTGGGCACTGGATAGTTCATTCATGGCACAATGTTTATTCCTGTTTTCCACGTCAGCGCTGTTTGATCCGTTAATAACGGAGAAATGTGAATGTTTCTCACTAGATCTCGCTGCGATATTATTACTTCAGTGGCAAATTCAACTGCTTTCTTTACTGGATCTCTTAGTGCTGTGTAGTAACAGTGTCGCTTGATCAAGACACTGGATTGGTCCAAACTGATAAACGATCCGTCAACCACACAATAACGAGTAGCGCAGCTGCAGTTTCGTTCCGCTTACATTACGTTTGCTATTTGATGTTGGGCAATGTTGTGGTCGCGGCAGCATCTCTTACATTATGAGCACGCTTGCCACGCCCCTACATTTTAAATAACGAAATTTTGGTCAGCAGGAAAAATGGTCCAACAAACCGTTCGGTTTGTAATGCACACTGAACCGAAAGCCTCGTACCGAACGGTTCAATACGAATACGAATATATATATGTATATGTGTGTGTGTATATATATGTATGTGTGTGTGGAATGCTTTATATCAGGCTTGATGTAATTTTACTTGATTTGTGATTTAATAACTGTTTCATTTCATTGATTCGAGTACTAAAATTTTCTATGCATCTCTGCTGCAAGCTAAACCACAACAGTGGCGTTTGTATTTATTTATTTTACATGTGTATTTTTTTGCTTTGATTGTAGCTGCTGTCATGAAATGGGACCCAGCTGCAACAGAGGCCCAAATAAAGTCTGCAGCCGATCATCTGAAACATGCCCCCGGGAGAGTCGGGGCTTGCCGCTATAAATGAAGCTTGTGAAGCTTATAGCAGCCACATTTTGTTAATTGATATGTTATACTGTTTTAACAACATTTTATAGATTATTTAAAGGGAAATTGTGTTAATTTATAACTTTACTGTTCTGGCTTTTAAGTTTTGGTCCAGTAGAACAAAATAGTAATAAAATATATATTTTGAGATTTAAATAGTTGATTTCTTGGAGTGATCAGTTTGGTTTACAGGCAAATGGTAAGCAGTTTATTACAATTATATTGATAAGATATACAAATGCAAGACTTGTATATACACTACACAGTTCCCGTATTCAATTGAGTATTCAATATTATCAAAATTCTTTCAAATCTTATTTAGGTCTATGGTCTGTGTGTCTGCAGTTTCATGACACGACAACCATTAACAATGAGTAACTGGGTTTTTCTCAGTGAGAACTAACTCACTGCCACTGTTTTGAAGTAAAGATTTTTTAAAGTTGGATCCTTGCAAAATGCACAAATGGGATTTCCGTTTCAATATGGGTCTTTAACAGTCTTCTTTGACATTTATACTACAGAAAACGTGACTAATACAACTTTTATTCTGGCTGCCTTTAGATGTCTAACAATTACGTCTGTAGCATGTCTTTAATTGACGTCTAAACAATGTCCAAATTTTTTTTATAAAAAACGTTCATTCTGGCTCCTGTGAAGACGTCTTCTGGATGTCTAACAATTACGTCTGTAGCACGTCTTTAATTTACGTCTAAACAATGTCCTGAAAAGACGTATAAAAACCTTTCATTCTGGCTCCTGTGAAGACGTCTTCTGGATGTCTAACAATTACGTCTGTAGCACGTCTTTAATTTACGTCTAAACAACGTCCAGAAAAGACGTATAAAAACCTTGCATTCTGGCTCCTGTGAAGACGTCTTCTGGATGTCTAACAATTACGTCTGTAGCACGTCTTTAATTTACGTCTATACAATGTCCAGAAAAGACGTATAAAAAACTTTCATTCTGGCTCCTGTAAAGACGTCTTCTGGATGTCTAGCAATTACGTCTGTAGCACGTCTTTAATTTACGTCTATACAATGTCCAGAAAAGACGTATAAAAAACTTTCATTCTGGCTCCTGTAAAGACGTCTTCTGGATGTCTAACAATTACGTCTGTAGCACGTCTTTAATTTACGTCTATACAATGTCCAGAAAAGACGTATAAAAAACTTTCATTCTGGCTCCTGTGAGGACGTCTTCTGGATGTTTAAAAATTACGTCTGTAGCACGTCTTTAATTGACGTCTAAACAACGTCCAGAAAAGACGTATAAAAAACTTTCATTCTGGCTCCTGTGAGGACGTCTTCTGGATGTCTAACAATTACGTCTGTAGCACGTCTTTAATTGACGTCTAAACAACGTCCTGAAAAGACGTATAAAAAACTTTCATTCTGGCTCCTGTGAGGACGTCTTCTGGATGTCTAACAATTACGTCTGTAGCACGTCTTTAATTTACGTCTAAACAACGTCCAGAAAAGACGTATAAAAACCTTTCATTCTGGCTCCTGTGAAGACGTCTTCTGGATGTCTAACAATTACGTCTGTAGCACGTCTTTAATTTACGTCTATACAATGTCCAGAAAAGACGTATAAAAAACTTTCATTCTGGCTCCTGTAAAGACGTCTTCTGGATGTCTAACAATTACGTCCGTAGCACGTCTTTAATTTACGTCTATACAATGTCCAGAAAAGACTTATAAAAAACTTTCATTCTGGCTCCTGTAAAGACGTCTTCTGGATGTCTAACAATTACGTCTGTAGCACGTCTTTAATTTACGTCTATACAATGTCCAGAAAAGACGTATAAAAAACTTTCATTCTGGCTCCTGTGATGACGTCTTCTTGATGTTTAAAAATTACGTCTGTAGCACGTCTTTAATTGACGTCTAAACAACGTCCAGAAAAGACGTATAAAAAACTTTCATTCTGGCTCCTGTGAGGACGTCTTCTGGATGTCTAACAATTACGTCTGTAGCACGTCTTTAATTGACGTCTAAACAACGTCCTTAAAAGACGTATAAAAAACTTTCATTCTGGCTCCTGTGAGGACGTCTTTTGGATGTCTAACAATTACGTCTTTTAGACGTATTATAGACGACTGTTTGCTCGCTGGGAATCCTTTCTCACTCAATACACACACGCTTAAGGAGGAAAGCCAATGCCATAAGATTACCATAAAACATTGCTTTTACTAAATACATTCTAATTATACAGACCCATATGGTCTTTGTTGCATTATTTAGCCTACTGTATTTGTGATTTTTTTTACAGCGCATATATTTTATAAGCATATTTGTGTGACATATTGGCTACATTATCCAGTGTTTTAAAAAAATATTGTCGCAATTGACCTATGCAAATTTCCTACCTATGCAAATTTTATATCTCTGAAAATAAAATAAAAGAAAAGACACAATAATATTTTCGATGTAGCTGCTACTCATCCTGAATGGATAAGCTACACATCCAATGAAAAGCACACGAGCGGTCTGCCGTTGCTATAGTAACCTCAACAGGATGTGGTGCCAGATAACTCCGCGATATAGCTTACCTATAACTTCGATACATCGAAATAATGTTCTGAATCCTCTACAATGTGCAGGCAATAGGTTATGCAAATACAATAGGCCTACCCTCCTATTTTATGTTTTTTCTTGGTTTACTTGTTTGTTTGTTTTTTTGAGTGGGATTATGACCTCTTAAAAATAAAGGTTCCAAAAGGGGCTTTTCGCAGTGATGCCATAGAAGAACCAATTTTGGTTCCCTAAAGAACCTTTCAGAGAAAAGTTCCGAAAATAACTATTTTTTATTTGCGTAAAGAATATAATTTCCAGTATAAAGAAACTTTTGTGCAACATAAAGGTTCCATGGATGTTTAAGGGTTTTCATGGAATTACACAGTAGGCTAAATAACCGTTATTTTTTAAGAATGTTGAATAGAACTGCTTTTAGGCTGGACTATAGGCCCTAGCAAGGGCGCAGATGGCACTGGGGACGGGGGGGACATGACCCCCCCAGATTTATAGTGACCCGATCCGTCCCCCCCTCACTATCCCTACAAAAGGTGACAAAAATCGGTAAAACAGAGGATTAACCAATGTTTTCGCTATATGTACATTAGCCAAAGTAGAGTGTCCCGGCCCGCCGCTGCTTCAGAATCGGGTCGGGGCAGACGCAGGCTGATCTACACCGGTCACCATTACTTTGTACCCACGTTCTCACTACATGCTGTTCTGTTGTCAATAAACACACGATGCCTTCATGCCACCGACGTTTACACTCTTTCTCTGTGTGTGTGTGTGCTACGACTCCTCCTGAGTGACGTCGCCAGGGTCCTATGAGGAGCTAGTAGCTGCCTTATAGCAGGAAATCATGTTTTTTTTTATTGTACGGAGCAACGGAGGAAATAGATTCTTAAATTATGGGCTATGAAAAACATTTCTTAATATCATACATCATTTGAAAGATATTTCTAATCTATAAATTGTAACAAAATTGTAATTAACACTTAAATTTAATTTTTTTAGTTATTCTTAGACATTTTGGAAATAGTAGTTTTAGCCATTAATTCTCAGGAATATATTGTATTTCACATTGATATTCACATTCTATAGAGGTATAGAGGGTTAACTGAAATTATAAGATTTAAACTGTTGTCCTCCTGGCCTGCAGGCGATTTCTGATGACAGTAAGGCAGGCCCTAGTCAGTCAAGTGAGGATCTGCAGGAGGGCAGCCAGTAGAAAATATGTTGTTTTTATTTTATTTGTATTTTTTGCACATAGGTTCTTTGCTTTTTTGTTCATAATGATAGACTTTGTATGCTGAGATAAGCAAATGTTTAAATAAAACATACTTTGCTGAAGACATGAAGATTTGGTGGTTGATTGGCATACTATCAGGCCTTTGTTTACCTTTGTTCATTGTTGTTTATCCATGATTTCAAACAGGAACCCCCCAATGGCTTTTTAGTTCAAATCATTAGCCCAAATTACATAAAGAAAAGAAACTACTTGAGCACTAGTTAAAGCCCAAATTACGCAAAATAACGAATTGAGTTTAAATCATTTGTTGACAGCTTGGTCCCCCCCAGTTAAAAAATCCTATCTGCGCCACTGGGCCCTAGGCCTACTCTTTGTTGGGTTAGAAAGATCACTCTGAGCCACTTTCTAGGCTGATTGCAGTAGGCTATAATGAATTGATTATTTTAAATAAAAGTTGTCTCAATTGTATCAAGGGCACAGGTTAAATGCTCCAACTAGCGGCTCGAAACATTTCAGGAATAACAATGTTCAGCTCTATGATCAATGAAATCAAACGGGCATTCAAATTCACTTGTTATCTCTATTAGCGACGTCAGTCAAGCTTCGCCTGAATTTGGATGGTTGATTCGAGATGGGAACTGAACAGTGCTGCGTTTCTCAAAAGCATCGTGAACTAAATTGGTAACATGCCATTTGGCGGCAAGACGCATGCGCAAATAGCATATGGGTGTCAATGCGTTTAAAGTCTGAAAATTCATATCGATTATACATGTGAATGTGAATAAGACCAGAGATCATATTATCAGAGTTATTTTAAAGTGATTTATATTATTAAACAGCTGACTTAAACACTCCTTTAAGTCGTTTACAAATAGGCCTTCGTTCATTTAATAGGCTACAAACGAATAGGCCTACAGACTTTTCCGTATAGGCCTATATGCTACGTAGCCTAGGCTATAGGCTATTTCTGGCTTTCATTTGAGGAAGTTCACAGAATGTCTTACGGGTTTTTGATAATTTACAAATAACCACTAGATGGCAGTATTTCATTTTCCACCTAGCCAAGCTCATCCATTCCTAACCTATCTCCCATTAAACAAGTGTCACAGGCCTATATTTTGCTATTGTGGATTTCATTGCATATTCTAACTTAGAATTCTAAGGTTCCTGTCATGATCCTTCTGATTGGAAGGGTTATAGTTCCTTCTTTAGAACAACCACGCACTATTCAATGTGTTCCAATGAGTGCTGTGTGATTTTTGAGAAGGGAAGAGACAGAGAGTGACTGAGACATTCTTACTGTATAAAATGCAAATGTTGCCCTCGGGGGAAGTTAAGATTTGATCTTACTCTGAGTATAGAGGCTGAGTCGGCAGTTAGACTTTAGAGAAAAGTCTGGAAAAAAAACACACCATGCCATTTTATTATTCAAATGTTATTCAGACAATACAACTAGTAACAAGTCATGAAGAAGAACCTAAGTTACCTTTTTAACGTTAAATTTGAAAAAGAAAACAAATTATTTTGATATTGTGGGTAGGCCTATACTCTTATGTTTGAGAACATTTTAAACATATCTACATGCCAGTTTAAAATTATTTTTCTGTATTCTCAACAAAAGCTGTCATTTCTAAGATCAGCTTGCCATTTACGGCAAATTGCCATCCATGGCATTAATAAAAACGAAGGCATCTGTCAAAGAACAAAAGCCGTGTGTGTGTAAGTTAAACCTCCTCCCACTCATGAACACATGTAGCCCATGTCTTCCTCTTTGAGTTCTTCTGCACCTTCTCTCTCTGAGTTCCTGTTTAGTTTCAGTAAAGCGCCACAGTCGTGCTGAAGACTGCTCCTGTTGTTGCTGCCATCATTTCAGCGTCTATGTAGGCTGATGCTGAAGGATGTGGTTACATTTCCATCTCTTTTCATCTTAAGTGCTGGATTACGCTTCGAGGACACTGGTTCCATCTCACCCCGCATGCTGACAAGAGGCAAAGAAATCATGGGTAGAGGCTAACAACTCCAGGTAAGCGATTCCTGTGGTGCATTCCCATATCATGATGGTTAAATCTGAGCTCAATATAGCATATAGGAAAAGAATAAAACTCAGGATAAGTTCAAGTCATTGATCATGACGGTGTGCAGGTGAATTCAAGCTTGCTCATGATTTACTTTAGCCAGCCCAGGATCTTTGCATGTACCAGCTCAAATGTTCACAAGTGAAGACCCGCATTGATCCAAGACCCTTTAAATTTAGTTTTTTAAAGACAGAGGATGCTCAGCTGAGGATGTCAGATGGAAACTTTACTATTCACTGATTCTGTGCACTGGGGCATGCAGGACAGCTGTTCTGAACCGTATACTGTTGAATGATATTCATCTACCTGTATGCAACACAATAATGCAGCCATGTAGGGATATGACAACATTGCTGTCCTGTTGTGTTACTTTACGTGATTCTATTACTCAAACAATGCAGAATTTTAGCGCTTAAAGCAATCTTTTTCTGTCTTCCTCTGTGGTGAACGGTCAGATGTAAAAACAGCAGCTATACGTCTGAGATCTTATCACATTCATGCAACAGACTAAAAGAAGTCGTTCTACTTCTCACAGAAGATTCATTAAGATTATGTGGGGGGTGTATATGACATTGAATAACAACATTTGAAAATATTTGCATTCATACATATGTGCAGTATATCGATTGGTTGTAAGATGTAGACAAACCCACAAGTACAGCTGATGTTTTAGCTCTGTAGATTAATGTGCTTTGGATTCTGTTAGAGACTGATTGCACTGAAGAACTCATAGTATTTGATGCATTCATGTGATGCACTGCACACATATTTTCAAAAAACGATGGAGGAAAAGCCTCTAAGTTCAAGGGTCTGATATGTATACATGCAGCTGAAAAAGGGGATATGTATGTACTTTACTTGTGAAATCATTTTACTTGCAAATTAGTTTTCTATTTAATACTGTCTATAATATTCAAATGATATATTTATTTTCATTGGTGCCAAAGCACTCAGAAAGAAAGTACAAAGTCACTCTGCAAGAGGCCTTCAGTGTTTTGGTTGAGTACAGTTTTCAAAGTAGTGAGATACTTCTCCTTTTCATGCATAAACAGCATCCGACAGAAACTCTAATAATACATAGCCTACATAAGGACGTTTTTTTAGGCATTCATGTGCTTGTCCATCAGCAACTTAAGAGACAGGAATGTCAAAATATGTTACTGTTCACTGGGAAGGTGGGTTTGGTTCATTTCAACTAACAGATAAATTGATTTAGCATATTTGTAAATGTTTCATTACAGTACAACAGAAATGAATACAAAAAAAAAAAAGTAATTTCTTGTGACAAACATCCACTTCAGTAAAATAACAGGTTCTTCACTAACAGATCATTGGCCAAGCTTAAATTCCAGTTAAAGGGATAGTTCCCAAAAATTAAAATTGTGTCATCATTTACTCACCCTCAAGTTGTTCCAAACATGTAGGAATTTCTTTCTTCTGCTGAACATAAAATAATATATTTTGAAGAATATACTTTGGAAGTCAATGGGGTCCATCAACTGTTTGGTTACTGACATTCTTCAAAATATCTTATTTTGTGTTCAGCAGAACACAGGTTTGGAACAACAATGATGACAGAACTTTCATCTTTGGGTGAACTGTCCCTTTAATCTAAAGTCTGCTGGAGGGCCAAAGATTGTGCAACTAGACTGTGGAAATGAAACTGGATGAAAGTTTCAGTGGTGACGATCATCAGTGTGTGTATCATTGCTTTTAAACACTGTGGTCAGCCTGTAAAATGTCACTGGACAAAAACATATCTGTGCTCAGACTGTATGGAAGTTATAGAGTAATGTATTGTTCTAAAGCAGATTCCCGAAAGCCATATTCAGGCACAGCGATTATATACATGCAATTTTTACATTAAACTTGTCTCTGTTTAAATGGCTGCCATAATACATGTTTTTGTCAGCCAGATCCTCTATGTTCAGAATTCGTTAATTTTGAGTCATAATTTGGAGTGAAAGTAACTCCTTCATTATCAGACATAGGCGTTGGTTATGTCTGACATGAAAGACATGCTAAAGTTGTTTTGTGTTAAACCTCTTCCTGTTTGTATATGACAGCAGGGTTCATATCTTTTCTATCAATTTCATATTCCTCACTGTTTTTACCTGTGAACTCGCACACCTGGCATGGACAAAATGTGATCCTTTCCAAATATAGAATGTGCTTTATTTATTCTACATATATTTATATTCCACTGGCACACTTAATTATCCACATCCTATACACGACTAGAATCAAATACGCAAGCTGCTTATGACTGAATCATATCGGTTATTCATGATAAAAGAAACTCAGAACACAGAAATTCTGTTCAAACAGACTGGATACAGAACAATAATAGAGTGTAAATTCGAAATATGTACACAGTATTACATCTTTAGACGGGCACTTGTAAATTTCACAATATGGGGATGTCCATAATTTTACTTGGTAAAAATAACATCCATATGAATAAATAGGTATTCAGATCTTTCTAAAGTTATTTTTCATCATCTTTCTGTAAAAATAATATATATATATAATTAAAAGAAAAGATATTAAACATCATATACAGTACACATTAGACATACAGTAGTGGCCAAAAGTGATGTCCAGCCTAAGAAAATTGACATCCTCACCCTTTATTCAAATTTATTAAAAATGTGTTAGAGAATTTGTAAGCATATTGCATTTTTTTGTTGTTGTTGTTGTTGTGCTGACATAATTTTTGTCCAGGCTGTCATACAAAAAGATTATGAACACATGCAAAAAAAAGAGCAATTTTAAAACCTGATTATGTTGTTGTCAATGTATACTTTTTTTTTTTTTTTCATAGAAAAATAAAACCTGTAACTGTAATTTACCCCCTTTTTTCTCAAATAATTCTGTCAGATAAATACATTTATATATTTATATTTTATGTGGGAAGAACAATATATATAAATATTATATTTTCCTCGTATTTTGAAGGTTTTATCAAACTTGTAGGGTCATTAAAAAAACAACCCCAAAACAATGCCCGTCACTTTTGCCCACTACTGTGCACAAAATGTATACAAAATATTCAAAGGGTTTAATATGCAAAGCAGCAAAAACTAAACAATGTAGAAAATGTTATTACTAAGCAAAATTCTATTTTAATTGACAAATTTAGACACGTTTTTTTTTCCCCCCACAATGAATTTGCTTGTTTCCTTGTTTTATACAGCACACTAACCCCTCAGTTCACTGTTGTTCACAATACAACATGCTCTCAAACTGAGGTGAGTGTAAAGTTCCCACAGGTACCAATAGAGGCTAAAAAGGAAAGAATAGAGTTCCTCATTTCCGCCTAGACAGGAGCAAATCAGCATCCTGGTTCTGGTAAATATTGCTCTGCGATAGATCCCCTGCATCCTACTGTATCTGCTCAACCGGGCCACTGTGTCGGCGGCAGCATATAAAAAGGAAGCACTTACCGTTGAATGTTGTCACCATTGTTCGACTGCTGTTATTTCCTAAAACGATCACAGCGGGGGGAGTTTGGCCTTATTGTTGTGGGAGGGAGGGATGTGGATGAGAAGACTCTAGGCTCACAGGAGAAGGCGCATTGGGGATATTGGTCCCCATCAATCAGAGACTCCACACAATGAGCGTCGACCCCCTCGCGGTGTGGGAGTCTATCACAGTGGCCGATCGCACCACAACAATGGAGAAACACCTGTTTCCTCGGCAAAGCTCGGGAGCAACCTTCCTGTACAGGGCTGTTGGAAATATGATCAGGAGAAGGAGCTACAGTAGCTGAGATGAACCTTCATGCTAGGTCACAGTGGGAACGTGAATCAGCTGAGATGAATGGAGCATCCCATCAGACATGCTGTTAGGATTTGAGGTTATCTTAAATATGGAATTTAGTGTCCAGTGTTCGTACTGTCCCCGTTTCATAATGCATCTGTTTAAAAGTCTCAAAAAGTTGTAATGTGGTATATTGTGCTGTTTTGTTCACTCAAATAATGCTGGGTACAATGGCTAAAACTGAATTTCATGCTTGTTTTTTAGAATCAAAACATCCACATTTTGAACACTTTGCTGATAATGTACTTCAGGCAAAGGCCCTGGTTGCATTTCACTTATTCGGTTCATAGTCTGCGCACCTCAAATGGCTCTTTGCTTCACATAGGAAGTTTGCTGGGATTGTGTTTGTGTTGCCCAGATGAAATCATCCTCTCACATAAGAGGATGTGAACACATCCTTTTACGTGTCAACAAGGTCACTTCCACATTTTCAGAGGTTGCAAAACGAACAAAGGGCCATAGGCATCTGACTGACTGACGGCTGCTGGTCATTTGTTTGCACCAGTTTGATCTTTTATTATGCCACTAATGATCATCTAAAATGATCTAGAAAAGTGCTTCTCAACCTGGGGGCCCTCAGCAAACTAACAAAGGGGCTGCATGATTAATATACATCAATAAATGATTATTAATATATTAAATAGTTTAACTTATCCCAAATAATATAGGTTATTTTACAATAAGGTTTCATTTGTTAACATTATTTAATGTATTAACTACCACAAACTAACCGTGAGCAATAGCCTACATCTGTCACTGTATTTGCTCATCTTTGTTTACATTAGCTAATACAAATCCAGCTGTTCATTTTTTGTTCATGTTACTTCACAGTGCATTAACTAATGTTAACAAATACAACTTTCGATTCTAATAATGTATGAGTAAATGCTGAAATGAACATTAACAAAGATTAATAAATGCTGTAGAAGTGCAGTTCATTATGTTAACTAATGTAGTTAACTAATGTTATATATGAAAGCTTATTCTAAAGTGTTACCATAACTCATATAATCTGAATTAAAAATGCTAAAAACTGATAAAATCAAGATGTAAACTGATATCATGTTTCTTCTTTCCTCTCAGTAACTTGTTTCTAGTGAGAACAGTTTTTGAAACTTCTGAAGCCACAGAATGAATCATACACTCTAAAAGATGTGTTGGCTCAACAACAACAAAAAATTAACGCAACAGTTTATATAATTTTTTTGGAGTTATGACAGCTTTGAGTAAATTTACATTCAACCAACAATCTACATTGAGACCAGAGTTGGAACCAATTAATCTTATCTATTTCAGTTCAACTTATTAACCGAACTATAGGAGCCCCTAAAGGGACCTTTTCAAACATAAAAAATAAACAGACTTTCACATACTCATGAGAAACTATCGTGGGCTCGCATGCTGATTTTTTTATTTAGTAGAAACCATGGAAACAGCAAAGACGCTTTAATAGGCTATATTATGTATTTTATTAGACAGATGAGCAACTGTTTGGATACAGTACATCCATCATCAGAAAACTAATCATTGTTGGTCTTTTGTTTAAATCTTGTTTTCTTGATTTACCGCGAGTACCATTTTTACCACCTAATATCAATCTAGCTCTCTACAGTGTGCAACAAGTGTCTCATAGTCGGCGCCGAGCGAACACACAGAGTAGCATTATAACAACTTTCAACACACTCAAATGTATCTAATATGACAAAACAGCGCTGTGTTACCCCACATACGCATGACCTGAAGAAGCGGAAGCGGTCTGCGGCATAATAAAAGCTCAACTTCCATGATTCCGCGAAATCAATGCGTCATCAAGCTACCTTTGTTTTGAACAAGCGACCCCTAGCTTCGAAAAATTACATAGCGTGCCTTTAAGTTCTTGTTGTAATGATCAAGATTATTATGTCAACATAACGCTACAAAATAATGTTTGCAACTTAAAATGTTTAATTAAAACAATAAATTCGATAAACCATGCATTTATTTAAGTTGTGGTAACAGGTCCCCTGAATTACTTTTTAAAGTTATACTTTTAATAAATCAATACTACCACTTTCTGTTCATAAAAAAAGTTTGAAAACAAGCGGCTTTGTTTTAATTACAGCAGAAATAACAATATTTTAGCCTATAATAGTGGAGAATCTTTGAGTCAAAAAGACTGAGAACCACTGAAATAGGGGAAAAACATGTTGAAGACATGTTCTTAAAAGTCCCCACATAACTGTGGGAACTTTTAAGTATCTAGGCACGGTTCTTGACAACCATCTGAGTTTTACAGATAACACAGACTATATTTTTAAGAAATGCTCACTCCTCAGAAGACTGAACTGCCTGGGCATCAGTGCTCAGATTATTGAGCTAGTGTACAACACACATTGAAAGCGTTTTAACCTTTCATCTCTCTGCTTGGTTTGGCCATTTAAACTGCAAACTTAATAACAAGCTTAACAGGATAGTGTTAATGGCTAGTAAAATAGTAGGAAAACCCCCAAAACACCTGACCCAAACACTGACAGAATTTCTGGATATGGAGGTCAATGGCTACCGTCAACTGTCTGGTTACCAATATCTTCCTTTGTGTTCAGCAAAAGAAAGAAATTCATACAGGTCTGAAACGAGACCTCGAGTGTGAGTAAATTATGTCAGAATTTTCATTTTTGGGTGAACTATCCCTTTAAAGTTTTGTCAGTCAAAAATGCAATGGAGCCCGTCCTTTCAAATTCTAGCCTTGTGTTTGACTTCATCTAGTCGAGTCTAAGTCAAGGCTGAGTCAAGTGTGTAACAGAATGTGTAACAAGATCAAATACGTTTTAACAGGGTGGGTTTAGAAATTAGACATTAGAAATTATTTGATACAGGAATTAAATTTCTATCATACATGACCTGCACTATATGTCTCTGTGTACAAATATAAATGATTTACAACAATTAGTAAATCAAATCAATTCAATCAATCAAATCAATCAAAATCAATTGGAAAAATCCACATTTCACATCTGGGTTGTAATTTAATTTGCACCTGTTAAACTTTCTGTAAAATTAGTCAATGAAATATAAATCAAATGCAAACAAAGCTTTTTGTTCACCGTTATAATGGAAATGGCAATCATAAGTTCAGTGATGAATTAGTTCCTTCCAGGCAATCTGGTAAGGCTGTAATAGAGCTCCATAAGGTCATTAAGGCCATATCAAGCTGTTCCCGCTATTGCTCGCAGGCCTATTGTTGTGCTTGACAACAAGTGACTTGTAACAATAACAGATTGCCTTAAATAACCTTAAATCAGAGACCAGTTTCTATAACTGCTTTAGGTTTCGTTTTTTCATCCTGGTAACTTGCTATATGCGTGGTATTGGAGTTCTCTTAAGTTTTCTTAAGTTGCTTAATGACTGACAAACCAACATGTGGGTTTTAAACTCTTGATTTCTCTTGAGCTAACACCAGCAAATTCCCCCCAGCAGTGACCACAATTTTTTTTTATATTTTTGGATTTCTGTTGCATAATGATTGAATTTTGCCGTTATGGACAAACTCAACATCTACATCCGGTGTTTTATTAGATCAGAAAAAGTCCCTGACATCAGATAGGAAATCAGCTTAATCTATTTTCAACACTGGTCTGCTTTTCTTAAATTGACAGATAGCCTACTATATGTGATGGTTTGACATTCAGAAGTTTTAACACAGACTGCATATGGAGTTATTAAACCTTAAATTAAAATTAGCTATTTGAATATATATACATATATATATATATATATATATATATATATATATATATATATATATATATATATATATATATATATATATGTATATATATTCAAATTCATTTGTATAAAATATTTAAAAAAAATATATAAAAAACATTTAATAGGCCTAGTTTATATATATATATATATATATATATATATATATATTACATTTTCGAAAAGCAATCATATGAAATCACATTTACAACTCGTAAAACATTTTATCCATCAACTGATTTAAATCCATCATAGTTTAACCGCCAAATAAAACAAACATTACGATTATGTATCGTGAAGCATTGTCTAAAATAATCTCACTATTTCATAATGTTATTTATTTTAGACGGCTCCCTTGTAAAATAGTTTGTATCACAACAAACTTTTGCTCATAGCCCGTGGGCTATATTGTGCGGCGAGCTTCTCGGTTTATGCAAATCCACTTTATGACGCATGACGCTCAATGGGCCACACCACACCACACGCTTAGCGTGTTAATGCAAGCAACGTGAATGATGTTTGGTGAGTGATGAGTCTTGTATGCGTTAGACAAGTGTTTACAAGCAGCTAAGTGAAGCACTCTAGTTTATCGTCTAAAAATATTGGTGCTTTGAGTTTAATGACTCAGATAGTTAATATCTCTTTGAATGTTTGCCTATGGTTTGGGGGATTTTTTTGTTTTGACATTGGGGAAGTTTACTCTGAAGTAAAAATACAGTTTCTAATATGAGCCAGAACCACACTTACCGGTACATTACATTCAATGACCTAAAAACCTTAATTTGTATATTAAAAACGATCCACAGAAACGTATGCAACAACTCGAGTCCGTTCACACACAACGCGTTTTTTGCGTTTAAAAACAGGAGAATAAGAAGTAGAATGAAAAAAAAAAGGAAGTTTATTTAAGTTTAACTTGAGAGCTCGTTTATACGCGAAAGCAAAAGTCCAACACGTGCGTGTAGCTAGTGTTTGTTTACATAGAGACAGTGGGAAAGCAGCGCAGTGGAATGGATAAAGGGATAGCCTAGTTCTGTCATACTCATCCTCAGGTTGTTCCAAACCAAATGTATTTGTTCTGTTGTACACAAAAGGAAGATATTTATAAGAATGTGGGAGACTGAACAGTTCTCGGGCACAATTGACTTCCATAGTATTGTTGTTCCTACTATGGGAGTCAATGGTGCCCCAAAGCGGCCTGGTTACAAACTTTCTTCAAAATATCCTCTTTTGTGTTCAGCAGAACAAAGACATTTATATAGGTTAATAAATTAAATATACAGGTTTGGAACAACTTGAGGGTGAGTAAATGTTGATGGAATTTTTGGGTGAACTATCTCTGTAATATTTGTAAGGATTCTATCTACAGTATCGGCGATATCTCTGTCACAGCTGCACTTTAAAAACTGCCAATGTCAGCCAAAGTTTAAACATTTACCTGAACTAGTCAAGTTATTGCGAATTTTAAACGTTCATTGGTCACTGACTCACTGGGAGAGAAAAAATTCACCATATGCGGTTCTTTGCATTTAGGGAAATTAGTCTGGTGGAAGAGAAATATATTTGTCATGGTTTAATGTCATTGCTTCACTCCTCTACTTTAGCTCTATTGGGGAATTGTTTCTCTCATAAAAGGATTATTTTGATTTTTAAAACTTGCTGTAGCCTATATCTGTGCATGATCTGTATTTCAATCTGAGGTTTTTCTATTATTTTTGAACTCAGCATTGTTTATTATCCTGTGGCCAGTTGCTTCTAAGACTTGTCTTACAAGTTAGTCATCTATTTTTTTTTTCTTCAAGACTGGTACGTTTTTTTTAAGGCCGTTACACAAAAAGGTAGATTGGTCTCATTAGAATCTGAAAAAGTAGGAGCCCTAATTAATTGCTAGTTGGTCAGACTAGTTCTTAACACGGTCTTAACTTAGTGGCTATGCTTATGCAACTGGTCCCTGTGGTTGTCTGTTCCCAGGCAACATACTAGTGTTGTTTATTGCTAGATGGCAGGTGCCATACCTCTAACAGTAAATGTAAACTTTAAATGTTATCAGGAAGAAAAACAAACAGTAGGCAATCCCCGTAATAATCCCTAAACACGATAGTTCTCTTGAAATTCTCTGACACCGGGTAGAACATTTTCCTAAACCTCAATATAATTTATTAACATGCAAAGGATGCTGTGTGTTTACTTCCCTGAAAAAGACACATGCGTGTGTTTGTCTATGCAGATATGATTATCTGGAATGATAGACATTTTATTACACATGCTGCTACTTCTTTCAGGTTAGACAAGCTGTGTTATTGGATGTACAGTAGAGCCAGATTGAAACCTCAAGCATAAAAGCGTAAAAAAAATTCTTTGACTGATCTGATTGAAATTCTTCCATGGACATATAAGGAACCTGTTCAACTGTATTATGTAATATTTTCTTGGTATTGTATTTACAGATCAGAGATAGGAGGCAATGTTTTGCAGCTTTCTTTATATGACTTTAGTTCTTATGTTTCCTTATAGTAACAGTCAAGATGCAGCACACCTCGTGCACAGAGGACCGGATCCAGCACGCTCTGGAGAGATGCCTGGATGGACTCCGGCCATCAGAAAGCCTGGCACAATCCTGGAACGGTAGAGCCACCTCACTTACCCTCCTCTGCTGCTGCTGATGATGGGTCACTGTTGGTTGACATCACTGTTTTTCATTTCTTTTTTTTTACTTCTGTTTTGTGGAATTTACATGTGTGTTCTTCCTTTCTCATTTTTTCTCATTGGGTTTCAATTGAGCTTATTTCACTGATAGGGATATAGGCATGATGTGGCATTTGGGTTGGCCTGCTGGCTAATTGTAAATTGGCTTCTCAGTGTTAATTCATGCAAATAATGCAGTGACACAACAATCTTCTTTTTTTTGTCTTCACCTAATAATTTTTGGGGGGAACATAGAGTACAAAAAACAGTTAGATATACTCATACGATTATCCTGATATTATAATGAAAGAAAAAAAGCCTCATTAAAATAATGGAATTCTTGAAAAGAAAAAACGTATTAAGCAGTTGGGCAAAATCATATATACAATGACCACGTCATTGCTTATTCATATTTTTTCCATCAAATCGGTGGTGCAAAAAAAGTAATGTGATGCAGCCAACATTCAGAAACAAAACTAAACAGGAAATAATATTATAGAGAGAGGACCCCTGCAGATCATCATGACTTTGTGTCAAGAAGTCTTTTAAAATATCATATAAATAACATACACTCACCTAATGCCGAGTTCAGACTGCACGATTTTCAAAATAATCGGGTCACTGTTGTTTTCACACTGCATGACTATCTGTGGTAACATTCAGTTGCTGCTGTGTTCACACTGCACGATGGATCGGCGACAGGAGGTTTCACACTGCATGACTTTACAAAAGAAAGAATCACCGACAACTTCTGCCTGGTCCGCAAACTACGTTTCACAACCAAACAAACGCGAGAAGTGATAGGAAATAACGGAAGATCACGCGTGCGTGAGACCGGAGTTCTCGCGCGACACTGAATTTGTTATTAAAAAAGATAGCCTACAAATTGTCTGTGCACTGATTTGTAGCGAAAATGAAAAAAAAAAACAGTTTATGCAAGAAATGGTTGGGAAGACGAGGGGAGCAAGGACTGTGTTTTGCAAAGAGAGTTGGGGGTAAATAAATAATTTTGCAAATGTCCTGCTGTTGCTTCTGGTCACGCAAATGTTTGTGCTTTGTTTCTGTTTGATATAATTGTAAATACAGGCCTATCTATTACAATACTGATATTCTGGTCTATAACTCCTCCTCCTCCTCCTCCTCCTCCCTGTATCTTGCTCTCTCGTTGGCTGTCGGTCATCGCCGATGTAGTTTTCAGTCAGAACACATTCACACAGCAGGATTGTGAATCGCCGACAGGTCCAGATATTTATCATGCCAAATATCTCACGGGCGTCGGCGACTCGTCGGCGATTCTCTCAGATCGCGTCTTTGCTCATTCACACTGCGTGATTGTCACTCGCGTGAACGAGCACCGATTTGCCTGTGATTTCGGGCATTTGTCGGCGATTTCTCAAAACCTGTCGGCGAGCCAAAATCGGGGCTAAAATCGTGCAGTCTGAACTAGGCATAAAGGATTATTAGGAGCACCATACTAATACTGTGTTTGACCCCCTTTCGCCTTCAGAACTGCCTTAATTCTACGTGGCATTGATTCAACAAGGTGCTGAAAGCATTCTTTAGAAATGTTGGCCCATATTGATAGGATAGCATCTTGCCATTGATGGAGATTTGTGGGATGCACATCCAGGGCACGAAGCTCCCGTTCCACTCCACCACATCCCAAAGATGGTCTATTGGGTTGAGATCTGGTGACTGTGGGGGCCATTTTAGTACAGTGAACTCATTGTCATGTTCAAGAAACCAATTTGAAATGATTCGAGCTTTGTGACATGGTGCATTATCCTACTGGAAGTAGCCATCAGAGGATGGGTACATGGTGGCCATAAAGGGATGGACATGGTCAGAAACAATGCTCAGGTAGGCCGTGGCATTTAAACGATGCCCAATTGGCACTAAGGGGCCTAAAGTGTGCCAAGAAAACATCCCCCACACCATTACACCACCACCACCAGCCTGCACAGTGGTAACAAGGCATGATGGATCCATGATCTCATTCTGTTTACGCCAAATTCTGACTCTACCATCTGAATGACTCAACAGATATCGAGACTCATCAGACCAGACAACATTTTTCCAGTCTTCAACTGTCCAATTTTGGTGAGCTCTTGCAAATTGTAGCCTCTTTTTCCTATTTGTAGTGGAGATGAGCGGTACCCAGTGGGGTCTTCTGCTGTTGTAGCCCATCCGCCTCAAGGTTGTGAGTGTTGTGGCTTCACAAATGCTTTGCCGCATACCTCGGTTGTAACGAGTGGTTATTTCAGTCAAAGTTGCTCTTCTATCAGCTTGAATCAGTCGGCCCATTCTCCTCTGACCTCTAGCATCAACAAGGCATTTTCACCCACAGGACTGCCGCATGCTGGATGTTTTTCCCTTTTCACACCATTCTTTGTAAACCCTAGAAATGGTTGTGTGTGAAAATCCCAGTAACTGAGCAGATTGTGAAATACTCAGACGTCTGGCACCAACAACCATGCCACGCTCAAAATTGCTTAAATCACCTTTCTTTCCCATTCTGACATTCAGTTTGGAGTTCAGGAGATTGTCTTGACCAGGACCACACCCCTAAATGCATTGAAGCAACTGCCATGTGATTGGTTGATTAGATAATTGCATTAATGAGAAATTGAACGGGTGTTTCTAATAATCCTTTAGGTGAGTGTATATGATAACATATTTTCCTTGCTTTATCATGAAAGGGTCCACTTTTATAGCCTGACTACGTCAGACTTCCTACTTCCGCTAATTTCATTTCGCTCCTGTAGTCAGTCTGAGATAGCAGCCTATCTTTCTGTTTTCCACCGGCCTGAAAACAGCCTGGCCAATCAACGAACAGAGGGCGGGCTGAAAGCCGTGACGTAGTCGGTAAGCGCCGTGTTTAAGATTAGGTCAGGGAAATCGAAAACGACCGCTGATATGGAGACGCGGATGCAATTCGCTCTGTTGTGGAGAATATTCCCGGCATTAGCAAACTGAAGCCCGAACACGAAGAGTGTGTATTAAACATTTTGAATGGAGGTGATGTTGTGGCCCTACTCCCTTTGGGAAAAGTTTAATTTATCAACTATTACCGATCGTCAGCGAGAAACTGGGGAGCCTTTTGACAGGTCAGTGTCTCTTTTCTTTTCCAGGTCTTAAATACCGTAAAACTTCAAATAATAGCCCGGGCTTTTATTTGCCCAAATCGTCGAACTGGGCCGGCTTGTACTTGAGATAGGCGTCTAACTTATATGAGACAGGCCTTTATAGTTGAGATGTTGTTCATTGAGATGTTGTTCCTAGAGTCTATAATCTCTAAAAATCTCCAAATGCTCCACGTGAAACCGCGGTCTTCCGACCTCTTACTATCTTGTCGATTGATTTTTATGAATATGCGCGAGGGAGAGAGAGCAAGACAGCGCTCGTGTTGTTTGTAGACGTGGGAGTGCGCGCGCGCGGCCGGGGCTCTCTCTCTCTCTCTCTCTCTCTCTGCTCGTTTGTGCCCTGTCAAGCGCAGCAGTCATTCTATTACATCACTCACAGATCAAAAAAGTCGTTTACAGCCAGGGACGGACTGGGACTAAAAAACGGCCCTGGACTTTGACTAGGCCCGGCCCAAAGCAATCGGTGCGCGGAAACTCGACAACAACAACAATAACGCCTGCCATGAGTGTCACTTTAACTGTGGCTCATCATACTATACCATCCAAATTATAGCTAACAGCGTATTATACAATCTATTCCATGCTGTCTTAAAATTAATTTATTACTTAATAATCTTAATTAGTTTATGCAGTAATTAATCTTAGCTTCTGCACAAATAATAATACCACATCTAAATTAAAATACACCATTACAAATGTAACTTCTGTATTCAAAATCTTCGAAGTTTGTAAGCATTAACTGTAACATTACCAACATTTTTAAAAGTAAAAGCACAACATATTTCTTAATATTAGCAACTGCATGTGGCATTTTACAGCTAAAATGTTGAAGTTTAGCTGTTTTAACTACTGTAATCATTAAAAATGTAGCAAGCTGAATATCACTTCCTAACATCATCCCTAGCAAGTAACTTGCAAAGTAATTTCTGATTAATTCGGTTCCGGGAGTAGTAGAGATAAAAGCCCGCCCGCACTGACAATTGATTGGTTGGGTCCTTACATGCGCTTCGTGAGGCACACGCCCACACACGCGCACACTAGCACACACACGCAATCTCTCGCTCCCTCTCTCTCTGCCGTGCACGCGCTACGCATGCGCGCTCTTGCTCGCTCTAGATTCCGGGAGATTTTAACTAATTTGCGGACATCAGGGAGCCACTATCAATATGCGGGAGACTTGGGATGTGTGTGGCGGCTGGTGGGCCGGCCCGCCGGCCGTCCTGGAGTACCGGCCGTTCTGTGATTCTCCAGATCACACAGATGGCCAGTCCGCCCCTGTTTACAGCCATGTTCACTCGGGTATTTCGCTCGCATCATCAAGTGTTTACAGTGGAAGTTCGATCATAGATTTGAGTTCGATGCATGATGTCTGTGGTTCGATGCGGCTGTGTCGGCGCATAACATACGTCATAAACAAACTTATCTGATTGGCTTACGGGTAACCAATGATTTTAAACTTCAGTACGCGCCCCCTAGCGAGAGAGAAAACACTTCTCTATTATGCTATCCCAGACTCTGTGTACGAAGCAAAGTGAAGTAGCAGAGTCTGGTATTACCAGGCTACCACTTTTATGATAAAGCAAGGAAAATATGTTACTTCCCGCACCTGCACCTGATTGTAGCATTTAATTGTGTGAACAAAACAAAACGCTACTTTTCCACTATAAAAGCAGTTTTTAACTAAATGGCCTCAAAGATGGCATAATACACAGCTGTGATATACTAACATTGGGAGAGTTGAATTAGGACTGATTTGTTTTTATTTCTCTGTTTTGCAAAGGGCATGAATAGAATCTTTATTAGTTGTGTATTTGCCTTGGAAGGTGTTTTTATATACCAGGAAACTGGTTTTTGTATTAGGACAAAAAAAGATAACACCCATCACATTTACTGATAAATGTTGTGATAATTTTGTTTGTGTCAAATGTTCTGCGTAGTGTGACACTGTTGATTGATTCAGAAAAAATATGTTATTCTCAGAGTCTGTTCTAAAGGAAATGTATTATTTTACACCTTCAGCAGTTTTTAACTAAATGGCCTCAAAGATGGCTTGACACATAGCTGTGATATACTAACATATTGGGAGAGTTGAATTAGGCCTGATTTGTTTTTATTTCTCTGTTTTGCAAAGGGCATGAATAGAATCTTTGTTAGTTTTGTATTTGCCTTGGTTGGTGTTTTTATAAACCAGGAAACTCGTTTTTGTATTAAGACAAAAAAGATCACACCCGTCACATTTACTGATAAACGTTGTTATCATGTTGTTTGTGTCAAATGTTCTGTATAGTGTGACACTGTTGATGGATTCAGAAAAAAATAGATGTTATTCTCAGTCTTGTAAAGGAAATGTATTATTTGACACCTTCATTTGGGCAGGAAGCTGAGATGCATTTTGTCCTTCGAATAAAGTACAATTGGTATCAGTCACTGCAGATCTTTAGGAAAGCTTTGAGTATTTAGCTCTGCATCGTTCATGTTCTAAATATATGAGGTTCTGAGGTTACACACAGTTCTATCACTAAACCAGTATGATCTGTTTACGCTGCTGCTCTCAATTTGTACACCGCAGTGAGTATGTTCTTCTCAGAATTTCTAACCAAATCTGCACATCACTGTTTAGAGCAGGGAACCCGTTGACCCTAAACAGCGTAGATTTCAGGGCAATACTCAGTATCGTGTAATTAACCAGTCCTTTCCTGTCTGATGTGTGTGTTCTTTATGTGTTCTTGACTCATTTGGTGCTGTTCGGGTTGTGTAGTGCCTGTGGTTACATGCATGCTATGGGGGACTTGTTTACTAATATCATCTTTATCTGAAGTATAAGGCACACATTTGTGCCTGTTTCATAATTAGGGTTCTTATGTGTGCATATCTATGTTTGTGTGTTTGTGCAGCTGGTTGGTGTATGAACCGCTGGAGTCTAGAAGAGCTGTTAAAGAGAGACCCAGAGAACTTTCTCATTCTACTGCAGCAAATTCTCAGAAAAGCCAGAGAGGTGAGTACGCATGTAAACACACAGCTAACTGAACAGAATACTACACCCGCGTAGAGGTGATAGTTTCTGTCACGTTTGTGTACTGTCTATCTATGCCCTCTGTGTTGAGATCTCTATGCCCCCTTGTGGGCTCTGCAGGATGTGACAGATAAGATCTAATCTATGCAAAGAAATTGGTGTTGTTTATAATTAAATTAAAGGTACACTATGTAACTTTTTTTCTTTTCTTTTTTTTTTTAAATGAACAACAATTAAATAAGGAATCAGTACATTATCAGTCCTTATTCCAAAATATATTTTTGTCTTACCCTGATTCACTGTGGTAAGCCTATTATAAGTGTTTATTTTTTAGACCCGACGGGACAGTTTTCACAGGAAATTGCGTACATACAGTACGTCACGCACCTGCGCGTGTCTCGTCATATCTGTAAATAGAGAAAAGATGCTCCGGCTACTTCGACGTGTATACGGTGTGGGAGTGTCATAGGTTAGTTGTCACAATGAGCGAGAAGGTTGACATGGAGCACGCTAAATCTCGAACCTCCAGGTTTTCGGAATCACCCGAAAAACGCAGACAAGAGGAAAGTCTGCTTGCAAAAAGAGAATACGTCAGAGCTCGCAATAAAACGACAATCAACAATGGCTTAGCTTTTTGAAGATGGCGAGAACTGAGGGATATTAAAGGGATTGTTCACCCAAAAATGAAAATTAGCCAATGATTTACTCACCCTCAAGTCATCCTAGGTGTATATGACATTCTTCTTTAAGACGAATACAATCGGAGTTATAATTAAAAAATGTCCTGGCTCCTCAAAGCTGTATAATGGCAGTGAATGGCCGTTTCTGTTGCATCTATCCGTCATAAAAGTGCTCCACACGGCTTTTGGGGTTAATAAAGGCCTTCTGAAGCGAAGTGAAAAGTTTGTGTAAGTAAAATATATATATTTAAAACTTTATAAACGTACTGCTGATATTTACACCACGCCACGACGCACTACGCTACTTCCGACGTCATAAGTTGCGTAAGTTGAGCTTTAGGTGTAAGTAGACTCAGAATGTACGTTTGGCCGAAAGCTAGAATTTTACTTTGTAACGTGTTAAATATGAATATTTTTCTTACACAAACTCATCGTTTCACTTCAGAAGGCCTTTATTAAAGCCCCGGAGACATGTGGAGCACTTTTATGATGTATAGATGCACTTTTATGGATATAACTCTGATTGTATTCATCTGAAAGAAGAATGTCATATACACCTAGGATGACTTGAGGGTGAGTAAATCATGGGCTAATTTTCATTTTTGTGTGAACTATCCCTTTAAATGTTGTAAAAGCGAGGATAATGTGTTTTTATTACTCAACAGGTGAGTAAGATATTTTATTGAACAGATAAATCGCCAAGTGCAGAGTTCATTGTAAAGCATTATATATTGTGAAGGGTCATATTTACCCGTACAGTCATGCAGAGCTGAAGCACGACCAAAACAATGTTCTTCCGCAAAATGCATGCAGTTTTGGGTTTTAAACAAAGAGTGTACCTTTTAAGTTTAGCAAAATGAATTTATTTTAGATGTGATCAAGAATACAGAGTAAGTTTGTCTGTAGGTGGTATGTAAAGGTGGTGATGCTGTATATCTTTCTCTGCTGTTTTAGATTCAACAGGACTGTCATTACGAGCTTGTGGCCCCCTTGGCTCTCATGTTTGAGTCCACACTCCTGCAGGTAAAGTCTCCTGCACACTGAGTTGATCATTCTTGAACAAATTTACCAAAGCCTTGTAATCAGAAACTACTTTTATAAATTGACTACTGTTAATTCACACAAATAATGCATACACATACAACTCAGTGACACAACACTCATCTTTTGTCTGCATAATATATAAAAAAATATATACATATAAAAGCAATTCATACATACAGTGACTTAAAAAACACATCTCCTATGATGTGGATGTTCTTTAAAAAAAATTGGGGGGGGATGGGTGATACAACTATCCTAATAGTCTAATAATAGAAAAAAACTTTAAACTTATTGTATTCTCATCTTGGTTGTTTCAAACCTGTATGAATTTATTTCACACAAAATATGATATTTTGAAGAATATCAGTAACCAGACAGTTGATGTACTTACATAGTAGGAAATAAAATACTATGGAAGTCAATGGGGCCCATCAACTGTTTGGTTACCAACATTCTTCCAAATATCTTCTTTTGTGTTCAGCAGTAGAAAGAAATTCATACAGGTTTGAAACAACTTGAGGGTGAGTAACTTATGACAGAATTGTCATTTTTAAGTGAGCTATTTCTTTAAGTAATTTGGCATAATCTTTTATTATTATATTTTATGCTTCACTGCTTATTAATACTATAATTTTTCAAAGTCAATTAAGAATTATCTAATTAAAAATAAATTGTGATATTAAATTGTGTGAATCTTATTTTTTTGTTATTTATGAAAACCAAGTTTAAGGAGTTTAAAAATATATATGAAATAAACCTTAATGACGAAATATTTACTATTCAGTTTTGCAGCATCACTAATCAAACAATATGAAATTTATGTACACTACCGTTCAAAAGTTTGGGGTCGGTGCGATTTTAAATACTTTTAAAAGAATTCTCTTCTGCTAACCATGGCTGCGCTTATTTGATTAAAAATACAACAAAAATCAGTTATAGTAATAAATATTATTCCAGTGTAAATCAGCTGTTTTCTGTGTGAATATATAGTAAAGTGTAATTTATTCCTGTGATCAAAGCTGAATTTTCAGCATCACCAGTGTCAGTGTCTTCAGTGTCAAATGATCCTTCACAAATCAGTATAATATGAGGATTTGATGCTCAAGAAACATTTATTATTATTATCAATGTTGAAACAGTTGTTGGTCTGTCAGTTGTACAGTTTTTTTTTTTTTTTTTTTTTTGGATTCTTTGATGAATAGGAAGTTCAAAAGAACAGCATTTGTTTGAAATAGAATCTTTTGTAACATTATAAATGTCTTTACTGTCCTTGATAAATAAAAGTATTGATTTCTTTCCTCCAAAAAATAAAAATAAAATTCTCACTGACCCCAAACTTTTGAACGGTAGTGTACATTTTTCAGCTTTTCATTCAAAGTTTTCTGCTAATAATGTGATTTGTAGTAATTCAGTATTAAATCAGAAAAATGAAAAGAAGCAGCATTTTCAATCAGACTTTTGGACTCCACTTTGTAACAAAAATTGCTCTCAGATTGGGCTTTATCTTATTTACCCAGAAGCTGATTTTAGTGAAATCACATATGTCTTTTTTCTCTTTGCAGGTGCCTTTTTGTCCATCTAATGGAGAGATTCTGACAGAAGCTTGTGAAGTGTTTCATGGCTTCCTAGCGTGGCCTGAACCCTACTGCAGTGTGTGTCGTAGCCTGCTCTCCACCTTACATCAAGAGCTTAGAGTTCCAGGTAGCACATTGACATGAATACACACAAGATAACCGACTGCCTTAGTAAGGACCAGCTAGTTAACCTTGTCCCAATCTGCTAATTCATAATTTTAATCAAGAAAAGTGAAGTAACATACTGCCCCTCAGTGGTTTCAAGAAGCATTGCAATTATTTTCAAAATAAGTACTACACTTGTTTTTCTGTTTTAAGAGCACTAGTAGTACCTTAAAGATGACTTAACGCACACTCTAACGTCGGTGCATTCACTAAGAAGTTGATTTGTTACATAATGTTAAAATCTGATGAAATAATGTGTACTTGTGTGTGTTTGCTTGAATCAGGAATTTCGTACCACAGACTGGTAAGAGAGGAACAAGGCCTTGCCGTCTCCAGTCAGCGTTCTAAGATCATGTGAGTGTGTTTCCACAGAAGCAGGAGGAAATCCTGTTGTGTCAGTTATTGCTCAGCCCTTTGTGGTTGCACACTTCACCTCTCGCTTCCGGTGTCAGTTCTTGGATATCCAGAATTTAATTGTCATATTATACGTCTGTTTTAGCATGACGTTAGGACATTGGCCAAAATATCGCAAAGAATTGCCCTGCTAACAGTAAGATTCGTTATGAGTATCTTAACAAATCCTTTTCTGTGTGAAATTGAATCTTTGTGTTCACTGAAAAAAATGTGCACCATGTTTTTTGGACAGGGCAGCATGGTAATACCATGATTTTTTTTTTAAGTACCCTGTAAATACCATGGTATATAAATATGGTAATTATTCAGTACCATGGTATAATTCAATGGTTCTCAACTGGTAGGTCATGTGTCGTATGTCTGTTTCGAAAACAATACTTAATGCAAGTAATGAAATTTTAAATAAGATAAGATGAGAATCTTACATAAAGTGAATTTTTACCTTTTGCAAGCAAAAGTATTATAACATGTCACTTTGTAAAAAAAACAGTACGGCCTGTAGACTTAACACTTAATACACACGTACGTGATGTCACCGTTTTCACAAATTCGAGTTTTTGTATTTTACACGGAGACTATACTTTTTTCCAAAACTTGCACTTTTAACCCCGTTTTCAAACATTTTCAGGCCCCCAAAACGCCATTGTCATGTAAATGGATGGCCAAAATGCATAAAACGTTTTCAGTTTTTAGCTGAAAACGGTGTCGTGTAAACGGCCCCATAAAAAAAAAACACATTCACCCCAAACTTTTGTACGGTAGTGTAGCTAGGGCAAGTGTCTAGCCACAATGTGTTTATATCATACAAAATGGCTTTAATTTAAACATGTTTTTTGTTACACTCAAATCAAATCAAATACACTAGAAAATAACGATTGTAAAGCTTATCTGTGGACACGACTGCTGTGTTTGCTCAGTGTTTCTGCTTCACTACAGTGATGGGTTTTTTTTCTGTTGCAGTACGGTGTTGTTGATGAACCCGGCTGAGGTGCCTGCTGAGTTCCTGTCTGTGGCGGAGCAGCTCAGTGGAGCGGAGGTCTCACAGAGAGAGAGTAGCGTTACACTCATTAAACACAGCTTCCAGGCAGTGCTGGGAACTAAATACCCACTACAGTCCATCAGCGGTGCTCTGCAGGTACACCTCACATGACAAGATGTTTGCTGTTTTAATGCACTCCAAAAGACTTGAGTTGATACAGAGTGAATGTGTGCATCAGATTATGAGTGAGAGTGTGTACAAAGTGTGGGCGTATCACTCTGTGGGAGTCAGGACATGTGTGATCTACTGGGGCTGGGGGTTGATATGGATGTGTGACCAAATGACTCATATGTGGGTTGGTAGGTGGCTAATGGAGAATAAATAGACGGGTTGAGTGGGAGTAATGGAGGGGAAAAGCTTGTTATAATAGTTTTACTTGCAAAAGGTGAAATTCACTTCATGTGAGATTACTTGGATGTTAGAAATCAGGGGTGACTTCATTTGAAACACGTCTAAACATTTATCAAATTCTGACTTTGAATGACTTGCAACAACATAAGAGGATATATGACTAAGTTGATTCCTTTTCAGTGCCTTGGTGACGATGAGTTGGCACAGGTCCTGTCCTCAGTGAGTGACCTTCTAGAGTCTGCAGCGGCCATGACAGATATAGCTAAAGCTCGAGAACATGTGGAGAGTGGCCTGGAGACGCTGCGAGAAAAACTTGACATACCAGCCTTCAATGGCACGATGTCAGATGGTACAATCTTACTTCCTACTTCTAGCCCACCTCACAAACCATAAAGAGACAGTGAAATGTGCTTTGAATTGCTACCAGACTTGAGTCCAATATAATATTAATTAAGCGTGAGGATTATGAAATTTTAATATTTTTTAAATTACATTTTTCTTTCTAAATCAGTGGTTCTCAAACAGGTGACAGGGCGCACTAGGGGGCCTTAGCAAACTTCCATGGGGCCAACAAGTTTTAAAATTATTTAAAGGAGCTGTATGTAAGATTGTGGCCAAAACTGGTACTGCAATCACTTTCAAATTACTGTAGAGTGGTGTATCCCCTCCCCCTCCCCCCTGACTCAAGGTTGCCAGATAGGCTGCAGGATCCAGCAGGAACGTGACGAGCTGCAGCTGTGGTAACTAGAACAGAGCTGGCAACCCGGTTGCCGCAACACTACTGACTTCGTGATTGGTAGATAGGTGGAGGGTGGAGCATCAGACCAAAACACAACATGACAACATCAACATCAGTTGAGGGCTGCAACTGCACTTTTGAAATGACAATATCCTGGCCGGACTACTGTTGTCAGTGATATAAGTATTTGAAATGTACATGATTTCTTAATGTCTAGTGACATATCAGGGCCATTTTATGATTAATTGAAATACATTTCTTACATACAGCTCCTTTAAATTTAGTATTATTAACATAATCTTAATTTAAATGCTTTCATTAATATGAATGAAGAAAAATATACTGTATAATACACACATAGATTATGCTGCATCATAGACTATCTGGCCAAAGTATGTGGACACCCTCTATTTAAAGCATGTGGCTATTTCAGCCAACATCTCAACAAACATTTTAGTAGAATAGCCCCTTTTTTGTTGCAGAATGACATTCCGCCTGTTCATAGAGCGAGGTTCATATTGAAACGATTTACGGAGTATGATGGGGAAGAACATGACTGGCTTGCGCAAAGACCAATCCCACTGACCACCTGTGAGATGAATTGGAACCTCAGCTGCTAACCACGCATAATCACCTTATATTCTGTTGACTGAATAGGATCAAATCCTTGTAGCCATGTTTCCCAGAAGAATGGAAACTGTTATAGCAAACTCCCTATTAAAGCCAATGGTTTTGAAATATTTGGGCATCCACGTACTTTTAGCCATTTGAATTTGTGGTCTACATCCTATAGGGTTTCATGGTTGTTGCTTGGTGACATACTACTCTATTTGTCTGGGCAGCAGTAGTACATATTACCTGGCACCAACTCTTAGAAACTTAACCAAGATGGATGGCCAACATGAAGCAATAAAGCTGATGGCATGATTTTTCGGCTTGGGAAACAGTGGTGTGTTGGGTTTGGAGTGGGCTGGTGATTAATGAGAAAGACTTTGTTGTGTTTGTGTCACTAGGGGTTCTTCAGACGCTCAGCCTTCCAGCAGCCAAGTGCTACACCTTCCATTGGGACAAGGATAATTTTGGTAGGACACAGAATTCAAGCCAGTCCCATTTTTTTTTCTGCTTATTCAAACATTTGTTTGGCTGTTTTGGAATTATGAACATTATAAGATTGATTTCCAGTCGCTTTGGTTTAGTTTAAAATATCATTAAGGGGGTTTATGAATTGGAAATGAATCCTCCAGCTAATAATGACCCTCTGAATCATGATTTTCCATCTTGTTTTTTGCTAGATGTCCTAAACGACCTTCTAGACATAGAGTCTGAATTGACCTTATCTCAAACATCTGAGGGCATGGAGGAGGATGATGTAGACAATGTTGACGTGGAAGATGATGAATATGATGTCTTGGAGGAAGGGTTTGTATCAAACGGTTGCGTTGACTATCGTGCCTCAACATTCTCCACTGTCTCCTCCCTTTCCACTGCCTCCAAAGACTCCATGTTCTCCACGGTGTCGGTCGCTTCCTCCGAATACTCTCCCCTCTCCACGCTTTCATACTCATCTCAAGCTTCGGGTACAGACAGTGACTTCTGTGAGGACGCAGAGGAGGACAGTCTGAGCACAGCAAATGTGTCCAAGACCAAAACCACCGCACGACTTTCCAAGTGCCTCTCGCGACTCTTCAAACCTCGCAGCAGCAACTCTCTCTGTCGAGCCAAGAGCCTGGGCACCCCTGAGGCTAAAGAATTAGTGATCGTCCGCTCTAAGAGATCCAATTCTCTGCCACAGCAGGTGCGGCTACGGAACTCTGATTTCGGGTTACCAGTGCCCCCCCTCTCGCAGCTGCAATATGTTTGCTACAGGAGAAGACCCATTCTGAGTAGCGATGATGAGGAAGGGCCAACAGGGGCCACTACGCTCAGAGTGGTGGTGTTTGGGGCAGATCATGTGGCAGGGAGGGTTGCCCGTGCCTATGGCAGTCTAAGGAAAAGAGAAAGAGACTGTCCGCACCTCACCAAAGCTTTCAGGATGAAGTTTTTCTTTGTGCCTGTACGGAGGGATACAACTCCAGCCAACTCTTCTTTGAGGAACTCGGGTTCTTCTCTGCAGCTCTCAGCAAGTCCACTGAAATCAGCCATCTCTAGCATTGTGAGTGAAATTACAACACTGATGCTTTGTTTTTTTCATGTACACTTAGGTATGCGTATAGTGACGTGTAGGGCTGGGTATCGAGTTTGAGACGTTCGATACCATTGAGTTTAAAAAAAAAATTCTTTACCTAAGGGGTCAATCTCTTTAACATCAGTGAGCCAATAAGCATGCATCATGATTGGCTGTGGCGAGGCATCAAGGAATAACACTAGTTTGCTCCGGTTACGCCCAGAGACTACTTGCCTCACAGACATGAGAAATGTGGATGAGGCATATAGAAAGCTTGAAATGTCTACTTTTAAACGATCCAATTCAAATCAAAAACAAATACTCTCTGATTACGTAATCCAAATGAAAGGTGCATTTCTTCCTATAGGCACGCGTGCATACACTATACTGCAGAGATGTGGAGTCAGCAACGTCAACTTCATCTTTGCAGCCACACTGACTCAGAAAACACTAGTTTATTAATAAACAATTAAAATGTCCCCCCCCAATCATTGGGCTACTTTTACCAGTGCTTTGCGGCAAGCTTTATGCATGCGCTTGAGCACAAGGCATACATTCCAGCATAAATTAGTCTTTGAGTCTGTAAAAAAATAAAACCAAAGTTTTTTTTAGGTAATATGTAATGTCATTTTGTTAAAACAGATTTCATAAAATTGGTATTGAAAAAAGTTTCGTTCAGTAACCGGTATCGAAGTCAAGGTACCGGTATCGAAAACTTTTTAACGATACCCAGCCCTAGTGAAGTGTGTAAAATAATTGTGTCATCAGCATAATATACATTTTGCATTCATTAGCTGGTCCACACAGTTGCAACACTGGCCCAGCGTGGTGTTTCAAGTCCAAAAGCAATTAAAGAGACAGAACTTTAGCAAACGACTGGAGACGCCACAACAATAAACTCCCACATTGATGAGCAATTGCAATTCTAGTTAAAAAAATAAAAATAAAAAATGTCATCATTCAAAAAATCTGGAGAGAAATAGTGCAGACATTGGGCAAAGATAAAACTAATACGCTTGTGTCTACCACCTGTGTTCGCGCACATTATCAAATGGTGTGAAAGGCTATGCTTTCAGCTATGTTCAGAAGTTTTTGCTTCAAAACTGAAGTATACTTTGGGCTTTAGGTTTTATTCATCAGGCTTAAGAAGTGACTGACTGCAAAAATCTCATCAATTTGGACAGGCGCATACACACTTCAGCCAAATTTTCACTTCTCTTCTCAAGTGCTAATTCCTATTCGGTATACAGAATTTTACTGGCATGACAACACATTCAATCACCAAATTCACTTATGAAAAATTAGGTAGTGACATCTGAATTTGCTTAAAATCTGCAAAGTGTGTACAGAACCAGTTTTTTAAATGAAAAGTACATCAGAGACGTGTGCCTCTCTTCTCCAATTCAGTTGTGCTTTGACTCTTTTTGTCCCAGCTGCGTTGCTCACCTCTGTAACTCTCACCAGCCCTGCAGTAAATGCAACTACTGAATTTCCTATGATGAAAAGTTGCAAACACCAAACTGCTTATAGTGTTGCCATTTGTGTTTCTTGCTTGCCATGGCTGTAATTATCACTGCGTCAATCATTACAGTTTCACATGTGGTTCCTGTATTCCAGACACACTTGAATCACCAATTTAGGAGATCTACTCCCACATTTAAGTGTGGTTATCTCTCTCAGATCTTTTAGTGTGTATGGGCCACATTGCTTATTTGGATAGCAAACCACATCTCTGATGGTGTTAATCTGGTCTAGATGGTATTCCATCCTGGCTAAAATATTCTGGTTTCTCTTGATGGTTTTAGTGGGGATTTTTCCTCCCAGTAGGTCATGCTGGGACCATTTAAAGACAAACTTAGCCAGGTTTGAAGACAGCTAGACTTAAACTAACTCAAGGTTTCATCAGGCATATGGATGTAGATGTTTGCTCATAGTCTAAGCTAAGCTAATAAAGTCCAACACTACTTGTACACACTTTGAAGTTAAAACAAATGATTTTGTTTTCATTCAATTGTTAGTCCAGACATCCACATGTAAGATTTTGATACAGAAACATTGGTATTAATTTATCAACAGGATCTCAGTGTGAATGGGACGGAGGACAGCACCAATGACATAGCTAATCTGCTGGGAATGCTGGATCCCTGGTATGAGCGTAACACTCTGAGCCTGCTGGACCTGCCCGTTAATGTGTTGTGCCAGGTGATACTCTGACGTCTACACACTCATTCACATGAACAGAGAATGCATTCATATTCAAATAATCAGCAAGAAGAACAAACATCAGTAAACCTTTCATTATATGGCAAGCAGTTTTCGGCAGGGTCACACACGCACACAAAAAAAACCCACATCCCATAAAGCCATTCATATGAGGAACTTGCGTGTGTGAAAGTGTGTTTTGTATTGTTTTGATTATCACCATGCCCCCCCCCCCATCAAATGACTGATGAACAATGTATTTACATCAAATGTTCTTGCCTTAACAGCAAACATCAAAGATTGACTCAGATTTGTCCGAGGGCGCTGCTGAGGGGCGTTTACCGATATTTGCTGACCTGGTGCTCCATTACTGCCGCCATGCCGCCCGCCCTGCCCTCATTCAACTCTATCAAGCAGAGGTGAATAAAAACATTCCATTTCCTCATTCTGTGGCAGTTCCAGTCAAAAACTTTAAAATTGTACCATAAAAAGTTAATAAATAGATATACTTTTAAGTTATAAATCTTTATAAAGTTTTTTGTTTTTAATAAACTACATTCATTCAAATTTGTTAGTTTCACTGCAAAAATTGCACTGCAAGACATGCTCTATGACATCTACATACATTTTTAGGTGTTTCTTGGTGTTAACTATTGACTACAGTATTTCATTAATCTTTTCTGGCCTATTTTGTAACTTGTCTTGCATCTTTTATGACCATAATGCAATCCAATAGTTTCACAAAAGTTGTATTCCTATTCTTGACTATAGTTGACACTAGCTGGAGGAGAGAGACGGACTGAAGTGTTTATTCATTCTCTGGAGCTGGGCCACACAGCTGGTACAAGAGCCATCAAGGCCATGGGTGAGTGTAAACAAACATCAAGATATAATTTCAGATCTTTGTTTCTATCCATGGCCAATTTCACATCATTTGATGTTTGCCTAGTATACTTTTCTTTCAGAAACTTATTTTTTTCCATGGGTATATTAAAGCAATCACTAGGACAATGTTCCTTTCTAAGCATATATACACAAATGAGCCAAAACATTATGACCACCTGCCTAATATGCTATCGGTAGACTCTAAAAGACCCCCTGAAGGTGTCCTGTGGTATCTGGCACCAAGATGTTACCAGGAGATACTTCAAGTCCTATAGGTTGCGAGGAGGAGCCGCCGTGGATTGAACTTGTTGGCCAGCACATCCCTCAGATGCTCAATTGGATTGAGATTTGGGGAATTTGGAGGCCATTGCAACACTTTGAACACCCTTTTAAAGGGGTGTACCTGGTCTGCAACAATGTTTCAATAGGTGACGTGTCAAGCGGCTCAAACGTCCATGTGATGTAAAAGAAAACGGACCAGACCACCTTCTTCAACTGCTCCACGGTCCAGTTCTGCAGCCCTATACACAGAGTGTGATGCACTGTGTGTTGTGACAGATTCCTCCCAGTGCCATCATCAAAATTTTGTGCGACTGGTGCTACAGTAGACCTTCTGTTGGCTCAGACCAGACGGGATAGCCTGCGTTGCCCTCATGCATCGGTGAGCCTTGGGGGTTGTCTGTTTATGGTTTGTCAATCCTCGGACCACTGTTGGTAAATTCTCTCCACTGTTGACCGGGAGCGACCACAAGCCTTGCCGTTTCAGAGATATTCTGATCCAGTCAACTTTCCCCCCTTGTCAAAGTCGCTCAGATCTTTATTCCTGCAATTTCCTCCTGCATTCAACAGATTGATTACGAGAACTGATTTGTTTGCTTACCATCTCTAATCTACCCAGTCCTTATTATGTGACCTTGCAAATAATATCATTGGTCATCTCCTAGCATCACCTGTGACTGGTCATAATGTTTTTGGCATGTACGTGCTCACTGTTTACACTGTTTACTTCTGTTTCTTTGCTATCTTGCAACCCTGTACAATCACCCTTCCATAACTCTGCCAGCATTTGGAGGTCAAAACGGCACATGATGACAGTGTATTGAATCTCTGACACGAGTCATGCGAAAGGGCTTTTAGTGTGTGTATTGCTCTTTACGTTGTCATTGTGCAGCATGCTGTTGTCTCCATAATTAACTGAAATTTTATTTTTGGGTAGTAGCAGAACTTCACTTCTCAGAAGATATTTTTGAGCAATGGAAGCAGTTTTAAATTCAGACTAATCAAAAATATTTATACATCATAAAAAAAGGAAGAACTTTTCGTATCCTGTTATAATAGCTGTATTGTGTTTTGCTGTAGTTAAGGTGACTAACTTGACTTCCTTTCTAAAGAATCAAATCTTTTTATTATTTTGCAGGTGCTGCCAGTAAGAGATTTGGCATTGATGGAGACCGTGAGGCTGTTCCTTTGTCCCTGGAAGTGACTTACAACAGAGTAAGACGAACCATTCCAGTGTTTTGATTAGATTTAAATGACGATCCATTTTCATTTTAATCCAAGTAATCCCATTTTCATTTATCCTCTCTCTTTTTTGCCTTTACTTTCAGATACATGTCAGTGGCAGAAGTCAGAAGACGATGTCAGAAAAGTCCTGCACCTCCATAAACCTGTTAAAAGCCTGCAGGAATCCTGAGGAACTAGGTAGAAAATAACATTGACCTCAGTAGACAGAACTTTTTAAAACATATTTTAATTAGGAATGGTAATTGTTTCAGTTTAAATTTAATGAAATGATGAATGAAATGAATTGATATGCTTATGAACTGTAAAATCAGTTTATACACTGTATATACACAGTAAAAATCCCATTCATTTTCACCATAGGGGAATTCACTTTTAATGATAACTTTAAAGACAGACCTACTGTGAGCTACACGGTTTTTAATCAATTGTATATGCTTTTGTTGAAGCCATCAATTATTTTAACTTATTTATTAAATAATCGTGTTTAACTGTGGACTGGAGTATACACATAGTGTACACGTTTCCAATAGTTATGAATATGAATAATTGCTTGTTCTGCACTCAAATGCTGCAAAAATGATTTTTTTTGTGCAATTTTGATTGTTAGTGCATGTAAATCCAAATCAACCAAATCACAAGTGCTTCATTTATTTCTTTTTCTTTAGATTCTAAAATGGAGTGCCTTCATTTGACAATGACAGAAGTGTTGAAGAGACAAAACTCTAAATCAAAGAAAGGCTACAATCAGGTGAGCAGGAAGGAAGTATGGGAGAAAACTAAGCTGCGGTTTAAACAGCCCCAAACAAACTTAGTGCAAACACCTACAGTTACTCTCTCATGTGGTTTCTGCAGCAATGTGTAGCAGCCGACAAACAACATTTTTTTTACCAAGAGCAAACATTTTGGGTTTTATTTACCTGTTTCTATACCGGTTGACACGACATGGCTGTTGTTTTTACATCTTTGTGTTTTTGGTGTCAGTTGTACTTTCATTTTTACAGTGCCAGTGGTTACTCTTTGGTTCAGTTACACCACACACTGACTGTACTCCATCTTGTTTTGTTATCGATTGAATAAAAAATATGCAGTTTGTTACAAATGTTTGAAATAAATAAATGAATACTGAGTATGAAAATACACATATCTCCTTTTGCAAGTCTAATGTAAACACCATTCACAAAGCTCTTTTATTCTTGCATAGATTAAGTTAAAATGTTTATGAATGTTAAAGTTATTTGGGAGATTCAAGTTACAGTATTTTAATGTTTTATTCAGATAATGTTGTTTGTATTCCAGCAACTGACCACAACACAAGTAAAAGTGGACAAGGTTCAGGTTAGCGGAACTTGCAACACCACCTTTGCAGTTTGTCTGGACCAAGATGAGAAGAAAATTTTGCAGAGTGTGACCAGGTACAGTTTGTTTTTGTTGGCTTTTTATGCTAAAGTTTGGCTAAAAAGAAAATATATTTATATTCTTCCCAGCAGTGGTAGATAGACACGTGTTTACACCAGTTCCCTGTGTATCAAACCCATGAGTTTGGCATTGGTTTCAGATCACCATTGATCTGTAAAAAGTACGTTTATACTTTTACATATTTATACTTTTACTGGAGTAATCTACTTTAATTACTGCGTCCAGTATGTATGTATATTAGTGCTGTCAAATTAATGCGTTTAACTCATGCGATTTAATTTCAGTTTAACATGTTAAAAATATTTAAAACAAATTCCTGTCATCCTTTGGCTTACAATATCATCACGCTCTTATTCATGCAAATGCTTTTAAACCATTCAAGCACAATAAGACACAAAAGAGAACGCAGTGCTGTACTGATCCTGCGAATCTCCTGTCTGTGTAACACACACGACTCGTGCGCACAGATAGCCGCTTCAGACATCGCTTGAATGGACAAAAACATTTAAAATAATGCAAAAATGCCAGTTTTGTCGAGTATCCTCGCAACCACAGTTAAATGAGTTAAATGAAGTCTTAAATGAACGTAAAAAGTTGTGGGAAAATGTGTGTCAGCTCTGCGTCATGTGCTACAGGTCTTAAAGTGACGGCAGCCTAATTAACCTGCTGCTGTTTGTCATTAAGGATAATCAAAGAACAAAATAAAAAGACTGAATAACATTTGTATCTTTAATCTATATTTAATTCTATAATTATTATATTTAATTTATAATTTATGCAGTGAAGACTGTGAAGTGTTTAATATCTTTATTCAATTTCTGCATATATCCTACGTTGTCAATGACCTACCTGAAAATCTTAAAGCACTGCTTACAAGGTTACATGGGTCAAAAACATTTTGCATTTTGACAGGGCAAGCAAAAATCTGAACTTGTCTAACAAGGCCAATAGAAAAAATGTTGCCCTGATATATATTGAAGGGTACAGGTAAATATGACATTTATTATAATGGGCTTATGTAAAGATTGTTTTAAGGTCACGTAAATTAAAAGTTGTTATATTTTTTTAAAGCCTAATAAATGTTAAAATTGGTAGCTTTCAATTATACTGTAATGTTGAATGGCTATAATTAATGACTAAAATTAAGAAAAAATCGATTTCATAGAGACATCAGTTGCAATATTGGTATAAATATTTATAATAAAGACTTTCTACAAGTTAATGACTTCTACATTAATTTGGAGATCAAATTTAAAATGATTACAATATAAAAATACATATAATAATAAACTTTAATGTTTGGTGCGATTAATCGCAATTAATTACAGAAAAATGTGCATTAAAAATGTCTTTAACCGTTTTAACAAATCGAATGAATGAATGAGAGTAATGCGATTAATTACTCGGCACATCATGTAATTAATTAGATTAAATATAATTTAAAAAATCAGCAAGGATGCATTAAAGGGATTAAAAATGGCAGTTAAACCTGTACATTGTTAAACAAAATCTATTTAAAATGTAAAAATAATCAAATTAAAGAATACTGCTAAACAATGTATCATGGTTTAAACAAAAAATATTAAGCAGCACAACCTTTTTCAACATTAAGCACCAAATCAAATCAGCATATTAGAATGATGAATTTCTGAAGGATCATGTGACATTGAAGACTGGAGTAATGGCTGCTGAATATTCAGCTTTGCCATCTTAAATTACATTTAAGAAAAGTTATTTTAAATTGTAATAATATTTTGTTTCAGCATTTTTTGCATTAAGCCAGCAAAACGAAAAACAATTATAAAATAAGGAACAAAATCATTAAAAATGTTCATGTTTTACTTTGAGATGGAAACTAGCTTGTGTCACTGAAAGTGAGTCAGTGGCCATCACTGTTTGTCACAAAGAAAAAACTGTTACCATAGAGACACAAAAAATATCTGTTAAAACTAGTTTTGTGGCCAACCACCGGTAAACTTGTTCAATGTACCAGCCATCGGCAAATACTTTTTGGACCCTGTATATTAGTATTTGAATGTAAACTTCTACAATGCCAAACAACCCAAAATGATTTCTTTCTTTGCAGGTGTGAGGTATCAGTTTGTTATAAGCCAGATAGTTCGACTGATTGGACGAAAGGAAGGGTGTTCACATCTCAGACCCAGTCTCTGCAGCCAACCTTCTGCTCTCTTCTTTGCCTCCCTATTGCCACTTTCAGTGGACCTCAGCCTTAAACCCAGAGATCAGGCTTTAACTCAGACCTCCAGCCTATAAGAAGCCTTAAGTCTGGTTAAAACATTCATACCAGTTTTTCACTTTCAGTTTCAAACTACAACTTTGCATATCGACTCTCAGGACAAAAGCTAAGATACACTTTTGGGTCAAAGTTCCCTTTTATTACATTATATGAGCATCATGTCTATGTACATGTGGGGTTGTTTGCTTCAAACTTCTGAGATTAGGATAATCGGATCAGAAGTTGTTGTTTTTCTAAGGGTACATCCTACTGAATATAATTCGGTGGGCAAACTGAGACAATTTTTGTGGACTTATGACTAACATCTAAATCTGGTTATGAGCCAAAATCTGAATCATCCTTAACTAAGGTTTGGTATGAATGGGATGTTATTACTGGATTTATTTGGAACAAGGCCTGTCCTGGTTCTTATTCAACTGGCATGGATTTCTAACTACTAGAATACTCTTGTTAATGTACATATTAACCAGCATCCAAATAAGCACTCTGGACAACTTAATAATTTGTTTGTATATATGATGTAATTATTTTATGTAGCTATCATTAGAATTCTCAGGAAATATATATATGTTCATTCACAGTCTTTCCTTTTTTAATTGTTTATTTAATCCCATTTCGGTCTGACCAGAGAATTGAGACAGTGGAGCCTCAGATTATAGTCCTTAAAATCTAATGTATTCAGTGATTGTTTTTGTATATATTTGTATATCCTCTCTGTGGTTTTATTTTTGGTGTTATGACTTTAAAACCATTTGAAACCTGTCTGGTTTAAATACCACTTCTTGTAGTTTGGTCGGTTGCCCAATAGAGGTCCTTATAAAGCAGTTGTTGAGTTCTACCCATGTGGACGCTGGAGGCTGAATGCTAGTGAATAAAAAACCAAGACAGTTCAGTCAGTACACTGTGTAATACTGGTGCAGTTTGTAAGTGAAACAAACTGAAATCTTTCTTTCTCTCTTTCTTTCTTTCAAAGCATATGTGTATATTTATAATCTAAAATAATCAGTATAACTGTCAAAACCATAATTTTTTCTCCTGATTATTTTACAAACACTTAACTTGTATATATTTTAGCAAGCTTATCAAGCAACGGTGTTCAATGTACATATGTATGTTTTTATTAAAAAATAAAATTGAGCAAATTGAGGGATTTTACTCACTCTCAGGGCAGACTGTTTTTAAATAATATTTGTTTATTAAAAATTGTAGACCTGTATATTCCATACTACATTTCATTTTGGTGTGATAACATGTTGGAAAGAGTGTTGTGGGTACAGATTAATGACCAGTGCTACTGAAATGTACACTGTTATGCAAAATGTCTTTTTATTATTATTATTTTGTGGTCCTAGCATCCCAGAGAACTAAATCGGTACTTTGCATGTGACATGTATATTCATGAGGTGCATTCATTGTTTTTATATTTGTACACTGTAACGTCAAATTAAAAAAATATATATTAAATAAAGTCCCATTCAAATTAAATTACTACTCACAAGTTTGTGTATATGGTTACATAATGACTATTATATTATTGGCATTTGGCAATTGTCAGGACAGGAGTCTGCCCTAGTCACATTGTAATAAACCAATGTTTTACGCATTACATGGAGGGGATTTTAATGCGACTTTTCATCACATATTACATAGACTTTAAATGCTTGCTTTTGGTTTTTCCACTGTGCCCTGCAGTTTTTAGAGGCATTCTTATGATCAAATGTCAGGTTAATAACAAAAAAATGACACACCTGTCTGCTAAAACAACAGTCTTTCATGTCCCTTGTTTTGCTCAGGCCAGGGTGTTTATGAACTTTTAGCCTGTTCAATGTTATTAGAAATAATAATTAAAAAAATGTCACAAGATAATTCATTACATTTATATAGCGCTTTTCTTGGCTCTCAAAGCGCTTTAAGGGGCAATCTCCTCAACCACCACCAATGTGCAGCATCCACCTGGATGATATTGATATACAGGCATATTGCGCCAGAACGCCCACCACACACCAGCTTATTGGTGGAGAGGAGAAAGAGTTATGAAGCCAATCGGTATATACACTGAACAAAATTATAAACTCAACACTTTTGTTTTTGCCCCCATTTTTCATGAGCTGAACTCAAAGATCTAAGACTTTTTCTATGTAGGCTACACAAAGGGGCTATTTCTTTCAAATATTGTTCACAAATCTGTCTAAAAGGGAGGAATAAGGAATAAGATTTTCCTTAAAGAATGTATGCTTTTTGGTTTTGTTTCAATGTTTTCATGTCTTTTATTTAGAAATGATCATTGTTCCTGTTTGTCATGTGATTCCTTGCCCTAATGTGATCATGTCTTGTGCTTTCTTAAGGGTATGTTTTCACACAACAACGAAATGCTTAAAACTGAGAAGTTTTTCCTTTGAGTTTTCCGCGTATAGACGACACCATTGTCAAAACGATCCCCATTCACACGGTTAGCGAAAACAACTAAAAAACGCTATAGGCCAGGCCATTAGATGGGATCAGAGCCATAGAGAGAAAGAGTTGCGACACGCTTTGATGTCGCCGCGACGGCTGTCACGTGGTTCATGTAAGCCCCAATAGTTCCAAAACATACGCGGGCTGTCATGTTCTTCTATGGACAGACAGCAGCGATTGCAGTGAACGGTAAATATAAAATAAAACACACACCCAGGTACTTTTTAAGCTGTTATTGCATTTTGTTAATGTCAGTTTTGCATTTGGAGAGGCAGGGTGACAACTTAGGCCTTGTCCACACGGACACGGGTATTTTTATAACCAGAGTTTTTCCTACAGCATTTAAAAAAAAAATCCCGTCCACACATGCTCGGTCTCCGTCTACATGAAAACGCAAAAACACGCTATCAAGCGCGGTCAAGAGCATGCCACGCCAGCAGGCGGCGATATAAACCTTAACCGTAAAGCCACGTTGGCCAATCAGAAGCGCAAATCTGACGTCAAACACAGCGGATAACGGCGCACACTCTGACGTTGCAAGGCAAAAACCCCGGTTTCACTGTCAACACGACAACACTGTAACCGGCGTTTCTGAAAATCCTCACCCTGGCAGGGGTTTTAAAAAATGTTCGGTTTCAGTGCGTTTTCGTGTGGACGAACGGCCGAACCGCGTAAAAAAAGTCACGGTTATAAAAATACCCGTGTCCGTGTGGACAGGGCCTTAGATAAGTTTTAGGTACCCGTGTCCGCTGTGTCCATTTCTTTTACTGTCAATGCTTCAACGGAGAAAAGTGAAGTCAAATAGAAGAACTCACTTCCTGATTGCCAAGCGCACTGCGCATGCTCAAACTGAGCTTGAAGACGTAGTTGTGACGTGAGCAACCTGACTGACAGTTGTACGTCTTCTAGTAGCTGTGCCAAAGGAATCTGAATCATTCCCTTCTGAATCTTGCAGAGCCGGAGATCGTGAGTATTAGCTGTTCATGAGCTCGCAGCAGGAGCAACTTTATGACTCTTTATGGGCTTCTCCCTTGACTTTATGCCTCCACGTCCCCCGATTGCGTGTGAGCTTCTACATCTGTCTTTATGGTCATTTCTCTTCTATGCGCCAGAGAGTCGCGTGTTATGACGCAATCGTTAGCCTATTTTTACAAAAACTGCTTCTACGGGGCCACAACGTAAGATACAAGGTAATGGAGCATTTTATACATTGTCGTGTTTGTTTAGAAATAAATAATGGACAAATGGAGTCTTTAAACGTCTCAGATGTAAAGTTATTCGCTGTCAAAGTGACGCAAAATGAATGGGAGTCAATGGAATGCTAACAGCAGGTGAAGGCTTGTTAGCCAATGGCGGCGCCCGGGGAGACTTCAGTTTCCGGCTGGTGGATTACCCCCTGGGTTTCTATGAAGACCCTTATTCTGATAAGTGCAATGTGCTCTCATCGGTCAAATGTCACGCCTCTTACTATAACTGTGTTAGATCTAGGGTGGAAAAAACAATGGGCCGTATTCCCCGTATTCTCAAAACAGCAAACACAAATCCATAACGTCTCACCCAATTCCCCAAACATCCTATTTTCAGGTCAAAATGAAGCTCTACACTCAAAACCATTCACTCTTGCTGAAAAAACAAACTTTGCCCTCAGACAGGACACACAAGCCCTCAAAAATACACACACTGCAACATAGTCTTACACACTGGTGCTATAAATTCAAAACAACATTTCCAAAACTGGTAAGTCATGTTGCTTGTGGTCCCACTCTTACGTAAGATGTGTGTGAGCATCACATGACAGTAAAAGAGCACACACAAACCTTATTCAAATATGGTTCAAAGTATTGGAATGGTAAAGAGTGTTGGTACATGCCTCCACTCAAGGATACAATATGATGAACAAGTCTAAGAATGTTCCACATATGGTTGAAATACCATCATTGACCTAGAAAGATAACATTCTGGGAGTCAAGACTATAAAGGAGAAAGGATGCCCTCCCTTCACTGTCACACTCTGCAGCCACTCTGTGTGACTGTACGACTGCTGGCCTTTTCTTGCAAGAACATAAACCTCATCAAAGACAATTGGAAATGTTTGTCTCTTATTCAGTGATATAAATCTGTTTGCCACCACACCTCCCTGAAGGTTCTGATGATGGAGGCGACGGTGAAGCGACTCAAATTGGTCTGTACTCATTGCCCAGCCTCCCTCATAGTCATACCATGGACAAGGACATGGCCAACTAAAGTGGCTTGAAATTTCATCCGAGACTGCTTGTCTTCTTGCCCTTCCTCCTCCTCTTCCTCTCCCTCCTCCTCCTCCTCTTCCTCCTCCTCCTCATCTTCCTCTCCCTCCTCCTTCTGCTCTTCCTCCTCCTCTTCCTCCTCCTCCTCCTCTACCTCTTCCTGCTCTTCCTCCTCCTCTTCCTCTCCCTCCTCCTCCTGCTCTTCCTCCTCCTCCTCTTACTCTTACTCCTCCTCCTCCTCTTCCTCTCACTCCTCGACATATTGCTTAATTTCTCTGTGGATCCATTGTTCCAAAACTCAGTAAACTGATTTTATCTTTTATTAAAGATTGTATAACCTTTTATCTATCCATTGAAGAATCTGACTGATGTGTGTTCAATTTTGACTCTTAGTGTTTTCACCTGGGTAATAGTGCTGAAGCTGAGCTGACTTGAGTGAACAATATTGAATGCTAGTGCTTTCTAAATGACCACGTGGTGTAGGCAATGAGAAATGAAGGGATTTGTGTGTAGAGTTTTGCTGTGACAGTTCAACAAATCTGACTAATGTGTCAAAACAGGGGAATAGTGTTCATAGTTCAGTGAAATGGGTGTGCTTTTTGATAAATGGCATTATGGTTTTGAAATTTTAGTTCAAAAGCCTGGTTATAGTGTTTAAGCAATCGAGAAAAACTGTAAGAAAGTGAAACAGAAAAAAAGTAATAGAAGTTTGAGTTTATGAAAATGTAAAAATTTAATTATTCATATTTTATATAAAATATATTTTTTCAAAACCTGGTTGGACTCTAAAACTGCAAGAAAATCAAAGCCAAAACTCGGAACAAGTTGTGTTTCAAATTTTAGGTTGATATCTCAAAAAATGAGTAAGACTCCAACCAGACTCCATTACTGCCCATATAAGGGCCCCTCCATTTTCATATGTGTTTTGAGTGATCTGAACCATTATTTCCACAATTTTCATACAATTTATGAAGTAGGCCTCCTATTCAGAAGTAGTAAGGGAAGTTTGGCATATTTTGATATGAATTCAACCTCAATAATCACATATAAATAACACGCATGTGCGTTATAGTTCGCTGCCACATCACAAATGGTGAATCTATAATTTTGTTCTTTATATTTAAAAAACTTTCAGACCTTTTTTTCTACAAAAAAATTAATGGATGTTATCTTTTGAACTATTGGGATGAAAACAGATGTTATACAAACTGAGGTTTCTACCATTCTTTCATGATTTTCATGTTCATATTTCAAAATCTTAATCAAAATCAAGGTTTTGCGCAAATGCGCAAAAAACAAATAAAAATAACGACTTTATTCAACTATTCATTTCCTTCGCTGTACGGCCGTGATATTTCACGTAGTGAAACTACGCAAAGCTTCTAGGTTGTACGTCACACGCATCACACACATGATCAGCGTCGGCCAACAGTGAGCCTACGTGTGACGTGAGCCCGTTCTCATCCTTTGGCGTCATATAGGTGACGCCATATGACAAAACGGCGAAATACTACGCACATGGCACCCTTTAGCGTGAATATAACACGCAAACCCAAGGCGTCATAAAGTTGGCTGGCATCCTTTAGCGTGAATTTGAGACGCAGACCCTACCCCACACCTAAACCTACCCATCACAGTGCGTGTTATATTCACGCTAAAGGGTGCCATGTGCGTAGTATTTCGCCGTTTTGTCATATGGCGTCACCTATATGACGCCAAAGGATGAGAATGCGTTGGTGACGTACAACACAGAACCGTTGCGCAGTTCCACTACATGATGTTTTATTAACAAAGTTCGGGAGGAGCACGTTCAGATAATTAAACCTAATTAAACACACGTGGAGCACATTCAGATAATCAAACCTAATTAGACACGAGTGGTGCTTAATCAACGAGTTAAGCGCTGTGTATATATACAGCAAACTTACCTCCGTTCATTGACAGTTTAACAGCATCCCTCCACCACCCCATCTCCTCACTTATAGTCCTAATACTCTTACAACAACGGGGGGAGTACTCTGGGTTCGGGCAAAATTCCGAGCTCGGAGCCCTCCCCCCGGACAGCACGCCAAATACGCATAATCTTTACTCTGTTTAATTGATGTAAGTGTGAACTCGTGAAGTGAAATTTTGAGGCCAACAGAGAAGGAAATGAATAGTTGAATAAAGTCGTTTATTTTTGTTGTTGTTTTTTTTTCGCACAAAAAGTATTCTCGTCGCTTGATAAACTTAAGATTGAGCCACTGTAGTCACTCGGACTATTTTAACGATGTCTTTAATAACTTTTGGGCCGGCCAGTTTCGATCCCTTAAGAAGCCTATGGAGGAGTGATCCAGCTCTCAGATTTAATCAAAAATATCTTAATTTGTGTCCCGAAGATGAACGAAAGTCTTACGGGGTTGGAACAACATGAGGGTGAGTAATTACTGACAGAATTTTCATTTTGTGGTTAAATGCGCGTTTTTGGTCCCCAGAGGGTTAAATGCACACTGTTCTGATTCTGATTGGCAATACACTTTAAAATAACATTTAAAATGTCTGTGCAGTCCCTTTCTTACAATCAAAGTTTAATTGTGGTACTTCTAATTACAATTGTGATAGAAATATTTTATGTAATGGGTATTTTCAACATTAAATGTACAGAGAAATGCAGACTAACGATGCTTAAGGTCAAAGGCCATATATACTTAACCAAAAAGTGCTTAACACAGTAGCACTAACAGTCATATGATTAGCTTAGATCATTACGAACAAATCACAGTGAGGAAGACTTGAGTGACATTGATTTTTACTCAACTGTATGATATAAATGTACATGTATCTTTCTATTCAGGAGACTCACTTGGTTGTTGTGGCCAGTGATCTCCTGGCCGTGACTAAAACTTAATTTCTACAAAGAACAACTTGGAATTCGTGTCAGGTATATGCTGCGCAGCTGAGAAATAGATTCTTCGCTCAAAAGACAACAACAGAACATCTATGTGTGATTGAGGTAGTGATAGTAGCTTCTTGATGGGAATGGGATGCCGTCACCTTACTTCCGGGAAGTATTGTATTGTATTGTAAGTATTCAGGTTATTCAGGAAATTACCTTGAGATACTGTAGTTATTATTTTAACAACTGCAAGTTGTTTAAATTGTCTGTGGTGAAGTCAGATTAAGATTGTATACATTGTATATATTAAGAATTTCCATGACACGATAAAAAGCAGTTGCACCATTTTAGAAAATACACACATCTCTGCATCAATAAAATCTCCAACACTTTGTTTTACAACCAATTTCACCTTTTTCATTTATTTGTATAGTGCTTTTCACCACACATCGTTTCAAAGCAGCTTTACAGAAAAGGCAGAAAAATGCTGGGTTGTTTCAATTATAAAAAAATGGTGTTATATGATCATATTTTCTTGACCTGGTAACAACTCAAGCTATAATTAGTCCAAAATGCAGCTGCTAGTTTATTGAGGATGCATGCAGGACTATCACCTAGTGATGGATTACAGTAACCTAGTCTACAGGTCATGAATGCATGAACTAGGTTTTCTGCATCAGAAACAGATAGCATGTTCCGTAGCTTATATCTTCTGTAGCGATGTTTCGGGAAGAAGGCTGTATTTGTAACATATAAAAATATGACGTTCGAAAGACAGGTTGATGTCAGATAGAGGATGAAGGAACAGTACATCCTTCAAGATGCTAATTGTATTCTAAGAGGTTTTTGGTCCAATAAGTAATACCTCAGTCTTGTACGATTTTAATAGATGTCATCCAAAATTTTATATCTTTAACACACTCTGTCAACTTGGATAATTTAGAGATTTCATCTGGTCGTGATGAAGTACATTAATGTGTTGGCATAACAGTGGAAACTAATTCCATGTTGTCTAATAATATTACCGAGGGGCAGCATGTATATTGAAAATAGCAGAGGGCCTAACACAGACCCTTGTGGCACTTTAATTACTGACGTTCATTTGGATAATTCCCTGTTTAAATAAACACAATGGCAAAGTTAAATGTCATATCTAATTAATCCAAAATCGGGGCATGAAAGTTTCTGAATGTGAAGAATGACGATGCTTAGCCTCAAATACCGCTCTGAAGCGGTATTAGAAATAGTGTGGATTTAATGTACTGTGTACTGTGCTTTGGCCTTTTTCAGACCTGGGACAGTATTGAGCACTTAATTCCTGTCGCGTGAATGTGCTCTCAAGTGGCCAAGACCGCAAGTGTGGGTATTGGGACAGGCCCAGAGTCTCATGGTGACAGTACACTACCAACACAACCAGGACTCGCACCCTTTATTTTGTGTATGTATTGGGAATATTGTGACGTGTACGTTTCTGGAAGAAAACTTAAGACTCTACAATTAAGGCATTTCAGTGAGTTCAAAACAGTGCACTGCTTACTGATATAGAGGATAACACCCTTTAGACTTTGTGCTTTGCAACTTTGTAGACCTTTTTCATGCTCAAACAGCAACATACACAATAAAAGAAAGTTGAAAATGTAAAAAAGCATAACAGGTCCTCTTTAAAATGTACCTTAAAACAAACTTGAGTGTTTGAATTCATACATTTTTGTCTGTTAATGAGCAGGAAGGCTCTTTCATGAATGCATTTGACTGGAATGGGGAACCTAGACTAATTTACTTGCAGGAAGTTACACAGTGGTCTCATTCCTGCAGATGCAACACACACCCCTCTTCAGGAAAAAAATATATTTACATGTAGGTTTTTTTTTTCTCTGTGTGGTCAAATAATAACAATAACATTGATGCTAGAAATAGATCCAATAGTCTCCTCCCATTTTTTCAGCCAGCGTTTCCGGGCCTGTATTACTGGTGCGGAAGGTGGTAGTAAATAGTTAAAAAAGCAGGATAGGGAGGATACAATATCTAGGCCTTTACAATGTTCCATAAAATAAAAACCACAACTTTAAAGATTTTTTTTAAAGATTTTAAATCTCTCAATGGCATTTTTGCCAAAGCCCTGGGTAATTTGGGTGTGAAGTTATGATGATAAACGTATGGTATCAGATAACATCAAATGCTATTATTTATGCTTCTAATCACAGCTTAAGATACTGGTAGAACAGAATTAGTGGAGGAAGACTGAAAAATGAAGCCTGTTGTTTTTGTGATTTATAATTGACCTACTTCATTCCAGCTGCTTGCCTGTGGTTTTTCGCTTTTCAGTTCAGGTATGTCAGTGTCAAAGTTTCAGTCTGCCCAAAGGCATCTTTTTTGCTAGAAGAAACCAACTTCTCTTTAAGCATGTTTATTATATATAGAAATAGATTTTGATACGTCACAGAGTCCTTGTTAAACCTGATACATCATGGAATATCTCAGTAGTCGAGTACTTTTAGTGCTTAATTATTTGTTGAAATGCATATTATTGTGCAAAAAAACCTGTATGCTTAACTGCATAAACTGTCCAGTTTACTGATATTGTAATAGTCAGGCAACTGTGATTCATATATCCTTTCTGATACAAGCTGCTATTCATCCACGGTGAGTTTTCAATGTTGCTTCAGTTATTTGATCTCTACCAAAATTAGCTTAAAGGCAAGCTGAATGGATGCATTTTATGCAGATTTTTGAGAAATGTTACAGTGTTGTTGTTTTTTTCTCCAGGCTTTTATTTCTTCATATGAACAATGAACAATGCAAAGAGCACATAAAATATGGTAAAGGGAAGGCAATCAAGTATTTCACAAGTTCACTTACAAATAATCAGAGTAAAAGAAGTATGAGTATTTGGTGTGCTGTCCGAGGGGAGGGCTCCGAGTCCGGAATTTGGCCCGGACCCAGAACACTCCCGCTGTATTCCTGGCTGGGATTAGGAACCAGACAATAGTTAGGAGTATGGGTGGTGGAGTGATGCAGAAAACTCTTAAGGAACATAGGCGAGTCGGCTATATATAGTCCTTCTCTCGTGCTGATTGGATGTGTTCCTCCCAAACTTTGTTAATAAAACATCATGTTGAGCCATTTTTACAATGTCTTTTTGTACTTATTGATGTGTGAAGGTTTTGGTTGAGTGGATTAGTCTAAACAATGGACATGGTGATAAACATTCTTACCAGACAACAAGAATAAAAAAATGTATAAGGTCATTTTGTAAAAGCAACTTCCATGTCACTGTCCTCTACTATATGATCTCAGACAATAGGTGACTTTAATATTGGGCGACTGACCCACTTCACACTTCCCTCGGCAGACTCGCCTAGTCTTTTGGCAGGTTTGCTAAATGTTCATGTCAGTGTGCATACATCTGCCTTTGGCTCCATTGCATTTGGCCAAGATCATTTTAGGTAGCCCTCCCTTCCCCTACACAAACTCATTTCCCAAGCCCAGAGAAGTAGGCCGCTGATGTTGGCGGTAGGCACTGATCACTGTACACTGCTTCCTTATATTGTCTAGCAGTGAATACAGGATGTCTGAGTAATTAATACTCCATAACTGTAAAACGGCTTTTAAGGGCCAGTTCATTTTAATATAATATATGGCTTTGTTTGACATTCAATACTAATAATATGTTGACTAAAGTAGGCTATATATCTGTTCACCCTCATGTCATTCCAAACCTATACACATAACAATAATAGTTATCTACATTAGGTAACATAAACTAACAATGAAAATGTTTCTAATAAATACTAAAGCATTTATTCTTCTTAGTTAATGTTAATTTCAACATTTACTAATATATTATTAAAATTAACTAAAGTTAACTAATGGGATCTTGTTGTAAAGTGTTACCCCCTAATTAATTTTTGTTCCATAGAGTCTAAAAAAGATATTTTGAAGAACGTAACCCCCAAAAAGCACAGAGACATTGTTCAAGATATATTCTTTTGTGTTCCACAGAATAAGTAGGGTCATACAGGTTTGGAAAAACAAAAGGGGTGAGTAAATGATGACCAAATATTCATTTTTGTGTGAACTTTCCTGCTAGCTTAGGTAATTGGTTCAGTCAATTCTTGCTGTAATAGAAAGATTGTCCACTGAGGCGCGTGCAGACTGGAAGGGGTCTTCCTCTATGTGAGGGTGAAGTGTGCTGCCACTGTCCTAGTGTGGGGATTTCCACAGCTCTGCAGGCTGTCTTCCCATCTGAAGGTGTGTTTCAGAGAGATATCCTGTTTTGGGAGACGTTTGTAGTGGAGACGCAAAAACGGAACAGAAGTCCCTGTTTTCTTTCCTACTGTTTTTTTTTTTTTTTTTTTTTTTTTTAAGTACAGTAAGCTTTAGTATTTTAAAAGATTGTGCACTGTTTCTATAGGTCTCCAATAAAATAAACTTGTGTTTAAACAAATTAGTGACGATGACCATGTAAATTCCACAGACATCGGATTTCCTTGTTTTCATTGAAACGTGCTTTGGAACATTGTCAAATCATGGATAACATGATCATCAGGTTTTACACAAATGGTGTTGTCAGTTCATGCTGCCGTGTAAAGAGCAAAACATTCCGATATTCATGTTAATCCTTCAATTTCTCATTTCAGTCATATTTTTTTTGCTGGCAATAGAAAACAATTAGCCTATATTAAATTAGAAAAATGCTAAATCAAAGCATTTTTACATTTATCAAGTGCATAAGTTATCTGAGGTAGTACAAAGTTCTCAGAGGAAATGCAAACTCATGCAGCACAAGTTCACCTGGTGGTGTTTAAGTTCATCACAAGGTTTAGCTTTTTTTTACCTGCCACTGACTGAATAATTTAATTTTTTAGCCAAAATCTTTAAGCATGCCACAAGCATTTTTTCTTTAAAATAATAGACACTAAAAATGTAATGAAATGAAATGTAAACTATATTTTTTACTTTGCTTAACATTACACTGCATACACAGCTGGGCATAGCAGCTAAAAATAGCATGCAGAGGAAGTGGTTGTTGTTCCTGTAACTGAACTTAGAACTCTAGTGTCTAGCCCAGATGAGCCCACTCTTTGAACAGGACTGTATGCATGCGTCCAAATTAAAACGTTACAGGCACTTGCTAAAAAAGATTCTATTCAGATGCAGGGCTGTGAGTTACGTCAGATTTCATCTCCTGAGACACTGGAAAGTCTGCAGCACCGAGGCTTGAATGAGTGGGGGCAGTGATATACAGGTAGGCTACTGCACACACACCAACAAGGAACAAGGTCTTGCATAAACCTGTTATCCATTCCTTCTCCATCTCACTAACATACGGCACGCACACGCATTAAGCCACTGCATCCTCCCACATTTTTTCGTATGTCTTCATTTTTATCTTGTAGCAGTCAATCGTCATCTTGTGTGTAGTTAGTTGATACTACACAGAGTTGTTTTTTCAAATGTTTTTGCATGTTGTTTATTTATTAGACCTACTGTTTGCACATATTTGTCTGCATGTATTTATGCTTTTTCTTTGCTGTATTTGAATCATGTTGGCCGTTTTTTCTGTCTATGAATAATGTGGGCCATTTTCATGACACTCATTTTTGGGTATGAACTAACAACGAGCAATATATTTGTTACAGTATTTATTAATATTCGTTGTTAGTTAATAAAAATACAGCTGTTCATTGTTTGTTCATGTTAGTTCACAGTGCATTAACTAATGTTAACAAATAGGCCTACAACCTTTTATTTTAATAACGTACTAGGCTAGTAAACATTGAAATTAATATTAATGCTGAAGAATATTGTTCATTCTTAGTTCATGTTAACTAAGGTAGTTAATTAATGTTAACTAACGAACCTTATTGTAAATGTTACCCTTGTTGTCAGTATAATTTAGCCACAAATACATTCAAATTTAAATTCATGTATACAATGACTTAAACACAGCTTTTAAGAATGTTTTTGTAATGGGCCTTATTATAGGTCAGTATTGCTACTGCCTTTTATTTGTCATTGACCCTCATCCCCACACCTTAAGGTTATTATATGTTTAAAGAGAGTTCTTATCTTAAGTAAGACTGAACACGAAAAAGTAAAGTAAAAGTGTAACTTTTTTTTCCTCCTGGCTGGTACTAAATATATCTTAGCCGTGTGTGTTGTCCGCCCCCACATTTATGGGGGCAGGATGTGTGTCAGGTCCTGTCATAGACTGTCTCTCTGAGAGTGAGGGCCAAGTGAGCGACAGGAAGCCTGTGGTTCAGCGAGCTGCTTTCTGTGCTGATACAGCGCTCTTGACCCTGTTTCTCTTCACTTGTTCAATGGCTTTATGTGCAGGATCAGGGGCTTAATCTTTGCACGCTGGTTTTGCCGTTCTGCAGCAGGCTTATGCAGACCGCACATGCATATGCATCACGTTGTTTGGCTGGATGTGAGAAAGTTCAGCCTGAACTTGGCCAAAATCGGGTTCAAGGTGTTGTTCGAGTATATTTGCTTAATTTATCATTCATATTACAGAGTACTTTCCCTTCAGTTTGTCCACACACCCACTCTGCACGCTTCTTTCACACATTTCTCCCCCTAACCTTCCTTCTAAACTTTCCTCTGCCTTGCCTCTGTCAAACTCTCTCTCTCTTTCTTGTCCCTCCCTCGCGTTCACTCAGCTTTGAGTCAGAGTTGCATTTGTCCTCAGTAACAGCCGCAGCAGTTAGAGGAAGTGTTACATAGAGTGCTGCTCTCACTCTGACAGTCTGGCCAGCACAAGTGTTTTATACATGTGCCATACGATGTAGTCCATTAATATACTTACAAGGACGAAAGGTAAGTCAGTAAACTTTTTTTCTCTCGAACTTCAACATTTTATTTCCCTAAGAGACAGTTGCCGCTTACAGGAGGTAGCCTGTGAAATGTGATTGAGTTCAGCACTGAGAAACCAAGCTATCGGAAAAATTGCATAATTACGGGCTTTGTCGATCACTGAAAAAGGCCCCTTTGTTTAGTTCCAGTTATTTATTTTTCTGTTCTGTTTCTGTTCAGTTCTGACTTTTTTTTGGACATAGTAGGCTACTACTGTTCACTGTAGTTCACTGCTTTTTCATTTCCTCACTCTTTTTCTTGGAAGTAGATTCTGTTGTGACTTAAAAGTGTCTCAGAAGTGGAGCGGTTGCATTCCGTTGCTGGTCAGTTGTAAACCGTATCTGAGAGGGTGAAATGAAGAGGAAGTTTTATTGTGTAATCAGTAGTGGGTAAAAGTGCACCTGAGTCTGTTAGGCATGGTTGTGTCTTATGTGTGTGTGTGTGTTTGCCTTTTGGTAAACAGCTTTAACTATCAATTACAGTAAAGAGTTCACTGTTAACACAGAGTGCAAATAATCATGCTCAGAATAACTTGATGTTACCTAACCTACTGTGTTTATAAGCTGAACAATATGCAATTAAAGTGAGAAAACTCTCAGCATCATGAAGTGGAAAATAGAAGAGTGAGTCACATTGATATGACCAGCACGTTAAAGGGTTATTTCAGGAAACCATTTATTCATGCTCATGTCATTCCAAACCAGCATACATTTCTTTTGCCTGTGGAACACAAAAAATATTTTTGTTTGAAAATGTCATACAATGAAAGTCAGTCGGGTCCAATGTTGTTTGGACCCTAGTGTTATTCAAAATGTTCTTCTGTGTTCCGCTGAAGAAAGAAATAGAACAACATGAGAGTGAGTAAATGACGATTTTTGAAAGCTTGAATGCTCTTTAGTAAATTTTCAATGTATAGTGTTCTTATTTTCTCTTGATTTTATGCAATAATGTTCCGTATAATTTGTGCTTGTCTTTGTGTCAGCAGTCAAAGTGGTGATTATTTCCTTTTACCTCATTATGTAAGGACCAAGCTACATTATGGCATCTTGGAGAAATCCTAGCAGTATTAGTATGGACTCGGCAGGTGAGAACGCCTTTTGGAGAAACTCATAGTCTATTATAAATAAGAATGGGTACTTTTTGAGAAATTTCTATGTTCATATTTGATTATCCATTTGTATCCATTTTAAATGTACACTACTATTCAAAAGTTTGTTTGTTTTTTAAGATTTTTAAAAACATTTTTTAAAGAAGTCTCTCATGCTCACCAAGGCTGCATTTATTTGTTAAAAAAATACAGTAAAAACAAGTCATTTTGTGAAATATTATTACAGTTTAAAATGACTGTTTTAATATATTTTAAAATGTAATTTATTCCTGTGATGGTAAAGCTGAATTTTCAGCAGCCATTACTCCATTCTTCAGTGTCACATGATCTTTCAGAAGTCTAAAATGTTCATTTGATGCTCAATTAAAATTTCGTATTGTTATTATCACAGTTTAAAACGGTTTGATCAATTTAATGCATCCTTGCTGAATAAAAGTTGTAATTTCTTTTTAAAAAAAGAAACTTTTGAACAGTAGTGTATCTCACACTCATGTGATTTGCTAAACATATCATCAGCATTCAAATGCTATGTTGTTGGCTTCTCTTTAAAAAGCCGAATATGCTGCAATCGAATCCGAAGTCTACCGTAGCCTGCTAACCATTATGAGAGAAATGGACACTGAGCAACCAGTTGTCAACAAAGGTAGGATTTAACAGATCACACTCACTAAAAGAACACACATATACCTAAAGACTAAACCTGACCCAGTAGATGACCAGTAGCTTCAGTGTAAAAAACGATAACCGCCATGGCTAGTGTGTTTGTTCAGTAGGCCTATTTGTGGGTTTAACACACACATTATCTTCAGCCAATCAAAGTCTGTCAAGGTTATAGCCCTTACAGCAATATTTTTGTTGGTTTGTTTGTTTGTTTCTATCTAAGTGTTCTGCCTAACATCTGATCCTGCATTAAAGCGGAATGCTTTTTGATAGTCACTTGTAATTTTTTGGTGGGGGGTAAATAATGGCGCAAATACCAGTAAATTGACGAGGGTTAACCTTAGCCAATCGCGTTGCATGATTCATTTAAATACTCTCCTCCCAATGCTCCCATACATTTTTCATCTGAAAGGGAAACTCCTACAAATGCATATGCATTAAGGTCAGCCGCAAAAATAACTCTGTCCACTCCTTTTCAGTGCTATTTTTTTTACTGCGTCTTTTGTATCCTTTAATCCTGACGCCAAACAAGGGTTTGAGCTGGGGCAAGCTGTTAGTAAATCTGGCCCAAAATATGGCTAATAAAGAAATGGAATCTTATCAGTAGTGTCATCTGTTTATGTTAGCCTATATATCTAAATTTAATGTCAACAAGTTGCACTACTTTTTAAACATCGATATCATGGAACAACTCGTGTGCCAGTTTCGAATGACGATATCAATACATAAAATCTGACAAATACATATTCTAGCTTGGTCTGAATTGTTTTTTTTTGTTCATTCTGCAGGAATGCTGAGATGGACATTACACAAGAAAGTGCAAGCCAGTTCTGTCAGGAGTCTGGCTCTGGTGAGGGTGGCCATCAAGGAACTAGAAAGAGTGAGTCACCATGCAGTTTCTATGGCATAATGCTTGTTAATATGCTGCAGTGTAATTCTCATTTTAGTGATTGACACAACATTTTAAGCATGTTTAGTGAGTATAACATAAATGCTATTACTTTAAGAAATGACCACATAGTGTTTATGAGAACATTGGTTACTTGAAAATACCTACCTGAAACACCTGATTATCTGTTGCTGCTGGAATAAAAAAAAAAAGAAAGTTGATTCATTATAATAACAGTTAACTATTATTAGTTAATTATCTCATAATTAATGATGATTAACATAATTTAAACCCACAAAGGACAGGTGTTGGCTGTGAGGATTTATAGAATTTTGTGAGTGACTGGATGAATAGATGGTAAACATGATTTTCTGAAACCTTTTTGTACATAGGCTGAAAGAATTGACTGCAAGAAACATCTCATTCCTCTGCTTAATACACTCATCTATGCTGTGATGCAGGTAAGACAAATTGGCTATACTTTTAAACCTTTTACGTTCATTCATTTTTCTTTTAAACAAGTGATTCTCAACTGGATTTGCTCCATATGATCCAGATTTTACATCAAGTGGTGATCCAACACAGTCAAATTGTTTATCGCACAACATTTTGTCATTAAAATTAAATATGGAAATGTGTTATTACCATAAACTGAATCTAAACTGAAAAAAAAAACTTTACTTGACAGTTGACACAATGAATAGGACATTTTAATTGTATTAGTGCTTACCATATTATAGCACTAAAACAGTTTGATTGGAGGCACAGTTTTTGACATCTACAACAATATATAGCCTATGTGTTATTTATAAAATGCAAGCCATCGTAAACTGATGATTATATGGTTGATTGCATTTTATATTTGCATTTAGAAAACATCAGAACAGACTAACCAGTTAAGAAGCACTGTTATAGACATTGGCACACATGATTGTTCAGATCGTAGCCTATAAAAGTCTCAAACTCTGTACCAAAAACCACACATTCTCATGTCTAAATTTGGTCAGTTCAACGAAGCTGCTTAACTAACACCCAGCATGACACCCATGTGTTTCTTTGCAGACAGTATACATTCCTGATGACCTCTATAAAAGAGTTTATGACTTCTGCAAGAGGTTGTTGACTCTGCCTCAGCCGTACTGTACTGTGGGCTTCAGTTATGCTGGGCAAATGAAAGCAGAACGATTAGCTCCAGGTTTGTCACCTTTGTAAATTTTCAGACAAAATATGACAAACATTCTCATCTTCTCTTGATTTTGGGGTTGATTTTGGCTTGCAGCCAAAAAAACAAACTTATCAGTCAATCTAGATCCCTACGAGGCTGAAGTACATTCTTGCTTGAGTTTGTCTTGTTTCTTTTCTCATAGGCCTTTTGTATCAGAAAAGGATACTTGCAGAACAAAATCTAAAAAATGAACACTATCCTCAGCAAGAGAGGTGAGTCCCTTTCATACCTTAGCAAAACTTATATTTGTAAACAGTTGTTATGTGTATTCAATGCCTTTCCTTATCTGCAACCTTTTGCATGAGGGCTATATCATCATCATCATCATTATCACACAAATGCTAATATAGTTCATTGACCTATAGTGACCCCAAAAACGATTAAACACTTATTTAAACCATATTTTAAAAAGAGTGGGCTTTATCTTTAAATAACTGGCAAATGTTGCACAAACATACACATCGTTTAACAAAACGAGTTTCTACAATGAGACCAAATGTAGGGCGTGACTTGTTTTGTCACAGTTTTATTGGTTGTCGCAGGAGTTGGTTGAATCATTGTCACGTAATTGCTGCAAACGTTTCATGTTAGTCACACATTTCTGGAGCGATTTTCTTTTTATAGCAACATTCTATAAACAAATACAAACTGTTCATTTTGATTTCATGTTTTCTTTAACATTAATGCAACATGAGCGATAGTACAAGCTAATATGAAAGAATAATACTTTTATAGCATTTGTTAATATTGGGTAATGGTCATTTCTACATACTAATACATTTCAAGTTAACTGAGTTTCTGTGCTTACTAATTACTGTTACTGTCAATTACTGTTGAAACTTGTAATACCAGATTTTGCAGTTTTTTGGAAGGCTATCTAAATGTGTAAAGCAAGAAAGGAACAAGGAAACAACTGTCAGGGCTGTTACTAAGATACTAATTTGATTGGTTGGATTAAACAAAGGTGTTCCCCTTTCTAAAGAACCCCACATAACATAAGAATAGAAGGTGAAAACTAGAAGATTCATTATTTGTAAAGCAGTTTTTAATATGTTGTGCATCCAGATATTTCAAAGCATGTTAACCCAGTTGCTGACTGTTTTGCACTGTTAATAAATCGCTTCCATTCTACAGGGTTGATGTGGCTGCTGAAGTCAGCAGGAAGCTTTATCAAAATAAACCTCACGTCAGCCCAGGCAGAAGTGAATCAGAATGTGTTTGGTTTCTTTTCACTGTGTGACTAATTGTGTCTGTGAGGTTTTGATGGCTATAATCTGTGTTCAGGGTGTTTGTGTTCGCGGATCCTGCAGTGTTTTCCGAGTCTCTCAGCACTGTTCTGAAGGCTGACATTGAGGCTCAAGGAATGGTCCGGACCCCGTTAGGCATGATGCGCTGTTTAGTGCAGCACAGTATTCAGGCGATACTGGGAGAGGATTGTCACGGACCCTCTCTCAATGATGCGCTGCAGGTTGGTCATTTTATTTAGAAAAGCTGAAGTTTTGGACTAGCATAGTCAAGGTTAAAAAAAGTGGGTAACACTTTACTTGAAGGGGTGTGCATAAGACTGACATGACACCTTCATAACCATGCCATGACATATGTCATGAATATGAAGTAGGGTTTATGCATGTTTATGACAACTGTCATTAAGTGTTCATTGCTCAATAATGACATTTTGAATGCAAATATGACATTGTTTAAGATGTCTTTGTTATGACATCTTGACATAAACCATAACATCATAACCTGTCAGTGTCTTTGTCTTGACAACTTGATATTAAATTAAGTTAAACTGTCATGTGGTTGGTTTTGACACTGGCTGTCATGAGGCCATTATAACTGTGTCATGAATATTTTTCGTGACCTCAACTACAGTGGTACAAATTGAATTTGTCATTAAAAAGTTATAATGGCTTCATGACAGGCAATGTCAAAACCAACCACCTGACAGTTTCATGTAATTTTAACCAATAAAGCTAAGTGGTTTCTTAAGTTTGATAATTAATCTGCTAGGTCATGTTTATGACAGGTTGTGTTGTCTTAGTAATGTCAAGTTGTCATGACAAAGACACTGACAGGTTATGATGTATTTGCTTATGTCAAGGTGTCATAACAAAGACATTTCAAACAATGTCATATTTGCATTAAAAATGTCATAACTGAGCGAATGATACTTAAGGACAGTTGTCATAAACATGCATACAACGTCCTTCATATTCATAACATGTGTCATGTCATGATTATGAAGGTGTCATGTTAGTCTTATGCACACCCCTTCAAGTAAAGTGTTACCAAAAAGGGTTTCACAGAATGAAGAAGTGCATAGAGGAGGGTTGGAATGTCATAAGTGTGCATAAATTATGAGATCATTTTTATTTTTTGGGATGACTATCCCTTTTTTCTCTTGATCTTTCTTTTGTAAATGAGCTTGAGGTTGGCACTTTTTTTCACTGTTTGCTGAACATCTCTGGGGGAACAAACATTAATATAGTTCATCTAGTCAACAATAGATGTTCTTTAGTAAAAACAAAGACATGTTTGTTTTTCATTTTTTTGAAATTCATGACTAAATGAATTACATCATGGGGATGGTTAGCACAGTGTCAAAGATTGTAGTGTTAAGGGGGAAACACGACCATGTTTTTCCCCCCCATGATATTTAATAAATACACTACCATTCAAAAGGTTGTGGAATACTATTCATGAAAAAGTGAAAAATTAAAAATTAGTAAAGTAAAAAAAGGTGACAGTAAAAATTTTACATTGTTACAAATAACATCTATTTCAAATAAATGCTGTTCTTTTCAATGGTCTATTCATCAAATAATCCTGAAAAAAGTATCCCTGTTTCCACAAAAAAATATTAAACAGCACACCTGTTTAAAACTGTGATATAAATATTTCTTGAGCTTCAAATCAGCATATTAGAATGATTTCTGAAGAATCATTAGACACTGAAGACTGGATCAATTATGCTGAAAATTCAGCTTTGCATCACAGGTATAAATGACATTTTCACAATATTGCTGTTTTTACTGTATTTTTTATCAAATAAATGTAGCCTTGCTGAGCATAAGAGACAATAAAACATTTAAAGAATCAGACGACCACAAACTTTTAAATGGTAGTGTACTGTTAAATATTTGGTGTATATCTGTCTGTACATAGAAGTAAATGTGTAAATCTGCTATGATTTATTCTTTATAACTCAAAATATTACTTTTTCCCAGCTCTATTATCTAACATTGATGTTTAATATATCTCTGTAAATTTCTATATTTATTGTATTGATATAGAAATAGAACTGAAACCTCAGCAGTCTGCACGTTTTAATCTTTTCATGTCTTGACAGAATACAAGTATGAGTTAAGAGTGCCGAATTACATGCCCAGTTCATGTAACATGAACCCTTTAGGACAGGGATGGGCAACTTTAGTCCAGGAGGGCCATTGTCCTACAGAGTTTAGCTTCAACCTTAATCAAACACACCTGAACAAGCTAACCAAGGTCTTTAGGATTACTAGAAAGTTACAGGCAGGTGATTTTTTCAGGGTTGGAGCTAAACTCTGTAGGACAGTGGCCCTCCAGGACCGACGTTGCCCATCCCTGCTATAGGACATGGTGTAACATATAATTTAGCTAGTCAAATGTTTGTGAACCACACAAACTGACCCTTTACTGAAAGGTTTCTTTGAAGAGAAAGCATGACTTATTTCTAAATGAAGGGGAAATTGCCTGTTCCTACGTTTAACTTCTGTATAACAGTCGAAAAACTCAATCATTTTAGTTGTTAGACTATACAATGATGAAGACAAAGGGCGAGCATTTATTGCAGGTCAGCATGTCTCTGTCTCTGTCCACATGTCAGCTGTCTGCAATTTGTTTTCAGAAAACTCAAAGCAACAGGACAGGACATCCCAAATGTGTCTGTCTGAATTATGGCTATATGTTGTGTGTGCATTTGCATGTGTGATTTCATGCTGTGTCTCTATGTGTTTGTGTGTCTGATTATCTATGTGTCTGTGCTCATGACAGGACTTGGACCAGGACGTGGAGTCATACTTCAATGAAGTGCTTGCAACAGTTGAACAGAGCACAGATGTGAACAGAGGTGAACAGGGTCAGATCAGACAGAAACTACAAGCGTTATACTCACAGATCCTCTGTGACACCAACAAAGGTGCACTACAAAAATATTCTATTATATTATACACTCTTTCTATATTCTTATCTATACTCTGTCTCACAAACACAAATAAACACTCTTGACAGACTCCATCTGTACCAAAATAGCTTTTTCTAAAATATCTTCTCTAAAAAAAGATCTAGACCTAGATATTTTGTTATTTTTTCCTTTTGATATCATACGTGTTTGCCGGATCCGGAAGCAGGATTTGTTTGTGGTGTCATTGTGACGGTTTTGGGTTTCAGGTCTATTGTCCCATGGCTCCTTGTGCGATGTTCCACTTCCCAATCCGGAGATTAGTTTCCATCTGTGGTGGGAGGAGGAGGAGCTCTGTGAGTGGGATTCATTTACTAAAATATTTTGGAAGTGGCTATTTGCACTAATACTGTTACAAGACAATATTTCAAGTGTAATGTGTACACTTTTCTTTGCACTAAGAATTTGCCTCCATTTGCACAGTATATAAAATAGTATGTAATAACAATATATTCAGTGCATATTTATCAAAATCATAAATTACTGCTGCCTTATCCGGACTTTACTTGCCCTATCTCTAAAGCCCACCCCTACACCTATCCCTAACAATATTGAACCTGCTGATCAGTAAAGGTGCCTCAAAAGTCCAGAAAGGGAGCCACGTTTTTGAGCATTATAACAAAATGAGCTGCACACATTGCAGTCGATGTGCCGGCCTGTCCGATCGATGCGAGGATATCACATCCAGTTTCAATTATAGGCTTATTAAATGCCCATTAAACACTTCATTCCTGCTATTAAATACCCGTTTGTGCTTTATTTACACTTTTATTATTTAAAATGAACAGCTTTCCAAGCTGGTATGCAATGACAAAAGAGATAAAAATGGGAGCCGAAAAAGACAGATTCAAACTTGGATCGGTCATGTAAAAATCGAAATTGAGTGTCCACCACTGACCCCGCTACTGATTTGGTTTCTTTTGTTAATGTGAATGTAAGTTAGTGTAAATTATCTTTGCCACACAAGATGGGCCCTTTGTGTAAATAAATACTCTGAAATATTTTCTCCATTAATACAATTATGTTGTGTTGTGTTGTTATGTGTTATGATCATTTTTAACAGAAGATACAACTTGAATTTCTTAGATTGCAGATTTTAGTATCTTGGCGGACCTGAGCATATTTTATGACATTGTTGAAATCTCTTATGATAATCTATAGTAGAAGGATATATATATGTGAGTTATTACACAGTAGTTTGGGGGTTTTTTTCAGGAAGCCTAAAAAGAATAAAAACCTTCTGCATTAGATTACAGCAACAAACACAATTTTTCAGGGTTAGGTCACAGAAAAAATAGATCCTAGCACACATGAAACCCACGTGAGTTACTGAGATGAGGCTGTTCACTAAAAATACAACATATCCTTTCATCCTGTCTGTCACAGGGAGAGAACTGGCCAAATTCATCCGTTCCGGATCCTACTGTGAAAACCTCTCTCTCAACCCAGATGAGTTCTATATGTCGGACCTCCACACAGAGCTCAACTCAGAGATGCCACGGCACTCTGTCATGTCGACGGACAGCGGTATAGAGCGTGATATGCAGGGACCCGAGGCTTCTGACATGGAATTTACTGGAGGAAAAAGCTTAAAGTCTGAGCAGACCAGTGGGCGACTCTCGCGGCGCGGAGGTATCAAGGTGAAGCCGTCGGTCACTGACAGCATGGCTCTGATGCAGGACGCACTGGAGGAGACGGGCACCGCTGGAAGCAGTGGCACACTGCAGAGGAGAGCAGGAAACAGTGGGACCACCTTGCCCAAAGAAGAACGGGACTACACTGCTAAAATAGTGGTGATGGGAGATGACCGGGCAGTGGGAAGGCTAGCCAGGGCGTACTACTGGTTTAGGTAGGAGACAATATGTCATCTGTGATTTTTGTTATTATTTGGGTCAAAGACATATGAGAGTGTCTATGATAAAGAAAAGAAAAATCGGTAACACTTTAGAATACTGTTCCGTCATTAATGAATAACTACACAGGAACAAATGAGTGGCACAATATTAACACTCTAGTAATTTATATTGACTAACAAGAAACTCTGATTAACGAATTAGTAAGTAAAAGTGCTTTGTCGAATGTGGTAGTTCACTATTAGCTAATCAATAAACTACAATTTTTTCATACCTCCCAGAGGTCTAATAAGAACTATATACAGGTTCATAATTAACATAAATAATGCATAATGTATAATTAATTCTAAAGTGAAGATCATGGAAACCCACTTGTTATAACTTAAGTATTACCAAATCCTTCAGAAGGAGTTACTAATTATTTAGATTGTAAGCTTTAGAGGTTTTTGTAAGATTTTGGACAGTAATTCCTTCTAATCGATTTAGTAACACTTGAGTCATACCAGTGGGTAGTACCAAAAGTAGTAGTTTTTGATTAGGTAATAGTGAACCACCACATTTGACTAAGCACTGTCTGCTAGTAACTAATTAATTGATCAGAGTTTCTTGTTAGTTAATAATAGTTACTAGAATCTTAATAGTGCATTACTCCTTTGTTCCTGTGTAGTTGTACATTAATGCAAAACAGTATTCTAAAGTGTTACCGAAATATCTAATTTAAAACATTTAAAAAAAAAACACTCATGTGGTGTGTGGTCCTCTCTATAATATAATTTCCTGATGGATATTTTTCTGCCTGTGTCTGAAAGTTGGTTGCACCACACAATTTTATTGGTTGCCCCACATTTTTTTCAAATATTCAAATATTTTTTTCTCCTAAGAAATAATAATAAAAGATTTTGCCAAACTACTTATTAAGGTTTTCTCTTCAGTCATTTTATTCTTTTAATGAGGCTCTTTGATCATAATGATATCAGGACAGTTCTCCCTCATATTTTTTATACAATTTGATTGGAAGGGGACTGTCTTAAAACAGTTACAACATTCAAGCTTTGTTGTTATACAAATAGATATACAGTAGTCTTCTAATACTGTAGATTAAAGGTGACTTGATTTCTATGGTTGTTATAGAGTAAATATAGTGTAAAGTACATAAACAGATCACTTCAGTTATTGTTACTGTTTATTGAAGAAGCCTCTTAATTCTCTGTAATGAGGAAGTTATCAGTAAGTTTCCTTTTTCTAAAACACTATGACAATTGTTTGACTTTGTTTCACAGGAAACGGGAAGCCAGGAGACGGTTTCTTACTACGAAAGTCAACCTACAGATGTACTACATCCCTGTAGCTCGGCAGTCGTCTGCAACCTCCCCTGTGAAGGTACAAAGAATTATACCCTTTTTCTCTTTAGGTTCACGTGCGGAAAGTGTACCGTGATGGATACCTGTGAATAGTTTACTAGTGTAGGTTTTCAAAATACCTTCCATTTTAGCAGAACTAGCACGATCTTATAGAACTTTCGTTTTAGGAGACCGTGCCCTCTACAAGCAGTAACTTCTGTACTCTGGGCTCTTATCTTGGAATGGTGGATCCGTGGTACGACTGCAATGTCTGTAGTCTTGGACAGATGATTCCTGATCTTGCGAGAACGGTATGTCAAAAGATAGGCAGCCATTTAGCATATTAGCCATTCTTGGGTACAAATATGTGTATTTTTAGCAAGTGATGCCAATCAGAATGGAATGAGGAAGTTTGAAAGTTTCTCTTTCAGGTATTTTTCTTTTCAGTCATTTCCTTGACTGAAAAGCCAGCAACTGTGCATTGTGAAGAACACTTAATTGGCATTTTAGCTTATACGTTTGTTTTAATTTGTTAGGTTGTTTATTGCTTTGTATATAAAGAAATTTGTGAACAAATGACATAACTGAATCCCAAAAATATTTATATTACAGTGCTCATGACACATATTTACTTACTTCTAAAAAAAAAAACCCTACTCATTATGAAAATAATATACTTTAAAGAATACTTGAAAGTGCAAACTGAATGTAATGTTTCCGGGTTCTTAATTGCATCTTAAATGAAATGAAATGAAATGAAAATGTATTATAGTTTAAATGTATATTCAATGCAATAAGCTTAACTTTAGAGTGTTTTTTAAGCATTGAAGTAGAATGTCTAAAGTGGACCATTGAAACAAACTGTAACCTACTTTTATAGTCTTGGAAATATGGCTAAAGTGCACCTTTTAAAAGTTTACTTAAGTGTGTAAATAAACATTGTCATGGAAGTGGCTTTTCATGTCATTAATATATATTATCTGCAAGTACAGTTTTTAAAGTATACTAATATTACAAGTGCACATTCCATACAATTTACCACACTTCTTTTTCACAAGAGTCATTAACATCACTCCCAATAAATGTTGTCAATGTAACTTTAAATTATAAATAACTTTACATGCAAATGGTTCCGCCATGATTTATTTTGACTTTTTTCAGGCCAACAGTGGCAAACCACACGAATCTGACCTTTTCTTAGCTGACATCATCTCCTACTACGTCCGAATGGGACAGCAGCCAGTGTACTTCAACATTTACTACATCAAGGTGAGAATGAATGACTTCTAGTAATGTTTTATGTAGTCAGCTTTTTTCAGCTATGATGCAATGAGAATCAGGTGTAATTTAGTAGTTCGCAGTAAATACACAATATAAAATAAGCATAAATGTTAAAAATAAGCAGTATGAGAGAAGAGAAAGCATAAAGAGTTATCGATATTGTTTCATAATGAGCCATAAGTTTGCTCAGAATGCCAAGCTGTTGATATTTGAAGTGTTGAATATAGAACGTAACAGAACTATAACATAACAGTCTTGTTTTTATTTTCCGTTCTACTTGTGCAGATTTACTTTTCCAACAAGTCCAAAGAAGCTTTGGAAGAAGTTTTTGTCACAGACCTGGAAGTGGATTTCCCAGACTTCAAAATGGCCCAAGTAGCACAAAAAGGTGTGTGAGAGACTTGTGTTTTTAATTTTTTAACTATATTCAGCAACAAAAGTCAGGATAAGTATAGTCATTGGCACACACACAAAAAAAGCCAGTGGTGTATTCGTCCAATATTTAGAGCCCACACTCTTCCCTCAGACACTGCCAAACAGAAGAAGATCCCTGCTGAGCTGTGTGGGGCTCTGATCTCCTTTAGCTACTTAAAAGTGAGTGTGACTTATGCTGTCTATGCTTATATGATTATCGAAGTATTTAAACAGTACTTTCATGTAGTCACACACAATGTGACTGTCCTGGATTTTCGGTTTTCCAGTGAGTCACATTCTATAGTTTCAAAGAGGCATTCTAGATTTTTTTCTAGAGTTAAAAATTAAATCACCAGCAAAATGTTAGTTGACCTTATATGACCCTTCACATTCCTTTTAGGTGTCTCTAAGTAACAGGGAGGTTGAAAAAGGGTTCTCACTCAGAACCACTGGTGCCCAGATTTCAGCAATACCAGAAAGCAAAACTGAAGGTAAGGTGAATTTATTTGAATGAAAAGGTATTTGTTTTTGTTAATGAATTTAGATAAACTTAACCTGAACAAATTTAAATCAGTGACTATTTTTTTCTTTCCATTTTTAGATCTCAACTGTCTCACAGTCACTTTCAATGACACAAAGCCAAAGAGTAACACAGTAAGTCTGGCCAAGCCTTAGAAACTGTACAAACTGAGAAAACTATGTATTTTAAAACATTTTTGAGAGAATAGAATGGAAAATATTGTGCTGGCTGTCAGCTTGGGATACTGGTATGCTGATGCTCTACTTGGCTAGACAAGCATAAATCAGTCTAGCCCGCTCAGCTGCTTCTTCTGCGATGAACGAGGACTCATTCATTGCTCACCTCTGATTTTGACAAAATAGACGTGTTGTCAGTTGAGATGGGTATATCTAAAAGATCTGTTTCCTGCTTCACGCAGCAAAGCAATGAATACGATGAGCTATTTGAGCATGCCACAGCCTGGCTAAGACTGGACTGGTCTGGCTCGAAACACGAGACTGCAGATGGTCGCTTAGATTAACTATAATCTCCCAGACCTGCAGAGGTGTCAGATTCGTGGGGACATCCATACTCTCACGTAGTTAGTTATTCGAATGTGGAGAGGCTGTGTGAGCAGGGTTAAAGGAGGATGCATCCAGGGACATCCTCACAATGCTGAAGGCTCCTGTTTTGCCCTCTAAGCCATGTTAGGCAACATCCAGGCTGGTGGGCAGAGTGTATGCAGCGGCCGGTCAAACTGGTGGAGCTTTGCACACTATGGCAGTACTGCAAGCCTACCAGGTAGATCTGCTGGTACAGTCTCTGAACTGTGTATACCCACAGATCTAGCTCTTCATGCCACCAAGCATGTGGCCCGCTCCATTGGCTGTTCTATGGTGGCGACTGAGAGGCATCTATGACTTCATTTGTCAGTAGGGTTGGGTACCGAAACGCGGTGCCAATAGGGAACCTGTTCTGACGTAAACGGTAACCAGACCGAATAAGAACGAAAATTTCGGTGCCTAATTTCGGTGCCTGAGTCTCTGTGGCATAAGGCGCACACACGCAAAGTCTCTCGCTCTCTCCCTCTCTCTCTCCGCCGTGCACGCACTATACGGTTTATTGGAGAACTGTCTGTTCTGTCTCACATGCGCGCTTTTGCTCGCTCGCTCAAGCATTCCGGGAGATTTTAACTAATTTGCGGGCATCAGGGAGCCACTATCAATATGCGGGAGACTTCCGGAACGTCTGCTGATAGCGAGGGGATTATTGAAGACAAAATAGACTAAACGCTCCAAGGTTTGGCTGCATTTCACGTGTAAAATTACGCGTCAGAACGATTGTCTGAAGCCCATATAGAATCACGATTCACTCCAATCCATTGGCTGATGGCGCGGCCGCCGCCTTATGCTCACATCATCGTATTGTATTAGCGCGCGCATCATCTGCTCCTCAGATTTCTCTACCGAAAAAGGAAGCTTGTCGGCAGCGCGAGGAGTTTGGCAGTGAACGCAGCATCTCGTTCCCTATTCAGAGAACATGGGTTACACCAGTAACCAGAGATGTTCTCTTTCATAAGTTTACTCAAAGCTGCGTAGCTAAGACGCAGTGGGAACGAAATACCAAACTTGCCAAGCTAAGCGCTGCGTAACTAGTACAATGATCAGATAACTTACATGACTGGTTCAAGCAGACAAAACATGGGAACCTGTAGCCATGCCGATATTAGATTACCCAGGTAGTAATCTCTATTAATCTCCAGTATTATTACATTGTTTGATACAATATTGTTTTATTTGATATTATGTAATGTGAATTTTTATTTTAAATTGGTTTATTTATTATTACCATATGTTACTTGTATTTATATTGTTTAAAGATATAAGTTAATATTGTGTCCAGTTTGGCCCTGTAAATAAAGGGGTATTATTTTTTGACAAAGTGTGTGCGGTTTCGTTTTCTTAAGTACCGTTTCAAGAACCGTTAAAGCACCGGAACCGTTTAAAAAATACAGAGTAGGTACTGGAATCGGATAAAACCCAACCGATATCCAACCCTATTTGTCAGGCATCAGGGAGAGTGATAAAACGGTCCTCCTTGATGCCCCTGTATCGGCCTCTGAACTTTTTGGCACTGCAGTTGAGATGGTGGTGGCCAGGTTTAGAGAGGCGAAAACACAGTCCGGCCGCCTTTGGGAAGGATATCCCTCGCCGGGTCAAGTCTCCTCTTAAATCGTCTGCTTCCTCACCAGGAAGAAGTTCCTGGAGAAAGAAGCAGAAGGCGAGTGTGGCGGCCCGAGACTCCTCTCCGAGGAGTGGAGAGCAGAGGTGCTGTAATAGGAACAAACCACACACAGATCTGAGGGCTGTGAGTGCGGGGAAAAGGCGCTGCCCAAGCTCTCACCTCATTTTATACCTTTTCTTGTTTTTCTTCCCTTTCTTCCAGTCTCCACATCCAACACCCCAAACCCCATCAGCCCTTCTTGGGTTGCAGGAGGTTGCTTTCAAACTAAAACTTAAAGGAGAACTCCGGTGCAAAATGAACCTCGGGTGTAATAACACATTGGTACAGACTAAATCGTTCCCTGAGATTTGTTTTCATGATAATCGAATGTAAAGAGTTTTATCTCTAAAAACAGTTTAGCTTATAACGCTAGTATATTGGGCATCGAGTAAGCAAAAAGAAATCGCTAGTTAATACCATTAACAAGGCTCAAATTAGCCCCACACTAACACGGCAGCATAATGAGTGTCCTTACATGCAAACCGAAGCATTGAGAACTTTGTAAGTGTATAGACAGTTTAATAAGAAGATACTTTACACAGACAGTACAGTTAGCGCATACAGACAGGAGCCATCTTGGAAAACAGTCTCGATCAGTCAAACCACGAACACGATGATACGTGAGCTGAACTGTGACTTGGAATCTCATATGGTCCGTTGTTTCCGGAAGAAAGCACTGAGCGCATAAGAGAAGCACTGAACGCAACAGAGAAAATAAAAAAATAAATATAATTTATCTTATCTTCAATATCTACACGTACTGTTCGCTCACCTTCGTGGTTCGATTGATCGAGACTGTTTTCCAAGATGGCTCCTGTCTGTATGCGCTAACTGTACTGTCTGTGTAAAGTATCTTCTTATTAAACTGTCTATACACTTACAAAGTTCTCAATGCTTCGGTTTGCATGTAAGGACACTCATTATGCTGCCGTGTTAGTGTGGGGCTAATTTGAGCCTTGTTAATGGTATTAACTAGCGATCTCTTTTTGCTTACTCGATGCCCAATATACTAGCGTTATAAGCTAAACTGTTTTTAGAGATAAAACTCTTTATATTCGATTATCATGAAAACAAATCTCAGGGAACGATTTAGTCTGTACCAATGTGTTATTACACCCGAGGTTCATTTTGCGCCGGAGTTCTCCTTTAAGAAGGGGGGAATGGCATCTGGTTGAACCTGCCGCTTGTGGCCCCCTCAAATATGTTAGGATTGGGGTGGCCTAAACTGAGATTGGGCCCATTCCTTACCCTGAAGCTAAGCTAAGTTTGGTTTACTAAAGCCAGATGAGCCTGCTATTCGGCTCCCTGATAAAGTATTCATGAGTCCAGAGTGGTTTAAGCGCTCCCCTTGTTGGGTTATGTAGGTACTCACTTTCAGAAGTAGAGCTGGATAGATGATTGAGATGGCTGAATAACAGTTGTTATACTCTCTTGTCTGTCACCCTCTCTCCAGGACTGGATAGTAATCAAGGTTATGTTCCTTCTCATTGTCCCAGCATATGGTTGGTCTTGATGTGGGTCATGGACTTAGGCCAAGGCTATGTTGATTTACTAGACTAGGGATCTAGACTCTCCTGGAGCATGGCTCGGACTAGTTTGAGATCCTCATTTAATTTGGTCAGAAACTTCAGGGCTTTTCCTTACATTGCTATAATAGATACTTGGAGCCATCAAGGTGTGTAACACTCACCCTCTGACGCATTATTGGCTCAGGGCTGAGGCCTTCGAGTTAGTGCCTAGACCTAGGTTGCTAGATTGGTTCTAACTACAAGAGGGCAGGCATTGGTCAGCAAAACGTAGTTGGTGTTGATGTCCCCATAGCGTCAGAATCTGACGCAGCATTGAGTTCCCTCGAAAAGGAATGTCTTAGGGTTACATATGTAATCCCGGTTCCCTTAGAAGGGAACGAGACACTGGATCAGATTCTGAAGCTATGGGGACGTCGATACCAACTATGTTTCCATGCTTTGGGCATGCCTGTGTGTCTTTCTTCAGAAAATACAAATCTGATGTGTTGTCAGGCGCCCTTCTTAAACTCTAAGGTGCACCTTGCAACGCCATCAAACTGCGTCGGCCAATGATTGGCTTGATGTTACATGTGCCTCAGACACCAGGTTCCGCGAGGACGCGTAATACATATGTAACTCTAAGATGTTTTACATTGTTGGACTGCAACTGTGAAGTGTTTTTTACAGTAGGAAATGCAAATTATACCTGATTAAGTTTGGACATTTATGCTGTTATTTTTGTTATAAGGAGACAAAGATCAGAACATGCAATTTTAAATTGAAGACGCCAGACAAATCAACTTTCACAGTGCGTTTGGACAAAGACTTTCGAAGGAAATTTATGAATGTTGAGAGGTGAGAAATCAATCCATCACCTACACTTTTGTTTAATGTTTTGGGGTCAGTAAGATTTTTTTTTTTTTTTTTTTTTAAGAAGTCTCTTACGCAACAAGCCTGCATTTATTTGATTGAAAATACAGTAAAACGAGTCATATTATGAAGTATTATTACAATTTAATTAAAATTTCTTTTTTCTAAAATATATATATATTTTTTTATTCCTGTGATGGCAAATCTGAATTTTCCATTACTCTAGTCTTCAGTGCAATATGATAATTCAGAAATCATTTAAATATGCTGATTTGGTGCTCAGGAAACATCAAACACCGAAGTTGAAACTGTTCAAACTAAAGTTTAAAGGAACAACATTTATTTGAAATAGAAATGTGTGTGACAACGTGCCTTTATACTGTCACTTTTTATCAATTTATTGCATCCTTGCTGAATAAAAGTATATTAAAAACTCTTACTGACTGGCCTTTTTCTGGTCTTAAAGTGATATTGATTTGTTATTGATTTGTTTGTATTTTATTACATTTTCTAACACAGCATTGAGGTCTCTCCGTGTCAAGACCCTGGATATTATATTCAAAAATCTTTAAAGTCAAAGTTCATGACAGAGGACGACATCGATGCTGGACTGAACAAATACATGAGCAAAGGATTGCCTTTGCCCATTAACACGTTTGCGGGAATAATCGACTAAATGATCAAAGATCAGGATAGAGATGTTGCTGCAAACATAAAGGCCAGTTCTGGACTCTTGGAATATGTGTATTGTGTTTTAAACAATGCAGTATTCAGTAGTGTCTGTATGTGATCAAATGATCAGCTAAGACACTTCACCACCAAGCAGGTTTTACTGCATTATGTACTTTCATTTGTGAATCACAAGTTGATCAATCCAGGAAGTATTTTAATCTCCAACTCGGCTAACTTACTAACACTAAATGTAGTCATGGTATTGAGTTTCTCAAAGACTTAAGAGTTAGTTGAACTTGTTTGACCTTGTTCTCTGCATTAACAATGAACCTGTTCCTTAATGTGTAAAAATGAAGTGCATGTGAAAGAGAGAATTCTCCACGCCAAGTTTTGCCAAGTCTTTCATCAGAACCTTCCACCAGAAAAAAAATATTTTATTACAATATAATGCAGAAATGATGTGCAGTAGTTAGTCTGCACCGTATGCCATTTGACCAAGTGTTTCAGAGAAACTGACATTACCTTAATCGACCCCCATGATTTGCACTTCTTTGATACATATATGATGACATTTGATGATGATATTTGTTTACATTTGGAGTTTCATGAGAATTACATGTTTTGCATCATCAAAAACATTATGTTTAAAATTAGTGGATGTTTAAAGCATAGTGGATATACATTTGTCTTACTGTCTGTGACTTATGTGTAGAACAGCACTATTGTTACACAAATAGTTCAATCTTCGAAAGGTTGTGTTGTGCATTAATCTGGTCGTGAGTGAAAATCTTTCTTTCAACAATTAATGGTGCAAATATTTTTATCTGACTTCCTCACGTGATTCTCTTTACAGTATTTTGTTTTTTTCTTCCAGTTTCCATTTATTTTGAAGAACAAATATAATCTCAATAATATAATTAGCCAAACTAATTGAGCTCTATATCTTTTATTTTTATGGAATTCATTCATGCCAACATTTTGCACAGTTGTTGGTTTTGTAAATATTGTGATTTGAATTTGAAAAAGCATATGTTAAAAATAAATGTAGCATTTTCAAATGACTGGGAAAAAAAACTGCAAACCCCTGCAATAAGCTTGGATCCAGATTTATTCACACAGTTATGATGTATAGAACTTTTACCACAAATAAAATAGAAACAAACATTATGTATTTCTAAGAAGAAGAAGCGTTTATTATGATACTGGCCAAAACTTGAAGGAATCCTGACTTGAATTGTGTTGTTGTTGTTATTCCAATGACCACACGATGTCGCCAACGAGTCGGGAACGGGAGTTCAACAGCAGTAATGATGTCCAAGTAATCCTTCCTCTGCCGTCGCTATTTTCCTCAGTAAAGAGAACCGCTGGATCCGCTGCATCATTTTAGCGTTCTCTCTTGCTTTCCATATCTCAACCAAGTCAGGATTTGTTTATACACTCGTATAAGATAAGGCTTCGGTGACTCATGATGGATGAAAAGCGCAGAGCATCCTGTCAGTATGGATCCCTGGAATGCACGAAATGGAAAACAGATGTGGACCAAACAGGTATCCCTACACCTGTCACTGTATCACACCCTGTCAGAACACTTGCATTTTCTTGTCCATTGGACTTTGTGCCGATTGAATGCCACAGGTGGAACTTCTACTAATTTAGAGATTGGGTTCAGGGACAGGTTAAAAGAGATGTAATGCTGAGATCGGAAAACAGCTCATAGTTTAGCCATTAATAACTTAAATGTTCTACATTTGTCTTTGGAGATTGTGTCGATTGATATTATCGTATTAATGAGGATTTAGTAACAAAAGATCATTTGAAGTCACAGTCACAAAGAGGGATGTATGAAGGGGATTCGGGAAAGAAAGAACGTGTCTTTCCCGGTGCTGCTGTTGAGTTTACAGTGTCATATTGGCTTCATTACATTTGCTTAAATGTGTGTACCCCTCTGCTCTTCTAGCACAGGGCAGTGAACCTTCTGCTGTCTCCCAGAAGCTTTGCTATACTTACTAGAGTTTTGCTAAATAATCTTATGGAGATCATCAGGGTAAAGCAACTGTGGTCCATTCAAATAATTAATTCCATTTTGTTTTATTTAAACTAAGCAACTACACTTTATTTTTATTTTTATTTTTTTACATTTATACAGAAAAAGACTAAAATGCTACTGTAAAAACCTGTTAATTTGTTACCTTGCCATATGTGTATGATGAAAACTTGTAAATGTTTAGTTATTGTTTCCGTAAAAATAGGCTACTGTCAAATTTATGCTTTTTTGAAGTAAGAACTGAATGACCACGATTTATGAAGAAAAACAGTGAAAGGACATCTGTGGAAGTCTCAGCGTGACACAGATTGTATTTGATTTAAATAGGCTTTGTTTCCTTTACATGCTTTCTATTACATCTCAAAGCAAACAAAAAAATCTATTTTTTTTCTGTACTGTGCCAAATCTGTTCTATTGCTTTCTCACTCAGAGTACATGCGTTTTAAAGTTTTTTTCCTTATCTAACTTGACATAAAAGCCTCAATGCTTCAGTGGAGTTGTTAACTTGTGCATGAAGGAGCCATGCTTTTTGGCTTTTTGAAATGCTCTTTTTGCAAGCATTTGTAATCTAGATGTGTCTTCACAGTACTTCAAGATGCCTTTTGGTGGTTTGAAAATACAAAGGGTCATGTGAGCCAAATAAGAAAGGGAAAAGGTCAAATTCATACCATTAATATCAGTGAGTCAGACAAGAAATTTATAGCATGTTGTTCTTACTTCTGGCTTGTAGAATGTACAGGAATATCAAAAGGGCTTTTTAATCTGTAATCTGTTTAAAACACACACACACACACACACACACACACACACACACACACACACACACACACACACACACACACACACACACACACACACACACACACACACACACACACACACACACACACACAACACATTAAAATGTTAATAAATACTCTAATAGTAAATAAATAATACAAGAATAACAGTACCGTTCAGGCATAACATTATGACCACTGACGGGTGAAGTGAATAACACTGATTATACGGCACCTGTTAGTGGGTGGGATATATTAGGCAGCAAGTGAACATTTTGTCTTCAAAGTTGATGTGTTGATTCAGAAGCAGGACAAATGGGCAAGCCTAAGGATTTGAGCGAGTTTTAGAAGGGCCAAATTGTAATGGCTATACGACTGGGTCAGAGCGTCTCCAAAACTGCAGCTCTTTGTGGGGTGTTCCCGGTCTGCAGTGGTCAGTATCTATCAAAAGTGGTCCAAGGAAGGAACAGTGGTGAACCGGCGACAGGGTCATGGGCGGCCAATGCTCATTGATGCACGTGGGGAGCTAAGGCTGGCCCGTGTGGTCCGATCCAACTGACAAGCTACTGTAGCTCAAATTGCTCAAGAGGTTAATGCTGGTTCTGATAGAAAGGTGTCAGAATAATCAGTGCATCGCAGTTTGTTGCATATGGGGCTGCATAGCCGCAGACCAGTCAGGGTGCCCATGTTGACCCCTGTCCACCGCCGAAAGCTCCAACAGTATCAGAACTGGACCACAGAGCAATGGAAGGAGGCCTGAATCATGTTTTCTTTTACATCACGTGGATGGCCGCGTCGCTTACCTGGGGAACACATGGCTCCAGGATGCACTATGGGAAGAAGGCAACCCAGCGGAGGCAGTGTGATGCTTTGGGCAATGTTTTGCTGGGAAGCCTTGGGTCCTGCCATCCATGTGGATGTTACTTTGACACGTACCACCTACCTAAGCATTGTTGCAGACCATGTACACCCTTTCATAGAAACTGTATTCCCTGCTGGCTGTGGCCTCTTTCAGCAGGATAATGCAGAGACGACCTCCCAAGATGGAAGTGTGGGTCTGAACTCTGAAGGCCAGAGGGCGAGCTGGAGCGACCAAGGGTGGAGGCGGAACCTGAGGGAAGGCTGAGCGTGGGCCGTAGTCGAAGAGTTGGAGGGCCGGAGAGCAGTGGCAAGTACTGGAATCGAGGGCGGGAGGAGCGCAGGAGCCAGGGTGACAGGTCGAGGAGGAGCGGAGTCCGCTGAGGCTGTAGGCGGAGTCACTGGCTCTTCTCGCCCAGGAGGAGATGGCTCCCAGCAGGTGAAACCCCAAGGTTGAACCACGCCACTGAGAAGAGGAGAGGACACAAATGGATTGGTGAGAGACAGTGACGACTGGCAGGAGTGGCTGAGGACGAAACTGGAGAATTGTAAATAGTCCAATGAGACCAGTCAAATCTTTTATAGTGGTTAAGAGAGATGGTGGGACAGGGAGGCTGGGTGGGACTGACGAGACAGATGAAAAAGATTCTGCGAACAAGATGGGAATTATTTTCTCTCACAGTCAATATTTAGTGCTGCCAGAGTCTCACTCTCAGTGGTGGGAAGGCAGGCGGGGCTCTCATCCTTGCCTTCTGATTCCACAAACACTCCCTTGGCGGCAGATGGCCCACCCGGCACGCGCACCTGGTCAGACTTGCGCAACTCAGGCTCCGTGGCGATGTTCAGCTCACGTTCCTTGGAAGGTGTTGGCTCACAGTTCGTGGCAGAGAAGGGCTCGACGTCTGCGGCCTAATATGCTGCTCCACACAGTCCGATGGGCCCGGGCTGGGCACTGGGTTGGGAGTGGGGCAGGTCATTCACGATGAATGCAGATCCACAGGATACCAGCACCCACTCCACAAAGGCGGCGAAGCTCCCTCGAGGAGCCTCCCCATACAACTGCTCTCGTATTGATGTGTTCAGTCCAGTGAGCAGAAACGAGATGAGGCAGTCGTCCGGGAAAGTCGTTAGGTAGGCCAGATCGAGGAAATCCTCTCGGTGAGCCACGAGGGAGAGTTCTCCCTGCTCAAGGCACAGTAGCTTCACAGCAGGGATGTCCATAACAAACGAAAACAGGCATACGCACAACGATAAAGATGAAGTACAACAGGTTTTAATAATCCACAAGGCAAATTTCAACTTAGAATAGCAACACAACGTACACACTGACGAGAGCCCACAATGAATATTATATTATTTGTTATTATTATTTAAATATTTCTCCAAATAATATAGAGCATCTTCATTTGTTTTCTAGTAACAGACCACTGTATATTGGCCAGGGCTGCGTTTCTCAAAATCATTGTGAGCTAAGTTGATCGTAGAGACCATTGGTCCCAATGGTTCTACAATCTACTTAGGCTTACGATGCTTTTGATATTGTTGCCCTATTGTTGGTTTGATTGCTTCTGTTTCCTCAATTCTAATTTGCCTTGGATGAAAGCATCTGATTAAATGTAAATGTAAATGTAAAACTGACAGAACGTATTACCCTTAGCCTTGCATAATGGTTTCCATGCCACTCATGAGAAAGTAGCAGTGACATTACCAATTGTAGGATCAGGCGAAGAGTTATGCTAGGCCTCCTAAACCCGTGCAAGTAATAATTTGTTGTGTGACAGCCGAGGATGGTAACCTCGACATGCTGCAATTTTCTGCTGCTGCTAAAGCTTTGATTCATTGGTGCAGAAGGGATACAGATGAAGTTTGTGAAGAGGTTTAAGGTTTAAGAGGTCAAGTATCTATTAAAGAAAAGGAAGAAGGTAGTAATGATAGACCTGAAGGAATTGTATATAGGTTTACTTTACACTTGCACTTCCTTTACATGTGGTATTTAAAGAGGCTCAGTGGTTGTTTATTGATTGGTGCATCTTCAAATGTACCTCACTTTTCATAAATTCTCCACAAGCACTGCTAATCTTGAGAGAGAAGACATTGCATTAAATCTGATGTTTTCTATAGAACGCAATTTGAGCTGTATTCATCTCCTTGTGGTTGTGATCAGTGGGGTTTCAGACCAGATCTTCTTGTTTCTGTTTTTACAGAGGCAGATGTGGTCTCAATGGCGGACTCTACTACCACAGTGGGAGACATTGAGGGGGAACTCTGTAAGATTGAACGGATCAGAGACATTTTGGTCAGGAGGGAATCTGAGCTCAGATACATGTGAGTAAACTGATTTTCACATGTAAATACCTATAATATATACTGTGGGGCCCAAATATCTGTAACCACTAGTGAAAATGCTTCTTCTTTTGTATTACACATTATGTTATCAGGGACAACATTGAAACGTTTAATTGAAAAATGTTGGCGTACATGAATTTCAGAATTTCATCTTTTTTTTCTTTAATGTCAGCAGCATTTGAACTGACATGAACTCTAATTAATCAAAGACCCCTCATACAAGCTATATGGTGGTATGCTCTGCTGTAATTATGACAAAGCTGTTTGTTTTCATTTTTTCTTTTTATTAAAAGTAACTGGAAGTGTCAATATATATCAAATTAATTAACAATTTGAATTGTATGTTCTTTATTAAAACAATAGACCCCAACATTTTGTGGGTTTATTTTTCTTTCAATCTTAAATTTTTTATTGTATTTTCAGGTTTAAATTAGAATTTGAACAGCATATTTTCAGTGTTGTCTTAGACATATGGAACCTAAATTTGGACCCTGTATTTATACTTACTACATGTCCCCACTTCATTCTGATTGGTCAGTTTCAGAATTCTGTCATATACTTTTTGTATAATTGCTCTTTGACACCAAGAACGATAACTATAAAGATAACTAATGATAATTATATTAGCGTCCAGCCAGCACTGCAGTTATGTTGTCTCCTGCATTAAATGCTCAAGCTCTTTTTTTTATCATTCATCAGCTGTATCATTCTGAAAGTGATTCCATTGATATCATTCCTCTGTGTCTTTAAAATTTTGTAGTTATAGTTATCATCCTTGGTGTGAATGTCCATTTAATCTGTACAACTCATTGTTGTCCCAGGCAACTGATTTCTTAAATTTTTCTTGAATCACTCTGCAGTCTCTTTCTAAACCCGTGAATCAATTATCCGGGTGCCATTTATGTATTTATTTTGTAGGTAGCAATTTAATAAATGTGCCCAGATCACCCTGCCTGGGTTTATTTTTTTGTGATAATATCCTGCTGACTATAGATTTAGATAGAATACCTTACATATTAATATTTATGTTTGATTTTTTTTTACATCAAACACTTTTTGAGTTTATAGTGTAGCCATGTTATTGTTTTTTGATTAATAGATTATTATAATTAATATTAAAATTATATAAAATATTGTAATATTAATATAATTGTCAGGGTTGGTGGCTGTAGAAATCGCATGACCAAGTAGAATTGAACCAGAATTATATTTAATAGCGCCGTAACAGTCAAACAGAGGAGGGTGGGGGCTCAGGTGGAGGATATGGAGCTGGACAGGCATGTGGGGGCATCAGGGGCAGGCAGAACAGTCCATGGGGGAGTGGAGGGAAGGAGGAGCCAGGGAGAAGCCAGGAGCAGGAGGAGCCAGGTGGGCAACCAAATTGCAGCCAGGACGATGTCCCACGGCGAAGTTGAGGGAGGGAGAAGCCAAGTTTAAATGATGACACCAGGGAGATGACTTATTGAGATAGAGCCAATGGAAGAGGAGACCAGGGTGCAGATGGAGAGCTGAAGTGATCACACAACACCAATGGCTCTGGAGACTGAGGCGGAGCCACAGCGACGAGCATCCGAGGTGGAATCAGGGCACCGGAGGAATGTGGCTTAGCAACCAAGTTGGACCCGGAGAGAAGGCGGAGCCCCACAGAGCCTAAGAGGTGGAGGGACAAAGCGTAGCTGAAGGCCCGTAAGTCTGCGGCGCAGACAGGGTGACGACTGACTAAGGCGTAGCCGGAGGGACGAGGGAGCCCGGTGAAGCAATAAGGACGATGGTCCCAGGTGGAGCCGAGGGAGGGAGGAGCCAAGGAGGAGCTGACAGGACGAGGTGGAGTGATGGGCTCAGAGGCTGGAAGCAGAGCCAGGGGATCCTCTTAGCTGGGCGGAGCTAGGTAGGTCCACACAATAGAGTGGTATTAGAGGAGAAGTCGAGGGGATGAAGGAAATCAGCAGAGGTGGGGCTGACAGACTGTCTGATTTTGGAAGAGGAGGTGGGAGAGGGAGGCTGGGTGGAACCCTGGAGACACAGGAGACTTTGAGCTGGATGGAACCAGCGGGAACACATGAGACTTTGAGCTGGGTGGATCCAATGGAGACACAGAATACTTAGAGCTGGGTGGGACCAGTAGGGATGGGAGAATCAGGGAAATATGCTATTCCAAATCTTCATAAATATTTGCAGAGGACAGCTGCAGCTCACTCACTCACAGTGTTGTCATGCACCTGGACAGACTCTATGTGGGGTTTGGGCGATGGTTGGCTTAGTCCTCTTCTCTGGCACTGGCTCATGCGTAGCAGTAGATTTGGTCTCTAATGTTAGCTCCGTGCAGTGTGTGGGCGGTGGCTGGCTGGACTCTTGGTTCGGAGTGGGGCTGGTGATGTCGTCATCAGCAGGACAGATGTCAAATGCCGATCTAGTATTCACCAGCACCCACTCCACATATGCGCCAAAATTTTCCCGAGGACTGTTCACTTTGAACCGTACCTTGGACTGCTCGCTGAGGCTGGTGGGTTAAAAAAAGTTAATGGTCCTTTTGCTCAAGGCAGACCAGTTGGATGGCCGGCAGGTCAATAGTGAAACGGGAGAAAAAAGCCTAAAAAATAAATCCAGTCTTGGTTCGGGTTGGTGGCTATAGAAATCACACGACCAAGGAGATTTTAACCAGCTTTATATTTAATAGCAAATACTCAGGAATATAAGAAATCACAACCACATAAACATAAATGCAAATGTAAGGGCTTAAATACACACAGGGATAATTAACGTAACCAGAAACATGCGCAAGCTCAATCAAAAACCATGGAGTCAAACTAAGAGCAAAGGGAACACAGGCAAACAGGAACAGAACACTAAAAATAAAACCAAAACAGAACAATATTACAATAATATGAATATTATTTTATTAGTATACATTTTCACACTCCAGATATAATAAAACACAATGACTACATGGACAATGAACTACTAATGAATGCAACAAAAAACTGTTTTGTCAATTATAAATGATAGTCAACAGTCAAACTCACAAGCCTTGAGCGGTTTGTAAAGTTGATCTGAGATCACATCTACAGTCATCCGTCCTTCTTATTCCCATTAACAAGAGCTACAATCAGCCAGCTGCCCCTCATTAAAATGCTAATGCTTTGCTTTTGATGCTGCCAGAGTGTCTAATGCATGTATATCGGTTTCCCCTCACAATCGTTTGGGGAAGAGCATTGCCTATTACAAAACCAGTGGGGCATTTCTTCACGAGTGTTTGATTGGTGCTCAGCCTCAACTGCCTGTCTCAACTAAACCAGAGAGATATAGAGAGAAATCCTGTGCTACAGCTTCACCATTATCCTGCATATTTTCGTTAAAATGGGACTGAAATGCGGATTTATATAGCAAACAGTGATATTGGCAAGAATGTTGACATGAGCAAACAGGTTTACGGACTAAATGCATTCTAAATAACTATCTGGCTTTCTGACAACTCATTGAATTATACTTTCAACATAATGAGGCATTAGACAACAGAAAATCACTGTTTAAATGTACAGTAAATGGTAGAATAATGCCTACTGTTTTAACGCGTAATGTTTCTTTACAAAGTGTTATCGCCAACTATTTTTACCCGATCCTACACTTAAATTTAGCTTTGTTGGTTTAACCTAGTATATTTAAGTTGGTTCAGTGATGTTAAATAACATTCTCTTTCGTAGTCACTCCGAGTTACGTCGGATGACGGAGAATGGGGGTTTCGCCAGAAAGCCTATCATCTTCGAGTATTATAAAACGAGCCAATGGCGATGAAATGCCATGGGTCTGTGGAATTTGCATAGCGTATCTCCGCCCCACCGCGTGGGTATATAAGGAGAGACACCGGCAAAGGCAGATCATGTTTTCGCTTCGGAGCCAAGAGCATCTCTTCACTCCACAAGCCAAATCCTGAGTTTTCTTCAGTGACTACATCTCTTCGAGACGAACAAACTCTCCGGTGTTGGTGTGACGGCGGTATCCAGCGAGTTTCACATTGCCTGCGATCTGAGCAGTGGTCTGCCTGTCTGTGTGTTCCCCCTGGTCGCTTCAACGTCCGCAGAGTTTTTCCTCTCACTAAAGAGCTGCACGCGGCACGTCTTTTTAAAGACGCGTCTTTCTAAAAACGATCTGCCCGTGTATTTCTGAGTGCGGTATTCTGATAGATTCAGCTGATGGGCGCTGTTTTGAGTGTTTGGGCTTTGATCGCGCTCAGACAGCGCTCGTGGGTGTGTCACGTTCTCTCAGTGGGAACGTGACCATCGCAATGTAACGGTCGAGACTCGATGAGCTCAATAGAGTGAGAGTCCCCTCATCCACACCCCGATCTATTTTTCTCCACGTGAGATAATACTTCGGCTGGTGGCCAGGGTGACCTAAGACGGCAGGTCTGGAACTAAACCGATGGAAATTCCTCAGTCCACACCCCGTCTTTCACATTGCAACCCGCGTGCATTGCAACCCATCTCATTCGGTCCCCCGGCTGATGAAATCATGTATATCGCCGCATCACAAGGTGAACTGGAGTCCTCTAGAGATGATGGCTCGTCTGTGCTGCCGTCCTCGGATGTGCTAGCATAACGAGTTTGATCCAGGGTTCACAGCTATGATTTCCCGGGCTGCCGCGAGTATCGGGCTTGTGTGGAACCTTCTGCCATGTCCCGAGCACTTAAGGCTGATGATTGGTTTTTGGGGGTGGCAAACCCAAATCCTTTCTATTCGTGGAAGTCTCCTTTGACTTTTCGCGACTGCTCAGTGGACTCTTCCGCCTTCTCTGCCCTTGTAGAGGCCGCGGCCTAGGGTACACTGGGGTTCCCCCTGTGGAGTGTTCTGTGGCGACACTTATGTGTCCCCACAGCGCCTCCACCTGGCGTGGCGACCCTAAGCACCCCTCCAATGCCTGCAGGTTCTTGTCTACTCCGGTGGCGGGGACCTATAGAGCTGCGGGGCAGGCTGCCAGCTCACTGCGTGTTATTGCCATCCTTCTGGGTGTTCAGTGACATGCACGAGGGTAGGGCTGATTCAGGGCTCATCCTTGAGCTGCCTGCCGTCACAGACCTTGCTCTACGAGCGACGAATGTGACGGCACGCTCCCTGAGTCAGGTGATGTCCACATAGGTGGTCAGACATCTCTGGCTAACCTGGTTGATGTGCACGAGGCTGAGTGAATACGTTTCCTCAACTCCCCCATATCCCAGATTGGCCTCTTCGGCGGCACGGTCGAGGTCTTTGCCCAACAGTTCTCGACCGCCCAGAAGTGGACTGTGGCTATTTTGTCTGACCCCGCGGCTATCTGCTGCCTCCAGCCGCCGGCTCAGACGCCTCAGTCCGCTTGCTGCCGAATGCGCCCTCCTGCGAATTCCGCCCCCTCCCGCCCGGCCCCCAGCAGCACCAGGGCTGGCCGTGGAGGTGGTCGCAGGAAGGCGCCCCTGCCCGTACCAGCCCCGCTGAACGCCAGGCTTTGCGGCGCTCCCGTTATGGGAAGCTCAGATGTGGGTTGCAGTTCTTCAGGGAATGGTTGCAGGGCCACTCCTTCCCCCGGTGGAGGGCTGGGGGAGAATCTTTTCTAAACCAAAGAGCTGCATCCCATCTCTGAGCCCCCAGAGGGCCGGACGACAGTGTGCGACGCTCCCGGGCCTTGCCGCTCTCGTCCCCCTCTGTCACAGAGTTCTCGGTCCGTGTGCAATGGACATGCTGCCGCGGGCTCCTGGACAGGACCCCAGCGTTGCCTGCATGTCAATTGCCTCGAGTTGCTGGCAGTACGCCTTGCCCTGCACCGTTTACACACGTTGCTCAAGGGTCAACACGTACTAGTCCGTTCAGACAATACCGGGACAGTAGCGTACATCAACCGTCAGGGTGGTCTACGCTCCCGCCGTATGTCGCAACTCGCACGCCACCTCCTCTTATGGAGTCAGAAGCACCTGAGGTCCCTTCGTGCTATTTACATTCCGGGAGATCGGAACTTTGCAGCCGACGAGCTGTCACGGTTTCGGCCCATCTCCGGCGAATGGCAACTCCATCCCCAGTCGGTCCAGCTGATTTGGGACCAGTTCGGGGACGCACAGGTAGACCTGTTTGCCTCCCACGACTCATCCCACTGCGCCCTGTATTACTCCCTGACCGAGGGCACGCTCGGCACGGATGCACTGGCGCACAGCTGGCCGCGGGGCCTCCGCTTATATGCATTTCCCCCAGTGAGCCTTCTCGCACGGACCCTGTGCAAGATCAAGGAGGACGAGGAGCAGGTCATTCTGGTTGCGCCGTACTGGCCCACCCGGACCTGGTTCTCCGAACTGATACTCCTCGCGACAGCACCTCTTTGGCCAATTCCTCTGAGGAAGGACCTCCTTTCTCAGAGACGGGGCACCCTATGGCACCCTCGTCCCGATCTTTGGAACCTCCACGTGTGGCTCCTGGACGGGACGAGGCAGGTTTGAGTACCCTGCCACCAGCGGTGGCGGCTACCATCACTTCCACTAGAGCATCGTCCATGAGACATGTCTACGCGTTAAAGTGTAACCTCTTCGTCAACTGGTGCTCTTCTCACCGAGAAGACCCCAGGAGATGCTCGATCAGTGTCGTGCTTTCCTTCCTGCAAGATGGGTTGGAGCGAAGGCTGTGTCCCTCCACCCTGAAGGTTTTCTTTATTCTCAAGTCCTCCCTACGGGTAGGCGTGCTGCAGCATATTTCCCCTGAGATATGCTTCCCAGTGTACCTTTGTATTCCTGTGTTAAGTAGGACTCCTTCGTCCATGCCTATATCACGACAGGGAGGTCAGACTTTCGCAGGGCACTAGAAGACAGCTGTGAAGATGGCGTGATTTCATGGGGACCCCTATTCTCCGTCATCCGACGTAACTCGGAGTGACTACGAAAGGGAACGTCTCGGTTACGGATGTAACCCTCGTTCCCTGAGTTACGTCACCCTCCCACTTCCGCTGTACCGCTGGGTAGACGCCTGAGTTCAGTCTCGGCTCCTCAGCGAAGACATGATCTGCCTTTGCCGGTGTCTATCCTTATATACCCACGCGGTGGGGCGGAGATACACTATGCAAATTCCGCAGACCCATGGCATTTCATCGCCATTGGCTCGTTTTATAATATTCGAAGATGATAGGCTTTCTGGCGAAACCCCCATTCTCCGTCATCCAACGTAACGTCTCCGTTCCCTACTCAGGGAACGAGGGTTACATCCGTAACCGAGACGTTTTTCATTTAGAGTAAAATAAAATAAATTAATTTAAATGTTATGAAATGAAGCAGGTTACCAGCTTTATAGGTTATCATTGGTGTTGTTTTTAGTCAAGAATTTAAACGCTTCTCATGCTTTAGAACAGTATGAACTTAACATGTTTGCGTGTCCTTTTACTTTGCAGGATGGATGATATCCAGTTATGTAAAGAAATTACAAGACTGAAGAAAGAGCTTCAAAAGCTTCTGTCTATCCCAGGTGAGATCTGGAAATGCCTCTGGCATATATTACATCAAAAATAAAAATAAATAAATAGGACAAGTAAACCTTTATTAGCGATCAATGTTTTTGTTTTTACAGTTTACCGATTTGAAAGTCCCTTTCACTGTACCGTTACTAAAGTTAGAGATTAGAGATCTCTCTCTTTGTTGAAATGTTTTACAATTTTCTAAAAGTAGCACAGCAAGAAAACATGCACTACTAATTAAACCACTAAATCCCAACCTCATTTTGCAGAGATTATTTTGTTTTGTTTTTTTCTGTTAGAGTAAGTGTTAAAATCCATTTTCAGATAATGACAAGTCTAATGAAGACAAACAGAAGGAGGAAGAGTTTCTGAAACAGATTCATAAATTAGTGGAGGCAAGAGACTTCCTGGTAGATGACGTGGAGTTTGAGCGCCTCAGGTGAGCCAATTTCAGCAATGCTGGAAAAAGATGGAGGCTGACACACAATTCATCTGCACCCTTTATTAAATCTCTGACTGAGCTCAATTCCAAGGCAGACAGGATTCTGTCGAAGGCCTGAGGGGAAAAAAACATTACTCACACTCTATGTACATAAGTAATAGGATTTTATTTGTAATAAAGCCATGCTGCAGTGATTAAAGGAATTTAATTCAGGAAATTCTGCTCGGTGCTTGTGGCATCTGCACAAATTTGTGATTGAATCTGGACTCACTGTTTATATGTCTATGTTCTGCCTTCCCTTACGAAAAATAATTATAGGCTACTTCAAGTTCATTTTATTAACTATACTTAAGTAAAGTTCAAGTATATTGTTAAGTATATTTTATCTTGTACGTAAACTAATATCAATGTACTAGAAGTATACTTGTAAGTGTACTGTTTCAATACTACGTGGGACACCACTTTTTAGGGTGTGTTCACACTTGGCATGTTTGGTTCGATTAAAACGAACCCTGGTGCGATTGCTCTGTTATTGAGGTTCATTTGAATAAGTGTGAACGGTGCCATCCGAACCTATACGCACCAAACAAGCGGACCGAGACCGCTGAAAAGATGGATCTTGGTCCACTTCCAAACAAACTCTGGTGCGGTTCGAATGATATATGAACGCAACACGAACCAAATACATGCAAATGAACCAAAAACAGGAAGATAAAACACTGAAAAGGACAGAATGCTCACGCATATCGTTTAGTAGTGAAAGTAGTAAACTTTGAGTACACAACTAGTTTACAACTAAGCTTTTCATTTGTACTGCAACTATACTACAAGTACAAGTAGTCAAATACTACTTGTACAGTCAAATACATTATACAGTTTAGTACTTTACTTTAGTACTTTAGTAAAATTTAGTACAGTCAAATACTTGTAGCTCATTTTATAGTTTATGCAAGTACACTTTGAATTATACTCTCAGTAAACAATTAGTTTTATACTTGTCTTGCAGTATACTTGTAAGTTTTCTTTAAGTGAACATTACATTACAGTATTTTTACAGAACAGTATTTTACTGTTTCTATTCAGGTAGCCTATTAATTTTTTATACTTGAAATATACCTTTAACTGTACAGTAACTTTTTTTAAGTTAAAAAAACAAAACATTTTATTCTAGCTTCATTTGAAAAAAGCAACATTTTAAACAAAAAGCTGAGAAAATCTATTTTTTAAATCTATCTAATCTAAGTCCGGATGGGATTCAGAACCATGATCAAAACACAGATGGAGCAGATCGAGTCCATCAACACCCCCAAAGCTTCACAGACGTTCCCTCTTCATGAGTTCGATAGCCTATTTCATTCTGTAACGTTTTGAACTTATGCTTTTTAATGTTTGATGATCGCGTTATTTTACATTTACGTAAGCAATCTCACGTGTTTCTGCTTCTTCTTTGCCTGTGCTTTGATCCAGAGATTCTGTACTATTTCAGAAGATGCGTTATAGCGCCCGCTACCGTAAAACAGTGAAAACATGGATAGCTGGAAAATTCAGCCAATGGCGGGGAAAGAGTAAAGTATAGATTTGAAGTAAATGACTCTACCAGTGGACTAGCCTACACAACATTTAGAATTAGGAACATATCTGCTTTCTTTAGAATTCAATATTTTCAAACAATGTAAGTTTATAAGACAGTAGCCTATGTAAAACTATGTGGAAAAAAGTATGTAGCCTAATAGGCTAATCAATCAAAAGAGTAAACACAACTACAAGTCAAGTATACTTAGAATACTTTGTTATATTGTATATATATAATATAATATAATATAATATAATATAATATAATATATATTGTTAAGTATATCTCGTAAGTATATTAGACTTGGACTTAATTATATTTTTTCTCGTACTGTAAGTAGGCTATATTAGACTTTTATGTCAGTATACGTAAGTCAAGTATACTTTAGTGCAATTTAGTGCAGTGTAAGTATATTTCTGAGAAGTACATAAAAAGTGGACTGAAAGTATAAAAGTAATAACTAATATAATAAGTATACAAATATCACACTTGAATAAACTTTTTCCTAGGGTTGTCTATAATTATGGTAGTATATTGACATAATTTAAAGGCAGCTCATCCCAAAATATTTAATGTATTATTTTCATCTATTCTTCCAGTTTTAGTAAATTCTTATTATGGGTGCTAAAGAACTATATTGCAGCACCATGTTAAGAAGTATCAAATGAGGAAAGACCGAACAGCACTGAGTGTATTTTTAGTCCAGCTGGTGTTAAAGATGCAGTGACCATCCTGTTTCCGGCTCTTTGTAGGTCCATTACCAGCCAATTCTGAAAAGATGAAATAGAAGTCATGGAACAAGTTGCAAACTATTCACTTCCACTGAGCAGAAGTCTTTTTTAAAGCCGGCAGAATACTATGAATAAATAAAGAAACATAAATGCATGATAAATGATTGCACATGTTAGATTTTTAGATTACATTTCCCAGCAGTAATATCAAACCTTGAACTAACTGAAGGACATGAAAACCATGCAAAAATGAATGAAATAGTCAGTCTTCACATAATGCTTTGCACCATAATCATCATAGTTACCTCTGCTACACAGGGAACGGGAGGAGGACAAAGAGATGGCTGAGTTTCTTAAGTCCAAATTACCAAAAAGCTCTCAAACCAAGAGTAAGTCGTTCTTTTATAGTTGGTTGAACAAAGTAATGTTTATTTTAATGTTTAATGTTAATTTAAATGTCTTTCTAATCATTTGTCATTGTCTATGTTTTAAATATTTCAGTAGGCTATAAAAAATATTCAAATCAAAAATAAAGACCTCAAATCACAATTTCCCAGCCCTTTCTGGCAAACTGTCAACATTTGTTTTTAAATGTAATTAATAAAATGCATAATAATAATAACACAACATTATTACACAACTTATCAGCAATAAAGCAATTTTAGATTCCGCTGATTTAACGCCTTCATTGGCCTGTACTTCCTTTACTGTTTATTGTGGATTCTGAAATATGTGCTTGATTATTATAGTGAATGGGTCAGCATACAAGTAGAGCTAACTATTAAATCTGAAAAGCCATTTTTTTAACACGCATGAATTATATGATTAGAAATTGTACTCTTATGACAGTCAAGTACCATTCCCCTCATTAAAATGACATAAGTGGATTTCCCAGTTCACCAATAATGCAACGTCCCAGTTTAATAAAACACTGTGGGCAAACTGGGACAGTGTCAATGTTGCATTAGACAAAGAAATTCAAAGTTACATGAAAAGCATTATGAAAAAATCTGATTTGCATACAATATTGTTCACTAAGATTTCTTAAAATAAATGAATACTTTTATTTAGCAAGGGTGCATTCAATTTACCAAAGGTGATGGTAAATACATTTATAATGTATTTCTTTTCTTTATTTAATACTGTTATTTTGAACTTTCTATTAATCTAAGAACCCTGAACAAAAATTATGTCATTGTTTACACAAAAATATTAAGGTGCACAACTGTTTTCAACATTGATAATAAGAAATTCTTGAGCACCAAACATTATATATATTAATAACATATTATAATATTGCATATTATAATGATTACAAAGTAATGACTGCTGAAGATTCAGCTTTAAATAACACTTTAAAATGTATTAAAATAGAAAACAGTCATTTTAAATTGTAATAATATTTCACAGTATTTCATATTTTTTTATCAAATAAATGCACCCTTGGTGAGCATAAGATACTTCTTTCAAAAACAAAATAAATCACACCGCCCTCAAACTTTTGATTGGTAAAAATGTATATCATAATTACAGTAAACCCATCATATTTTGCATTTTTATAACCTTAGGGTGGGTGGGGAAATATCCTAACTGTCCTCACCATGATAAAACCTACACATTTTCCCTTGGTAAACTCACTGCATCTTTATGTATAAAAAGCTCTTTGTCTATGAACCTCTTCTGTAGATGTTGGGAGGAGACCCAGAGCCCAGCAGAACACTACTCCCTTTGCAACCAAGACTGGCCTCACTTTACTGAAAGAGTGCTGTGGATTCACCTGCTCTATAATGTAAAAGACACACTTTTGGCAGTGGCAGCAGGAACACAATGCGATTCTGGAGCCTTGGAAGAGGGTGACCTTTTAATGACATCAGGACACTCAAAGAATAGAAGCCAACACTTGAGGTCTCTGAAAGAGGAAGCTATGAAGTTGTCTGTTAAAGAAAAGCGGTCCATGCGTCTCTCTTAGATTCTTTCGCTCCCAATTGCTAGCTTTCTACCTAACTTCTTTCTTCTGTCCAAAATTCTGTTTCACTGTATTACAAAGAACATTTTCTCCAGGGTCCTGCTGTCAGCAGCTCAGCTGGTTTGCTGTCATTCCCTACTCGTATCTTTTCCCTCAGGAGACATAGAGCACTGCAGTACCTGTGACTTCATCATCCATAAATGCTCAAGTTTCAGTAGAGATTACATTTCGTACCAGTGGTGTACCTGTGGCTTCTACAAAATGATATGGCATTGCTTCTTGCAAGTTTCATGACACTTTCAAAGTGAAATATCCACTGAGTGGGGCTAAAAAAAGATGAACGTGAATCTAGCAACATTTGTATGTATTGATGAGGTTTAGAATTCAAATGTCTAGAGAGTGGCACTAAAAGGTTAATGCTCTGTTGTGTTTAAAAATAATGTAGCACCTAAACCCTACCCTAAACCTAGACTGACAGTGTTAACAAAAGCATAAAAATGCTTCATTTAAGCTTGCTTCTTTATAGCTCTATTTGTGTCCCAAAGCTGTACCAGGTGAGCTACCAAGCAAGTTTACTATGTCAGAAAAGCCTTACATATGGAGCTGGCTATGGGAACAGTTAAATACTGTATCACAATCCATGCATATAAAAGTGGTTTGAGGTCATTGTGTTATTGGGCAAGGAGCCACGCGAAAATAAGTCTTTATTATTCAGTAGTCTGCCCTATAATCATACTTTGTGTGATAAAAGTTGTTGGCATTTTACTGCCTCTAATGTTGGAAACTGAAGTGAATTGTATACGTTTTTGGAGTTTTGCAAAAATAGAGGTAGAGGCTTGTGTTTCCAAAGAGCCTATGTTGTACAGTGTCTCAATGGCTAATGAGATTATTACACCACAAGTTGAACAATTAAGCTAAATGAGTTCTTTTATTATGTAACAACACTTTCCATAATTGACAAGATAACAGTTTTCTCAGTAAAAATGTTCACAGGAGCGCAGACGCATTCACAAATAAATAAATAAATAAAATAATTAAATGAAGAACATTTCATTCTGTTGAACATCATCTGATAGAGTCACACACCAGGAGCCTGTATATCCACAGCTTGAAGTCCAGCATCACACACAGTGCCAAAGCACTTGTTTATGTTCTCTAGTAGAGTGCTTTCAACAATGTCAAGGGCTCTTCTCTGTGGAGACAAGGTTCCATAGCAACCAGCGCATAGAACAATTCATCTTTAGTCGCTTTAGCGGCTGTATGGTCGCTAAAAATGTTGTGAATCAGGAGTCAATTCACACACACAGAGCTTAGTTGTAGATGGCAATGGAAAAGATCAACAGGCCATTATGACCAGGTGGATCCTAGAATAATGGTTAACAGTTTGGATTCTGTTTGCATGAGTGGAGGACTGTACTAAAACTTATGAATAATTCAACTAATCAGCATTGACCCCGAATTAAATTATGCTTATCTACTTTATTACAGGATTAATTACGGTATTAATAAGCATAATGAGGCATTGCTTTAAGGAGCCTTTTAATTAGTATGTTAGACTGCTGCGACCCACAGTTCTCAGCGGTGAGCATTGTGAGTGGAAACCCCTGTTGACTCTGGCCTCAGTGAGTCTTTATCGCTAGTTAAAGGTCGGTCCTGTCACTCATACACTAATCACCTGACTGCAGACTGCTCACATCTGCTCATTAGACTGAATGGTGTGATTATCAAACATGAAATGAGCTGATTTTGAACTTCCATTTTCCATTTTTGTTAAACATTTCCATTTGGTTTTATATTGTACTTTCTTTTCTTTCTTTTTTTACATATGAAAACGATAAGATTCTTTTTTTTCCTGTTTTTTCTTCATGTAAAGTCTCGGGACAAAATTGGAACCAAAAATGTATGAATGACACATACGGATTTATATGAAATCATTATTTATCAATTCGCCAAAAAGTGAATTGTCATGAAAGTGTGTCATCAGTGTTAATTTATTAATGTTGAATTAGCTTACATTTTTATTTGATTTAATTACATTTTTTTATTTTATGTTCATTTTGTCATTTTTGCTTTTTAATATTTCTAAATAGTTTTCATTCATTAGTCATTTTTAGTTTTAGTTTTATTTCATTTAAACGTCTAACATTTTCGTCTAACATTCAGTTAACAAATACAGTATGTTTTATAATAGGCTAATTTTAGATTGATTTAGAACATCACTGGTTGTCATTTCAGTTCTGATCCACAAACAACAGATGTTTCAATGTGACTGTGGCCCGAAGGGATTTCCCTTTACATTTGACCTGGAAAACATCTGCTGCCTTTAGTAGCTGGTGATTGGATGCAAAAACATAAAGGCTGTGTCTCTGAATGACTTAAAGTACTATGCTACCTTCAATTATTAGAGTAACTGTTTCCCCTGAGGTTGTCTCCTTTTTGAAATGATAAAACAGTCAGGTTACACTCTGATGCGGTCTTTCATATCGCTCTCATCTCTCTTTTTCTTTTTCTTTGGTTAGACACTGATGTAGTCCATGCACGAGCTTACAGTTATGTTCAGTACCAGGTTACATCAGGTTGTCTTGCTATGCTACACTGTGAAATTTATTTCGATAAAACTGCTGGAGCAAAACTGTAACTATTTTTGTTGTCTTTAGCAACTGGTCTCCGGTATCTTTATTTAGTACATTACAGTTGAGCTGGATGATTCTGGATAATTTTGTCTTTTTTTTTTTTTGCTTAAAATATAGAAATCATGATTCTCCAACTATTCTAAATAGACATCTAAACAAAATAACATGTCATTTACTAGAACAAATATATATGTTTTTTTTTTTTTTTTTTTTTACTGTTTGAATGGATGATTCAATGACTCACTTATAAAAACGTCACTTGTTTCATTACTGGATGAATCAACAAATCTTTTGAATGAATGATGCAATGAAAAATACATTTTTAACAGTCACTTGTCGCCACCTATTGGTGTAAAGATGTAATTGATACAATCTTTATTTAAAGCATCAAGTTACATTCATATAGTGATTTACTCTATTTGGATCGCTACCAGACATCAGCGCTTTAATTATATCCTAACTTTTATCAGGACGTCTGTGGTCATTTGAATTACTCTAACACAAACTGAGTGGTTGGAAAGACTGTGAAGTTGTCTCATATACCTTTACATGACAACTGCTCTCTCTGGGTCAGCAGCAGCGCCAACACAGATTTTAATATTCTGCTGTGATTTTGTCAAAACTGTGATTTTGTCAAAGATTTAATAGACATAGCCGAATCAATGTCATTTAATCATGCAGCTCTAAATTACAGCTGCCAACATGAATGATTATAATTATTAATAATTACGTAGTATATATGTGTAACGCTGAGGCCACTTGCTGTCACATATAAGTTGAAGTATTAATGATGAGGAATTAGCTGATGGCATTAATACTCATCATCACTGTAGTAGGCTATTACTATCGTCTTAGCACTTCCACTCTTTACATTTTATTGAACTTTTAATTCTTCGGGAACTAATAGTTTTTGTTTTATTTTTTCTATGTAATCCTTTGTTTGCCTTTTTCTTTTTAGGGGCCAAGCACCGAAGGTGCAGAGGCACCTATTGTATCTGTTGGTTTTCTTATTATTATTATTATTAGGGGCCAAGCACCGAAGGTGCAGAGGCACCTATTGTATCTGTTGGTTTTCTTATTATTATTATTCCGTGAATGGGAGTCTATGGCAGCCCTATGAACAGTAAGTAGGAAAATGATGAAATTTGGCACACTTGTAGTGATGCTAATGAATAGTAATTGGACCAATTTTTGACCCTCTAGGACCAACTCTATAGCGCCACCACCAGTTCATAAATTCAACATTGAAATGGTTATAACTTTTAAACCCTTTGATCTAGAGACATCAAACTTGGTACACCTGATTCCACTCATCATGCTGATCACAACCAATACCTTACATTAAGACCCCGCCCATTACAGTAGTGGCCATTTTGAAATGTACAGTATTCCGTTTTTTCGCTACTCCTCCTTCAAATTTTGTCCAATTTTCTCCAAACATGCACTCAAATGATCTTCAGACTGAGCCGCATAAAAGTACTGTTCCCGATTTTTTTGTTATACTGGAAAAAAAAAGTTATAATGTCGCAAACTTAACGAGGTCCACCCAAAATAGGCTAAGAGGCTGTATCTCGGCCAAAGTTTGATCAATCGAAACGAAAATTGGTACACTTCATCGGAAGCATGTTCTGAGGTCCCATGCCAAAGTTGGGAATAGCGCCACCTACGGGTCATGAGATATGACAAATTGCTATTTTGGCCAATAACTTTTGAACAGTTTGTCAGAAAATCATAATTGTGGTATCTATGGATTCCTTGCATCATGCCAAATCCGTGGATATCGATTTTGCCATGATGGGATGTACCACGTGTCCGCCATTTTGAATTTTGTCATAAATTGCAATATCTTTTAAACTATTTGACATATCAGCACACAATTTGGTAGGGATGACCGACACCATGTCCTAAAGCGACATGAGAAGTTTGATCACAGCGCCACCTAGTGTTCCAGATATATCATTGTTTTTTGAAAAAACGCTTATAACATTTGAAAATATTGTTCAAATTTTGAGTTCTTTATGACATTATGTTCCTTTGTTTATGCCGATTTAGACGATATCTCATTTGTCATTTTCCAACAATGTGACTGGCCGCCATATTGGAGCGAATGTAAAACAGTTTTTTCGCTACTCCTCCTTCAAAATTTGTCCAAAATTTTCCAAAATTTGCTCAAATGATCTTCGGACCGAGCCGCATAAAAGTACTGTTCCCGATTTTTTTGCTATACTGTAATAAAAAAGTTATGATGTCACAAATTTAACAAGGTCAACCCAAAATTGGCTAAGAGGCTGTAACTTGTGAACAGTTTGTCACAAAATCATAAAATTGGTGTCTATTGATTCCTTGCATCATGTCGAATCCGATGATATCTATTTTGCCAGGATTGGATGTACCACGTCATAAGCTAAATTAGCAATAAGCTAGCTTAGCATGCTTATCTGGTTAACATGTCATGGAACTTTTTGTGAACTCATTCTCACACTGAAACCTCTACTCAGCAGGCTGGTGAACGTGCATGAGTGATTAGCTCAACGTGTTACACCACGGATCCCGATGTTCAGCGTCGTGGGTTCGCCACTCAGTGTGACATGTGCCCAGACCGCATGAGGTACTGTGGCAGGAAAAGATGCAGAAGTTGCATCTGTTCCAGGCATTGTGCATAAGAATGATCTCATCTGAAGCTGCCACACACAACATGCAGTGCTTTTACGTCCAATTCATTGTTGTTCTTCTTCCAGAAGGGTAGTCAATGGCAGCCCTATGAACCACAAGTTAGAAAATTGGCACACTTGTAGTGATGGTAATGAGTAGTAATCTGACCAATTTTGGATGATTTAATCTAAACTTTTTAAATACAAAATGTTCTCCATTTACTTCAAAATTCTTAATTTTGACTTGATTCTCTCTTGAAAATATTGAATTTCGGCAGCTGTGTAGATGCATGTCTGGCAAGTGGCTCAACGAGATGAGTGACAGGCATCTAACCCATAGATAGTGGGTTCGAGTCCCGTGTGGGACAACTTTAAAATTGTGTATTATGAAATTAATTGATTATGAAACACTTGTAGTGAGTAGTCCAACGTGTGATCAGATGATCTTTGGACCGAGCTGCACAGAAATGATGAACAGGTTTTTGATAGTAGCCCCCATACCAAAGATCTTCCTCTCTGCAGTTGACCTAGCCTGTGTTTGTTGCCTTATCTTAGTTAGCTTAGCATACTAATTGGTTAGCATGCTAGCCAGATGCCATTCTTTCTAATGTGGCTCTTCAGTTATCAGGCTAAACCATAAGGCTTTAAGTGGTGGACAAGTTGCTTCTGTTCCAGGTGAAGGAGCTAGTAGAATAGAACACACAGATAATTTATTTAAAAATTCTTCATTTTGAGTTGCTTCTCACTTGAACTATGGATCTTCTGCATCTTGGCCAAAACACAACTTCCAAGTGGTGCAATGAGATGAGTGACAGATATCTGACCCAGAGATAGTGGGTTCAAGCCCCATGTGGGACAACTTTAATTTAAAAAAAAAATGTGTTAAGTTGTCATTTCAATTCCTTTATTATCCAGATAAGCATTGTTGTAATCTTTCTTTTGGGATTAGAAATGTGTTTTTGTTCATTCTATGTTGATTCTTACCTGAAGTCTTAAATATCCAGAAAGGTTTGTGAACAAATGAGCAGTCATTGACTTTCAACTATTCTAATTGCATTGTAAGCAGTTACATAAATTGGTTGTTTTCTTCCTATGTATAGTCGTATCCTCTTTTTTTTTTTTGCCTCCATGTGTTAATTCTCAACTTCATATATGTGTTTGTGCATTGTGTGTAAAGTAGTGAACTGGAGAGCAGAAGGGTATGATAAGATGTTTGTGGTGGTCTAGGTAAACCTCTATTTTTTTAAATTGTGCTGCCTTTTTTACATTTCAAGTTAAATACATAAAGCTTCAAACAGAACACAAATGCCTATTCAATTGATCAACCACTGGCAACATTTTATTGCAAAGTATATAGTAAAGAATACTTTCAATTCCATACAAGAAATGGTTTGACCAACTCCACAATATTAACTGATCTGACATTAAACATTTGAATGTGTACATATGCATATCTTTTAATTATTTTAAGTCCCATAAACATTAGACTTACTTAGTGACTTGAATATCAGTTTTTCCTTCTCGTCATGTGGACAATAAATAAAAGTAATTTTATCATAATAGTAAACCATAAAATCACATTAAAATACATGAACATTTTTGTATTATCTAACATTAAGAATTGTTTTAAAAAATAAATTGTAATTGTAAATAGAAGTTAATTAGTTACTACATGAATGTTAAATTACAAATAGTTACTATTCTAACAGTACATTATTTGGATCAACATCAATTAGTTGAGGTATATTGCCAAAAAGACTAGTAAAAGCTAACCTAAAGAATTTACATAATGTATACAATTATTTATTCTCAAATAAGCAACAAAATATCATTACACATCAAACAATACACTATCATTATACACAGAGCTGCACTCCAGGTTTATTGCTGCTCCTGATGCTTTGAATATTTTCCCAAAACAATCAGAGTAAAGCTTAATTAAGTTCAAGAGGCTTCATTTCTCCATCCCTAAAAGGCATTATACAAGTAAATTTACCTTTCAATTATTTCCAGCAGACTTTCAGATCCATTTCTTGCCTCCACTAAACCAAGCTTCCCAATTCTAAAATGATTAACTCAGCAATTTGATGAATGTATTACTAATTCCTGCAATCACCCTAATTGAATCGTTTGTTAATTGCATACCAAGCATTGTCAATTTCTGTTCTAGTAGGCCTAATCTACTATAAATCACACCACTTGCAAACCTCTTTTTTCATGCAACAGCAAAAATGAACAAATATTTAAATAGACCAGAGACCAGTGAATCTGACAACTGCATTTATGTTTACATTCATGCAGTTTCCAGAGTGCAACTGTCTAGAACAAACTCAAAGTTTTTTAATGCAACTTTGCAAACAGGTCGCAGTGAATATCACCAAGCTGTCATCTTTGCGCACGAAAAACATCAAACTTGGACAACATTAGCATTAAATCGGACAGCGGTTAAACTGTCAAACATAACAAAAAAGCCAAGTAAGTGGTAGTCTAGCTATTTAATCCTGTTTTCTATCTGATAAACTTTCAGTAATCGTATTCCTTTCAAATTCATTGTACAAACAAGCCCATATCAATTCTCACTTTTTTCATTCTTTAGGCCTCAATAATTCTGAATATTTCATTCAGTGTGATCGGAGTACTGCTGTGGAAGTCGCAACATCTACATTTCCCCACAAACCACCAAAAGAGATAGAAAAACTCACTGTAGAAGAAGCAAAAACTCTGGGATCACGACAATTGGTAAGCTGTTTTTTTTTCAACCTTCTCACTGTGTAAATAGCCTACAGGGTTGTTTACTTGTTGTAGTAATGCTCTGGAGAGTAGTACAATCACATATATTAGCCCTCTGTAGATTGTGCAAAATCGTTTTTATGGGGAGAAAAACATTTTAAAGTAGCCTGACGTTCAAAAAAATGCTAAAATGTGAAAGATTTTTCAGATGCACAGGCAAAGATTACTCTGCTTCTCAGTTATCTTTGCTAGATGCTTTACAAACATGATTAATGCGTTTCAAATTGGTTAATGTGTGGAAAAGTTTGGCTATTTCCTCTTCTTATGACCACAACAGCAGTTGTATACATTTCCCTTGTAATCATGTTTATTGATGTATATTTTTGATTGTACATGTACGATTTTCTTTAAATTTTCAGATCACTAAAATATCTGCAACAGTATGCAAGCTAAACAACGCAACTACTGTAAAGGCCTGGGGTACAGACTGTGAGATCCAAGAATGTTCCTTGCAAGATCCATCTGGAGAAATTCAACTTACTCTTTGGGAAAACCAAGTTTCAAAACTGCAACTAGGTAACTCCTACACCTTTACCAATCTTAAAACTAGACTGTACAACAGCCTTAAGAGCCTCACAACAACCCTGAAAACAACCATGGAACCTATTGCACAGGACCAAGTTTTCCCACCTGGTCAAGGCCCTAAAATCAGTAAAGAACCCTCTCTACCTAATACAGTGGTGAAACAAAAGCCAATAGGGGTGCAAATAAACATTAAAAAACAATGTCCAAAATGCCACAAATCACAAGAACAATTCAACATCAAACAGCAATTTCACCGTTGCCCGACTTGCAAAATTCTACGGAACACAAAAAGCTATATAACAAAATGCAATGGAATAATTGAGATAAATCAAGACAGTCAAATAACTTCTCTTACGGTTTCGAACTCAACTTTGTCAAAATTCATAGCACCAGAACTTGAACTGTCAACTTGTGATTCACAAGATATAGAAGAACTCTTTCTATCCTCCGATGAACTGACTTTAACATATAATAACTGTTTGGAAGTCACCAATATTGAAAACGCTTCATCCGCTCATCCCAGTGATGAGGATTTATTTGAAGTGAATATCGATGAAATCAACCCTGTCCTCTGTGTCACAGAGACACAAAGCACTCCAGAACCCAAGTCTCCAGTTAAAAGACCATCTGAGCCAACAACGCCTCCTATTACACCAGCTAAAAAACCTTTGACTAAGAAGAGTGCTGTAAAAATAATACAAAAATGACTTTGTATTGAAATGCACAACTAAGATGGTTGTGTGTGTGTGTGTATATATATTGAAATGATGGTATTGGTGTTTTTTTTTTTTGTTTTTTTTTTAATGAATGGCAAATATTGATTTAAGTCATGTTTTCTATTGAAATTAGGTTAATTTTGTCCATTATGTTCTGAAATGCTACTGATTGATTTTTATTTCATTTTTATGGCAAAGCTTTGTTAAATGTTGTTTAATGTGTTTTTTTTTTATTAAAACAAATGTGTGTCAATTCTTGGAATATGTGACCTTTATTGCATGGGCTTATCTTGCATTTGGAAAGTTGCGTGCATTCTTCTAGCCATTCTTAACTAGGCACTAAGTTTAGTTTCACAAACCATACTGGGAAAAGCAAGTAGTGTAACCATAAGTGTCATTGTGAATAACTAAAGAAACGGTTGGTATTCTGTTCTGTAAAGATTTAAATATGCAACAATGGTGCTTTAAAATCACTTCAAAAGGCCCCCTCTAATTTGCTTACTTTATCCAATGTGCTAAATGGTATTTAAACTAAAAATAATCGTTATTTTTAATTCACATTTTTATCACCTCTCACAATATTGTTTCTAGGCAGCATAAAAAAAAAAACTTAATTGTACAAGACATTATCAAAGATGACTGTCAAAGTAATGTACTTGTAGCAAAAATATAGGTTACAGTTGCATATGGCAGTTAACCCATGTAATTCCAATTTCTTTTCCCTGAGATAACATGTATGAATACATAAGGATATTAAACAATCTTTAACAATTACGTCAAAAATATATCTCAAAATCCATACAAAAAACTTGATTATTCGTCAGGTCACAATTGTGACCATTAGTAGAACAAAGGGAGGCTAGGTATATGGTGTTAATGGATTTATAAACTGACAAACTTCTACAGTTTAAAGACCAGGTTCAATAATTGTTTTAAGCTTTAGTTAATAGTGTTGTATTACATCAAAGACACACCATGCAAAATTTCCATTTGTCAAACAGTGACCCCTAGAGTTGCTGTGGAGTACTTGTATTTTTTCTGAATATTAACTTAATGAACTAATATCTAATATGCCCATGACAATTTAGAAACTGAAAATAGAACATAAAAATATGTATTAGATCTAATATAACAAAATTACAAGATTATAAAATGCATTGCGTGAATTCTTGTTTAAAGAGAAGTGTTTAATCTACAATTAAACTAGGAATGTTTGACAGAATAGTGAATATTATCAGGAAACCTGCTCCAGACTTTAGGACCCACATGCAAAAACAAAACATTCTCTCCTTTAGTGCAGTTCAATATCCTAAGTAGTACCAAAAGTCCAGAATTGTAAGATTCTTACAAGAACCTGTTAATCTTAATGTTGTAAAATAATATTTTATTGATCTATATACTGCATCTTGGACTAACTTTATTTGTTAAAGGTGCAGGACAACCACCTAACAGTGAATCACAATAATATCAACTAAACTCATTAAACGTAACATGCTGTCCATTTAAATACTAAATCTTCATTTTGAGTTGATTCTCATTTGAACTATGGAACTTCTACATCTATGGAAACACATGACTTTCCAGGGGCTCAATGAGTGACAGGCATATGACCCAGAGATTGTGGGTTCAAGTCCTTTGTCTTACAACTTTATAAAGTTGTGTCATTTCAATTTCTTTATCATCCTGAAACGCATTGTACTATTCTTTCTTCCTATTAAATACAACGTGTGTTTCATTTATATGCAAAGTCTTTATTTTGAGTTCATTCTCTTTTTTACTACTGAACCTCGGCAGCTGGATGATCTCATTTCTTTTGTGAGGTAAGAAGTTAATGAGTAAGAATACTTTGGTTATTAAAGTTTCTTTTAAAGTTTTGAAAGCAAAGTATTTTTAAGTACTTTTTGAACCCATGGAACCATTGAAGGCTTGGCCCCGTAAGGCTGCTTGCAGCTTTAATTAGGGGCCAAGCACCGAAGGTGCAGAGGCACCTATTGTATCTGTTGGTTTTCTTATTATTAGGGGCCAAGCACCGAAGGTGCAGAGGCACCTATTGTATCTGTTAGTTTTCTTATTATTAGGGGCCAAGCACCGAAGGTGCAGAGGCACCTATTGTATCTGTTGGTTTTCTTATTATTATTATTATTATTATTCTTCTTCTTCTTCTTCCGCAAATGGAAGTCTATGGCAGCCCTATGAACCGTACATAGGAAAATGATGAAATTTGGCACACTTGTAGTGATGCTAATGAATAGTAATTGGACCAATTTTTGACCCTCTAGGACCAACTCTATAGCGCCACCATCAGTTCAAAAATTCAACATTGAAATGGTTATAACTTTTGAACCCTTTGATCTAGAGACATGAAACTTAGTACACCTGATTCCACTCATCATGCTGATCACAACCAATACCTTACATTAAGACCCCGCCCATAACAGTAGTGGCCATTTTGAAATGTACAGTATTCAGTTATTTCGCTACTCCTCCTTCAAATTTTCTCCAATTTTCTCCAAACATGCACTCAAATGATCTTCAGACTGAGCCGCATAAAAGTACTGTTCCCGATTTTTTTGTTATACTGGAAAAAAAAAGTTATAATGTCGCAAACTTAACGAGGTCCACCCAAAATTGGTTAAGAGGCTGTATCTCGGCCAAAGTTTGATCAATCGAAACGAAAATTGGTACACTTCATCGGAAGTATGTTCTGAGGTCCCATGCCAGAGTTGGGAACAGCGCCACCTACGGGTCATGAGATATGACAAATTGCTATTTTGGCCAATAACTTTTGAACAGTTTGTCAGAAAATCATAATTGTGGTATCTATGGATTCCTTGCATCATGCCGAATCCGTGGATATCGATTTTGCCATGATGGGATGTACCACGTGTCCGCCATTTTGAATTTTGTCATAAATTGCAATATCTTTTAAACTATTTGACATATCAGCACACAATTTGGTAGGGATGACCGACACCATGTCCTAAAGCGACATGAGAAGTTTGATCACAGCGCCACCTAGTGTTCCAGATATATCATTGTTTTTTGAAAAAACGCTTATAACATTTGAAACTATTGTTCAAATTTTGAGTTCTTTATGACATTATGTTCCTTGGTTTATGCCGATTTAGACGATATCTCATTTGTCATTTTCCAACAATGTGACTGGCCGCCATATTGGAGCGAATGTAAAACAGTTTTTTCGCTACTCCTCCTTCAAAATTTGTCCAAAATTGTCCAAAATTTGCTCAAATGATCTTCGGACCGAGCCGCATAAAAGTACTGTTCCCGATTTTTTTGCTATACTGTAATAAAAAAGTTATGATGTCACAAATTTAACAAGGTCAACCCAAAATTGGCTAAGAGGCTGTAACTTGTGAACAGTTTGTCACAAAATCATAAAATTGGTGTCTATCGATTCCTTGCATCATGTCGAATCCGATGATATCTATTTTGCCAGGATTGGATGTACCACATCATAAGCTAAATTAGCATTAAGCTAGCTTAGCATGCTAATCTGGTTAACATGTCACTCATTCTCACACTGAACCCTCTCCTCTGCTGTTTTGAAATTCACGTCCTCTGAGTGGCGCAATCAGCTAAACCATGCATCTCGATTCCCGAACCATTCTGGTCGTGGGTTCGAGTCCCATTTGGGACGACTTTAAAATTGTGTATAAAGTTGTCATTTCAATTCCTTCCGGTTCTGCTCTGCTGTTGGTGCTTAAATGCTAGCTGTGCTTCATTTACATGTATATTCAATTTGTGCTGTTTTTGTTCTTGCGGCTCTGCACTGCTATTGGTGCTTAAATGCTTGATGCGCTGCTGTACTTGCAGTACTTGCTGTACTTGCTGTGCTTGCTGTACTTGCTGTACTTGTTGTACTTGCTGTACTTGCTGTACTTGCTGTGCTTGCTGTACTTGCTGTGCTTGCTGTACTTGCAGCTTGCTGTACTTGCAGTTTGCAGTACTTGTTCTGCTTGAGGTGCCAAGCCTTTCAACTTTGCTGTACTTGTTCTAATTGCGGTGCCAAGCCTTTGAACTTTGCTGTACTTGTTCTAATTGCGGTGCCAAGCCTTTGAACTTTGCTGTAATTGTTCTAATTGCGGTGCCTTGCAGGGCTTGGCCCCGTGTTGCTGCTTGCAGCTATATTTAGGGGCCAAGCACCGAAGGTGCAGAGGCACCTATTGTATCTGTTGGTTTTCTTATTATTATTATTATTATTCCGTGAATGGGAGTCTATGGCAGCCCTATGAACCGTACATAGGAAAATGATGAAATTTGGCACACTTGTAGTGATGCTAATGAATAGTAATTGGACCAATTTTTGACCCTCTAGGACCAACTCTATAGCGCCACCACCAGTTCAAAAATTCAACATTGAAATGGTTATAACTTTTGAACCCTTTGATCTAGAGACATGAAACTTAGTACACCTGATTCCACTCATCATGCTGATCACAACCAATACCTTACATTAAGACCCCGCCCATTACAGTAGTGGCCATTTTGAAATGCACAGTATTCAGTTTTTTCGCTACTCCTCCTTCAAATTTTGTCCAATTTTCTCCAAAAATGCACTCAAATGATCTTCAGACTGAGCCGCATAAAAGTACTGTTCCCGATTTTTTTGTTATACTGGAAAAAAAAAGTTATAATGTTGCAAACTTAACGAGGTCCACCCAAAATTGGCTAAGAGGCTGTATCTCGGCCAAAGTTTGATCAATGGAAACGAAAATTGGTACACTTCATCAGAAGCATGTTCTGAGGTCCCATTCCAAAGTTGGGAATAGCGCCACCTACGGGTCATGAGATATGACAAATTGCTATTTTGGCCAATAACTTTTGAAAAGTTTGTCAGAAAATCATAATTGTGGTATCTATGGATTCCTTGCATCATGCCGAATCCGTGGATATCAATATTGCCATGATGGGATGTACCACGTGTCTGCCATTTTGAATTTTGTCATAATTTGCAATATCTTTTAAACTATTTGAAATTTCTTCACCAAATTTGGTATGGATCATCATTAGCATGGCCCGAAGGTACCTGAGAAGTTTGATCACAGCGCCACCTAGTGTTCCAGAGATATCATTTTTTTTTTTAAAAACGCTTATAACATTTTAAAATATTGTTCAAATTTTGAATTCTTTATGTCATTATGATCCTTGGTTTATGCCGATTCAGACGATATCTCATTTATCATTTTCCAACAATGTGACTGGCCGCCATATTGGAGCGAATGTAAAACCGTTTTTTCGCTACTCCTCCTTCAAAATTTGTCCAAATTTGTCCAAAATTTGCTCAAATGATCTTCGGACCGAGCCGCACAGAAGTACTGTTCCCGATTTTTTTGCTATACTGGAAAAAAAAAGTTATGATGTCGCAAATTTAACAAGTTCGACCCAACATTGGTTCAGAGGCTGTAACTTGTGAACAGTTTGTCACAAAATCATAAAATTGGTGTCTATCGATTCCTTGCATCATGTCGAATCCGAGGATGTCTATTTTGCCAGGATTGGATGTACCACGTAATAAGCTAAATTAGCATTAAGATAGCTTAGCATGCTTATGGAACTTTTTTGTGAACTCATTCTCACACTGAACCCTCTCCTCTGCTGCATTGAAATTCACGTCCTCTGAGTGGCGCAATCGGCTAAACCATGTGTTACAAATCCCGAGCCGTTCCGATTGTGGGTTTGAACCCCGTGTTGGATGAGTATAAAAATTGTGTTGATTCCTGCATTGTTCTAATCTATTGCGCTGCAGCAGCTTGTTTTCATTTCATCCATAAGTACTTCTGAACCTATCTCTTCTTCATGTACATTCTATTTCTGCTCTTTTTTCTCTTCTGGCTCCACATTAGCTAACCATAAGTTACATTAGCATTAAGAGATCTTAGCATGGTTAACTGGTTGAGATGCCAAGTAATTCTTTTGTGTGATTATTGTGTGCTCATTCTTACACTGAAGCATATCCTCTGCAGCTTAAGCGTAAGCTTAACCATGTGCCATGAGCCAAAACCATTGTGTTACAGACATAGTGTCTTTCTGAAAAGTAATCATTAGAATATGATGTGGCACATTCATATAAAGATTCATGCTTGACTTGATTAATGGAACTTTGGCATCTTGGTAAAAAACATATATAAAAAAAAACAATTTTCCCCAATGGTCCTACTAGATGAGTAACAGTCACATCACCCAGAGATTGTGAGTTAGAGTCCTGTCCAACTTTATAAAATTGTTCCTTTATTATCCAGGTAAGCATTGTTTTAATCTTTCTTTTGGTTTTAGAAACATTGTTCATTCTTTCATTCTCGAGTATCCAGAAAGTTTTGTGAAAAAAGGATTGCTATAGCGGTCCTTGACAATCTACTATTCTTGCAATGTAAGCGGTTTTCTTCATATTAATACTTTTTGCCTTTGTGTGTTCATGGTCATGTCAATTTCCTTTTGTGTATTGTGTGTAGTGAGCTAGAGAGTAGAAGGGTGTGATTGGATGTTTGTCATGGTCTAAGTAAACTTAATTTTTTTTAATTAGGCTGGCTTTTATAAATTTCAAGTTAACTACATAAAGCTTTAAACCAAACAAATGCATATATAATAGTTTAACTTTGCCCACTGACAATACTTAAAGTTAAAACATTCAAGTTTGACAACATTTTAACTGTTGTCCTGAAGACAGTCACTTACTAATTTTAATATTTCAAAATAAAAACAACTGTTAAAAAATTATAGCTTACTACAAATTAAATGAAAATTATGTAAATGCTCGATCCACTAAGCTGTTTTATGATGCACTTTTTGTAAAAGACACCAAGTTTGTAGAATCAATTCATATACTAAATATAGTGTCTACATCCATTTAATACAAGTAGAAAATCAAAGACATTAAAATGAAGTATATGGCTACAGAGACAAAGTATATTTCACTCAATTTATTTAAAAAAAAATCTTTATTACTTTATTTAACATGTTGTGCCTTAATACCCCAGTGAGCAAGCCAAAAAGGCGACAGTGGCAAGGAAAAACTCCCATAGATAGCAGTGTGGAACATCATGGACCAAGGGCTGGAGCATAATCAGCGTAGTGGCAAAGGAAGAAACCTTGAGAGGAACCAGACTCAGCAGGGGCAGGCCATCCTCTTTTGGCTGGCACATATTAAAGTAACTATACATAGGCCAAATGTAATACAAGCCATCCATTCAACATTGTTACTGTGGAGATTATGTATTCATTTGTAAAATAACAATTGACTATTGACTGCCTGCATAGGTTTAAAGTTTTTTCAGAACAATTTTTGAATTGATAGTTCAGAAGAATGTTGTTGTCACTATTTCTAGAAGGGGAAAAGAAATAAACCAAATCACAAAAATGATATGTTTTCAGTAACTAGTTTGAATATATGCATTATACATTACCTTTTTTAATCAGTTGTACACTTTAGAGAAGTTAATGCCGCATACAATCTTTTCATTGGTATATGTGAGGAAGTTTTGACTTCAGTGCATTTCAGATATCTGAAAATATTACATTCATTGAACAAAGTGCTATAAGTAAAGTCTTCACATTAAACATTTCACAACTAACATAGCCATGGTCTGTTACCTTTCTGTTTGTGGACATTTGTTTAGGGATATGTGGACTTCAAAATATCAATAGTACGAGTTTCTGCACAAATCTGAAAGTGTACCATTAGATTAATCAGTGCTTGTATAAATGTCCACAACTTAAATTTACTTTAATAATAAAACTTACCGTTTTATCAGTTGTGCGCTTCTTTATAAAAGTTCATGGAGCAGAGGATCTTGTGATGGGTATATGGAGGAAATTATGACTTGGGTGAATTTTAGTAATCTGAAAATATTACATTCATTCAACAAAGTGCTATAAGTGAAATCTTAACATTAAACATTTCATAACGAACATGGACATGGTCTGTTAGCTTACTTTTTGTGGACATTTGTATAGGGATATGTGGACTTCAAAATATCAACAGTAGTTAGAGTTTCTGCACAAATCTGAAAGTGTACCATTAGTAGATTAATCAGTGATTGGATAAATGTCCACAACTTAAATTTACTTCAATACAACTTACTGTCTTAATAGTTGTGCGATTCTTTATAAAAGTTCATGGTGTAGATAATCTTGTGATGGATATATGGAGGAAGTTAGGACTTTGGTGAATTTCAGAAATCTAAAAAATATTACATTCATTCAACAAAGTGCTATAAGTGAAGTTTTCATATTAAACATTTCACAACTAACACAGACATGGTCTGTTAGCTTACCTTTTGTGGACATTTGTATAGGGATATGTGGACTTCAAAATATCAACAGTAGTTAGAGTTGCTGCACAAATCTGAAAATGTACCATTAGATTAATCAGTGTTTGTATAAATGTCCACAACTTAAATTTACTTCAATAAAACTTACTGTTTTATCAGTTGTGCGCTTCTTTATAAAAGTTCATGGAGCAGAGAATCTTGTGATGGGTATATGGAGGAAATTATGACTTCTGTGAATTTCAGAAATCTGAAAATATTACATCCATTCAACAAAGTGCTATAAGTGAAATCTTAACATTAAACATTTCATAACTAACATGGACATGGCCTGTTAGCTTACCTTTTATGGGCATTTGTATAGGGATATGTGGACTTCAAAATATCAACAGTAGTTAGCGTTGCTGCACAAATCTGAAAGTGTACCATTAGTAGATTAATCAGTGCTTGTATAAATGTCTACAACTTAATTTACTTCAATAAAACTTACGGTCTTAATAGTTGTGTGATTCTTTATAAAAGTTCATGGTGCAGATAATCTTGTGATGGATGTATGGAGGAAGTTAGGACTTTGGTGAATTTCAGAAATCTGAAAATATTACATTCATTCAACAAGTGCTATAAGTGAAGTCTTCACATTAAACATTTCACAACTAATATAGACATGGTCTGATAGCTTACCTTTTGTGGACATTTGTATAGGGATATGTGGACTTCAAAATATCAACAGTAGTTAGAGTTGCTGCACAAATCTGAAAGTGTACCATTAGTAGATTATCAGTGCTTGTATAAATGTCCACAACTTAAATTTACTTCAATAAAACTTACCATCTTAATAGTTGTGCGATTCTTTATAAAAGTTCATGGTGCAGATAATCTTGTGATGACATATGGAGGAAATTATAACTTCAGTTCATTCAGAAATCTGCAGAGATTACATACATATAACAAACTGCTTGATGAAAGTGAAGCAGTTTACACAAAAACATATTGCCATTAATGTAGATAATCTGTTAACTGAAATTGACATGCTTTCATTCAAGCTTTGCAGACATAGCTGATCAAAAAAGATATTATTTTTATTTTGTGTGCTTCTATAGAGGAGTTCATGGAGCAGAAAATCTTGTGATGGGTATATGGAGGAATTATGACTTCAGTGTTTCAGAAATCAAAAAAAAAAAAAATTACTGACAAAAAGGTAAGATAACATACAGTTTATAAATCTGAAATTATATTGTTAGTTGATAGTGCCTTAAATATTTTCTTTTTAAACTATTAAAATGTACACAATCATGTCAACTTACCTTTCTATGTGAAGTTTTCTAGATCATTTTTAGATGTTTTCTTGTAATCCTATTAACTTAATTGCATTTTATAAGACAACTGTAGGAATGCAGGCAGTCTTTGTGGATGCTTCCTATGCTGATTGGAAGCATCCAGTGTTGTTTGGATGGCTTAGACTGGCAGAAATTAGATCAAAAACAAATTCAGCTAAAAAACAAAACCATTGTCTAAAATGAAGAAAAATCAAACACAAATTTAATGCATAAAAACTACAAAAACCTTGACTGGATGTAGCTTTGGAGCTCCAGAAAGAAGAGCAATTATGGGAGGTGCTGGTTTGTGCCCGATGAACAATGGATAGAACTTGGTATGGAATGGTCAGGACTGTATAGACCTTGGAATCTCAAGATGTGCGTCACATTGTACGAACAAAAACAGAATAGACAGTGTAATTATATACATTTCTTAGTTCAGCGTGCTGCATAAATCAGACATATTACCTTACATGAGTAAACCTTTCTTGATAGCATACTAGTGGACTTGCAGAAATTACAACAAATGAATCATTTTCTTATTGAAATGATTTGAAATAAATGGTCTAATAACATACCGTTTTCACTTGTGAACTTGAACAGACCTTCATGGACCTCAATCTCAGATTAATTGTAGCAGGGCAGGGGCACAGAAAAGAAAAATGCAGTTATACAGTCTTCATTATGTGTCAGAAATGTCAATTACCTTACTGAAACTAGTATTGCTTCATGGTAACTATAGTAAGTTGAAACAATTTCAATTGTAACATTTTCTGCATCTTTAATATAGACATGGTCTATTAACGTACCCTTTTCAGTTGTAGGACATTGCACATGTTGACTGTATCCATGGACTTCCATTAGTGTCCCAATTGAAGATGATGTTAAGATGTCCTCATTGAAGTCTCCCATAATTACTTTTTTTCCTGGATGTTTTTCCAGCTCAGTAATGACATGTAACAGATTTTGTCGAAACACATCAATTTGATATGAATTAGGCCTGTACAGCAGAGCAGCATTCAAACTGATATGTGGAACTGAGAAGTACAAACATTCCAAATTGCAAGGTTCTGGAATGATGACTTTAAAAAACATGTTTTCACAACAGTAAATAGCAACCCCACCTCCTCGCTGTTGTTTTAAATTACTGAAAAGGGGAGTGCTGTTGTCATAGCACTTAGCTCTTGGATTATGCTTGAAAATAAATCCTGGTATTTGTACTTGGTCTTCAACTTTTAGCCATGTTTCAGTTAAACAAATACAATCTGCATTCATAAGTTGTCTGTGAGCTTGAATATCTTGAACATGAGCTTGAAGACTTTGCACATTCTGAAGAGCAATTGTAAATATACCAGGTGTCTTTGAGAAAGTGTGACTTTCTAATGGAAATTTTGGTATATTTTTCATTGCCAAGTCAATTTGATCATTACAGTATATTACAGACTCCTTGAAGTTTTGAATAATTAGTCCATTGAGAGTTCTCACACGACTCAATGCAACATATGCTTGTCCTGAAGTAAAGATCTTGTCAAGGGATACGACAGCTTTATCTACTGTGAGCCCTTGGACTTTGTGAACAGTGCATGCCCATGCCAGTCTAAGTGGAAATTGGCGCCTTAATCCACCGTTGGTTGTGACTTGATCTTCTTGAACTTCAATTACTGTAGAATTTTGGGAAAATCTATGTCGTTGGTTTGATCTCTGAATTTTTCCCACATTTGGATCATCAAATTCCACATGAATGGCTGATGGAAAGTCATCATCATAATCATCGTCGTCCTGTTTTTGACTTCTGCTAATATGGACAACTGTACCAAATGCTCCATTCACAAGTCCATCCGAAACATTAATATTTTTCTTTAACATAACTCTTGCTCCAACACCCAAGGAAACACATTTAGCCAAACAGGAGTTGAAAACGGTTAAATGAAATCCAACTTTTTTTTCAATCCTTCCAGTTTTTGGATTTCTCTCAAAGTCTTGAGCTCGAATACTGATTGCCTCAGGACAAACCTCATTTAGTCTCTGAATATTGTATTCATCAACCTCTTTATTTGTAGGAAATATATGAACATCACCGCATTCTTCTCCTGTTTCACGTTGCTTCAACATGTTGATGTCACCTGAGCTTAGAGGTTCATTCTTTTTACGAACTCTCAGACGATTTAAGGTTTCAGCAAAAGTTACATCTTGTTGCCGAACAACTTCAGTTAATTCAGCAATTTCAAAGTGGTTTTCCCAAAGGTTCACTCCTTTTGTATCAGCATAGAGTGGAGTTCCTTTGACAGGCGGCAGCTGATAAAAATCTCCTACAGCTACAAGACTTACTTTTCCAAAGAGGGAGTAATCACCAGTTTGTTTGATTTGTCTCAATCTCCCATGAACATATGACAAAAGGTGATGGTCAACCATGGATACTTCATCAATAATCAAAATCTGCAAACATCCAAGTTTGGAACGCAGAGAATTGATTTTGTCATCACTTAGTGGTTGATATGGCAGTTTGACATTAGCACCAATTGAAAAAGTGTGGTGTATGGTAGCAGCGCCAATGTTGTATGCAGCTACTCCAGTTGATGCACATAAAATCACACTCCGCTCATCAGGGTTGTCAGACAGCTGAGACAAGAGTCTAGAAGATTCATAGCATATTGCTTTGATTAAATGGCTTTTTCCTGTGCCTGCTCCACCAGTAACAAACAAGCGAAACGGTTCAGGATTTTCTCCATGCAGTTTTTGTAAACACCAGTCGCGAACTTTGTAAAATATTGCAGACTGTTTAGCATTTAATGATCTTAGTAAACCCAATGCTTCATCTCGAGACATTGCAGCATTACTGTTCTCAATTGTGAATGCAGTTCGAGGGTTCGCTACAAGATCTGGAATAAGTGTGTCAGAATCATCTTCTTCAGGAAGTACGTTATTCTTCTTTAGCTCGATACATTCATGGCGCTCCTTCTCTGTTTCAGGACACAATGCAGCCCAAGCATCTTCCAAATCAACACCCAGCTCCAAAACCTGTTGAGCTCGGTCCATTTCATCGCTGTCCTTTTCAAACAGTGCTCGATTAGAATCAACAATAGATTTTACTTCAGTCACATTACTTCCGCATTTCACAGCACCATTGTTGTAGAAATCCTCATAAGTGTGGAACTTCTCAGGCTTCAGCTGGTAATCTTCATAATGTGGTAAAAAAAGTTGTAGCAGTGAATGATAGTACTTCTCAGGATCTTTTGTTGGTGAAAATCTTGGATACCTTATTACTGCAGGTTCAGTTCGAGTTCTTCTTATCATATAACCACAATTGTTGTCAAGCTTGATCACATTTTCTTTGTTTTGTGAAGATAGCTCAGATGTTGACAATATCCTGTATTCTGAACAAAAACTGCCCAGACACAGAATCTCAAAATGTTCTGTTTTTGGTCTACTCTTGTATCGGTCAACCAAACTATTCATCCAAAAATTCTCTTCACCACAATGGTCATCTTTGTTTTGGAGAACACGCAAAGGCAAACTCATCTTCACAGGATCAGTTCCAATTGGAATAAACTGGACTTTGCGAGAGCATTCTTTCAAGTGCATACCTGTTAGGCGATACACTGCCTCTTGTGCTGAAACTTCTCTGTTGTGTAGATATACACTTCCCAACATTTTTAATGATGATCTTGCTTCAAGATTTCCATTCATAGCTTCATTTTGTGCACGTTGCAACAACAGTCCCATTTCTTGTTCTGCTTTTGTGATGTAACTAATAATATAAACCACTACAGAGTAAGCATCTGTGACATACTGGATATCCATGTTGCCTTGCCATGCACGCAATAAATGAGGGTTATATTGATTTACCCAAACATCTTTTGGACTTCGTTTCAAGACGACACTTTTCTTTTTAGAACATTTCTTGTACGCCTTCTCAAACACAGCTTGATTAATTCCAATGGATTGGAAAAAGGCATCTGTTGAATCAAAATTGACTTCAGATTCTGTTAACGCAGTTTTGATTTTCTTCAGAATTGCACTTGCAGTCTCATTTCCATCATTGCCTTTCAAGTCATCTCGTATAGCTCTTGTTATAAAGGTGCGGCTAGATGGAGGCCGTGGAAAATTAAATCTACACACTGTGTTTTTCTTCCGGCATGTCTTGGAATGTCTTCTGCTGTGCTTTTGAACACTGTTCACAGTCTCATAAAGTTCTGCGTCATCATCTCCTGGTGTCTCACAAGTGATATAATGATCTATGAAAGCAGCAACCAAAGCATCACTGTCTTCGTTGTCTTCATTTAACTTTGGAGCATTTTCAACCCAAAACAGACAATGAACATGAGGAGATCCACGCTGTTGAAACTCTACACGATAGAAGTAGTCTTTGATCTTTCCAATAGGTTGAGCAGGTGACATAATGACATCCTTCAAAAAACAATGCCATCTATAATCAAACATCCTTGCAGCAGTGACTGGGTTTCGTCGAATTAGTCCACATTTCTCAGACCAGTCAAGCTCATCAACACTGACATTTTTCTGTTCTTGCTCCAGGATGGTGTTGATCATTTCAGGCCATCTGAGATCAGCAGAGCTAAAGGATGCAAAGAAAGTTGGAATACCTAGTTGTCTTATGAGAGCAAAAAGGTCTTTTTGAGTCGATTGCCAATAGGGTGGCGTTCCACGGACTGGTCTCAAAAATTTGTATCCTTCATCATAATTCAATATTTTAGCTAACGACTCTGGGTTTGTCAGCATATCCGAGGTTACTCCTTGCAACAACCTCTTGTCCGACCCTTTTCGCAAAGCAATAGAAACATTAGATACAATTTGATCCAACTCCGACATGTATTGTGCATAGAAAATAAAGTCTGTACTCCGTGCAAAACGTCCATCTGCGTTGAGGATTCTTGCATTCAAGTATCGTGACAGTGTGATCTTTCTTTCTCTCTCATCATGGAATGTTGGACCACCAGTTGGAAAGAGAACAGGAAAACATTTTGCTTCATTGCTTTTATCAGACAGTAATTTAACAGGACTGTTACCTTCAGCTGGTGCCACATTTAATACATCTTGAAAGTGCTGATCAATTACTTCTGAACCAAGATCGACAGGTTGTAAACATGTGTCTGACAAAAGACCACTCTGCTCTTTGATGTAAGTCAAGTCTTCCTCTGGCTGTTCTTCAGTATCATTTTCCTCTTCACTCTTTTCAACGTCAGCTTGTTCCTCCATTTCTTCAGCAACATTCTCTTCTGGTTCATTCAAAGAGTTGATCCATTGTTCATTAATCTCCACATCCTTGTACCATTTATTGCACCTGATCAAACGTCGCAGAGCATTTCTAACACGATCAGTGTGAACATGCTTGTACTCATAATGCCCTTTGTAGGTTAACTTGCGCTTCAGTTTTATCCTTATCATCTTGTCATCACATTCATTTCGTGGAAGAATATTTGACACATCTGCAGTATTTACAGGAACACACACCACCGGTCCATGGCAGCCATTTTGTTTTCCACGGGGAAGACAGAGTAACTTCAAAAAAGGAATATTACGTGCCACAAGATGTTGTTCCAAAGAGTTAAGACACTTTAGTTGATTTGGAATGTCCACCAAATGCATATTGTTAGCAACACTCTCTTCAGGCAGTTTTCCACTGATAATTTTTCGATGACAGGTTGGACAAATCCACAATTTGCACCTTGGAGAAAAACCAGAAGTATTATGACATTTTTCATCACAAACATGCACATACCTCAGGGTGATGCATCTTCTTGCCAAAGCAGCAATTTTGTCTCCTTTGTCTTCATAGCATTCTGGTTTGCATTCAGTAACCTGCTTTCTGAAAAGTAAACGGTGACAAACACAGCACACAAACTCTGGACCTCTACTCACTTCTTGACGAAAACCAGCAATGGCAACACCAATGTCTTTCTGTTTTTCCCTTTTTTTTGCATATACCTCACAGCCTTTTTGTATTTTACTGAAATGAAAGTTTACATCTTTGTGATATTTTGTCTTAGAATACTCACGCACTCTTACTTTAAAGTCCAGGTTTTGAAGATATTTCTTCTTGGAATACTCACGTACTCTTGTGTTAAAGGCCAGGTTTTGAAGATATTTCCTCTTGGAATACTCACGCACTCTTGTGTTAAAGGCCAGGTTTTGAAGATATTTCTTCTTGGAATACTCACGCACTCTTGTGTTAAAGGCCAGGTTTTGAAGATATTTCTTCTTGGAATACTCACGTACAGTTGCCTGAAATGAGACATTATTTTTATATTTCATCTGAGAATACTGGCAAACATGTTTCTGAAACTGAACATCACGGTATTTTGTTTTGGCATGGGCAATTTTATTCTGTCTGAAATCAATGTCACTATCATACTTGGACTTCTCATACTTCCATTGTTTCTGTCTCTTGGTCTCTTGGTCACATTCTGCAGCGTCACTTACCTTCCTTTTACGCAGACATAGCATTCTCACCTCATTTGAAGTAGCATTCCCACACTTTGCTGCGCAAATGTCTTGATCTCTGTGCTTGACACATGTCACAACTTCATAATGATTACCATTACAGTTTTTCAAATATATTGCATTGTTTACAATTACCTCTCCAGTAGGTTTGTGTGCATTCCACCGGCCATCATTAAAAGTCATTATTGTTGTTTTAAATAGATCAGCAGAAGCAAAGATGTCAATTTCAGTGACCCATGACCCAGAATAATAGACTCTAGATTGTATCAAGTAGTCCTCTACTGAAGTATACTCACTTCTCACATACCTCTCAAATATTGAAGCGTTCATTTTCAGGTGTTTGACAACTGCACGGCGAATCTTCAAATGTTTGTCCTCACTTCCACAAATCGCATATGCCAGTGATCTGAAAAAGCAGTTACCATCTGGTTTGATACTCTTTGTCTGACACGGACCTGCAATGGGACCAAAGTTTGTTGCAACATCACAGTCACTGTTATCATTTGTCAAAAGCAAAAGTTCACATAAAGCTTGCTGATCTCTAACAGTCAAGAGAGAAAAAAATATTTCTGGAATTGAAACATCAGTAATAATTATGTCATCTACAACATTTTCAACATGAGATTTTTCAACCCGTTTCTCAGAGACCTGCTCATCCTGCTTTTTTCTTCTCCCCCTTTTTCCTTTACTCGGCAATACATTACACACCGGCTGTGACATGGGAACATTATTGCTTGTATTTTGAACTTCAACCTCAGGTAATTGAAAGTCAGGTGACCTTACCTCAGTCGTCACAGATTTGCATACCTTAGGTTTGCGTTTTAAGACTTCACTGTAAAGTGCTTTACCAGAAGAGCATGGAAAACTGCTGCGGTCTGCCTCCAGCGAGTGGGACTTCGTAACCCATTTCTCTGATAGTTCATACTGATTTTTACTTCTCCCCCTTTTTCCTTTACTCGGCAACACATTACACACTGGTTGTGGCATGGGAACATCAGTGCTTGTATTTTGAACTTCAGCCTCAGGTGATTGAAAGACAGATGACCTTACCTCAGTCGTCACAGATTTGCATACCTTAGGTTTGCGTTTTAGAACTTCACTGTAAAGTGCTTTACCAGAAGAGCATGGAAAACTGCTGCGGTCTGCCTCCAGCGAGTGAGAAACTTCAGCATCTGCATGAGCAAAAACTCCAGTTATCTCAAATCGTGGCGCAATTACCCCAAATGACTGTGCCATCTCATTAATGTAGTTATACAAAGATTCTATGGTGCTGTGATAAGCAACACAACTTGTCTCTGTCATGTTAGCATGAGAATCAACAAAGGCATACCATGAGCCCTCCTTAATAACTGCACATGTGTTGGCACAAATACATAAAAGGAAAGCATCAGCACTCAATAGAGCTCGCTGAAGAGCTACATCAACTGGCATGGCCACATTCCTTAAGGATTCATCATAGTCATCAACATTAACAAATCCAGTGAGAGACTCTGCATATTCTATGGAAAAGACAGTATTACCCAGCACATGTCTCCTTGGTAATTCATGGACAGCAATGTAATGCCTACCCATGACTTCCCGGTCATTTATGTTACCCTGGTTTCGTAAAGATTCATAAAGGCGTGTTCCTGCAACCAATACACCATTGAGATCTTGTGTTGTCCAGGTCAACACGTTCTTCATCTTGCTCATCAACACTGCTATCAGACTGATGGCACCACACTGTCTGCCACGTGAATTTCCAAAGCGGGCATCACCTTGATGAAAGGAACCTTTCAGTAATGGTTTCTGTAGAAATTCAACACATGCAGGTAAAGTATTCAAAGCATTTTCATGTAAAGTTCTGTACATTTTAAAGTTTTGTTCAGAGTTCTGTGGAGGTAACTGGGTTTTTGACTGGGTTTTTGACTGGGTTTTTGACTGGGTTTTTGACTGGGTTTTTGACTGGGTTTTTGACTGGGTTTTTGACTGGGTTTTTGACTGGGTTTTTGACTGGGTTTTTGACTGGGTTTTTGACTGGGTTTTTGACTGGGTTTTTGACTGGGTTTTTGACTGGGTTTTTGACTGGGTTTTTGACTGGGTTTTTGACTGGGTTTTTGACTGGGTTTTTGACTGGGTTTTTGACTGGGTTTTTGACTGGGTTTTTGACTGGGTTTTTGACTGGGTTTTTGACTGGGTTTTTGACTGGGTTTTTGACTGGGTTTTTGACTGGGTTTTTGACTGGGTTTTTGACTGGGTTTTTGACTGGGTTTTTGACTGGGTTTTTGACTGGGTTTTTGACTGGGTTTTTGACTGGGTTTTTGACTGGGTTTTTGACTGGGTTTTTGACTGGGTTTTTGACTGGGTTTTTGACTGGGTTTTTGACTGGGTTTTTGACTGGGTTTTTGACTGGGTTTTTGACTGGGTTTTTGACTGGGTTTTTGACTGGGTTTTTGACTGGGTTTTTGACTGGGTTTTTGACTGGGTTTTTGACTGGGTTTTTGACTGGGTTTTTGACTGGGTTTTTGACTGGGTTTTTGACTGGGTTTTTGACTGGGTTTTTGACTGGGTTTTTGACTGGGTTTTTGACAGAGTTTGAAGCAGAGCTTGAAGCAGAGTTTTTGTCAGAATTTTTGTCAGAATTTTTGTCAGAATTTTTGTCAGAATTTTTGTCAGAATTTTTGTTTTCAGCCATTTTTTTACGAGGAAGCCGCAAAACCTCGGCTCGACTTGTTTTAAGAGGGAGCTGTGCAGCCTCTGCCTGACTTGTTTTAAGAGGAAGCGGTTCAGCCTCTGTTTGCCCTTTTTTAAGAGGAAGTGGTGCAGCCTCTGCCATTTTTTTAAGAGGAAGCGGCCGAACCTCTGCTTCACTTGTTTTAAGAGGAAGCGGTGCAGCCTCTGCCTTTTTTTCAAGAGGAAGCGGCGGAACCTCTGTATTTGCACACCGTTGTGCAAGCCTCTTGGCTATGCGGGCCCTTTTCTTAGGTCGTGGCATCTGTAAATATAAACAAAAAGATTTTTATGTATACTTGCGTAACTCAAGTTGCCAGTTTTACAAAACACCCAAAAATATTTCACTGCATTACACTATAATGATTTTCTAGCCATTTTCACATAGAAATATAATTCTGAAATCAATAAGCATTTAATTAAGATAAATAAAATATTTGATATGCACGTATGTGAATATACATATAAATATATATTTAATTTGGCTTGTGAAAGTCAACTTACTGAAATGCTATTTAAACTTAATATTATTAGTATTCTTTTTCTGAGACTTAAATTTCTTACTACTACTCCTCCTAGAGCTTTAACTTCACATACTCCAAACTCGGCACGGACACTCAAACTGTTCTGACTCGAGTTTTTCAGACTGATCGGACTTACGGTTTTGCTAAAACCCATTGACTTAACATTGTGGAATCTTCACATTTTCAAACTGCCCAACTGTCAAAAATTCAAATCTAAATACTTTGAAGCCCTAGACTCAATCAAACTGCCATTCTATACACTATATGAGCTATTGAGACTCATTTAAACTAATACACTCATCTATATACAGAGGCGTAGGTTTGATTTTGAAATTGGTGGGGACGGGGACATCAATTTTAGGGCTGGGTATCGATTCACATGTTCAATTTCGATTCGAAAGCTCTCAGATTGATTCAATTTTGATTCTCGATTCGATTTTCAATTTCGATTCTTGATTCCTGATTTGATTCTTGATTATATTCTTTGACTATAATGAATATAGATGTAATACAAATCCTATATTTATAAAAAAAAAAAAAAAGAACAGTGGACATAAGTTTACTAGTGGTTAATTAATACAAATAAATTAAGAGCCACAAACCTGTATACACAGTAAAACTCTTTATTTTAGGTACACTAGCTTATACACTAAATGCATACAATGAATGGACAGGATTTTGATGCTAATTTAAGACATAACCGACTGTCTTTACGAGGTTACTAACCAAGACAGTATTGACATAATTTTGCGTGTTTTTAACTGTTACAGTAAAGCGATATAATCCAGTGATAAAACTTTTGTTTCTGGCGAGCTGTTTGTGAGGCGGATTTAGGCTTTATTAACGTGCACGCAGTGAAAGACATCTCTGAGAGTGCGCGAGCACAGCATGGTTTAACATTGCTTGAATGTTTAAACTGGTAAAATCAATGATAAACTTTAGTTACGGTGCAATGCTGGCCCGATTGTGCAAGTGAATATTCAGCGCTTGCCTAGTGCTGAGAGAGAAGACGCAGCACCACCGCGAGTCCTTAATATGGAAAAAAATAGAAAGAATCGATTTTGAATCGACCACATTTTAAAAAACGATTAATCGAAAAATCTATTTTTTTTGCCCTGCCCTAATCAATTTATAAATATATTTTAAGTTTTGATCGAAATTATTGCTAGGGATATATCAGGGTCACTGGATATTGGTAGGGACACGTCCCTAGCGTCCCTACTAAATTCTACGCCCCTGTCTATATATGACACTTATCTATCTAATCTTAAACTCTTAAACTCATAATAAATTAATAAACTCTAAACCCGAACTCTTAGACTCATTTAAACTTATAAATTCTAGCTCATAAACTCTAAATTCATAAACTCATACTCTTATAAACTCTCATAAAACTATTAAACTCATAAATTAATAAACTCTGGACACTTACTCATTTAAACTCATAAACTCTAAATTCACACACCATAGCAACCAGTTACAGCACCCTAGCAACTGTAGGCCGTACTAAATAGCGATGATTTCTCAGAAACTTGTAATATACCACATTTGAAAAGGCTGACAGGCTCTGTAAGAAAATACCTCACAGTGGAGTAAAAGTTGCACCCCTGGGGGGCAGGAGCAGCCCAAAGTTGACTTACTATGGTGTAGGACAGCCCATGACATGCAACTGCCTAGTAACACCATAGCAACCACCCAGAACACCCTATCAACCCCCTAGCAACACCATAGCAACCACACAGAATACCCTACCAACCGCTTAACACCATAGCAACAACCCAGAACACCCTAGCAACCGCCTAGCAATACCCTAGAAACCACCCAAAACCTCCTAGCAACCACCTAGCAACACCCTAGCAACACCCTAGCAACACCCTAGCAACACCTTAGCAACCCACTAGAAACACTGTAGCAACTTTAAATTACTTGAAACTATACTTTTACACTTTAAACTGTTAAATTTCAAACTAATTTAAACTTTAGACTAATTTAAACTAATTTAACTTTAAACTACTTTAAAATTCAAACTAATTTAAAATTTAGACTATTTTAAACTATAAACTAATTTACACTATAAACTACTTTAAACTTTAAACTAATTTAAACTATAAACTAACTTTAACTTAAAACTTTCTGTTCCAAACTTTCACAAGTCAACTTAAAATTTGTCTCGACGAACTTTGTCTAGTTTATTATTATCATTATTATAAAACAGACATTAAGTTATATTATTAAACAAACATTCAGATTGTCTTATTAACCAAGTATTAATTGTAGCAGACATGTGCAGTGCACCTGCACAAACATTAAATAAATAGTTTGTCCAAAATCAACATCACGTGCCTATTCAATTTCAAAATTCAACATACTTTAACAAAGTAATGTAAAAAATTTACATTAAAATTGTGCTAAACTTTTTAACCAAACTTATTTAAAGCACTATCACCATTGCATACTTTTTAGCATGAACAGGGCTATTAATATTAAATGTTTGTAGAAAGCATGTGGCAGCCCTTCATGAGAGCAGCCATTTTGTCAACATTCATTCAAAACACACATAATTAAGATGTCTAAAATACTTTCAACAACCTAACTCTTAGTTTCATACAGAAGAATTGGAACAGCACACTGATATAATTTCAAATGAGATTGCTTAATCTATGACCTGCTTAAACTCACCTTGTCAAGAAACACAGAAACAAGTCTCCTTGTTTGCCAGCCTTATAAACCTCACTAATTACTCCACTTAATTACACTAATTGCATTACACTAATTACACCACTTAACCAATCATTAATAATTATTATTTTTACACTGAAGCCTCTCCTCTGCAGCGTTCCATTTCAGCATCCTCTGAGTGGTGTGAGCTGTTGACCCACATGCTACAAACCCTGAGCCCTTCTTGATCATGGGTTCAAATCCCGTGTGACACATGACCACACTACAAAAAATATTCCTCTCATTAAGGTGATTGCAAACAATAAAAAGCATTAAGACTTAACCCTTTACATTACTGCACATTTAGAAAAAGTACAGTTTTCAGTTCTTTGCTACTTCTCATTCAACGTTAGATAAATTCCTACAAAAAATAGAGCAGATGATCTTCCATCTGAGCAACACAGAAACGTATATTTATGTTTATCTTCATTCAATAATTATGATGTCACAACTTTAACAAGGTCAACCCAAAATTGCTTCATTGCAGTTCAATATTCTTAGTAGTACCAAAAGTCCAGAATTGTAAGATTCTTACAAGAACCTGTTAATCTTAATGTTGTAAAATAATATTTTATTGATCTATATACTGCATCTTGGACTAACTTTATTTGTTAAAGGTGCAGGACAACCACCTAACAGTGAATCACAATAATATCAACTAAACTCATTAAACGTAACATGCTGTCCATTTAAATACTAAATCTTCATTTTGAGTTGATTCTCATTTGAACTATGGAACTTCTACATCTATGGAAACACATGACTTCCCAGGGGCTCAATGAGTGACAGGCATATGACCCAGAGATTGTGGGTTCAAGTCCTTTGTCTTACAACTTTATAAAGTTGTGTCATTTCAATTTCTTTATCATACTGAAACGCGTTGTACTATTCTTTCTTCCTATTAAATACAACGTGTGTTTCATTTATATGCAAAGTCTTTATTTTGAGTTCATTCTCTTTTTTACTACTGAACCTCGGCAGCTGGATGATCTCATTTCTTTTGTGAGGTAAGAAGTTAATGAGTAAGAATACTTTGGTTATTAAAGTTTCTTTTAAAGTTTTGAAAGCAAAGTATTTTTAAGTACTTTTTGAACCCATGGAACCATTGAAGGCTTGGCCCCGTAAGGCTGCTTGCAGCTTTAATCTTATTATTATTATTATTCCGTGAATGGGAGTCTATGGCAGCCCTATGAACCGTAAGTAGGAAAATGATGAAAATTGGCACACTTGTAGTGATGCTAGTGAATAGTAATTGGACCAATTTTTGACCCTCTAGGACCAACTCTATAGCGCCACCACCAGTTCAAAAATTCAACATTGAAATGGTTATAACTTTTGAACCCTTTGATCTAGAGACATGAAACTTAGTACACCTGATTCCACTCATCATGCTGATCACAACCAATACCTTACATTAAGACCCCGCCCATTACAGTAGTGGCCATTTTGAAATGTACAGTATTCAGTTTTTTCGCTACTCCTCCTTCAAATTTTGTCCAATTTTCTCCAAACATGCACTCAAATGATCTTCAGACTGAGCCGCATAAAAGTACTGTTCCCGATTTTTTTGTTATACTGGAAAAAAAAAAGTTATAATGTCGCAAACTTAACGAGGTCCACCCAAATTAGGCTAAGAGGCTGTATCTCGGCCAAAGTTTGATCAATCAAAACGAAAATTGGTACACTTCATCAGAAGCATGTGTTGAGGTTCCAATGCAAAGTTGGAAATAGCGCCACCTATGGGTCATGAGATATGAACAATTGCTATTTTGACCAATAACTTTTGAACAGTTTGTCAGAAAATCATAATTGTGGTATCTATGGATTCCTTGCATCATGCCGAATCCGTGGATATCGATTTTGCCATGATGGGATGTACCACGTGTCCGCCATTTTGAATTTTGTCATAAATTGCAATATCTTTTAAACTATTTGACATATCAGCACACAATTTGGTAGGGATGACCGACACCATGTCCTAAAGCGACATGAGAAGTTTGATCACAGCGCCACCTAGTGTTCCAGATATATCATTGTTTTTTGAAAAAACGCTTATAACATTTGAAAATATTGTTCAAATTTTGAGTTCTTTATGACATTATGTTCCTTGGTTTATGCCGATTTAGACGATATCTCATTTGTCATTTTCCAACAATGTGACTGGCCGCCATATTGGAGCGAATGTAAAACAGTTTTTTCGCTACTCCTCCTTCAAAATTTGTCCAAAATTGTCCAAAATTTGCTCAAATGATCTTCGGACCGAGCCGCATAAAAGTACTGTTCCCGATTTTTTTGCTATACTGTAATAAAAAAGTTATGATGTCACAAATTTAACAAGGTCAACCCAAAATTGGCTAAGAGGCTGTAACTTGTGAACAGTTTGTCACAAAATCATAAAATTGGTGTCTATCGATTCCTTGCATCATGTCGAATCCGACGATATCTATTTTGCCAGGATTGGATGTACCACGTTATAAGCTAAATTAGCATTAAGCTAGCTTAGCATGCTTATCTGGTTAACATGTCATGGAACTTTTTGTGAACTCATTCTCACACTGAAACCTCTACTCAGCAGGCTGGTGAACGTGCATGAGTGATTAGCTCAACGTGTTACACCACGGATCCCGATGTTCAGCGTCGTGGGTTCGCCACTCAGTGTGACATGTGCCCAGACCGCATGAGGTACTGTGGCAGGAAAAGATGCAGAAGTTGCATCTGTTCCAGGCATTGTGCATAAGAATGATCTCATCTGAAGCTGCCACACACAACATGCAGTGCTTTTACGTCCAATTCATTGTTGTTCTTCTTCCAGAAGGGTAGTCAATGGCAGCCCTATGAACCACAAGTTAGAAAATTGGCACACTTGTAGTGATGGTAATGAGTAGTAATCTGACCAATTTTGGATGATTTAATCTAAACTTTTTAAATACAAAATGTTCTCCATTTACTTCAAAATTCTTAATTTTGACTTGATTCTCTCTTGAAAATATTGAATTTCGGCAGCTGTGTAGATGCATGTCTGGCAAGTGGCTCAACGAGATGAGTGACAGGCATCTAACCCATAGATAGTGGGTTCGAGTCCCGTGTGGGACAACTTTAAAATTGTGTATTATGAAATTAATTGATTATGAAACACTTGTAGTGAGTAGTCCAACGTGTGATCAGATGATCTTTGGACCGAGCTGCACAGAAATGATGAACAGGTTTTTGATAGTAGCCCCCATACCAAAGATCTTCCTCTCTGCAGTTGACCTAGCCTGTGTTTGTTGCCTTATCTTAGTTAGCTTAGCATACTAATTGGTTAGCATGCTAGCCAGATGCCATTCTTTCTAATGTGGCTCTTCAGTTATCAGGCTAAACCATAAGGCTTTAAGTGGTGGACAAGTTGCTTCTGTTCCAGGTGAAGGAGCTAGTAGAATAGAACACACAGATAATTTATTTAAAAATTCTTCATTTTGAGTTGCTTCTCACTTGAACTATGGATCTTCTGCATCTTGGCCAAAACACAACTTCCAAGTGGTGCAATGAGATGAGTGACAGATATCTGACCCAGAGATAGTGGGTTCAAGCCCCATGTGGGACAACTTTAATTTAAAAAAAAAAATGTGTTAAGTTGTCATTTCAATTCCTTTATTATCCAGATAAGCATTGTTGTAATCTTTCTTTTGGGATTAGAAATGTGTTTTTGTTCATTCTATGTTGATTCTTACCTGAAGTCTTAAATATCCAGAAAGGTTTGTGAACAAATGAGCAGTCATTGACTTTCAACTATTCTAATTGCATTGTAAGCAGTTACATAAATTGGTTGTTTTCTTCCTATGTATAGTCGTATCCTCTTTTTTTTTTTGCCTCCATGTGTTAATTCTCAACTTCATATATGTGTTTGTGCATTGTGTGTAAAGTAGTGAACTGGAGAGCAGAAGGGTATGATAAGATGTTTGTGGTGGTCTAGGTAAACCTCTATTTTTTTAAATTGTGCTGCCTTTTTTACATTTCAAGTTAAATACATAAAGCTTCAAACAGAACACAAATGCCTATTCAATTGATCAACCACTGGCAACATTTTATTGCAAAGTATATAGTAAAGAATACTTTCAATTCCATACAAGAAATGGTTTGACCAACTCCACAATATTAACTGATCTGACATTAAACATTTGAATGTGTACATATGCATATCTTTTAATTATTTTAAGTCCCATAAACATTAGACTTACTTAGTGACTTGAATATCAGTTTTTCCTTCTCGTCATGTGGACAATAAATAAAAGTAATTTTATCATAATAGTAAACCATAAAATCACATTAAAATACATGAACATTTTTGTATTATCTAACATTAAGAATTGTTTTAAAAAATAAATTGTAATTGTAAATAGAAGTTAATTAGTTACTACATGAATGTTAAATTACTAATAGTTACTATTCTAACAGTACATTATTTGGATCAACATCAATTAGTTGAGGTATATTGCCAAAAAGACTAGTAAAAGCTAACCTAAAGAATTTACATAATGTATACAATTATTTATTCTCAAATAAGCAACAAAATATCATTACACATCAAACAATACACTATCATTATACACAGAGCTGCACTCCAGGTTTATTGCTGCTCCTGATGCTTTGAATATTTTCCCAAAACAATCAGAGTAAAGCTTAATTAAGTTCAAGAGGCTTCATTTCTCCATCCCTAAAAGGCATTATACAAGTAAATTTACCTTTCAATTATTTCCAGCAGACTTTCAGATCCATTTCTTGCCTCCACTAAACCAAGCTTCCCAATTCTAAAATGATTAACTCAGCAATTTGATGAATGTATTACTAATTCCTGCAATCACCCTAATTGAATCGTTTGTTAATTGCATACCAAGCATTGTCAATTTCTGTTCTAGTAGGCCTAATCTACTATAAATCACACCACTTGCAAACCTCTTTTTTCATGCAACAGCAAAAATGAACAAATATTTAAATGGACCAGAGACCAGTGAATCTGACAACTGCATTTATGTTTACATTCATGCAGTTTCCAGAGTGCAACTGTCTAGAACAAACTCAAAGTTTTTTAATGCAACTTTGCAAACAGGTCGCAGTGAATATCACCAAGCTGTCATCTTTGCGCACGAAAAACATCAAACTTGGACAACATTAGCATTAAATCGGACAGCGGTTAAACTGTCAAACATAACAAAAAAGCCAAGTAAGTGGTAGTCTAGCTATTTAATCCTGTTTTCTATCTGATAAACTTTCAGTAATCGTATTCCTTTCAAATTCATTGTACAAACAAGCCCATATCAATTCTCACTTTTTTCATTCTTTAGGCCTCAATAATTCTGAATATTTCATTCAGTGTGATCGGAGTACTGCTGTGGAAGTCGCAACATCTACATTTCCCCACAAACCACCAAAAGAGATAGAAAAACTCACTGTAGAAGAAGCAAAAACTCTGGGATCACGACAATTGGTAAGCTGTTTTTTTTTCAACCTTCTCACTGTGTAAATAGCCTACAGGGTTGTTTACTTGTTGTAGTAATGCTCTGGAGAGTAGTACAATCACATATATTAGCCCTCTGTAGATTGTGCAAAATCGTTTTTATGGGGAGAAAAACATTTTAAAGTAGCCTGACGTTCAAAAAAATGCTAAAATGTGAAAGATTTTTCAGATGCACAGGCAAAGATTACTCTGCTTCTCAGTTATCTTTGCTAGATGCTTTACAAACATGATTAATGCGTTTCAAATTGGTTAATGTGTGGAAAAGTTTGGCTATTTCCTCTTCTTATGACCACAACAGCAGTTGTATACATTTCCCTTGTAATCATGTTTATTGATGTATATTTTTGATTGTACATGTACGATTTTCTTTAAATTTTCAGATCACTAAAATATCTGCAACAGTATGCAAGCTAAACAACGCAACTACTGTAAAGGCCTGGGGTACAGACTGTGAGATCCAAGAATGTTCCTTGCAAGATCCATCTGGAGAAATTCAACTTACTCTTTGGGAAAACCAAGTTTCAAAACTGCAACTAGGTAACTCCTACACCTTTACCAATCTTAAAACTAGACTGTACAACAGCCTTAAGAGCCTCACAACAACCCTGAAAACAACCATGGAACCTATTGCACAGGACCAAGTTTTCCCACCTGGTCAAGGCCCTAAAATCAGTAAAGAACCCTCTCTACCTAATACAGTGGTGAAACAAAAGCCAATAGGGGTGCAAATAAACATTAAAAAACAATGTCCAAAATGCCACAAATCACAAGAACAATTCAACATCAAACAGCAATTTCACCGTTGCCCGACTTGCAAAATTCTACGGAACACAAAAAGCTATATAACAAAATGCAATGGAATAATTGAGATAAATCAAGACAGTCAAATAACTTCTCTTACGGTTTCGAACTCAACTTTGTCAAAATTCATAGCACCAGAACTTGAACTGTCAACTTGTGATTCACAAGATATAGAAGAACTCTTTCTATCCTCCGATGAACTGACTTTAACATATAATAACTGTTTGGAAGTCACCAATATTGAAAACGCTTCATCCGCTCATCCCAGTGATGAGGATTTATTTGAAGTGAATATCGATGAAATCAACCCTGTCCTCTGTGTCACAGAGACACAAAGCACTCCAGAACCCAAGTCTCCAGTTAAAAGACCATCTGAGCCAACAACGCCTCCTATTACACCAGCTAAAAAACCTTTGACTAAGAAGAGTGCTGTAAAAATAATACAAAAATGACTTTGTATTGAAATGCACAACTAAGATGGTTGTGTGTGTGTGTGTGTATATATATTGAAATGATGGTATTGGTGTTTTTTTTTTTTTTTTTTTTTTTAATGAATGGCAAATATTGATTTAAGTCATGTTTTCTATTGAAATTAGGTTAATTTTGTCCATTATGTTCTGAAATGCTACTGATTGATTTTTATTTCATTTTTATGGCAAAGCTTTGTTAAATGTTGTTTAATGTATTTTTTTTTTTATTAAAACAAATGTGTGTCAATTCTTGGAATATGTGACCTTTATTGCATGGGCTTATCTTGCATTTGGAAAGTTGCGTGCATTCTTCTAGCCATTCTTAACTAGGCACTAAGTTTAGTTTCACAAACCATACTGGGAAAAGCAAGTAGTGTAACCATAAGTGTCATTGTGAATAACTAAAGAAACGGTTGGTATTCTGTTCTGTAAAGATTTAAATATGCAACAATGGTGCTTTAAAATCACTTCAAAGGCCCCCTCTAATTTGCTTACTTTATCCAATGTGCTAAATGGTATTTAAACTAAAAATAATCGTTATTTTTAATTCACATTTTTATCACCTCTCACAATATTGTTTCTAGGCAGCATAAAAAAAAAAACTTAATTGTACAAGACATTATCAAAGGTGACTGTCAAAGTAATGTACTTGTAGCAAAAATATAGGTTACAGTTGCATATGGCAGTTAACCCATGTAATTCCAATTTCTTTTCCCTGAGATAACATGTATGAATACATAAGGATATTAAACAATCTTTAACAATTACGTCAAAAATATATCTCAAAATCCATACAAAAAACTTGATTATTCGTCAGGTCACAATTGTGACCATTAGTAGAACAAAGGGAGGCTAGGTATATGGTGTTAATGGATTTATAAACTGACAAACTTCTACAGTTTAAAGACCAGGTTCAATAATTGTTTTAAGCTTTAGTTAATAGTGTTGTATTACATCAAAGACACACCATGCAAAATTTCCATTTGTCAAACAGTGACCCCTAGAGTTGCTGTGGAGTACTTGTATTTTTTCTGAATATTAACTTAATGAACTAATATCTAATATGCCCATGACAATTTAGAAACTGAAAATAGAACATAAAAATATGTATTAGATCTAATATAACAAAATTACAAGATTATAAAATGCATTGCGTGAATTCTTGTTTAAAGAGAAGTGTTTAATCTACAATTAAACTAGGAATGTTTGACAGAATAGTGAATATTATCAGGAAACCTGCTCCAGACTTTAGGACCCACATGCAAAAACAAAACATTCTCTCCTTTAGTGCAGTTCAATATCCTAAGTAGTACCAAAAGTCCAGAATTGTAAGATTCTTACAAGAACCTGTTAATCTTAATGTTGTAAAATAATATTTTATTGATCTATATACTGCATCTTGGACTAACTTTATTTGTTAAAGGTGCAGGACAACCACCTAACAGTGAATCACAATAATATCAACTAAACTCATTAAACGTAACATGCTGTCCATTTAAATACTAAATCTTCATTTTGAGTTGATTCTCATTTGAACTATGGAACTTCTACATCTATGGAAACACATGACTTTCCAGGGGCTCAATGAGTGACAGGCATATGACCCAGAGATTGTGGGTTCAAGTCCTTTGTCTTACAACTTTATAAAGTTGTGTCATTTCAATTTCTTTATCATCCTGAAACGCATTGTACTATTCTTTCTTCCTATTAAATACAACGTGTGTTTCATTTATATGCAAAGTCTTTATTTTGAGTTCATTCTCTTTTTTACTACTGAACCTCGGCAGCTGGATGATCTCATTTCTTTTGTGAGGTAAGAAGTTAATGAGTAAGAATACTTTGGTTATTAAAGTTTCTTTTAAAGTTTGGAAAGCAAAGTATTTTTAAGTACTTTTTGAACCCATGGAACCATTGAAGGCTTGGCCCCGTAAGGCTGCTTGCAGCTTTAATTATTATTATTATTATTCCGTGAATGGGAGTCTATGGCAGCCCTATGAACCGTACATAGGAAAATGATGAAATTTGGCACACTTGTAGTGATGCTAATGAATAGTAATTGGACCAATTTTTGACCCTCTAGGACCAACTCTATAGCGCCACCACCAGTTCAAAAATTCAACATTGAAATGGTTATAACTTTTGAACCCTTTGATCTAGAGACATGAAACTTAGTACACCTGATTCCACTCATCATGCTGATCACAACCAATACCTTACATTAAGACCCCGCCCATTACAGTAGTGGCCATTTTGAAATGTACAGTATTCAGTTATTTCGCTACTCCTCCTTCAAATTTTGTCCAATTTTCTCCAAACATGCACTCAAATGATCTTCAGACTGAGCCGCATAAAAGTACTGTTCCCGATTTTTTTGTTATACTGGAAAAAAAAAAGTTATAATGTCGCAAACTTAACGAGGTCCACCCAAAATTGGCTAAGAGGCTGTATCTCGGCCAAAGTTTGATCAATCGAAACGAAAATTGGTACTCTTCATCGGAAGCATGTTCTGAGGTCCCATGCCAAAGTTGGGAATAGCGCCACCTACGGGTCATGAGATATGACAAATTGCTATTTTGGCCAATAACTTTTGAACAGTTTGTCAGAAATTCATAATTGTGGTATCTATGGATTCCTTGCGTCATGCCGAATCCGTGGATATCGATTTTGCCATGATGGGATGTACCACGTGTCCGCCATTTTGAATTTTGTCATAAATTGCAATATCTTTTAAACTATTTGACATATCAGCACACAATTTGGTAGGGATGACCGACACCATGTCCTAAAGCGACATGAGAAGTTTGATCACAGCGCCACCTAGTGTTCCAGATATATCATTGTTTTTTGAAAAAACGCTTATAACATTTGAAAATATTGTTCAAATTTTGAGTTCTTTATGACATTATGTTCCTTGGTTTATGCCGATTTAGACGATATCTCATTTGTCATTTTCCAACAATGTGACTGGCCGCCATATTGGAGCGAATGTAAAACAGTTTTTTCGCTACTCCTCCTTCAAAATTTGTCCAAAATTGTCCAAAATTTGCTCAAATGATCTTCGGACCGAGCCGCATAAAAGTACTGTTCCCGATTTTTTTGCTATACTGTAATAAAAAAGTTATGATGTCACAAATTTAACAAGGTCAACCCAAAATTGGCTAAGAGGCTGTAACTTGTGAACAGTTTGTCACAAAATCATAAAATTGGTGTCTATCGATTCCTTGCATCATGTCGAATCCGACGATATCTATTTTGCCAGGATTGGATGTACCACGTTATAAGCTAAATTAGCATTAAGCTAGCTTAGCATGCTTATCTGGTTAACATGTCATGGAACTTTTTGTGAACTCATTCTCACACTGAAACCTCTACTCAGCAGGCTGGTGAACGTGCATGAGTGATTAGCTCAACGTGTTACACCACGGATCCCGATGTTCAGCGTCGTGGGTTCGCCACTCAGTGTGACATGTGCCCAGACCGCATGAGGTACTGTGGCAGGAAAAGATGCAGAAGTTGCATCTGTTCCAGGCATTGTGCATAAGAATGATCTCATCTGAAGCTGCCACACACAACATGCAGTGCTTTTACGTCCAATTCATTGTTGTTCTTCTTCCAGAAGGGTAGTCAATGGCAGCCCTATGAACCACAAGTTAGAAAATTGGCACACTTGTAGTGATGGTAATGAGTAGTAATCTGACCAATTTTGGATGATTTAATCTAAACTTTTTAAATACAAAATGTTCTCCATTTACTTCAAAATTCTTAATTTTGACTTGATTCTCTCTTGAAAATATTGAATTTCGGCAGCTGTGTAGATGCATGTCTGGCAAGTGGCTCAACGAGATGAGTGACAGGCATCTAACCCATAGATAGTGGGTTCGAGTCCCGTGTGGGACAACTTTAAAATTGTGTATTATGAAATTAATTGATTATGAAACACTTGTAGTGAGTAGTCCAACGTGTGATCAGATGATCTTTGGACCGAGCTGCACAGAAATGATGAACAGGTTTTTGATAGTAGCCCCCATACCAAAGATCTTCCTCTCTGCAGTTGACCTAGCCTGTGTTTGTTGCCTTATCTTAGTTAGCTTAGCATACTAATTGGTTAGCATGCTAGCCAGATGCCATTCTTTCTAATGTGGCTCTTCAGTTATCAGGCTAAACCATAAGGCTTTAAGTGGTGGACAAGTTGCTTCTGTTCCAGGTGAAGGAGCTAGTAGAATAGAACACACAGATAATTTATTTAAAAATTCTTCATTTTGAGTTGCTTCTCACTTGAACTATGGATCTTCTGCATCTTGGCCAAAACACAACTTCCAAGTGGTGCAATGAGATGAGTGACAGATATCTGACCCAGAGATAGTGGGTTCAAGCCCCATGTGGGACAACTTTAATTTAAAAAAAAAATGTGTTAAGTTGTCATTTCAATTCCTTTATTATCCAGATAAGCATTGTTGTAATCTTTCTTTTGGGATTAGAAATGTGTTTTTGTTCATTCTATGTTGATTCTTACCTGAAGTCTTAAATATCCAGAAAGGTTTGTGAACAAATGAGCAGTCATTGACTTTCAACTATTCTAATTGCATTGTAAGCAGTTACATAAATTGGTTGTTTTCTTCCTATGTATAGTCGTATCCTCTTTTTTTTTTTGCCTCCATGTGTTAATTCTCAACTTCATATATGTGTTTGTGCATTGTGTGTAAAGTAGTGAACTGGAGAGCAGAAGGGTATGATAAGATGTTTGTGGTGGTCTAGGTAAACCTCTATTTTTTTAAATTGTGCTGCCTTTTTTACATTTCAAGTTAAATACATAAAGCTTCAAACAGAACACAAATGCCTATTCAATTGATCAACCACTGGCAACATTTTATTGCAAAGTATATAGTAAAGAATACTTTCAATTCCATACAAGAAATGGTTTGACCAACTCCACAATATTAACTGATCTGACATTAAACATTTGAATGTGTACATATGCATATCTTTTAATTATTTTAAGTCCCATAAACATTAGACTTACTTAGTGACTTGAATATCAGTTTTTCCTTCTCGTCATGTGGACAATAAATAAAAGTAATTTTATCATAATAGTAAACCATAAAATCACATTAAAATACATGAACATTTTTGTATTATCTAACATTAAGAATTGTTTTAAAAAATAAATTGTAATTGTAAATAGAAGTTAATTAGTTACTACATGAATGTTAAATTACAAATAGTTACTATTCTAACAGTACATTATTTGGATCAACATCAATTAGTTGAGGTATATTGCCAAAAAGACTAGTAAAAGCTAACCTAAAGAATTTACATAATGTATACAATTATTTATTCTCAAATAAGCAACAAAATATCATTACACATCAAACAATACACTATCATTATACACAGAGCTGCACTCCAGGTTTATTGCTGCTCCTGATGCTTTGAATATTTTCCCAAAACAATCAGAGTAAAGCTTAATTAAGTTCAAGAGGCTTCATTTCTCCATCCCTAAAAGGCATTATACAAGTAAATTTACCTTTCAATTATTTCCAGCAGACTTTCAGATCCATTTCTTGCCTCCACTAAACCAAGCTTCCCAATTCTAAAATGATTAACTCAGCAATTTGATGAATGTATTACTAATTCCTGCAATCACCCTAATTGAATCGTTTGTTAATTGCATACCAAGCATTGTCAATTTCTGTTCTAGTAGGCCTAATCTACTATAAATCACACCACTTGCAAACCTCTTTTTTCATGCAACAGCAAAAATGAACAAATATTTAAATAGACCAGAGACCAGTGAATCTGACAACTGCATTTATGTTTACATTCATGCAGTTTCCAGAGTGCAACTGTCTAGAACAAACTCAAAGTTTTTTAATGCAACTTTGCAAACAGGTCGCAGTGAATATCACCAAGCTGTCATCTTTGCGCACGAAAAACATCAAACTTGGACAACATTAGCATTAAATCGGACAGCGGTTAAACTGTCAAACATAACAAAAAAGCCAAGTAAGTGGTAGTCTAGCTATTTAATCCTGTTTTCTATCTGATAAACTTTCAGTAATCGTATTCCTTTCAAATTCATTGTACAAACAAGCCCATATCAATTCTCACTTTTTTCATTCTTTAGGCCTCAATAATTCTGAATATTTCATTCAGTGTGATCGGAGTACTGCTGTGGAAGTCGCAACATCTACATTTCCCCACAAACCACCAAAAGAGATAGAAAAACTCACTGTAGAAGAAGCAAAAACTCTGGGATCACGACAATTGGTAAGCTGTTTTTTTTTCAACCTTCTCACTGTGTAAATAGCCTACAGGGTTGTTTACTTGTTGTAGTAATGCTCTGGAGAGTAGTACAATCACATATATTAGCCCTCTGTAGATTGTGCAAAATCGTTTTTATGGGGAGAAAAACATTTTAAAGTAGCCTGACGTTCAAAAAAATGCTAAAATGTGAAAGATTTTTCAGATGCACAGGCAAAGATTACTCTGCTTCTCAGTTATCTTTGCTAGATGCTTTACAAACATGATTAATGCGTTTCAAATTGGTTAATGTGTGGAAAAGTTTGGCTATTTCCTCTTCTTATGACCACAACAGCAGTTGTATACATTTCCCTTGTAATCATGTTTATTGATGTATATTTTTGATTGTACATGTACGATTTTCTTTAAATTTTCAGATCACTAAAATATCTGCAACAGTATGCAAGCTAAACAACGCAACTACTGTAAAGGCCTGGGGTACAGACTGTGAGATCCAAGAATGTTCCTTGCAAGATCCATCTGGAGAAATTCAACTTACTCTTTGGGAAAACCAAGTTTCAAAACTGCAACTAGGTAACTCCTACACCTTTACCAATCTTAAAACTAGACTGTACAACAGCCTTAAGAGCCTCACAACAACCCTGAAAACAACCATGGAACCTATTGCACAGGACCAAGTTTTCCCACCTGGTCAAGGCCCTAAAATCAGTAAAGAACCCTCTCTACCTAATACAGTGGTGAAACAAAAGCCAATAGGGGTGCAAATAAACATTAAAAAACAATGTCCAAAATGCCACAAATCACAAGAACAATTCAACATCAAACAGCAATTTCACCGTTGCCCGACTTGCAAAATTCTACGGAACACAAAAAGCTATATAACAAAATGCAATGGAATAATTGAGATAAATCAAGACAGTCAAATAACTTCTCTTACGGTTTCGAACTCAACTTTGTCAAAATTCATAGCACCAGAACTTGAACTGTCAACTTGTGATTCACAAGATATAGAAGAACTCTTTCTATCCTCCGATGAACTGACTTTAACATATAATAACTGTTTGGAAGTCACCAATATTGAAAACGCTTCATCCGCTCATCCCAGTGATGAGGATGTATTTGAAGTGAATATCGATGAAATCAACCCTGTCCTCTGTGTCACAGAGACACAAAGCACTCCAGAACCCAAGTCTCCAGTTAAAAGACCATCTGAGCCAACAACGCCTCCTATTACACCAGCTAAAAAACCTTTGACTAAGAAGAGTGCTGTAAAAATAATACAAAAATGACTTTGTATTGAAATGCACAACTAAGATGGTTGTGTGTGTGTGTGTATATATATTGAAATGATGGTATTGGTGTTTTTTTTTTTTTTTTTTTTTTTTAATGAATGGCAAATATTGATTTAAGTCATGTTTTCTATTGAAATTAGGTTAATTTTGTCCATTATGTTCTGAAATGCTACTGATTGATTTTTATTTCATTTTTATGGCAAAGCTTTGTTAAATGTTGTTTAATGTATTTTTTTTTTTATTAAAACAAATGTGTGTCAATTCTTGGAATATGTGACCTTTATTGCATGGGCTTATCTTGCATTTGGAAAGTTGCGTGCATTCTTCTAGCCATTCTTAACTAGGCACTAAGTTTAGTTTCACAAACCATACTGGGAAAAGCAAGTAGTGTAACCATAAGTGTCATTGTGAATAACTAAAGAAACGGTTGGTATTCTGTTCTGTAAAGATTTAAATATGCAACAATGGTGCTTTAAAATCACTTCAAAGGCCCCCTCTAATTTGCTTACTTTATCCAATGTGCTAAATGGTATTTAAACTAAAAATAATCGTTATTTTTAATTCACATTTTTATCACCTCTCACAATATTGTTTCTAGGCAGCATAAAAAAAAAAACTTAATTGTACAAGACATTATCAAAGATGACTGTCAAAGTAATGTACTTGTAGCAAAAATATAGGTTACAGTTGCATATGGCAGTTAACCCATGTAATTCCAATTTCTTTTCCCTGAGATAACATGTATGAATACATAAGGATATTAAACAATCTTTAACAATTACGTCAAAAATATATATCAAAATCCATACAAAAAACTTGATTATTCGTCAGGTCACAATTGTGACCATTAGTAGAACAAAGGGAGGCTAGGTATATGGTGTTAATGGATTTATAAACTGACAAACTTCTACAGTTTAAAGACCAGGTTCAATAATTGTTTTAAGCTTTAGTTAATAGTGTTGTATTACATCAAAGACACACCATGCAAAATTTCCATTTGTCAAACAGTGACCCCTAGAGTCGCTGTGGAGTACTTGTATTTTTTCTGAATATTAACTTAATGAACTAATATCTAATATGCCCATGACAATTTAGAAACTGAAAATAGAACATAAAAATATGTATTAGATCTAATATAACAAAATTACAAGATTATAAAATGCATTGCGTGAATTCTTGTTTAAAGAGAAGTGTTTAATCTACAATTAAACTAGGAATGTTTGACAGAATAGTGAATATTATCAGGAAACCTGCTCCAGACTTTAGGACCCACATGCAAAAACAAAACATTCTCTCCTTTAGTGCAGTTCAATATCCTAAGTAGTACCAAAAGTCCAGAATTGTAAGATTCTTACAAGAACCTGTTAATCTTAATGTTGTAAAATAATATTTTATTGATCTATATACTGCATCTTGGACTAACTTTATTTGTTAAAGGTGCAGGACAACCACCTAACAGTGAATCACAATAATATCAACTAAACTCATTAAACGTAACATGCTGTCCATTTAAATACTAAATCTTCATTTTGAGTTATTTCTCATTTGAACTATGGAACTTCTACATCTATGGAAACACATGACTTCCCAGGGGCTCAATGAGTGACAGGCATATGACCCAGAGATTGTGGGTTCAAGTCCTTTGTCTTACAACTTTATAAAGTTGTGTCATTTCAATTTCTTTATCATACTGAAAAGCATTGTACTATTCTTTCTTCCTATTAAATACAACGTGTGTTTCATTTATATGCAAAGTCTTTATTTTGAGTCCATTCTCTTTTTTACTACTGAACCTCGGCAGCTGGATGATCTCATTTCTTTTGTGAGGTAAGAAGTTAATAAGTAAGAATACTTTGGTTATTAAAGTTTCTTTTAAAGTTTGGAAAGCAAAGTATTTTTAAGTACTTTTTGAACCCATGGAACCATTGAAGGCTTGGCCCCGTAAGGCTGCTTGCAGCTTTAATTAGGGGCCAAGCACCGAAGGTGCAGAGGCACCTATTGTATCTGTTAGTTTTCTTATTATTATTCTTCTTCTTCTTCTTCCGCAAATGGAAGTCTATGGCAGCCCTATGAACCGTACATAGGAAAATGATGAAATTTGGCACACTTGTAGTGATGCTAATGAATAGTAATTGGACCAATTTTTGACCCTCTAGGACCAACTCTATAGCGCCACCACCAGTTCAAAAATTCAACATTGAAATGGTTATAACTTTTGAACCCTTTGATCTAGAGACATGAAACTTAGTACACCTGATTCCACTCATCATGCTGATCACAACCAATACCTTACATTAAGACCCCGCCCATTACAGTAGTGGCCATTTTGAAATGTACAGTATTCAGTTATTTCGCTACTCCTCCTTCAAATTTTGTCCAATTTTCTCCAAACATGCACTCAAATGATCTTCAGACTGAGCCGCATAAAAGTACTGTTCCCGATTTTTTTGTTATACTGGAAAAAAAAAGTTATAATGTCGCAAACTTAACGAGGTCCACCCAAAATTGGCTAAGAGGCTGTATCTCGGCCAAAGTTTGATCAATCGAAACGAAAATTGGTACACTTCATCGGAAGCATGTTCTGAGGTCTCATGCCAAAGTTGGGAATAGCGCCACCTACGGGTCATGAGATATGACAAATTGCTATTTTGGCCAATAACTTTTGAACAGTTTGTCAGAAAATCATAATTGTGGTATCTATGGATTCCTTGCATCATGCCGAATCCGTGGATATCGATTTTGCCATGATGGGATGTACCACGTGTCCGCCATTTTGAATTTTGTCATAAATTGCAATATCTTTTAAACTATTTGACATATCAGCACACAATTTGGTAGGGATGACCGACACCATGTCCTAAAGCGACATGAGAAGTTTGATCACAGCGCCACCTAGTGTTCCAGATATATCATTGTTTTTTGAAAAAACGCTTATAACATTTGAAAATATTGTTCAAATTTTGAGTTCTTTATGACATTATGTTCCTTGGTTTATGCCGATTTAGACGATATCTCATTTGTCATTTTCCAACAATGTGACTGGCCGCCATATTGGAGCGAATGTAAAACAGTTTTTTCGCTACTCCTCCTTCAAAATTTGTCCAAAATTGTCCAAAATTTGCTCAAATGATCTTCGGACCGAGCCGCATAAAAGTACTGTTCCCGATTTTTTTGCTATACTGTAATAAAAAAGTTATGATGTCACAAATGTAACAAGGTCAACCCAAAATTGGCTAAGAGGCTGTAACTTGTGAACAGTTTGTCACAAAATCATAAAATTGGTGTCTATCGATTCCTTGCATCATGTCGAATCCGATGATATCTATTTTGCCAGGATTGGATGTACCACGTCATAAGCTAAATTAGCATTAAGCTAGCTTAGCATGCTAATCTGGTTAACATGTCACTCATTCTCACACTGAACCCTCTCCTCTGCCGTTTTGAAATTCACGTCCTCTGAGTGGCGCAATCAGCTAAACCATGCATCTCGAATCCCGAACCATTCTGGTCGTGGGTTCGAGTCCCATGTGGGACGACTTTAAAATTGTTTATAAAGTTGTCATTTCAATTCCTTCCGGCTCTGCTCTGCTGTTGGTGCTTAAATGCTAGCTGTGCTTCATTTACATGTATATTCAATTTGTGCTGTTTTTGTTCTTGCGGCTCTGCAGTGCTATTGGTGCTTAAATGCTTGATGCGCTGCTGTACTTGCAGTACTTGCTGTGCTTGCAGTACTTGCTGTACTTGCTGTGTTTGCAGTACTTGCTGTACTTGCTGTGTTTGCTGTACTTGCAGTACTTGCTGTACTTGCAGCTTGCTGTACTTGCAGTTTGCAGTACTTGTTCTGCTTGCGGTGCCAAGCCTTTGAACTTTGCTGTACTTGTTCTAAATTGCGGTGCCAAGCCTTTGAACTTTGCTGTACTTGTTCTAATTGTGGTGCCAAGCCTTTTAACTTTGCTTTAATTGTTCTAATTGCGGTGCCAAGCCTTTGAACTTTGCTGTAATTGTTCTAATTGCGGTGCCTTGCAGGGCTTGGCCCCGTGTTGCTGCTTGCAGCTATATTTAGGGGCCAAGCACCGAAGGTGCAGAGGCACCTATTGTATCTGTTAGTTTTCTTATTATTATTATTCTTCTTCTTCTTCTTCCGCAAATGGAAGTCTATGGCAGCCCTATGAACCGTACATAGGAAAATGATGAAATTTGGCACACTTGTAGTGATGCTAATGAATAGTAATTGGACCAATTTTTGACCCTCTAGGACCAACTCTATAGCGCCACCACCAGTTCAAAAATTCAACATTGAAATGGTTATAACTTTTGAACCCTTTGATCTAGAGACATGAAACTTAGTACACCTGATTCCACTCATCATGCTGATCACAACCAATACCTTACATTAAGACCCCGCCCATTACAGTAGTGGCCATTTTGAAATGTACAGTATTCAGTTATTTCGCTACTCCTCCTTCAAATTTTGTCCAATTTTCTCCAAACATGCACTCAAATGATCTTCAGACTGAGCCGCATAAAAGTACTGTTCCCGATTTTTTTGTTATACTGGAAAAAAAAAGTTATAATGTCGCAAACTTAACAAGGTCCACCCAAAATTGGCTAAGAGGCTGTATCTCGGCCAAAGTTTGATCAATCGAAACGAAAATTGGTACACTTCATCGGAAGCATGTTCTGAGGTCCCATGCCAAAGTTGGGAATAGCGCCACCTACGGGTCATGAGATATGACAAATTGCTATTTTGGCCAATAACTTTTGAACAGTTTGTCAGAAATTCATAATTGTGGTATCTATGGATTCCTTGCGTCATGCCGAATCCGTGGATATCGATTTTGCCATGATGGGATGTACCACGTGTCCGCCATTTTGAATTTTGTCATAAATTGCAATATCTTTTAAACTATTTGACATATCAGCACACAATTTGGTAGGGATGACCGACACCATGTCCTAAAGCGACATGAGAAGTTTGATCACAGCGCCACCTAGTGTTCCAGATATATCATTGTTTTTTGAAAAAACGCTTATAACATTTGAAAATATTGTTCAAATTTTGAGTTCTTTATGACATTATGTTCCTTGGTTTATGCCGATTTAGACGATATCTCATTTGTCATTTTCCAACAATGTGACTGGCCGCCATATTGGAGCGAATGTAAAACAGTTTTTTCGCTACTCCTCCTTCAAAATTTGTCCAAAATTGTCCAAAATTTGCTCAAATGATCTTCGGACCGAGCCGCATAAAAGTACTGTTCCCGATTTTTTTGCTATACTGTAATAAAAAAGTTATGATGTCACAAATTTAACAAGGTCAACCCAAAATTGGCTAAGAGGCTGTAACTTGTGAACAGTTTGTCACAAAATCATAAAATTGGTGTCTATCGATTCCTTGCATCATGTCGAATCCGACGATATCTATTTTGCCAGGATTGGATGTACCACGTTATAAGCTAAATTAGCATTAAGCTAGCTTAGCATGCTTATCTGGTTAACATGTCATGGAACTTTTTGTGAACTCATTCTCACACTGAAACCTCTACTCAGCAGGCTGGTGAACGTGCATGAGTGATTAGCTCAACGTGTTACACCACGGATCCCGATGTTCAGCGTCGTGGGTTCGCCACTCAGTGTGACATGTGCCCAGACCGCATGAGGTACTGTGGCAGGAAAAGATGCAGAAGTTGCATCTGTTCCAGGCATTGTGCATAAGAATGATCTCATCTGAAGCTGCCACACACAACATGCAGTGCTTTTACGTCCAATTCATTGTTGTTCTTCTTCCAGAAGGGTAGTCAATGGCAGCCCTATGAACCACAAGTTAGAAAATTGGCACACTTGTAGTGATGGTAATGAGTAGTAATCTGACCAATTTTGGATGATTTAATCTAAACTTTTTAAATACAAAATGTTCTCCATTTACTTCAAAATTCTTAATTTTGACTTGATTCTCTCTTGAAAATATTGAATTTCGGCAGCTGTGTAGATGCATGTCTGGCAAGTGGCTCAACGAGATGAGTGACAGGCATCTAACCCATAGATAGTGGGTTCGAGTCCCGTGTGGGACAACTTTAAAATTGTGTATTATGAAATTAATTGATTATGAAACACTTGTAGTGAGTAGTCCAACGTGTGATCAGATGATCTTTGGACCGAGCTGCACAGAAATGATGAACAGGTTTTTGATAGTAGCCCCCATACCAAAGATCTTCCTCTCTGCAGTTGACCTAGCCTGTGTTTGTTGCCTTATCTTAGTTAGCTTAGCATACTAATTGGTTAGCATGCTAGCCAGATGCCATTCTTTCTAATGTGGCTCTTCAGTTATCAGGCTAAACCATAAGGCTTTAAGTGGTGGACAAGTTGCTTCTGTTCCAGGTGAAGGAGCTAGTAGAATAGAACACACAGATAATTTATTTAAAAATTCTTCATTTTGAGTTGCTTCTCACTTGAACTATGGATCTTCTGCATCTTGGCCAAAACACAACTTCCAAGTGGTGCAATGAGATGAGTGACAGAAATCTGACCCAGAGATAGTGGGTTCAAGCCCCATGTGGGACAACTTTAATTTAAAAAAAAAATGTGTTAAGTTGTCATTTCAATTCCTTTATTATCCAGATAAGCATTGTTGTAATCTTTCTTTTGGGATTAGAAATGTGTTTTTGTTCATTCTATGTTGATTCTTACCTGAAGTCTTAAATATCCAGAAAGGTTTGTGAACAAATGAGCAGTCATTGACTTTCAACTATTCTAATTGCATTGTAAGCAGTTACATAAATTGGTTGTTTTCTTCCTATGTATAGTCGTATCCTCTTTTTTTTTTTGCCTCCATGTGTTAATTCTCAACTTCATATATGTGTTTGTGCATTGTGTGTAAAGTAGTGAACTGGAGAGCAGAAGGGTATGATAAGATGTTTGTGGTGGTCTAGGTAAACCTCTATTTTTTTAAATTGTGCTGCCTTTTTTACATTTCAAGTTAAATACATAAAGCTTCAAACAGAACACAAATGCCTATTCAATTGATCAACCACTGGCAACATTTTATTGCAAAGTATATAGTAAAGAATACTTTCAATTCCATACAAGAAATGGTTTGACCAACTCCACAATATTAACTGATCTGACATTAAACATTTGAATGTGTACATATGCATATCTTTTAATTATTTTAAGTCCCATAAACATTAGACTTACTTAGTGACTTGAATATCAGTTTTTCCTTCTCGTCATGTGGACAATAAATAAAAGTAATTTTATCATAATAGTAAACCATAAAATCACATTAAAATACATGAACATTTTTGTATTATCTAACATTAAGAATTGTTTTAAAAAATAAATTGTAATTGTAAATAGAAGTTAATTAGTTACTACATGAATGTTAAATTACAAATAGTTACTATTCTAACAGTACATTATTTGGATCAACATCAATTAGTTGAGGTATATTGCCAAAAAGACTAGTAAAAGCTAACCTAAAGAATTTACATAATGTATACAATTATTTATTCTCAAATAAGCAACAAAATATCATTACACATCAAACAATACACTATCATTATACACAGAGCTGCACTCCAGGTTTATTGCTGCTCCTGATGCTTTGAATATTTTCCCAAAACAATCAGAGTAAAGCTTAATTAAGTTCAAGAGGCTTCATTTCTCCATCCCTAAAAGGCATTATACAAGTAAATTTACCTTTCAATTATTTCCAGCAGACTTTCAGATCCATTTCTTGCCTCCACTAAACCAAGCTTCCCAATTCTAAAATGATTAACTCAGCAATTTGATGAATGTATTACTAATTCCTGCAATCACCCTAATTGAATCGTTTGTTAATTGCATACCAAGCATTGTCAATTTCTGTTCTAGTAGGCCTAATCTACTATAAATCACACCACTTGCAAACCTCTTTTTTCATGCAACAGCAAAAATGAACAAATATTTAAATAGACCAGAGACCAGTGAATCTGACAACTGCATTTATGTTTACATTCATGCAGTTTCCAGAGTGCAACTGTCTAGAACAAACTCAAAGTTTTTTAATGCAACTTTGCAAACAGGTCGCAGTGAATATCACCAAGCTGTCATCTTTGCGCACGAAAAACATCAAACTTGGACAACATTAGCATTAAATCGGACAGCGGTTAAACTGTCAAACATAACAAAAAAGCCAAGTAAGTGGTAGTCTAGCTATTTAATCCTGTTTTCTATCTGATAAACTTTCAGTAATCGTATTCCTTTCAAATTCATTGTACAAACAAGCCCATATCAATTCTCACTTTTTTCATTCTTTAGGCCTCAATAATTCTGAATATTTCATTCAGTGTGATCGGAGTACTGCTGTGGAAGTCGCAACATCTACATTTCCCCACAAACCACCAAAAGAGATAGAAAAACTCACTGTAGAAGAAGCAAAAACTCTGGGATCACGACAATTGGTAAGCTGTTTTTTTTTCAACCTTCTCACTGTGTAAATAGCCTACAGGGTTGTTTACTTGTTGTAGTAATGCTCTGGAGAGTAGTACAATCACATATATTAGCCCTCTGTAGATTGTGCAAAATCGTTTTTATGGGGAGAAAAACATTTTAAAGTAGCCTGACGTTCAAAAAAATGCTAAAATGTGAAAGATTTTTCAGATGCACAGGCAAAGATTACTCTGCTTCTCAGTTATCTTTGCTAGATGCTTTACAAACATGATTAATGCGTTTCAAATTGGTTAATGTGTGGAAAAGTTTGGCTATTTCCTCTTCTTATGACCACAACAGCAGTTGTATACATTTCCCTTGTAATCATGTTTATTGATGTATATTTTTGATTGTACATGTACGATTTTCTTTAAATTTTCAGATCACTAAAATATCTGCAACAGTATGCAAGCTAAACAACGCAACTACTGTAAAGGCCTGGGGTACAGACTGTGAGATCCAAGAATGTTCCTTGCAAGATCCATCTGGAGAAATTCAACTTACTCTTTGGGAAAACCAAGTTTCAAAACTGCAACTAGGTAACTCCTACACCTTTACCAATCTTAAAACTAGACTGTACAACAGCCTTAAGAGCCTCACAACAACCCTGAAAACAACCATGGAACCTATTGCACAGGACCAAGTTTTCCCACCTGGTCAAGGCCCTAAAATCAGTAAAGAACCCTCTCTACCTAATACAGTGGTGAAACAAAAGCCAATAGGGGTGCAAATAAACATTAAAAAACAATGTCCAAAATGCCACAAATCACAAGAACAATTCAACATCAAACAGCAATTTCACCGTTGCCCGACTTGCAAAATTCTACGGAACACAAAAAGCTATATAACAAAATGCAATGGAATAATTGAGATAAATCAAGACAGTCAAATAACTTCTCTTACGGTTTCGAACTCAACTTTGTCAAAATTCATAGCACCAGAACTTGAACTGTCAACTTGTGATTCACAAGATATAGAAGAACTCTTTCTATCCTCCGATGAACTGACTTTAACATATAATAACTGTTTGGAAGTCACCAATATTGAAAACGCTTCATCCGCTCATCCCAGTGATGAGGATTTATTTGAAGTGAATATCGATGAAATCAACCCTGTCCTCTGTGTCACAGAGACACAAAGCACTCCAGAACCCAAGTCTCCAGTTAAAAGACCATCTGAGCCAACAACGCCTCCTATTACACCAGCTAAAAAACCTTTGACTAAGAAGAGTGCTGTAAAAATAATACAAAAATGACTTTGTATTGAAATGCACAACTAAGATGGTTGTGTGTGTGTGTGTATATATATTGAAATGATGGTATTGGTGTTTTTTTTTTTTGTTTTTTTTTTAATGAATGGCAAATATTGATTTAAGTCATGTTTTCTATTGAAATTAGGTTAATTTTGTCCATTATGTTCTGAAATGCTACTGATTGATTTTTATTTCATTTTTATGGCAAAGCTTTGTTAAATGTTGTTTAATGTGTTTTTTTTTTATTAAAACAAATGTGTGTCAATTCTTGGAATATGTGACCTTTATTGCATGGGCTTATCTTGCATTTGGAAAGTTGCGTGCATTCTTCTAGCCATTCTTAACTAGGCACTAAGTTTAGTTTCACAAACCATACTGGGAAAAGCAAGTAGTGTAACCATAAGTGTCATTGTGAATAACTAAAGAAACGGTTGGTATTCTGTTCTGTAAAGATTTAAATATGCAACAATGGTGCTTTAAAATCACTTCAAAGGCCCCCTCTAATTTGCTTACTTTATCCAATGTGCTAAATGGTATTTAAACTAAAAATAATCGTTATTTTTAATTCACATTTTTATCACCTCTCACAATATTGTTTCTAGGCAGCATAAAAAAAAAATCTTAATTGTACAAGACATTATCAAAGATGACTGTCAAAGTAATGTACTTGTAGCAAAAATATAGGTTACAGTTGCATATGGCAGTTAACCCATGTAATTCCAATTTCTTTTCCCTGAGATAACATGTATGAATACATAAGGATATTAAACAATCTTTAACAATTACGTCAAAAATATATATCAAAATCCATACAAAAAACTTGATTATTCGTCAGGTCACAATTGTGACCATTAGTAGAACAAAGGGAGGCTAGGTATATGGTGTTAATGGATTTATAAACTGACAAACTTCTACAGTTTAAAGACCAGGTTCAATAATTGTTTTAAGCTTTAGTTAATAGTGTTGTATTACATCAAAGACACACCATGCAAAATTTCCATTTGTCAAACAGTGACCCCTAGAGTCGCTGTGGAGTACTTGTATTTTTTCTGAATATTAACTTAATGACCTAATATCTAATATGCCCATGACAATTTAGAAACTGAAAATAGAACATAAAAATATGTATTAGATCTAATATAACAAAATTACAAGATTATAAAATGCATTGCGTGAATTCTTGTTTAAAGAGAAGTGTTTAATCTACAATTAAACTAGGAATGTTTGACAGAATAGTGAATATTATCAGGAAACCTGCTCCAGACTTTAGGACCCACATGCAAAAACAAAACATTCTCTCCTTTAGTGCAGTTCAATATTCTTAGTAGTACCAAAAGTCCAGAATTGTAAGATTCTTACAAGAACCTGTTAATCTTAATGTTGTAAAATAATATTTTATCGATCTATATACTGCATCTTGGACTAACTTTATTTGTTAAAGGTGCAGGACAACCACCTAACAGTGAATCACAATAATATCAACTAAACTCATTAAACGTAACATGCTGTCCATTTAAATACTAAATCTTCATTTTGAGTTGATTCTCATTTGAACTATGGAACTTCTACATCTATGGAAACACATGACTTTCCAGGGGCTCAATGAGTGACAGGCATATGACCCAGAGATTGTGGGTTCAAGTCCTTTGTCTTACAACTTTATAAAGTTGTGTCATTTCAATTTCTTTATCATCCTGAAACGCATTGTACTATTCTTTCTTCCTATTAAATACAACGTGTGTTTCATTTATATGCAAAGTCTTTATTTTGAGTTCATTCTCTTTTTTACTACTGAACCTCGGCAGCTGGATGATCTCATTTCTTTTGTGAGGTAAGAAGTTAATGAGTAAGAATACTTTGGTTATTAAAGTTTCTTTTAAAGTTTTGAAAGCAAAGTATTTTTAAGTACTTTTTGAACCCATGGAACCATTGAAGGCTTGGCCCCGTAAGGCTGCTTGCAGCTTTAATTAGGGGCCAAGCACCGAAGGTGCAGAGGCACCTATTGTATCTGTTGGTTTTCTTATTATTATTATTATTCTTCTTCTTCCGCAAATGGAAGTCTATGGCAGCCCTATGAACCGTACATAGGAAAATGATGAAATTTGGCACACTTGTAGTGATGCTAATGAATAGTAATTGGACCAATTTTTGACCCTCTAGGACCAACTCTATAGCGCCACCACCAGTTCAAAAATTCAACATTGAAATGGTTATAACTTTTGAACCCTTTGATCTAGAGACATGAAACTTAGTACACCTGATTCCACTCATCATGCTGATCACAACCAATACCTTACATTAAGACCCCGCCCATTACAGTAGTGGCCATTTTGAAATGTACAGTATTCAGTTATTTCGCTACTCCTCCTTCAAATTTTGTCCAATTTTCTCCAAACATGCACTCAAATGATCTTCAGACTGAGCCGCATAAAAGTACTGTTCCCGATTTTTTTGTTATACTGGAAAAAAAAAGTTATAATGTCGCAAACTTAACAAGGTCCACCCAAAATTGGCTAAGAGGCTGTATCTCGGCCAAAGTTTGATCAATCGAAACGAAAATTGGTACACTTCATCGGAAGCATGTTCTGAGGTCCCATGCCAAAGTTGGGAATAGCGCCACCTACGGGTCATGAGATATGACAAATTGCTATTTTGGCCAATTACTTTTGAACAGTTTGTCAGAAATTCATAATTGTGGTATCTATGGATTCCTTGCATCATGCCGAATCCGTGGATATCAATTTTGCCATGATGGGATGTACCCCGTGTCCGCCATTTTGAATTTTGTCATAATTTGCAATATCTTTTAAACTATTTGAAATTTCCTCACCACATTTGGTATGGATCATCATTAGCATGGCCCGAAGGTACATGAGAAGTTTGATCACAGCGCCACCTAGTGTTCCAGAGATATCATTGTTTTTTGAAAAAACGCTTATAACTTTTGCTATCATTGCTTGAAATTTGATTTATTTATGTCAATATATTCCTTGGCTTATGCCGATTTCAACGATATCTCATATGCTATTTTCCAACAATGTGACTGGCCGCCATATTGGAGCGAATGTAAAACAGTTTTTTCGCTACTCCTCCTTCAAAATTTGTCCAAAATTGTCCAAAATTTTCTCAAATGATCTTCGGACCGAGCCACACAGAAGTACTGTTCCCGATTTTTTTGCTATACTGGAAAAAAAAAAGTTATGATGTCGCAAATGTAACAAGTTCGACCCAACATTGGTTCAGAGGCTGTAACTTGTGAACAGTTTGTCACAAAATCATAAAATTGGTGTCTATCGATTCCTTGCATGATGTCGAATCCGATGATATCTATTTTGCCAGGATTGGATGTACCACGTCATAAGCTAAATTAGCATTAAGCTAGCTTAGCATGCTAATCTGGTTAACATGTCATGGAACTTTTTTGTGAACTCATTCTCACACTGAACCCTCTCCTCTGCTGTCTTGAAATTCACGTCCTCTGAGTGGCGCAATCAGCTAAACCATGCATCTCGAATCCCGAACCATTCTGGTCGTGGGTTCGAGTCCCATATGGGATGACTATAAAGTTGTGTCATTTCAATTTCTTTATCATACTGAAAAGCATTGTACTATTCTTTCTTCCTATTAAATACAACGTGTGTTTCATTTATATGCAAAGTCTTTATTTTGAGTCCATTCTCTTTTTTACTACTGAACCTCGGCAGCTGGATGATCTCATTTCTTTTATGAGGTAAGAAGTTAATGAGTAAGAATACTTTGGTTATTAAAGTTTCTTTTAAAGTTTGGAAAGCAAAGTATTTTTAAGTACTTTTTGAACCCATGGAACCATTGAAGGCTTGGCCCCGTAAGGCTGCTTGCAGCTTTAATAGCAATTGTTATTGTCAGAATAATAGTTTTCTTCTTCTTCCGCAAATGGAAGTCTATGGCAGCCCTATGAACCGTACATAGGAAAATGATGAAATTTGGCACACTTATAGTGATGGTCATGAAAAGTAATTGAGCCAAATATTGAGTCTCTAGAACCAACTCTATAGCGCCACCACCAGTTCAAAAATTCAACATTGAAATGGTTATAACTTTTGAACCCTTTGATCTAGAGACATGAAACTTGGTACACCTGATTCCTCTCATCATGCTGATCACAACCAATACCTTACATTAAGACCCCGCCCATTACAGTAGTGGCCATTTTGAAATGTACAGTATTCAGTTATTTCGCTACTCCTCCTTCAAATTTTGTCCAATTTTCTCCAACCATGTGCTCAAATGATCGTCGGACTGAGCCGCATAAAAGTACTGTTCCCGATTTTTTTGTTATACTGGAAAAATAAAAGTTATAATGTCGCAAACTTAACGAGGTCCACCCAAAATAGGCTAAGAGGCTGTATCTCGGCCAAAGTTTGATCAATCAAAACGAAAATTGGTACACTTCATCGGAAGCATGTTCTGAGGTCCCATACCAAAGTTGGGAATAGCGCCACCTACGGGTCATGAGATATGACAAATTGCTATTTTGGCCAATAACTTTTGAACAGTTTGTCAGAAATTCATAATTGTGGTATCTATGGATTCCTTGCATCATGCCGAATCCGTGGATATCGATTTTGCCATGATGGGATGTACCACGTGTCCGCCATTTTGAATTTTGTCATAAATTGCAATATCTTTTAAACTATTTGACATATCAGCACACAATTTGGTAGGGATGACCGACACCATGTCCTAAAGCGACATGAGAAGTTTGATCACAGCGCCACCTAGTGTTCCAGATATATCATTGTTTTTTGAAAAAACGCTTATAACATTTGAAAATATTGTTCAAATTTTGAGTTCTTTATGACATTATGTTCCTTGGTTTATGCCGATTTAGACGATATCTCATTTGTCATTTTCCAACAATGTGACTGGCCGCCATATTGGAGCGAATGTAAAACAGTTTTTTCGCTACTCCTCCTTCAAAATTTGTCCAAAATTGTCCAAAATTTGCTCAAATGATCTTCGGACCGAGCCGCACAGAAGTACTGTTCCCGATTTTTTTGTTATACTGGAAAAAAAAAAGTTATGATGTCGCAAATTTAACAAGGTCGACCCAACATTGGTTCAGAGGCTGTAACTTGTGAACAGTTTGTCAAAAAATCATAAAATTGGTGTCTATCGATTCCTTGCATCATGTCGAATCCGATGATATCTATTTTGCCAGGATTGGATGTACCACGTCATAAGCTAAATTAGCATTAAGCTAGCTTAGCATGCTAATCTGGTTAACATGTCATGGAACTTTTTTGTGAACTCATTCTCACACTGAACCCTCTCCTCTGCTGTTTTGAAATTCACGTCCTCTGAGTGGCGCAATCAGCTAAACCATACATCTCGAATCCCGAACCATTCTGGTCGTGGGTTCGAGTCCCATGTGGGACGACTTTAAAGTTGTCATTTCAATTCCTTCCGGCTCTGTTCTGCTGTTGGTGCTTAAATGCTCGCTGTGCTTCATTTACATGTATATTCAATTTGTGCTGTTTTTGTTCTTGCGGCTCTGCACTGCTATTGGTGCTTAAATGCTTGATGCGCTGCTGTACTTGCAGTGCTTGCTGTGTTTGCAGTACTTGCTGTACTTGCTGTGTTTGCTGTACTTGCAGTACTTGCTGTACTTGCAGTTTGCAGTACTTGTTTTGCTAAGCCTTTGAACTTTGCTGTACTTGTTCTAATTGCGGTGCCTTGCAGGGCTTGGCCCCGTGTTGCTGCTTGCAGCTATATTTAGGGGCCAAGCACCGAAGGTGCAGAGGCACCTATTGTATCTGTTGGTTTTCTTATTATTATTATTATTATTATTCTTCTTCTTCTTCTTCTTCCGCAAATGGAAGTCTATGGCAGCCCTATGAACCGTACATAGGAAAATGATGAAATTTGGCACACTTGTAGTGATGCTAATGAATAGTAATTGGACCAATTTTTGACCCTCTAGGACCAACTCTATAGCGCCACCACCAGTTCAAAAATTCAACATTGAAATGGTTATAACTTTTGAACCCTTTGATCTAGAGACATGAAACTTAGTACACCTGATTCCACTCATCATGCTGATCACAACCAATACCTTACATTAAGACCCCGCCCATTACAGTAGTGGCCATTTTGAAATGTACAGTATTCAGTTATTTCGCTACTCCTCCTTCAAATTTTGTCCAATTTTCTCCAAACATGCACTCAAATGATCTTCAGACTGAGCCGCATAAAAGTACTGTTCCCGATTTTTTTGTTATACTGGAAAAAAAAAGTTATAATGTCGCAAACTTAACGAGGTCCACCCAAAATTGGCTAAGAGGCTGTATCTCGGCCAAAGTTTGATCAATCGAAACGAAAATTGGTACACTTCATCGGAAGCATGTTCTGAGGTCTCATGCCAAAGTTGGGAATAGCGCCACCTACGGGTCATGAGATATGACAAATTGCTATTTTGGCCAATAACTTTTGAACAGTTTGTCAGAAAATCATAATTGTGGTATCTATGGATTCCTTGCATCATGCCGAATCCGTGGATATCGATTTTGCCATGATGGGATGTACCACGTGTCCGCCATTTTGAATTTTGTCATAAATTGCAATATCTTTTAAACTATTTGACATATCAGCACACAATTTGGTAGGGATGACCGACACCATGTCCTAAAGCGACATGAGAAGTTTGATCACAGCGCCACCTAGTGTTCCAGATATATCATTGTTTTTTGAAAAAACGCTTATAACATTTGAAAATATTGTTCAAATTTTGAGTTCTTTATGACATTATGTTCCTTGGTTTATGCCGATTTAGACGATATCTCATTTGTCATTTTCCAACAATGTGACTGGCCGCCATATTGGAGCGAATGTAAAACAGTTTTTTCGCTACTCCTCCTTCAAAATTTGTCCAAAATTGTCCAAAATTTGCTCAAATGATCTTCGGACCGAGCCGCATAAAAGTACTGTTCCCGATTTTTTTGCTATACTGTAATAAAAAAGTTATGATGTCACAAATGTAACAAGGTCAACCCAAAATTGGCTAAGAGGCTGTAACTTGTGAACAGTTTGTCACAAAATCATAAAATTGGTGTCTATCGATTCCTTGCATCATGTCGAATCCGATGATATCTATTTTGCCAGGATTGGATGTACCACGTCATAAGCTAAATTAGCATTAAGCTAGCTTAGCATGCTAATCTGGTTAACATGTCACTCATTCTCACACTGAACCCTCTCCTCTGCCGTTTTGAAATTCACGTCCTCTGAGTGGCGCAATCAGCTAAACCATGCATCTCGAATCCCGAACCATTCTGGTCGTGGGTTCGAGTCCCATGTGGGACGACTTTAAAATTGTTTATAAAGTTGTCATTTCAATTCCTTCCGGCTCTGCTCTGCTGTTGGTGCTTAAATGCTAGCTGTGCTTCATTTACATGTATATTCAATTTGTGCTGTTTTTGTTCTTGCGGCTCTGCAGTGCTATTGGTGCTTAAATGCTTGATGCGCTGCTGTACTTGCAGTACTTGCTGTGCTTGCAGTACTTGCTGTACTTGCTGTGTTTGCAGTACTTGCTGTACTTGCTGTGTTTGCTGTACTTGCAGTACTTGCTGTACTTGCAGCTTGCTGTACTTGCAGTTTGCAGTACTTGTTCTGCTTGCGGTGCCAAGCCTTTGAACTTTGCTGTACTTGTTCTAAATTGCGGTGCCAAGCCTTTGAACTTTGCTGTACTTGTTCTAATTGTGGTGCCAAGCCTTTTAACTTTGCTTTAATTGTTCTAATTGCGGTGCCAAGCCTTTGAACTTTGCTGTAATTGTTCTAATTGCGGTGCCTTGCAGGGCTTGGCCCCGTGTTGCTGCTTGCAGCTATATTTAGGGGCCAAGCACCGAAGGTGCAGAGGCACCTATTGTATCTGTTGGTTTTCTTATTATTATTATTATTCTTCTTCTTCCGCAAATGGAAGTCTATGGCAGCCCTATGAACCGTACATAGGAAAATGATGAAATTTGGCACACTTGTAGTGATGCTAATGAATAGTAATTGGACCAATTTTTGACCCTCTAGGACCAACTCTATAGCGCCACCACCAGTTCAAAAATTCAACATTGAAATGGTTATAACTTTTGAACCCTTTGATCTAGAGACATGAAACTTAGTACACCTGATTCCACTCATCATGCTGATCACAACCAATACCTTACATTAAGACCCCGCCCATTACAGTAGTGGCCATTTTGAAATGTACAGTATTCAGTTATTTCGCTACTCCTCCTTCAAATTTTGTCCAATTTTCTCCAAACATGCACTCAAATGATCTTCAGACTGAGCCGCATAAAAGTACTGTTCCCGATTTTTTTGTTATACTGGAAAAAAAAAGTTATAATGTCGCAAACTTAACAAGGTCCACCCAAAATTGGCTAAGAGGCTGTATCTCGGCCAAAGTTTGATCAATCGAAACGAAAATTGGTACACTTCATCGGAAGCATGTTCTGAGGTCCCATGCCAAAGTTGGGAATAGCGCCACCTACGGGTCATGAGATATGACAAATTGCTATTTTGGCCAATTACTTTTGAACAGTTTGTCAGAAATTCATAATTGTGGTATCTATGGATTCCTTGCATCATGCCGAATCCGTGGATATCAATTTTGCCATGATGGGATGTACCCCGTGTCCGCCATTTTGAATTTTGTCATAATTTGCAATATCTTTTAAACTATTTGAAATTTCCTCACCACATTTGGTATGGATCATCATTAGCATGGCCCGAAGGTACATGAGAAGTTTGATCACAGCGCCACCTAGTGTTCCAGAGATATCATTGTTTTTTGAAAAAACGCTTATAACTTTTGCTATCATTGCTTGAAATTTGATTTATTTATGTCAATATATTCCTTGGCTTATGCCGATTTCAACGATATCTCATATGCTATTTTCCAACAATGTGACTGGCCGCCATATTGGAGCGAATGTAAAACAGTTTTTTCGCTACTCCTCCTTCAAAATTTGTCCAAAATTGTCCAAAATTTTCTCAAATGATCTTCGGACCGAGCCGCACAGAAGTACTGTTCCCGATTTTTTTGCTATACTGGAAAAAAAAAAGTTATGATGTCGCAAATGTAACAAGTTCGACCCAACATTGGTTCAGAGGCTGTAACTTGTGAACAGTTTGTCACAAAATCATAAAATTGGTGTCTATCGATCCCTTGCATGATGTCGAATCCGATGATATCTATTTTGCCAGGATTGGATGTACCACGTCATAAGCTAAATTAGCATTAACCTAGCTTAGCATGCTAATCTGGTTAACATGTCATGGAACTTTTTTGTGAACTCATTCTCACACTGAACCCTCTCCTCTGCTGTCTTGAAATTCACGTCCTCTGAGTGGCGCAATCAGCTAAACCATGCATCTCGAATCCCGAACCATTCTGGTCGTGGGTTCGAGTCCCATATGGGATGACTATAAAGTTGTCATTTCAATTCCTTCCAGCTCTGCTCTGCTGTTGGTGCTTAAATGCTCGCTGTGCTTCATTTACATGTATATTCAATTTGTGCTGTTTTTGTTCTTGCGGCTCTGCACTGCTATTGGTGCTTAAATGCTTGATGCGCTGCTGTACTTGCAGTACTTGCTGTACTTGCTGTGCTTGCTGTACTTGCTGTACTTGTACTTGCTGTACTTGCTGTACTTGCTGTACTTGCTGTGCTTGCTGTACTTGCTGTACTTGCAGCTTGCTGTACTTGCAGTTTGCAGTACTTGTTCTGCTTGCGGTGCCAAGCCTTTGAACTTTGCTGTACTTGTTCTAATTGCGGTGCCAAGCCTTTGAACTTTGCTGTAATTGTTCTAATTGCGGTGCCTTGCAGGGCTTGGCCCCGTGTTGCTGCTTGCAGCTATATTAGCAATTGTTATTGTCAGAATAATAGTTTTCTTCTTCTTCCGCAAATGGAAGTCTATGGCAGCCCTATGAACCGTACATAGGAAAATGATGAAATTTGGCACACTTATAGTGATGGTCATGAAAAGTAATTGAGCCAAATATTGAGTCTCTAGAACCAACTCTATAGCGCCACCACCAGTTCAAAAATTCAACATTGAAATGGTTATAACTTTTGAACCCTTTGATCTAGAGACATGAAACTTAGTACACCTGATTCCACTCATCATGCTGATCACAACCAATACCTTACATTAAGACCCCGCCCATTACAGTAGTGGCCATTTTGAAATGTACAGTATTCAGTTTTTTCGCTACTCCTTCTTCAAATTTTGTCCAATTTTCTCCAAACATGCACTCAAATGATCTTCAGACTGAGCCGCATAAAAGTACTGTTCCCGATTTTTTTGTTATACTGGAAAAAAAAAAGTTATAATGTCGTAAACTTAACGAGGTCCACCCAAAATTGGCTAAGAGGCTGTATCTCGGCCAAAGTTTGATCAATCGAAACGAAAATTGGTACACTTTATCGGAAGCATGTTCTGAGGTCCCATGCCAAAGTTGGGAATAGCGCCACCTACGGGTCATGAGATATGACAAATTGCTATTTTGGCCAATAACTTTTAAACAGTTTGTCAGAAATTCATAATTGTGGTATCTATGGATTCCTTGCATCATGCCGAATCCGTGGATATCGATTTTGCCATGATGGGATGTACCACGTGTCCGCCATTTTGAATTTTGTCATAATTTGCAATATCTTTTAAACTATTTGAAATTTCCTCACCACATTTGGTATGGATCATCATTAGCATGGCCCGAAGGTACATGAGAAGTTTGATCACAGCGCCACCTAGTGTTCCAGAGATATCATTGTTTTTTGAAAAAACGCTTATAACTTTTGCTATCATTGCTTGAAATTTGATTTCTTTATGTCAATATATTCCTTGGCTTATGCCGATTTCAACGATATCTCATATGCTATTTTCCAACAATGTGACTGGCCGCCATATTGAAGCGAATGTAAAACAGTTTTTTCGCTACTCCTCCTTCAAAATTTGTCCAAAATTGTCCAAAATTTGCTCAAATGATCTTCGGACCGAGCCGCACAAAAGTACTGTTCCCGATTTTTTTGCTATACTGGAAAAAAAAAGTTATGATGTCGCAAATTTAACAAGGTCGACCCAACATTGGTTCAGAGGCTGTAACTTGTGAACAGTTTGTCACAAAATCATAAAATTGGTGTCTATCGATTCCTTGCATCATGTCGAATCCGATGATATCTATTTTGCCAGGATTGGATGTACCACGTCATAAGCTAAATTAGCATTAAGCTAGCTTAGCATGCTAATCTGGTTAACATGTCATGGAACTTTTTTGTGAACTCATTCTCACACTGAACCCTGTCCTCTGCTGTTTGAAATTCACGTCCTCTGAGTGGCGCAATCAGCTAAACCATGCATTTCGAATCCCGAACCATTCTGGTCGTGGGTTCGAGTCCCATGTGGGACGACTTTAAAATTGTGTCTAAAGTTGTCATTTCAATTCCTTCCGGCTCGGCTCTGCTCTGCTGTTGGTGCTTAAATGCTAGCTGTGCTTCATTTACATGTGTATTCAATTTGTGCTGTTTTTGTTCTTGCGGCTCTGCACTGCTATTGGTGCTTAAATGCTTGATGAGCTGCTGTACTTGCAGTACTTGCTGTACTTGCTGTGCTTGCTGTACTTGCTGTACTTGTTGTACCTGCTGTACTTGCTGTACTTGCTGTGCTTGCTGTACTTGTTGTACTTGCTGTACTTGCTGTGCTTGCTGTACTTGCAGCTTGCTGTACTTGCAGTTTGCAGTACTCGTTCTGCTTGCGGTGCCAAGCCTTTGAACTTTGCTGTACTTGTTCTAATTGCGGTGCCAAGCCTTTGAACTTTGCTGTAATTGTTCTAATTGCGGTGCCTTGCAGGGCTTGGCCCCGTGTTGCTGCTTGCAGCTATATTTATTATTATTATTATTCTTCTTCTTCTTCCGCAAATGGAAGTCTATGGCAGCCCTATGAACCGTACATAGGAAAATGATGAAATTTGGCACACTTGTAGTGATGCTAATGAATAGTAATTGGACCAATTTTTGACCCTCTAGGACCAACTCTATAGCGCCACCACCAGTTCAAAAATTCAACATTGAAATGGTTATAACTTTTGAACCCTTTGATCTAGAGACATGAAACTTAGTACACCTGATTCCACTCATCATGCTGATCACAACCAATACCTTACATTAAGACCCCGCCCATTACAGTAGTGGCCATTTTGAAATGTACAGTATTCAGTTATTTCGCTACTCCTCCTTCAAATTTTGTCCAATTTTCTCCAAACATGCACTCAAATGATCTTCAGACTGAGCCGCATAAAAGTACTGTTCCCGATTTTTTTGTTATACTGGAAAAAAAAAGTTATAATGTCGCAAACTTAACGAGGTCCACCCAAAATTGGCTAAGAGGCTGTATCTCGGCCAAAGTTTGATCAATCGAAACGAAAATTGGTACACTTCATCGGAAGCATGTTCTGAGGTCTCATGCCAAAGTTGGGAATAGCGCCACCTACGGGTCATGAGATATGACAAATTGCTATTTTGGCCAATAACTTTTGAACAGTTTGTCAGAAAATCATAATTGTGGTATCTATGGATTCCTTGCATCATGCCGAATCCGTGGATATCGATTTTGCCATGATGGGATGTACCACGTGTCCGCCATTTTGAATTTTGTCATAAATTGCAATATCTTTTAAACTATTTGACATATCAGCACACAATTTGGTAGGGATGACCGACACCATGTCCTAAAGCGACATGAGAAGTTTGATCACAGCGCCACCTAGTGTTCCAGATATATCATTGTTTTTTGAAAAAACGCTTATAACATTTGAAAATATTGTTCAAATTTTGAGTTCTTTATGACATTATGTTCCTTGGTTTATGCCGATTTAGACGATATCTCATTTGTCATTTTCCAACAATGTGACTGGCCGCCATATTGGAGCGAATGTAAAACAGTTTTTTCGCTACTCCTCCTTCAAAATTTGTCCAAAATTGTCCAAAATTTGCTCAAATGATCTTCGGACCGAGCCGCATAAAAGTACTGTTCCCGATTTTTTTGCTATACTGTAATAAAAAAGTTATGATGTCACAAATGTAACAAGGTCAACCCAAAATTGGCTAAGAGGCTGTAACTTGTGAACAGTTTGTCACAAAATCATAAAATTGGTGTCTATCGATTCCTTGCATCATGTCGAATCCGATGATATCTATTTTGCCAGGATTGGATGTACCACGTCATAAGCTAAATTAGCATTAAGCTAGCTTAGCATGCTAATCTGGTTAACATGTCACTCATTCTCACACTGAACCCTCTCCTCTGCCGTTTTGAAATTCACGTCCTCTGAGTGGCGCAATCAGCTAAACCATGCATCTCGAATCCCGAACCATTCTGGTCGTGGGTTCGAGTCCCATGTGGGACGACTTTAAAATTGTTTATAAAGTTGTCATTTCAATTCCTTCCGGCTCTGCTCTGCTGTTGGTGCTTAAATGCTAGCTGTGCTTCATTTACATGTATATTCAATTTGTGCTGTTTTTGTTCTTGCGGCTCTGCAGTGCTATTGGTGCTTAAATGCTTGATGCGCTGCTGTACTTGCAGTACTTGCTGTGCTTGCAGTACTTGCTGTACTTGCTGTGTTTGCAGTACTTGCTGTACTTGCTGTGTTTGCTGTACTTGCAGTACTTGCTGTACTTGCAGCTTGCTGTACTTGCAGTTTGCAGTACTTGTTCTGCTTGCGGTGCCAAGCCTTTGAACTTTGCTGTACTTGTTCTAAATTGCGGTGCCAAGCCTTTGAACTTTGCTGTACTTGTTCTAATTGTGGTGCCAAGCCTTTTAACTTTGCTTTAATTGTTCTAATTGCGGTGCCAAGCCTTTGAACTTTGCTGTAATTGTTCTAATTGCGGTGCCTTGCAGGGCTTGGCCCCGTGTTGCTGCTTGCAGCTATATTCTTATTAGGGGCCAAGCACCGAAGGTGCAGAGGCACCTATTGTATCTGTTGGTTTTTAGGGGCCAAGCACCGAAGGTGCAGAGGCACCTATTGTATCTGTTGGTTTTCTTATTATTATTCTTCTTCTTCTTCTTCCGCAAATGGAAGTCTATGGCAGCCCTATGAACCGTACATAGGAAAATGATGAAATTTGGCACACTTGTAGTGATGCTAATGAATAGTAATTGGACCAATTTTTGACCCTCTAGGACCAACTCTATAGCGCCACCACCAGTTCAAAAATTCAACATTGAAATGGTTATAACTTTTGAACCCTTTGATCTAGAGACATGAAACTTAGTACACCTGATTCCACTCATCATGCTGATCACAACCAATACCTTACATTAAGACCCCGCCCATTACAGTAGTGGCCATTTTGAAATGTACAGTATTCAGTTATTTCGCTACTCCTCCTTCAAATTTTGTCCAATTTTCTCCAAACATGCACTCAAATGATCTTCAGACTGAGCCGCATAAAAGTACTGTTCCCGATTTTTTTGTTATACTGGAAAAAAAAAGTTATAATGTCGCAAACTTAACAAGGTCCACCCAAAATTGGCTAAGAGGCTGTATCTCGGCCAAAGTTTGATCAATCGAAACGAAAATTGGTACACTTCATCGGAAGCATGTTCTGAGGTCCCATGCCAAAGTTGGGAATAGCGCCACCTACGGGTCATGAGATATGACAAATTGCTATTTTGGCCAATTACTTTTGAACAGTTTGTCAGAAATTCATAATTGTGGTATCTATGGATTCCTTGCATCATGCCGAATCCGTGGATATCAATTTTGCCATGATGGGATGTACCCCGTGTCCGCCATTTTGAATTTTGTCATAATTTGCAATATCTTTTAAACTATTTGAAATTTCCTCACCACATTTGGTATGGATCATCATTAGCATGGCCCGAAGGTACATGAGAAGTTTGATCACAGCGCCACCTAGTGTTCCAGAGATATCATTGTTTTTTGAAAAAACGCTTATAACTTTTGCTATCATTGCTTGAAATTTGATTTATTTATGTCAATATATTCCTTGGCTTATGCCGATTTCAACGATATCTCATATGCTATTTTCCAACAATGTGACTGGCCGCCATATTGGAGCGAATGTAAAACAGTTTTTTCGCTACTCCTCCTTCAAAATTTGTCCAAAATTGTCCAAAATTTGCTCAAATGATCTTCGGACCGAGCCGCACAGAAGTACTGTTCCCGATTTTTTTGCTATACTGGAAAAAAAAAAGTTATGATGTCGCAAATGTAACAAGTTCGACCCAACATTGGTTCAGAGGCTGTAACTTGTGAACAGTTTGTCACAAAATCATAAAATTGGTGTCTATCGATTCCTTGCATGATGTCGAATCCGATGATATCTATTTTGCCAGGATTGGATGTACCACGTCATAAGCTAAATTAGCATTAAGCTAGCTTAGCATGCTAATCTGGTTAACATGTCATGGAACTTTTTTGTGAACTCATTCTCACACTGAACCCTCTCCTCTGCTGTCTTGAAATTCACGTCCTCTGAGTGGCGCAATCAGCTAAACCATGCATCTCGAATCCCGAACCATTCTGGTCGTGGGTTCGAGTCCCATATGGGATGACTATAAAGTTGTCATTTCAATTCCTTCCAGCTCTGCTCTGCTGTTGGTGCTTAAATGCTCGCTGTGCTTCATTTACATGTATATTCAATTTGTGCTGTTTTTGTTCTTGCGGCTCTGCACTGCTATTGGTGCTTAAATGCTTGATGCGCTGCTGTACTTGCAGTACTTGCTGTACTTGCTGTGCTTGCTGTACTTGCTGTACTTGTACTTGCTGTACTTGCTGTGCTTGCTGTACTTGCTGTACTTGCAGCTTGCTGTACTTGCAGTTTGCAGTACTTGTTCTGCTTGCGGTGCCAAGCCTTTGAACTTTGCTGTACTTGTTCTAATTGTGGTGCCAAGCCTTTGAACTTTGCTGTAATTGTTCTAATTGCGGTGCCTTGCAGGGCTTGGCCCCGTGTTGCTGCTTGCAGCTATATTCTTATTATTATTATTCTTCTTCTTCTTCTTCCGCAAATGGAAGTCTATGGCAGCCCTATGAACCGTACATAGGAAAATGATGAAATTTGGCACACTTGTAGTGATGCTAGTGAATAGTAATTGGACCAATTTTTGACCCTCTAGGACCAACTCTATAGCGCCACCACCAGTTCAAAAATTCAACATTGAAATGGTTATAACTTTTGAACCCTTTGATCTAGAGACATGAAACTTAGTACACCTGATTCCACTCATCATGCTGATCACAACCAATACCTTACATTAAGACCCCGCCCATTACAGTAGTGGCCATTTTGAAATGTACAGTATTCAGTTTTTTCGCTACTCCTCCTTCAAATTTTGTCCAATTTTCTCCAAACATGCACTCAAATGATCTTCAGACTGAGCCGCATAAAAGTACTGTTCCCGATTTTTTTGTTATACTGGAAAAAAAAAGTTATAATGTCGCAAACTTAACGAGGTCCACCCAAAATAGGCTAAGAGGCTGTATCTCGGCCAAAGTTTGATCAATCAAAACGAAAATTGGTACACTTCATCAGAAGCATGTGTTGAGGTTCCAATGCAAAGTTGGGAATAGCGCCACCTATGGGTCATGAGATATGAACAATTGCTATTTTGACCAATAACTTTTGAACAGTTTGTCAGAAAATCATAATTGTGGTATCTATGGATTCCTTGCATCATGCCGAATCCGTGGATATCGATTTTGCCATGATGGGATGTACCACGTGTCCGCCATTTTGAATTTTGTCATAAATTGCAATATCTTTTAAACTATTTGACATATCAGCACACAATTTGGTAGGGATGACCGACACCATGTCCTAAAGCGACATGAGAAGTTTGATCACAGCGCCACCTAGTGTTCCAGATATATCATTGTTTTTTGAAAAAACGCTTATAACATTTGAAAATATTGTTCAAATTTTGAGTTCTTTATGACAGTATGTTCCTTGGTTTATGCCGATTTAGACGATATCTCATTTGTCATTTTCCAACAATGTGACTGGCCGCCATATTGGAGCGAATGTAAAACAGTTTTTTCGCTACTCCTCCTTCAAAATTTGTCCAAAATTGTCCAAAATTTGCTCAAATGATCTTCGGACCGAGCCGCATAAAAGTACTGTTCCCGATTTTTTTGCTATACTGTAATAAAAAAGTTATGATGTCACAAATTTAACAAGGTCAACCCAAAATTGGCTAAGAGGCTGTAACTTGTGAACAGTTTATCACAAAATCATAAAATTGGTGTCTATCGATTCCTTGCATCATGTCGAATCCGATGATATCTATTTTGCCAGGATTGGATGTACCACGTCATAAGCTAAATTAGCAATAAGCTAGCTTAGCATGCTAATCTGGTTAACATGTCATGGAACTTTTTTGTGAACTCATTCTCACACTGAACCCTCTCCTCTGCTGGTTTGAAATTCACGTCCTCTGAGTGGCGCAATCGGCTAAACCATGCTTCTCGAATCCCAAACCATTGTGGTTGTGGGTTCGAGTCCCATGTGAGACGACTTTAAAATTGTGTATAAAGTTGTCATTTCAATTCCTTCCGGCTCTGCTCTGCTGTTGGTGCTTAAATGCTCGCTGTGCTTCATTTACATGTATATTCAATTTGTTCTCTTTTTGTTCTTGCGGCTCTGCACTGCTATTGGTGCTTAAATGCTTGATGCGCTGCTGTACTTGCAGTACTTGCTGTGCTTGCTGTGCTTGCAGTACTTGCTGTACTTGCTGTGTTTGCAGTACTTGCTGTACTTGCTGTGTTTGCTGTACTTGCAGTACTTGCTGTACTTGCAGCTTGCTGTACTTGCAGTTTGCAGTACTTGTTCTGCTAAGCCTTTGAACTTTGCTGTACTTGTTCTAATTGCGGTGCCTTGCAGGGCTTGGCCCCGTGTTGCTGCTTGCAGCTATATTTATTATTATTATTCTTCTTCTTCTTCCGCAAATGGAAGTCTATGGCAGCCCTATGAACCGTACATAGGAAAATGATGAAATTAGGCACACTTATAGTGATGGTCATGAAAAGTAATTGAGCCAAATATTGAGTCTCTAGAACCAACTCTATAGCGCCACCACCAGTTCAAAAATTCAACATTGAAATGGTTATAACTTTTGAACCCTTTGATCTAGAGACATGAAACTTAGTACACCTGATTCCACTCATCATGCTGATCACAACCAATACCTTACATTAAGACCCCACCCATTACAGTAGTGGCCATTTTGAAATGTACAGTATTCAGTTATTTCGCTACTCCTCCTTCAAATTTTGTTCAATTTTCTCCAAACATGCACTCAAATGATCTTCAGACTGAGCCGCATAAAAGTACTGTTCCCGATTTTTTTGTTATACTGGAAAAAAAAAGTTATAATGTCGCAAACTTAACGAGGTCCACCCAAAATAGGCTAAGAGGCTGTATCTCGGCCAAAGTTTGATCAATCGAAACGAAAATTGGTACACTTCATCGGAAGCATGTTCTGAGGTCCCATACCAAAGTTGGGAATAGCGCCACCTACGGGTCATGAGATATGACAAATTGCTATTTTGGCCAATAACTTTTGAACAGTTTGTCAGAAATTCATAATTGTGGTATCTATGGATTCCTTGCATCATGCCGAATCCGTGGATATCGATTTTGCCATGATGGGATGTACCACGTGTCCGCCATTTTGAATTTTGTCATAAATTGCAATATCTTTTAAACTATTTGACATATCAGCACACAATTTGGTAGGGATGACCGACACCATGTCCTAAAGCGACATGAGAAGTTTGATCACAGCGCCACCTAGTGTTCCAGATATATCATTGTTTTTTGAAAAAACGCTTATAACATTTGAAAACATTGTTCAAATTTTGAGTTCTTTATGACATTATGTTCCTTGGTTTATGCCGATTTAGACGATATCTCATTTGTCATTTTCCAACAATGTGACTGGCCGCCATATTGGAGCGAATGTAAAACAGTTTTTTCGCTACTCCTCCTTCAAAATTTGTCCAAAATTGTCCAAAATTTGCTCAAATGATCTTCGGACCGAGCCGCACAGAAGTACTGTTCCCGATTTTTTTGCTATACTGTAATAAAAAAAGTTATGATGTCGCAAATTTAACAAGGTCGACCCAACATTGGTTCAGAGGCTGTAACTTGTGAACAGTTTGTCAAAAAATCATAAAATTGGTGTCTATCGATTCCTTGCATCATGTCAAATCCGACGATATCTATTTTGCCAGGATTGGATGTACCACGTTATAAGCTAAATTAGCATTAAGCTAGCTTAGCATGCTTATCTGGTTAACATGTCATGGAACTTTTTGTGAACTCATTCTCACACTGAAACCTCTACTCAGCAGGCTGGTGAACGTGCATGAGTGATTAGCTCAACGTGTTACACCACGGATCCCGATGTTCAGCGTCGTGGGTTCGCCACTCAGTGTGACATGTGCCCAGACCGCATGAGGTACTGTGGCAGGAAAAGATGCAGAAGTTGCATCTGTTCCAGGCATTGTGCATAAGAATGATCTCATCTGAAGCTGCCACACACAACATGCAGTGCTTTTACGTCCAATTCATTGTTGTTCTTCTTCCAGAAGGGTAGTCAATGGCAGCCGTATGAACCACAAGTTAGAAAATTGGCACACTTGTAGTGATGGTAATGAGTAGTAATCTGACCAATTTTGGATGATTTAATCTAAACTTTTTAAATACAAAATGTTCTCCATTTACTTCAAAATTCTTAATTTTGACTTGATTCTCTCTTGAAAATATTGAATTTCGGCAGCTGTGTGGATGCATGTCTGGCAAGTGGCTCAACGAGATGAGTGACAGGCATCTAACCCATAGATAGTGGGTTCGAGTCCCGTGTGGGACAACTTTAAAATTGTGTATTATGAAATTAATTGATTATGAAACACTTGTAGTGAGTAGTCCAACGTGTGATCAGATGATCTTTGGACCGAGCTGCACAGAAATGATGAACAGGTTTTTGATAGTAGCCCCCATACCAAAGATCTTCCTCTCTGCAGTTGATCTAGCCTGTGTTTGTTGCCTTATCTTAGTTAGCTTAGCATACTAATTGGTTAGCATGCTAGCCAGATGCCATTCTTTCTAATGTGGCTCTTCAGTTATCAGGCTAAACCATAAGGCTTTAAGTGGTGGACAAGTTGCTTCTGTTCCAGGTGAAGGAGCTAGTAGAATAGAACACACAGATAATTTATTTAAAAATTCTTCATTTTGAGTTGCTTCTCACTTGAACTATGGATCTTCAGCATCTTGGCCAAAACACAACTTCCAAGTGGTGCAATGAGATGAGTGACAGATATCTGACCCAGAGATAGTGGGTTCAAGCCCCATGTGGGACAACTTTAATTTTAAAAAAAAATGTGTTAAGTTGTCATTTCAATTCCTTTATTATCCAGATAAGCATTGTTGTAATCTTTCTTTTGGGATTAGAAATGTGTTTTTGTTCATTCTATGTTGATTCTTACCTGAAGTCTTAAATATCCAGAAAGGTTTGTGAACAAATGAGCAGTCATTGACTTTCAACTATTCTAATTGCATTGTAAGCAGTTACATAAATTGGTTGTTTTCTTCCTATGTATAGTCGTATCCTCTTTTTTTTTGCCTCCATGTGTTAATTCTCAACTTCATATATGTGTTTGTGCATTGTGTGTAAAGTAGTGAACTGGAGAGCAGAAGGGTATGATAAGATGTTTGTGGTGGTCTAGGTAAACCTCTATTTTTTTAAATTGTGCTGCCTTTTTTACATTTCAAGTTAAATACATAAAGCTTCAAACAGAACACAAATGCCTATTCAATTGATCAACCACTGGCAACATTTTATTGCAAAGTATATAGTAAAGAATACTTTCAATTCCATACAAGAAATGGTTTGACCAACTCCACAATATTAACTGATCTGACATTAAACATTTGAATGTGTACATATGCATATCTTTTAATTATTTTAAGTCCCATAAACATTAGACTTACTTAGTGACTTGAATATCAGTTTTTCCTTCTCGTCATGTGGACAATAAATAAAAGTAATTTTATCATAATAGTAAACCATAAAATCACATTAAAATACATGAACATTTTTGTATTATCTAACATTAAGAATTGTTTTAAAAAATAAATTGTAATTGTAAATAGAAGTTAATTAGTTACTACATGAATGTTAAATTACAAATAGTTACTATTCTAACAGTACATTATTTGGATCAACATCAATTAGTTGAGGTATATTGCCAAAAAGACTAGTAAAAGCTAACCTAAAGAATTTACATAATGTATACAATTATTTATTCTCAAATAAGCAACAAAATATCATTACACATCAAACAATACACTATCATTATACACAGAGCTGCACTCCAGGTTTATTGCTGCTCCTGATGCTTTGAATATTTTCCCAAAACAATCAGAGTAAAGCTTAATTAAGTTCAAGAGGCTTCATTTCTCCATCCCTAAAAGGCATTATACAAGTAAATTTACCTTTCAATTATTTCCAGCAGACTTTCAGATCCATTTCTTGCCTCCACTAAACCAAGCTTCCCAATTCTAAAATGATTAACTCAGCAATTTGATGAATGTATTACTAATTCCTGCAATCACCCTAATTGAATCGTTTGTTAATTGCATACCAAGCATTGTCAATTTCTGTTCTAGTAGGCCTAATCTACTATAAATCACACCACTTGCAAACCTCTTTTTTCATGCAACAGCAAAAATGAACAAATATTTAAATAGACCAGAGACCAGTGAATCTGACAACTGCATTTATGTTTACATTCATGCAGTTTCCAGAGTGCAACTGTCTAGAACAAACTCAAAGTTTTTTAATGCAACTTTGCAAACAGGTCGCAGTGAATATCACCAAGCTGTCATCTTTGCGCACGAAAAACATCAAACTTGGACAACATTAGCATTAAATCGGACAGCGGTTAAACTGTCAAACATAACAAAAAAGCCAAGTAAGTGGTAGTCTAGCTATTTAATCCTGTTTTCTATCTGATAAACTTTCAGTAATCGTATTCCTTTCAAATTCATTGTACAAACAAGCCCATATCAATTCTCACTTTTTTCATTCTTTAGGCCTCAATAATTCTGAATATTTCATTCAGTGTGATCGGAGTACTGCTGTGGAAGTCGCAACGTCTACATTTCCCCACAAACCACCAAAAGAGATAGAAAAACTCACTGTAGAAGAAGCAAAAACTCTGGGATCACGACAATTGGTAAGCTGTTTTTTTTTCAACCTTCTCACTGTGTAAATAGCCTACAGGGTTGTTTACTTGTTGTAGTAATGCTCTGGAGAGTAGTACAATCACATATATTAGCCCTCTGTAGATTGTGCAAAATCGTTTTTATGGGGAGAAAAACATTTTAAAGTAGCCTGACGTTCAAAAAAATGCTAAAATGTGAAAGATTTTTCAGATGCACAGGCAAAGATTACTCTGCTTCTCAGTTATCTTTGCTAGATGCTTTACAAACATGATTAATGCGTTTCAAATTGGTTAATGTGTGGAAAAGTTTGGCTATTTCCTCTTCTTATGACCACAACAGCAGTTGTATACATTTCCCTTGTAATCATGTTTATTGATGTATATTTTTGATTGTACATGTACGATTTTCTTTAAATTTTCAGATCACTAAAATATCTGCAACAGTATGCAAGCTAAACAACGCAACTACTGTAAAGGCCTGGGGTACAGACTGTGAGATCCAAGAATGTTCCTTGCAAGATCCATCTGGAGAAATTCAACTTACTCTTTGGGAAAACCAAGTTTCAAAACTGCAACTAGGTAACTCCTACACCTTTACCAATCTTAAAACTAGACTGTACAACAGCCTTAAGAGCCTCACAACAACCCTGAAAACAACCATGGAACCTATTGCACAGGACCAAGTTTTCCCACCTGGTCAAGGCCCTAAAATCAGTAAAGAACCCTCTCTACCTAATACAGTGGTGAAACAAAAGCCAATAGGGGTGCAAATAAACATTAAAAAACAATGTCCAAAATGCCACAAATCACAAGAACAATTCAACATCAAACAGCAATTTCACCGTTGCCCGACTTGCAAAATTCTACGGAACACAAAAAGCTATATAACAAAATGCAATGGAATAATTGAGATAAATCAAGACAGTCAAATAACTTCTCTTACGGTTTCGAACTCAACTTTGTCAAAATTCATAGCACCAGAACTTGAACTGTCAACTTGTGATTCACAAGATATAGAAGAACTTTCTATCCTCCGATGAACTGACTTTAACATATAATAACTGTTTGGAAGTCACCAATATTGAAAACGCTTCATCCGCTCATCCCAGTGATGAGGATTTATTTGAAGTTAATATCGATGAAATCAACCCTGTCCTCTGTGTCACAGAGACACAAAGCACTCCAGAACCCAAGTCTCCAGTTAAAAGACCATCTGAGCCAACAACGCCTCCTATTACACCAGCTAAAAAACCTTTGACTAAGAAGAGTGCTGTAAAAATAATACAAAAATGACTTTGTATTGAAATGCACAACTAAGATGGTTGTGTGTGTGTGTATATATATTGAAATGATGGTATTGGTGTTTTTTTTTTTGTGTTTTTTTAATGAATGGCAAATATTGATTTAAGTCATGTTTTCTATTGAAATTAGGTTAATTTTGTCCATTATGTTCTGAAATGCTACTGATTGATTTTTATTTCATTTTTATGGCAAAGCTTTGTTAAATGTTGTTTAATGTATTTTTTTATTTTATTAAAACAAATGTGTGTCAATTCTTGGAATATGTGACCTTTATTGCATGGGCTTATCTTACATTTGGAAAGTTGCGTGCATTCTTCTAGCCATTCTTAACTAGGCACTAAGTTTAGTTTCACAAACCATACTGGGAAAAGCAAGTAGTGTAACCATAAGTGTCATTGTGAATAACTAAATAAACGGTTGGTATTCTTTTCTGTAAAGATTTAAATATGCAACAATGGTGCTTTAAAATCACTTCAAAGGCCCCCTCTAATTTGCTTACTTTATCCAATGTGCTAAATGGTATTTAAACTAAAAATAATAGTTATTTTTAATTCACATTTTTATCACCTCTCACAATATTGTTTCTAGGCAGCATAAAAAAAAAAAACTTAATTGTACAAGACATTATCAAAGGTGACTGTCAAAGTAATGTACTTGTAGCAAAAATATAGGTTACAGTTGCATATGGCAGTTAACCCATGTAATTCCAATTTCTTTTCCCTGAGATAACATGTATGAATACATAAGGATATTAAACAATCTTTAACAATTACGTCAAAAATATATCTCAAAATCCATACAAAAAACTTGATTATTCGTCAGGTCACAATTGTGACCATTAGTAGAACAAAGGGAGGCTAGGTATATGGTGTTAATGGATTTATAAACTGACAAACTTCTACAGTTTAAAGACCAGGTTCAATAATTGTTTTAAGCTTTAGTTAATAGTGTTGTATTACATCAAAGACACACCATGCAAAATTTCCATTTGTCAAACAGTGACCCCTAGAGTTGCTGTGGAGTACTTGTATTTTTTCTGAATATTAACTTAATGAACTAATATCTAATATGCCCATGACAATTTAGAAACTGAAAATAGAACATAAAAATATGTATTAGATCTAATATAACAAAATTACAAGATTATAAAATGCATTGCGTGAATTCTTGTTTAAAGAGAAGTGTTTAATCTACAATTAAACTAGGAATGTTTGACAGAATAGTGAATATTATCAGGAAACCTGCTCCAGACTTTAGGACCCACATGCAAAAACAAAACATTCTCTCCTTTAGTGCAGTTCAATATCCTAAGTAGTACCAAAAGTCCAGAATTGTAAGATTCTTACAAGAACCTGTTAATCTTAATGTTGTAAAATAATATTTTATTGATCTATATACTGCATCTTGGACTAACTTTATTTGTTAAAGGTGCAGGACAACCACCTAACAGTGAATCACAATAATATCAACTAAACTCATTAAACGTAACATGCTGTCCATTTAAATACTAAATCTTCATTTTGAGTTATTTCTCATTTGAACTATGGAACTTCTACATCTATGGAAACACATGACTTCCCAGGGGCTCAATGAGTGACAGGCATATGACCCAGAGATTGTGGGTTCAAGTCCTTTGTCTTACAACTTTATAAAGTTGTGTCATTTCAATTTCTTTATCATACTGAAAAGCATTGTACTATTCTTTCTTCCTATTAAATACAACGTGTGTTTCATTTATATGCAAAGTCTTTATTTTGAGTCCATTCTCTTTTTTACTACTGAACCTCGGCAGCTGGATGATCTCATTTCTTTTGTGAGGTAAGAAGTTAATAAGTAAGAATACTTTGGTTATTAAAGTTTCTTTTAAAGTTTGGAAAGCAAAGTATTTTTAAGTACTTTTTGAACCCATGGAACCATTGAAGGCTTGGCCCCGTAAGGCTGCTTGCAGCTTTAATTATTAGGGGCCAAGCACCGAAGGTGCAGAGGCACCTATTGTATCTGTTAGTTTTCTTATTAGGGGCCAAGCACCGAAGGTGCAGAGGCACCTATTGTATCTGTTGGTTTTCTTATTATTATTCTTCTTCTTCTTCTTCCGCAAATGGAAGTCTATGGCAGCCCTATGAACCGTACATAGGAAAATGATGAAATTTGGCACACTTGTAGTGATGCTAATGAATAGTAATTGGACCAATTTTTGACCCTCTAGGACCAACTCTATAGCGCCACCACCAGTTCAAAAATTCAACATTGAAATGGTTATAACTTTTGAACCCTTTGATCTAGAGACATGAAACTTAGTACACCTGATTCCACTCATCATGCTGATCACAACCAATACCTTACATTAAGACCCCGCCCATTACAGTAGTGGCCATTTTGAAATGTACAGTATTCAGTTATTTCGCTACTCCTCCTTCAAATTTTGTCCAATTTTCTCCAAACATGCACTCAAATGATCTTCAGACTGAGCCGCATAAAAGTACTGTTCCCGATTTTTTTGTTATACTGGAAAAAAAAAGTTATAATGTCGCAAACTTAACGAGGTCCACCCAAAATTGGCTAAGAGGCTGTATCTCGGCCAAAGTTTGATCAATCGAAACGAAAATTGGTACACTTCATCGGAAGCATGTTCTGAGGTCCCATGCCAAAGTTGGGAATAGCGCCACCTACGGGTCATGAGATATGACAAATTGCTATTTTGGCCAATAACTTTTGAACAGTTTGTCAGAAATTCATAATTGTGGTATCTATGGATTCCTTGCATCATGCCGAATCCGTGGATATCAATTTTGCCATGATGGGATGTACCACGTGTCCGCCATTTTGAATTTTGTCATAATTTGCAATATCTTTTAAACTATTTGAAATTTCCTCACCACATTTGGTATGGATCATCATTAGCATGGCCCGAAGGTACATGAGAAGTTTGATCACAGCGCCACCTAGTGTTCCAGAGATATCATTGTTTTTTGAAAAAACGCTTATAACTTTTGCTATCATTGCTTGAAATTTGATTTCTTTATGTCAATATATTCCTTGGCTTATGCCGATTTCAACGATATCTCATATGCTATTTTCCAACAATGTGACTGGCCCCCATATTGGAGCGAATGTAAAACAGTTTTTTAGCTACTCCTCCTTCAAAATTTGTCCAAAATTGTCCAAAATTTGCTCAAATGATCTTCGGACCGAGCCGCATAAAAGTACTGTTCCCGATTTTTTTGCTATACTGTAATAAAAAAGTTATGATGTCACAAATTTAACAAGGTCAACCCAAAATTGGCTAAGAGGCTGTAACCTGTGAACAGTTTGTCACAAAATCATAAAATTGGTGTCTATCGATTCCTTGCATCATGTCGAATCCGATGATATCTATTTTGCCAGGATTGGATGTACCACGTCATAAGCATGCTAATCTGGTTAACATGTCATGGAACTTTTTTGTGAACTCATTCTCACACTGAACCCTCTCCTCTGCTGTTTTGAAATTCACGTCCTCTGAGTGGCGCAATCAGCTAAACCATGCATCTCGAATCCCGAACCATTCTGGTCGTGGGTTCGAGTCCCATGTGGGACGACTTTAAAATTGTGTATAAAGTTGTCATTTCAATTCCTTCCGGCTCTGCTCTGCTGTTGGTGCTTAAATGCTAGCTGTGCTTCATTTACATGTATATTCAATTTGTGCTGTTTTTGTTCTTGCGGCTCTGCACTGCTATTGGTGCTTAAATGCTTGATGCGCTGCTGTACTTGCAGTACTTGCTGTACTTGCTGTGCTTGCTGTACTTGCTGTACTTGTTGTACTTGCTGTACTTGCTGTGCTTGCTGTACTTGCAGCTTGCTGTACTTGCAGTTTGCAGTACTTGTTCTGCTTGCGGTGCCAAGCCTTTGAACTTTGCTGTACTTGTTCTAATTGCGGTGCCAAGCCTTTGAACTTTGCTGTAATTGTTCTAATTGCGGTGCCTTGCAGGGCTTGGCCCCGTGTTGCTGCTTGCAGCTATATTTATTATTATTATTCTTCTTCTTCTTCCGCAAATGGAAGTCTATGGCAGCCCTATGAACCGTACATAGGAAAATGATGAAATTTGGCACACTTGTAGTGATGCTAATGAATAGTAATTGGACCAATTTTTGACCCTCTAGGACCAACTCTATAGCGCCACCACCAGTTCAAAAATTCAACATTGAAATGGTTATAACTTTTGAACCCTTTGATCTAGAGACATGAAACTTAGTACACCTGATTCCACTCATCATGCTGATCACAACCAATACCTTACATTAAGACCCCGCCCATTACAGTAGTGGCCATTTTGAAATGTACAGTATTCAGTTATTTCGCTACTCCTCCTTCAAATTTTGTCCAATTTTCTCCAAACATGCACTCAAATGATCTTCAGACTGAGCCGCATAAAAGTACTGTTCCCGATTTTTTTGTTATACTGGAAAAAAAAAGTTATAATGTCACAAACTTAACGAGGTCCACCCAAAATTGGCTAAGAGGCTGTATCTCGGCCAAAGTTTGATCAATGGAAACGAAAATTGGTACACTTCATCGGAAGCATGTTCTGAGGTCCCATGCCAAAGTTGGGAATAGCGCCACCTACGGGTCATGAGATATGACAAATTGCTATTTTGGCCAATAACTTTTCAACAGTTTGTCAGAAATTCATAATTGTGGTATCTATGGATTCCTTGCGTCATGCCGAATCCGTGGATATCGATTTTGCCATGATGGGATGTACCACGTGTCCGCCATTTTGAATTTTGTCATAAATTGCAATATCTTTTAAACTATTTGACATATCAGCACACAATTTGGTAGGGATGACCGACACCATGTCCTAAAGCGACATGAGAAGTTTGATCACAGCGCCACCTAGTGTTCCAGATATATCATTGTTTTTTGAAAAAACGCTTATAACATTTGAAAATATTGTTCAAATTTTGAGTTCTTTATGACATTATGTTCCTTGGTTTATGCCGATTTAGACGATATCTCATTTGTCATTTTCCAACAATGTGACTGGCCGCCATATTGGAGCGAATGTAAAACAGTTTTTTCGCTACTCCTCCTTCAAAATTTGTCCAAAATTGTCCAAAATTTGCTCAAATGATCTTCGGACCGAGCCGCATAAAAGTACTGTTCCCGATTTTTTTGCTATACTGTAATAAAAAAGTTATGATGTCACAAATTTAACAAGGTCAACCCAAAATTGGCTAAGAGGCTGTAACTTGTGAACAGTTTGTCACAAAATCATAAAATTGGTGTCTATCGATTCCTTGCATCATGTCGAATCCGACGATATCTATTTTGCCAGGATTGGATGTACCACGTTATAAGCTAAATTAGCATTAAGCTAGCTTAGCATGCTTATCTGGTTAACATGTCATGGAACTTTTTGTGAACTCATTCTCACACTGAAACCTCTACTCAGCAGGCTGGTGAACGTGCATGAGTGATTAGCTCAACGTGTTACACCACGGATCCCGATGTTCAGCGTCGTGGGTTCGCCACTCAGTGTGACATGTGCCCAGACCGCATGAGGTACTGTGGCAGGAAAAGATGCAGAAGTTGCATCTGTTCCAGGCATTGTGCATAAGAATGATCTCATCTGAAGCTGCCACACACAACATGCAGTGCTTTTACGTCCAATTCATTGTTGTTCTTCTTCCAGAAGGGTAGTCAATGGCAGCCCTATGAACCACAAGTTAGAAAATTGGCACACTTGTAGTGATGGTAATGAGTAGTAATCTGACCAATTTTGGATGATTTAATCTAAACTTTTTAAATACAAAATGTTCTCCATTTACTTCAAAATTCTTAATTTTGACTTGATTCTCTCTTGAAAATATTGAATTTCGGCAGCTGTGTGGATGCATGTCTGGCAAGTGGCTCAACGAGATGAGTGACAGGCATCTAACCCATAGATAGTGGGTTCGAGTCCCGTGTGGGACAACTTTAAAATTGTGTATTATGAAATTAATTGATTATGAAACACTTGTAGTGAGTAGTCCAACGTGTGATCAGATGATCTTTGGACCGAGCTGCACAGAAATGATGAACAGGTTTTTGATAGTAGCCCCCATACCAAAGATCTTCCTCTCTGCAGTTGATCTAGCCTGTGTTTGTTGCCTTATCTTAGTTAGCTTAGCATACTAATTGGTTAGCATGCTAGCCAGATGCCATTCTTTCTAATGTGGCTCTTCAGTTATCAGGCTAAACCATAAGGCTTTAAGTGGTGGACAAGTTGCTTCTGTTCCAGGTGAAGGAGCTAGTAGAATAGAACACACAGATAATTTATTTAAAAATTCTTCATTTTGAGTTGCTTCTCACTTGAACTATGGATCTTCTGCATCTTGGCCAAAACACAACTTCCAAGTGGTGCAATGAGATGAGTGACAGATATCTGACCCAGAGATAGTGGGTTCAAGCCCCATGTGGGACAACTTTAATTTAAAAAAAAAATGTGTTAAGTTGTCATTTCAATTCCTTTATTATCCAGATAAGCATTGTTGTAATCTTTCTTTTGGGATTAGAAATGTGTTTTTGTTCATTCTATGTTGATTCTTACCTGAAGTCTTAAATATCCAGAAAGGTTTGTGAACAAATGAGCAGTCATTGACTTTCAACTATTCTAATTGCATTGTAAGCAGTTACATAAATTGGTTGTTTTCTTCCTATGTATAGTCGTATCCTCTTTTTTTTTTTGCCTCCATGTGTTAATTCTCAACTTCATATATGTGTTTGTGCATTGTGTGTAAAGTAGTGAACTGGAGAGCAGAAGGGTATGATAAGATGTTTGTGGTGGTCTAGGTAAACCTCTATTTTTTTAAATTGTGCTGCCTTTTTTACATTTCAAGTTAAATACATAAAGCTTCAAACAGAACACAAATGCCTATTCAATTGATCAACCACTGGCAACATTTTATTGCAAAGTATATAGTAAAGAATACTTTCAATTCCATACAAGAAATGGTTTGACCAACTCCACAATATTAACTGATCTGACATTAAACATTTGAATGTGTACATATGCATATCTTTTAATTATTTTAAGTCCCATAAACATTAGACTTACTTAGTGACTTGAATATCAGTTTTTCCTTCTCGTCATGTGGACAATAAATAAAAGTAATTTTATCATAATAGTAAACCATAAAATCACATTAAAATACATGAACATTTTTGTATTATCTAACATTAAGAATTGTTTTAAAAAATAAATTGTAATTGTAAATAGAAGTTAATTAGTTACTACATGAATGTTAAATTACAAATAGTTACTATTCTAACAGTACATTATTTGGATCAACATCAATTAGTTGAGGTATATTGCCAAAAAGACTAGTAAAAGCTAACCTAAAGAATTTACATAATGTATACAATTATTTATTCTCAAATAAGCAACAAAATATCATTACACATCAAACAATACACTATCATTATACACAGAGCTGCACTCCAGGTTTATTGCTGCTCCTGATGCTTTGAATATTTTCCCAAAACAATCAGAGTAAAGCTTAATTAAGTTCAAGAGGCTTCATTTCTCCATCCCTAAAAGGCATTATACAAGTAAATTTACCTTTCAATTATTTCCAGCAGACTTTCAGATCCATTTCTTGCCTCCACTAAACCAAGCTTCCCAATTCTAAAATGATTAACTCAGCAATTTGATGAATGTATTACTAATTCCTGCAATCACCCTAATTGAATCGTTTGTTAATTGCATACCAAGCATTGTCAATTTCTGTTCTAGTAGGCCTAATCTACTATAAATCACACCACTTGCAAACCTCTTTTTTCATGCAACAGCAAAAATGAACAAATATTTAAATAGACCAGAGACCAGTGAATCTGACAACTGCATTTATGTTTACATTCATGCAGTTTCCAGAGTGCAACTGTCTAGAACAAACTCAAAGTTTTTTAATGCAACTTTGCAAACAGGTCGCAGTGAATATCACCAAGCTGTCATCTTTGCGCACGAAAAACATCAAACTTGGACAACATTAGCATTAAATCGGACAGCGGTTAAACTGTCAAACATAACAAAAAAGCCAAGTAAGTGGTAGTCTAGCTATTTAATCCTGTTTTCTATCTGATAAACTTTCAGTAATCGTATTCCTTTCAAATTCATTGTACAAACAAGCACATATCAATTCTCACTTTTTTCATTCTTTAGGCCTCAATAATTCTGAATATTTCATTCAGTGTGATCGGAGTACTGCTGTGGAAGTCGCAACATCTACATTTCCCCACAAACCACCAAAAGAGATAGAAAAACTCACTGTAGAAGAAGCAAAAACTCTGGGATCACGACAATTGGTAAGCTGTTTTTTTTTCAACCTTCTCACTGTGTAAATAGCCTACAGGGTTGTTTACTTGTTGTAGTAATGCTCTGGAGAGTAGTACAATCACATATATTAGCCCTCTGTTGATTGTGCAAAATCGTTTTTATGGGGAGAAAAACATTTTAAAGTAGCCTGACGTTCAAAAAAATGCTAAAATGTGAAAGATTTTTCAGATGCACAGGCAAAGATTACTCTGCTTCTCAGTTATCTTTGCTAGATGCTTTACAAACATGATTAATGCGTTTCAAATTGGTTAATGTGTGGAAAAGTTTGGCTATTTCCTCTTCTTATGACCACAACAGCAGTTGTATACATTTCCCTTGTAATCATGTTTATTGATGTATATTTTTGATTGTACATGTACGATTTTCTTTAAATTTTCAGATCACTAAAATATCTGCAACAGTATGCAAGCTAAACAACGCAACTACTGTAAAGGCCTGGGGTGCAGACTGTGAGATCCAAGAATGTTCCTTGCAAGATCCATCTGGAGAAATTCAACTTACTCTTTGGGAAAACCAAGTTTCAAAACTGCAACTAGGTAACTCCTACACCTTTACCAATCTTAAAACTAGACTGTACAACAGCCTTAAGAGCCTCACAACAACCCTGAAAACAACCATGGAACCTATTGCACAGGACCAAGTTTTCCCACCTGGTCAAGGCCCTAAAATCAGTAAAGAACCCTCTCTACCTAATACAGTGGTGAAACAAAAGCCAATAGGGGTGCAAATAAACATTAAAAAACAATGTCCAAAATGCCACAAATCACAAGAACAATTCAACATCAAACAGCAATTTCACCGTTGCCCGACTTGCAAAATTCTACGGAACACAAAAAGCTATATAACAAAATGCAATGGAATAATTGAGATAAATCAAGACAGTCAAATAACTTCTCTTACGGTTTCGAACTCAACTTTGTCAAAATTCATAGCACCAGAACTTGAACTGTCAACTTGTGATTCACAAGATATAGAAGAACTCTTTCTATCCTCCGATGAACTGACTTTAACATATAATAACTGTTTGGAAGTCACCAATATTGAAAACGCTTCATCCGCTCATCCCAGTGATGAGGATTTATTTGAAGTTAATATCGATGAAATCAACCCTGTCCTCTGTGTCACAGAGACACAAAGCACTCCAGAACCCAAGTCTCCAGTTAAAAGACCATCTGAGCCAACAACGCCTCCTATTACACCAGCTAAAAAACCTTTGACTAAGAAGAGTGCTGTAAAAATAATACAAAAATGACTTTGTATTGAAATGCACAACTAAGATGGTTGTGTGTGTGTGTATATATATTGAAATGATGGTATTGGTGTTTTTTTTTTTGTTTTTTTTTTAATGAATGGCAAATATTGATTTAAGTCATGTTTTCTATTGAAATTAGGTTAATTTTGTCCATTATGTTCTGAAATGCTACTGATTGATTTTTATTTCATTTTTATGGCAAAGCTTTGTTAAATGTTGTTTAATGTATTTTTTTTTTTTATTAAAACAAATGTGTGTCAATTCTTGGAATATGTGACCTTTATTGCATGGGCTTATCTTACATTTGGAAAGTTGCGTGCATTCTTCTAGCCATTCTTAACTAGGCACTAAGTTTAGTTTCACAAACCATACTGGGAAAAGCAAGTAGTGTAACCATAAGTGTCATTGTGAATAACTAAAGAAACGGTTGGTATTCTGTTCTGTAAAGATTTAAATATGCAACAATGGTGCTTTAAAATCACTTCAAAGGCCCCCTCTAATTTGCTTACTTTATCCAATGTGCTAAATGGTATTTAAACTAAAAATAATCGTTATTTTTAATTCACATTTTTATCACCTCTCACAATATTGTTTCTAGGCAGCATAAAAAAAAAAAACTTAATTGTACAAGACATTATCAAAGATGACTGTCAAAGTAATGTACTTGTAGCAAAAATATAGGTTACAGTTGCATATGGCAGTTAACCCATGTAATTCCAATTTCTTTTCCCTGAGATAACATGTATGAATACATAAGGATATTAAACAATCTTTAACAATTACGTCAAAAATATATATCAAAATCCATACAAAAAACTTGATTATTCGTCAGGTCACAATTGTGACCATTAGTAGAACAAAGGGAGGCTAGGTATATGGTGTTAATGGATTTATAAACTGACAAACTTCTACAGTTTAAAGACCAGGTTCAATAATTGTTTTAAGCTTTAGTTAATAGTGTTGTATTACATCAAGACACACCATGCAAAATTTCCATTTGTCAAACAGTGACCCCTAGAGTCGCTGTGGAGTACTTGTATTTTTTCTGAATATTAACTTAATGACCTAATATCTAATATGCCCATGACAATTTAGAAACTGAAAATAGAACATAAAAATATATGTATTAGATCTAATATAACAAAATTACAAGATTATAAAATGCATTGCGTGAATTCTTGTTTAAAGAGAAGTGTTTAATCTACAATTAAACTAGGAATGTTTGACGGAATAGTGAATATTATCAGGAAACCTGCTCCAGACTTTAGGACCCACATGCAAAAACAAAACATTCTCTCCTTTAGTGCAGTTCAATATCCTAAGTAGTACCAAAAGTCCAGAATTGTAAGATTCTTACAAGAACCTGTTAATCTTAATGTTGTAAAATAATATTTTATTGATCTATATACTGCATCTTGGACTAACTTTATTCGTTAAAGGTGCAGGACAACCACCTAACAGTGAATCACAATAATATCAACTAAACTCATTAAACGTAACATGCTGTCCATTTAAATATTAAATCTTCATTTTGAGTTATTTCTCATTTGAACTATGGAACTTCTACATCTATGGAAACACATGACTTCCCAGGGGCTCAATGAGTGACAGGCATATGACCCAGAGATTGTGGGTTCAAGTCCTTTGTCTTACAACTTTATAAAGTTGTGTCATTTCAATTTCTTTATCATACTGAAAAGCATTGTACTATTCTTTCTTCCTATTAAATACAACGTGTGTTTCATTTATATGCAAAGTCTTTATTTTGAGTCCATTCTCTTTTTTACTACTGAACCTCGGCAGCTGGATGATCTCATTTCTTTTGTGAGGTAAGAAGTTAATAAGTAAGAATACTTTGGTTATTAAAGTTTCTTTTAAAGTTTGGAAAGCAAAGTATTTTTAAGTACTTTTTGAACCCATGGAACCATTGAAGGCTTGGCCCCGTAAGGCTGCTTGCAGCTTTAATTAGGGGCCAAGCACCGAAGGTGCAGAGGCACCTATTGTATCTGTTGGTTTTTAGGGGCCAAGCACCGAAGGTGCAGAGGCACCTATTGTATCTGTTGGTTTTCTTATTATTAGGGGCCAAGCACCGAAGGTGCAGAGGCACCTATTGTATCTGTTAGTTTTCTTATTATTATTCTTCTTCTTCTTCTTCCGCAAATGGAAGTCTATGGCAGCCCTATGAACCGTACATAGGAAAATGATGAAATTTGGCACACTTGTAGTGATGCTAATGAATAGTAATTGGACCAATTTTTGACCCTCTAGGACCAACTCTATAGCGCCACCACCAGTTCAAAAATTCAACATTGAAATGGTTATAACTTTTGAACCCTTTGATCTAGAGACATGAAACTTAGTACACCTGATTCCACTCATCATGCTGATCACAACCAATACCTTACATTAAGACCCCGCCCATTACAGTAGTGGCCATTTTGAAATGTACAGTATTCAGTTATTTCGCTACTCCTCCTTCAAATTTTGTCCAATTTTCTCCAAACATGCACTCAAATGATCTTCAGACTGAGCCGCATAAAAGTACTGTTCCCGATTTTTTTGTTATACTGGAAAAAAAAAGTTATAATGTCGCAAACTTAACGAGGTCCACCCAAAATTGGCTAAGAGGCTGTATCTCGGCCAAAGTTTGATCAATCGAAACGAAAATTGGTACACTTCATCGGAAGCATGTTCTGAGGTCTCATGCCAAAGTTGGGAATAGCGCCACCTACGGGTCATGAGATATGACAAATTGCTATTTTGGCCAATAACTTTTGAACAGTTTGTCAGAAAATCATAATTGTGGTATCTATGGATTCCTTGCATCATGCCGAATCCGTGGATATCGATTTTGCCATGATGGGATGTACCACGTGTCCGCCATTTTGAATTTTGTCATAAATTGCAATATCTTTTAAACTATTTGACATATCAGCACACAATTTGGTAGGGATGACCGACACCATGTCCTAAAGCGACATGAGAAGTTTGATCACAGCGCCACCTAGTGTTCCAGATATATCATTGTTTTTTGAAAAAACGCTTATAACATTTGAAAATATTGTTCAAATTTTGAGTTCTTTATGACATTATGTTCCTTGGTTTATGCCGATTTAGACGATATCTCATTTGTCATTTTCCAACAATGTGACTGGCCGCCATATTGGAGCGAATGTAAAACAGTTTTTTCGCTACTCCTCCTTCAAAATTTGTCCAAAATTGTCCAAAATTTGCTCAAATGATCTTCGGACCGAGCCGCATAAAAGTACTGTTCCCGATTTTTTTGCTATACTGTAATAAAAAAGTTATGATGTCACAAATGTAACAAGGTCAACCCAAAATTGGCTAAGAGGCTGTAACTTGTGAACAGTTTGTCACAAAATCATAAAATTGGTGTCTATCGATTCCTTGCATCATGTCGAATCCGATGATATCTATTTTGCCAGGATTGGATGTACCACGTCATAAGCTAAATTAGCATTAAGCTAGCTTAGCATGCTAATCTGGTTAACATGTCACTCATTCTCACACTGAACCCTCTCCTCTGCCGTTTTGAAATTCACGTCCTCTGAGTGGCGCAATCAGCTAAACCATGCATCTCGAATCCCGAACCATTCTGGTCGTGGGTTCGAGTCCCATGTGGGACGACTTTAAAATTGTTTATAAAGTTGTCATTTCAATTCCTTCCGGCTCTGCTCTGCTGTTGGTGCTTAAATGCTAGCTGTGCTTCATTTACATGTATATTCAATTTGTGCTGTTTTTGTTCTTGCGGCTCTGCAGTGCTATTGGTGCTTAAATGCTTGATGCGCTGCTGTACTTGCAGTACTTGCTGTGCTTGCAGTACTTGCTGTACTTGCTGTGTTTGCAGTACTTGCTGTACTTGCTGTGTTTGCTGTACTTGCAGTACTTGCTGTACTTGCAGCTTGCTGTACTTGCAGTTTGCAGTACTTGTTCTGCTTGCGGTGCCAAGCCTTTGAACTTTGCTGTACTTGTTCTAAATTGCGGTGCCAAGCCTTTGAACTTTGCTGTACTTGTTCTAATTGTGGTGCCAAGCCTTTTAACTTTGCTTTAATTGTTCTAATTGCGGTGCCAAGCCTTTGAACTTTGCTGTAATTGTTCTAATTGCGGTGCCTTGCAGGGCTTGGCCCCGTGTTGCTGCTTGCAGCTATATTTAGGGGCCAAGCACCGAAGGTGCAGAGGCACCTATTGTATCTGTTAGTTTTCTTATTATTATTATTATTAGGGGCCAAGCACCGAAGGTGCAGAGGCACCTATTGTATCTGTTGGTTTTCTTATTATTATTCTTCTTCTTCTTCTTCCGCAAATGGAAGTCTATGGCAGCCCTATGAACCGTACATAGGAAAATGATGAAATTTGGCACACTTGTAGTGATGCTAATGAATAGTAATTGGACCAATTTTTGACCCTCTAGGACCAACTCTATAGCGCCACCACCAGTTCAAAAATTCAACATTGAAATGGTTATAACTTTTGAACCCTTTGATCTAGAGACATGAAACTTAGTACACCTGATTCCACTCATCATGCTGATCACAACCAATACCTTACATTAAGACCCCGCCCATTACAGTAGTGGCCATTTTGAAATGTACAGTATTCAGTTATTTCGCTACTTCTCCTTCAAATTTTGTCCAATTTTCTCCAAACATGCACTCAAATGATCTTCAGACTGAGCCGCATAAAAGTACTGTTCCCGATTTTTTTGTTATACTGGAAAAAAAAAGTTATAATGTCGCAAACTTAACGAGGTCCACCCAAAATTGGCTAAGAGGCTGTATCTCGGCCAAAGTTTGATCAATCGAAACGAAAATTGGTACACTTCATCGGAAGCATGTTCTGAGGTCTCATGCCAAAGTTGGGAATAGCGCCACCTACGGGTCATGAGATATGACAAATTGCTATTTTGGCCAATAACTTTTGAACAGTTTGTCAGAAATTCATAATTGTGGTATCTATGGATTCCTTGCATCATGCCGAATCCGTGGATATCGATTTTGCCATGATGGGATGTACCACGTGTCCGCCATTTTGAATTTTGTCATAAATTGCAATATCTTTTAAACTATTTGACATATCAGCACACAATTTGGTAGGGATGACCGACACCATGTCCTAAAGCGACATGAGAAGTTTGATCACAGCGCCACCTAGTGTTCCAGATATATCATTGTTTTTTGAAAAAACGCTTATAACATTTGAAAATATTGTTCAAATTTTGAGTTCTTTATGACATTATGTTCCTTGGTTTATGCCGATTTAGACGATATCTCATTTGTCATTTTCCAACAATGTGACTGGCCGCCATATTGGAGCGAATGTAAAACAGTTTTTTCGCTACTCCTCCTTCAAAATTTGTCCAAAATTGTCCAAAATTTGCTCAAATGATCTTCGGACCGAGCCGCATAAAAGTACTGTTCCCGATTTTTTTGCTATACTGTAATAAAAAAGTTATGATGTCACAAATGTAACAAGGTCAACCCAAAATTGGCTAAGAGGCTGTAACTTGTGAACAGTTTGTCACAAAATCATAAAATTGGTGTCTATCGATTCCTTGCATCATGTCGAATCCGATGATATCTATTTTGCCAGGATTGGATGTACCACGTCATAAGCTAAATTAGCATTAAGCTAGCTTAGCATGCTAATCTGGTTAACATGTCACTCATTCTCACACTGAACCCTCTCCTCTGCCTTTTTGAAATTCACGTCCTCTGAGTGGCGCAATCAGCTAAACCATGCATCTCGAATCCCGAACCATTCTGGTCGTGGGTTCGAGTCCCATGTGGGACGACTTTAAAATTGTTTATAAAGTTGTCATTTCAATTCCTTCCGGCTCTGCTCTGCTGTTGGTGCTTAAATGCTAGCTGTGCTTCATTTACATGTATATTCAATTTGTGCTGTTTTTGTTCTTGCGGCTCTGCAGTGCTATTGGTGCTTAAATGCTTGATGCGCTGCTGTACTTGCAGTACTTGCTGTGCTTGCAGTACTTGCTGTACTTGCTGTGTTTGCAGTACTTGCTGTACTTGCTGTGTTTGCTGTACTTGCAGTACTTGCTGTACTTGCAGCTTGCTGTACTTGCAGTTTGCAGTACTTGTTCTGCTTGCGGTGCCAAGCCTTTGAACTTTGCTGTACTTGTTCTAAATTGCGGTGCCAAGCCTTTGAACTTTGCTGTACTTGTTCTAATTGTGGTGCCAAGCCTTTTAACTTTGCTTTAATTGTTCTAATTGCGGTGCCAAGCCTTTGAACTTTGCTGTAATTGTTCTAATTGCGGTGCCTTGCAGGGCTTGGCCCCGTGTTGCTGCTTGCAGCTATATTTAGGGGCCAAGCACCGAAGGTGCAGAGGCACCTATTGTATCTGTTGGTTTTCTTATTATTATTATTATTATTCCGTGAATGGGAGTCTATGGCAGCCCTATGAACCGTACATAGGAAAATGATGAAATTTGGCACACTTGTAGTGATGCTAATGAATAGTAATTGGACCAATTTTTGACCCTCTAGGACCAACTCTATAGCGCCACCACCAGTTCAAAAATTCAACATTGAAATGGTTATAACTTTTGAACCCTTTGATCTAGAGACATGAAACTTAGTACACCTGATTCCACTCATCATGCTGATCACAACCAATACCTTACATTAAGACCCCGCCCATTACAGTAGTGGCCATTTTGAAATGTACAGTATTCAGTTTTTTCGCTACTCCTCCTTCAAATTTTGTCCAATTTTCTCCAAACATGCCCTCAAATGATCTTCAGACTGAGCCGCATAAAAGTACTGTTCCCGATTTTTTTGTTATACTGGAAAAAAAAAAGTTATAATGTCGCAAACTTAACGAGGTCCACCCAAAATTGGCTAAGAGGCTGTATCTCGGCCAAAGTTTGATCAATCGAAACGAAAATTGGTACACTTCATCGGAAGCATGTTCTGAGGTCCCATGCCAAAGTTGGGAATAGCGCCACCTACGGGTCATGAGATATGACAAATTGCTATTTTGGCCAATAACTTTTGAACAGTTTGTCAGAAATTCATAATTGTGGTATCTATGGATTCCTTGCGTCATGCCGAATCCGTGGATATCGATTTTGCCATGATGGGATGTACCACGTGTCCGCCATTTTGAATTTTGTCATAAATTGCAATATCTTTTAAACTATTTGACATATCAGCACACAATTTGGTAGGGATGACCGACACCATGTCCTAAAGCGACATGAGAAGTTTGATCACAGCGCCACCTAGTGTTCCAGATATATCATTGTTTTTTGAAAAAACGCTTATAACATTTGAAAATATTGTTCAAATTTTGAGTTCTTTATGACATTATGTTCCTTGGTTTATGCCGATTTAGACGATATCTCATTTGTCATTTTCCAACAATGTGACTGGCCGCCATATTGGAGCGAATGTAAAACAGTTTTTTCGCTACTCCTCCTTCAAAATTTGTCCAAAATTGTCCAAAATTTGCTCAAATGATCTTCGGACCGAGCCGCACAGAAGTACTGTTCCCGATTTTTTTGCTATACTGTAATAAAAAAAGTTATGATGTCGCAAATTTAACAAGGTCGACCCAACATTGGTTCAGAGGCTGTAACTTGTGAACAGTTTGTCAAAAAATCATAAAATTGGTGTCTATCGATTCCTTGCATCATGTCAAATCCGACGATATCTATTTTGCCAGGATTGGATGTACCACGTTATAAGCTAAATTAGCATTAAGCTAGCTTAGCATGCTTATCTGGTTAACATGTCATGGAACTTTTTGTGAACTCATTCTCACACTGAAACCTCTACTCAGCAGGCTGGTGAACGTGCATGAGTGATTAGCTCAACGTGTTACACCACGGATCCCGATGTTCAGCGTCGTGGGTTCGCCACTCAGTGTGACATGTGCCCAGACCGCATGAGGTACTGTGGCAGGAAAAGATGCAGAAGTTGCATCTGTTCCAGGCATTGTGCATAAGAATGATCTCATCTGAAGCTGCCACACACAACATGCAGTGCTTTTACGTCCAATTCATTGTTGTTCTTCTTCCAGAAGGGTAGTCAATGGCAGCCCTATGAACCACAAGTTAGAAAATTGGCACACTTGTAGTGATGGTAATGAGTAGTAATCTGACCAATTTTGGATGATTTAATCTAAACTTTTTAAATACAAAATGTTCTCCATTTACTTCAAAATTCTTAATTTTGACTTGATTCTCTCTTGAAAATATTGAATTTCGGCAGCTGTGTGGATGCATGTCTGGCAAGTGGCTCAACGAGATGAGTGACAGGCATCTAACCCATAGATAGTGGGTTCGAGTCCCGTGTGGGACAACTTTAAAATTGTGTATTATGAAATTAATTGATTATGAAACACTTGTAGTGAGTAGTCCAACGTGTGATCAGATGATCTTTGGACCGAGCTGCACAGAAATGATGAACAGGTTTTTGATAGTAGCCCCCATACCAAAGATCTTCCTCTCTGCAGTTGATCTAGCCTGTGTTTGTTGCCTTATCTTAGTTAGCTTAGCATACTAATTGGTTAGCATGCTAGCCAGATGCCATTCTTTCTAATGTGGCTCTTCAGTTATCAGGCTAAACCATAAGGCTTTAAGTGGTGGACAAGTTGCTTCTGTTCCAGGTGAAGGAGCTAGTAGAATAGAACACACAGATAATTTATTTAAAAATTCTTCATTTTGAGTTGCTTCTCACTTGAACTATGGATCTTCTGCATCTTGGCCAAAACACAACTTCCAAGTGGTGCAATGAGATGAGTGACAGATATCTGACCCAGAGATAGTGGGTTCAAGCCCCATGTGGGACAACTTTAATTTAAAAAAAAAATGTGTTAAGTTGTCATTTCAATTCCTTTATTATCCAGATAAGCATTGTTGTAATCTTTCTTTTGGGATTAGAAATGTGTTTTTGTTCATTCTATGTTGATTCTTACCTGAAGTCTTAAATATCCAGAAAGGTTTGTGAACAAATGAGCAGTCATTGACTTTCAACTATTCTAATTGCATTGTAAGCAGTTACATAAATTGGTTGTTTTCTTCCTATGTATAGTCGTATCCTCTTTTTTTTTTTGCCTCCATGTGTTAATTCTCAACTTCATATATGTGTTTGTGCATTGTGTGTAAAGTAGTGAACTGGAGAGCAGAAGGGTATGATAAGATGTTTGTGGTGTTCTAGGTAAACCTCTATTTTTTTAAATTGTGCTGCCTTTTTTACATTTCAAGTTAAATACATAAAGCTTCAAACAGAACACAAATGCCTATTCAATTGATCAACCACTGGCAACATTTTATTGCAAAGTATATAGTAAAGAATACTTTCAATTCCATACAAGAAATGGTTTGACCAACTCCACAATATTAACTGATCTGACATTAAACATTTGAATGTGTACATATGCATATCTTTTAATTATTTTAAGTCCCATAAACATTAGACTTACTTAGTGACTTGAATATCAGTTTTTCCTTCTCGTCATGTGGACAATAAATAAAAGTAATTTTATCATAATAGTAAACCATAAAATCACATTAAAATACATGAACATTTTTGTATTATCTAACATTAAGAATTGTTTTAAAAAATAAATTGTAATTGTAAATAGAAGTTAATTAGTTACTACATGAATGTTAAATTACAAATAGTTACTATTCTAACAGTACATTATTTGGATCAACATCAATTAGTTGAGGTATATTGCCAAAAAGACTAGTAAAAGCTAACCTAAAGAATTTACATAATGTATACAATTATTTATTCTCAAATAAGCAACAAAATATCATTACACATCAAACAATACACTATCATTATACACAGAGCTGCACTCCAGGTTTATTGCTGCTCCTGATGCTTTGAATATTTTCCCAAAACAATCAGAGTAAAGCTTAATTAAGTTCAAGAGGCTTCATTTCTCCATCCCTAAAAGGCATTATACAAGTAAATTTACCTTTCAATTATTTCCAGCAGACTTTCAGATCCATTTCTTGCCTCCACTAAACCAAGCTTCCCAATTCTAAAATGATTAACTCAGCAATTTGATGAATGTATTACTAATTCCTGCAATCACCCTAATTGAATCGTTTGTTAATTGCATACCAAGCATTGTCAATTTCTGTTCTAGTAGGCCTAATCTACTATAAATCACACCACTTGCAAACCTCTTTTTTCATGCAACAGCAAAAATGAACAAATATTTAAATAGACCAGAGACCAGTGAATCTGACAACTGCATTTATGTTTACATTCATGCAGTTTCCAGAGTGCAACTGTCTAGAACAAACTCAAAGTTTTTTAATGCAACTTTGCAAACAGGTCGCAGTGAATATCACCAAGCTGTCATCTTTGCGCACGAAAAACATCAAACTTGGACAACATTAGCATTAAATCGGACAGCGGTTAAACTGTCAAACATAACAAAAAAGCCAAGTAAGTGGTAGTCTAGCTATTTAATCCTGTTTTCTATCTGATAAACTTTCAGTAATCGTATTCCTTTCAAATTCATTGTACAAACAAGCCCATATCAATTCTCACTTTTTTCATTCTTTAGGCCTCAATAATTCTGAATATTTCATTCAGTGTGATCGGAGTACTGCTGTGGAAGTCGCAACATCTACATTTCCCCACAAACCACCAAAAGAGATAGAAAAACTCACTGTAGAAGAAGCAAAAACTCTGGGATCACGACAATTGGTAAGCTGTTTTTTTTTCAACCTTCTCACTGTGTAAATAGCCTACAGGGTTGTTTACTTGTTGTAGTAATGCTCTGGAGAGTAGTACAATCACATATATTAGCCCTCTGTAGATTGTGCAAAATCGTTTTTATGGGGAGAAAAACATTTTAAAGTAGCCTGACGTTCAAAAAAATGCTAAAATGTGAAAGATTTTTCAGATGCACAGGCAAAGATTACTCTGCTTCTCAGTTATCTTTGCTAGATGCTTTACAAACATGATTAATGCGTTTCAAATTGGTTAATGTGTGGAAAAGTTTGGCTATTTCCTCTTCTTATGACCACAACAGCAGTTGTATACATTTCCCTTGTAATCATGTTTATTGATGTATATTTTTGATTGTACATGTACGATTTTCTTTAAATTTTCAGATCACTAAAATATCTGCAACAGTATGCAAGCTAAACAACGCAACTACTGTAAAGGCCTGGGGTACAGACTGTGAGATCCAAGAATGTTCCTTGCAAGATCCATCTGGAGAAATTCAACTTACTCTTTGGGAAAACCAAGTTTCAAAACTGCAACTAGGTAACTCCTACACCTTTACCAATCTTAAAACTAGACTGTACAACAGCCTTAAGAGCCTCACAACAACCCTGAAAACAACCATGGAACCTATTGCACAGGACCAAGTTTTCCCACCTGGTCAAGGCCCTAAAATCAGTAAAGAACCCTCTCTACCTAATACAGTGGTGAAACAAAAGCCAATAGGGGTGCAAATAAACATTAAAAAACAATGTCCAAAATGCCACAAATCACAAGAACAATTCAACATCAAACAGCAATTTCACCGTTGCCCGACTTGCAAAATTCTACGGAACACAAAAAGCTATATAACAAAATGCAATGGAATAATTGAGATAAATCAAGACAGTCAAATAACTTCTCTTACGGTTTCGAACTCAACTTTGTCAAAATTCATAGCACCAGAACTTGAACTGTCAACTTGTGATTCACAAGATATAGAAGAACTCTTTCTATCCTCCGATGAACTGACTTTAACATATAATAACTGTTTGGAAGTCACCAATATTGAAAACGCTTCATCCGCTCATCCCAGTGATGAGGATTTATTTGAAGTGAATATCGATGAAATCAACCCTGTCCTCTGTGTCACAGAGACACAAAGCACTCCAGAACCCAAGTCTCCAGTTAAAAGACCATCTGAGCCAACAACGCCTCCTATTACACCAGCTAAAAAACCTTTGACTAAGAAGAGTGCTGTAAAAATAATACAAAAATGACTTTGTATTGAAATGCACAACTAAGATGGTTGTGTGTGTGTGTGTATATATATTGAAATGATGGTATTGGTGTTTTTTTTTTTGTTTTGTTTTTAATGAATGGCAAATATTGATTTAAGTCATGTTTTCTATTGAAATTAGGTTAATTTTGTCCATTATGTTCTGAAATGCTACTGATTGATTTTTATTTCATTTTTATGGCAAAGCTTTGTTAAATGTTGTTTAATGTGTTTTTTTTTTATTAAAACAAATGTGTGTCAATTCTTGGAATATGTGACCTTTATTGCATGGGCTTATCTTGCATTTGGAAAGTTGCGTGCATTCTTCTAGCCATTCTTAACTAGGCACTAAGTTTAGTTTCACAAACCATACTGGGAAAAGCAAGTAGTGTAACCATAAGTGTCATTGTGAATAACTAAAGAAACGGTTGGTATTCTGTTCTGTAAAGATTTAAATATGCAACAATGGTGCTTTAAAATCACTTCAAAGGCCCCCTCTAATTTGCTTACTTTATCCAATGTGCTAAATGGTATTTAAACTAAAAATAATCTTTATTTTTAATTCACATTTTTATCACCTCTCACAATATTGTTTCTAGGCAGCATAAAAAAAAAAACTTAATTGTACAAGACATTATCAAAGATGACTGTCAAAGTAATGTACTTGTAGCAAAAATATAGGTTACAGTTGCATATGGCAGTTAACCCATGTAATTCCAATTTCTTTTCCCTGAGATAACATGTATGAATACATAAGGATATTAAACAATCTTTAACAATTACGTCAAAAATATATATCAAAATCCATACAAAAAACTTGATTATTCGTCAGGTCACAATTGTGACCATTAGTAGAACAAAGGGAGGCTAGGTATATGGTGTTAATGGATTTATAAACTGACAAACTTCTACAGTTTAAAGACCAGGTTCAATAATTGTTTTAAGCTTTAGTTAATAGTGTTGTATTACATCAAAGACACACCATGCAAAATTTCCATTTGTCAAACAGTGACCCCTAGAGTCGCTGTGGAGTACTTGTATTTTTTATGAATATTAACTTAATGACCTAATATCTAATATGCCCATGACAATTTAGAAACTGAAAATAGAACATAAAAATATGTATTAGATCTAATATAACAAAATTACAAGATTATAAAATGCATTGCGTGAATTCTTGTTTAAAGAGAAGTGTTTAATCTACAATTAAACTAGGAATGTTTGACAGAATAGTGAATATTATCAGGAAACCTGCTCCAGACTTTAGGACCCACATGCAAAAACAAAACATTCTCTCCTTTAGTGCAGTTCAATATTCTTAGTAGTACCAAAAGTCCAGAATTGTAAGATTCTTACAAGAACCTGTTAATCTTAATGTTGTAAAATAATATTTTATCGATCTATATACTGCATCTTGGACTAACTTTATTTGTTAAAGGTGCAGGACAACCACCTAACAGTGAATCACAATAATATCAACTAAACTCATTAAACGTAACATGCTGTCCATTTAAATACTAAATCTTCATTTTGAGTTGATTCTCATTTGAACTATGGAACTTCTACATCTATGGAAACACATGACTTTCCAGGGGCTCAATGAGTGACAGGCATATGACCCAGAGATTGTGGGTTCAAGTCCTTTGTCTTACAACTTTATAAAGTTGTGTCATTTCAATTTCTTTATCATCCTGAAACGCATTGTACTATTCTTTCTTCCTATTAAATACAACGTGTGTTTCATTTATATGCAAAGTCTTTATTTTGAGTTCATTCTCTTTTTTACTACTGAACCTCGGCAGCTGGATGATCTCATTTCTTTTGTGAGGTAAGAAGTTAATGAGTAAGAATACTTTGGTTATTAAAGTTTCTTTTAAAGTTTTGAAAGCAAAGTATTTTTAAGTACTTTTTGAACCCATGGAACCATTGAAGGCTTGGCCCCGTAAGGCTGCTTGCAGCTTTATTTTCTTATTATTATTATTCCGTGAATGGGAGTCTATGGCAGCCCTATGAACAGTAAGTAGGAAAATGATGAAATTTGGCACACTTGTAGTGATGCTAATGAATAGTAATTGGACCAATTTTTGACCCTCTAGGACCAACTCTATAGCGCCACCACCAGTTCATAAATTCAACATTGAAATGGTTATAACTTTTAAACCCTTTGATCTAGAGACATCAAACTTGGTACACCTGATTCCACTCATCATGCTGATCACAACCAATACCTTACATTAAGACCCCGCCCATTACAGTAGTGGCCATTTTGAAATGTACAGTATTCCGTTTTTTCGCTACTCCTCCATCAAATTTTGTCCAATTTTCTCCAAACATGGGCTCAAATGATCGTCAGACTGAGCCGCATAAAAGTACTGTTCCCGATTTTTTTTACTCATCTTTGTTCAAAAGTTATGGTGTCGCAAACTTAACGAGGTCCACCCAAAATTGGCTAAGAGGCTGTATCTCGGCCAAAGTTTGATCAATTGAAATGAAAATTGGTACACTTCATCGGAAGCATGTTCTGAGGTCCCAGGCCAAAGTTGGGAATGGCGCCACCTACGGGTCATGAGATATGACAAATTGCTATTTTGGCCAATAACTTTTGAACAGTTTGTCAGAAATTCATAATTGTGGTATCTATGGATTCCTTGCATCATGCCGAATCCGTGGATATCGATTTTGCCATGATGGGATGTACCACGTGTCCGCCATTTTGAATTTTGTCATAATTTGCAATATCTTTTAAACTATTTGAAATTTCCTCACCACATTTGGTATGGATCATCATTAGCATGCCCCGAAGGTACATTAGAAGTTTGATCACAGCGCCACCTAGTGTTCCAGAGATGTCATTGTTTTTTTAAAAAACGCTTATAACTTTTGCTATCATTGCTTGAAATTTGATTTCTTTATGTCAATATATTCCTTGGCTTATGCCGATTTCAACGATATCTCATATGCTATTTTCCAACAATGTGACTGGCCGCCATATTGGAGCGAATGTAAAACAGTTTTTTCGCTACTCCTCCTTCAAAATTTGTCCAAAATTGTCCAAAATTTGCTCAAATGATCTTCGGACCGAGCCGCACAGAAGTACTGTTCCCGATTTTTTTGCTATACTGGAAAAAAAAAAGTTATGATGTCGCAAATTTAACAAGGTCGACCCAACATTGGTTCAGAGGCTGTAACTTGTGAACAGTTTGTCACAAAATCATAAAATTGGTGTCTATCGATTCCTTGCATGATGTCGAATCCGATGATATCTATTTTGCCAGGATTGGATGTACCACGTCATAAGCTAAATTAGCATTAAGCTAGCTTAGCATGCTAATCTGGTTAACATGTCATGGAACTTTTTTGTGAACTCATTCTCACACTGAACCCTCTCCTCTGCTGTCTTGAAATTCACGTCCTCTGAGTGGCGCAATCAGCTAAACCATGCATCTCGAATCCCGAACCATTCTGGTCGTGGGTTCGAGTCCCATATGGGATGACTATAAAGTTGTGTCATTTCAATTTCTTTATCATACTGAAAAGCATTGTACTATTCTTTCTTCCTATTAAATACAACGTGTGTTTCATTTATATGCAAAGTCTTTATTTTGAGTCCATTCTCTTTTTTACTACTGAACCTCGGCAGCTGGATGATCTCATTTCTTTTATGAGGTAAGAAGTTAATAAGTAAGAATACTTTGGTTATTAAAGTTTCTTTTAAAGTTTGGAAAGCAAAGTATTTTTAAGTACTTTTTGAACCCATGGAACCATTGAAGGCTTGGCCCCGTAAGGCTGCTTGCAGCTTTAATTAGGGGCCAAGCACCGAAGGTGCAGAGGCACCTATTGTATCTGTTGGTTTTCTTATTATTATTATTATTATTATTCTTCTTCTTCTTCTTCCGCAAATGGAAGTCTATGGCAGCCCTATGAACCGTACATAGGAAAATGATGAAATTTGGCACACTTGTAGTGATGCTAATGAATAGTAATTGGACCAATTTTTGACCCTCTAGGACCAACTCTATAGCGCCACCATCAGTTCAAAAATTCAACATTGAAATGGTTATAACTTTTGAACCCTTTGATCTAGAGACATGAAACTTAGTACACCTGATTCCACTCATCATGCTGATCACAACCAATACCTTACATTAAGACCCCGCCCATAACAGTAGTGGCCATTTTGAAATGTACAGTATTCAGTTATTTCGCTACTCCTCCTTCAAATTTTCTCCAATTTTCTCCAAACATGCACTCAAATGATCTTCAGACTGAGCCGCATAAAAGTACTGTTCCCGATTTTTTTGTTATACTGGAAAAAAAAAGTTATAATGTCGCAAACTTAACGAGGTCCACCCAAAATTGGTTAAGAGGCTGTATCTCGGCCAAAGTTTGATCAATCGAAACGAAAATTGGTACACTTCATCGGAAGTATGTTCTGAGGTCCCATGCCAGAGTTGGGAACAGCGCCACCTACGGGTCATGAGATATGACAAATTGCTATTTTGGCCAATAACTTTTGAACAGTTTGTCAGAAAATCATAATTGTGGTATCTATGGATTCCTTGCATCATGCCGAATCCGTGGATATCGATTTTGCCATGATGGGATGTACCACGTGTCCGCCATTTTGAATTTTGTCATAAATTGCAATATCTTTTAAACTATTTGACATATCAGCACACAATTTGGTAGGGATGACCGACACCATGTCCTAAAGCGACATGAGAAGTTTGATCACAGCGCCACCTAGTGTTCCAGATATATCATTGTTTTTTGAAAAAACGCTTATAACATTTGAAACTATTGTTCAAATTTTGAGTTCTTTATGACATTATGTTCCTTGGTTTATGCCGATTTAGACGATATCTCATTTGTCATTTTCCAACAATGTGACTGGCCGCCATATTGGAGCGAATGTAAAACAGTTTTTTCGCTACTCCTCCTTCAAAATTTGTCCAAAATTGTCCAAAATTTGCTCAAATGATCTTCGGACCGAGCCGCATAAAAGTACTGTTCCCGATTTTTTTGCTATACTGTAATAAAAAAGTTATGATGTCACAAATTTAACAAGGTCAACCCAAAATTGGCTAAGAGGCTGTAACTTGTGAACAGTTTGTCACAAAATCATAAAATTGGTGTCTATCGATTCCTTGCATCATGTCGAATCCGATGATATCTATTTTGCCAGGATTGGATGTACCACATCATAAGCTAAATTAGCATTAAGCTAGCTTAGCATGCTAATCTGGTTAACATGTCACTCATTCTCACACTGAACCCTCTCCTCTGCTGTTTTGAAATTCACGTCCTCTGAGTGGCGCAATCAGCTAAACCATGCATCTCGATTCCCGAACCATTCTGGTCGTGGGTTCGAGTCCCATTTGGGACGACTTTAAAATTGTGTATAAAGTTGTCATTTCAATTCCTTCCGGTTCTGCTCTGCTGTTGGTGCTTAAATGCTAGCTGTGCTTCATTTACATGTATATTCAATTTGTGCTGTTTTTGTTCTTGCGGCTCTGCACTGCTATTGGTGCTTAAATGCTTGATGCGCTGCTGTACTTGCAGTACTTGCTGTACTTGCTGTGCTTGCTGTACTTGCTGTACTTGTTGTACTTGCTGTACTTGCTGTACTTGCTGTGCTTGCTGTACTTGCTGTGCTTGCTGTACTTGCAGCTTGCTGTACTTGCAGTTTGCAGTACTTGTTCTGCTTGAGGTGCCAAGCCTTTCAACTTTGCTGTACTTGTTCTAATTGCGGTGCCAAGCCTTTGAACTTTGCTGTACTTGTTCTAATTGCGGTGCCAAGCCTTTGAACTTTGCTGTAATTGTTCTAATTGCGGTGCCTTGCAGGGCTTGGCCCCGTGTTGCTGCTTGCAGCTATATTATAGCAATTGTTATTGTCAGAATAATAGTTTTCTTCTTCTTCCGCAAATGGAAGTCTATGGCAGCCCTATGAACCGTACATAGGAAAATGATGAAATTTGGCACACTTATAGTGATGGTCATGAAAAGTAATTGAGCCAAATATTGAGTCTCTAGAACCAACTCTATAGCGCCACCACCAGTTCAAAAATTCAACATTGAAATGGTTATAACTTTTGAACCCTTTGATCTAGAGACATGAAACTTGGTACACCTGATTCCTCTCATCATGCTGATCACAACCAATACCTTACATTAAGACCCCGCCCATTACAGTAGTGGCCATTTTGAAATGTACAGTATTCAGTTTTTTCGCTACTCCTCCTTCAAATTTTGTCCAATTTTCTCCAAACATGCACTCAAATGATCTTCAGGCTGAGCCGCATAAAAGTACTGTTCCCGATTTTTTTGTTATACTGGAAAAAAAAAGTTATAATGTCGCAAACTTAACGAGGTCCACCCAAAATAGGCTAAGAGGCTGTATCTCGACCAAAGTTTGATCAATCAAAACGAAAATTGGTACACTTCATCGGAAGCATGTTCTGAGGCCCCATGCCAAAGTTGGGAATAGCGCCACCTACGGGTCATGAGATATGACAAATTGCTATTTTGGCCAATAACTTTTGAACAGTTTGTCAGAAATTCATAATTGTGGTATCTATGGATTCCTTGCGTCATGCCGAATCCGTGGATATCGATTTTGCCATGATGGGATGTACCACGTGTCCGCCATTTTGAATTTTGTCATAAATTGCAATATCTTTTAAACTATTTGACATATCAGCACACAATTTGGTAGGGATGACCGACACCATGTCCTAAAGCGACATGAGAAGTTTGATCACAGCGCCACCTAGTGTTCCAGATATATCATTGTTTTTTGAAAAAACGCTTATAACATTTGAAAATAATGTTCAAATTTTGAGTTCTTTATGACATTATGTTCCTTGGTTTATGCCGATTTAGACAATATCTCATTTGTCATTTTCCAACAATGTGACTGGCCGCCATATTGGAGCGAATGTAAAACAGTTTTTTCGCTACTCCTCCTTCAAAATTTGTCCAAAATTGTCCAAAATTTGCTCAAATGATCTTCGGACCGAGCCGCATAAAAGTACTGTTCCCGATTTTTTTGCTATACTGTAATAAAAAAGTTATGATGTCACAAATTTAACAAGGTCAACCCAAAATTGGCTAAGAGGCTGTAACTTGTGAACAGTTTGTCACAAAATCATAAAATTGGTGTCTATCGATTCCTTGCATCATGTCGAATCCGATGATATCTATTTTGCCAGGATTGGATGTACCACGTCATAAGCTAAATTAGCAATAAGCTAGCTTAGCATGCTTATGGAACTTTTTTGTGAACTCATTCTCACACTGAACCCTCTCCTCTGCTGTTTTGAAATTCATGTCTTCTGAGTGGCGCAATCAGCTAAACCATGCATTTCGAATCCCGAACCATTCTGGTCGTGGGTTCGAGTCCCATGTGGGACGACTTTAAAATTCTGTATAAAGTTGTCATTTCAATTCCTTCCGGCTCTGCTCTGCTGTTGGTGCTTAAATGCTCGCTGTGCTTCATTTACATGTATTTTCAATTTGTGCTTTTTTTGTTCTTGCGGCTCTGCACTGCTATTGGTGCTTAAATGCTTGATGCGCTGCTGTACTTGCAGTACTTGCTGTACTTGCTGTGCTTGCTGTACTTGCAGTTTGCTGTACTTGCAGTTTGCAGTACTTGTTCTGCTTGCGGTGCCAAGCCTTTCAACTTTGCTGTACTTGTTCTAATTGCGGTGCCAAGCCTTTTAACTTTGCTGTAATTGTTCTAATTGCGGTGCCAAGCCTTTGAACTTTGCTGTAATTGTTCTAATTGCGGTGCCTTGCAGGGCTTGGCCCCGTGTTGCTGCTTGCAGCTATATTTAGGGGCCAAGCACCGAAGGTGCAGAGGCACCTATTGTATCTGTTGGTTTTCTTATTAGGGGCCAAGCACCGAAGGTGCAGAGGCACCTATTGTATCTGTTGGTTTTCTTATTATTATTATTATTCTTCTTCTTCCGCAAATGGAAGTCTATGGCAGCCCTATGAACCGTACATAGGAAAATGATGAAATTTGGCACACTTGTAGTGATGCTAATGAATAGTAATTGGACCAATTTTTGACCCTCTAGGACCAACTCTATAGCGCCACCACCAGTTCAAAAATTCAACATTGAAATGGTTATAACTTTTGAACCCTTTGATCTAGAGACATGAAACTTAGTACACCTGATTCCACTCATCATGCTGATCACAACCAATACCTTACATTAAGACCCCGCCCATTACAGTAGTGGCCATTTTGAAATGTACAGTATTCAGTTATTTCGCTACTCCTCCTTCAAATTTTGTCCAATTTTCTCCAAACATGCACTCAAATGATCTTCAGACTGAGCCGCATAAAAGTACTGTTCCCGATTTTTTTGTTATACTGGAAAAAAAAAGTTATAATGTCGCAAACTTAACAAGGTCCACCCAAAATTGGCTAAGAGGCTGTATCTCGGCCAAAGTTTGATCAATCGAAACGAAAATTGGTACACTTCATCGGAAGCATGTTCTGAGGTCCCATGCCAAAGTTGGGAATAGCGCCACCTACGGGTCATGAGATATGACAAATTGCTATTTTGGCCAATTACTTTTGAACAGTTTGTCAGAAATTCATAATTGTGGTATCTATGGATTCCTTGCATCATGCCGAATCCGTGGATATCAATTTTGCCATGATGGGATGTACCCCGTGTCCGCCATTTTGAATTTTGTCATAATTTGCAATATCTTTTAAACTATTTGAAATTTCCTCACCACATTTGGTATGGATCATCATTAGCATGGCCCGAAGGTACATGAGAAGTTTGATCACAGCGCCACCTAGTGTTCCAGAGATATCATTGTTTTTTGAAAAAACGCTTATAACTTTTGCTATCATTGCTTGAAATTTGATTTATTTATGTCAATATATTCCTTGGCTTATGCCGATTTCAACGATATCTCATATGCTATTTTCCAACAATGTGACTGGCCGCCATATTGGAGCGAATGTAAAACAGTTTTTTCGCTACTCCTCCTTCAAAATTTGTCCAAAATTGTCCAAAATTTTCTCAAATGATCTTCGGACCGAGCCACACAGAAGTACTGTTCCCGATTTTTTTGCTATACTGGAAAAAAAAAAGTTATGATGTCGCAAATGTAACAAGTTCGACCCAACATTGGTTCAGAGGCTGTAACTTGTGAACAGTTTGTCACAAAATCATAAAATTGGTGTCTATCGATTCCTTGCATGATGTCGAATCCGATGATATCTATTTTGCCAGGATTGGATGTACCACGTCATAAGCTAAATTAGCATTAAGCTAGCTTAGCATGCTAATCTGGTTAACATGTCATGGAACTTTTTTGTGAACTCATTCTCACACTGAACCCTCTCCTCTGCTGTCTTGAAATTCACGTCCTCTGAGTGGCGCAATCAGCTAAACCATGCATCTCGAATCCCGAACCATTCTGGTCGTGGGTTCGAGTCCCATATGGGATGACTATAAAGTTGTGTCATTTCAATTTCTTTATCATACTGAAAAGCATTGTACTATTCTTTCTTCCTATTAAATACAACGTGTGTTTCATTTATATGCAAAGTCTTTATTTTGAGTCCATTCTCTTTTTTACTACTGAACCTCGGCAGCTGGATGATCTCATTTCTTTTATGAGGTAAGAAGTTAATGAGTAAGAATACTTTGGTTATTAAAGTTTCTTTTAAAGTTTGGAAAGCAAAGTATTTTTAAGTACTTTTTGAACCCATGGAACCATTGAAGGCTTGGCCCCGTAAGGCTGCTTGCAGCTTTAATAGCAATTGTTATTGTCAGAATAATAATTTTCTTCTTCTTCCGCCAATGGAAGTCTATGGCAGCCCTATGAACCGTACATAGGAAAATGATGAAATTTGGCACACTTGTAGTGATGCTAATGAATAGTAATTGGACCAATTTTTGACCCTCTAGGACCAACTCTATAGCGCCACCACCAGTTCAAAGATTCAACATTGAAATGGTTATAACTTTTGAACCCTTTGATCTAGAGACATGAAACTTAGTACACCTGATTCCACTCATCATGCTGATCACAACCAATACCTTACATTAAGACCCCGCCCATTACAGTAGTGGCCATTTTGAAATGTACAGTATTCAGTTATTTCGCTACTCCTCCTTCAAATTTTGTCCAATTTTCTCCAACCATTTGCTCAAATGATCTTCGGACTGAGCCGCATAAAAGTACTGTTCCCGATTTTTTTGTTATACTGGAAAAAAAAAGTTGTACTGTCGCAAACTTAACGAGGTCCACCCAAAATTGGCTAAGAGGCTGTATCTCGGCCAAACTTTGATCAATCGATACGAAAATTGGTACGCTTAATCGGAAGCATGATCTGAGGGACTCTGCCAAAGTCGGGAACAGCGCCACCTACGGTTCATGAGATATGGAAAATTGCTATTTTGGCCAATAATTTTTGAACACTTTGTCAGAAAATCATAATTGTGGTATCTATGGATTCCTTGCATCATGCCGAATCCGTGGATATCGATTTTGCCATGATGGGATGTACCCTGTGTCCGCCATTTTGAATTTTGTCATAATTTGCAATATCTTTGAAACTATTTGAAATTTCTTCACCACATTTGGTATGGATCACCATTAGCATGGCCCGGAGGTACCTGAGAAGTTTGATCACAGCGCCACCTAGTGTTCCAGAGATATCATTGTTTTTTGAAAAAACGCTTATAACTTTTGCTAACATTGCTTGAAATATGATTTCTTTATGTCAATATATTCCTTGGCTTATGCCGATTTCAACGATATCTCATATGCCATTTTCCAACAATGTGACTGTCCGCCATATTGGAGCGAATGTAAAACAGTTTTTTCGCTACTCTTCCTTCAAAATTTGTCCAAAATTGTCCAAAATTTGCTCAAATGATCTTCGGACCGAGCCGCACAGAAGTACTGTTCCCGATTTTTTTGCTATATTGGGAAAAAAAAGTTATGATGTCGTAAATTTAACAAGTTCGACCCAACATTGGTTCAGAGGCTGTAACTTGTGAACAGTTTGTCACAAAATCATAAAATTTCAAAACAGCAGAGGAGAGGGTTCAGTGTGAGAATGAGTTCACAAAAAAGTTCCATGACATGTTAACCAGATTAGCATGCTAAGCTGGTGTCTATCGATTCCTTGCATCATGTCGAATCCGATGATATCTATTTTGCCAGGATTGGATGTACCACGTCATAAGCTAAATTAGCAATAAGCTAGCTTAGCATGCTAATCTGGTTAACATGTCATGGAACTTTTTTGTGAACTCATTCTCACACTGAACCCTCTCCTCTGCTGTTTTGAAATTCACGTCCTCTGAGTGGCGCAATCGGCTAAACCATGCATCTCGAATCCCGAACCATTGTGGTCGTGGGTTCGAGTCCCATGTGAGACGACTTTAAAATTGTGTATAAAGTTGTCATTTCAATTCCTTCCGGCTCTGCTCTGCTGTTGCTGCTTAAATGCTCGCTGAGCTTCATTTACATGTATATTCAATTTGTGCTGTTTTTGTTCTTGCGGCTCTGCACTGCTATTGGTGCTTAAATGCTTGATGCGCTGCTGTACTTGCAGTACTTGCTGTACTTGCTGTGCTTGCTGTACTTGCTGTACTTGTTGTACTTGCTGTACTTGCTGTACTTGCTGTGCTTGCTGTACTTGCTGTGCTTGCTGTACTTGCAGCTTGCTGTACTTGCAGTTTGCAGTACTTGTTCTGCTTGCGGTGCCAAGCCTTTGAACTTTGCTGTACTTGTTCTAATTGCGGTGCCAAGCCTTTGAACTTTGCTGTAATTGTTCTAATTGCGGTGCCTTGCAGGGCTTGGCCCCGTGTTGCTGCTTGCAGCTATATTTATTATTATTATTATTATTCTTCTTCTTCTTCTTCCGCAAATGGAAGTCTATGGCAGCCCTATGAACCGTACATAGGAAAATGATGAAATTTGGCACACTTGTAGTGATGCTAGTGAATAGTAATTGGACCAATTTTTGACCCTCTAGGACCAACTCTATAGCGCCACCACCAGTTCAAAAATTCAACATTGAAATGGTTATAACTTTTGAACCCTTTGATCTAGAGACATGAAACTTAGTACACCTGATTCCACTCATCATGCTGATCACAACCAATACCTTACATTAAGACCCCGCCCATTACAGTAGTGGCCATTTTGAAATGTACAGTATTCAGTTTTTTCGCTACTCCTCCTTCAAATTTTGTCCAATTTTCTCCAAACATGCACTCAAATGATCTTCAGACTGAGCCGCATAAAAGTACTGTTCCCGATTTTTTTGTTATACTGGAAAAAAAAAGTTATAATGTCGCAAACTTAACGAGGTCCACCCAAAATAGGCTAAGAGGCTGTATCTCGGCCAAAGTTTGATCAATCAAAACGAAAATTGGTACACTTCATCAGAAGCATGTGTTGAGGTTCCAATGCAAAGTTGGGAATAGCGCCACCTATGGGTCATGAGATATGAACAATTGCTATTTTGACCAATAACTTTTGAACAGTTTGTCAGAAAATCATAATTGTGGTATCTATGGATTCCTTGCATCATGCCGAATCCGTGGATATCGATTTTGCCATGATGGGATGTACCACGTGTCCGCCATTTTGAATTTTGTCATAAATTGCAATATCTTTTAAACTATTTGACATATCAGCACACAATTTGGTAGGGATGACCGACACCATGTCCTAAAGCGACATGAGAAGTTTGATCACAGCGCCACCTAGTGTTCCAGATATATCATTGTTTTTTGAAAAAACGCTTATAACATTTGAAAATATTGTTCAAATTTTGAGTTCTTTATGACAGTATGTTCCTTGGTTTATGCCGATTTAGACGATATCTCATTTGTCATTTTCCAACAATGTGACTGGCCGCCATATTGGAGCGAATGTAAAACAGTTTTTTCGCTACTCCTCCTTCAAAATTTGTCCAAAATTGTCCAAAATTTGCTCAAATGATCTTCGGACCGAGCCGCATAAAAGTACTGTTCCCGATTTTTTTGCTATACTGTAATAAAAAAGTTATGATGTCACAAATTTAACAAGGTCAACCCAAAATTGGCTAAGAGGCTGTAACTTGTGAACAGTTTATCACAAAATCATAAAATTGGTGTCTATCGATTCCTTGCATCATGTCGAATCCGATGATATCTATTTTGCCAGGATTGGATGTACCACGTCATAAGCTAAATTAGCAATAAGCTAGCTTAGCATGCTAATCTGGTTAACATGTCATGGAACTTTTTTGTGAACTCATTCTCACACTGAACCCTCTCCTCTGCTGGTTTGAAATTCACGTCCTCTGAGTGGCGCAATCGGCTAAACCATGCTTCTCGAATCCCAAACCATTGTGGTTGTGGGTTCGAGTCCCATGTGAGACGACTTTAAAATTGTGTATAAAGTTGTCATTTCAATTCCTTCCGGCTCTGCTCTGCTGTTGGTGCTTAAATGCTCGCTGTGCTTCATTTACATGTATATTCAATTTGTTCTCTTTTTGTTCTTGCGGCTCTGCACTGCTATTGGTGCTTAAATGCTTGATGCGCTGCTGTACTTGCAGTACTTGCTGTGCTTGCTGTGCTTGCAGTACTTGCTGTACTTGCTGTGTTTGCAGTACTTGCTGTACTTGCTGTGTTTGCTGTACTTGCAGTACTTGCTGTACTTGCAGCTTGCTGTACTTGCAGTTTGCAGTACTTGTTCTGCTAAGCCTTTGAACTTTGCTGTACTTGTTCTAATTGCGGTGCCTTGCAGGGCTTGGCCCCGTGTTGCTGCTTGCAGCTATATTTAGGGGCCAAGCACCGAAGGTGCAGAGGCACCTATTGTATCTGTTGGTTTTCTTATTATTATTATTATTATTATTCTTCTTCTTCTTCTTCCGCAAATGGAAGTCTATGGCAGCCCTATGAACCGTACATAGGAAAATGATGAAATTTGGCACACTTGTAGTGATGCTAATGAATAGTAATTGGACCAATTTTTGACCCTCTAGGACCAACTCTATAGCGCCACCATCAGTTCAAAAATTCAACATTGAAATGGTTATAACTTTTGAACCCTTTGATCTAGAGACATGAAACTTAGTACACCTGATTCCACTCATCATGCTGATCACAACCAATACCTTACATTAAGACCCCGCCCATAACAGTAGTGGCCATTTTGAAATGTACAGTATTCAGTTATTTCGCTACTCCTCCTTCAAATTTTCTCCAATTTTCTCCAAACATGCACTCAAATGATCTTCAGACTGAGCCGCATAAAAGTACTGTTCCCGATTTTTTTGTTATACTGGAAAAAAAAAGTTATAATGTCGCAAACTTAACGAGGTCCACCCAAAATTGGTTAAGAGGCTGTATCTCGGCCAAAGTTTGATCAATCGAAACGAAAATTGGTACACTTCATCGGAAGTATGTTCTGAGGTCCCATGCCAGAGTTGGGAACAGCGCCACCTACGGGTCATGAGATATGACAAATTGCTATTTTGGCCAATAACTTTTGAACAGTTTGTCAGAAAATCATAATTGTGGTATCTATGGATTCCTTGCATCATGCCGAATCCGTGGATATCGATTTTGCCATGATGGGATGTACCACGTGTCCGCCATTTTGAATTTTGTCATAAATTGCAATATCTTTTAAACTATTTGACATATCAGCACACAATTTGGTAGGGATGACCGACACCATGTCCTAAAGCGACATGAGAAGTTTGATCACAGCGCCACCTAGTGTTCCAGATATATCATTGTTTTTTGAAAAAACGCTTATAACATTTGAAACTATTGTTCAAATTTTGAGTTCTTTATGACATTATGTTCCTTGGTTTATGCCGATTTAGACGATATCTCATTTGTCATTTTCCAACAATGTGACTGGCCGCCATATTGGAGCGAATGTAAAACAGTTTTTTCGCTACTCCTCCTTCAAAATTTGTCCAAAATTGTCCAAAATTTGCTCAAATGATCTTCGGACCGAGCCGCATAAAAGTACTGTTCCCGATTTTTTTGCTATACTGTAATAAAAAAGTTATGATGTCACAAATTTAACAAGGTCAACCCAAAATTGGCTAAGAGGCTGTAACTTGTGAACAGTTTGTCACAAAATCATAAAATTGGTGTCTATCGATTCCTTGCATCATGTCGAATCCGATGATATCTATTTTGCCAGGATTGGATGTACCACATCATAAGCTAAATTAGCATTAAGCTAGCTTAGCATGCTAATCTGGTTAACATGTCACTCATTCTCACACTGAACCCTCTCCTCTGCTGTTTTGAAATTCACGTCCTCTGAGTGGCGCAATCAGCTAAACCATGCATCTCGATTCCCGAACCATTCTGGTCGTGGGTTCGAGTCCCATTTGGGACGACTTTAAAATTGTGTATAAAGTTGTCATTTCAATTCCTTCCGGTTCTGCTCTGCTGTTGGTGCTTAAATGCTAGCTGTGCTTCATTTACATGTATATTCAATTTGTGCTGTTTTTGTTCTTGCGGCTCTGCACTGCTATTGGTGCTTAAATGCTTGATGCGCTGCTGTACTTGCAGTACTTGCTGTACTTGCTGTGCTTGCTGTACTTGCTGTACTTGTTGTACTTGCTGTACTTGCTGTACTTGCTGTGCTTGCTGTACTTGCTGTGCTTGCTGTACTTGCAGCTTGCTGTACTTGCAGTTTGCAGTACTTGTTCTGCTTGAGGTGCCAAGCCTTTCAACTTTGCTGTACTTGTTCTAATTGCGGTGCCAAGCCTTTGAACTTTGCTGTACTTGTTCTAATTGCGGTGCCAAGCCTTTGAACTTTGCTGTAATTGTTCTAATTGCGGTGCCTTGCAGGGCTTGGCCCCGTGTTGCTGCTTGCAGCTATATTTAGGGGCCAAGCACCGAAGGTGCAGAGGCACCTATTGTATCTGTTGGTTTTCTTATTATTATTATTATTATTCCGTGAATGGGAGTCTATGGCAGCCCTATGAACCGTACATAGGAAAATGATGAAATTTGGCACACTTGTAGTGATGCTAATGAATAGTAATTGGACCAATTTTTGACCCTCTAGGACCAACTCTATAGCGCCACCACCAGTTCAAAAATTCAACATTGAAATGGTTATAACTTTTGAACCCTTTGATCTAGAGACATGAAACTTAGTACACCTGATTCCACTCATCATGCTGATCACAACCAATACCTTACATTAAGACCCCGCCCATTACAGTAGTGGCCATTTTGAAATGCACAGTATTCAGTTTTTTCGCTACTCCTCCTTCAAATTTTGTCCAATTTTCTCCAAAAATGCACTCAAATGATCTTCAGACTGAGCCGCATAAAAGTACTGTTCCCGATTTTTTTGTTATACTGGAAAAAAAAAGTTATAATGTTGCAAACTTAACGAGGTCCACCCAAAATTGGCTAAGAGGCTGTATCTCGGCCAAAGTTTGATCAATGGAAACGAAAATTGGTACACTTCATCAGAAGCATGTTCTGAGGTCCCATTCCAAAGTTGGGAATAGCGCCACCTACGGGTCATGAGATATGACAAATTGCTATTTTGGCCAATAACTTTTGAAAAGTTTGTCAGAAAATCATAATTGTGGTATCTATGGATTCCTTGCATCATGCCGAATCCGTGGATATCAATATTGCCATGATGGGATGTACCACGTGTCTGCCATTTTGAATTTTGTCATAATTTGCAATATCTTTTAAACTATTTGAAATTTCTTCACCAAATTTGGTATGGATCATCATTAGCATGGCCCGAAGGTACCTGAGAAGTTTGATCACAGCGCCACCTAGTGTTCCAGAGATATCATTTTTTTTTTTAAAAACGCTTATAACATTTTAAAATATTGTTCAAATTTTGAATTCTTTATGTCATTATGATCCTTGGTTTATGCCGATTCAGACGATATCTCATTTATCATTTTCCAACAATGTGACTGGCCGCCATATTGGAGCGAATGTAAAACCGTTTTTTCGCTACTCCTCCTTCAAAATTTGTCCAAATTTGTCCAAAATTTGCTCAAATGATCTTCGGACCGAGCCGCACAGAAGTACTGTTCCCGATTTTTTTGCTATACTGGAAAAAAAAAGTTATGATGTCGCAAATTTAACAAGTTCGACCCAACATTGGTTCAGAGGCTGTAACTTGTGAACAGTTTGTCACAAAATCATAAAATTGGTGTCTATCGATTCCTTGCATCATGTCGAATCCGAGGATGTCTATTTTGCCAGGATTGGATGTACCACGTAATAAGCTAAATTAGCATTAAGATAGCTTAGCATGCTTATGGAACTTTTTTGTGAACTCATTCTCACACTGAACCCTCTCCTCTGCTGCATTGAAATTCACGTCCTCTGAGTGGCGCAATCGGCTAAACCATGTGTTACAAATCCCGAGCCGTTCCGATTGTGGGTTTGAACCCCGTGTTGGATGAGTATAAAAATTGTGTTGATTCCTGCATTGTTCTAATCTATTGCGCTGCAGCAGCTTGTTTTCATTTCATCCATAAGTACTTCTGAACCTATCTCTTCTTCATGTACATTCTATTTCTGCTCTTTTTTCTCTTCTGGCTCCACATTAGCTAACCATAAGTTACATTAGCATTAAGAGATCTTAGCATGGTTAACTGGTTGAGATGCCAAGTAATTCTTTTGTGTGATTATTGTGTGCTCATTCTTACACTGAAGCATATCCTCTGCAGCTTAAGCGTAAGCTTAACCATGTGCCATGAGCCAAAACCATTGTGTTACAGACATAGTGTCTTTCTGAAAAGTAATCATTAGAATATGATGTGGCACATTCATATAAAGATTCATGCTTGACTTGATTAATGGAACTTTGGCATCTTGGTAAAAAACATATATAAAAAAAAACAATTTTCCCCAATGGTCCTACTAGATGAGTAACAGTCACATCACCCAGAGATTGTGAGTTAGAGTCCTGTCCAACTTTATAAAATTGTTCCTTTATTATCCAGGTAAGCATTGTTTTAATCTTTCTTTTGGTTTTAGAAACATTGTTCATTCTTTCATTCTCGAGTATCCAGAAAGTTTTGTGAAAAAAGGATTGCTATAGCGGTCCTTGACAATCTACTATTCTTGCAATGTAAGCGGTTTTCTTCATATTAATACTTTTTGCCTTTGTGTGTTCATGGTCATGTCAATTTCCTTTTGTGTATTGTGTGTAGTGAGCTAGAGAGTAGAAGGGTGTGATTGGATGTTTGTCATGGTCTAAGTAAACTTAATTTTTTTTAATTAGGCTGGCTTTTATAAATTTCAAGTTAACTACATAAAGCTTTAAACCAAACAAATGCATATATAATAGTTTAACTTTGCCCACTGACAATACTTAAAGTTAAAACATTCAAGTTTGACAACATTTTAACTGTTGTCCTGAAGACAGTCACTTACTAATTTTAATATTTCAAAATAAAAACAACTGTTAAAAAATTATAGCTTACTACAAATTAAATGAAAATTATGTAAATGCTCGATCCACTAAGCTGTTTTATGATGCACTTTTTGTAAAAGACACCAAGTTTGTAGAATCAATTCATATACTAAATATAGTGTCTACATCCATTTAATACAAGTAGAAAATCAAAGACATTAAAATGAAGTATATGGCTACAGAGACAAAGTATATTTCACTCAATTTATTTAAAAAAAAATCTTTATTACTTTATTTAACATGTTGTGCCTTAATACCCCAGTGAGCAAGCCAAAAAGGCGACAGTGGCAAGGAAAAACTCCCATAGATAGCAGTGTGGAACATCATGGACCAAGGGCTGGAGCATAATCAGCGTAGTGGCAAAGGAAGAAACCTTGAGAGGAACCAGACTCAGCAGGGGCAGGCCATCCTCTTTTGGCTGGCACATATTAAAGTAACTATACATAGGCCAAATGTAATACAAGCCATCCATTCAACATTGTTACTGTGGAGATTATGTATTCATTTGTAAAATAACAATTGACTATTGACTGCCTGCATAGGTTTAAAGTTTTTTCAGAACAATTTTTGAATTGATAGTTCAGAAGAATGTTGTTGTCACTATTTCTAGAAGGGGAAAAGAAATAAACCAAATCACAAAAATGATATGTTTTCAGTAACTAGTTTGAATATATGCATTATACATTACCTTTTTTAATCAGTTGTACACTTTAGAGAAGTTAATGCCGCATACAATCTTTTCATTGGTATATGTGAGGAAGTTTTGACTTCAGTGCATTTCAGATATCTGAAAATATTACATTCATTGAACAAAGTGCTATAAGTAAAGTCTTCACATTAAACATTTCACAACTAACATAGCCATGGTCTGTTACCTTTCTGTTTGTGGACATTTGTTTAGGGATATGTGGACTTCAAAATATCAATAGTACGAGTTTCTGCACAAATCTGAAAGTGTACCATTAGATTAATCAGTGCTTGTATAAATGTCCACAACTTAAATTTACTTTAATAATAAAACTTACCGTTTTATCAGTTGTGCGCTTCTTTATAAAAGTTCATGGAGCAGAGGATCTTGTGATGGGTATATGGAGGAAATTATGACTTGGGTGAATTTTAGTAATCTGAAAATATTACATTCATTCAACAAAGTGCTATAAGTGAAATCTTAACATTAAACATTTCATAACGAACATGGACATGGTCTGTTAGCTTACTTTTTGTGGACATTTGTATAGGGATATGTGGACTTCAAAATATCAACAGTAGTTAGAGTTTCTGCACAAATCTGAAAGTGTACCATTAGTAGATTAATCAGTGATTGGATAAATGTCCACAACTTAAATTTACTTCAATACAACTTACTGTCTTAATAGTTGTGCGATTCTTTATAAAAGTTCATGGTGTAGATAATCTTGTGATGGATATATGGAGGAAGTTAGGACTTTGGTGAATTTCAGAAATCTAAAAAATATTACATTCATTCAACAAAGTGCTATAAGTGAAGTTTTCATATTAAACATTTCACAACTAACACAGACATGGTCTGTTAGCTTACCTTTTGTGGACATTTGTATAGGGATATGTGGACTTCAAAATATCAACAGTAGTTAGAGTTGCTGCACAAATCTGAAAATGTACCATTAGATTAATCAGTGTTTGTATAAATGTCCACAACTTAAATTTACTTCAATAAAACTTACTGTTTTATCAGTTGTGCGCTTCTTTATAAAAGTTCATGGAGCAGAGAATCTTGTGATGGGTATATGGAGGAAATTATGACTTCTGTGAATTTCAGAAATCTGAAAATATTACATCCATTCAACAAAGTGCTATAAGTGAAATCTTAACATTAAACATTTCATAACTAACATGGACATGGCCTGTTAGCTTACCTTTTATGGGCATTTGTATAGGGATATGTGGACTTCAAAATATCAACAGTAGTTAGCGTTGCTGCACAAATCTGAAAGTGTACCATTAGTAGATTAATCAGTGCTTGTATAAATGTCTACAACTTAATTTACTTCAATAAAACTTACGGTCTTAATAGTTGTGTGATTCTTTATAAAAGTTCATGGTGCAGATAATCTTGTGATGGATGTATGGAGGAAGTTAGGACTTTGGTGAATTTCAGAAATCTGAAAATATTACATTCATTCAACAAGTGCTATAAGTGAAGTCTTCACATTAAACATTTCACAACTAATATAGACATGGTCTGATAGCTTACCTTTTGTGGACATTTGTATAGGGATATGTGGACTTCAAAATATCAACAGTAGTTAGAGTTGCTGCACAAATCTGAAAGTGTACCATTAGTAGATTATCAGTGCTTGTATAAATGTCCACAACTTAAATTTACTTCAATAAAACTTACCATCTTAATAGTTGTGCGATTCTTTATAAAAGTTCATGGTGCAGATAATCTTGTGATGACATATGGAGGAAATTATAACTTCAGTTCATTCAGAAATCTGCAGAGATTACATACATATAACAAACTGCTTGATGAAAGTGAAGCAGTTTACACAAAAACATATTGCCATTAATGTAGATAATCTGTTAACTGAAATTGACATGCTTTCATTCAAGCTTTGCAGACATAGCTGATCAAAAAAGATATTATTTTTATTTTGTGTGCTTCTATAGAGGAGTTCATGGAGCAGAAAATCTTGTGATGGGTATATGGAGGAATTATGACTTCAGTGTTTCAGAAATCAAAAAAAAAAAAAATTACTGACAAAAAGGTAAGATAACATACAGTTTATAAATCTGAAATTATATTGTTAGTTGATAGTGCCTTAAATATTTTCTTTTTAAACTATTAAAATGTACACAATCATGTCAACTTACCTTTCTATGTGAAGTTTTCTAGATCATTTTTAGATGTTTTCTTGTAATCCTATTAACTTAATTGCATTTTATAAGACAACTGTAGGAATGCAGGCAGTCTTTGTGGATGCTTCCTATGCTGATTGGAAGCATCCAGTGTTGTTTGGATGGCTTAGACTGGCAGAAATTAGATCAAAAACAAATTCAGCTAAAAAACAAAACCATTGTCTAAAATGAAGAAAAATCAAACACAAATTTAATGCATAAAAACTACAAAAACCTTGACTGGATGTAGCTTTGGAGCTCCAGAAAGAAGAGCAATTATGGGAGGTGCTGGTTTGTGCCCGATGAACAATGGATAGAACTTGGTATGGAATGGTCAGGACTGTATAGACCTTGGAATCTCAAGATGTGCGTCACATTGTACGAACAAAAACAGAATAGACAGTGTAATTATATACATTTCTTAGTTCAGCGTGCTGCATAAATCAGACATATTACCTTACATGAGTAAACCTTTCTTGATAGCATACTAGTGGACTTGCAGAAATTACAACAAATGAATCATTTTCTTATTGAAATGATTTGAAATAAATGGTCTAATAACATACCGTTTTCACTTGTGAACTTGAACAGACCTTCATGGACCTCAATCTCAGATTAATTGTAGCAGGGCAGGGGCACAGAAAAGAAAAATGCAGTTATACAGTCTTCATTATGTGTCAGAAATGTCAATTACCTTACTGAAACTAGTATTGCTTCATGGTAACTATAGTAAGTTGAAACAATTTCAATTGTAACATTTTCTGCATCTTTAATATAGACATGGTCTATTAACGTACCCTTTTCAGTTGTAGGACATTGCACATGTTGACTGTATCCATGGACTTCCATTAGTGTCCCAATTGAAGATGATGTTAAGATGTCCTCATTGAAGTCTCCCATAATTACTTTTTTTCCTGGATGTTTTTCCAGCTCAGTAATGACATGTAACAGATTTTGTCGAAACACATCAATTTGATATGAATTAGGCCTGTACAGCAGAGCAGCATTCAAACTGATATGTGGAACTGAGAAGTACAAACATTCCAAATTGCAAGGTTCTGGAATGATGACTTTAAAAAACATGTTTTCACAACAGTAAATAGCAACCCCACCTCCTCGCTGTTGTTTTAAATTACTGAAAAGGGGAGTGCTGTTGTCATAGCACTTAGCTCTTGGATTATGCTTGAAAATAAATCCTGGTATTTGTACTTGGTCTTCAACTTTTAGCCATGTTTCAGTTAAACAAATACAATCTGCATTCATAAGTTGTCTGTGAGCTTGAATATCTTGAACATGAGCTTGAAGACTTTGCACATTCTGAAGAGCAATTGTAAATATACCAGGTGTCTTTGAGAAAGTGTGACTTTCTAATGGAAATTTTGGTATATTTTTCATTGCCAAGTCAATTTGATCATTACAGTATATTACAGACTCCTTGAAGTTTTGAATAATTAGTCCATTGAGAGTTCTCACACGACTCAATGCAACATATGCTTGTCCTGAAGTAAAGATCTTGTCAAGGGATACGACAGCTTTATCTACTGTGAGCCCTTGGACTTTGTGAACAGTGCATGCCCATGCCAGTCTAAGTGGAAATTGGCGCCTTAATCCACCGTTGGTTGTGACTTGATCTTCTTGAACTTCAATTACTGTAGAATTTTGGGAAAATCTATGTCGTTGGTTTGATCTCTGAATTTTTCCCACATTTGGATCATCAAATTCCACATGAATGGCTGATGGAAAGTCATCATCATAATCATCGTCGTCCTGTTTTTGACTTCTGCTAATATGGACAACTGTACCAAATGCTCCATTCACAAGTCCATCCGAAACATTAATATTTTTCTTTAACATAACTCTTGCTCCAACACCCAAGGAAACACATTTAGCCAAACAGGAGTTGAAAACGGTTAAATGAAATCCAACTTTTTTTTCAATCCTTCCAGTTTTTGGATTTCTCTCAAAGTCTTGAGCTCGAATACTGATTGCCTCAGGACAAACCTCATTTAGTCTCTGAATATTGTATTCATCAACCTCTTTATTTGTAGGAAATATATGAACATCACCGCATTCTTCTCCTGTTTCACGTTGCTTCAACATGTTGATGTCACCTGAGCTTAGAGGTTCATTCTTTTTACGAACTCTCAGACGATTTAAGGTTTCAGCAAAAGTTACATCTTGTTGCCGAACAACTTCAGTTAATTCAGCAATTTCAAAGTGGTTTTCCCAAAGGTTCACTCCTTTTGTATCAGCATAGAGTGGAGTTCCTTTGACAGGCGGCAGCTGATAAAAATCTCCTACAGCTACAAGACTTACTTTTCCAAAGAGGGAGTAATCACCAGTTTGTTTGATTTGTCTCAATCTCCCATGAACATATGACAAAAGGTGATGGTCAACCATGGATACTTCATCAATAATCAAAATCTGCAAACATCCAAGTTTGGAACGCAGAGAATTGATTTTGTCATCACTTAGTGGTTGATATGGCAGTTTGACATTAGCACCAATTGAAAAAGTGTGGTGTATGGTAGCAGCGCCAATGTTGTATGCAGCTACTCCAGTTGATGCACATAAAATCACACTCCGCTCATCAGGGTTGTCAGACAGCTGAGACAAGAGTCTAGAAGATTCATAGCATATTGCTTTGATTAAATGGCTTTTTCCTGTGCCTGCTCCACCAGTAACAAACAAGCGAAACGGTTCAGGATTTTCTCCATGCAGTTTTTGTAAACACCAGTCGCGAACTTTGTAAAATATTGCAGACTGTTTAGCATTTAATGATCTTAGTAAACCCAATGCTTCATCTCGAGACATTGCAGCATTACTGTTCTCAATTGTGAATGCAGTTCGAGGGTTCGCTACAAGATCTGGAATAAGTGTGTCAGAATCATCTTCTTCAGGAAGTACGTTATTCTTCTTTAGCTCGATACATTCATGGCGCTCCTTCTCTGTTTCAGGACACAATGCAGCCCAAGCATCTTCCAAATCAACACCCAGCTCCAAAACCTGTTGAGCTCGGTCCATTTCATCGCTGTCCTTTTCAAACAGTGCTCGATTAGAATCAACAATAGATTTTACTTCAGTCACATTACTTCCGCATTTCACAGCACCATTGTTGTAGAAATCCTCATAAGTGTGGAACTTCTCAGGCTTCAGCTGGTAATCTTCATAATGTGGTAAAAAAAGTTGTAGCAGTGAATGATAGTACTTCTCAGGATCTTTTGTTGGTGAAAATCTTGGATACCTTATTACTGCAGGTTCAGTTCGAGTTCTTCTTATCATATAACCACAATTGTTGTCAAGCTTGATCACATTTTCTTTGTTTTGTGAAGATAGCTCAGATGTTGACAATATCCTGTATTCTGAACAAAAACTGCCCAGACACAGAATCTCAAAATGTTCTGTTTTTGGTCTACTCTTGTATCGGTCAACCAAACTATTCATCCAAAAATTCTCTTCACCACAATGGTCATCTTTGTTTTGGAGAACACGCAAAGGCAAACTCATCTTCACAGGATCAGTTCCAATTGGAATAAACTGGACTTTGCGAGAGCATTCTTTCAAGTGCATACCTGTTAGGCGATACACTGCCTCTTGTGCTGAAACTTCTCTGTTGTGTAGATATACACTTCCCAACATTTTTAATGATGATCTTGCTTCAAGATTTCCATTCATAGCTTCATTTTGTGCACGTTGCAACAACAGTCCCATTTCTTGTTCTGCTTTTGTGATGTAACTAATAATATAAACCACTACAGAGTAAGCATCTGTGACATACTGGATATCCATGTTGCCTTGCCATGCACGCAATAAATGAGGGTTATATTGATTTACCCAAACATCTTTTGGACTTCGTTTCAAGACGACACTTTTCTTTTTAGAACATTTCTTGTACGCCTTCTCAAACACAGCTTGATTAATTCCAATGGATTGGAAAAAGGCATCTGTTGAATCAAAATTGACTTCAGATTCTGTTAACGCAGTTTTGATTTTCTTCAGAATTGCACTTGCAGTCTCATTTCCATCATTGCCTTTCAAGTCATCTCGTATAGCTCTTGTTATAAAGGTGCGGCTAGATGGAGGCCGTGGAAAATTAAATCTACACACTGTGTTTTTCTTCCGGCATGTCTTGGAATGTCTTCTGCTGTGCTTTTGAACACTGTTCACAGTCTCATAAAGTTCTGCGTCATCATCTCCTGGTGTCTCACAAGTGATATAATGATCTATGAAAGCAGCAACCAAAGCATCACTGTCTTCGTTGTCTTCATTTAACTTTGGAGCATTTTCAACCCAAAACAGACAATGAACATGAGGAGATCCACGCTGTTGAAACTCTACACGATAGAAGTAGTCTTTGATCTTTCCAATAGGTTGAGCAGGTGACATAATGACATCCTTCAAAAAACAATGCCATCTATAATCAAACATCCTGTCAAGCTCATCAACACTGACATTTTTCTGTTCTTGCTCCAGGATGGTGTTGATCATTTCAGGCCATCTGAGATCAGCAGAGCTAAAGGATGCAAAGAAAGTTGGAATACCTAGTTGTCTTATGAGAGCAAAAAGGTCTTTTTGAGTCGATTGCCAATAGGGTGGCGTTCCACGGACTGGTCTCAAAAATTTGTATCCTTCATCATAATTCAATATTTTAGCTAACGACTCTGGGTTTGTCAGCATATCCGAGGTTACTCCTTGCAACAACCTCTTGTCCGACCCTTTTCGCAAAGCAATAGAAACATTAGATACAATTTGATCCAACTCCGACATGTATTGTGCATAGAAAATAAAGTCTGTACTCCGTGCAAAACGTCCATCTGCGTTGAGGATTCTTGCATTCAAGTATCGTGACAGTGTGATCTTTCTTTCTCTCTCATCATGGAATGTTGGACCACCAGTTGGAAAGAGAACAGGAAAACATTTTGCTTCATTGCTTTTATCAGACAGTAATTTAACAGGACTGTTACCTTCAGCTGGTGCCACATTTAATACATCTTGAAAGTGCTGATCAATTACTTCTGAACCAAGATCGACAGGTTGTAAACATGTGTCTGACAAAAGACCACTCTGCTCTTTGATGTAAGTCAAGTCTTCCTCTGGCTGTTCTTCAGTATCATTTTCCTCTTCACTCTTTTCAACGTCAGCTTGTTCCTCCATTTCTTCAGCAACATTCTCTTCTGGTTCATTCAAAGAGTTGATCCATTGTTCATTAATCTCCACATCCTTGTACCATTTATTGCACCTGATCAAACGTCGCAGAGCATTTCTAACACGATCAGTGTGAACATGCTTGTACTCATAATGCCCTTTGTAGGTTAACTTGCGCTTCAGTTTTATCCTTATCATCTTGTCATCACATTCATTTCGTGGAAGAATATTTGACACATCTGCAGTATTTACAGGAACACACACCACCGGTCCATGGCAGCCATTTTGTTTTCCACGGGGAAGACAGAGTAACTTCAAAAAAGGAATATTACGTGCCACAAGATGTTGTTCCAAAGAGTTAAGACACTTTAGTTGATTTGGAATGTCCACCAAATGCATATTGTTAGCAACACTCTCTTCAGGCAGTTTTCCACTGATAATTTTTCGATGACAGGTTGGACAAATCCACAATTTGCACCTTGGAGAAAAACCAGAAGTATTATGACATTTTTCATCACAAACATGCACATACCTCAGGGTGATGCATCTTCTTGCCAAAGCAGCAATTTTGTCTCCTTTGTCTTCATAGCATTCTGGTTTGCATTCAGTAACCTGCTTTCTGAAAAGTAAACGGTGACAAACACATCACACAAACTCTGGACCTCTACTCACTTCTTGACGAAAACCAGCAATGGCAACACCAATGTCTTTCTGTTTTTCCCTTTTTTTTGCATATACCTCACAGCCTTTTTGTATTTTACTGAAATGAAAGTTTACATCTTTGTGATATTTTGTCTTAGAATACTCACGCACTCTTACTTTAAAGTCCAGGTTTTGAAGATATTTCTTCTTGGAATACTCACGTACTCTTGTGTTAAAGGCCAGGTTTTGAAGATATTTCCTCTTGGAATACTCACGCACTCTTGTGTTAAAGGCCAGGTTTTGAAGATATTTCTTCTTGGAATACTCACGCACTCTTGTGTTAAAGGCCAGGTTTTGAAGATATTTCTTCTTGGAATACTCACGTACAGTTGCCTGAAATGAGACATTATTTTTATATTTCATCTGAGAATACTGGCAAACATGTTTCTGAAACTGAACATCACGGTATTTTGTTTTGGCATGGGCAATTTTATTCTGTCTGAAATCAATGTCACTATCATACTTGGACTTCTCATACTTCCATTGTTTCTGTCTCTTGGTCTCTTGGTCACATTCTGCAGCGTCACTTACCTTCCTTTTACGCAGACATAGCATTCTCACCTCATTTGAAGTAGCATTCCCACACTTTGCTGCGCAAATGTCTTGATCTCTGTGCTTGACACATGTCACAACTTCATAATGATTACCATTACAGTTTTTCAAATATATTGCATTGTTTACAATTACCTCTCCAGTAGGTTTGTGTGCATTCCACCGGCCATCATTAAAAGTCATTATTGTTGTTTTAAATAGATCAGCAGAAGCAAAGATGTCAATTTCAGTGACCCATGACCCAGAATAATAGACTCTAGATTGTATCAAGTAGTCCTCTACTGAAGTATACTCACTTCTCACATACCTCTCAAATATTGAAGCGTTCATTTTCAGGTGTTTGACAACTGCACGGCGAATCTTCAAATGTTTGTCCTCACTTCCACAAATCGCATATGCCAGTGATCTGAAAAAGCAGTTACCATCTGGTTTGATACTCTTTGTCTGACACGGACCTGCAATGGGACCAAAGTTTGTTGCAACATCACAGTCACTGTTATCATTTGTCAAAAGCAAAAGTTCACATAAAGCTTGCTGATCTCTAACAGTCAAGAGAGAAAAAAATATTTCTGGAATTGAAACATCAGTAATAATTATGTCATCTACAACATTTTCAACATGAGATTTTTCAACCCGTTTCTCAGAGACCTGCTCATCCTGCTTTTTTCTTCTCCCCCTTTTTCCTTTACTCGGCAATACATTACACACCGGCTGTGACATGGGAACATTATTGCTTGTATTTTGAACTTCAACCTCAGGTAATTGAAAGTCAGGTGACCTTACCTCAGTCGTCACAGATTTGCATACCTTAGGTTTGCGTTTTAAGACTTCACTGTAAAGTGCTTTACCAGAAGAGCATGGAAAACTGCTGCGGTCTGCCTCCAGCGAGTGGGACTTCGTAACCCATTTCTCTGATAGTTCATACTGATTTTTACTTCTCCCCCTTTTTCCTTTACTCGGCAACACATTACACACTGGTTGTGGCATGGGAACATCAGTGCTTGTATTTTGAACTTCAGCCTCAGGTGATTGAAAGACAGATGACCTTACCTCAGTCGTCACAGATTTGCATACCTTAGGTTTGCGTTTTAGAACTTCACTGTAAAGTGCTTTACCAGAAGAGCATGGAAAACTGCTGCGGTCTGCCTCCAGCGAGTGAGAAACTTCAGCATCTGCATGAGCAAAAACTCCAGTTATCTCAAATCGTGGCGCAATTACCCCAAATGACTGTGCCATCTCATTAATGTAGTTATACAAAGATTCTATGGTGCTGTGATAAGCAACACAACTTGTCTCTGTCATGTTAGCATGAGAATCAACAAAGGCATACCATGAGCCCTCCTTAATAACTGCACATGTGTTGGCACAAATACATAAAAGGAAAGCATCAGCACTCAATAGAGCTCGCTGAAGAGCTACATCAACTGGCATGGCCACATTCCTTAAGGATTCATCATAGTCATCAACATTAACAAATCCAGTGAGAGACTCTGCATATTCTATGGAAAAGACAGTATTACCCAGCACATGTCTCCTTGGTAATTCATGGACAGCAATGTAATGCCTACCCATGACTTCCCGGTCATTTATGTTACCCTGGTTTCGTAAAGATTCATAAAGGCGTGTTCCTGCAACCAATACACCATTGAGATCTTGTGTTGTCCAGGTCAACACGTTCTTCATCTTGCTCATCAACACTGCTATCAGACTGATGGCACCACACTGTCTGCCACGTGAATTTCCAAAGCGGGCATCACCTTGATGAAAGGAACCTTTCAGTAATGGTTTCTGTAGAAATTCAACACATGCAGGTAAAGTATTCAAAGCATTTTCATGTAAAGTTCTGTACATTTTAAAGTTTTGTTCAGAGTTCTGTGGAGGTAACTGGGTTTTTGACTGGGTTTTTGACTGGGTTTTTGACTGGGTTTTTGACTGGGTTTTTGACTGGGTTTTTGACTGGGTTTTTGACTGGGTTTTTGACTGGGTTTTTGACTGGGTTTTTGACTGGGTTTTTGACTGGGTTTTTGACTGGGTTTTTGACTGGGTTTTTGACTGGGTTTTTGACTGGGTTTTTGACTGGGTTTTTGACTGGGTTTTTGACTGGGTTTTTGACTGGGTTTTTGACTGGGTTTTTGACTGGGTTTTTGACTGGGTTTTTGACTGGGTTTTTGACAGAGTTTGAAGCAGAGCTTGAAGCAGAGTTTTTGTCAGAATTTTTGTCAGAATTTTTGTCAGAATTTTTGTCAGAATTTTTGTCAGAATTTTTGTTTTCAGCCATTTTTTTACGAGGAAGCCGCAAAACCTCGGCTCGACTTGTTTTAAGAGGGAGCTGTGCAGCCTCTGCCTGACTTGTTTTAAGAGGAAGCGGTTCAGCCTCTGTTTGCCCTTTTTTAAGAGGAAGTGGTGCAGCCTCTGCCATTTTTTTAAGAGGAAGCGGCCGAACCTCTGCTTCACTTGTTTTAAGAGGAAGCGGTGCAGCCTCTGCCTTTTTTTCAAGAGGAAGCGGCGGAACCTCTGTATTTGCACACCGTTGTGCAAGCCTCTTGGCTATGCGGGCCCTTTTCTTAGGTCGTGGCATCTGTAAATATAAACAAAAAGATTTTTATGTATACTTGCGTAACTCAAGTTGCCAGTTTTACAAAACACCCAAAAATATTTCACTGCATTACACTATAATGATTTTCTAGCCATTTTCACATAGAAATATAATTCTGAAATCAATAAGCATTTAATTAAGATAAATAAAATATTTGATATGCACGTATGTGAATATACATATAAATATATATTTAATTTGGCTTGTGAAAGTCAACTTACTGAAATGCTATTTAAACTTAATATTATTAGTATTCTTTTTCTGAGACTTAAATTTCTTACTACTACTCCTCCTAGAGCTTTAACTTCACATACTCCAAACTCGGCACGGACACTCAAACTGTTCTGACTCGAGTTTTTCAGACTGATCGGACTTACGGTTTTGCTAAAACCCATTGACTTAACATTGTGGAATCTTCACATTTTCAAACTGCCCAACTGTCAAAAATTCAAATCTAAATACTTTGAAGCCCTAGACTCAATCAAACTGCCATTCTATACACTATATGAGCTATTGAGACTCATTTAAACTAATACACTCATCTATATACAGAGGCGTAGGTTTGATTTTGAAATTGGTGGGGACGGGGACATCAATTTTAGGGCTGGGTATCGATTCACATGTTCAATTTCGATTCGAAAGCTCTCAGATTGATTCAATTTTGATTCTCGATTCGATTTTCAATTTCGATTCTTGATTCCTGATTTGATTCTTGATTATATTCTTTGACTATAATGAATATAGATGTAATACAAATCCTATATTTATAAAAAAAAAAAAAAAGAACAGTGGACATAAGTTTACTAGTGGTTAATTAATACAAATAAATTAAGAGCCACAAACCTGTATACACAGTAAAACTCTTTATTTTAGGTACACTAGCTTATACACTAAATGCATACAATGAATGGACAGGATTTTGATGCTAATTTAAGACATAACCGACTGTCTTTACGAGGTTACTAACCAAGACAGTATTGACATAATTTTGCGTGTTTTTAACTGTTACAGTAAAGCGATATAATCCAGTGATAAAACTTTTGTTTCTGGCGAGCTGTTTGTGAGGCGGATTTAGGCTTTATTAACGTGCACGCAGTGAAAGACATCTCTGAGAGTGCGCGAGCACAGCATGGTTTAACATTGCTTGAATGTTTAAACTGGTAAAATCAATGATAAACTTTAGTTACGGTGCAATGCTGGCCCGATTGTGCAAGTGAATATTCAGCGCTTGCCTAGTGCTGAGAGAGAAGACGCAGCACCACCGCGAGTCCTTAATATGGAAAAAAATAGAAAGAATCGATTTTGAATCGACCACATTTTAAAAAACGATTAATCGAAAAATCTATTTTTTTTGCCCTGCCCTAATCAATTTATAAATATATTTTAAGTTTTGATCGAAATTATTGCTAGGGATATATCAGGGTCACTGGATATTGGTAGGGACACGTCCCTAGCGTCCCTACTAAATTCTACGCCCCTGTCTATATATGACACTTATCTATCTAATCTTAAACTCTTAAACTCATAATAAATTAATAAACTCTAAACCCGAACTCTTAGACTCATTTAAACTTATAAATTCTAGCTCATAAACTCTAAATTCATAAACTCATACTCTTATAAACTCTCATAAAACTATTAAACTCATAAATTAATAAACTCTGGACACTTACTCATTTAAACTCATAAACTCTAAATTCACACACCATAGCAACCAGTTACAGCACCCTAGCAACTGTAGGCCGTACTAAATAGCGATGATTTCTCAGAAACTTGTAATATACCACATTTGAAAAGGCTGACAGGCTCTGTAAGAAAATACCTCACAGTGGAGTAAAAGTTGCACCCCTGGGGGGCAGGAGCAGCCCAAAGTTGACTTACTATGGTGTAGGACAGCCCATGACATGCAACTGCCTAGTAACACCATAGCAACCACCCAGAACACCCTATCAACCCCCTAGCAACACCATAGCAACCACACAGAATACCCTACCAACCGCTTAACACCATAGCAACAACCCAGAACACCCTAGCAACCGCCTAGCAATACCCTAGAAACCACCCAAAACCTCCTAGCAACCACCTAGCAACACCCTAGCAACACCCTAGCAACACCCTAGCAACACCTTAGCAACCCACTAGAAACACTGTAGCAACTTTAAATTACTTGAAACTATACTTTTACACTTTAAACTGTTAAATTTCAAACTAATTTAAACTTTAGACTAATTTAAACTAATTTAACTTTAAACTACTTTAAAATTCAAACTAATTTAAAATTTAGACTATTTTAAACTATAAACTAATTTACACTATAAACTACTTTAAACTTTAAACTAATTTAAACTATAAACTAACTTTAACTTAAAACTTTCTGTTCCAAACTTTCACAAGTCAACTTAAAATTTGTCTCGACGAACTTTGTCTAGTTTATTATTATCATTATTATAAAACAGACATTAAGTTATATTATTAAACAAACATTCAGATTGTCTTATTAACCAAGTATTAATTGTAGCAGACATGTGCAGTGCACCTGCACAAACATTAAATAAATAGTTTGTCCAAAATCAACATCACGTGCCTATTCAATTTCAAAATTCAACATACTTTAACAAAGTAATGTAAAAAATTTACATTAAAATTGTGCTAAACTTTTTAACCAAACTTATTTAAAGCACTATCACCATTGCATACTTTTTAGCATGAACAGGGCTATTAATATTAAATGTTTGTAGAAAGCATGTGGCAGCCCTTCATGAGAGCAGCCATTTTGTCAACATTCATTCAAAACACACATAATTAAGATGTCTAAAATACTTTCAACAACCTAACTCTTAGTTTCATACAGAAGAATTGGAACAGCACACTGATATAATTTCAAATGAGATTGCTTAATCTATGACCTGCTTAAACTCACCTTGTCAAGAAACACAGAAACAAGTCTCCTTGTTTGCCAGCCTTATAAACCTCACTAATTACTCCACTTAATTACACTAATTGCATTACACTAATTACACCACTTAACCAATCATTAATAATTATTATTTTTACACTGAAGCCTCTCCTCTGCAGCGTTCCATTTCAGCATCCTCTGAGTGGTGTGAGCTGTTGACCCACATGCTACAAACCCTGAGCCCTTCTTGATCATGGGTTCAAATCCCGTGTGACACATGACCACACTACAAAAAATATTCCTCTCATTAAGGTGATTGCAAACAATAAAAAGCATTAAGACTTAACCCTTTACATTACTGCACATTTAGAAAAAGTACAGTTTTCAGTTCTTTGCTACTTCTCATTCAACGTTAGATAAATTCCTACAAAAAATAGAGCAGATGATCTTCCATCTGAGCAACACAGAAACGTATATTTATGTTTATCTTCATTCAATAATTATGATGTCACAACTTTAACAAGGTCAACCCAAAATTGCTTCATTGCAGTTCAATATTCTTAGTAGTACCAAAAGTCCAGAATTGTAAGATTCTTACAAGAACCTGTTAATCTTAATGTTGTAAAATAATATTTTATTGATCTATATACTGCATCTTGGACTAACTTTATTTGTTAAAGGTGCAGGACAACCACCTAACAGTGAATCACAATAATATCAACTAAACTCATTAAACGTAACATGCTGTCCATTTAAATACTAAATCTTCATTTTGAGTTGATTCTCATTTGAACTATGGAACTTCTACATCTATGGAAACACATGACTTCCCAGGGGCTCAATGAGTGACAGGCATATGACCCAGAGATTGTGGGTTCAAGTCCTTTGTCTTACAACTTTATAAAGTTGTGTCATTTCAATTTCTTTATCATACTGAAACGCGTTGTACTATTCTTTCTTCCTATTAAATACAACGTGTGTTTCATTTATATGCAAAGTCTTTATTTTGAGTTCATTCTCTTTTTTACTACTGAACCTCGGCAGCTGGATGATCTCATTTCTTTTGTGAGGTAAGAAGTTAATGAGTAAGAATACTTTGGTTATTAAAGTTTCTTTTAAAGTTTTGAAAGCAAAGTATTTTTAAGTACTTTTTGAACCCATGGAACCATTGAAGGCTTGGCCCCGTAAGGCTGCTTGCAGCTTTAATCTTATTATTATTATTATTCCGTGAATGGGAGTCTATGGCAGCCCTATGAACCGTAAGTAGGAAAATGATGAAAATTGGCACACTTGTAGTGATGCTAGTGAATAGTAATTGGACCAATTTTTGACCCTCTAGGACCAACTCTATAGCGCCACCACCAGTTCAAAAATTCAACATTGAAATGGTTATAACTTTTGAACCCTTTGATCTAGAGACATGAAACTTAGTACACCTGATTCCACTCATCATGCTGATCACAACCAATACCTTACATTAAGACCCCGCCCATTACAGTAGTGGCCATTTTGAAATGTACAGTATTCAGTTTTTTCGCTACTCCTCCTTCAAATTTTGTCCAATTTTCTCCAAACATGCACTCAAATGATCTTCAGACTGAGCCGCATAAAAGTACTGTTCCCGATTTTTTTGTTATACTGGAAAAAAAAAAGTTATAATGTCGCAAACTTAACGAGGTCCACCCAAATTAGGCTAAGAGGCTGTATCTCGGCCAAAGTTTGATCAATCAAAACGAAAATTGGTACACTTCATCAGAAGCATGTGTTGAGGTTCCAATGCAAAGTTGGAAATAGCGCCACCTATGGGTCATGAGATATGAACAATTGCTATTTTGACCAATAACTTTTGAACAGTTTGTCAGAAAATCATAATTGTGGTATCTATGGATTCCTTGCATCATGCCGAATCCGTGGATATCGATTTTGCCATGATGGGATGTACCACGTGTCCGCCATTTTGAATTTTGTCATAAATTGCAATATCTTTTAAACTATTTGACATATCAGCACACAATTTGGTAGGGATGACCGACACCATGTCCTAAAGCGACATGAGAAGTTTGATCACAGCGCCACCTAGTGTTCCAGATATATCATTGTTTTTTGAAAAAACGCTTATAACATTTGAAAATATTGTTCAAATTTTGAGTTCTTTATGACATTATGTTCCTTGGTTTATGCCGATTTAGACGATATCTCATTTGTCATTTTCCAACAATGTGACTGGCCGCCATATTGGAGCGAATGTAAAACAGTTTTTTCGCTACTCCTCCTTCAAAATTTGTCCAAAATTGTCCAAAATTTGCTCAAATGATCTTCGGACCGAGCCGCATAAAAGTACTGTTCCCGATTTTTTTGCTATACTGTAATAAAAAAGTTATGATGTCACAAATTTAACAAGGTCAACCCAAAATTGGCTAAGAGGCTGTAACTTGTGAACAGTTTGTCACAAAATCATAAAATTGGTGTCTATCGATTCCTTGCATCATGTCGAATCCGACGATATCTATTTTGCCAGGATTGGATGTACCACGTTATAAGCTAAATTAGCATTAAGCTAGCTTAGCATGCTTATCTGGTTAACATGTCATGGAACTTTTTGTGAACTCATTCTCACACTGAAACCTCTACTCAGCAGGCTGGTGAACGTGCATGAGTGATTAGCTCAACGTGTTACACCACGGATCCCGATGTTCAGCGTCGTGGGTTCGCCACTCAGTGTGACATGTGCCCAGACCGCATGAGGTACTGTGGCAGGAAAAGATGCAGAAGTTGCATCTGTTCCAGGCATTGTGCATAAGAATGATCTCATCTGAAGCTGCCACACACAACATGCAGTGCTTTTACGTCCAATTCATTGTTGTTCTTCTTCCAGAAGGGTAGTCAATGGCAGCCCTATGAACCACAAGTTAGAAAATTGGCACACTTGTAGTGATGGTAATGAGTAGTAATCTGACCAATTTTGGATGATTTAATCTAAACTTTTTAAATACAAAATGTTCTCCATTTACTTCAAAATTCTTAATTTTGACTTGATTCTCTCTTGAAAATATTGAATTTCGGCAGCTGTGTAGATGCATGTCTGGCAAGTGGCTCAACGAGATGAGTGACAGGCATCTAACCCATAGATAGTGGGTTCGAGTCCCGTGTGGGACAACTTTAAAATTGTGTATTATGAAATTAATTGATTATGAAACACTTGTAGTGAGTAGTCCAACGTGTGATCAGATGATCTTTGGACCGAGCTGCACAGAAATGATGAACAGGTTTTTGATAGTAGCCCCCATACCAAAGATCTTCCTCTCTGCAGTTGACCTAGCCTGTGTTTGTTGCCTTATCTTAGTTAGCTTAGCATACTAATTGGTTAGCATGCTAGCCAGATGCCATTCTTTCTAATGTGGCTCTTCAGTTATCAGGCTAAACCATAAGGCTTTAAGTGGTGGACAAGTTGCTTCTGTTCCAGGTGAAGGAGCTAGTAGAATAGAACACACAGATAATTTATTTAAAAATTCTTCATTTTGAGTTGCTTCTCACTTGAACTATGGATCTTCTGCATCTTGGCCAAAACACAACTTCCAAGTGGTGCAATGAGATGAGTGACAGATATCTGACCCAGAGATAGTGGGTTCAAGCCCCATGTGGGACAACTTTAATTTAAAAAAAAAAATGTGTTAAGTTGTCATTTCAATTCCTTTATTATCCAGATAAGCATTGTTGTAATCTTTCTTTTGGGATTAGAAATGTGTTTTTGTTCATTCTATGTTGATTCTTACCTGAAGTCTTAAATATCCAGAAAGGTTTGTGAACAAATGAGCAGTCATTGACTTTCAACTATTCTAATTGCATTGTAAGCAGTTACATAAATTGGTTGTTTTCTTCCTATGTATAGTCGTATCCTCTTTTTTTTTTTGCCTCCATGTGTTAATTCTCAACTTCATATATGTGTTTGTGCATTGTGTGTAAAGTAGTGAACTGGAGAGCAGAAGGGTATGATAAGATGTTTGTGGTGGTCTAGGTAAACCTCTATTTTTTTAAATTGTGCTGCCTTTTTTACATTTCAAGTTAAATACATAAAGCTTCAAACAGAACACAAATGCCTATTCAATTGATCAACCACTGGCAACATTTTATTGCAAAGTATATAGTAAAGAATACTTTCAATTCCATACAAGAAATGGTTTGACCAACTCCACAATATTAACTGATCTGACATTAAACATTTGAATGTGTACATATGCATATCTTTTAATTATTTTAAGTCCCATAAACATTAGACTTACTTAGTGACTTGAATATCAGTTTTTCCTTCTCGTCATGTGGACAATAAATAAAAGTAATTTTATCATAATAGTAAACCATAAAATCACATTAAAATACATGAACATTTTTGTATTATCTAACATTAAGAATTGTTTTAAAAAATAAATTGTAATTGTAAATAGAAGTTAATTAGTTACTACATGAATGTTAAATTACTAATAGTTACTATTCTAACAGTACATTATTTGGATCAACATCAATTAGTTGAGGTATATTGCCAAAAAGACTAGTAAAAGCTAACCTAAAGAATTTACATAATGTATACAATTATTTATTCTCAAATAAGCAACAAAATATCATTACACATCAAACAATACACTATCATTATACACAGAGCTGCACTCCAGGTTTATTGCTGCTCCTGATGCTTTGAATATTTTCCCAAAACAATCAGAGTAAAGCTTAATTAAGTTCAAGAGGCTTCATTTCTCCATCCCTAAAAGGCATTATACAAGTAAATTTACCTTTCAATTATTTCCAGCAGACTTTCAGATCCATTTCTTGCCTCCACTAAACCAAGCTTCCCAATTCTAAAATGATTAACTCAGCAATTTGATGAATGTATTACTAATTCCTGCAATCACCCTAATTGAATCGTTTGTTAATTGCATACCAAGCATTGTCAATTTCTGTTCTAGTAGGCCTAATCTACTATAAATCACACCACTTGCAAACCTCTTTTTTCATGCAACAGCAAAAATGAACAAATATTTAAATGGACCAGAGACCAGTGAATCTGACAACTGCATTTATGTTTACATTCATGCAGTTTCCAGAGTGCAACTGTCTAGAACAAACTCAAAGTTTTTTAATGCAACTTTGCAAACAGGTCGCAGTGAATATCACCAAGCTGTCATCTTTGCGCACGAAAAACATCAAACTTGGACAACATTAGCATTAAATCGGACAGCGGTTAAACTGTCAAACATAACAAAAAAGCCAAGTAAGTGGTAGTCTAGCTATTTAATCCTGTTTTCTATCTGATAAACTTTCAGTAATCGTATTCCTTTCAAATTCATTGTACAAACAAGCCCATATCAATTCTCACTTTTTTCATTCTTTAGGCCTCAATAATTCTGAATATTTCATTCAGTGTGATCGGAGTACTGCTGTGGAAGTCGCAACATCTACATTTCCCCACAAACCACCAAAAGAGATAGAAAAACTCACTGTAGAAGAAGCAAAAACTCTGGGATCACGACAATTGGTAAGCTGTTTTTTTTTCAACCTTCTCACTGTGTAAATAGCCTACAGGGTTGTTTACTTGTTGTAGTAATGCTCTGGAGAGTAGTACAATCACATATATTAGCCCTCTGTAGATTGTGCAAAATCGTTTTTATGGGGAGAAAAACATTTTAAAGTAGCCTGACGTTCAAAAAAATGCTAAAATGTGAAAGATTTTTCAGATGCACAGGCAAAGATTACTCTGCTTCTCAGTTATCTTTGCTAGATGCTTTACAAACATGATTAATGCGTTTCAAATTGGTTAATGTGTGGAAAAGTTTGGCTATTTCCTCTTCTTATGACCACAACAGCAGTTGTATACATTTCCCTTGTAATCATGTTTATTGATGTATATTTTTGATTGTACATGTACGATTTTCTTTAAATTTTCAGATCACTAAAATATCTGCAACAGTATGCAAGCTAAACAACGCAACTACTGTAAAGGCCTGGGGTACAGACTGTGAGATCCAAGAATGTTCCTTGCAAGATCCATCTGGAGAAATTCAACTTACTCTTTGGGAAAACCAAGTTTCAAAACTGCAACTAGGTAACTCCTACACCTTTACCAATCTTAAAACTAGACTGTACAACAGCCTTAAGAGCCTCACAACAACCCTGAAAACAACCATGGAACCTATTGCACAGGACCAAGTTTTCCCACCTGGTCAAGGCCCTAAAATCAGTAAAGAACCCTCTCTACCTAATACAGTGGTGAAACAAAAGCCAATAGGGGTGCAAATAAACATTAAAAAACAATGTCCAAAATGCCACAAATCACAAGAACAATTCAACATCAAACAGCAATTTCACCGTTGCCCGACTTGCAAAATTCTACGGAACACAAAAAGCTATATAACAAAATGCAATGGAATAATTGAGATAAATCAAGACAGTCAAATAACTTCTCTTACGGTTTCGAACTCAACTTTGTCAAAATTCATAGCACCAGAACTTGAACTGTCAACTTGTGATTCACAAGATATAGAAGAACTCTTTCTATCCTCCGATGAACTGACTTTAACATATAATAACTGTTTGGAAGTCACCAATATTGAAAACGCTTCATCCGCTCATCCCAGTGATGAGGATTTATTTGAAGTGAATATCGATGAAATCAACCCTGTCCTCTGTGTCACAGAGACACAAAGCACTCCAGAACCCAAGTCTCCAGTTAAAAGACCATCTGAGCCAACAACGCCTCCTATTACACCAGCTAAAAAACCTTTGACTAAGAAGAGTGCTGTAAAAATAATACAAAAATGACTTTGTATTGAAATGCACAACTAAGATGGTTGTGTGTGTGTGTGTGTATATATATTGAAATGATGGTATTGGTGTTTTTTTTTTTTTTTTTTTTTTTAATGAATGGCAAATATTGATTTAAGTCATGTTTTCTATTGAAATTAGGTTAATTTTGTCCATTATGTTCTGAAATGCTACTGATTGATTTTTATTTCATTTTTATGGCAAAGCTTTGTTAAATGTTGTTTAATGTATTTTTTTTTTTATTAAAACAAATGTGTGTCAATTCTTGGAATATGTGACCTTTATTGCATGGGCTTATCTTGCATTTGGAAAGTTGCGTGCATTCTTCTAGCCATTCTTAACTAGGCACTAAGTTTAGTTTCACAAACCATACTGGGAAAAGCAAGTAGTGTAACCATAAGTGTCATTGTGAATAACTAAAGAAACGGTTGGTATTCTGTTCTGTAAAGATTTAAATATGCAACAATGGTGCTTTAAAATCACTTCAAAGGCCCCCTCTAATTTGCTTACTTTATCCAATGTGCTAAATGGTATTTAAACTAAAAATAATCGTTATTTTTAATTCACATTTTTATCACCTCTCACAATATTGTTTCTAGGCAGCATAAAAAAAAAAACTTAATTGTACAAGACATTATCAAAGGTGACTGTCAAAGTAATGTACTTGTAGCAAAAATATAGGTTACAGTTGCATATGGCAGTTAACCCATGTAATTCCAATTTCTTTTCCCTGAGATAACATGTATGAATACATAAGGATATTAAACAATCTTTAACAATTACGTCAAAAATATATCTCAAAATCCATACAAAAAACTTGATTATTCGTCAGGTCACAATTGTGACCATTAGTAGAACAAAGGGAGGCTAGGTATATGGTGTTAATGGATTTATAAACTGACAAACTTCTACAGTTTAAAGACCAGGTTCAATAATTGTTTTAAGCTTTAGTTAATAGTGTTGTATTACATCAAAGACACACCATGCAAAATTTCCATTTGTCAAACAGTGACCCCTAGAGTTGCTGTGGAGTACTTGTATTTTTTCTGAATATTAACTTAATGAACTAATATCTAATATGCCCATGACAATTTAGAAACTGAAAATAGAACATAAAAATATGTATTAGATCTAATATAACAAAATTACAAGATTATAAAATGCATTGCGTGAATTCTTGTTTAAAGAGAAGTGTTTAATCTACAATTAAACTAGGAATGTTTGACAGAATAGTGAATATTATCAGGAAACCTGCTCCAGACTTTAGGACCCACATGCAAAAACAAAACATTCTCTCCTTTAGTGCAGTTCAATATCCTAAGTAGTACCAAAAGTCCAGAATTGTAAGATTCTTACAAGAACCTGTTAATCTTAATGTTGTAAAATAATATTTTATTGATCTATATACTGCATCTTGGACTAACTTTATTTGTTAAAGGTGCAGGACAACCACCTAACAGTGAATCACAATAATATCAACTAAACTCATTAAACGTAACATGCTGTCCATTTAAATACTAAATCTTCATTTTGAGTTGATTCTCATTTGAACTATGGAACTTCTACATCTATGGAAACACATGACTTTCCAGGGGCTCAATGAGTGACAGGCATATGACCCAGAGATTGTGGGTTCAAGTCCTTTGTCTTACAACTTTATAAAGTTGTGTCATTTCAATTTCTTTATCATCCTGAAACGCATTGTACTATTCTTTCTTCCTATTAAATACAACGTGTGTTTCATTTATATGCAAAGTCTTTATTTTGAGTTCATTCTCTTTTTTACTACTGAACCTCGGCAGCTGGATGATCTCATTTCTTTTGTGAGGTAAGAAGTTAATGAGTAAGAATACTTTGGTTATTAAAGTTTCTTTTAAAGTTTGGAAAGCAAAGTATTTTTAAGTACTTTTTGAACCCATGGAACCATTGAAGGCTTGGCCCCGTAAGGCTGCTTGCAGCTTTAATTATTATTATTATTATTCCGTGAATGGGAGTCTATGGCAGCCCTATGAACCGTACATAGGAAAATGATGAAATTTGGCACACTTGTAGTGATGCTAATGAATAGTAATTGGACCAATTTTTGACCCTCTAGGACCAACTCTATAGCGCCACCACCAGTTCAAAAATTCAACATTGAAATGGTTATAACTTTTGAACCCTTTGATCTAGAGACATGAAACTTAGTACACCTGATTCCACTCATCATGCTGATCACAACCAATACCTTACATTAAGACCCCGCCCATTACAGTAGTGGCCATTTTGAAATGTACAGTATTCAGTTATTTCGCTACTCCTCCTTCAAATTTTGTCCAATTTTCTCCAAACATGCACTCAAATGATCTTCAGACTGAGCCGCATAAAAGTACTGTTCCCGATTTTTTTGTTATACTGGAAAAAAAAAAGTTATAATGTCGCAAACTTAACGAGGTCCACCCAAAATTGGCTAAGAGGCTGTATCTCGGCCAAAGTTTGATCAATCGAAACGAAAATTGGTACTCTTCATCGGAAGCATGTTCTGAGGTCCCATGCCAAAGTTGGGAATAGCGCCACCTACGGGTCATGAGATATGACAAATTGCTATTTTGGCCAATAACTTTTGAACAGTTTGTCAGAAATTCATAATTGTGGTATCTATGGATTCCTTGCGTCATGCCGAATCCGTGGATATCGATTTTGCCATGATGGGATGTACCACGTGTCCGCCATTTTGAATTTTGTCATAAATTGCAATATCTTTTAAACTATTTGACATATCAGCACACAATTTGGTAGGGATGACCGACACCATGTCCTAAAGCGACATGAGAAGTTTGATCACAGCGCCACCTAGTGTTCCAGATATATCATTGTTTTTTGAAAAAACGCTTATAACATTTGAAAATATTGTTCAAATTTTGAGTTCTTTATGACATTATGTTCCTTGGTTTATGCCGATTTAGACGATATCTCATTTGTCATTTTCCAACAATGTGACTGGCCGCCATATTGGAGCGAATGTAAAACAGTTTTTTCGCTACTCCTCCTTCAAAATTTGTCCAAAATTGTCCAAAATTTGCTCAAATGATCTTCGGACCGAGCCGCATAAAAGTACTGTTCCCGATTTTTTTGCTATACTGTAATAAAAAAGTTATGATGTCACAAATTTAACAAGGTCAACCCAAAATTGGCTAAGAGGCTGTAACTTGTGAACAGTTTGTCACAAAATCATAAAATTGGTGTCTATCGATTCCTTGCATCATGTCGAATCCGACGATATCTATTTTGCCAGGATTGGATGTACCACGTTATAAGCTAAATTAGCATTAAGCTAGCTTAGCATGCTTATCTGGTTAACATGTCATGGAACTTTTTGTGAACTCATTCTCACACTGAAACCTCTACTCAGCAGGCTGGTGAACGTGCATGAGTGATTAGCTCAACGTGTTACACCACGGATCCCGATGTTCAGCGTCGTGGGTTCGCCACTCAGTGTGACATGTGCCCAGACCGCATGAGGTACTGTGGCAGGAAAAGATGCAGAAGTTGCATCTGTTCCAGGCATTGTGCATAAGAATGATCTCATCTGAAGCTGCCACACACAACATGCAGTGCTTTTACGTCCAATTCATTGTTGTTCTTCTTCCAGAAGGGTAGTCAATGGCAGCCCTATGAACCACAAGTTAGAAAATTGGCACACTTGTAGTGATGGTAATGAGTAGTAATCTGACCAATTTTGGATGATTTAATCTAAACTTTTTAAATACAAAATGTTCTCCATTTACTTCAAAATTCTTAATTTTGACTTGATTCTCTCTTGAAAATATTGAATTTCGGCAGCTGTGTAGATGCATGTCTGGCAAGTGGCTCAACGAGATGAGTGACAGGCATCTAACCCATAGATAGTGGGTTCGAGTCCCGTGTGGGACAACTTTAAAATTGTGTATTATGAAATTAATTGATTATGAAACACTTGTAGTGAGTAGTCCAACGTGTGATCAGATGATCTTTGGACCGAGCTGCACAGAAATGATGAACAGGTTTTTGATAGTAGCCCCCATACCAAAGATCTTCCTCTCTGCAGTTGACCTAGCCTGTGTTTGTTGCCTTATCTTAGTTAGCTTAGCATACTAATTGGTTAGCATGCTAGCCAGATGCCATTCTTTCTAATGTGGCTCTTCAGTTATCAGGCTAAACCATAAGGCTTTAAGTGGTGGACAAGTTGCTTCTGTTCCAGGTGAAGGAGCTAGTAGAATAGAACACACAGATAATTTATTTAAAAATTCTTCATTTTGAGTTGCTTCTCACTTGAACTATGGATCTTCTGCATCTTGGCCAAAACACAACTTCCAAGTGGTGCAATGAGATGAGTGACAGATATCTGACCCAGAGATAGTGGGTTCAAGCCCCATGTGGGACAACTTTAATTTAAAAAAAAAATGTGTTAAGTTGTCATTTCAATTCCTTTATTATCCAGATAAGCATTGTTGTAATCTTTCTTTTGGGATTAGAAATGTGTTTTTGTTCATTCTATGTTGATTCTTACCTGAAGTCTTAAATATCCAGAAAGGTTTGTGAACAAATGAGCAGTCATTGACTTTCAACTATTCTAATTGCATTGTAAGCAGTTACATAAATTGGTTGTTTTCTTCCTATGTATAGTCGTATCCTCTTTTTTTTTTTGCCTCCATGTGTTAATTCTCAACTTCATATATGTGTTTGTGCATTGTGTGTAAAGTAGTGAACTGGAGAGCAGAAGGGTATGATAAGATGTTTGTGGTGGTCTAGGTAAACCTCTATTTTTTTAAATTGTGCTGCCTTTTTTACATTTCAAGTTAAATACATAAAGCTTCAAACAGAACACAAATGCCTATTCAATTGATCAACCACTGGCAACATTTTATTGCAAAGTATATAGTAAAGAATACTTTCAATTCCATACAAGAAATGGTTTGACCAACTCCACAATATTAACTGATCTGACATTAAACATTTGAATGTGTACATATGCATATCTTTTAATTATTTTAAGTCCCATAAACATTAGACTTACTTAGTGACTTGAATATCAGTTTTTCCTTCTCGTCATGTGGACAATAAATAAAAGTAATTTTATCATAATAGTAAACCATAAAATCACATTAAAATACATGAACATTTTTGTATTATCTAACATTAAGAATTGTTTTAAAAAATAAATTGTAATTGTAAATAGAAGTTAATTAGTTACTACATGAATGTTAAATTACAAATAGTTACTATTCTAACAGTACATTATTTGGATCAACATCAATTAGTTGAGGTATATTGCCAAAAAGACTAGTAAAAGCTAACCTAAAGAATTTACATAATGTATACAATTATTTATTCTCAAATAAGCAACAAAATATCATTACACATCAAACAATACACTATCATTATACACAGAGCTGCACTCCAGGTTTATTGCTGCTCCTGATGCTTTGAATATTTTCCCAAAACAATCAGAGTAAAGCTTAATTAAGTTCAAGAGGCTTCATTTCTCCATCCCTAAAAGGCATTATACAAGTAAATTTACCTTTCAATTATTTCCAGCAGACTTTCAGATCCATTTCTTGCCTCCACTAAACCAAGCTTCCCAATTCTAAAATGATTAACTCAGCAATTTGATGAATGTATTACTAATTCCTGCAATCACCCTAATTGAATCGTTTGTTAATTGCATACCAAGCATTGTCAATTTCTGTTCTAGTAGGCCTAATCTACTATAAATCACACCACTTGCAAACCTCTTTTTTCATGCAACAGCAAAAATGAACAAATATTTAAATAGACCAGAGACCAGTGAATCTGACAACTGCATTTATGTTTACATTCATGCAGTTTCCAGAGTGCAACTGTCTAGAACAAACTCAAAGTTTTTTAATGCAACTTTGCAAACAGGTCGCAGTGAATATCACCAAGCTGTCATCTTTGCGCACGAAAAACATCAAACTTGGACAACATTAGCATTAAATCGGACAGCGGTTAAACTGTCAAACATAACAAAAAAGCCAAGTAAGTGGTAGTCTAGCTATTTAATCCTGTTTTCTATCTGATAAACTTTCAGTAATCGTATTCCTTTCAAATTCATTGTACAAACAAGCCCATATCAATTCTCACTTTTTTCATTCTTTAGGCCTCAATAATTCTGAATATTTCATTCAGTGTGATCGGAGTACTGCTGTGGAAGTCGCAACATCTACATTTCCCCACAAACCACCAAAAGAGATAGAAAAACTCACTGTAGAAGAAGCAAAAACTCTGGGATCACGACAATTGGTAAGCTGTTTTTTTTTCAACCTTCTCACTGTGTAAATAGCCTACAGGGTTGTTTACTTGTTGTAGTAATGCTCTGGAGAGTAGTACAATCACATATATTAGCCCTCTGTAGATTGTGCAAAATCGTTTTTATGGGGAGAAAAACATTTTAAAGTAGCCTGACGTTCAAAAAAATGCTAAAATGTGAAAGATTTTTCAGATGCACAGGCAAAGATTACTCTGCTTCTCAGTTATCTTTGCTAGATGCTTTACAAACATGATTAATGCGTTTCAAATTGGTTAATGTGTGGAAAAGTTTGGCTATTTCCTCTTCTTATGACCACAACAGCAGTTGTATACATTTCCCTTGTAATCATGTTTATTGATGTATATTTTTGATTGTACATGTACGATTTTCTTTAAATTTTCAGATCACTAAAATATCTGCAACAGTATGCAAGCTAAACAACGCAACTACTGTAAAGGCCTGGGGTACAGACTGTGAGATCCAAGAATGTTCCTTGCAAGATCCATCTGGAGAAATTCAACTTACTCTTTGGGAAAACCAAGTTTCAAAACTGCAACTAGGTAACTCCTACACCTTTACCAATCTTAAAACTAGACTGTACAACAGCCTTAAGAGCCTCACAACAACCCTGAAAACAACCATGGAACCTATTGCACAGGACCAAGTTTTCCCACCTGGTCAAGGCCCTAAAATCAGTAAAGAACCCTCTCTACCTAATACAGTGGTGAAACAAAAGCCAATAGGGGTGCAAATAAACATTAAAAAACAATGTCCAAAATGCCACAAATCACAAGAACAATTCAACATCAAACAGCAATTTCACCGTTGCCCGACTTGCAAAATTCTACGGAACACAAAAAGCTATATAACAAAATGCAATGGAATAATTGAGATAAATCAAGACAGTCAAATAACTTCTCTTACGGTTTCGAACTCAACTTTGTCAAAATTCATAGCACCAGAACTTGAACTGTCAACTTGTGATTCACAAGATATAGAAGAACTCTTTCTATCCTCCGATGAACTGACTTTAACATATAATAACTGTTTGGAAGTCACCAATATTGAAAACGCTTCATCCGCTCATCCCAGTGATGAGGATGTATTTGAAGTGAATATCGATGAAATCAACCCTGTCCTCTGTGTCACAGAGACACAAAGCACTCCAGAACCCAAGTCTCCAGTTAAAAGACCATCTGAGCCAACAACGCCTCCTATTACACCAGCTAAAAAACCTTTGACTAAGAAGAGTGCTGTAAAAATAATACAAAAATGACTTTGTATTGAAATGCACAACTAAGATGGTTGTGTGTGTGTGTGTATATATATTGAAATGATGGTATTGGTGTTTTTTTTTTTTTTTTTTTTTTTTAATGAATGGCAAATATTGATTTAAGTCATGTTTTCTATTGAAATTAGGTTAATTTTGTCCATTATGTTCTGAAATGCTACTGATTGATTTTTATTTCATTTTTATGGCAAAGCTTTGTTAAATGTTGTTTAATGTATTTTTTTTTTTATTAAAACAAATGTGTGTCAATTCTTGGAATATGTGACCTTTATTGCATGGGCTTATCTTGCATTTGGAAAGTTGCGTGCATTCTTCTAGCCATTCTTAACTAGGCACTAAGTTTAGTTTCACAAACCATACTGGGAAAAGCAAGTAGTGTAACCATAAGTGTCATTGTGAATAACTAAAGAAACGGTTGGTATTCTGTTCTGTAAAGATTTAAATATGCAACAATGGTGCTTTAAAATCACTTCAAAGGCCCCCTCTAATTTGCTTACTTTATCCAATGTGCTAAATGGTATTTAAACTAAAAATAATCGTTATTTTTAATTCACATTTTTATCACCTCTCACAATATTGTTTCTAGGCAGCATAAAAAAAAAAACTTAATTGTACAAGACATTATCAAAGATGACTGTCAAAGTAATGTACTTGTAGCAAAAATATAGGTTACAGTTGCATATGGCAGTTAACCCATGTAATTCCAATTTCTTTTCCCTGAGATAACATGTATGAATACATAAGGATATTAAACAATCTTTAACAATTACGTCAAAAATATATATCAAAATCCATACAAAAAACTTGATTATTCGTCAGGTCACAATTGTGACCATTAGTAGAACAAAGGGAGGCTAGGTATATGGTGTTAATGGATTTATAAACTGACAAACTTCTACAGTTTAAAGACCAGGTTCAATAATTGTTTTAAGCTTTAGTTAATAGTGTTGTATTACATCAAAGACACACCATGCAAAATTTCCATTTGTCAAACAGTGACCCCTAGAGTCGCTGTGGAGTACTTGTATTTTTTCTGAATATTAACTTAATGAACTAATATCTAATATGCCCATGACAATTTAGAAACTGAAAATAGAACATAAAAATATGTATTAGATCTAATATAACAAAATTACAAGATTATAAAATGCATTGCGTGAATTCTTGTTTAAAGAGAAGTGTTTAATCTACAATTAAACTAGGAATGTTTGACAGAATAGTGAATATTATCAGGAAACCTGCTCCAGACTTTAGGACCCACATGCAAAAACAAAACATTCTCTCCTTTAGTGCAGTTCAATATCCTAAGTAGTACCAAAAGTCCAGAATTGTAAGATTCTTACAAGAACCTGTTAATCTTAATGTTGTAAAATAATATTTTATTGATCTATATACTGCATCTTGGACTAACTTTATTTGTTAAAGGTGCAGGACAACCACCTAACAGTGAATCACAATAATATCAACTAAACTCATTAAACGTAACATGCTGTCCATTTAAATACTAAATCTTCATTTTGAGTTATTTCTCATTTGAACTATGGAACTTCTACATCTATGGAAACACATGACTTCCCAGGGGCTCAATGAGTGACAGGCATATGACCCAGAGATTGTGGGTTCAAGTCCTTTGTCTTACAACTTTATAAAGTTGTGTCATTTCAATTTCTTTATCATACTGAAAAGCATTGTACTATTCTTTCTTCCTATTAAATACAACGTGTGTTTCATTTATATGCAAAGTCTTTATTTTGAGTCCATTCTCTTTTTTACTACTGAACCTCGGCAGCTGGATGATCTCATTTCTTTTGTGAGGTAAGAAGTTAATAAGTAAGAATACTTTGGTTATTAAAGTTTCTTTTAAAGTTTGGAAAGCAAAGTATTTTTAAGTACTTTTTGAACCCATGGAACCATTGAAGGCTTGGCCCCGTAAGGCTGCTTGCAGCTTTAATTAGGGGCCAAGCACCGAAGGTGCAGAGGCACCTATTGTATCTGTTAGTTTTCTTATTATTATTCTTCTTCTTCTTCTTCCGCAAATGGAAGTCTATGGCAGCCCTATGAACCGTACATAGGAAAATGATGAAATTTGGCACACTTGTAGTGATGCTAATGAATAGTAATTGGACCAATTTTTGACCCTCTAGGACCAACTCTATAGCGCCACCACCAGTTCAAAAATTCAACATTGAAATGGTTATAACTTTTGAACCCTTTGATCTAGAGACATGAAACTTAGTACACCTGATTCCACTCATCATGCTGATCACAACCAATACCTTACATTAAGACCCCGCCCATTACAGTAGTGGCCATTTTGAAATGTACAGTATTCAGTTATTTCGCTACTCCTCCTTCAAATTTTGTCCAATTTTCTCCAAACATGCACTCAAATGATCTTCAGACTGAGCCGCATAAAAGTACTGTTCCCGATTTTTTTGTTATACTGGAAAAAAAAAGTTATAATGTCGCAAACTTAACGAGGTCCACCCAAAATTGGCTAAGAGGCTGTATCTCGGCCAAAGTTTGATCAATCGAAACGAAAATTGGTACACTTCATCGGAAGCATGTTCTGAGGTCTCATGCCAAAGTTGGGAATAGCGCCACCTACGGGTCATGAGATATGACAAATTGCTATTTTGGCCAATAACTTTTGAACAGTTTGTCAGAAAATCATAATTGTGGTATCTATGGATTCCTTGCATCATGCCGAATCCGTGGATATCGATTTTGCCATGATGGGATGTACCACGTGTCCGCCATTTTGAATTTTGTCATAAATTGCAATATCTTTTAAACTATTTGACATATCAGCACACAATTTGGTAGGGATGACCGACACCATGTCCTAAAGCGACATGAGAAGTTTGATCACAGCGCCACCTAGTGTTCCAGATATATCATTGTTTTTTGAAAAAACGCTTATAACATTTGAAAATATTGTTCAAATTTTGAGTTCTTTATGACATTATGTTCCTTGGTTTATGCCGATTTAGACGATATCTCATTTGTCATTTTCCAACAATGTGACTGGCCGCCATATTGGAGCGAATGTAAAACAGTTTTTTCGCTACTCCTCCTTCAAAATTTGTCCAAAATTGTCCAAAATTTGCTCAAATGATCTTCGGACCGAGCCGCATAAAAGTACTGTTCCCGATTTTTTTGCTATACTGTAATAAAAAAGTTATGATGTCACAAATGTAACAAGGTCAACCCAAAATTGGCTAAGAGGCTGTAACTTGTGAACAGTTTGTCACAAAATCATAAAATTGGTGTCTATCGATTCCTTGCATCATGTCGAATCCGATGATATCTATTTTGCCAGGATTGGATGTACCACGTCATAAGCTAAATTAGCATTAAGCTAGCTTAGCATGCTAATCTGGTTAACATGTCACTCATTCTCACACTGAACCCTCTCCTCTGCCGTTTTGAAATTCACGTCCTCTGAGTGGCGCAATCAGCTAAACCATGCATCTCGAATCCCGAACCATTCTGGTCGTGGGTTCGAGTCCCATGTGGGACGACTTTAAAATTGTTTATAAAGTTGTCATTTCAATTCCTTCCGGCTCTGCTCTGCTGTTGGTGCTTAAATGCTAGCTGTGCTTCATTTACATGTATATTCAATTTGTGCTGTTTTTGTTCTTGCGGCTCTGCAGTGCTATTGGTGCTTAAATGCTTGATGCGCTGCTGTACTTGCAGTACTTGCTGTGCTTGCAGTACTTGCTGTACTTGCTGTGTTTGCAGTACTTGCTGTACTTGCTGTGTTTGCTGTACTTGCAGTACTTGCTGTACTTGCAGCTTGCTGTACTTGCAGTTTGCAGTACTTGTTCTGCTTGCGGTGCCAAGCCTTTGAACTTTGCTGTACTTGTTCTAAATTGCGGTGCCAAGCCTTTGAACTTTGCTGTACTTGTTCTAATTGTGGTGCCAAGCCTTTTAACTTTGCTTTAATTGTTCTAATTGCGGTGCCAAGCCTTTGAACTTTGCTGTAATTGTTCTAATTGCGGTGCCTTGCAGGGCTTGGCCCCGTGTTGCTGCTTGCAGCTATATTTAGGGGCCAAGCACCGAAGGTGCAGAGGCACCTATTGTATCTGTTAGTTTTCTTATTATTATTATTCTTCTTCTTCTTCTTCCGCAAATGGAAGTCTATGGCAGCCCTATGAACCGTACATAGGAAAATGATGAAATTTGGCACACTTGTAGTGATGCTAATGAATAGTAATTGGACCAATTTTTGACCCTCTAGGACCAACTCTATAGCGCCACCACCAGTTCAAAAATTCAACATTGAAATGGTTATAACTTTTGAACCCTTTGATCTAGAGACATGAAACTTAGTACACCTGATTCCACTCATCATGCTGATCACAACCAATACCTTACATTAAGACCCCGCCCATTACAGTAGTGGCCATTTTGAAATGTACAGTATTCAGTTATTTCGCTACTCCTCCTTCAAATTTTGTCCAATTTTCTCCAAACATGCACTCAAATGATCTTCAGACTGAGCCGCATAAAAGTACTGTTCCCGATTTTTTTGTTATACTGGAAAAAAAAAGTTATAATGTCGCAAACTTAACAAGGTCCACCCAAAATTGGCTAAGAGGCTGTATCTCGGCCAAAGTTTGATCAATCGAAACGAAAATTGGTACACTTCATCGGAAGCATGTTCTGAGGTCCCATGCCAAAGTTGGGAATAGCGCCACCTACGGGTCATGAGATATGACAAATTGCTATTTTGGCCAATAACTTTTGAACAGTTTGTCAGAAATTCATAATTGTGGTATCTATGGATTCCTTGCGTCATGCCGAATCCGTGGATATCGATTTTGCCATGATGGGATGTACCACGTGTCCGCCATTTTGAATTTTGTCATAAATTGCAATATCTTTTAAACTATTTGACATATCAGCACACAATTTGGTAGGGATGACCGACACCATGTCCTAAAGCGACATGAGAAGTTTGATCACAGCGCCACCTAGTGTTCCAGATATATCATTGTTTTTTGAAAAAACGCTTATAACATTTGAAAATATTGTTCAAATTTTGAGTTCTTTATGACATTATGTTCCTTGGTTTATGCCGATTTAGACGATATCTCATTTGTCATTTTCCAACAATGTGACTGGCCGCCATATTGGAGCGAATGTAAAACAGTTTTTTCGCTACTCCTCCTTCAAAATTTGTCCAAAATTGTCCAAAATTTGCTCAAATGATCTTCGGACCGAGCCGCATAAAAGTACTGTTCCCGATTTTTTTGCTATACTGTAATAAAAAAGTTATGATGTCACAAATTTAACAAGGTCAACCCAAAATTGGCTAAGAGGCTGTAACTTGTGAACAGTTTGTCACAAAATCATAAAATTGGTGTCTATCGATTCCTTGCATCATGTCGAATCCGACGATATCTATTTTGCCAGGATTGGATGTACCACGTTATAAGCTAAATTAGCATTAAGCTAGCTTAGCATGCTTATCTGGTTAACATGTCATGGAACTTTTTGTGAACTCATTCTCACACTGAAACCTCTACTCAGCAGGCTGGTGAACGTGCATGAGTGATTAGCTCAACGTGTTACACCACGGATCCCGATGTTCAGCGTCGTGGGTTCGCCACTCAGTGTGACATGTGCCCAGACCGCATGAGGTACTGTGGCAGGAAAAGATGCAGAAGTTGCATCTGTTCCAGGCATTGTGCATAAGAATGATCTCATCTGAAGCTGCCACACACAACATGCAGTGCTTTTACGTCCAATTCATTGTTGTTCTTCTTCCAGAAGGGTAGTCAATGGCAGCCCTATGAACCACAAGTTAGAAAATTGGCACACTTGTAGTGATGGTAATGAGTAGTAATCTGACCAATTTTGGATGATTTAATCTAAACTTTTTAAATACAAAATGTTCTCCATTTACTTCAAAATTCTTAATTTTGACTTGATTCTCTCTTGAAAATATTGAATTTCGGCAGCTGTGTAGATGCATGTCTGGCAAGTGGCTCAACGAGATGAGTGACAGGCATCTAACCCATAGATAGTGGGTTCGAGTCCCGTGTGGGACAACTTTAAAATTGTGTATTATGAAATTAATTGATTATGAAACACTTGTAGTGAGTAGTCCAACGTGTGATCAGATGATCTTTGGACCGAGCTGCACAGAAATGATGAACAGGTTTTTGATAGTAGCCCCCATACCAAAGATCTTCCTCTCTGCAGTTGACCTAGCCTGTGTTTGTTGCCTTATCTTAGTTAGCTTAGCATACTAATTGGTTAGCATGCTAGCCAGATGCCATTCTTTCTAATGTGGCTCTTCAGTTATCAGGCTAAACCATAAGGCTTTAAGTGGTGGACAAGTTGCTTCTGTTCCAGGTGAAGGAGCTAGTAGAATAGAACACACAGATAATTTATTTAAAAATTCTTCATTTTGAGTTGCTTCTCACTTGAACTATGGATCTTCTGCATCTTGGCCAAAACACAACTTCCAAGTGGTGCAATGAGATGAGTGACAGAAATCTGACCCAGAGATAGTGGGTTCAAGCCCCATGTGGGACAACTTTAATTTAAAAAAAAAATGTGTTAAGTTGTCATTTCAATTCCTTTATTATCCAGATAAGCATTGTTGTAATCTTTCTTTTGGGATTAGAAATGTGTTTTTGTTCATTCTATGTTGATTCTTACCTGAAGTCTTAAATATCCAGAAAGGTTTGTGAACAAATGAGCAGTCATTGACTTTCAACTATTCTAATTGCATTGTAAGCAGTTACATAAATTGGTTGTTTTCTTCCTATGTATAGTCGTATCCTCTTTTTTTTTTTGCCTCCATGTGTTAATTCTCAACTTCATATATGTGTTTGTGCATTGTGTGTAAAGTAGTGAACTGGAGAGCAGAAGGGTATGATAAGATGTTTGTGGTGGTCTAGGTAAACCTCTATTTTTTTAAATTGTGCTGCCTTTTTTACATTTCAAGTTAAATACATAAAGCTTCAAACAGAACACAAATGCCTATTCAATTGATCAACCACTGGCAACATTTTATTGCAAAGTATATAGTAAAGAATACTTTCAATTCCATACAAGAAATGGTTTGACCAACTCCACAATATTAACTGATCTGACATTAAACATTTGAATGTGTACATATGCATATCTTTTAATTATTTTAAGTCCCATAAACATTAGACTTACTTAGTGACTTGAATATCAGTTTTTCCTTCTCGTCATGTGGACAATAAATAAAAGTAATTTTATCATAATAGTAAACCATAAAATCACATTAAAATACATGAACATTTTTGTATTATCTAACATTAAGAATTGTTTTAAAAAATAAATTGTAATTGTAAATAGAAGTTAATTAGTTACTACATGAATGTTAAATTACAAATAGTTACTATTCTAACAGTACATTATTTGGATCAACATCAATTAGTTGAGGTATATTGCCAAAAAGACTAGTAAAAGCTAACCTAAAGAATTTACATAATGTATACAATTATTTATTCTCAAATAAGCAACAAAATATCATTACACATCAAACAATACACTATCATTATACACAGAGCTGCACTCCAGGTTTATTGCTGCTCCTGATGCTTTGAATATTTTCCCAAAACAATCAGAGTAAAGCTTAATTAAGTTCAAGAGGCTTCATTTCTCCATCCCTAAAAGGCATTATACAAGTAAATTTACCTTTCAATTATTTCCAGCAGACTTTCAGATCCATTTCTTGCCTCCACTAAACCAAGCTTCCCAATTCTAAAATGATTAACTCAGCAATTTGATGAATGTATTACTAATTCCTGCAATCACCCTAATTGAATCGTTTGTTAATTGCATACCAAGCATTGTCAATTTCTGTTCTAGTAGGCCTAATCTACTATAAATCACACCACTTGCAAACCTCTTTTTTCATGCAACAGCAAAAATGAACAAATATTTAAATAGACCAGAGACCAGTGAATCTGACAACTGCATTTATGTTTACATTCATGCAGTTTCCAGAGTGCAACTGTCTAGAACAAACTCAAAGTTTTTTAATGCAACTTTGCAAACAGGTCGCAGTGAATATCACCAAGCTGTCATCTTTGCGCACGAAAAACATCAAACTTGGACAACATTAGCATTAAATCGGACAGCGGTTAAACTGTCAAACATAACAAAAAAGCCAAGTAAGTGGTAGTCTAGCTATTTAATCCTGTTTTCTATCTGATAAACTTTCAGTAATCGTATTCCTTTCAAATTCATTGTACAAACAAGCCCATATCAATTCTCACTTTTTTCATTCTTTAGGCCTCAATAATTCTGAATATTTCATTCAGTGTGATCGGAGTACTGCTGTGGAAGTCGCAACATCTACATTTCCCCACAAACCACCAAAAGAGATAGAAAAACTCACTGTAGAAGAAGCAAAAACTCTGGGATCACGACAATTGGTAAGCTGTTTTTTTTTCAACCTTCTCACTGTGTAAATAGCCTACAGGGTTGTTTACTTGTTGTAGTAATGCTCTGGAGAGTAGTACAATCACATATATTAGCCCTCTGTAGATTGTGCAAAATCGTTTTTATGGGGAGAAAAACATTTTAAAGTAGCCTGACGTTCAAAAAAATGCTAAAATGTGAAAGATTTTTCAGATGCACAGGCAAAGATTACTCTGCTTCTCAGTTATCTTTGCTAGATGCTTTACAAACATGATTAATGCGTTTCAAATTGGTTAATGTGTGGAAAAGTTTGGCTATTTCCTCTTCTTATGACCACAACAGCAGTTGTATACATTTCCCTTGTAATCATGTTTATTGATGTATATTTTTGATTGTACATGTACGATTTTCTTTAAATTTTCAGATCACTAAAATATCTGCAACAGTATGCAAGCTAAACAACGCAACTACTGTAAAGGCCTGGGGTACAGACTGTGAGATCCAAGAATGTTCCTTGCAAGATCCATCTGGAGAAATTCAACTTACTCTTTGGGAAAACCAAGTTTCAAAACTGCAACTAGGTAACTCCTACACCTTTACCAATCTTAAAACTAGACTGTACAACAGCCTTAAGAGCCTCACAACAACCCTGAAAACAACCATGGAACCTATTGCACAGGACCAAGTTTTCCCACCTGGTCAAGGCCCTAAAATCAGTAAAGAACCCTCTCTACCTAATACAGTGGTGAAACAAAAGCCAATAGGGGTGCAAATAAACATTAAAAAACAATGTCCAAAATGCCACAAATCACAAGAACAATTCAACATCAAACAGCAATTTCACCGTTGCCCGACTTGCAAAATTCTACGGAACACAAAAAGCTATATAACAAAATGCAATGGAATAATTGAGATAAATCAAGACAGTCAAATAACTTCTCTTACGGTTTCGAACTCAACTTTGTCAAAATTCATAGCACCAGAACTTGAACTGTCAACTTGTGATTCACAAGATATAGAAGAACTCTTTCTATCCTCCGATGAACTGACTTTAACATATAATAACTGTTTGGAAGTCACCAATATTGAAAACGCTTCATCCGCTCATCCCAGTGATGAGGATTTATTTGAAGTGAATATCGATGAAATCAACCCTGTCCTCTGTGTCACAGAGACACAAAGCACTCCAGAACCCAAGTCTCCAGTTAAAAGACCATCTGAGCCAACAACGCCTCCTATTACACCAGCTAAAAAACCTTTGACTAAGAAGAGTGCTGTAAAAATAATACAAAAATGACTTTGTATTGAAATGCACAACTAAGATGGTTGTGTGTGTGTGTGTATATATATTGAAATGATGGTATTGGTGTTTTTTTTTTTTGTTTTTTTTTTAATGAATGGCAAATATTGATTTAAGTCATGTTTTCTATTGAAATTAGGTTAATTTTGTCCATTATGTTCTGAAATGCTACTGATTGATTTTTATTTCATTTTTATGGCAAAGCTTTGTTAAATGTTGTTTAATGTGTTTTTTTTTTATTAAAACAAATGTGTGTCAATTCTTGGAATATGTGACCTTTATTGCATGGGCTTATCTTGCATTTGGAAAGTTGCGTGCATTCTTCTAGCCATTCTTAACTAGGCACTAAGTTTAGTTTCACAAACCATACTGGGAAAAGCAAGTAGTGTAACCATAAGTGTCATTGTGAATAACTAAAGAAACGGTTGGTATTCTGTTCTGTAAAGATTTAAATATGCAACAATGGTGCTTTAAAATCACTTCAAAGGCCCCCTCTAATTTGCTTACTTTATCCAATGTGCTAAATGGTATTTAAACTAAAAATAATCGTTATTTTTAATTCACATTTTTATCACCTCTCACAATATTGTTTCTAGGCAGCATAAAAAAAAAATCTTAATTGTACAAGACATTATCAAAGATGACTGTCAAAGTAATGTACTTGTAGCAAAAATATAGGTTACAGTTGCATATGGCAGTTAACCCATGTAATTCCAATTTCTTTTCCCTGAGATAACATGTATGAATACATAAGGATATTAAACAATCTTTAACAATTACGTCAAAAATATATATCAAAATCCATACAAAAAACTTGATTATTCGTCAGGTCACAATTGTGACCATTAGTAGAACAAAGGGAGGCTAGGTATATGGTGTTAATGGATTTATAAACTGACAAACTTCTACAGTTTAAAGACCAGGTTCAATAATTGTTTTAAGCTTTAGTTAATAGTGTTGTATTACATCAAAGACACACCATGCAAAATTTCCATTTGTCAAACAGTGACCCCTAGAGTCGCTGTGGAGTACTTGTATTTTTTCTGAATATTAACTTAATGACCTAATATCTAATATGCCCATGACAATTTAGAAACTGAAAATAGAACATAAAAATATGTATTAGATCTAATATAACAAAATTACAAGATTATAAAATGCATTGCGTGAATTCTTGTTTAAAGAGAAGTGTTTAATCTACAATTAAACTAGGAATGTTTGACAGAATAGTGAATATTATCAGGAAACCTGCTCCAGACTTTAGGACCCACATGCAAAAACAAAACATTCTCTCCTTTAGTGCAGTTCAATATTCTTAGTAGTACCAAAAGTCCAGAATTGTAAGATTCTTACAAGAACCTGTTAATCTTAATGTTGTAAAATAATATTTTATCGATCTATATACTGCATCTTGGACTAACTTTATTTGTTAAAGGTGCAGGACAACCACCTAACAGTGAATCACAATAATATCAACTAAACTCATTAAACGTAACATGCTGTCCATTTAAATACTAAATCTTCATTTTGAGTTGATTCTCATTTGAACTATGGAACTTCTACATCTATGGAAACACATGACTTTCCAGGGGCTCAATGAGTGACAGGCATATGACCCAGAGATTGTGGGTTCAAGTCCTTTGTCTTACAACTTTATAAAGTTGTGTCATTTCAATTTCTTTATCATCCTGAAACGCATTGTACTATTCTTTCTTCCTATTAAATACAACGTGTGTTTCATTTATATGCAAAGTCTTTATTTTGAGTTCATTCTCTTTTTTACTACTGAACCTCGGCAGCTGGATGATCTCATTTCTTTTGTGAGGTAAGAAGTTAATGAGTAAGAATACTTTGGTTATTAAAGTTTCTTTTAAAGTTTTGAAAGCAAAGTATTTTTAAGTACTTTTTGAACCCATGGAACCATTGAAGGCTTGGCCCCGTAAGGCTGCTTGCAGCTTTAATAGCAATTGTTATTGTCAGAATAATAGTTTTCTTCTTCTTCCGCAAATGGAAGTCTATGGCAGCCCTATGAACCGTACATAGGAAAATGATGAAATTTGGCACACTTATAGTGATGGTCATGAAAAGTAATTGAGCCAAATATTGAGTCTCTAGAACCAACTCTATAGCGCCACCACCAGTTCAAAAATTCAACATTGAAATGGTTATAACTTTTGAACCCTTTGATCTAGAGACATGAAACTTAGTACACCTGATTCCACTCATCATGCTGATCACAACCAATACCTTACATTAAGACCCCGCCCATTACAGTAGTGGCCATTTTGAAATGTACAGTATTCAGTTTTTTCGCTACTCCTTCTTCAAATTTTGTCCAATTTTCTCCAAACATGCACTCAAATGATCTTCAGACTGAGCCGCATAAAAGTACTGTTCCCGATTTTTTTGTTATACTGGAAAAAAAAAAGTTATAATGTCGTAAACTTAACGAGGTCCACCCAAAATTGGCTAAGAGGCTGTATCTCGGCCAAAGTTTGATCAATCGAAACGAAAATTGGTACACTTTATCGGAAGCATGTTCTGAGGTCCCATGCCAAAGTTGGGAATAGCGCCACCTACGGGTCATGAGATATGACAAATTGCTATTTTGGCCAATAACTTTTAAACAGTTTGTCAGAAATTCATAATTGTGGTATCTATGGATTCCTTGCATCATGCCGAATCCGTGGATATCGATTTTGCCATGATGGGATGTACCACGTGTCCGCCATTTTGAATTTTGTCATAATTTGCAATATCTTTTAAACTATTTGAAATTTCCTCACCACATTTGGTATGGATCATCATTAGCATGGCCCGAAGGTACATGAGAAGTTTGATCACAGCGCCACCTAGTGTTCCAGAGATATCATTGTTTTTTGAAAAAACGCTTATAACTTTTGCTATCATTGCTTGAAATTTGATTTCTTTATGTCAATATATTCCTTGGCTTATGCCGATTTCAACGATATCTCATATGCTATTTTCCAACAATGTGACTGGCCGCCATATTGAAGCGAATGTAAAACAGTTTTTTCGCTACTCCTCCTTCAAAATTTGTCCAAAATTGTCCAAAATTTGCTCAAATGATCTTCGGACCGAGCCGCACAAAAGTACTGTTCCCGATTTTTTTGCTATACTGGAAAAAAAAAGTTATGATGTCGCAAATTTAACAAGGTCGACCCAACATTGGTTCAGAGGCTGTAACTTGTGAACAGTTTGTCACAAAATCATAAAATTGGTGTCTATCGATTCCTTGCATCATGTCGAATCCGATGATATCTATTTTGCCAGGATTGGATGTACCACGTCATAAGCTAAATTAGCATTAAGCTAGCTTAGCATGCTAATCTGGTTAACATGTCATGGAACTTTTTTGTGAACTCATTCTCACACTGAACCCTGTCCTCTGCTGTTTGAAATTCACGTCCTCTGAGTGGCGCAATCAGCTAAACCATGCATTTCGAATCCCGAACCATTCTGGTCGTGGGTTCGAGTCCCATGTGGGACGACTTTAAAATTGTGTCTAAAGTTGTCATTTCAATTCCTTCCGGCTCGGCTCTGCTCTGCTGTTGGTGCTTAAATGCTAGCTGTGCTTCATTTACATGTGTATTCAATTTGTGCTGTTTTTGTTCTTGCGGCTCTGCACTGCTATTGGTGCTTAAATGCTTGATGAGCTGCTGTACTTGCAGTACTTGCTGTACTTGCTGTGCTTGCTGTACTTGCTGTACTTGTTGTACCTGCTGTACTTGCTGTACTTGCTGTGCTTGCTGTACTTGTTGTACTTGCTGTACTTGCTGTGCTTGCTGTACTTGCAGCTTGCTGTACTTGCAGTTTGCAGTACTCGTTCTGCTTGCGGTGCCAAGCCTTTGAACTTTGCTGTACTTGTTCTAATTGCGGTGCCAAGCCTTTGAACTTTGCTGTAATTGTTCTAATTGCGGTGCCTTGCAGGGCTTGGCCCCGTGTTGCTGCTTGCAGCTATATTAGCAATTGTTATTGTCAGAATAATAGTTTTCTTCTTCTTCCGCAAATGGAAGTCTATGGCAGCCCTATGAACCGTACATAGGAAAATGATGAAATTTGGCACACTTATAGTGATGGTCATGAAAAGTAATTGAGCCAAATATTGAGTCTCTAGAACCAACTCTATAGCGCCACCACCAGTTCAAAAATTCAACATTGAAATGGTTATAACTTTTGAACCCTTTGATCTAGAGACATGAAACTTAGTACACCTGATTCCACTCATCATGCTGATCACAACCAATACCTTACATTAAGACCCCGCCCATTACAGTAGTGGCCATTTTGAAATGTACAGTATTCAGTTTTTTCGCTACTCCTTCTTCAAATTTTGTCCAATTTTCTCCAAACATGCACTCAAATGATCTTCAGACTGAGCCGCATAAAAGTACTGTTCCCGATTTTTTTGTTATACTGGAAAAAAAAAAGTTATAATGTCGTAAACTTAACGAGGTCCACCCAAAATTGGCTAAGAGGCTGTATCTCGGCCAAAGTTTGATCAATCGAAACGAAAATTGGTACACTTTATCGGAAGCATGTTCTGAGGTCCCATGCCAAAGTTGGGAATAGCGCCACCTACGGGTCATGAGATATGACAAATTGCTATTTTGGCCAATAACTTTTAAACAGTTTGTCAGAAATTCATAATTGTGGTATCTATGGATTCCTTGCATCATGCCGAATCCGTGGATATCGATTTTGCCATGATGGGATGTACCACGTGTCCGCCATTTTGAATTTTGTCATAATTTGCAATATCTTTTAAACTATTTGAAATTTCCTCACCACATTTGGTATGGATCATCATTAGCATGGCCCGAAGGTACATGAGAAGTTTGATCACAGCGCCACCTAGTGTTCCAGAGATATCATTGTTTTTTGAAAAAACGCTTATAACTTTTGCTATCATTGCTTGAAATTTGATTTCTTTATGTCAATATATTCCTTGGCTTATGCCGATTTCAACGATATCTCATATGCTATTTTCCAACAATGTGACTGGCCGCCATATTGAAGCGAATGTAAAACAGTTTTTTCGCTACTCCTCCTTCAAAATTTGTCCAAAATTGTCCAAAATTTGCTCAAATGATCTTCGGACCGAGCCGCACAAAAGTACTGTTCCCGATTTTTTTGCTATACTGGAAAAAAAAAGTTATGATGTCGCAAATTTAACAAGGTCGACCCAACATTGGTTCAGAGGCTGTAACTTGTGAACAGTTTGTCACAAAATCATAAAATTGGTGTCTATCGATTCCTTGCATCATGTCGAATCCGATGATATCTATTTTGCCAGGATTGGATGTACCACGTCATAAGCTAAATTAGCATTAAGCTAGCTTAGCATGCTAATCTGGTTAACATGTCATGGAACTTTTTTGTGAACTCATTCTCACACTGAACCCTGTCCTCTGCTGTTTGAAATTCACGTCCTCTGAGTGGCGCAATCAGCTAAACCATGCATTTCGAATCCCGAACCATTCTGGTCGTGGGTTCGAGTCCCATGTGGGACGACTTTAAAATTGTGTCTAAAGTTGTCATTTCAATTCCTTCCGGCTCGGCTCTGCTCTGCTGTTGGTGCTTAAATGCTAGCTGTGCTTCATTTACATGTGTATTCAATTTGTGCTGTTTTTGTTCTTGCGGCTCTGCACTGCTATTGGTGCTTAAATGCTTGATGAGCTGCTGTACTTGCAGTACTTGCTGTACTTGCTGTGCTTGCTGTACTTGCTGTACTTGTTGTACCTGCTGTACTTGCTGTACTTGCTGTGCTTGCTGTACTTGTTGTACTTGCTGTACTTGCTGTGCTTGCTGTACTTGCAGCTTGCTGTACTTGCAGTTTGCAGTACTCGTTCTGCTTGCGGTGCCAAGCCTTTGAACTTTGCTGTACTTGTTCTAATTGCGGTGCCAAGCCTTTGAACTTTGCTGTAATTGTTCTAATTGCGGTGCCTTGCAGTGCTTGGCCCCGTGTTGCTGCTTGCAGCTATATTTATTATTATTATTATTCTTCTTCTTCTTCTTCCGCAAATGGAAGTCTATGGCAGCCCTATGAACCGTACATAGGAAAATGATGAAATTTGGCACACTTGTAGTGATGCTAGTGAATAGTAATTGGACCAATTTTTGACCCTCTAGGACCAACTCTATAGCGCCACCACCAGTTCAAAAATTCAACATTGAAATGGTTATAACTTTTGAACCCTTTGATCTAGAGACATGAAACTTAGTACACCTGATTCCACTCATCATGCTGATCACAACCAATACCTTACATTAAGACCCCGCCCATTACAGTAGTGGCCATTTTGAAATGTACAGTATTCAGTTTTTTCGCTACTCCTCCTTCAAATTTTGTCCAATTTTCTCCAAACATGCACTCAAATGATCTTCAGACTGAGCCGCATAAAAGTACTGTTCCCGATTTTTTTGTTATACTGGAAAAAAAAAGTTATAATGTCGCAAACTTAACGAGGTCCACCCAAAATAGGCTAAGAGGCTGTATCTCGGCCAAAGTTTGATCAATCAAAACGAAAATTGGTACACTTCATCAGAAGCATGTGTTGAGGTTCCAATGCAAAGTTGGGAATAGCGCCACCTATGGGTCATGAGATATGAACAATTGCTATTTTGACCAATAACTTTTGAACAGTTTGTCAGAAAATCATAATTGTGGTATCTATGGATTCCTTGCATCATGCCGAATCCGTGGATATCGATTTTGCCATGATGGGATGTACCACGTGTCCGCCATTTTGAATTTTGTCATAAATTGCAATATCTTTTAAACTATTTGACATATCAGCACACAATTTGGTAGGGATGACCGACACCATGTCCTAAAGCGACATGAGAAGTTTGATCACAGCGCCACCTAGTGTTCCAGATATATCATTGTTTTTTGAAAAAACGCTTATAACATTTGAAAATATTGTTCAAATTTTGAGTTCTTTATGACATTATGTTCCTTGGTTTATGCCGATTTAGACGATATCTCATTTGTCATTTTCCAACAATGTGACTGGCCGCCATATTGGAGCGAATGTAAAACAGTTTTTTCGCTACTCCTCCTTCAAAATTTGTCCAAAATTGTCCAAAATTTGCTCAAATGATCTTCGGACCGAGCCGCATAAAAGTACTGTTCCCGATTTTTTTGCTATACTGTAATAAAAAAGTTATGATGTCACAAATTTAACAAGGTCAACCCAAAATTGGCTAAGAGGCTGTAACTTGTGAACAGTTTGTCACAAAATCATAAAATTGGTGTCTATCGATTCCTTGCATCATGTCGAATCTGATGATATCTATTTTGCCAGGATTGGATGTACCACGTCATAAGCTAAATTAGCAATAAGCTAGCTTAGCATGCTAATCTGGTTAACATGTCATGGAACTTTTTTGTGAACTCATTCTCACACTGAACCCTCTCCTCTGCTGTTTTGAAATTCACGTCCTCTGAGTGGGGCAATCGGCTAAACCATGCATCTCTAATCCCGAACCATTGTGGTCGTGGGTTCGAGTCCCATGTGAGACAACTTTAAAATTGTGTATAAAGTTGTCATTTCAATTCCTTCCGGCTCTGCTCTGCTGTTGATGCTTAAATGCTCGCTGTGCTTCATTTACATGTAAATTCAATTTGTTCTCTTTTTGTTCTTGCGGCTCTGCACTGCTATTGGTGCTTAAATGCTTGATGCGCTGCTGTACTTGCAGTACTTGCTGTGCTTGCAGTACTTGCTGTACTTGCTGTGTTTGCAGTACTTGCTGTACTTGCTGTGTTTGCTGTACTTGCAGTACTTGCTGTACTTGCAGCTTGCTGTACTTGCAGTTTGCAGTACTTGTTCTGCTAAGCCTTTGAACTTTGCTGTAATTGTTCTAATTGCGGTGCCTTGCAGGGCTTGGCCCCGTGTTGCTGCTTGCAGCTATATTCTTATTATTATTATTATTCCGTGAATGGGAGTCTATGGCAGCCCTATGAACCGTACATAGGAAAATGATGAAATTTGGCACACTTGTAGTGATGCTAATGAATAGTAATTGGACCAATTTTTGACCCTCTAGGACCAACTCTATAGCGCCACCACCAGTTCAAAAATTCAACATTGAAATGGTTATAACTTTTGAACCCTTTGATCTAGAGACATGAAACTTAGTACACCTGATTCCACTCATCATGCTGATCACAACCAATACCTTACATTAAGACCCCGCCCATTACAGTAGTGGCCATTTTGAAATGTACAGTATTCAGTTATTTCGCTACTCCTCCTTCAAATTTTGTCCAATTTTCTCCAAACATGCACTCAAATGATCTTCAGACTGAGCCGCATAAAAGTACTGTTCCCGATTTTTTTGTTATACTGGAAAAAAAAAGTTATAATGTCGCAAACTTAACAAGGTCCACCCAAAATTGGCTAAGAGGCTGTATCTCGGCCAAAGTTTGATCAATCGAAACGAAAATTGGTACACTTCATCGGAAGCATGTTCTGAGGTCCCATGCCAAAGTTGGGAATAGCGCCACCTACGGGTCATGAGATATGACAAATTGCTATTTTGGCCAATTACTTTTGAACAGTTTGTCAGAAATTCATAATTGTGGTATCTATGGATTCCTTGCATCATGCCGAATCCGTGGATATCAATTTTGCCATGATGGGATGTACCCCGTGTCCGCCATTTTGAATTTTGTCATAATTTGCAATATCTTTTAAACTATTTGAAATTTCCTCACCACATTTGGTATGGATCATCATTAGCATGGCCCGAAGGTACATGAGAAGTTTGATCACAGCGCCACCTAGTGTTCCAGAGATATCATTGTTTTTTGAAAAAACGCTTATAACTTTTGCTATCATTGCTTGAAATTTGATTTATTTATGTCAATATATTCCTTGGCTTATGCCGATTTCAACGATATCTCATATGCTATTTTCCAACAATGTGACTGGCCGCCATATTGGAGCGAATGTAAAACAGTTTTTTCGCTACTCCTCCTTCAAAATTTGTCCAAAATTGTCCAAAATTTTCTCAAATGATCTTCGGACCGAGCCACACAGAAGTACTGTTCCCGATTTTTTTGCTATACTGGAAAAAAAAAAGTTATGATGTCGCAAATGTAACAAGTTCGACCCAACATTGGTTCAGAGGCTGTAACTAGTGAACAGTTTGTCACAAAATCATAAAATTGGTGTCTATCGATTCCTTGCATGATGTCGAATCCGATGATATCTATTTTGCCAGGATTGGATGTACCACGTCATAAGCTAAATTAGCATTAAGCTAGCTTAGCATGCTAATCTGGTTAACATGTCATGGAACTTTTTTGTGAACTCATTCTCACACTGAACCCTCTCCTCTGCTGTCTTGAAATTCACGTCCTCTGAGTGGCGCAATCAGCTAAACCATGCATCTCGAATCCCGAACCATTCTGGTCGTGGGTTCGAGTCCCATATGGGATGACTATAAAGTTGTGTCATTTCAATTTCTTTATCATACTGAAAAGCATTGTACTATTCTTTCTTCCTATTAAATACAACGTGTGTTTCATTTATATGCAAAGTCTTTATTTTGAGTCCATTCTCTTTTTTACTACTGAACCTCGGCAGCTGGATGATCTCATTTCTTTTATGAGGTAAGAAGTTAATGAGTAAGAATACTTTGGTTATTAAAGTTTCTTTTAAAGTTTGGAAAGCAAAGTATTTTTAAGTACTTTTTGAACCCATGGAACCATTGAAGGCTTGGCCCCGTAAGGCTGCTTGCAGCTTTAATAGCAATTGTTATTGTCAGAATAATAGTTTTCTTCTTCTTCCGCAAATGGAAGTCTATGGCAGCCCTATGAACCGTACATAGGAAAATGATGAAATTAGGCACACTTATAGTGATGGTCATGAAAAGTAATTGAGCCAAATATTGAGTCTCTAGAACCAACTCTATAGCGCCACCACCAGTTCAAAAATTCAACATTGAAATGGTTATAACTTTTGAACCCTTTGATCTAGAGACATGAAACTTAGTACACCTGATTCCACTCATCATGCTGATCACAACCAATACCTTACATTAAGACCCCACCCATTACAGTAGTGGCCATTTTGAAATGTACAGTATTCAGTTATTTCGCTACTCCTCCTTCAAATTTTGTTCAATTTTCTCCAAACATGCGCTCAAATGATCTTCAGACTGAGCCGCATAAAAGTACTGTTCCCGATTTTTTTGTTATACTGGAAAAAAAAAAGTTATAATGTCGCAAACTTAACGAGGTCCACCCAAAATTGGCTAAGAGGCTGTATCTCGGCCAAAGTTTGATCAATCGAAACGAAAATTGGTACACTTCATCGGAAGCATGTTCTGAGGTCCCATGCCAAAGTTGGGAATAGCGCCACCTACGGGTCATGAGATATGACAAATTGCTATTTTGGCCAATAACTTTTGAACAGTTTGTCAGAAATTCATAATTGTGGTATCTATGGATTCCTTGCGTCATGCCGAATCCGTGGATATCGATTTTGCCATGATGGGATGTACCACGTGTCCGCCATTTTGAATTTTGTCATAAATTGCAATATCTTTTAAACTATTTGACATATCAGCACACAATTTGGTAGGGATGACCGACACCATGTCCTAAAGCGACATGAGAAGTTTGATCACAGCGCCACCTAGTGTTCCAGATATATCATTGTTTTTTGAAAAAACGCTTATAACATTTGAAAATATTGTTCAAATTTTGAGTTCTTTATGACATTATGTTCCTTGGTTTATGCCGATTTAGACGATATCTCATTTGTCATTTTCCAACAATGTGACTGGCCGCCATATTGGAGCGAATGTAAAACAGTTTTTTCGCTACTCCTCCTTCAAAATTTGTCCAAAATTGTCCAAAATTTGCTCAAATGATCTTCGGACCGAGCCGCACAGAAGTACTGTTCCCGATTTTTTTGCTATACTGTAATAAAAAAAGTTATGATGTCGCAAATTTAACAAGGTCGACCCAACATTGGTTCAGAGGCTGTAACTTGTGAACAGTTTGTCAAAAAATCATAAAATTGGTGTCTATCGATTCCTTGCATCATGTCAAATCCGACGATATCTATTTTGCCAGGATTGGATGTACCACGTTATAAGCTAAATTAGCATTAAGCTAGCTTAGCATGCTTATCTGGTTAACATGTCATGGAACTTTTTGTGAACTCATTCTCACACTGAAACCTCTACTCAGCAGGCTGGTGAACGTGCATGAGTGATTAGCTCAACGTGTTACACCACGGATCCCGATGTTCAGCGTCGTGGGTTCGCCACTCAGTGTGACATGTGCCCAGACCGCATGAGGTACTGTGGCAGGAAAAGATGCAGAAGTTGCATCTGTTCCAGGCATTGTGCATAAGAATGATCTCATCTGAAGCTGCCACACACAACATGCAGTGCTTTTACGTCCAATTCATTGTTGTTCTTCTTCCAGAAGGGTAGTCAATGGCAGCCCTATGAACCACAAGTTAGAAAATTGGCACACTTGTAGTGATGGTAATGAGTAGTAATCTGACCAATTTTGGATGATTTAATCTAAACTTTTTAAATACAAAATGTTCTCCATTTACTTCAAAATTCTTAATTTTGACTTGATTCTCTCTTGAAAATATTGAATTTCGGCAGCTGTGTGGATGCATGTCTGGCAAGTGGCTCAACGAGATGAGTGACAGGCATCTAACCCATAGATAGTGGGTTCGAGTCCCGTGTGGGACAACTTTAAAATTGTGTATTATGAAATTAATTGATTATGAAACACTTGTAGTGAGTAGTCCAACGTGTGATCAGATGATCTTTGGACCGAGCTGCACAGAAATGATGAACAGGTTTTTGATAGTAGCCCCCATACCAAAGATCTTCCTCTCTGCAGTTGATCTAGCCTGTGTTTGTTGCCTTATCTTAGTTAGCTTAGCATACTAATTGGTTAGCATGCTAGCCAGATGCCATTCTTTCTAATGTGGCTCTTCAGTTATCAGGCTAAACCATAAGGCTTTAAGTGGTGGACAAGTTGCTTCTGTTCCAGGTGAAGGAGCTAGTAGAATAGAACACACAGATAATTTATTTAAAAATTCTTCATTTTGAGTTGCTTCTCACTTGAACTATGGATCTTCTGCATCTTGGCCAAAACACAACTTCCAAGTGGTGCAATGAGATGAGTGACAGATATCTGACCCAGAGATAGTGGGTTCAAGCCCCATGTGGGACAACTTTAATTTAAAAAAAAAATGTGTTAAGTTGTCATTTCAATTCCTTTATTATCCAGATAAGCATTGTTGTAATCTTTCTTTTGGGATTAGAAATGTGTTTTTGTTCATTCTATGTTGATTCTTACCTGAAGTCTTAAATATCCAGAAAGGTTTGTGAACAAATGAGCAGTCATTGACTTTCAACTATTCTAATTGCATTGTAAGCAGTTACATAAATTGGTTGTTTTCTTCCTATGTATAGTCGTATCCTCTTTTTTTTTTTGCCTCCATGTGTTAATTCTCAACTTCATATATGTGTTTGTGCATTGTGTGTAAAGTAGTGAACTGGAGAGCAGAAGGGTATGATAAGATGTTTGTGGTGGTCTAGGTAAACCTCTATTTTTTTAAATTGTGCTGCCTTTTTTACATTTCAAGTTAAATACATAAAGCTTCAAACAGAACACAAATGCCTATTCAATTGATCAACCACTGGCAACATTTTATTGCAAAGTATATAGTAAAGAATACTTTCAATTCCATACAAGAAATGGTTTGACCAACTCCACAATATTAACTGATCTGACATTAAACATTTGAATGTGTACATATGCATATCTTTTAATTATTTTAAGTCCCATAAACATTAGACTTACTTAGTGACTTGAATATCAGTTTTTCCTTCTCGTCATGTGGACAATAAATAAAAGTAATTTTATCATAATAGTAAACCATAAAATCACATTAAAATACATGAACATTTTTGTATTATCTAACATTAAGAATTGTTTTAAAAAATAAATTGTAATTGTAAATAGAAGTTAATTAGTTACTACATGAATGTTAAATTACAAATAGTTACTATTCTAACAGTACATTATTTGGATCAACATCAATTAGTTGAGGTATATTGCCAAAAAGACTAGTAAAAGCTAACCTAAAGAATTTACATAATGTATACAATTATTTATTCTCAAATAAGCAACAAAATATCATTACACATCAAACAATACACTATCATTATACACAGAGCTGCACTCCAGGTTTATTGCTGCTCCTGATGCTTTGAATATTTTCCCAAAACAATCAGAGTAAAGCTTAATTAAGTTCAAGAGGCTTCATTTCTCCATCCCTAAAAGGCATTATACAAGTAAATTTACCTTTCAATTATTTCCAGCAGACTTTCAGATCCATTTCTTGCCTCCACTAAACCAAGCTTCCCAATTCTAAAATGATTAACTCAGCAATTTGATGAATGTATTACTAATTCCTGCAATCACCCTAATTGAATCGTTTGTTAATTGCATACCAAGCATTGTCAATTTCTGTTCTAGTAGGCCTAATCTACTATAAATCACACCACTTGCAAACCTCTTTTTTCATGCAACAGCAAAAATGAACAAATATTTAAATAGACCAGAGACCAGTGAATCTGACAACTGCATTTATGTTTACATTCATGCAGTTTCCAGAGTGCAACTGTCTAGAACAAACTCAAAGTTTTTTAATGCAACTTTGCAAACAGGTCGCAGTGAATATCACCAAGCTGTCATCTTTGCGCACGAAAAACATCAAACTTGGACAACATTAGCATTAAATCGGACAGCGGTTAAACTGTCAAACATAACAAAAAAGCCAAGTAAGTGGTAGTCTAGCTATTTAATCCTGTTTTCTATCTGATAAACTTTCAGTAATCGTATTCCTTTCAAATTCATTGTACAAACAAGCCCATATCAATTCTCACTTTTTTCATTCTTTAGGCCTCAATAATTCTGAATATTTCATTCAGTGTGATCGGAGTACTGCTGTGGAAGTCGCAACATCTACATTTCCCCACAAACCACCAAAAGAGATAGAAAAACTCACTGTAGAAGAAGCAAAAACTCTGGGATCACGACAATTGGTAAGCTGTTTTTTTTTCAACCTTCTCACTGTGTAAATAGCCTACAGGGTTGTTTACTTGTTGTAGTAATGCTCTGGAGAGTAGTACAATCACATATATTAGCCCTCTGTAGATTGTGCAAAATCGTTTTTATGGGGAGAAAAACATTTTAAAGTAGCCTGACGTTCAAAAAAATGCTAAAATGTGAAAGATTTTTCAGATGCACAGGCAAAGATTACTCTGCTTCTCAGTTATCTTTGCTAGATGCTTTACAAACATGATTAATGCGTTTCAAATTGGTTAATGTGTGGAAAAGTTTGGCTATTTCCTCTTCTTATGACCACAACAGCAGTTGTATACATTTCCCTTGTAATCATGTTTATTGATGTATATTTTTGATTGTACATGTACGATTTTCTTTAAATTTTCAGATCACTAAAATATCTGCAACAGTATGCAAGCTAAACAACGCAACTACTGTAAAGGCCTGGGGTACAGACTGTGAGATCCAAGAATGTTCCTTGCAAGATCCATCTGGAGAAATTCAACTTACTCTTTGGGAAAACCAAGTTTCAAAACTGCAACTAGGTAACTCCTACACCTTTACCAATCTTAAAACTAGACTGTACAACAGCCTTAAGAGCCTCACAACAACCCTGAAAACAACCATGGAACCTATTGCACAGGACCAAGTTTTCCCACCTGGTCAAGGCCCTAAAATCAGTAAAGAACCCTCTCTACCTAATACAGTGGTGAAACAAAAGCCAATAGGGGTGCAAATAAACATTAAAAAACAATGTCCAAAATGCCACAAATCACAAGAACAATTCAACATCAAACAGCAATTTCACCGTTGCCCGACTTGCAAAATTCTACGGAACACAAAAAGCTATATAACAAAATGCAATGGAATAATTGAGATAAATCAAGACAGTCAAATAACTTCTCTTACGGTTTCGAACTCAACTTTGTCAAAATTCATAGCACCAGAACTTGAACTGTCAACTTGTGATTCACAAGATATAGAAGAACTCTTTCTATCCTCCGATGAACTGACTTTAACATATAATAACTGTTTGGAAGTCACCAATATTGAAAACGCTTCATCCGCTCATCCCAGTGATGAGGATTTATTTGAAGTGAATATCGATGAAATCAACCCTGTCCTCTGTGTCACAGAGACACAAAGCACTCCAGAACCCAAGTCTCCAGTTAAAAGACCATCTGAGCCAACAACGCCTCCTATTACACCCGCTAAAAAACCTTTGACTAAGAAGAGTGCTGTAAAAATAATACAAAAATGACTTTGTATTGAAATGCACAACTAAGATGGTTGTGTGTGTGTGTGTATATATATTGAAATGATGGTATTGGTGTTTTTTTTTTTGTTTTGTTTTTAATGAATGGCAAATATTGATTTAAGTCATGTTTTCTATTGAAATTAGGTTAATTTTGTCCATTATGTTCTGAAATGCTACTGATTGATTTTTATTTCATTTTTATGGCAAAGCTTTGTTAAATGTTGTTTAATGTGTTTTTTTTTTATTAAAACAAATGTGTGTCAATTCTTGGAATATGTGACCTTTATTGCATGGGCTTATCTTGCATTTGGAAAGTTGCGTGCATTCTTCTAGCCATTCTTAACTAGGCACTAAGTTTAGTTTCACAAACCATACTGGGAAAAGCAAGTAGTGTAACCATAAGTGTCATTGTGAATAACTAAAGAAACGGTTGGTATTCTGTTCTGTAAAGATTTAAATATGCAACAATGGTGCTTTAAAATCACTTCAAAGGCCCCCTCTAATTTGCTTACTTTATCCAATGTGCTAAATGGTATTTAAACTAAAAATAATCTTTATTTTTAATTCACATTTTTATCACCTCTCACAATATTGTTTCTAGGCAGCATAAAAAAAAAAACTTAATTGTACAAGACATTATCAAAGATGACTGTCAAAGTAATGTACTTGTAGCAAAAATATAGGTTACAGTTGCATATGGCAGTTAACCCATGTAATTCCAATTTCTTTTCCCTGAGATAACATGTATGAATACATAAGGATATTAAACAATCTTTAACAATTACGTCAAAAATATATATCAAAATCCATACAAAAAACTTGATTATTCGTCAGGTCACAATTGTGACCATTAGTAGAACAAAGGGAGGCTAGGTATATGGTGTTAATGGATTTATAAACTGACAAACTTCTACAGTTTAAAGACCAGGTTCAATAATTGTTTTAAGCTTTAGTTAATAGTGTTGTATTACATCAAAGACACACCATGCAAAATTTCCATTTGTCAAACAGTGACCCCTAGAGTCGCTGTGGAGTACTTGTATTTTTTATGAATATTAACTTAATGACCTAATATCTAATATGCCCATGACAATTTAGAAACTGAAAATAGAACATAAAAATATGTATTAGATCTAATATAACAAAATTACAAGATTATAAAATGCATTGCGTGAATTCTTGTTTAAAGAGAAGTGTTTAATCTACAATTAAACTAGGAATGTTTGACAGAATAGTGAATATTATCAGGAAACCTGCTCCAGACTTTAGGACCCACATGCAAAAACAAAACATTCTCTCCTTTAGTGCAGTTCAATATTCTTAGTAGTACCAAAAGTCCAGAATTGTAAGATTCTTACAAGAACCTGTTAATCTTAATGTTGTAAAATAATATTTTATCGATCTATATACTGCATCTTGGACTAACTTTATTTGTTAAAGGTGCAGGACAACCACCTAACAGTGAATCACAATAATATCAACTAAACTCATTAAACGTAACATGCTGTCCATTTAAATACTAAATCTTCATTTTGAGTTGATTCTCATTTGAACTATGGAACTTCTACATCTATGGAAACACATGACTTTCCAGGGGCTCAATGAGTGACAGGCATATGACCCAGAGATTGTGGGTTCAAGTCCTTTGTCTTACAACTTTATAAAGTTGTGTCATTTCAATTTCTTTATCATCCTGAAACGCATTGTACTATTCTTTCTTCCTATTAAATACAACGTGTGTTTCATTTATATGCAAAGTCTTTATTTTGAGTTCATTCTCTTTTTTACTACTGAACCTCGGCAGCTGGATGATCTCATTTCTTTTGTGAGGTAAGAAGTTAATGAGTAAGAATACTTTGGTTATTAAAGTTTCTTTTAAAGTTTTGAAAGCAAAGTATTTTTAAGTACTTTTTGAACCCATGGAACCATTGAAGGCTTGGCCCCGTAAGGCTGCTTGCAGCTTTATTTTCTTATTATTATTATTCCGTGAATGGGAGTCTATGGCAGCCCTATGAACAGTAAGTAGGAAAATGATGAAATTTGGCACACTTGTAGTGATGCTAATGAATAGTAATTGGACCAATTTTTGACCCTCTAGGACCAACTCTATAGCGCCACCACCAGTTCATAAATTCAACATTGAAATGGTTATAACTTTTAAACCCTTTGATCTAGAGACATCAAACTTGGTACACCTGATTCCACTCATCATGCTGATCACAACCAATACCTTACATTAAGACCCCGCCCATTACAGTAGTGGCCATTTTGAAATGTACAGTATTCCGTTTTTTCGCTACTCCTCCATCAAATTTTGTCCAATTTTCTCCAAACATGGGCTCAAATGATCGTCAGACTGAGCCGCATAAAAGTACTGTTCCCGATTTTTTTTACTCATCTTTGTTCAAAAGTTATGGTGTCGCAAACTTAACGAGGTCCACCCAAAATTGGCTAAGAGGCTGTATCTCGGCCAAAGTTTGATCAATTGAAATGAAAATTGGTACACTTCATCGGAAGCATGTTCTGAGGTCCCAGGCCAAAGTTGGGAATGGCGCCACCTACGGGTCATGAGATATGACAAATTGCTATTTTGGCCAATAACTTTTGAACAGTTTGTCAGAAATTCATAATTGTGGTATCTATGGATTCCTTGCATCATGCCGAATCCGTGGATATCGATTTTGCCATGATGGGATGTACCACGTGTCCGCCATTTTGAATTTTGTCATAATTTGCAATATCTTTTAAACTATTTGAAATTTCCTCACCACATTTGGTATGGATCATCATTAGCATGCCCCGAAGGTACATTAGAAGTTTGATCACAGCGCCACCTAGTGTTCCAGAGATGTCATTGTTTTTTTAAAAAACGCTTATAACTTTTGCTATCATTGCTTGAAATTTGATTTCTTTATGTCAATATATTCCTTGGCTTATGCCGATTTCAACGATATCTCATATGCTATTTTCCAACAATGTGACTGGCCGCCATATTGGAGCGAATGTAAAACAGTTTTTTCGCTACTCCTCCTTCAAAATTTGTCCAAAATTGTCCAAAATTTGCTCAAATGATCTTCGGACCGAGCCGCACAGAAGTACTGTTCCCGATTTTTTTGCTATACTGGAAAAAAAAAAGTTATGATGTCGCAAATTTAACAAGGTCGACCCAACATTGGTTCAGAGGCTGTAACTTGTGAACAGTTTGTCACAAAATCATAAAATTGGTGTCTATCGATTCCTTGCATGATGTCGAATCCGATGATATCTATTTTGCCAGGATTGGATGTACCACGTCATAAGCTAAATTAGCATTAAGCTAGCTTAGCATGCTAATCTGGTTAACATGTCATGGAACTTTTTTGTGAACTCATTCTCACACTGAACCCTCTCCTCTGCTGTCTTGAAATTCACGTCCTCTGAGTGGCGCAATCAGCTAAACCATGCATCTCGAATCCCGAACCATTCTGGTCGTGGGTTCGAGTCCCATATGGGATGACTATAAAGTTGTGTCATTTCAATTTCTTTATCATACTGAAAAGCATTGTACTATTCTTTCTTCCTATTAAATACAACGTGTGTTTCATTTATATGCAAAGTCTTTATTTTGAGTCCATTCTCTTTTTTACTACTGAACCTCGGCAGCTGGATGATCTCATTTCTTTTATGAGGTAAGAAGTTAATAAGTAAGAATACTTTGGTTATTAAAGTTTCTTTTAAAGTTTGGAAAGCAAAGTATTTTTAAGTACTTTTTGAACCCATGGAACCATTGAAGGCTTGGCCCCGTAAGGCTGCTTGCAGCTTTAATAGCAATTGTTATTGTCAGAATAATAGTTTTCTTCTTCTTCCGCAAATGGAAGTCTATGGCAGCCCTATGAACCGTACATAGGAAAATGATGAAATTTGGCACACTTATAGTGATGGTCATGAAAAGTAATTGAGCCAAATATTGAGTCTCTAGAACCAACTCTATAGCGCCACCACCAGTTCAAAAATTCAACATTGAAATGGTTATAACTTTTGAACCCTTTGATCTAGAGACATGAAACTTAGTACACCTGATTCCACTCATCATGCTGATCACAACCAATACCTTACATTAAGACCCCGCCCATTACAGTAGTGGCCATTTTGAAATGTACAGTATTCAGTTTTTTCGCTACTCCTTCTTCAAATTTTGTCCAATTTTCTCCAAACATGCACTCAAATGATCTTCAGACTGAGCCGCATAAAAGTACTGTTCCCGATTTTTTTGTTATACTGGAAAAAAAAAAGTTATAATGTCGTAAACTTAACGAGGTCCACCCAAAATTGGCTAAGAGGCTGTATCTCGGCCAAAGTTTGATCAATCGAAACGAAAATTGGTACACTTTATCGGAAGCATGTTCTGAGGTCCCATGCCAAAGTTGGGAATAGCGCCACCTACGGGTCATGAGATATGACAAATTGCTATTTTGGCCAATAACTTTTAAACAGTTTGTCAGAAATTCATAATTGTGGTATCTATGGATTCCTTGCATCATGCCGAATCCGTGGATATCGATTTTGCCATGATGGGATGTACCACGTGTCCGCCATTTTGAATTTTGTCATAATTTGCAATATCTTTTAAACTATTTGAAATTTCCTCACCACATTTGGTATGGATCATCATTAGCATGGCCCGAAGGTACATGAGAAGTTTGATCACAGCGCCACCTAGTGTTCCAGAGATATCATTGTTTTTTGAAAAAACGCTTATAACTTTTGCTATCATTGCTTGAAATTTGATTTCTTTATGTCAATATATTCCTTGGCTTATGCCGATTTCAACGATATCTCATATGCTATTTTCCAACAATGTGACTGGCCGCCATATTGAAGCGAATGTAAAACAGTTTTTTCGCTACTCCTCCTTCAAAATTTGTCCAAAATTGTCCAAAATTTGCTCAAATGATCTTCGGACCGAGCCGCACAAAAGTACTGTTCCCGATTTTTTTGCTATACTGGAAAAAAAAAGTTATGATGTCGCAAATTTAACAAGGTCGACCCAACATTGGTTCAGAGGCTGTAACTTGTGAACAGTTTGTCACAAAATCATAAAATTGGTGTCTATCGATTCCTTGCATCATGTCGAATCCGATGATATCTATTTTGCCAGGATTGGATGTACCACGTCATAAGCTAAATTAGCATTAAGCTAGCTTAGCATGCTAATCTGGTTAACATGTCATGGAACTTTTTTGTGAACTCATTCTCACACTGAACCCTGTCCTCTGCTGTTTGAAATTCACGTCCTCTGAGTGGCGCAATCAGCTAAACCATGCATTTCGAATCCCGAACCATTCTGGTCGTGGGTTCGAGTCCCATGTGGGACGACTTTAAAATTGTGTCTAAAGTTGTCATTTCAATTCCTTCCGGCTCGGCTCTGCTCTGCTGTTGGTGCTTAAATGCTAGCTGTGCTTCATTTACATGTGTATTCAATTTGTGCTGTTTTTGTTCTTGCGGCTCTGCACTGCTATTGGTGCTTAAATGCTTGATGAGCTGCTGTACTTGCAGTACTTGCTGTACTTGCTGTGCTTGCTGTACTTGCTGTACTTGTTGTACCTGCTGTACTTGCTGTACTTGCTGTGCTTGCTGTACTTGTTGTACTTGCTGTACTTGCTGTGCTTGCTGTACTTGCAGCTTGCTGTACTTGCAGTTTGCAGTACTCGTTCTGCTTGCGGTGCCAAGCCTTTGAACTTTGCTGTACTTGTTCTAATTGCGGTGCCAAGCCTTTGAACTTTGCTGTAATTGTTCTAATTGCGGTGCCTTGCAGTGCTTGGCCCCGTGTTGCTGCTTGCAGCTATATTTATTATTATTATTATTCTTCTTCTTCTTCTTCCGCAAATGGAAGTCTATGGCAGCCCTATGAACCGTACATAGGAAAATGATGAAATTTGGCACACTTGTAGTGATGCTAGTGAATAGTAATTGGACCAATTTTTGACCCTCTAGGACCAACTCTATAGCGCCACCACCAGTTCAAAAATTCAACATTGAAATGGTTATAACTTTTGAACCCTTTGATCTAGAGACATGAAACTTAGTACACCTGATTCCACTCATCATGCTGATCACAACCAATACCTTACATTAAGACCCCGCCCATTACAGTAGTGGCCATTTTGAAATGTACAGTATTCAGTTTTTTCGCTACTCCTCCTTCAAATTTTGTCCAATTTTCTCCAAACATGCACTCAAATGATCTTCAGACTGAGCCGCATAAAAGTACTGTTCCCGATTTTTTTGTTATACTGGAAAAAAAAAGTTATAATGTCGCAAACTTAACGAGGTCCACCCAAAATAGGCTAAGAGGCTGTATCTCGGCCAAAGTTTGATCAATCAAAACGAAAATTGGTACACTTCATCAGAAGCATGTGTTGAGGTTCCAATGCAAAGTTGGGAATAGCGCCACCTATGGGTCATGAGATATGAACAATTGCTATTTTGACCAATAACTTTTGAACAGTTTGTCAGAAAATCATAATTGTGGTATCTATGGATTCCTTGCATCATGCCGAATCCGTGGATATCGATTTTGCCATGATGGGATGTACCACGTGTCCGCCATTTTGAATTTTGTCATAAATTGCAATATCTTTTAAACTATTTGACATATCAGCACACAATTTGGTAGGGATGACCGACACCATGTCCTAAAGCGACATGAGAAGTTTGATCACAGCGCCACCTAGTGTTCCAGATATATCATTGTTTTTTGAAAAAACGCTTATAACATTTGAAAATATTGTTCAAATTTTGAGTTCTTTATGACATTATGTTCCTTGGTTTATGCCGATTTAGACGATATCTCATTTGTCATTTTCCAACAATGTGACTGGCCGCCATATTGGAGCGAATGTAAAACAGTTTTTTCGCTACTCCTCCTTCAAAATTTGTCCAAAATTGTCCAAAATTTGCTCAAATGATCTTCGGACCGAGCCGCATAAAAGTACTGTTCCCGATTTTTTTGCTATACTGTAATAAAAAAGTTATGATGTCACAAATTTAACAAGGTCAACCCAAAATTGGCTAAGAGGCTGTAACTTGTGAACAGTTTGTCACAAAATCATAAAATTGGTGTCTATCGATTCCTTGCATCATGTCGAATCTGATGATATCTATTTTGCCAGGATTGGATGTACCACGTCATAAGCTAAATTAGCAATAAGCTAGCTTAGCATGCTAATCTGGTTAACATGTCATGGAACTTTTTTGTGAACTCATTCTCACACTGAACCCTCTCCTCTGCTGTTTTGAAATTCACGTCCTCTGAGTGGGGCAATCGGCTAAACCATGCATCTCTAATCCCGAACCATTGTGGTCGTGGGTTCGAGTCCCATGTGAGACAACTTTAAAATTGTGTATAAAGTTGTCATTTCAATTCCTTCCGGCTCTGCTCTGCTGTTGATGCTTAAATGCTCGCTGTGCTTCATTTACATGTAAATTCAATTTGTTCTCTTTTTGTTCTTGCGGCTCTGCACTGCTATTGGTGCTTAAATGCTTGATGCGCTGCTGTACTTGCAGTACTTGCTGTGCTTGCAGTACTTGCTGTACTTGCTGTGTTTGCAGTACTTGCTGTACTTGCTGTGTTTGCTGTACTTGCAGTACTTGCTGTACTTGCAGCTTGCTGTACTTGCAGTTTGCAGTACTTGTTCTGCTAAGCCTTTGAACTTTGCTGTAATTGTTCTAATTGCGGTGCCTTGCAGGGCTTGGCCCCGTGTTGCTGCTTGCAGCTATATTCTTATTATTATTATTATTCCGTGAATGGGAGTCTATGGCAGCCCTATGAACCGTACATAGGAAAATGATGAAATTTGGCACACTTGTAGTGATGCTAATGAATAGTAATTGGACCAATTTTTGACCCTCTAGGACCAACTCTATAGCGCCACCACCAGTTCAAAAATTCAACATTGAAATGGTTATAACTTTTGAACCCTTTGATCTAGAGACATGAAACTTAGTACACCTGATTCCACTCATCATGCTGATCACAACCAATACCTTACATTAAGACCCCGCCCATTACAGTAGTGGCCATTTTGAAATGTACAGTATTCAGTTATTTCGCTACTCCTCCTTCAAATTTTGTCCAATTTTCTCCAAACATGCACTCAAATGATCTTCAGACTGAGCCGCATAAAAGTACTGTTCCCGATTTTTTTGTTATACTGGAAAAAAAAAGTTATAATGTCGCAAACTTAACAAGGTCCACCCAAAATTGGCTAAGAGGCTGTATCTCGGCCAAAGTTTGATCAATCGAAACGAAAATTGGTACACTTCATCGGAAGCATGTTCTGAGGTCCCATGCCAAAGTTGGGAATAGCGCCACCTACGGGTCATGAGATATGACAAATTGCTATTTTGGCCAATTACTTTTGAACAGTTTGTCAGAAATTCATAATTGTGGTATCTATGGATTCCTTGCATCATGCCGAATCCGTGGATATCAATTTTGCCATGATGGGATGTACCCCGTGTCCGCCATTTTGAATTTTGTCATAATTTGCAATATCTTTTAAACTATTTGAAATTTCCTCACCACATTTGGTATGGATCATCATTAGCATGGCCCGAAGGTACATGAGAAGTTTGATCACAGCGCCACCTAGTGTTCCAGAGATATCATTGTTTTTTGAAAAAACGCTTATAACTTTTGCTATCATTGCTTGAAATTTGATTTATTTATGTCAATATATTCCTTGGCTTATGCCGATTTCAACGATATCTCATATGCTATTTTCCAACAATGTGACTGGCCGCCATATTGGAGCGAATGTAAAACAGTTTTTTCGCTACTCCTCCTTCAAAATTTGTCCAAAATTGTCCAAAATTTTCTCAAATGATCTTCGGACCGAGCCACACAGAAGTACTGTTCCCGATTTTTTTGCTATACTGGAAAAAAAAAAGTTATGATGTCGCAAATGTAACAAGTTCGACCCAACATTGGTTCAGAGGCTGTAACTAGTGAACAGTTTGTCACAAAATCATAAAATTGGTGTCTATCGATTCCTTGCATGATGTCGAATCCGATGATATCTATTTTGCCAGGATTGGATGTACCACGTCATAAGCTAAATTAGCATTAAGCTAGCTTAGCATGCTAATCTGGTTAACATGTCATGGAACTTTTTTGTGAACTCATTCTCACACTGAACCCTCTCCTCTGCTGTCTTGAAATTCACGTCCTCTGAGTGGCGCAATCAGCTAAACCATGCATCTCGAATCCCGAACCATTCTGGTCGTGGGTTCGAGTCCCATATGGGATGACTATAAAGTTGTGTCATTTCAATTTCTTTATCATACTGAAAAGCATTGTACTATTCTTTCTTCCTATTAAATACAACGTGTGTTTCATTTATATGCAAAGTCTTTATTTTGAGTCCATTCTCTTTTTTACTACTGAACCTCGGCAGCTGGATGATCTCATTTCTTTTATGAGGTAAGAAGTTAATGAGTAAGAATACTTTGGTTATTAAAGTTTCTTTTAAAGTTTGGAAAGCAAAGTATTTTTAAGTACTTTTTGAACCCATGGAACCATTGAAGGCTTGGCCCCGTAAGGCTGCTTGCAGCTTTAATAGCAATTGTTATTGTCAGAATAATAGTTTTCTTCTTCTTCCGCAAATGGAAGTCTATGGCAGCCCTATGAACCGTACATAGGAAAATGATGAAATTAGGCACACTTATAGTGATGGTCATGAAAAGTAATTGAGCCAAATATTGAGTCTCTAGAACCAACTCTATAGCGCCACCACCAGTTCAAAAATTCAACATTGAAATGGTTATAACTTTTGAACCCTTTGATCTAGAGACATGAAACTTAGTACACCTGATTCCACTCATCATGCTGATCACAACCAATACCTTACATTAAGACCCCACCCATTACAGTAGTGGCCATTTTGAAATGTACAGTATTCAGTTATTTCGCTACTCCTCCTTCAAATTTTGTTCAATTTTCTCCAAACATGCGCTCAAATGATCTTCAGACTGAGCCGCATAAAAGTACTGTTCCCGATTTTTTTGTTATACTGGAAAAAAAAAAGTTATAATGTCGCAAACTTAACGAGGTCCACCCAAAATTGGCTAAGAGGCTGTATCTCGGCCAAAGTTTGATCAATCGAAACGAAAATTGGTACACTTCATCGGAAGCATGTTCTGAGGTCCCATGCCAAAGTTGGGAATAGCGCCACCTACGGGTCATGAGATATGACAAATTGCTATTTTGGCCAATAACTTTTGAACAGTTTGTCAGAAATTCATAATTGTGGTATCTATGGATTCCTTGCGTCATGCCGAATCCGTGGATATCGATTTTGCCATGATGGGATGTACCACGTGTCCGCCATTTTGAATTTTGTCATAAATTGCAATATCTTTTAAACTATTTGACATATCAGCACACAATTTGGTAGGGATGACCGACACCATGTCCTAAAGCGACATGAGAAGTTTGATCACAGCGCCACCTAGTGTTCCAGATATATCATTGTTTTTTGAAAAAACGCTTATAACATTTGAAAATATTGTTCAAATTTTGAGTTCTTTATGACATTATGTTCCTTGGTTTATGCCGATTTAGACGATATCTCATTTGTCATTTTCCAACAATGTGACTGGCCGCCATATTGGAGCGAATGTAAAACAGTTTTTTCGCTACTCCTCCTTCAAAATTTGTCCAAAATTGTCCAAAATTTGCTCAAATGATCTTCGGACCGAGCCGCACAGAAGTACTGTTCCCGATTTTTTTGCTATACTGTAATAAAAAAAGTTATGATGTCGCAAATTTAACAAGGTCGACCCAACATTGGTTCAGAGGCTGTAACTTGTGAACAGTTTGTCAAAAAATCATAAAATTGGTGTCTATCGATTCCTTGCATCATGTCAAATCCGACGATATCTATTTTGCCAGGATTGGATGTACCACGTTATAAGCTAAATTAGCATTAAGCTAGCTTAGCATGCTTATCTGGTTAACATGTCATGGAACTTTTTGTGAACTCATTCTCACACTGAAACCTCTACTCAGCAGGCTGGTGAACGTGCATGAGTGATTAGCTCAACGTGTTACACCACGGATCCCGATGTTCAGCGTCGTGGGTTCGCCACTCAGTGTGACATGTGCCCAGACCGCATGAGGTACTGTGGCAGGAAAAGATGCAGAAGTTGCATCTGTTCCAGGCATTGTGCATAAGAATGATCTCATCTGAAGCTGCCACACACAACATGCAGTGCTTTTACGTCCAATTCATTGTTGTTCTTCTTCCAGAAGGGTAGTCAATGGCAGCCCTATGAACCACAAGTTAGAAAATTGGCACACTTGTAGTGATGGTAATGAGTAGTAATCTGACCAATTTTGGATGATTTAATCTAAACTTTTTAAATACAAAATGTTCTCCATTTACTTCAAAATTCTTAATTTTGACTTGATTCTCTCTTGAAAATATTGAATTTCGGCAGCTGTGTGGATGCATGTCTGGCAAGTGGCTCAACGAGATGAGTGACAGGCATCTAACCCATAGATAGTGGGTTCGAGTCCCGTGTGGGACAACTTTAAAATTGTGTATTATGAAATTAATTGATTATGAAACACTTGTAGTGAGTAGTCCAACGTGTGATCAGATGATCTTTGGACCGAGCTGCACAGAAATGATGAACAGGTTTTTGATAGTAGCCCCCATACCAAAGATCTTCCTCTCTGCAGTTGATCTAGCCTGTGTTTGTTGCCTTATCTTAGTTAGCTTAGCATACTAATTGGTTAGCATGCTAGCCAGATGCCATTCTTTCTAATGTGGCTCTTCAGTTATCAGGCTAAACCATAAGGCTTTAAGTGGTGGACAAGTTGCTTCTGTTCCAGGTGAAGGAGCTAGTAGAATAGAACACACAGATAATTTATTTAAAAATTCTTCATTTTGAGTTGCTTCTCACTTGAACTATGGATCTTCTGCATCTTGGCCAAAACACAACTTCCAAGTGGTGCAATGAGATGAGTGACAGATATCTGACCCAGAGATAGTGGGTTCAAGCCCCATGTGGGACAACTTTAATTTAAAAAAAAAATGTGTTAAGTTGTCATTTCAATTCCTTTATTATCCAGATAAGCATTGTTGTAATCTTTCTTTTGGGATTAGAAATGTGTTTTTGTTCATTCTATGTTGATTCTTACCTGAAGTCTTAAATATCCAGAAAGGTTTGTGAACAAATGAGCAGTCATTGACTTTCAACTATTCTAATTGCATTGTAAGCAGTTACATAAATTGGTTGTTTTCTTCCTATGTATAGTCGTATCCTCTTTTTTTTTTTGCCTCCATGTGTTAATTCTCAACTTCATATATGTGTTTGTGCATTGTGTGTAAAGTAGTGAACTGGAGAGCAGAAGGGTATGATAAGATGTTTGTGGTGGTCTAGGTAAACCTCTATTTTTTTAAATTGTGCTGCCTTTTTTACATTTCAAGTTAAATACATAAAGCTTCAAACAGAACACAAATGCCTATTCAATTGATCAACCACTGGCAACATTTTATTGCAAAGTATATAGTAAAGAATACTTTCAATTCCATACAAGAAATGGTTTGACCAACTCCACAATATTAACTGATCTGACATTAAACATTTGAATGTGTACATATGCATATCTTTTAATTATTTTAAGTCCCATAAACATTAGACTTACTTAGTGACTTGAATATCAGTTTTTCCTTCTCGTCATGTGGACAATAAATAAAAGTAATTTTATCATAATAGTAAACCATAAAATCACATTAAAATACATGAACATTTTTGTATTATCTAACATTAAGAATTGTTTTAAAAAATAAATTGTAATTGTAAATAGAAGTTAATTAGTTACTACATGAATGTTAAATTACAAATAGTTACTATTCTAACAGTACATTATTTGGATCAACATCAATTAGTTGAGGTATATTGCCAAAAAGACTAGTAAAAGCTAACCTAAAGAATTTACATAATGTATACAATTATTTATTCTCAAATAAGCAACAAAATATCATTACACATCAAACAATACACTATCATTATACACAGAGCTGCACTCCAGGTTTATTGCTGCTCCTGATGCTTTGAATATTTTCCCAAAACAATCAGAGTAAAGCTTAATTAAGTTCAAGAGGCTTCATTTCTCCATCCCTAAAAGGCATTATACAAGTAAATTTACCTTTCAATTATTTCCAGCAGACTTTCAGATCCATTTCTTGCCTCCACTAAACCAAGCTTCCCAATTCTAAAATGATTAACTCAGCAATTTGATGAATGTATTACTAATTCCTGCAATCACCCTAATTGAATCGTTTGTTAATTGCATACCAAGCATTGTCAATTTCTGTTCTAGTAGGCCTAATCTACTATAAATCACACCACTTGCAAACCTCTTTTTTCATGCAACAGCAAAAATGAACAAATATTTAAATAGACCAGAGACCAGTGAATCTGACAACTGCATTTATGTTTACATTCATGCAGTTTCCAGAGTGCAACTGTCTAGAACAAACTCAAAGTTTTTTAATGCAACTTTGCAAACAGGTCGCAGTGAATATCACCAAGCTGTCATCTTTGCGCACGAAAAACATCAAACTTGGACAACATTAGCATTAAATCGGACAGCGGTTAAACTGTCAAACATAACAAAAAAGCCAAGTAAGTGGTAGTCTAGCTATTTAATCCTGTTTTCTATCTGATAAACTTTCAGTAATCGTATTCCTTTCAAATTCATTGTACAAACAAGCCCATATCAATTCTCACTTTTTTCATTCTTTAGGCCTCAATAATTCTGAATATTTCATTCAGTGTGATCGGAGTACTGCTGTGGAAGTCGCAACGTCTACATTTCCCCACAAACCACCAAAAGAGATAGAAAAACTCACTGTAGAAGAAGCAAAAACTCTGGGATCACGACAATTGGTAAGCTGTTTTTTTTTCAACCTTCTCACTGTGTAAATAGCCTACAGGGTTGTTTACTTGTTGTAGTAATGCTCTGGAGAGTAGTACAATCACATATATTAGCCCTCTGTAGATTGTGCAAAATCGTTTTTATGGGGAGAAAAACATTTTAAAGTAGCCTGACGTTCAAAAAAATGCTAAAATGTGAAAGATTTTTCAGATGCACAGGCAAAGATTACTCTGCTTCTCAGTTATCTTTGCTAGATGCTTTACAAACATGATTAATGCGTTTCAAATTGGTTAATGTGTGGAAAAGTTTGGCTATTTCCTCTTCTTATGACCACAACAGCAGTTGTATACATTTCCCTTGTAATCATGTTTATTGATGTATATTTTTGATTGTACATGTACGATTTTCTTTAAATTTTCAGATCACTAAAATATCTGCAACAGTATGCAAGCTAAACAACGCAACTACTGTAAAGGCCTGGGGTACAGACTGTGAGATCCAAGAATGTTCCTTGCAAGATCCATCTGGAGAAATTCAACTTACTCTTTGGGAAAACCAAGTTTCAAAACTGCAACTAGGTAACTCCTACACCTTTACCAATCTTAAAACTAGACTGTACAACAGCCTTAAGAGCCTCACAACAACCCTGAAAACAACCATGGAACCTATTGCACAGGACCAAGTTTTCCCACCTGGTCAAGGCCCTAAAATCAGTAAAGAACCCTCTCTACCTAATACAGTGGTGAAACAAAAGCCAATAGGGGTGCAAATAAACATTAAAAAACAATGTCCAAAATGCCACAAATCACAAGAACAATTCAACATCAAACAGCAATTTCACCGTTGCCCGACTTGCAAAATTCTACGGAACACAAAAAGCTATATAACAAAATGCAATGGAATAATTGAGATAAATCAAGACAGTCAAATAACTTCTCTTACGGTTTCGAACTCAACTTTGTCAAAATTCATAGCACCAGAACTTGAACTGTCAACTTGTGATTCACAAGATATAGAAGAACTCTTTCTATCCTCCGATGAACTGACTTTAACATATAATAACTGTTTGGAAGTCACCAATATTGAAAACGCTTCATCCGCTCATCCCAGTGATGAGGATTTATTTGAAGTGAATATCGATGAAATCAACCCTGTCCTCTGTGTCACAGAGACACAAAGCACTCCAGAACCCAAGTCTCCAGTTAAAAGACCATCTGAGCCAACAACGCCTCCTATTACACCAGCTAAAAAACCTTTGACTAAGAAGAGTGCTGTAAAAATAATACAAAAATGACTTTGTATTGAAATGCACAACTAAGATGGTTGTGTGTGTGTGTGTATATATATTGAAATGATGGTATTGGTGTTTTTTTTTTTTTTTTTTTTTTTTTTAATGAATGGCAAATATTGATTTAAGTCATGTTTTCTATTGAAATTAGGTTAATTTTGTCCATTATGTTCTGAAATGCTACTGATTGATTTTTATTTCATTTTTATGGCAAAGCTTTGTTAAATGTTGTTTAATGTATTTTTTTTTTTTTATTAAAACAAATGTGTGTCAATTCTTGGAATATGTGACCTTTATTGCATGGGCTTATCTTACATTTGGAAAGTTGCGTGCATTCTTCTAGCCATTCTTAACTAGGCACTAAGTTTAGTTTCACAAACCATACTGGGAAAAGCAAGTAGTGTAACCATAAGTGTCATTGTGAATAACTAAAGAAACGGTTGGTATTCTGTTCTGTAAAGATTTAAATATGCAACAATGGTGCTTTAAAATCACTTCAAAGGCCCCCTCTAATTTGCTTACTTTATCCAATGTGCTAAATGGTATTTAAACTAAAAATAATAGTTATTTTTAATTCACATTTTTATCACCTCTCACAATATTGTTTCTAGGCAGCATAAAAAAAAAACTTAATTGTACAAGACATTATCAAAGATGACTGTCAAAGTAATGTACTTGTAGCAAAAATATAGGTTACAGTTGCATATGGCAGTTAACCCATGTAATTCCAATTTCTTTTCCCTGAGATAACATGTATGAATACATAAGGATATTAAACAATCTTTAACAATTACGTCAAAAATATATCTCAAAATCCATACAAAAAACTTGATTATTCGTCAGGTCACAATTGTGACCATTAGTAGAACAAAGGGAGGCTAGGTATATGGTGTTAATGGATTTATAAACTGACAAACTTCTACAGTTTAAAGACCAGGTTCAATAATTGTTTTAAGCTTTAGTTAATAGTGTTGTATTACATCAAAGACACACCATGCAAAATTTCCATTTGTCAAACAGTGACCCCTAGAGTTGCTGTGGAGTACTTGTATTTTTTCTGAATATTAACTTAATGAACTAATATCTAATATGCCCATGACAATTTAGAAACTGAAAATAGAACATAAAAATATGTATTAGATCTAATATAACAAAATTACAAGATTATAAAATGCATTGCGTGAATTCTTGTTTAAAGAGAAGTGTTTAATCTACAATTAAACTAGGAATGTTTGACAGAATAGTGAATATTATCAGGAAACCTGCTCCAGACTTTAGGACCCACATGCAAAAACAAAACATTCTCTCCTTCAGTGCAGTTCAATATCCTAAGTAGTACCAAAAGTCCAGAATTGTAAGATTCTTACAAGAACCTGTTAATCTTAATGTTGTAAAATAATATTTTATTGATCTATATACTGCATCTTGGACTAACTTTATTTGTTAAAGGTGCAGGACAACCACCTAACAGTGAATCACAATAATATCAACTAAACTCATTAAACGTAACATGCTGTCCATTTAAATACTAAATCTTCATTTTGAGTTGATTCTCATTTGAACTATGGAACTTCTACATCTATGGAAACACATGACTTCCCAGGGGCTCAATGAGTGACAGGCATATGACCCAGAGATTGTGGGTTCAAGTCCTTTGTCTTACAACTTTATAAAGTTGTGTCATTTCAATTTCTTTATCATACTGAAAAGCATTGTACTATTCTTTCTTCCTATTAAATACAACGTGTGTTTCATTTATATGCAAAGTCTTTATTTTGAGTTCATTCTCTTTTTTACTACTGAACCTCGGCAGCTGGATGATCTCATTTCTTTTGTGAGGTAAGAAGTTAATGAGTAAGAACACTTTGGTTATTAAAGTTTCTTTTAAAGTTTTGAAAGCAAAGTATTTTTAAGTACCTTTTGAACCCATGGAACCATTGAAGGCTTGGCCCCGTAAGGCTGCTTGCAGCTTTAATTAGGGGCCAAGCACCGAAGGTGCAGAGGCACCTATTGTATCTGTTGGTTTTCTTATTAGGGGCCAAGCACCGAAGGTGCAGAGGCACCTATTGTATCTGTTAGTTTTCTTATTAGGGGCCAAGCACCGAAGGTGCAGAGGCACCTATTGTATCTGTTAGTTTTCTTATTATTATTATTATTCCGTGAATGGGAGTCTATGGCAGCCCTATGAACAGTAAGTAGGAAAATGATGAAATTTGGCACACTTGTAGTGATGCTAATGAATAGTAATTGGACCAATTTTTGACCCTCTAGGACCAACTCTATAGCGCCACCACCAGTTCATAAATTCAACATTGAAATGGTTATAACTTTTAAACCCTTTGATCTAGAGACATCAAACTTGGTACACCTGATTCCACTCATCATGCTGATCACAACCAATACCTTACATTAAGACCCCGCCCATTACAGTAGTGGCCATTTTGAAATGTACAGTATTCCGTTTTTTCGCTACTCCTCCATCAAATTTTGTCCAATTTTCTCCAAACATGGGCTCAAATGATCGTCAGACTGAGCCGCATAAAAGTACTGTTCCCGATTTTTTTTACTCATCTTTGTTCAAAAGTTATGGTGTCGCAAACTTAACGAGGTCCACCCAAAATTGGCTAAGAGGCTGTATCTCGGCCAAAGTTTGATCAATTAAAATGAAAATTGGTACACTTCATCGGAAGCATGTTCTGAGGTCCCAGGCCAAAGTTGGGAATGGCGCCACCTACGGGTCATGAGATATGACAAATTGCTATTTTGGCCAATAACTTTTGAACAGTTTGTCAGAAATTCATAATTGTGGTATCTATGGATTCCTTGCATCATGCCGAATCCGTGGATATCGATTTTGCCATGATGGGATGTACCACGTGTCCGCCATTTTTAATTTTGTCATAATTTGCAATATCTTTTAAACTATTTGAAATTTCCTCACCACATTTGGTATGGATCATCATTAGCATGGCCCGAAGGTACATGAGAAGTTTGATCACAGCGCCACCTAGTGTTCCAGAGATATCATTGTTTTTTGAAAAAACGCTTATAACTTTTGCTATCATTGCTTGAAATTTGATTTCTTTATGTCAATATATTCCTTGGCTTATGCCGATTTCAACGATATCTCATATGCTATTTTCCAACAATGTGACTGGCCGCCATATTGGAGCGAATGTAAAACAGTTTTTTCGCTACTCCTCCTTCAAAACTTGTCCAAAATTGTCCAAAATTTGCTCAAATGATCTTCGGACCGAGCCGCACAGAAGTACTGTTCCCGATTTTTTTGCTATACTGGAAAAAAAAAAGTTATGATGTCGCAAATTTAACAAGGTCGACCCAACATTGGTTCAGAGGCTGTAACTTGTGAACAGTTTGTCACAAAATCATAAAATTGGTGTCTTTCGATTCCTTGCATCATGTCGAATCCGATGATATCTATTTTGCCAGGATTGGATGTACCACGTCATAAGCATGCTAATCTGGTTAACATGTCATGGAACTTTTTTGTGAACTCATTCTCACACTGAACCCTCTCCTCTGCTGTCTTGAAATTCACGTCCTCTGAGTGGCGCAATCAGCTAAACCATGCATCTCGAATCCCGAACCATTCTGGTCGTGGGTTCGAGTCCCATATGGGATGACTATAAAGTTGTGTCATTTCAATTTCTTTATCATACTGAAAAGCATTGTACTATTCTTTCTTCCTATTAAATACAACGTGTGTTTCATTTATATGCAAAGTCTTTATTTTGAGTCCATTCTCTTTTTTACTACTGAACCTCGGCAGCTGGATGATCTCATTTCTTTTATGAGGTAAGAAGTTAATGAGTAAGAATACTTTGGTTATTAAAGTTTCTTTTAAAGTTTGGAAAGCAAAGTATTTTTAAGTACTTTTTGAACCCATGGAACCATTGAAGGCTTGGCCCCGTAAGGCTGCTTGCAGCTTTAATTAGGGGCCAAGCACCGAAGGTGCAGAGGCACCTATTGTATCTGTTGGTTTTTAGGGGCCAAGCACCGAAGGTGCAGAGGCACCTATTGTATCTGTTGGTTTTCTTATTATTATTATTATTATTATTCTTCTTCTTCTTCTTCCGCAAATGGAAGTCTATGGCAGCCCTATGAACCGTACATAGGAAAATGATGAAATTTGGCACACTTGTAGTGATGCTAATGAATAGTAATTGGACCAATTTTTGACCCTCTAGGACCAACTCTATAGCGCCACCATCAGTTCAAAAATTCAACATTGAAATGGTTATAACTTTTGAACCCTTTGATCTAGAGACATGAAACTTAGTACACCTGATTCCACTCATCATGCTGATCACAACCAATACCTTACATTAAGACCCCGCCCATAACAGTAGTGGCCATTTTGAAATGTACAGTATTCAGTTATTTCGCTACTCCTCCTTCAAATTTTCTCCAATTTTCTCCAAACATGCACTCAAATGATCTTCAGACTGAGCCGCATAAAAGTACTGTTCCCGATTTTTTTGTTATACTGGAAAAAAAAAGTTATAATGTCGCAAACTTAACGAGGTCCACCCAAAATTGGTTAAGAGGCTGTATCTCGGCCAAAGTTTGATCAATCGAAACGAAAATTGGTACACTTCATCGGAAGTATGTTCTGAGGTCCCATGCCAGAGTTGGGAACAGCGCCACCTACGGGTCATGAGATATGACAAATTGCTATTTTGGCCAATAACTTTTGAACAGTTTGTCAGAAAATCATAATTGTGGTATCTATGGATTCCTTGCATCATGCCGAATCCGTGGATATCGATTTTGCCATGATGGGATGTACCACGTGTCCGCCATTTTGAATTTTGTCATAAATTGCAATATCTTTTAAACTATTTGACATATCAGCACACAATTTGGTAGGGATGACCGACACCATGTCCTAAAGCGACATGAGAAGTTTGATCACAGCGCCACCTAGTGTTCCAGATATATCATTGTTTTTTGAAAAAACGCTTATAACATTTGAAACTATTGTTCAAATTTTGAGTTCTTTATGACATTATGTTCCTTGGTTTATGCCGATTTAGACGATATCTCATTTGTCATTTTCCAACAATGTGACTGGCCGCCATATTGGAGCGAATGTAAAACAGTTTTTTCGCTACTCCTCCTTCAAAATTTGTCCAAAATTGTCCAAAATTTGCTCAAATGATCTTCGGACCGAGCCGCATAAAAGTACTGTTCCCGATTTTTTTGCTATACTGTAATAAAAAAGTTATGATGTCACAAATTTAACAAGGTCAACCCAAAATTGGCTAAGAGGCTGTAACTTGTGAACAGTTTGTCACAAAATCATAAAATTGGTGTCTATCGATTCCTTGCATCATGTCGAATCCGATGATATCTATTTTGCCAGGATTGGATGTACCACATCATAAGCTAAATTAGCATTAAGCTAGCTTAGCATGCTAATCTGGTTAACATGTCACTCATTCTCACACTGAACCCTCTCCTCTGCTGTTTTGAAATTCACGTCCTCTGAGTGGCGCAATCAGCTAAACCATGCATCTCGATTCCCGAACCATTCTGGTCGTGGGTTCGAGTCCCATTTGGGACGACTTTAAAATTGTGTATAAAGTTGTCATTTCAATTCCTTCCGGTTCTGCTCTGCTGTTGGTGCTTAAATGCTAGCTGTGCTTCATTTACATGTATATTCAATTTGTGCTGTTTTTGTTCTTGCGGCTCTGCACTGCTATTGGTGCTTAAATGCTTGATGCGCTGCTGTACTTGCAGTACTTGCTGTACTTGCTGTGCTTGCTGTACTTGCTGTACTTGTTGTACTTGCTGTACTTGCTGTACTTGCTGTGCTTGCTGTACTTGCTGTGCTTGCTGTACTTGCAGCTTGCTGTACTTGCAGTTTGCAGTACTTGTTCTGCTTGAGGTGCCAAGCCTTTCAACTTTGCTGTACTTGTTCTAATTGCGGTGCCAAGCCTTTGAACTTTGCTGTACTTGTTCTAATTGCGGTGCCAAGCCTTTGAACTTTGCTGTAATTGTTCTAATTGCGGTGCCTTGCAGGGCTTGGCCCCGTGTTGCTGCTTGCAGCTATATTCTTATTATTATTATTATTCCGTGAATGGGAGTCTATGGCAGCCCTATGAACCGTACATAGGAAAATGATGAAATTTGGCACACTTGTAGTGATGCTAATGAATAGTAATTGGACCAATTTTTGACCCTCTAGGACCAACTCTATAGCGCCACCACCAGTTCAAAAATTCAACATTGAAATGGTTATAACTTTTGAACCCTTTGATCTAGAGACATGAAACTTAGTACACCTGATTCCACTCATCATGCTGATCACAACCAATACCTTACATTAAGACCCCGCCCATTACAGTAGTGGCCATTTTGAAATGTACAGTATTCAGTTATTTCGCTACTCCTCCTTCAAATTTTGTCCAATTTTCTCCAAACATGCACTCAAATGATCTTCAGACTGAGCCGCATAAAAGTACTGTTCCCGATTTTTTTGTTATACTGGAAAAAAAAAAGTTATAATGTCGCAAACTTAACGAGGTCCACCCAAAATTGGCTAAGAGGCTGTATCTCGGCCAAAGTTTGATCAATCGAAACGAAAATTGGTACACTTCATCGGAAGCATGTTCTGAGGTCCCATGCCAAAGTTGGGAATAGCGCCACCTACGGGTCATGAGATATGACAAATTGCTATTTTGGCCAATTACTTTTGAACAGTTTGTCAGAAATTCATAATTGTGGTATCTATGGATTCCTTGCATCATGCCGAATCCGTGGATATCAATTTTGCCATGATGGGATGTACCCCGTGTCCGCCATTTTGAATTTTGTCATAATTTGCAATATCTTTTAAACTATTTGAAATTTCCTCACCACATTTGGTATGGATCATCATTAGCATGGCCCGAAGGTACATGAGAAGTTTGATCACAGCGCCACCTAGTGTTCCAGAGATATCATTGTTTTTTGAAAAAACGCTTATAACTTTTGCTATCATTGCTTGAAATTTGATTTATTTATGTCAATATATTCCTTGGCTTATGCCGATTTCAACGATATCTCATATGCTATTTTCCAACAATGTGACTGGCCGCCATATTGGAGCGAATGTAAAACAGTTTTTTCGCTACTCCTCCTTCAAAATTTGTCCAAAATTGTCCAAAATTTTCTCAAATGATCTTCGGACCGAGCCACACAGAAGTACTGTTCCCGATTTTTTTGCTATACTGGAAAAAAAAAAGTTATGATGTCGCAAATGTAACAAGTTCGACCCAACATTGGTTCAGAGGCTGTAACTTGTGAACAGTTTGTCACAAAATCATAAAATTGGTGTCTATCGATTCCTTGCATGATGTCGAATCCGATGATATCTATTTTGCCAGGATTGGATGTACCACGTCATAAGCTAAATTAGCATTAAGCTAGCTTAGCATGCTAATCTGGTTAACATGTCATGGAACTTTTTTGTGAACTCATTCTCACACTGAACCCTCTCCTCTGCTGTCTTGAAATTCACGTCCTCTGAGTGGCGCAATCAGCTAAACCATGCATCTCGAATCCCGAACCATTCTGGTCGTGGGTTCGAGTCCCATATGGGATGACTATAAAGTTGTGTCATTTCAATTTCTTTATCATACTGAAAAGCATTGTACTATTCTTTCTTCCTATTAAATACAACGTGTGTTTCATTTATATGCAAAGTCTTTATTTTGAGTCCATTCTCTTTTTTACTACTGAACCTCGGCAGCTGGATGATCTCATTTCTTTTATGAGGTAAGAAGTTAATAAGTAAGAATACTTTGGTTATTAAAGTTTCTTTTAAAGTTTGGAAAGCAAAGTATTTTTAAGTACTTTTTGAACCCATGGAACCATTGAAGGCTTGGCCCCGTAAGGCTGCTTGCAGCTTTAATTAGGGGCCAAGCACCGAAGGTGCAGAGGCACCTATTGTATCTGTTAGTTTTCTTATTATTATTATTCCGTGAATGGGAGTCTATGGCAGCCCTATGAACAGTAAGTAGGAAAATGATGAAATTTGGCACACTTGTAGTGATGCTAATGAATAGTAATTGGACCAATTTTTGACCCTCTAGGACCAACTCTATAGCGCCACCACCAGTTCATAAATTCAACATTGAAATGGTTATAACTTTTAAACCCTTTGATCTAGAGACATCAAACTTGGTACACCTGATTCCACTCATCATGCTGATCACAACCAATACCTTACATTAAGACCCCGCCCATTACAGTAGTGGCCATTTTGAAATGTACAGTATTCCGTTTTTTCGCTACTCCTCCATCAAATTTTGTCCAATTTTCTCCAAACATGGGCTCAAATGATCGTCAGACTGAGCCGCATAAAAGTACTGTTCCCGATTTTTTTTACTCATCTTTGTTCAAAAGTTATGGTGTCGCAAACTTAACGAGGTCCACCCAAAATTGGCTAAGAGGCTGTATCTCGGCCAAAGTTTGATCAATTGAAATGAAAATTGGTACACTTCATCGGAAGCATGTTCTGAGGTCCCAGGCCAAAGTTGGGAATGGCGCCACCTACGGGTCATGAGATATGACAAATTGCTATTTTGGCCAATAACTTTTGAACAGTTTGTCAGAAATTCATAATTGTGGTATCTATGGATTCCTTGCATCATGCCGAATCCGTGGATATCGATTTTGCCATGATGGGATGTACCACGTGTCCGCCATTTTGAATTTTGTCATAATTTGCAATATCTTTTAAACTATTTGAAATTTCCTCACCACATTTGGTATGGATCATCATTAGCATGCCCCGAAGGTACATTAGAAGTTTGATCACAGCGCCACCTAGTGTTCCAGAGATGTCATTGTTTTTTTAAAAAACGCTTATAACTTTTGCTATCATTGCTTGAAATTTGATTTCTTTATGTCAATATATTCCTTGGCTTATGCCGATTTCAACGATATCTCATATGCTATTTTCCAACAATGTGACTGGCCGCCATATTGGAGCGAATGTAAAACAGTTTTTTCGCTACTCCTCCTTCAAAATTTGTCCAAAATTGTCCAAAATTTGCTCAAATGATCTTCGGACCGAGCCGCACAGAAGTACTGTTCCCGATTTTTTTGCTATACTGTAATAAAAAAAGTTATGATGTCGCAAATTTAACAAGGTCGACCCAACATTGGTTCAGAGGCTGTAACTTGTGAACAGTTTGTCAAAAAATCATAAAATTGGTGTCTATCGATTCCTTGCATCATGTCAAATCCGACGATATCTATTTTGCCAGGATTGGATGTACCACGTTATAAGCTAAATTAGCATTAAGCTAGCTTAGCATGCTTATCTGGTTAACATGTCATGGAACTTTTTGTGAACTCATTCTCACACTGAAACCTCTACTCAGCAGGCTGGTGAACGTGCATGAGTGATTAGCTCAACGTGTTACACCACGGATCCCGATGTTCAGCGTCGTGGGTTCGCCACTCAGTGTGACATGTGCCCAGACCGCATGAGGTACTGTGGCAGGAAAAGATGCAGAAGTTGCATCTGTTCCAGGCATTGTGCATAAGAATGATCTCATCTGAAGCTGCCACACACAACATGCAGTGCTTTTACGTCCAATTCATTGTTGTTCTTCTTCCAGAAGGGTAGTCAATGGCAGCCCTATGAACCACAAGTTAGAAAATTGGCACACTTGTAGTGATGGTAATGAGTAGTAATCTGACCAATTTTGGATGATTTAATCTAAACTTTTTAAATACAAAATGTTCTCCATTTACTTCAAAATTCTTAATTTTGACTTGATTCTCTCTTGAAAATATTGAATTTCGGCAGCTGTGTGGATGCATGTCTGGCAAGTGGCTCAACGAGATGAGTGACAGGCATCTAACCCATAGATAGTGGGTTCGAGTCCCGTGTGGGACAACTTTAAAATTGTGTATTATGAAATTAATTGATTATGAAACACTTGTAGTGAGTAGTCCAACGTGTGATCAGATGATCTTTGGACCGAGCTGCACAGAAATGATGAACAGGTTTTTGATAGTAGCCCCCATACCAAAGATCTTCCTCTCTGCAGTTGATCTAGCCTGTGTTTGTTGCCTTATCTTAGTTAGCTTAGCATACTAATTGGTTAGCATGCTAGCCAGATGCCATTCTTTCTAATGTGGCTCTTCAGTTATCAGGCTAAACCATAAGGCTTTAAGTGGTGGACAAGTTGCTTCTGTTCCAGGTGAAGGAGCTAGTAGAATAGAACACACAGATAATTTATTTAAAAATTCTTCATTTTGAGTTGCTTCTCACTTGAACTATGGATCTTCTGCATCTTGGCCAAAACACAACTTCCAAGTGGTGCAATGAGATGAGTGACAGATATCTGACCCAGAGATAGTGGGTTCAAGCCCCATGTGGGACAACTTTAATTTAAAAAAAAAATGTGTTAAGTTGTCATTTCAATTCCTTTATTATCCAGATAAGCATTGTTGTAATCTTTCTTTTGGGATTAGAAATGTGTTTTTGTTCATTCTATGTTGATTCTTACCTGAAGTCTTAAATATCCAGAAAGGTTTGTGAACAAATGAGCAGTCATTGACTTTCAACTATTCTAATTGCATTGTAAGCAGTTACATAAATTGGTTGTTTTCTTCCTATGTATAGTCGTATCCTCTTTTTTTTTTTGCCTCCATGTGTTAATTCTCAACTTCATATATGTGTTTGTGCATTGTGTGTAAAGTAGTGAACTGGAGAGCAGAAGGGTATGATAAGATGTTTGTGGTGGTCTAGGTAAACCTCTATTTTTTTAAATTGTGCTGCCTTTTTTACATTTCAAGTTAAATACATAAAGCTTCAAACAGAACACAAATGCCTATTCAATTGATCAACCACTGGCAACATTTTATTGCAAAGTATATAGTAAAGAATACTTTCAATTCCATACAAGAAATGGTTTGACCAACTCCACAATATTAACTGATCTGACATTAAACATTTGAATGTGTACATATGCATATCTTTTAATTATTTTAAGTCCCATAAACATTAGACTTACTTAGTGACTTGAATATCAGTTTTTCCTTCTCGTCATGTGGACAATAAATAAAAGTAATTTTATCATAATAGTAAACCATAAAATCACATTAAAATACATGAACATTTTTGTATTATCTAACATTAAGAATTGTTTTAAAAAATAAATTGTAATTGTAAATAGAAGTTAATTAGTTACTACATGAATGTTAAATTACAAATAGTTACTATTCTAACAGTACATTATTTGGATCAACATCAATTAGTTGAGGTATATTGCCAAAAAGACTAGTAAAAGCTAACCTAAAGAATTTACATAATGTATACAATTATTTATTCTCAAATAAGCAACAAAATATCATTACACATCAAACAATACACTATCATTATACACAGAGCTGCACTCCAGGTTTATTGCTGCTCCTGATGCTTTGAATATTTTCCCAAAACAATCAGAGTAAAGCTTAATTAAGTTCAAGAGGCTTCATTTCTCCATCCCTAAAAGGCATTATACAAGTAAATTTACCTTTCAATTATTTCCAGCAGACTTTCAGATCCATTTCTTGCCTCCACTAAACCAAGCTTCCCAATTCTAAAATGATTAACTCAGCAATTTGATGAATGTATTACTAATTCCTGCAATCACCCTAATTGAATCGTTTGTTAATTGCATACCAAGCATTGTCAATTTCTGTTCTAGTAGGCCTAATCTACTATAAATCACACCACTTGCAAACCTCTTTTTTCATGCAACAGCAAAAATGAACAAATATTTAAATAGACCAGAGACCAGTGAATCTGACAACTGCATTTATGTTTACATTCATGCAGTTTCCAGAGTGCAACTGTCTAGAACAAACTCAAAGTTTTTTAATGCAACTTTGCAAACAGGTCGCAGTGAATATCACCAAGCTGTCATCTTTGCGCACGAAAAACATCAAACTTGGACAACATTAGCATTAAATCGGACAGCGGTTAAACTGTCAAACATAACAAAAAAGCCAAGTAAGTGGTAGTCTAGCTATTTAATCCTGTTTTCTATCTGATAAACTTTCAGTAATCGTATTCCTTTCAAATTCATTGTACAAACAAGCACATATCAATTCTCACTTTTTTCATTCTTTAGGCCTCAATAATTCTGAATATTTCATTCAGTGTGATCGGAGTACTGCTGTGGAAGTCGCAACATCTACATTTCCCCACAAACCACCAAAAGAGATAGAAAAACTCACTGTAGAAGAAGCAAAAACTCTGGGATCACGACAATTGGTAAGCTGTTTTTTTTTCAACCTTCTCACTGTGTAAATAGCCTACAGGGTTGTTTACTTGTTGTAGTAATGCTCTGGAGAGTAGTACAATCACATATATTAGCCCTCTGTTGATTGTGCAAAATCGTTTTTATGGGGAGAAAAACATTTTAAAGTAGCCTGACGTTCAAAAAAATGCTAAAATGTGAAAGATTTTTCAGATGCACAGGCAAAGATTACTCTGCTTCTCAGTTATCTTTGCTAGATGCTTTACAAACATGATTAATGCGTTTCAAATTGGTTAATGTGTGGAAAAGTTTGGCTATTTCCTCTTCTTATGACCACAACAGCAGTTGTATACATTTCCCTTGTAATCATGTTTATTGATGTATATTTTTGATTGTACATGTACGATTTTCTTTAAATTTTCAGATCACTAAAATATCTGCAACAGTATGCAAGCTAAACAACGCAACTACTGTAAAGGCCTGGGGTGCAGACTGTGAGATCCAAGAATGTTCCTTGCAAGATCCATCTGGAGAAATTCAACTTACTCTTTGGGAAAACCAAGTTTCAAAACTGCAACTAGGTAACTCCTACACCTTTACCAATCTTAAAACTAGACTGTACAACAGCCTTAAGAGCCTCACAACAACCCTGAAAACAACCATGGAACCTATTGCACAGGACCAAGTTTTCCCACCTGGTCAAGGCCCTAAAATCAGTAAAGAACCCTCTCTACCTAATACAGTGGTGAAACAAAAGCCAATAGGGGTGCAAATAAACATTAAAAAACAATGTCCAAAATGCCACAAATCACAAGAACAATTCAACATCAAACAGCAATTTCACCGTTGCCCGACTTGCAAAATTCTACGGAACACAAAAAGCTATATAACAAAATGCAATGGAATAATTGAGATAAATCAAGACAGTCAAATAACTTCTCTTACGGTTTCGAACTCAACTTTGTCAAAATTCATAGCACCAGAACTTGAACTGTCAACTTGTGATTCACAAGATATAGAAGAACTCTTTCTATCCTCCGATGAACTGACTTTAACATATAATAACTGTTTGGAAGTCACCAATATTGAAAACGCTTCATCCGCTCATCCCAGTGATGAGGATTTATTTGAAGTTAATATCGATGAAATCAACCCTGTCCTCTGTGTCACAGAGACACAAAGCACTCCAGAACCCAAGTCTCCAGTTAAAAGACCATCTGAGCCAACAACGCCTCCTATTACACCAGCTAAAAAACCTTTGACTAAGAAGAGTGCTGTAAAAATAATACAAAAATGACTTTGTATTGAAATGCACAACTAAGATGGTTGTGTGTGTGTGTATATATATTGAAATGATGGTATTGGTGTTTTTTTTTTATTTTTTTTTTAATGAATGGCAAATATTGATTTAAGTCATGTTTTCTATTGAAATTAGGTTAATTTTGTCCATTATGTTCTGAAATGCTACTGATTGATTTATTTCATTTTTATGGCAAAGCTTTGTTAAATGTTGTTTAATGTATTTTTTTTTTTTATTAAAACAAATGTGTGTCAATTCTTGGAATATGTGACCTTTATTGCATGGGCTTATCTTACATTTGGAAAGTTGCGTGCATTCTTCTAGCCATTCTTAACTAGGCACTAAGTTTAGTTTCACAAACCATACTGGGAAAAGCAAGTAGTGTAACCATAAGTGTCATTGTGAATAACTAAAGAAACGGTTGGTATTCTGTTCTGTAAAGATTTAAATATGCAACAATGGTGCTTTAAAATCACTTCAAAGGCCCCCTCTAATTTGCTTACTTTATCCAATGTGCTAAATGGTATTTAAACTAAAAATAATCGTTATTTTTAATTCACATTTTTATCACCTCTCACAATATTGTTTCTAGGCAGCATAAAAAAAAAAAACTTAATTGTACAAGACATTATCAAAGATGACTGTCAAAGTAATGTACTTGTAGCAAAAATATAGGTTACAGTTGCATATGGCAGTTAACCCATGTAATTCCAATTTCTTTTCCCTGAGATAACATGTATGAATACATAAGGATATTAAACAATCTTTAACAATTACGTCAAAAATATATATCAAAATCCATACAAAAAACTTGATTATTCGTCAGGTCACAATTGTGACCATTAGTAGAACAAAGGGAGGCTAGGTATATGGTGTTAATGGATTTATAAACTGACAAACTTCTACAGTTTAAAGACCAGGTTCAATAATTGTTTTAAGCTTTAGTTAATAGTGTTGTATTACATCAAGACACACCATGCAAAATTTCCATTTGTCAAACAGTGACCCCTAGAGTCGCTGTGGAGTACTTGTATTTTTTCTGAATATTAACTTAATGACCTAATATCTAATATGCCCATGACAATTTAGAAACTGAAAATAGAACATAAAAATATATGTATTAGATCTAATATAACAAAATTACAAGATTATAAAATGCATTGCGTGAATTCTTGTTTAAAGAGAAGTGTTTAATCTACAATTAAACTAGGAATGTTTGACAGAATAGTGAATATTATCAGGAAACCTGCTCCAGACTTTAGGACCCACATGCAAAAACAAAACATTCTCTCCTTTAGTGCAGTTCAATATCCTAAGTAGTACCAAAAGTCCAGAATTGTAAGATTCTTACAAGAACCTGTTAATCTTAATGTTGTAAAATAATATTTTATTGATCTATATACTGCATCTTGGACTAACTTTATTTGTTAAAGGTGCAGGACAACCACCTAACAGTGAATCACAATAATATCAACTAAACTCATTAAACGTAACATGCTGTCCATTTAAATACTAAATCTTCATTTTGAGTTATTTCTCATTTGAACTATGGAACTTCTACATCTATGGAAACACATGACTTCCCAGGGGCTCAATGAGTGACAGGCATATGACCCAGAGATTGTGGGTTCAAGTCCTTTGTCTTACAACTTTATAAAGTTGTGTCATTTCAATTTCTTTATCATACTGAAAAGCATTGTACTATTCTTTCTTCCTATTAAATACAACGTGTGTTTCATTTATATGCAAAGTCTTTATTTTGAGTCCATTCTCTTTTTTACTACTGAACCTCGGCAGCTGGATGATCTCATTTCTTTTGTGAGGTAAGAAGTTAATAAGTAAGAATACTTTGGTTATTAAAGTTTCTTTTAAAGTTTGGAAAGCAAAGTATTTTTAAGTACTTTTTGAACCCATGGAACCATTGAAGGCTTGGCCCCGTAAGGCTGCTTGCAGCTTTAATTAGTGGTGCTTGCCTATGGCGAAGCAACACTATTGTTATCTCACATACTTATTATTATTAGTGGTGCTTGCCAAAGGCAAAGCAACACTAGTGTTATTGTGCATACTTATTATTCTTATTCTAATTAGTGGTGCTTGCCTATGGCAAAGCAACACTAGTGTTATTGTGCATACTTATTATTAGTGGTGCTTGCCTATGGCGAAGCAACACTATTGTTATCTCACATACTTATTATTCTTCTTCTTCTTCTTATTATTATTATTCTTCTGGCCACTTTTTGACGCGCTACTCCTCCCGCAGTTTTTGTCACAGACCCATGAATGAGGTGTCAAAACGTGCGGCCTGTTCGGGAATGGTGTGCTATGACTTTTCTAAGAGATCGGGGGTACGATGGTCGCCCCAGGGGCGAAAAACGGCCCAAAAAAATCCCATAGACTTAACATTGCGAAAAACTTTGACGAGTCGTAGCTCGGAACGAGGATGTCGCAGAAACGTGAAATTTGCCACATTTGAAGAGGCTGACAGGCTCTGTAAGAACATACCACACAATGGGGTAAAAGTTGCACCCCTGAGGGGCAGGAGGGGCCCAAAGTTGCCCCATTGACTTACTATGGTGTAGGACGGCCCATGAAATGGGCCGTCCTACACCATAGAAACCGCTTTTGTATTGAACATAACTCTGGATCACAGTGTCATAGAGACAAGAGGGCGGGCTCATTTTACTCAGACAACCAATCAGTCTCTCAGGATCATTGTGAAGCTATCAAGCCACGCCCTAGCAACCATTTAGAGCACCTTAGCAACAACTCCCATAGACTTCCATTGAAAGAGATCGAAGGGATATCTCTGGACTGAATTGTCATAGAAACATGAGGGTGGGCTCGTTTGACTCGGGGCAGCAAACAGCCAATCCTGAATCACCTCAACACTTACTGGCCACGCCCTAGCAACCATTGTCGAGCACCTTAGCAACAAAAATCCAAAGAGGAATATCGTCCATTCTGAATGTCACAGAGGCATGGGAGTTGGTTTATATCATTCATACTGACAAGCAGCCTTTGGAGTTTCATGATTGGCAGCTGCCAAGCCACTCCCTAGCAACCAAACAGAGTACCCTAGCAACCATTTTGCAAGACCTACATCTCTATATCAGAACATCGTATAGAGATGGGGGGTGGTTTATATCATTCATACTGACAAGCAGCCTTTGGAGTTTCATCATTGGTAGCTGCCAAGCCACTCCCTAGCAACCAAACAGAGTACCCTAGCAACCATTTTGCAAGACCTACATCTCTGCATCAGAACATCGTATAGAGATGGGGGGTGGTTTATATCATTCATACTGACAAGCAGCCTTAGGAGTTTCATCATTGGCAGCTGCCAAGCCACTCCCTAGCAACCAAACAGAGTACCCTAGCAACCAATTTGCAAGACCTACATCTCTGCATCAGAACATCGTATAGAGATGGGGGTTGGGTCTTTTGACTCATGCTAGCACACAGGACTTTCAACATGCTAAACATGCTAGCTGTGAATAGCTACATGCTAATATTGATTAGCTAAGTGCTAAATCATGCCATGAACATTATAAAAACTCTATAGTAACCAAATGTGAACACTACCAACCACCTAGTAACACCATAGCAACCATCCAGAATACCATAGCAACCACCTAAAACACCCTAGCAACCACCCAAAACACCCTAGCAACCGCCTAGCAACACCATAGCAACCACCCAGAATACCCTAGCAACCACCTAACAACACCCTAGCAACCACCCAGAATACCCTAGCAACACCATAGCAACCACTCAGAACACCCTAGCAACCGCCTAGCAAGACCCTAGCAACCACCCAGAATACCCTAGCAACCGCCTAGCAACACCCTAGCAACCACCCAGAACACCCTAGCAACTGCCTAGCAACACCCTAGCAACCACCCAGAATACCCTAGCAACCGCCTAGCAACACCCTAGCAACCACTCAGAACACCCTAGCAACCGCCTAGCAACACCCTAGCAACCACCCAGAACACCCTAGCAACCGCCTAGCAACACCATAGCAACCAGCCAAAAACCCTAGCAACCGCCTAGCAACGCCCTAGCAACCACCCATAATACCCTAGCAACCACCTAGTAACACCTTAGCAACCATGCTAGCATCATGCTAGCAACATGCTAAACATGCTAGCATCATGCTAGCAATATGCTAATCATGCTAGCATCTACCTAAAACATGTTTGCAACATGCTTATTTTTGCTAGCATCATGCTAGCAACATGCTAATCATGCTAGCATGTTGGTAGCATGATGCTAACAACATGCTAATCATGCTAGCATGATGCTAACAACATGCTAATCATGCTAGCATCATGCTAGCAACATGCTAATCATGTTAGCATCATGCTAGCAACATGCTAATCATGCTAGCAACATTCTAGCAAAATGCTAATCATGCTAGCATCATGCTAGCAACATGCTAATCATCATGCTAGCAACATGCTAATCATGCTAGCAACATGCTAATCATGCTAGCAACATGCTAGAAACATGCTAATCATGCTAGCATCATGCTAGCAACATGCTAGCAAAATGCTAATCATGCTAACATCATGCTAGCAACATGCTAATCATGCTAGCAACATGCTAATAATGCTAGCATAATGCTAACAACATGCTAATCATGCTAGCATGATAATAGCAACATGCTAATCATGCTAGCATCTTGGTAAAAACTAGCTAACCGCACGCTAGCAACCGAGCGGCGAGTTTTGCCACTGCAAGCACCACTTCACATTTTCTTCTGGAAATGTACATTCTAGTTAGTGGTGCTTGCCTATGGCGAAGCAACACTATTGTTATCTCACATACTTATTATTCTTCTTATTATTATTATTCTTCTGGCCACTTTTTGACGCGCTACTCCTCCCGCAGTTTTTGTCACAGACCCATGAATGAGGTGTCAAAACGTGCGGCCTGTTCGGGAATGGTGTGCTATGACTTTTCTAAGAGATCGGGGGTACGATGTTCGCCCCAGGGGCGAAAAACGGCCCAAAAAAATCCCATAGACTTAACATTGCGAAAAACTTTGACGAGTCGTAGCTCGGAACGAGGATGTCGCAGAAACGTGAAATTTGCCACATTTGAAGAGGCTGACAGGCTCTGTAAGAACATACCACACAATGGGGTAAAAGTTGCACCCCTGAGGGGCAGGAGGGGCCCAAAGTTGCCCCATTGACTTACTATGGTGTAGGACGGCCCATGAAATGGGCCGTCCTACACCATAGAAACCGCTTTTGTATTGAACATAACTCTGGATCACAGTGTCATAGAGACAAGAGGGCGGGCTCATTTTACTCAGACAACCAATCAGTCTCTCAGGATCATTGTGAAGCTATCAAGCCACGCCCTAGCAACCATTTAGAGCTCCTTAGCAACAAGTTCCATAGACTTCCATTGAAAGAGATCAATGGGATATCTCAGGATATAAGTGTCATAGAAACATGAGGGTGGGCTCGTTTGACTCGGGCCAGCAAACAGCCAATCCTGAATCACCACAACACTTACTGGCCACGCCCTAGCAACCATTGTCGAGCACCTTAGCAACCAAAATCCAAAAAGGGATATCTTCCATTCTGAATGTCACAAAGGCGTGGGAGTTGGTTTATATCATTCATACTGACAAGCAGCCTTTGGAGTTTCATGATAGGCAGCTGCCAAGCCACTCCCTAGCAACCAAACAGAGTACCCTAGCAACCATTTTGCAAGACCTATATCTCTGCATCAAAACATCGTATAGAGATGGGGGTTGGTTTATACATTCACATTGACTTTGGAGCTTCATGATTGGCAGCTGCCAAGCCACTCCCTAGCAACCAAACAGAGTACCCTAGCAACCATTTTGCAAGACCAATATCTCTGCATCAGAACATCGTATAGAGATGGGGGTTGGGTCTTTTGACTCATGCTGGCACACAGGACTTTCAACATGCTAAACATGCTAGCTGTGAATAGCTACATGCTAATATTGATTAGCTAAGTGCTAAATCATGCCATGAACATTATAAAAACTCTATAGTAACCAAATGTGAACACTACCAACCACCTAGTAACTCCATAGCAACCATCCAGAATACCATAGCAACCACCTAAAACACCCTAGCAACCACCCAAAACACCCTAGCAACCGCCTAGCAACACCATAGCAACCACCCAGAATACCCTAGCAACCGCCTAGCAACACCCTAGCAACCACCCAGAACACCCTAGCAACCGCCTAGCAACACCCTGGCAACCACCCAGAATACCCTAGCAACCACCTAGCAACACCCTAGCAACCACCCAGAACACCCTAGCAACCACCTAGCAACACCCTAGCAACCACTCAGAACACCCTAGCAACCACCCAGAACACCCTAGCAACCGCCTAGCAACCACCCAAAACACCTTAGCAACCACCCAGAATACCCTAGCAACCGCATAGCAACAACATAGCAACCACCCAGAACCGCCTAGCAACCGCCTAGCAACCACCCAGAACACCCTAGCAACCGCCTAGCAACACCCTAGCAACCACCCAGAACACCCTAGCAACCGCCTAGCAACCACCCAGAATACCCTAGCAACCGCATAGCAACACCATAGCAACCACCCAGAACACCCTAGCAACCGCCTAGCAACGCCCTAGCAACCACCCATAATACCCTAGCAACCACCTAGTAACACCTTAGCAACCATGCTAGCAACATGCTAGCAACATGCTAAACATGCTAGCATGATGCTAGCAATATGCTAATCATGCTAGCATCTAGCTAAAACATGTTTGCAACATGCTTATTTTTGCTAGCATCATGCTAGCAACATGCTAATCATGCTAACAACATGCTAATAATGCTAGCATCATGCTAGCAACATGCTAATCATGCTAGCATCATGCTAATCATGCTAGCAACATGCTAATCATGCTAGCAACATGCTAATAATGCTAGCATAATGCAACTGAGCGGTGAGTTTTGCCACTGCAAGCACCACTTCACATTTTCTTCTGGAAATGTACATTCTAGTGTTGTGATTACTATTCACCTAGACAAAACTTCGGCACGCTACTCCTCCCGCACGTTTTCTCGTAGACCCATGAATGAGGTATCAAATCGACCGGTTCATTGAGGAGAGGTGTGCTATGTCTTTTCTAAGCGATCGGTTATACGATGTTCGTCCGGCGGGCGATAAATTAGCTGAAAAAAGTCCCATAGACTTAACATTGGCACAAAATTTGTGAAATCATATCTTTTGACCAGAATGTCATAGACACTTGGGGTTGGGCTCTTTTGACTCGGCCTATCAAGCAGCCAATAAGTAGTGATATAATAACTTCATAGCCGTGCCCTAGCAACCACTTAGAGCACCCTAGCAACCATAAAACTACATTTCCAAGGCATATTTCAGCTCCAGAAAATAGTAGAAACATGGAGTTTGCCTTTTTTGACTCAGACTATCAACTAGTCTTTAAATATCATCTTATAAACTCTATAGGCACACCATAGCAACCATATAGGGTACCCTAGTAACCATACAAACACATGAATAAGCCATATCTCAGCTCCACAATATCGTACAGACATGGTTGTTGGCTCGTATGCAATCATGTACAACAACCTAGCAACCGAGCGGCGAGTTTTGCCACTGCAAGCACCACTTCACATTTTCTTCTGGAAATGTACATTCTAGTGTTGTGATTACTATTCACCTAGACAAAACTTCGGCACGCTACTCCTCCCGCACCTTTTGTCGTAGACCCATGAGTGAGGTGTCAAATCGACCGGTTCATTGAGGAGAGGTGTGCTATGTCTTTTCTAAGCGATCGGTTGTACGATGTTCGTCCGGCGGGCGATAAATCGGCCAAAAAAAATCCCATAGACTTAACATTGGCACAAAATTTGTTATATCATATCTTTTCACAAGAAGGTCATAGAGACTTGGGGTTGGGCTCTTTTGACTCGGCCTATCAAGCAGCCACTAAGTAGTGACATAATAACTTCATATTCACGCCCTAACAACCACTTAGGGCAGCCTAGCAACCATAAAACAACATATTCAAGCCATAACTCCGCTCTAGAAAATAGAAGAAACATGGAGTTTGCCTTTTTTGACTCAGACTGTCAACTTGTCTTTGAATATCAACTCATAAACTGTATAAGCACACCATAGCAACCATATAGGGTACCCTAGTAACCATACAAACACATGAATAAGCCATATCTCAGCTCCACAGTATCGTACAGACATGGTTGTTGGCTCGTATGCAATAATGTACCACACTCTAGCAACCGAGCGGCGAGTTTTGCCACTGCAAGCACCACTTCACATTTTCTTCTGGAAATGTACATTCTAGTGTTGTGATTACTATTCACCAAGACAAAACTTCGGCACGCTACTCCTCCCGCATTTTTTGTCGTAGACCCATGAATGAGGTGTCAAATCGACCGGCTCATTGAGGAGAGGTGTGCTATGACTTTTCTAAGTGATCGGTTGTACGATGTTCGTTCAGCAGCCGATAAATCGGATGAAAAAATTCCCATAGACTTAACATTGGCACAACATTTTTGAGATCATATCTTTTGACTAGAAGGTCACAGAGACTTGGGATTGGGCTCTTTTGACTCGGCCTATCAAGCAGCCAATAAGTAGGGGCATAACAACTTCATGGCCACGCCCTAGCAACCACTTATGCCACCCTAGCAACCATAAAACAAAATTTACAAGCTATATTTCAGCTCCAGAAAATCGTAGAGACGTGGAGTTCGGCTTTTTTGACTCAGACTGTCAACTAGTCTTCTAATATCATCTAATAAACTGCATAAGCACACCATAGCAACCATATAAGGTACCCTAGTAACCATACAAACACATAAATAAGCCATATCTCAGCACCAGAACATCGTACAGACGTGTTTTTTGTCTCGTATGCAATCGTGTGCCACACTCTAGCAACCGAGCTGCGAATTTTGCCACTGCAAGCACCACTTCACATTTTCTTCTGGAAATGTACATTCTAGTATTGTGATTACTATTCACCTAGACAAAACTTCGGCACGCTACTCCTCCCGCACGTTTTGTCGTAGACCCATGAATGAGGTGTCAAATCGACCGGTTCATTGAGGAGAGGTGTGCTATGACTTTTCTAAGCGATCGGGTGTACGATGTTCGCAAAGCGGACGAAAAAGCGGCCAAAAAAGTCCCATAGACTTAACATTGGCACAAAATTTGTTATATCATATCTTTTCACCAGAAGGTCATAGAGACTTGGGGTTGGGCTCTTTTGATTCAGCCTATCCAGCAGCCAATATGTAGTGACATAATAACTTCATATTCGCGCCCTAGCAACCACTTAGGGCAGCCTAGCAACCATAAAACAACATTTTCAAGCCATATCTCAGCTCCAGAAAACAGTAGAGACATGGAGTTTGGCTTTTTTGACTCAGACTGTCAACTTGTCTTTAAATATCATCTCATAAACTGTATAAGCACTCCATAGCAACCATATAGGGTACCATAGTAACCATACAAACACATGAATAAGCCATATCTCAGCTCCACCATATCGTACAGACGTGGTTGTTGGCTCGTATGCAATCATTTAACACACCCTAGCAACCGAGCGGCGAGTTTTGCCACTGCAAGCACCACTTCACATTTTCTTCTGGAAATGTACATTCTAGTGTTGTGATTACTATTCACCTAGACAAAACTTCGGCACGCTACTCCTCCTGCACCTTTTGTCGTAGACCCATGAGTGAGGTGTCAAATCGACCGGTTCATTGAGGAGAGGTGTGCTATGTCTTTTCTAAGTGATCGGTTGTACGATGTTCGTCCGGCGGGCGATAAATCGGCCAAAAAAAGTCCCATAGACTTAACATTGGCACAAAATTTGTGAGATCATATCTTTTGACCAGAAGGTCATAGAGACTTGGGGTTGGGCACTTTTGACTCGGCCTATCAAGCAGCCAATAAGTAGTGACATAATAACTTCATATTCCTGCCCTAGCAACCACTTAGGGCAGCCTAGCAACAATAAAACAACATATTCAAGCCATATCTCAGCTCCAGAAAATAGAGGAAACATGGAGTTTGCCTTTTTTGACTCAGACTGTCAACTAGTCTTTAAATATCATCTCATAAACTCTATAAGCACACCATAGCAACCATATAGAGTACCCTAGTAACCACCTGAACACATGAATAAGCCATATCTCAGCACCAGAACATCGTACAGACATGGTTGTTGGCTCGTATGCAATAATGTGCCACACTCTAGCAACCGAGCGGCGAGTTTTGCCACTGCAAGCACCACTTCACATTTTCTTCTGGAAATGTACATTCTAGTTCTTATTCTTCTTATTCTTCTTATTCTTCTGGCCACTTTTTGACGCGCTACTCCTCCCGCAGTTTTTGTCACAGACCCATGAATGAGGTGTCAAAACGTGCGGCCTGTTCGGGAATGGTGTGCTATGACTTTTCTAAGGGATCGGGGGTACGATGTTCGCCCCAGGGGCGAAAAACCGGCCGAAAAATCCCATAGACTTAACATTGCGTCAAACTTTGACGAGTCGTAGCTCGGAACGAGGATGTCGCAGAAACGTGTAATTTACCACATTTGAAGAGGCTGACAGGCTCTGTAAGAATATACCACACAATGGGGTAAAAGTTGCACCCCTGTGGGGCAGGAGCTGCCCAAAGTTGCCCCATTGACTTACTATGGTGTAGGACGGCCCATGAAATGGGCCGTCCTACACCATAGAAACTGCTTTTATATTGAACATAACTCTGGATCACAGTGTCGTAGAGACAAGGGGGCGGGCTCATTTTACTCAGACGGCCAATCAGTCTCTCAGGATCATTGTGAAGCTATCTAGCCACGCCCTAGCAACCATTTAGAGCTCCTTAGCAACAAGTTCCATAGACTTCCATTGAAAGAGATCGAAGGGATATCTCTGGACTGAATTGTCATAGAAACATGAGGGTGGTCTCGTTTGACTCGGGGCAGCAAACAGCCAATCATGAATCACCTCAACACTTCCTAGCCACGCCCTAGCAACCATTGTCGAGCACCTTAGCAACCAAAATCCAAAGAGGAATATCGTCCATTCTGAATGTCAAAGAGGCATGGGAGTTGGTTTATATCATTCATACTGACAAGCAGCCTTTGGAGTTTCATGATTGGCAGCTGCCAAGCCACTCCCTAGCAACCAAACAGAGTACCCTAGCAACCATTTTGCAAGACCTACATCTCTCTATCAGAACATCGTAGAGAGATGGGGGTTGATTTATATCATTCATACTGACAAGCAGCCTTTGGAGTTTCATCATTGGCAGCTGCCAAGCCACTCCCTAGCAACCAAACAGAGTACCCTAGCAACCATTTTGCAAGACCTACATCTCTGCATCAGAACATCGTATAGAGATGGGGGTTGGGTCTTTTGACTCATGCTGGCACACAGGACTTTCAACATGCTAAACATGCTAGCTGTGAATAGCTACATGCTAATATTGATTAGCTAAGTGCTAAATCATGCCATGAACATTATAAAAACTCTATAGTAACCAAATGTGAACACTACCAACCACCTAATAACACCATATCAACCATTCAGAATACCATAGCAACCACCTAAAACACCCTAGCAACCACCCAAAAAACCCTAGCAACCGCCTAGCAACACCCTAGCAACCACCCAGAACACCCTAGCAACCGCCTAGCAACACCCTAGCAACCACCCAGAACACCCTAGCAACCGCCTAGCAACCACCCAAAACACCTTAGCAACCACCCAGAATACCCTAGCAACCGCATAGCAACCACCCAGAACACCCTAGCAACCGCCTAGCAACACCCTAGCAACCACCCAGAACACCCTAGCAACCGCCTAGCAACCACCCAGAACACCCTAGCAACCGCCTAGCAACCACCCAAAACACCTTAGCAACCACCCAGAATACCCTAGCAACCGCATAGCAACCACCCAGAACACCCTAGCAACCGCCTAGCAACACCCTAGCAACCACCCAGAACACCCTAGCAACCGCCTAGCAACACCCTAGCAACCAACCAGAACACCCTAGCAACCACCCAGAACACCCTAGCAACCGCCTAGCAACCACCCAAAACACCTTAGCAACCACCCAGAATACCCTAGCAACCGCATAGCAACAACATAGCAACCACCCAGAACCGCCTAGCAACCGCCTAGCAACACCCTAGCAACCACCCAGAACACCCTAGCAACCAACCAGAACACCCTAGCAACCCCCTAGCAACACCCTAGCAACCGCCTAGCAACCACCCAGAATACCCTAGCAACCGCATAGCAACACCATAGCAACCACCCAGAACACCCTAGCAACCGCCTAGCAACGCCCTAGCAACCACCCATAATACCCTAGCAACCACCTAGTAACACCTTAGCAACCATGCTAGCAACATGCTAGCAACATGCTAAACATGCTAGCATGATGCTAGCAATATGCTAATCATGCTAGCATCTAGCTAAAACATGTTTGCAACATGCTTATTTTTGCTAGCATCATGCTAGCAACATGCTAATCATGCTAGCATCATTCTAGCAACATGCTAATCATGCTAGCATGTTGGTAGCATGATGCTAACAACATGCTAATCATGCTAGCATGATGCTAGCATGATGCTAACAACATGCTAATCATGCTAGCATTATGCTAGCAACATGCTAATCATGCTAGCATCATGCTAGCAACATGCTAGCAACATGCTAATCATGCTAGCATCATGCTAATCATGCTAGCATCATGCTAGCATCATGCTAGCAACATGCTAATCATGTTAGCAAAATGCTAATAATGCTAGCATAATGCTAACAACATGTTAATCATGCTAGCATGATACTAGCAACATGCTAATCATGCTAGCATCTTGGTAAAAACTAGCTAACCGCACCCTAGCAACCGAGCGGCGAGTTTTGCCACTGCAAGCACCACTTCACATTTTCTTCTGGAAATGTACATTCTAGTTAGTGGTGCTTGCCTATGGCGAAGCAACACTATTGTTATCTCACATACTTATTATTCTTCTTCTTCTTATTATTATTATTCTTCTGGCCACTTTTTGACGCGCTACTCCTCCCGCAGTTTTTGTCACAGACCCATGAATGAGGTGTCAAAACGTGCGGCCTGTTCGGGAATGGTGTGCTATGACTTTTCTAAGAGATCGGGGGTACGATGGTCGCCCCAGGGGCGAAAAACGGCCCAAAAAAATCCCATAGACTTAACATTGCGAAAAACTTTGACGAGTCGTAGCTCGGAACGAGGATGTCGCAGAAACGTGAAATTTGCCACATTTGAAGAGGCTGACAGGCTCTGTAAGAACATACCACACAATGGGGTAAAAGTTGCACCCCTGAGGGGCAGGAGGGGCCCAAAGTTGCCCCATTGACTTACTATGGTGTAGGACGGCCCATGAAATGCATGTGTTTTTCCTACTATGGTAAATTGCATTGGGATTTTGTATTGAACATAACTCTGGATCACAGTGTCATAGAGACAAAGGGGCGGGCTCATTTTACTCAGACAGCCAATCAGTCTCTCAGGATCATTGTGAAGCTATCAAGCCACGCCCTAGCAACCATTTAGAGCTCCTTAGCAACAAGTTCCATAGACTTCCATTGAAACAGATCAAAGGGATATCTCAGGATATAAGTGTCATAGAAACATGAGGGTGGGCTCGTTTCACTCGGGCCAGCAAACAGCCAATCCTGAATCACCTCAACACTTACTGGCCACGCCCTAGCAACCATTGTCGAGCACCTTAGCAACCAAAATCCAAACAGGGATATCTTCCATTCTGAATGTCACAGAGGCATGGGAGTTGGTTTATATCATTTATACTGACAAGCAGCCTTTGGAGCTTCATGATTGGCAGCTGCCAAGCCACTCCCTAGCAACCAAACAGAGTACCCTAGCAACCATTTTGCAAGACCTATATGTCTGCTTTAAAACATCGTATAGAGATGGGGGTTGGTTTATACATTCACATTCACTTTGGAGCTTCATGATTGGCAGCTGCCAAGCCACTCCCTACCAACCAAACAGAGTACCCTAGCAACCGTTTTGCAAGACCTATATCTCTGTATCAGAACATCGTATAGAGATGGGGGTTGGCTCTTTTGACTCATGCTAGCAAACAGGACTTGCTACATCCTACACATGCTAGCAGTGAATAGCTACATGCTAACATTGATTAGCTAAGTGCTAAATCATGCCAATAAAATGCTACAAACTCAACAGTAACCATCTTTGACAACTACCAACCACCTAGTAACACCATAGCAACCACCCAGATTACCCTAGCAACACCCTAGCAACTGCCTAGCAACGCCCTAGCAACCACCAGAACACCCTAGCAACCGCCTAGCAACCACCCAGGACACCATAGCAACCACCTAGCAATGCCCTAGCAACCAACCACATTACCTTAGCAACCGCCTAGCAACGCCCTAGCAACCGCATAGCAACCCCCCAGAACACCCTAGCAACCACCTAGCAACGCCCTAGCAACCACCCAAAACACCCTAGCAACCACCTAGCAACCACCCAAAACACCCTGGCAACCACCCAGAATACCCTAGCAACCGCCTAGCAACACCATAGCAACCACCCAGAACACCCTAGCAACCGCCTGGCAACGCCCTAGCAACCACCCATAATACCCTAGCAACCACCTAGTAAAACCTTAGCAACCATGCTAGCAACATGCTAAACATGCTAGCATGATGCTAGCAATATGCTAATCATGCTAGCATCTAGCTAAAACATGTTTGCAACATGCTTATTTTTGCTAGCATCATGCTAGCAACATGCTAATCATGCTAGCATGTTGGTAGCAACATGCTAATCATGCCAGCATCATGCTAGCAACATGCTAACAACATGCTAATCATGCTAGCATCATGCTAGCAACATGCTAGCAATATGCTAATCATGCTAGCATGATGCTAGCAACATGCTAATCATGCTAGCAACATGCTAATAATGCTAGCATAATGCTAACAACATGCTAATCATGCTAGCATGATACTAGCAACATGCTAATCATGCTAGCATCTTGGTAAAAACTAGGTCACCGCACCCTAGCAACCGAGCGGCGAGTTTTGCCACTGCAAGCACCACTTCACATTTTCTTCTGGAAATGTACATTCTAGTGTTGTGATTACTATTCACCTAGACAAAACTTCGGCACGCTACTCCTCCCGCACCTTTTGTCGTAGACCCATGAATGATGTGTCAAATCGACCGGTTCATTGAGGAGAGGTGTGCTATGACTTTTCTAAGCGATCGGTTTTACGATGTTCGTCCGGCGGGCGATAAATTATCCGAAAAAAGTCCCATAGACTTAACATTGGCACAAAATTTGTTATATCATATCTTTTGACCAGAACGTCATAGAGACTTGGGGTTGGGCTCTTTTGACTCGACCTATCAAGCAGCCAATAAGTAGAGACATAATAACTTCATATTCGTGCCCTAGCAACCACTTAGGGCAGCCTAGCAACCTTAAAACAACATATTCAAGCCATATCTCAGCTCCAGAAAATAGAAGAAACATGGAGTTTGCCTTTTTTGACTCAGACTGTCAACTAGTCTTTAAATATCCCCTCATAAACTGTATAAGTACACCATAGCAACCATATAGGGTACCCAAGTAACCATACAAACACATGAATAAGCCATATCTCAGCACTTGAACATCGTACAGACATGGTTGTTGGCTGGTATGCAATCATTTACCACACCCTAGCAACCGAGCGGCGAGTTTTGCCACTGCAAGCACCACTTCACATTTTCTTCTGGAAATGTACATTCTAGTTAGTGGTGCTTGCCTATGGCGAAGCAACACTATTGTTATCTCACATACTTATTATTCTTATTCTTCTTATTCTTCTGGCCACTTTTTGACGCGCTACTCCTCCCGCAGTTTTTGTCACAGACCCATGAATGAGGTGTCAAAACGTGCGGCCTGTTCGGGAATGGTGTGCTATGACTTTTCTAAGAGATCGGGGGTACGATGGTCGCCCCAGGGGCGAAAAACGGCCCAAAAAAATCCCATAGACTTAACATTGCGAAAAACTTTGACGAGTCGTAGCTCGGAACGAGGATGTCGCAGAAATGTGTAATTTACCACATTTGAAGAGGCTGACAGGCTCTGTAAGAACATACCACACAATGGGGTAAAAGTTGCACCCCTGGGGTGCAGGAGCTGCCCAAAGTTTCCCCATTGACTTACTATGGTGTAGGACGGCCCATGAAATGGGCCGTCCTACACCATAGAAACCGCTTTTATATTGAACATAACTCTGGATCACAGTGTCATAGAGACAAGGGGGCGGGCTCATTTTACTCAGACAACCAATCAGTCTCTCAGGATCATTGTGAAGCTATCAAGCCACGCCCTAGCAACCATTTAGAGCACCTTAGCAACAACTCCCATAGACTTCCATTGAAAGAGATCGAAGGGATATCTCTGGACTGAATTGTCATAGAAACATGAGGGTGGTCTCGTTTGACTCGGGCCAGCAAACAGCCAATCATGAATCACCTCAACACTTGCTAGCCACGCCCTAGCAACCATTGTCGAGCACCTTAGCAACCAAAATATAAAGAGGAATATCGTCCATTCTGAATGTCACAGAGGCATGGGAGTTGGTTTATATCTTTCATAGTGACAAGCAGCCTTTGGAGTTTCATGATTGGCAGCTGCCAAGCCACTCCCTAGCAACCAAACAGAGTACCCTAGCAACCATTTTGCAAAACCAATATCTCTGCATCAGAACATCGTATAGAGATGGGGGTTGGTTTATACATTCACATTGACTTTGGAGCTTCATGATTGGCAGCTGCCAAGCCACTCCCTAGCAACCAAACAGAGTACCCTAGCAACCGTTTTGCAAGACCAATATCTCTGCATCAGAACATCGTATAGAGATGGGGGTTGGCTCTTTTGACTCATGCTAGCAAACAGGACTTGCTACATGCTACACATGCTAGCAGTGAATAGCTACATGCTAATATTGATTAGCTAAGTGCTAAATCATGCCAATAAAATGCTACAAACTCAACAGTAACCATCTTTGACAACTACCAACCACCTAGTAACACCATAGCAACCACCCAAATTACCCTAGCAACACCCTAGCAACCACCCAGAACACCCTAGCAACTGCCTAGCAACGCCCTAGCAACCACCCAGAACACCCTAGCAACCGCCTAGCAACCACCCAGGATACCCTAGCAACCACCTAGCAACGCCCTAGCAACAACCCAGATTACCCTAGCAACCGCCTAGCAACGCCCTAGCAACCGCCTAGCAACCACCCAGAACACCCTAGCAACTGCCTAGCAACCACCCAGAACACCCTAGCAACCGCCTAGCAACCGCCCAGGATACCCTAGCAACTGCCTAGCAACGCCCTAGCAACCACCCTCGAACACCATAGCAACGGCCTAGCAACACCCTAGCAACCACTCAGAACACCCTAGCAACCACCTAGCAACACCCTAGGAACCACTCAGAACACCCTAGCAACCACCTAGCAACACCCTAGCAACCACCCAGAACACCCTAGCAACCACCTAGCAACACCCTAGCAACCACCCAGAATACCCTAGCAACAACCTAGCAACACCCTAGCAACCACTCAGAACACCCTAGCAACCACCTAGCAACACCCTAGCAACCACCCAGAACACCCTAGCAACCGCCTAGCAACACCCTAGCAACCACCCAAAACATCCTAGCAACCACCTAGCAACACCCTAGCAACACCCTAGCAACCACCCAGAACACCCTAGAAACCGCCTAGCAACCACCCAAAACACCTTAGCAACCACCCAGAATACCCTAGCAACCGCATAGCAACACCATAGCAACCACCCAGAACACCCTAGCAACTGCCTTGCATCATCATAGCAAACTCCAAGAACACCCTAGCAACCGAGCGGCGAGTTTTGCCACTGCAAGCACCACTTCACATTTTCTTCTGGAAATGTACATTCTAGTATTGTGATTACTATTCACCTAGACAAAACTTCGGCACGCTACTCCTCCCGCACCTTTTCTCGTAGACCCATGAATGAGGTATCAAATCGACCGGTTCATTGAGGAGAGGTGTGCTATGTCTTTTCTAAGCGATCGGCTGTACGATGTTCGTCCGGCGGACGAAAAATTAGCCGAAAAAAGTCCCATAGACTTAACATTGGCACAAAATTTGAGAGATCATATCTTTTGACCAGAAGGTCATAGAGACTTGGGGTTGGGCTCTTTTGACTCGCCCTATCAAGCGGCCAATAAGTAGTGACATAATAACTTCATATTCGCGCCCTAGCAACCACTTAGGGCAGCCTAGCAACCATAAAACAACATATTCAAGCCATATCTCAGCTCCAGAAAATAGAAGAAACATGGAGTTTGCCTTTTTTGACTCAGACTTTCAACTAGTCTTTAAATATCATCTTATAAACTGTATAAGCACACCATAGCAACCATATAGGGTACCCTAGTAACCATACAAACACATGTATAAGCCATATCTCAGCTCCACAATATCGTACAGACATGGTTGTTGGCTCGTATGCAATCATGTACAACAACCTAGCAACCGAGCGGCGAGTTTTGCCACTGCAAGCACCACTTCACATTTTCTTCTGGAAATGTACATTCTAGTTAGTGGTGCTTGCCTATGGCAAAGCAACACTAGTGTTATTGTGCATACTTATTATTCTTATTCTTATTCTTATTATTCTTCTGGCCACTTTTTGACGCGCTACTCCTCCCGCAGTTTTTGTCACAGACCCACGAATGAGGCGTCAAAACGTGCGGCCTGTTCGGGAATGGTGTGCTATGACTTTTATAAGGGATCGGGGGTACGATGTTCGCCCCAGGGGCGAAAAACCGGCCGAAAAATCCCATAGACTTAACATTGCGTCAAACTTTGACGAGTCGTAGCTCGGAACGAGGATGTCGCAGAAACGTGTAATTTACCACATTTGAAGAGGCTGACAGGCTCTGTAAGAACATACCACACAATGGGGTAAAAGTTGCACCCCTGGGGTGCAGGAGCTGCCCAAAGTTTCCCCATTGACTTACTATGGTGTAGGACGGCCCATGAAATGGGCCGTCCTACACCATAGAAACCGCTTTTATATTGAACATAACTCTGGATCACAGTGTCGTAGAGACAAAGGGGCGGGCTCATTTTACTCAGACAACCAATCAGTCTCTCAGGATCATTGTGAAGCTGTCAAGCCACGCCCTAGCAACCATTTAGAGCTCCTTAGCAACAAGTTCCATAGACTTCCATTGAAACAGATCAAAGGGATATCTCAGGATATAAGAGTCATAGAAACGTGAGGGTGGGCTCGTTTCACTCGGGGCAGTAAACAGCCAATCCTGAATCACCTCAACACATCCTAACCCCTCCCTAGCAACCATTGTCAAGCACCTTAGCAACCAAAATCCAATGAGGAATATCTTCCATTCTGAATGTCACAAAGGCGTGGGAGTTGGTTTATATCATTCATACTGACAAGCAGCCTTTGGAGTTTCATGATTGGCAGCTGCCAAGCCACTCCCTAGCAACCAAACAGAGTACCCTAGCAACCATTTTGCAAGACCTACATCTCTATATCAGAACATCGTATAGAGATGGGGGTTGGTTTATATAATTCATACTGACAAGCAGCCTTTGGAGTTTCATCATTGGCAGCTGCCAAGCCACTCCCTAGCAACCAAACAGAGTACCCTAGCAACCATTTTGCAAGACCTACTTCTCTGCATCAGAACATCGTATAGAGATGGGGTTTGGGTCTTTTGACTCATGCTAGCACACAGGACTTTCAACATGCTAAACATGCTAGCTGTGAATAGCTACATGCTAATATTGATTAGCTAAGTGCTAAATCATGCCATGAACATTATAAAAACTCTATAGTAACCAAATGTGAACACTACCAACCACCTAGTAACACCATAGCAACCATCCAGAATACCATAGCAACCACCTAAAACACCCTAGCAACCACTCAGAACACCCTAGCAACCGCCTAGCAACACCCTAGCAACCACCCAGAACGCCCTAGCAACCGCCTAGCAACACCCTAGCAACCACCCAGAAGACCCTAGCAACCGCCTAGCAACACCCTAGCAACCACCCAGAATACCCTAGCAACCACCTAGCAACACCCTAGCAACCCCCTAGCAACACCCTAGCAACCACCCAGAACACCCTAGAAACCGCCTAGCAACCACCTAAAACACCTTAGCAACCACCCAGAACACCCTAGCAACCGCCTAGCAACACCCTAGCAACCACCCAAAACACCCTAGCAACCCCTAGCAACACCCTAGCAACCACCCAGAACACCCTAGCAACCGCCTAGCAACCACCCAAAACACCTTAGCAACCACCCAGAATACCCTAGCAACCGCATAGCAACAACATAGCAACCACCCAGAACCGCCTAGCAACCGCCTAGCAACACCCTAGCAACCACCCAGAACACCCTAGCAACCGCCTAGCAACACCCTAGCAACCAACCAGAACACCCTAGCAACCCCCTAGCAACACCCTAGCAACCACCCAGAACACCCTCGCAACCGCCTAGCAACCACCCAGAATACCCTAGCAACCGCATAGCAAGACCATAGCAACCACCCAGAACACCCTAGCAACCGCCTAGCAACGCCCTAGCAACCACCCATAATACCCTAGCAACCACCTAGTAACACCTTAGCAACCATGCTAGCAACATGCTAGCAACATGCTAAACATGCTAGCATGATGCTAGCAATATGCTAATCATGCTAGCATCTAGCTAAAACATGTTTGCAACATGCTTATTTTTGCTAGCATCATGCTAGCAACATGCTAATCATGCTAGCATCATGCTAGCAACATGCTAATCATGCTAGCATTTTGGTAGCATGATGCTAACAACATGCTAATCATGCTAGCATGATGCTAGCATGATGCTAACAACATGCTAATCATGCTAGCATTATGCTAGCAACAGGCTAATCATGCTAGCATCATGCTAGCAACATGCTAGCAACATGCTAATCATGCTAGCATCATGCTAATCATGCTAGCATCATGCTAGCATCATGCTAGCAACATGCTAATCATGCTAGCAAAATGCTAATAATGCTAGCATAATGCTAACAACATGCTAATCATGCTAGCATGATACTAGCAACATGCTAATCATGCTAGCATCTTGGTAAAAACTAGCTAACCGCACCCTAGCAACCGAGCGGCGAGTTTTGCCACTGCAAGCACCACTTCACATTTTCTTCCGGAAATGTACATTCTAGTGTTGTGATTACTATTCACCTAGATAAAACTTTGGCACGCTACTCCTCCCGCACGTTTTTTCGTAGACCCATGAATGAGGTGTCAAATCGATCGGTTCATTGAGGAGAGGTGTGCTATGTCTTTTCTAAGCAATCGTTTGTACGATGTTCGTCCGGCGGGCGATAAATTAGCTGAAAAAAGTCCCATAGACTTAACATTGGCACAAAATTTGTTATATCATATCTTTTGACCAGAAGGTCATAGAGACTTGGGGTTGGGCTCTTTTGACTCGGCCTATCAAGCAGCCAATAAGTAGTGACATAATAACTTCATATTCGTGCCCTAGCAACCACTTAGGGCAGCCTAGTAACCATAAAACAACATATTCAAGCCATATCTCCGCTCTAGAAAATAGTAGAAACATGGAGTTTGCCTTTTTTGACTCAGACTGTCAACTGCTCTTTAAATATCATCTTATAAACTGTATAAGCACACCATAGCAACCATATAGGGTACCCTAGTAACCATACAAACACATGAATAAGCCATATCTCAGCTCCACAAAATCGTACAGACATGGTTGTTGGCTCGTATGCAATCATGTACAACAACCTAGCAACCGAGCGGCGAGTTTTGCCACTGCAAGCACCACTTCACATTTTCTTCTGGAAATGTACATTCTAGTATTGTGATTACTATTCACCCAGATAAAACTTCGGCACGCTACTCCTCCCGCACGTTTTGTCGTAGACCCATGAATGAGGTGTCAAATCGACCGGTTCATTGAGGAGAGGTGTGCTATGTCTTTTCTAAGCGATCGGTTGTACGATGTTCGTTTGGCGGGCGATAAATCGGCCGAAAAAAGTCCCATAGACTTAACATTGGCACAACATTTGTTATATCACATCTTTTCACCAGAAGGTCATAGAGACTTGGGGTTAGGCTCTTTTAACTCGGCCTATCAAGCAGCCAATAAGTAGTGACGTAATAACTTCATATTCGCGCCCTAGCAACCACTTAGGGCACCCTAGCAACCATAAAACTACATTTACAAGCCATATTTTAGCTCCAGAATATAGAAGAAACATGGAGTTTGGCTTTTTTGACTCAGACTGTCAACTAGTCTTTAAATATCATCTCATAAACTGTATAAGCACACCATAGCAACCATATAGGGTACCCTAGTAACCATACAAACACATGAATAAGCCATATCTCAGCTCCACAATATCGTACAGACATGGTTGTTGGCTCGTATGCAATCATGTACAACACTCTAGCAACCGAGCGGTGAGTTTTGCCACTGCAAGCACCACTTCACATTTTCTTCTGGAAATGTACATTCTAGTTTTTATTATTATTATTCTGGACAAAGTTTGACGCGCTACTCCTCCCGCAGTTTTTGTCACAGACCCATGAATGAGGTGTCAAAACGTGCGGCCTGTTCGGGAATGGTGTGCTATGACTTTTATAAGGGATCGGGGGTACGATGTTCGCCCCAGGGGCGAAAAACCGGCCGAAAAATCCCATAGACTTAACATTGCGTCAAACTTTGACGAGTCGTAGCTCGGAACGAGGATGTCGCAGAAACGTGTAATTTACCACATTTGAAGAGGCTGACAGGCTCTGTAAGAATATACCACACAATGGGGTAAAAGTTGCACCCCTGTGGGGCAGGAGCTGCCCAAATTTGCCCCATTGACTTACTATGGTGTAGGACGGCCCATGAAATGGGCCGTCCTACACCATAGAAACCGCTTTTATATTGAACATAACTCTGGATCACAGTGTCGTAGAGACAAAGGGGCGGGCTCATTTTACTCAGATGACCAATCAGTCTCTCAGGATCATTGTTAAGCTTTTAAGCCACGCCCTAGCAACCATTTAGAGCACCTTAGCAACAAGTTCCATAGACTTCCATTGAAAGAGATGGAAGGGATATCTCCGGATAGAAGTGTCATAGAAACACGAGGGTGGTCTCGTTTGACTCGGGGTAGCAAACAGCCAATCATGAATGACCTCAACACTTCCTAGCCACGCCCTAGCAACCATTGTCGAGCACCTTAGCAACCAAAATCCAAAGAGGGATATCTTCCATTCTGAATGTCACAGAGGCATGGGAGTTGGTTTATATCATTTATACTGACAAGCAGCCTTTGGAGTTTCATGATTGGCAGCTGCCAAGCCACTCCCTAGCAACCAAACATAGTACCCAAGCAACCATTTTGTAACAGCTATATCTCAGCATCAGAACATTGTATCGCGATGGGGGTTGGTTTATATCATTCATACTGACAAGCAGCCTTTGGAGTTTCATGATTGGCAGCTGCCAAGCCACTCCCTAGCAACCAAACAGAGTACCCTAGCAACCATTTTGTAACAGCTATATCTCAGCATCAGAACATTGTATCGCGATGGGGGTTGGGTCTTTTGACTCATGTTAACACACAGGACTTTCAACATGCTAAACATGCTAGCTGTGAATAGCTACATGCTAATATCGATTAGTTAAGTGCTAAATGATGCTAGCAACATGCTAATCTTGCTAGTATCTGGCTACAAACATGCTAGCAAACATGCTAATCATGCTAGCATGATGCTAGCAACATGCTAATCATGCTAACATGATGCTAGCAACATGCTAATCATGCTAGCATGATGCTAGCAACATGCTAATAATGCTAGCATGATGCTAGCAACATGCTAATCATGCTAGCATGATGCTAGCAACATGCTAATCATGCTAACATGATGCTAGCAACATGCTAATCATGCTAGCATCTAACTACAAACATGCTAACAAACATGCTAATCATGCTAGCATGATGCTAGCAACATGCTAATCATGCTAGCATGATGCTAGCAACATGCTAATCATGCTAGCATGATGCTAGCAACATGCTAATCATGCTAGCATGATGCTAGCAACATGCTAATCATGCTAGCATGATGCTAGAAACATGCTTATCATGCTAGCATGATGCTAGCAACATGCTAATCATGCTAGCATGATGCTAGAAACATGCTAATCATGCTAGCATGATGCTAGCAACATGCTAATCATGCTAGCATCTAGCTACAAACATGCTAATCATGCTAGCATGATGCTAGCAACATGCTAATCATGCTAGCATGATGCTAGCAACATGCTAATCATGCTAGCATGATGCTAGAAACATGCTAATCATGCTAGCATGATGCTAGAAACATGCTAATCATGCTAACATTATGCTAGCAACATGCCAATCATGCTAGCATGATGCTAGCAACATGCTAATCATGCTAGCATGATGCTAGAAACATGCTAATAATGCTAGCATGATGCTAGCAACATGCTAATCATGCTAGCATAATGCTAGCAACATGCTAATCATGCTAGCATGATGCTAGCAACATGCTAATCATGCTAGCATGATGCTAGCAACATGCTAATCATGCTAGCATCTAGTATTGTGATTACTATTCACCAAGACAAAACTTCGGCACGCTACTCCTCCCGCATTTTTTGTCGTAGACCCATGAATGAGGTGTCAAATCGACCGGCTCATTGAGGAGAGGTGTGCTATGACTTTTCTAAGTGATCGGTTGTACCATGTTCGTTCAGCAGCCGATAAATCGGACGAAAAAATTCCCATAGACTTAACATTGGGACAACATTTGTGAGATCATATCTTTTGACTAGAAGGTCACAGAGACTTGGGGTTGGGCTCTTTTGACTCGGCCTATCAAGCAGCCAATAAGTAGTGACATAATAACTTCATATTCCCGCCCTAGCAACCACTTATGCCACCCTAGCAACTATAAAACAACATATTCAAGCCATATCTCAGCTCCAGAAAATAGAGGAAACATGGAGTTTGCCTTTTTTGACTCAGACAGTCAACTAGTCTTTAAATATCATCTCATAAACTCTATAAGCACACCATAGCAACCATATAGGGAACCCTAGTAACCATACAAACACATGAATAAGCCATATCTCAGCACCACAATATCGTACAGACATGGCTCTTTGCTCGTATGCAATCATTTACCACACCGTAGCAACCGAGCAGCGAGTTTTGCCACTGCAAGCACCACTTCACATTTTCTTCTGGAAATGTACATTCTAGTTCTTCTTATTATTATTCTTCTGGCCACTTTTTGACGCGCTACTCCTCCCGCAGTTTTTGTCACAGACCCATGAATGAGGTGTCAAAACGTGCGGCCTGTTCGGGAATGGTGTGCTATGACTTTTCTAAGAGATCGGGGGTACGATGGTCGCCCCAGGGGCGAAAAACGGCCCAAAAAAATCCCATAGACTTAACATTGCGAAAAACTTTGACGAGTCATAGCTCAGAGTGTGAATTTCGCAGAAACGTGAAATTTGCCACATTTGAAGAGGCTGACAGACTCTGTAAGAACATACCACACAATGGGGTAAAAGTTGCACCCCTGGGGGGCAGGAGCTGCCCAAAGTTTCCCCATTGACTTACTATGGTGTAGGACGGCCCATGAAATGGGCCGTCCTACACCATAGAAACCGCTTTTATATTGAACATAACTCTGGATCACAGTGTCATAGAGACAAGGGGGCGGGCTCATTTTACTCAGACAACCAATCAGTCTCTCAGGATCATTGTGAAGCTATCAAGCCACGCCCTAGCAACCATTTAGAGCACCTTAGCAACAACTCCCATAGACTTCCATTGAAAGAGATCGAAGGGATATCTCTGGACTGAATTGTCATAGAAACATGAGGGTGGTCTCGTTTGACTCGGGGCAGCAAACAGCCAATCATGAATCACCTCAACACTTCCTAGCCACGCCCTAGCAACCATTGTCGAGCACCTTAGCAACCAAAATCCAATGAGGGATATCTTCCATTCTGAATGTCACAAAGGCGTGGGAGTTGGTTTATATCATTCATAGTGACAAGAAGCCTTTGGAGTTTCATGATTGGCAACTGCCAAGCCACTCCCTAGCAACCAAACAGAGTACCCTAGCAACCATTTTGCAAGACCAATATCTCTGCATCAGAACATCGTATAGAGATGGGGGTTGGTTTATACATTCACATTGACTTTGGAGCTTCATGATTGGCAGCTGCCAAGCCACTCCCTAGCAACCAAACAGAGTACCCTAGCAACCGTTTTGCAAGACCAATATCTCTGCATCAGAACATCGTATAGAGATGGGGGTTGGGTCTTTTGACTCATGCTAGCAAACAGGACTTGCTACATGCTACACATACTAGCAGTGAATAGCTACATGCTAATATTGATTAGCTAAGTGCTAAATCATGCCAATAAAATGCTACAAACTCAACAGTAACCATCTTTGACAACTACCAACCACCTAGTAACACCATAGCAACCACCCAAATTACCCTAGCAACACCCTAGCAACCACCCAGAACACCCTAGCAACTGCCTAGCAACGCCCTAGCAACCACCCAGAACACCCTAGCAACCGCCTAGCAACACCCTAGCAACCACCCAGAACACCCTAGCAACCGCCTAGCAACCACTCAAAACACCCTAGCAACCACCTAGCAACACCCTAGCAACCACCCAGAACACCCTAGCAACCACCCAGAACACCCTAGCAACGCCCTAGCAACCACCCAGAACACCCTAGCAACCGCCTAGCAACACCCTAGCAACCACCCAGAACACCCTAGCAACCGCCTAGCAACCACTCAAAACACCCTAGCAACCGCCTAGCAACACCATAGCAACCACCCAGAATACCCTAGCAACCGCCTAGCAACCGCACAGAACACCCTAGCAACCACCTAGCAACACCCTAGCAACCACCCAGAATACCCTAGCAACCACCTAGCAACACCCTAGCAACCACTCAGAACACCCTAGCAACCGCCTAGCAACACCCTAGCAACCACCCAGAACACCCTAGCAACCGCCTAGCAACACCCTAGCAACCACCCAGAATACCCTAGCAACCACCCAGAATACCCTAGCAACCACCCAGAACACCCTAGCAACCACTCAGAACACCCTAGCAACCACCTAGCAACACCCTAGCAACCACCCAGAACACCCTAGCAACCGCCTAGCAACACCCTAGCAACCACCCAGAATACCCTAGCAACCACCTAGCAACACCCTAGCAACCACTCAGAACACCCTAGCAACCACCTAGCAACCACCCAGAACACCCTAGCAACTGCCTTGCATCATCATAGCAAACTCCAACAACACCCTAGCAACCGAGCGGCGAGTTTTGCCACTGCAAGCACCACTTCACATTTTCTTCTGGTTATTATTATTCTTCTGGCCACTTTTTGACGCGCTACTCCTCCCGCAGTTTTTGTCACAGACCCATGAATGAGGTGTCAAAACGTGCGGCCTGTTCGGGAATGGTGTGCTATGACTTTTCTAAGAGATCGGGGGTACGATGGTCGCCCCAGGGGCGAAAAACGGCCCAAAAAAATCCCATAGACTTAACATTGCGAAAAACTTTGATGACTCGTATCTCGGAACGAGGATGTCGCAGAAACGTGAAATTTGCCACATTTGAAGAGGCTGACAGGCTCTGTAAGAACATACCACACAATGGGGTAAAAGTTGCACCCCTGAGGGGCAGGAGGGGCCCAAAGTTGCCCCATTGACTTACTATGGTGTAGGACGGCCCATGAAATGGGCCGTCCTACACCATAGAAACCGCTTTTGTATTGAACATAACTCTGGATCACAGTGTCATAGAGACAAGAGGGCAGGCTCATTTTACTCAGACAACCAATCAGTCTCTCAGGATCATTGTGAAGCTATCAAGCCACGCCCTAGCAACCATTTAGAGCTCCTTAGCAACAAGTTCCATAGACTTCCATTGAAAGAGATCAAAGGGATATCTCAGGATATAAGTGTCATAGAAACATGAGGGTGGGCTCGTTTGACTCGGGCCAGCAAACAGCCAATCCTGAATCACCTCAACACTTACTGGCCACGCCCTAGCAACCATTGTCGAGCACCTTAGCAACCAAAATCCAAAAAGGGATATCTTCCATTCTGAATGTCACAAAGGCGTGGGAGTTGGTTTATATCATTCATACTGACAAGCAGCCTTTGGAGTTTCATGATAGGCAGCTGCCAAGCCACTCCCTAGCAACCAAACAGAGTACCCTAGCAACCATTTTGCAAGACCTATATCTCTGCATCAAAACATCGTATAGAGATGGGGGTTGGTTTATACATTCACATTGACTTTGGAGCTTCATGATTGGCAGCTGCCAAGCCACTCCCTAGCAACCAAACAGAGTACCCTAGCAACCATTTTGCAAGACCAATATCTCTGCATCAGAACATCGTATAGAGATGGGGGTTGGGTCTTTTGACTCATGCTGGCACACAGGAATTTCAACATGCTAAACAGGCTAGCTGTGAATAGCTACATGCTAATATTGATTAGCTAAGTGCTAAATCATGCCATGAACATTATAAAAACTCTATAGTAACCAAATGTGAACACTACCAACCACCTAGTAACACCATAGCAACCATCCAGAATACCATAGCAACCACCTAAAACACCCTAGCAACCACCCAAAACACCCTAGCAACAGCCTAGCAACACCATAGCAACCACCCAGAATACCCTAGCAACCGCCTAGCAACACCCTAGCAACCACCCAGAACACCCTAGCAACCGCCTGGCAACCACCCAGACTACCCTAGCAACACCCTAGCAACCACCCAGAATACCCTAGCAACCACCTAGCAACACCCTAGCAACCACTCAGAACACCCTAGCAACCACCCAGAACACCCTAGCAACCGCCTAGCAACCACCTAAAACACCTTAGCAACCACCCAGAATACCCTAGCAACCGCATAGCAACAACATAGCAACCACCCAGAACCGCCTAGCAACCGCCTAGCAACACCCTAGCAACCACCCAGAACACCCTAGCAACCGCCTAGCAACACCCTAGCAACCAACCAGAACACCCTAGCAACCCCCTAGCAACACCCTAGCAACCACCCAGAACACCCTAGCAACCGCCTAGCAACCACCCAGAATACCCTAGCAACCGCATAGCAACACCATAGCAACCACCCAGAACACCCTAGCAACCGCCTAGCAACGCCCTAGCAACCACCCATAATACCCTAGCAACCACCTAGTAACACCTTAGCAACCATGCTAGCAACATGCTAGCAAAATGCTAAACATGCTAGCATGATGCTAGCAATATGCTAATCATGCTAGCATCTAGCTAAAACATGTTTGCAACATGCTTATTTTTGCTAGCATCATGCTAGCAACATGCTAATCATGCTAGCATCATGCTAGCAACATGCTAATCATGCTAGCATGTTGGTAGCATGATGCTAACAACATGCTAATCATGCTAGCATGATGCTAGCATGATGCTAACAACATGCTAATCATGCTAGCATTATGCTAGCAACATGCTAATCATGCTAGCATCATGCTAGCAACATGCTAGCAACATGCTAATCATGCTAGCATCATGCTAGCATCATGCTAGCAACATGCTAATCATGCTAGCAAAATGCTAATAATGCTAGCATAATGCTAACAACATGCTAATCATGCTAGCATGATACTAGCAACATGCTAATCATGCTAGCATCTTGGTAAAAACTAGCTAACCGCACCCTAGCAACCGAGCGGCGAGTTTTGCCACTGCAAGCACCACTTCACATTTTCTTCTGGAAATGTACATTCTAGTTAGTGGTGCTTGCCTATGGCGAAGCAACACTATTGTTATCTCACATACTTATTATTCTTCTTCTTCTTCTTCTTCTTATTATTATTCTTCTGGCCACTTTTTGACGCGCTACTCCTCCCGCAGTTTTTGTCACAGACCCATGAATGAGGTGTCAAAACGTGCGGCCTGTTCGGGAATGGTGTGCTATGACTTTTCTAAGAGATCGGGGGTACGATGGTCGCCCCAGGGGCGAAAAACGGCCCAAAAAAATCCCATAGACTTAACATTGCGAAAAACTTTGACGAGTCGTAGCTCGGAACGAGGATGTCGCAGAAACGTGAAATTTGCCACATTTGAAGAGGCTGACAGGCTCTGTAAGAACATACCACACAATGGGGTAAAAGTTGCACCCCTGGGGTGCAGGAGCTGCCCAAAGTTTCCCCATTGACTTACTATGGTGTAGGACGGCCCATGAAATGGGCCGTCCTACACCATAGAAACCGCTTTTATATTGAACATAACTCTGGATCACAGTGTCATAGAGACAAGGGGGCGGGCTCATTTTACTCAGACAACCAATCAGTCTCTCAGGATCATTGTGAAGCTATCAAGCCACGCCCTAGCAACCATTTAGAGCACCTTAGCAACAACTCCCATAGACTTCCATTGAAAGAGATCGAAGGGATATCTCTGGACTGAATTGTCATAGAAACATGAGGGTGGTCTCGTTTGACTCGGGCCAGCAAACAGCCAATCATGAATCACCTCAACACTTGCTAGCCACGCCCTAGCAACCATTGTCGAGCACCTTAGCAACCAAAATCCAAAGAGGAATATCGTCCATTCTGAATGTCACAGAGGCATGGGAGTTGGTTTATATCTTTCATAGTGACAAGCAGCCTTTGGAGTTTCATGATTGGCAGCTGCCAAGCCACTCCCTAGCAACCAAACAGAGTACCCTAGCAACCATTTTGCAAAACCAATATCTCTGCATCAGAACATCGTATAGAGATGGGGGTTGGTTTATACATTCACATTGACTTTGGAGCTTCATGATTGGCAGCTGCCAAGCCACTCCCTAGCAACCAAACAGAGTACCCTAGCAACCATTTTGCAAGACCTACATCTCTGCATCAGAACATCGTATAGAGATGGGGGTTGGGTCTTTTGACTCATGCTAGCAAACAGGACTTGCTACATGCTACACATGCTAGCAGTGAATAGCTACATGCTAATATCGATTAGCTAAGTGCTAAATCATGCCAATAAAATGCTACAAACTCAACAGTAACCATCTTTGACAACTACCAACCACCTAGTAACACCATAGCAACCACCCAAATTACTCTAGCAACACCCTAGCAACCACCCAGAACACCCTAGCAACTGCCTAGCAACGCCCTAGCAACCACCCAGAACACCCTAGCAACCGCCTAGCAACCACCCAGGATACCCTAGCAACCGCCTAGCAACGCCCTAGCAACAACCCAGATTACCCTAGCAACCGCCTAGCAACGCCCTAGCAACCGCCTAGCAACCACCCAAAACACCCTAGCAACTGCCTAGCAACCACCCAGAACACCCTAGCAACCGCCTAGCAACCGCCCAGGATACCCTAGCAACTGCCTAGCAACGCCCTAGCAACCACCCTCGAACACCATAGCAACGGCCTAGCAACACCCTAGCAACCACTCAGAACACCCTAGCAACCACCTAGCAACACCCTAGCAACCACTCAGAACACCCTAGCAACCACCTAGCAACACCCTAGCAACCACCCAGAACACCCTAGCAACCACCTAGCAACACCCTAGCAACCACCCAGAACACCCTAGCAACCACCTAGCAACACCCTAGCAACCACTCAGAACACCCCAGCAACCACCTAGCAACACCCTAGCAACCACCCAGAACACCCTAGCAACCGCCTAGCAACACCCTAGCAACCACCCAGAACACCCTAGCAACCGCCTAGCAACACCCTAGCAACCACCCAAAACACCCTAGCAACCACCTAGCAACAAACTAGCAACACCCTAGCAACCACCCAGAACACCCTAGAAACCGCCTAGCAACCACCCAAAACACCTTAGCAACCACCCAGAATACCCTAGCAACCGCATAGCAACACCATAGCAACCACCCAGAACACCCTAGCAACTGCCTTGCATCATCATAGCAAACTCCAAGAACACCCTAGCAACCGAGCGGCGAGTTTTGCCACTGCAAGCACCACTTCACATTTTCTTCTGGAAATGTACATTCTAGTTAGTGGTGCTTGCCTATGGCGAAGCAACACTATTGTTATCTCACATACTTATTATTCTTATTCTTCTTATTCTTATTCTTCTGGCCACTTTTTGACGCGCTACTCCTCCCGCAGTTTTTGTCACAGACCCATGAATGAGGTGTCAAAACGTGCGGCCTGTTCGGGAATGGTGTGCTATGACTTTTCTAAGAGATCGGGGGTACGATGTTCGCCCCAGGGGCGAAAAACGGCCCAAAAAAATCCCATAGACTTAACATTGCGAAAAACTTTGACGAGTCGTAGCTCGGAACGAGGATGTCGCAGAAACGTGAAATTTGCCACATTTGAAGAGGCTGACAGACTCTGTAAGAACATACCACACAATGGGGTAAAAGTTGCACCCCTGGGGGGCAGGAGCTGCCCAAAGTTGCCCCATTGACTTACTATGGTGTAGGACGGCCCATGAAATGCATGCGTTTCTCCTACTATGGTAAATTACATAGGGATTTTGTATTGAACATAGCTGTGGGTCACAGTGTCATAGAGACAAGGGGGCGGACTCATTTTACTCAGACAACCAATCAGTCTCTCAGGATCATTGTGAAGCTATCAAGCCACGCCCTAGCAACCATTTAGAGCACCTTAGCAACAACTCCCATAGACTTCCATTGAAAGAGATCGAAGGGATATCTCTGGACTGAATTGTCATAGAAACATGAGGGTGGTCTCGTTTGACTCGGGCCAGCAAACAGCCAATCATGAATCACCTCAACACTTGCTAGCCACGCCCTAGCAACCATTGTCGAGCACCTTAGCAACCAAAATCCAAAAAGGAATATCGTCCATTCTGAATGTCACAGAGGCATGGGAGTTGGTTTATATCATTCATACTGACAAGCAGCCTTTGGAGTTTCATGATTGGCAGCTGCCAAGCCACTCCCTAGCAACCAAACGGAGTACCCTAGCAACCATTTTGCAAGACCTATATCTCTGCATCAGAACATCGTATAGAGATGGGGGTTGGTTTATACATTCACATTGACTTTGGAGCTTCATGATTGGCAGCTGCCAAGCCACTCCCTAGCAACCAAACAGAGTACCCTAGCAACCGTTTTGCAAGACCAATATCTCTGCATCAGAACATCGTATAGAGATGGGGGTTGGCTCTTTTGACTCATGCTAGCAAACAGGACTTGCTACATGCTAAACATGCTAGCTGTGAATAGCTACATGCTAATATTGATTAGCTAAGTGCTAAATCATGCCATGAACATTATAAAAACTCTATAGTAACCAAATGTAAACACTACCAACCACCTAGTAACACCATAGCAACCATCCAGAATACCATAGCAACCACCTAAAACACCCTAGCAACTGCCTAGCAACACCATAGCAACCACCCAGAATACCCTAGCAACCGCCTAGCAACAACCTAGCAACCACCCAGAATACCCTAGCAACCACCTAGCAACCACTCAGAACACCCTAGCAACCGCCTAGCAACACCCTAGCAACCACCCAGAACACCCTAGCAACCACCTAGCAACACCCTAGCAACCACTCACAACACCCTAGCAACCGCCTAGCAACACCCTAGCAACCACCCAAAACACCCTAGCAACCCCCTAGCAACACCCTAGCAACCACCCAGAACACCCTAGCAACCGCCTAGCAACCACCCAGAACACCCTAACAACCGCCTAGCAACACCCTAGCAACACCCTAGCAACCACTCAGAACACCCTAGCAACCGCCTAGCAACACCCTAGCAACCACCCAGAACACCCTAGCAACCGCCTAGCAACACCCTAGCAACCACCCAGAATACCCTAGCAACCACCTAGCAACACCCTAGCAACCACTCAGAACACCCTAGCAACCGCCTAGCAACACCCTAGCAACCACCCAGAACACCCTAGCAACCGCTTAGCAACACCCTAGCAACCACCCAGAATACCATAGCAACCACCTAGCAACACCCTAGCAACCACTCAGAATACCATAGCAACCACCTAGCAACACCCTAGCAACCACTCAGAACAACCTAGCAACCGCCTAACAACACCCTAGCAACCACCCAGAACACCCTAGCAACCGCCTAGCAACGCCCTAGCAACCACCCATAATACCCTAGCAACCCCCTAGTAACACCTTAGCAACCATGCTAGCATCATGCTAGCATCATGCTAATCATGCTAGCATGATGCTAGCAATATGCTAATCATGATAGCATCTACCTAAAACATGTTTGCAACATGCTTATTTTTGCTAGCATCATGCTAACAACATGCTAATCATGCTAGCATGTTGGTAGCATGATGCTAACAACATGCTAATCATGCTAGCATGATGCTAGCATGATGCTAACAACATGCTAATCATGCTAGCATGATGCTAGCAACATGCTAATCATGCTAGCAACATGCTAATCATGCTAGCATCATGCTAGCAACATGCTAATCATGCTAGCATCATGCTAGCAACATGCTAATCATGCTAGCATCATGCTATCAACATGCTAGCAAAATGCTAATCATGCTAACATCATGCTAGCAACATGCTAATCATGCTAGCAACATGCTAATCATGCTAGCAACATGCTAATCACGCTAGCATAATGCTAACAACATGTTAATCATTCTAGCATGATGCTAGCAACATGCTAATCATGCTAGCATCTTGGTAAAAACTAGCTAACCGCACGCTAGCAACCGAGCGGCGAGTTTTGCCACTGCAAGCACCACTTCACATTTTCTTCTGGAAATGTACATTCTAGTGTTGTGATTACTATTCACCTAGACAAAACTTCGGCACGCTACTCCTCCCGCACGTTTTCTAGTAGACCCATGAGTGAGGTGTCAAATCGACCGGTTCATTGAGGAGAGGTGTGCTATGTCTTTTCTAAGCGATCGGTTGTACGATGTTCGTCCGGCGGGCGATAAATTGGACGAAAAAAGTCCCATAGACTTAACATTGGCACAAAATTTGTGAGATCATATCTTTTCACCAGAAGGTCATAGAGACTTGGGGTTGGGCTCTTTTGACTCAGCCTATCAAGCAGCCAATAAGTAGTGACATAATAACTTCATATTCGCGCCCTAACAACCACTTAGGGCAGCCTAGCAACCATAAAACAACATATTCAAGCCATATCTCCGCTCTAGAAAATAGTAGAAACATGGAGTTTGGCTTTTTTGACTTAGACTGTCAACTAGTCTTTAAATATCATCTCATAAACTGTATAAGCACTCCATAGCAACCATATAGAATACCCTAGTAACCACCTGAACACATGAATAAGCCATATCTCAGCACCAGAACATCGTACAGATGTATTTTTTGTCTCGTATGCAATCATGTACCACACCCTATCAACCGAGCGGCGAGTTTTGCCACTGCAAGCACCACTTCACATTTTCTTCTGGAAATGTACATTCTAGTATTGTGATTACTATTCACCTAGACAAAACTTCGGCACGCTACTCCTCCCGCATTTTTTGTCGTAGACCCAGGAATAAGGTGTCAAATCGACCGGCTCATTGAGGAGAGGTGTGCTATGACTTTTCTAAGCGATCGGTTGTACGATGATCGTCCGGCGGGCGATAAATCGGCCGAAAAAAGTCCCATAGACTTAACATTGCCACAAAATTTGTTATATCATATCTTTTCACCAGAAGGTCATAGAGACTTGGGGTTGGCCTCTTATGGCTCAGCCTATCAAGCAGCCAATAAGTAGTGACATAATAACTTCATATTCGCCTCCTAGCAACCACTTAGGGCAGCCTAGCAACCAGAAAACAACATATTCAAGCCATATTTCAGCTCCAGAAAATAGAAGTTTGAAAGAAACTCCATGTTTTTTGACTCAGACTGTCAACTAGTCTTTAAATATCATCTCATAAACTGTATAAGCACACCATAGCAACCATATAGAGTACCCTAGTAACCACCTGAACACATGAATAAGCCATATCTCAGCACCAGAACATCGTACAGACATGGTTGTTGGCTCGTATGCAAAAATGTACCACACCCTAGCAACCGAGCGGCGAGTTTTGCCACTGCAAGCACCACTTCACATTTTCTTCTGGAAATGTACATTCTAGTGTTGTGATTACTATTCACCTAGATAAAACTTCGGCACGCTACTCCTCCCGCACGTTTTTTCGTAGACCCATGAATGAGGTGTCAAATCGACCGGTTCATTGAGGAGAGGTGTGCTATGTCTTTTCTAAGCGATCGGTTGTACGATGTTCGTCCGGCGGGCGATAAATTAGCCGAAAAAAGTCCCATAGACTTAACATTGGCACAAAATTTGTGAGATCATATCTTTTTACCAGAAGGTCATAGAGACTTGGGGTTGGGCTCTTTTGCCTCGGCCTATCAAGAAGTCATTAAGTAGTGATATAATAACTTCATAGCCGTGCCCTAGCAACCACTTAGGGCACCCTAGCAACCACAAAACTACATTTCCAAGCCATATTTCAGCTCCAGAAAATAGTAGAAACATGGAGTTTCGCTTTTTTGACTTAGACTGTCAACTAGTCTTTGAATATCATCTCATAAACTGTATAAGCTCACCATAGCAACCATATAGAGTACCCTAGTAACCACCTGAACACATTAATAAGCCATATCTCAGCTCCAGAACATCGTACAGACATGGTTGTTGTCTCGTATGCAATAATGTACCACACTCTAGCAACCGAGCGGCGAGTTTTGCCACTGCAAGCACCACTTCACATTTTCTTCTGGAAATGTACATTCTAGTATTGTGATTACTATTCACCTAGACAAAACTTCGGCACGCTACTCCTCCCGCATTTTTTGTCGTAGACCCATGAATGAGGTGTCAAATCGACCGGCTCATTGAGGAGAGGTGTGCTATGACTTTTCTAAGCGATCGGTTGTACGATGATCGTCCGGCGGGCGATAAATCGGCCGAAAAAAGTCCCATAGACTTAACATTGCCACAAAATTTGTTATATCATATCTTTTCACCAGAAGGTCATAGAGACTTGGGGTTGGCCTCTTATGACTCAGCCTATCAAGCAGCCAATAAGTAGTGACATAATAACTTCATATTCGCGCCCTAACAACCACTTAGGGCAGCCTAGCAACCATAAAACAACATATTCAAGCCATATCTCAGCACCAGAAAATAGAAGAAACATGGAGTTTGCCTTTTTTGACTCAGACTGTCAACTAGTCTTTAAATATCATCTTATAAACTGTATAAGCACACCATAGCAACCATATAGAGTACCCTAGTAACCACCTGAACACATAAATAAGCCATATCTCAGCTCCACAATATCGTACAGACGTGTTTGTTGTCTCGTATGCAATCATATAGCACACCCTAGCAACCGAGCGGCGAGTTTTGCCACTGCAAGCACCACTTCACATTTTCTTCTGGAAATGTACATTCTAGTGTTGTGATTACTATTCACCTAGACAAAACTTCGGCACGCTACTCCTCCCGCACGTTTTGTCGTAGACCCATGAGTGAGATGTCAAATCGACCGGTTCATTGAGGAGAGGTGTGCTATGACTTTTCTAAGCGATCGGTTGTACGATGTTCGTCCGGTGGGCGATAAATCGGCCGAAAAAAGTCCCATAGACTTAACATTGGCACAAAATTTGTGAGATCATATCTTTTGACCAGAAGGTCATAGAGACTTGGGGTTGGGCTCTTTTGACTCGGCCTATCAAGAAGCCAATAAGTAGTGACATAATAACTTCATAGCCGTGCCCTAGCAACCACTTAGGGCACCCTAGCAACCATAAAACTACATTTCCAAGCCATAATTCAGCTCCAGAAAATAGTAGAAACATGGAGTTTAGCTTTTTTGACTTAGACTGTCAACTAGTCTTTAAATATCATCTCATAAACTGTATAAGCACACCATAGCAACCATATAGAGTACCCTAGTAACCATACAAACACATGAATAAGCCATATCTCAGCACCAGAATATCGTACAGATATGGTTCTTTGCTCGTATGCAATCATTTACCACACCTTAGCAACCGAGCGGCGAGTTTTGCCACTGCAAGCACCACTTCACATTTTCTTCTGGAAATGTACATTCTAGTGTTGTGATTACTATTCACCTAGACAAAACTTCGGCACGCTACTCCTCCCGCACCTTTTGTCGTAGCCCCATGAGTGAGGTGTCAAATCGACCGGTTCATTGAGGAGAGGTGTGCTATGACTTTTCTAAGCGATCGGTTGTACGATGTTCGTCCGGCGGGCGATAAATTGGCCGAAAAAAGTCCCATAGACTTAACATTGGCACAAAATTTGTTATATCATATCTTTTCACCAGAAGGTCATAGAGACTTGAGGTTGGGCTCTTTTGACTCGGCCTATCAAGAAGCCAATAAGTAGTGATATAATAACTTCATAGCCGTGCCCTAGCAACCACTTAGGGCACCCTAGCAACCATAAAACTACATTTCCAAGCCATATTTCAGCTCCTGAAAATAGTAGAAACATGGAGTTTGGCTTTTTTGACTTAGACTGTCAACTAGTCTTTCAATATCATCTCATAAACTGTATAAGCACACCATAGCAACCATATAGGGAACCCTAGTAACCATACAAACACATGAATAAGCCATATCTCAGCACCACAATATCGTACAGACATGGTTCTTTGCTCGTATGCAATCATTTACCACACCGTAGCAACCGAGCAGCGAGTTTTGCCACTGCAAGCACCACTTCACATTTTCTTCTGGAAATGTACATTCTAGTGTTGTGATTACTATTCACCTAGACAAAACTTCGGCACGCTACTCCTCCCGCACCTTTTGTCGTAGCCCCATGAGTGAGGTGTCAAATCGACCGGTTCATTGAGGAGAGGTGTGCTATGACTTTTCTAAGCGATCGGTTGTACGATGTTCGTCCGGCGGGCGATAAATTGGCCGAAAAAAGTCCCATAGACTTAACATTGGCACAAAATTTGTTATATCATATCTTTTCACCAGAAGGTCATAGAGACTTGAGGTTGGGCTCTTTTGACTCGGCCTATCAAGAAGCCAATAAGTAGTGATATAATAACTTCATAGCCGTGCCCTAGCAACCACTTAGGGCACCCTAGCAACCATAAAACTACATTTCCAAGCCATATTTCAGCTCCTGAAAATAGTAGAAACATGGAGTTTGGCTTTTTTGACTTAGACTGTCAACTAGTCTTTCAATATCATCTCATAAACTGTATAAGCACACCATAGCAACCATATAGGGAACCCTAGTAACCATACAAACACATGAATAAGCCATATCTCAGCACCACAATATCGTACAGACATGGTTCTTTGCTCGTATGCAATCATTTACCACACCGTAGCAACCGAGCAGCGAGTTTTGCCACTGCAAGCACCACTTCACATTTTCTTCTGGAAATGTACATTCTAGTTATTATTATTATTCTTCTTCTTCTTCCGCAAATGGAAGTCTATGGCAGCCCTATGAACCGTACATAGGAAAATGATGAAATTAGGCACACTTATAGTGATGGTCATGAAAAGTAATTGAGCCAAATATTGAGTCTCTAGAACCAACTCTATAGCGCCACCACCAGTTCAAAAATTCAACATTGAAATGGTTATAACTTTTGAACCCTTTGATCTAGAGACATGAAACTTAGTACACCTGATTCCACTCATCATGCTGATCACAACCAATACCTTACATTAAGACCCCACCCATTACAGTAGTGGCCATTTTGAAATGTACAGTATTCAGTTATTTCGCTACTCCTCCTTCAAATTTTGTTCAATTTTCTCCAAACATGCACTCAAATGATCTTCAGACTGAGCCGCATAAAAGTACTGTTCCCGATTTTTTTGTTATACTGGAAAAAAAAAAGTTATAATGTCGCAAACTTAACGAGGTCCACCCAAAATTGGCTAAGAGGCTGTATCTCGGCCAAAGTTTGATCAATCGAAACGAAAATTGGTACACTTCATCGGAAGCATGTTCTGAGGTCCCATGCCAAAGTTGGGAATAGCGCCACCTACGGGTCATGAGATATGACAAATTGCTATTTTGGCCAATAACTTTTGAACAGTTTGTCAGAAATTCATAATTGTGGTATCTATGGATTCCTTGCGTCATGCCGAATCCGTGGATATCGATTTTGCCATGATGGGATGTACCACGTGTCCGCCATTTTGAATTTTGTCATAAATTGCAATATCTTTTAAACTATTTGACATATCAGCACACAATTTGGTAGGGATGACCGACACCATGTCCTAAAGCGACATGAGAAGTTTGATCACAGCGCCACCTAGTGTTCCAGATATATCATTGTTTTTTGAAAAAACGCTTATAACATTTGAAAATATTGTTCAAATTTTGAGTTCTTTATGACATTATGTTCCTTGGTTTATGCCGATTTAGACGATATCTCATTTGTCATTTTCCAACAATGTGACTGGCCGCCATATTGGAGCGAATGTAAAACAGTTTTTTCGCTACTCCTCCTTCAAAATTTGTCCAAAATTGTCCAAAATTTGCTCAAATGATCTTCGGACCGAGCCGCACAGAAGTACTGTTCCCGATTTTTTTGCTATACTGTAATAAAAAAAGTTATGATGTCGCAAATTTAACAAGGTCGACCCAACATTGGTTCAGAGGCTGTAACTTGTGAACAGTTTGTCAAAAAATCATAAAATTGGTGTCTATCGATTCCTTGCATCATGTCAAATCCGACGATATCTATTTTGCCAGGATTGGATGTACCACGTTATAAGCTAAATTAGCATTAAGCTAGCTTAGCATGCTTATCTGGTTAACATGTCATGGAACTTTTTGTGAACTCATTCTCACACTGAAACCTCTACTCAGCAGGCTGGTGAACGTGCATGAGTGATTAGCTCAACGTGTTACACCACGGATCCCGATGTTCAGCGTCGTGGGTTCGCCACTCAGTGTGACATGTGCCCAGACCGCATGAGGTACTGTGGCAGGAAAAGATGCAGAAGTTGCATCTGTTCCAGGCATTGTGCATAAGAATGATCTCATCTGAAGCTGCCACACACAACATGCAGTGCTTTTACGTCCAATTCATTGTTGTTCTTCTTCCAGAAGGGTAGTCAATGGCAGCCCTATGAACCACAAGTTAGAAAATTGGCACACTTGTAGTGATGGTAATGAGTAGTAATCTGACCAATTTTGGATGATTTAATCTAAACTTTTTAAATACAAAATGTTCTCCATTTACTTCAAAATTCTTAATTTTGACTTTATTCTCTCTTGAAAATATTGAATTTCGGCAGCTGTGTGGATGCATGTCTGGCAAGTGGCTCAACGAGATGAGTGACAGGCATCTAACCCATAGATAGTGGGTTCGAGTCCCGTGTGGGACAACTTTAAAATTGTGTATTATGAAATTAATTGATTATGAAACACTTGTAGTGAGTAGTCCAACGTGTGATCAGATGATCTTTGGACCGAGCTGCACAGAAATGATGAACAGGTTTTTGATAGTAGCCCCCATACCAAAGATCTTCCTCTCTGCAGTTGATCTAGCCTGTGTTTGTTGCCTTATCTTAGTTAGCTTAGCATACTAATTGGTTAGCATGCTAGCCAGATGCCATTCTTTCTAATGTGGCTCTTCAGTTATCAGGCTAAACCATAAGGCTTTAAGTGGTGGACAAGTTGCTTCTGTTCCAGGTGAAGGAGCTAGTAGAATAGAACACACAGATAATTTATTTAAAAATTCTTCATTTTGAGTTGCTTCTCACTTGAACTATGGATCTTCTGCATCTTGGCCAAAACACAACTTCCAAGTGGTGCAATGAGATGAGTGACAGATATCTGACCCAGAGATAGTGGGTTCAAGCCCCATGTGGGACAACTTTAATTTAAAAAAAAAATGTGTTAAGTTGTCATTTCAATTCCTTTATTATCCAGATAAGCATTGTTGTAATCTTTCTTTTGGGATTAGAAATGTGTTTTTGTTCATTCTATGTTGATTCTTACCTGAAGTCTTAAATATCCAGAAAGGTTTGTGAACAAATGAGCAGTCATTGACTTTCAACTATTCTAATTGCATTGTAAGCAGTTACATAAATTGGTTGTTTTCTTCCTATGTATAGTCGTATCCTCTTTTTTTTTTTGCCTCCATGTGTTAATTCTCAACTTCATATATGTGTTTGTGCATTGTGTGTAAAGTAGTGAACTGGAGAGCAGAAGGGTATGATAAGATGTTTGTGGTGGTCTAGGTAAACCTCTATTTTTTTAAATTGTGCTGCCTTTTTTACATTTCAAGTTAAATACATAAAGCTTCAAACAGAACACAAATGCCTATTCAATTGATCAACCACTGGCAACATTTTATTGCAAAGTATATAGTAAAGAATACTTTCAATTCCATACAAGAAATGGTTTGACCAACTCCACAATATTAACTGATCTGACATTAAACATTTGAATGTGTACATATGCATATCTTTTAATTATTTTAAGTCCCATAAACATTAGACTTACTTAGTGACTTGAATATCAGTTTTTCCTTCTCGTCATGTGGACAATAAATAAAAGTAATTTTATCATAATAGTAAACCATAAAATCACATTAAAATACATGAACATTTTTGTATTATCTAACATTAAGAATTGTTTTAAAAAATAAATTGTAATTGTAAATAGAAGTTAATTAGTTACTACATGAATGTTAAATTACAAATAGTTACTATTCTAACAGTACATTATTTGGATCAACATCAATTAGTTGAGGTATATTGCCAAAAAGACTAGTAAAAGCTAACCTAAAGAATTTACATAATGTATACAATTATTTATTCTCAAATAAGCAACAAAATATCATTACACATCAAACAATACACTATCATTATACACAAAGCTGCACTCCAGGTTTATTGCTGCTCCTGATGCTTTGAATATTTTCCCAAAACAATCAGAGTAAAGCTTAATTAAGTTCAAGAGGCTTCATTTCTCCATCCCTAAAAGGCATTATACAAGTAAATTTACCTTTCAATTATTTCCAGCAGACTTTCAGATCCATTTCTTGCCTCCACTAAACCAAGCTTCCCAATTCTAAAATGATTAACTCAGCAATTTGATGAATGTATTACTAATTCCTGCAATCACCCTAATTGAATCGTTTGTTAATTGCATACCAAGCATTGTCAATTTCTGTTCTAGTAGGCCTAATCTACTATAAATCACACCACTTGCAAACCTCTTTTTTCATGCAACAGCAAAAATGAACAAATATTTAAATGGACCAGAGACCAGTGAATCTGACAACTGCATTTATGTTTACATTCATGCAGTTTCCAGAGTGCAACTGTCTAGAACAAACTCAAAGTTTTTTAATGCAACTTTGCAAACAGGTCGCAGTGAATATCACCAAGCTGTCATCTTTGCGCACGAAAAACATCAAACTTGGACAACATTAGCATTAAATCGGACAGCGGTTAAACTGTCAAACATAACAAAAAAGCCAAGTAAGTGGTAGTCTAGCTATTTAATCCTGTTTTCTATCTGATAAACTTTCAGTAATCGTATTCCTTTCAAATTCATTGTACAAACAAGCCCATATCAATTCTCACTTTTTTCATTCTTTAGGCCTCAATAATTCTGAATATTTCATTCAGTGTGATCGGAGTACTGCTGTGGAAGTCGCAACATCTACATTTCCCCACAAACCACCAAAAGAGATAGAAAAACTCACTGTAGAAGAAGCAAAAACTCTGGGATCACGACAATTGGTAAGCTGTTTTTTTTTCAACCTTCTCACTGTGTAAATAGCCTACAGGGTTGTTTACTTGTTGTAGTAATGCTCTGGAGAGTAGTACAATCACATATATTAGCCCTCTGTAGATTGTGCAAAATCGTTTTTATGGGGAGAAAAACATTTTAAAGTAGCCTGACGTTCAAAAAAATGCTAAAATGTGAAAGATTTTTCAGATGCACAGGCAAAGATTACTCTGCTTCTCAGTTATCTTTGCTAGATGCTTTACAAACATGATTAATGCGTTTCAAATTGGTTAATGTGTGGAAAAGTTTGGCTATTTCCTCTTCTTATGACCACAACAGCAGTTGTATACATTTCCCTTGTAATCATGTTTATTGATGTATATTTTTGATTGTACATGTACGATTTTCTTTAAATTTTCAGATCACTAAAATATCTGCAACAGTATGCAAGCTAAACAACGCAACTACTGTAAAGGCCTGGGGTACAGACTGTGAGATCCAAGAATGTTCCTTGCAAGATCCATCTGGAGAAATTCAACTTACTCTTTGGGAAAACCAAGTTTCAAAACTGCAACTAGGTAACTCCTACACCTTTACCAATCTTAAAACTAGACTGTACAACAGCCTTAAGAGCCTCACAACAACCCTGAAAACAACCATGGAACCTATTGCACAGGACCAAGTTTTCCCACCTGGTCAAGGCCCTAAAATCAGTAAAGAACCCTCTCTACCTAATACAGTGGTGAAACAAAAGCCAATAGGGGTGCAAATAAACATTAAAAAACAATGTCCAAAATGCCACAAATCACAAGAACAATTCAACATCAAACAGCAATTTCACCGTTGCCCGACTTGCAAAATTCTACGGAACACAAAAAGCTATATAACAAAATGCAATGGAATAATTGAGATAAATCAAGACAGTCAAATAACTTCTCTTACGGTTTCGAACTCAACTTTGTCAAAATTCATAGCACCAGAACTTGAACTGTCAACTTGTGATTCACAAGATATAGAAGAACTCTTTCTATCCTCCGATGAACTGACTTTAACATATAATAACTGTTTGGAAGTCACCAATATTGAAAACGCTTCATCCGCTCATCCCAGTGATGAGGATTTATTTGAAGTGAATATCGATGAAATCAACCCTGTCCTCTGTGTCACAGAGACACAAAGCACTCCAGAACCCAAGTCTCCAGTTAAAAGACCATCTGAGCCAACAACGCCTCCTATTACACCAGCTAAAAAACCTTTGACTAAGAAGAGTGCTGTAAAAATAATACAAAAATGACTTTGTATTGAAATGCACAACTAAGATGGTTGTGTGTGTGTGTGTATATATATTGAAATGATGGTATTGGTGTTTTTTTTTTTTGTTTTTTTTTTAATGAATGGCAAATATTGATTTAAGTCATGTTTTCTATTGAAATTAGGTTAATTTTGTCCATTATGTTCTGAAATGCTACTGATTGATTTTTATTTCATTTTTATGGCAAAGCTTTGTTAAATGTTGTTTAATGTGTTTTTTTTTTATTAAAACAAATGTGTGTCAATTCTTGGAATATGTGACCTTTATTGCATGGGCTTATCTTGCATTTGGAAAGTTGCGTGCATTCTTCTAGCCATTCTTAACTAGGCACTAAGTTTAGTTTCACAAACCATACTGGGAAAAGCAAGTAGTGTAACCATAAGTGTCATTGTGAATAACTAAAGAAACGGTTGGTATTCTGTTCTGTAAAGATTTAAATATGCAACAATGGTGCTTTAAAATCACTTCAAAGGCCCCCTCTAATTTGCTTACTTTATCCAATGTGCTAAATGGTATTTAAACTAAAAATAATCGTTATTTTTAATTCACATTTTTATCACCTCTCACAATATTGTTTCTAGGCAGCATTAAAAAAAAAACTTAATTGTACAAGACATTATCAAAGATGACTGTCAAAGTAATGTACTTGTAGCAAAAATATAGGTTACAGTTGCATATGGCAGTTAACCCATGTAATTCCAATTTCTTTTCCCTGAGATAACATGTATGAATACATAAGGATATTAAACAATCTTTAACAATTACGTCAAAAATATATATCAAAATCCATACAAAAAACTTGATTATTCGTCAGGTCACAATTGTGACCATTAGTAGAACAAAGGGAGGCTAGGTATATGGTGTTAATGGATTTATAAACTGACAAACTTCTACAGTTTAAAGACCAGGTTCAATAATTGTTTTAAGCTTTAGTTAATAGTGTTGTATTACATCAAAGACACACCATGCAAAATTTCCATTTGTCAAACAGTGACCCCTAGAGTCGCTGTGGAGTACTTGTATTTTTTCTGAATATTAACTTAATGACCTAATATCTAATATGCCCATGACAATTTAGAAACTGAAAATAGAACATAAAAATATGTATTAGATCTAATATAACAAAATTACAAGATTATAAAATGCATTGCGTGAATTCTTGTTTAAAGAGAAGTGTTTAATCTACAATTAAACTAGGAATGTTTGACAGAATAGTGAATATTATCAGGAAACCTGCTCCAGACTTTAGGACCCACATGCAAAAACAAAACATTCTCTCCTTTAGTGCAGTTCAATATCCTTAGTAGTACCAAAAGTCCAGAATTGTAAGATTCTTACAAGAACCTGTTAATCTTAATGTTGTAAAATAATATTTTATCGATCTATATACTGCATCTTGGACTAACTTTATTTGTTAAAGGTGCAGGACAACCACCTAACAGTGAATCACAATAATATCAACTAAACTCATTAAACGTAACATGCTGTCCATTTAAATACTAAATCTTCATTTTGAGTTGATTCTCATTTGAACTATGGAACTTCTACATCTATGGAAACACATGACTTTCCAGGGGCTCAATGAGTGACAGGCATATGACCCAGAGATTGTGGGTTCAAGTCCTTTGTCTTACAACTTTATAAAGTTGTGTCATTTCAATTTCTTTATCATCCTGAAACGCATTGTACTATTCTTTCTTCCTATTAAATACAACGTGTGTTTCATTTATATGCAAAGTCTTTATTTTGAGTTCATTCTCTTTTTTACTACTGAACCTCGGCAGCTGGATGATCTCATTTCTTTTGTGAGGTAAGAAGTTAATGAGTAAGAATACTTTGGTTATTAAAGTTTCTTTTAAAGTTTTGAAAGCAAAGTATTTTTAAGTACTTTTTGAACCCATGGAACCATTGAAGGCTTGGCCCCGTAAGGCTGCTTGCAGCTTTAATCTTATTATTAGGGGCCAAGCACCGAAGGTGCAGAGGCACCTATTGTATCTGTTGGTTTTCTTATTATTATTATTATTCCGTGAATGGGAATCTATGGCAGCCCTATGAACCGTAAGTAGGAAAATGATGAAAATTGGCACACTTGTAGTGATGCTAGTGAATAGTAATTGGACCAATTTTTGACCCTCTAGGACCAACTCTATAGCGCCACCACCAGTTCAAAAATTCAACATTGAAATGGTTATAACTTTTGAACCCTTTGATCTAGAGACATGAAACTTAGTACACCTGATTCCACTCATCATGCTGATCACAACCAATACCTTACATTAAGACCCCGCCCATTACAGTAGTGGCCATTTTGAAATGTACAGTATTCAGTTTTTTCGCTACTCCTCCTTCAAATTTTGTCCAATTTTCTCCAAACATGCACTCAAATGATCTTCAGACTGAGCCGCATAAAAGTACTGTTCCCGATTTTTTTGTTATACTGGAAAAAAAAAGTTATAATGTCGCAAACTTAACGAGGTCCACCCAAATTAGGCTAAGAGGCTGTATCTCGGCCAAAGTTTGATCAATCAAAACGAAAATTGGTACACTTCATCAGAAGCATGTGTTGAGGTTCCAATGCAAAGTTGGAAATAGCGCCACCTATGGGTCATGAGATATGAACAATTGCTATTTTGACCAATAACTTTTGAACAGTTTGTCAGAAAATCATAATTGTGGTATCTATGGATTCCTTGCATCATGCCGAATCCGTGGATATCGATTTTGCCATGATGGGATGTACCACGTGTCCGCCATTTTGAATTTTGTCATAAATTGCAATATCTTTTAAACTATTTGACATATCAGCACACAATTTGGTAGGGATGACCGACACCATGTCCTAAAGCGACATGAGAAGTTTGATCACAGCGCCACCTAGTGTTCCAGATATATCATTGTTTTTTGAAAAAACGCTTATAACATTTGAAAATATTGTTCAAATTTTGAGTTCTTTATGACATTATGTTCCTTGGTTTATGCCGATTTAGACGATATCTCATTTGTCATTTTCCAACAATGTGACTGGCCACCATATTGGAGCGAATGTAAAACAGTTTTTTCGCTACTCCTCCTTCAAAATTTGTCCAAAATTGTCCAAAATTTGCTCAAATGATCTTCGGACCGAGCCGCATAAAAGTACTGTTCCCGATTTTTTTGCTATACTGTAATAAAAAAGTTATGATGTCACAAATTTAACAAGGTCAACCCAAAATTGGCTAAGAGGCTGTAACTTGTGAACAGTTTGTCACAAAATCATAAAATTGGTGTCTATCGATTCCTTGCATCATGTCGAATCCGACGATATCTATTTTGCCAGGATTGGATGTACCACGTTATAAGCTAAATTAGCATTAAGCTAGCTTAGCATGCTTATCTGGTTAACATGTCATGGAACTTTTTGTGAACTCATTCTCACACTGAAACCTCTACTCAGCAGGCTGGTGAACGTGCATGAGTGATTAGCTCAACGTGTTACACCACGGATCCCGATGTTCAGCGTCGTGGGTTCGCCACTCAGTGTGACATGTGCCCAGACCGCATGAGGTACTGTGGCAGGAAAAGATGCAGAAGTTGCATCTGTTCCAGGCATTGTGCATAAGAATGATCTCATCTGAAGCTGCCACACACAACATGCAGTGCTTTTACGTCCAATTCATTGTTGTTCTTCTTCCAGAAGGGTAGTCAATGGCAGCCCTATGAACCACAAGTTAGAAAATTGGCACACTTGTAGTGATGGTAATGAGTAGTAATCTGACCAATTTTGGATGATTTAATCTAAACTTTTTAAATACAAAATGTTCTCCATTTACTTCAAAATTCTTAATTTTGACTTGATTCTCTCTTGAAAATATTGAATTTCGGCAGCTGTGTAGATGCATGTCTGGCAAGTGGCTCAACGAGATGAGTGACAGGCATCTAACCCATAGATAGTGGGTTCGAGTCCCGTGTGGGACAACTTTAAAATTGTGTATTATGAAATTAATTGATTATGAAACACTTGTAGTGAGTAGTCCAACGTGTGATCAGATGATCTTTGGACCGAGCTGCACAGAAATGATGAACAGGTTTTTGATAGTAGCCCCCATACCAAAGATCTTCCTCTCTGCAGTTGACCTAGCCTGTGTTTGTTGCCTTATCTTAGTTAGCTTAGCATACTAATTGGTTAGCATGCTAGCCAGATGCCATTCTTTCTAATGTGGCTCTTCAGTTATCAGGCTAAACCATAAGGCTTTAAGTGGTGGACAAGTTGCTTCTGTTCCAGGTGAAGGAGCTAGTAGAATAGAACACACAGATAATTTATTTAAAAATTCTTCATTTTGAGTTGCTTCTCACTTGAACTATGGATCTTCTGCATCTTGGCCAAAACACAACTTCCAAGTGGTGCAATGAGATGAGTGACAGATATCTGACCCAGAGATAGTGGGTTCAAGCCCCATGTGGGACAACTTTAATTTAAAAAAAAAATGTGTTAAGTTGTCATTTCAATTCCTTTATTATCCAGATAAGCATTGTTGTAATCTTTCTTTTGGGATTAGAAATGTGTTTTTGTTCATTCTATGTTGATTCTTACCTGAAGTCTTAAATATCCAGAAAGGTTTGTGAACAAATGAGCAGTCATTGACTTTCAACTATTCTAATTGCATTGTAAGCAGTTACATAAATTGGTTGTTTTCTTCCTATGTATAGTCGTATCCTCTTTTTTTTTTTTGCCTCCATGTGTTAATTCTCAACTTCATATATGTGTTTGTGCATTGTGTGTAAAGTAGTGAACTGGAGAGCAGAAGGGTATGATAAGATGTTTGTGGTGGTCTAGGTAAACCTCTATTTTTTTAAATTGTGCTGCCTTTTTTACATTTCAAGTTAAATACATAAAGCTTCAAACAGAACACAAATGCCTATTCAATTGATCAACCACTGGCAACATTTTATTGCAAAGTATATAGTAAAGAATACTTTCAATTCCATACAAGAAATGGTTTGACCAACTCCACAATATTAACTGATCTGACATTAAACATTTGAATGTGTACATATGCATATCTTTTAATTATTTTAAGTCCCATAAACATTAGACTTACTTAGTGACTTGAATATCAGTTTTTCCTTCTCGTCATGTGGACAATAAATAAAAGTAATTTTATCATAATAGTAAACCATAAAATCACATTAAAATACATGAACATTTTTGTATTATCTAACATTAAGAATTGTTTTAAAAAATAAATTGTAATTGTAAATAGAAGTTAATTAGTTACTACATGAATGTTAAATTACAAATAGTTACTATTCTAACAGTACATTATTTGGATCAACATCAATTAGTTGAGGTATATTGCCAAAAAGACTAGTAAAAGCTAACCTAAAGAATTTACATAATGTATACAATTATTTATTCTCAAATAAGCAACAAAATATCATTACACATCAAACAATACACTATCATTATACACAGAGCTGCACTCCAGGTTTATTGCTGCTCCTGATGCTTTGAATATTTTCCCAAAACAATCAGAGTAAAGCTTAATTAAGTTCAAGAGGCTTCATTTCTCCATCCCTAAAAGGCATTATACAAGTAAATTTACCTTTCAATTATTTCCAGCAGACTTTCAGATCCATTTCTTGCCTCCACTAAACCAAGCTTCCCAATTCTAAAATGATTAACTCAGCAATTTGATGAATGTATTACTAATTCCTGCAATCACCCTAATTGAATCGTTTGTTAATTGCATACCAAGCATTGTCAATTTCTGTTCTAGTAGGCCTAATCTACTATAAATCACACCACTTGCAAACCTCTTTTTTCATGCAACAGCAAAAATGAACAAATATTTAAATAGACCAGAGACCAGTGAATCTGACAACTGCATTTATGTTTACATTCATGCAGTTTCCAGAGTGCAACTGTCTAGAACAAACTCAAAGTTTTTTAATGCAACTTTGCAAACAGGTCGCAGTGAATATCACCAAGCTGTCATCTTTGCGCACGAAAAACATCAAACTTGGACAACATTAGCATTAAATCGGACAGCGGTTAAACTGTCAAACATAACAAAAAAGCCAAGTAAGTGGTAGTCTAGCTATTTAATCCTGTTTTCTATCTGATAAACTTTCAGTAATCGTATTCCTTTCAAATTCATTGTACAAACAAGCCCATATCAATTCTCACTTTTTTCATTCTTTAGGCCTCAATAATTCTGAATATTTCATTCAGTGTGATCGGAGTACTGCTGTGGAAGTCGCAACATCTACATTTCCCCACAAACCACCAAAAGAGATAGAAAAACTCACTGTAGAAGAAGCAAAAACTCTGGGATCACGACAATTGGTAAGCTGTTTTTTTTTCAACCTTCTCACTGTGTAAATAGCCTACAGGGTTGTTTACTTGTTGTAGTAATGCTCTGGAGAGTAGTACAATCACATATATTAGCCCTCTGTAGATTGTGCAAAATCGTTTTTATGGGGAGAAAAACATTTTAAAGTAGCCTGACGTTCAAAAAAATGCTAAAATGTGAAAGATTTTTCAGATGCACAGGCAAAGATTACTCTGCTTCTCAGTTATCTTTGCTAGATGCTTTACAAACATGATTAATGCGTTTCAAATTGGTTAATGTGTGGAAAAGTTTGGCTATTTCCTCTTCTTATGACCACAACAGCAGTTGTATACATTTCCCTTGTAATCATGTTTATTGATGTATATTTTTGATTGTACATGTACGATTTTCTTTAAATTTTCAGATCACTAAAATATCTGCAACAGTATGCAAGCTAAACAACGCAACTAATGTAAAGGCCTGGGGTACAGACTGTGAGATCCAAGAATGTTCCTTGCAAGATCCATCTGGAGAAATTCAACTTACTCTTTGGGAAAACCAAGTTTCAAAACTGCAACTAGGTAACTCCTACACCTTTACCAATCTTAAAACTAGACTGTACAACAGCCTTAAGAGCCTCACAACAACCCTGAAAACAACCATGGAACCTATTGCACAGGACCAAGTTTTCCCACCTGGTCAAGGCCCTAAAATCAGTAAAGAACCCTCTCTACCTAATACAGTGGTGAAACAAAAGCCAATAGGGGTGCAAATAAACATTAAAAAACAATGTCCAAAATGCCACAAATCACAAGAACAATTCAACATCAAACAGCAATTTCACCGTTGCCCGACTTGCAAAATTCTACGGAACACAAAAAGCTATATAACAAAATGCAATGGAATAATTGAGATAAATCAAGACAGTCAAATAACTTCTCTTACGGTTTCGAACTCAACTTTGTCAAAATTCATAGCACCAGAACTTGAACTGTCAACTTGTGATTCACAAGATATAGAAGAACTCTTTCTATCCTCCGATGAACTGACTTTAACATATAATAACTGTTTGGAAGTCACCAATATTGAAAACGCTTCATCCGCTCATCCCAGTGATGAGGATTTATTTGAAGTGAATATCGATGAAATCAACCCTGTCCTCTGTGTCACAGAGACACAAAGCACTCCAGAACCCAAGTCTCCAGTTAAAAGACCATCTGAGCCAACAACGCCTCCTATTACACCAGCTAAAAAACCTTTGACTAAGAAGAGTGCTGTAAAAATAATACAAAAATGACTTTGTATTGAAATGCACAACTAAGATGGTTGTGTGTGTGTGTGTGTATATATATTGAAATGATGGTATTGGTGTTTTTTTTTGTTGTTTTTTTTTTAATGAATGGCAAATATTGATTTAAGTCATGTTTTCTATTGAAATTAGGTTAATTTTGTCCATTATGTTCTGAAATGCTACTGATTGATTTTTATTTCATTTTTATGGCAAAGCTTTGTTAAATGTTGTTTAATGTATTTTTTTTTTTATTAAAACAAATGTGTGTCAATTCTTGGAATATGTGACCTTTATTGCATGGGCTTATCTTGCATTTGGAAAGTTGCGTGCATTCTTCTAGCCATTCTTAACTAGGCACTAAGTTTAGTTTCACAAACCATACTGGGAAAAGCAAGTAGTGTAACCATAAGTGTCATTGTGAATAACTAAAGAAACGGTTGGTATTCTGTTCTGTAAAGATTTAAATATGCAACAATGGTGCTTTAAAATCACTTCAAAGGCCCCCTCTAATTTGCTTACTTTATCCAATGTGCTAAATGGTATTTAAACTAAAAATAATCGTTATTTTTAATTCACATTTTTATCACCTCTCACAATATTGTTTCTAGGCAGCATAAAAAAAAAAAACTTAATTGTACAAGACATTATCAAAGATGACTGTCAAAGTAATGTACTTGTAGCAAAAATATAGGTTACAGTTGCATATGGCAGTTAACCCATGTAATTCCAATTTCTTTTCCCTGAGATAACATGTATGAATACATAAGGATATTAAACAATCTTTAACAATTACGTCAAAAATATATATCAAAATCCATACAAAAAACTTGATTATTCGTCAGGTCACAATTGTGACCATTAGTAGAACAAAGGGAGGCTAGGTATATGGTGTTAATGGATTTATAAACTGACAAACTTCTACAGTTTAAAGACCAGGTTCAATAATTGTTTTAAGCTTTAGTTAATAGTGTTGTATTACATCAAAGACACACCATGCAAAATTTCCATTTGTCAAACAGTGACCCCTAGAGTCGCTGTGGAGTACTTGTATTTTTTCTGAATATTAACTTAATGACCTAATATCTAATATGCCCATGACAATTTAGAAACTGAAAATAGAACATAAAAATATATGTATTAGATCTAATATAACAAAATTACAAGATTATAAAATGCATTGCGTGAATTCTTGTTTAAAGAGAAGTGTTTAATCTACAATTAAACTAGGAATGTTTGACGGAATAGTGAATATTATCAGGAAACCTGCTCCAGACTTTAGGACCCACATGCAAAAACAAAACATTCTCTCCTTTAGTGCAGTTCAATATCCTAAGTAGTACCAAAAGTCCAGAATTGTAAGATTCTTACAAGAACCTGTTAATCTTAATGTTGTAAAATAATATTTTATTGATCTATATACTGCATCTTGGACTAACTTTATTTGTTAAAGGTGCAGGACAACCACCTAACAGTGAATCACAATAATATCAACTAAACTCATTAAACGTAACATGCTGTCCATTTAAATACTAAATCTTCATTTTGAGTTATTTCTCATTTGAACTATGGAACTTCTACATCTATGGAAACACATGACTTCCCAGGGGCTCAATGAGTGACAGGCATATGACCCAGAGATTGTGGGTTCAAGTCCTTTGTCTTACAACTTTATAAAGTTGTGTCATTTCAATTTCTTTATCATACTGAAAAGCATTGTACTATTCTTTCTTCCTATTAAATACAACGTGTGTTTCATTTATATGCAAAGTCTTTATTTTGAGTCCATTCTCTGTTTTACTACTGAACCTCGGCAGCTGGATGATCTCATTTCTTTTGTGAGGTAAGAAGTTAATAAGTAAGAATACTTTGGTTATTAAAGTTTCTTTTAAAGTTTGGAAAGCAAAGTATTTTTAAGTACTTTTTGAACCCATGGAACCATTGAAGGCTTGGCCCCGTAAGGCTGCTTGCAGCTTTAATTATTATTATTCTTCTTCTTCTTCCGCAAATGGAAGTCTATGGCAGCCCTATGAACCGTACATAGGAAAATGATGAAATTAGGCACACTTATAGTGATGGTCATGAAAAGTAATTGAGCCAAATATTGAGTCTCTAGAACCAACTCTATAGCGCCACCACCAGTTCAAAAATTCAACATTGAAATGGTTATAACTTTTGAACCCTTTGATCTAGAGACATGAAACTTAGTACACCTGATTCCACTCATCATGCTGATCACAACCAATACCTTACATTAAGACCCCACCCATTACAGTAGTGGCCATTTTGAAATGTACAGTATTCAGTTATTTCGCTACTCCTCCTTCAAATTTTGTTCAATTTTCTCCAAACATGCACTCAAATGATCTTCAGACTGAGCCGCATAAAAGTACTGTTCCCGATTTTTTTGTTATACTGGAAAAAAAAAAGTTATAATGTCGCAAACTTAACGAGGTCCACCCAAAATTGGCTAAGAGGCTGTATCTCGGCCAAAGTTTGATCAATCGAAACGAAAATTGGTACACTTCATCGGAAGCATGTTCTGAGGTCCCATGCCAAAGTTGGGAATAGCGCCACCTACGGGTCATGAGATATGACAAATTGCTATTTTGGCCAATAACTTTTGAACAGTTTGTCAGAAATTCATAATTGTGGTATCTATGGATTCCTTGCGTCATGCCGAATCCGTGGATATCGATTTTGCCATGATGGGATGTACCACGTGTCCGCCATTTTGAATTTTGTCATAAATTGCAATATCTTTTAAACTATTTGACATATCAGCACACAATTTGGTAGGGATGACCGACACCATGTCCTAAAGCGACATGAGAAGTTTGATCACAGCGCCACCTAGTGTTCCAGATATATCATTGTTTTTTGAAAAAACGCTTATAACATTTGAAAATATTGTTCAAATTTTGAGTTCTTTATGACATTATGTTCCTTGGTTTATGCCGATTTAGACGATATCTCATTTGTCATTTTCCAACAATGTGACTGGCCGCCATATTGGAGCGAATGTAAAACAGTTTTTTCGCTACTCCTCCTTCAAAATTTGTCCAAAATTGTCCAAAATTTGCTCAAATGATCTTCGGACCGAGCCGCACAGAAGTACTGTTCCCGATTTTTTTGCTATACTGTAATAAAAAAAGTTATGATGTCGCAAATTTAACAAGGTCGACCCAACATTGGTTCAGAGGCTGTAACTTGTGAACAGTTTGTCAAAAAATCATAAAATTGGTGTCTATCGATTCCTTGCATCATGTCAAATCCGACGATATCTATTTTGCCAGGATTGGATGTACCACGTTATAAGCTAAATTAGCATTAAGCTAGCTTAGCATGCTTATCTGGTTAACATGTCATGGAACTTTTTGTGAACTCATTCTCACACTGAAACCTCTACTCAGCAGGCTGGTGAACGTGCATGAGTGATTAGCTCAACGTGTTACACCACGGATCCCGATGTTCAGCGTCGTGGGTTCGCCACTCAGTGTGACATGTGCCCAGACCGCATGAGGTACTGTGGCAGGAAAAGATGCAGAAGTTGCATCTGTTCCAGGCATTGTGCATAAGAATGATCTCATCTGAAGCTGCCACACACAACATGCAGTGCTTTTACGTCCAATTCATTGTTGTTCTTCTTCCAGAAGGGTAGTCAATGGCAGCCCTATGAACCACAAGTTAGAAAATTGGCACACTTGTAGTGATGGTAATGAGTAGTAATCTGACCAATTTTGGATGATTTAATCTAAACTTTTTAAATACAAAATGTTCTCCATTTACTTCAAAATTCTTAATTTTGACTTGATTCTCTCTTGAAAATATTGAATTTCGGCAGCTGTGTGGATGCATGTCTGGCAAGTGGCTCAACGAGATGAGTGACAGGCATCTAACCCATAGATAGTGGGTTCGAGTCCCGTGTGGGACAACTTTAAAATTGTGTATTATGAAATTAATTGATTATGAAACACTTGTAGTGAGTAGTCCAACGTGTGATCAGATGATCTTTGGACCGAGCTGCACAGAAATGATGAACAGGTTTTTGATAGTAGCCCCCATACCAAAGATCTTCCTCTCTGCAGTTGATCTAGCCTGTGTTTGTTGCCTTATCTTAGTTAGCTTAGCATACTAATTGGTTAGCATGCTAGCCAGATGCCATTCTTTCTAATGTGGCTCTTCAGTTATCAGGCTAAACCATAAGGCTTTAAGTGGTGGACAAGTTGCTTCTGTTCCAGGTGAAGGAGCTAGTAGAATAGAACACACAGATAATTTATTTAAAAATTCTTCATTTTGAGTTGCTTCTCACTTGAACTATGGATCTTCTGCATCTTGGCCAAAACACAACTTCCAAGTGGTGCAATGAGATGAGTGACAGATATCTGACCCAGAGATAGTGGGTTCAAGCCCCATGTGGGACAACTTTAATTTAAAAAAAAAATGTGTTAAGTTGTCATTTCAATTCCTTTATTATCCAGATAAGCATTGTTGTAATCTTTCTTTTGGGATTAGAAATGTGTTTTTGTTCATTCTATGTTGATTCTTACCTGAAGTCTTAAATATCCAGAAAGGTTTGTGAACAAATGAGCAGTCATTGACTTTCAACTATTCTAATTGCATTGTAAGCAGTTACATAAATTGGTTGTTTTCTTCCTATGTATAGTCGTATCCTCTTTTTTTTTTTGCCTCCATGTGTTAATTCTCAACTTCATATATGTGTTTGTGCATTGTGTGTAAAGTAGTGAACTGGAGAGCAGAAGGGTATGATAAGATGTTTGTGGTGGTCTAGGTAAACCTCTATTTTTTTAAATTGTGCTGCCTTTTTTACATTTCAAGTTAAATACATAAAGCTTCAAACAGAACACAAATGCCTATTCAATTGATCAACCACTGGCAACATTTTATTGCAAAGTATATAGTAAAGAATACTTTCAATTCCATACAAGAAATGGTTTGACCAACTCCACAATATTAACTGATCTGACATTAAACATTTGAATGTGTACATATGCATATCTTTTAATTATTTTAAGTCCCATAAACATTAGACTTACTTAGTGACTTGAATATCAGTTTTTCCTTCTCGTCATGTGGACAATAAATAAAAGTAATTTTATCATAATAGTAAACCATAAAATCACATTAAAATACATGAACATTTTTGTATTATCTAACATTAAGAATTGTTTTAAAAAATAAATTGTAATTGTAAATAGAAGTTAATTAGTTACTACATGAATGTTAAATTACAAATAGTTACTATTCTAACAGTACATTATTTGGATCAACATCAATTAGTTGAGGTATATTGCCAAAAAGACTAGTAAAAGCTAACCTAAAGAATTTACATAATGTATACAATTATTTATTCTCAAATAAGCAACAAAATATCATTACACATCAAACAATACACTATCATTATACACAGAGCTGCACTCCAGGTTTATTGCTGCTCCTGATGCTTTGAATATTTTCCCAAAACAATCAGAGTAAAGCTTAATTAAGTTCAAGAGGCTTCATTTCTCCATCCCTAAAAGGCATTATACAAGTAAATTTACCTTTCAATTATTTCCAGCAGACTTTCAGATCCATTTCTTGCCTCCACTAAACCAAGCTTCCCAATTCTAAAATGATTAACTCAGCAATTTGATGAATGTATTACTAATTCCTGCAATCACCCTAATTGAATCGTTTGTTAATTGCATACCAAGCATTGTCAATTTCTGTTCTAGTAGGCCTAATCTACTATAAATCACACCACTTGCAAACCTCTTTTTTCATGCAACAGCAAAAATGAACAAATATTTAAATAGACCAGAGACCAGTGAATCTGACAACTGCATTTATGTTTACATTCATGCAGTTTCCAGAGTGCAACTGTCTAGAACAAACTCAAAGTTTTTTAATGCAACTTTGCAAACAGGTCGCAGTGAATATCACCAAGCTGTCATCTTTGCGCACGAAAAACATCAAACTTGGACAACATTAGCATTAAATCGGACAGCGGTTAAACTGTCAAACATAACAAAAAAGCCAAGTAAGTGGTAGTCTAGCTATTTAATCCTGTTTTCTATCTGATAAACTTTCAGTAATCGTATTCCTTTCAAATTCATTGTACAAACAAGCCCATATCAATTCTCACTTTTTTCATTCTTTAGGCCTCAATAATTCTGAATATTTCATTCAGTGTGATCGGAGTACTGCTGTGGAAGTCGCAACATCTACATTTCCCCACAAACCACCAAAAGAGATAGAAAAACTCACTGTAGAAGAAGCAAAAACTCTGGGATCACGACAATTGGTAAGCTGTTTTTTTTTCAACCTTCTCACTGTGTAAATAGCCTACAGGGTTGTTTACTTGTTGTAGTAATGCTCTGGAGAGTAGTACAATCACATATATTAGCCCTCTGTAGATTGTGCAAAATCGTTTTTATGGGGAGAAAAACATTTTAAAGTAGCCTGACGTTCAAAAAAATGCTAAAATGTGAAAGATTTTTCAGATGCACAGGCAAAGATTACTCTGCTTCTCAGTTATCTTTGCTAGATGCTTTACAAACATGATTAATGCGTTTCAAATTGGTTAATGTGTGGAAAAGTTTGGCTATTTCCTCTTCTTATGACCACAACAGCAGTTGTATACATTTCCCTTGTAATCATGTTTATTGATGTATATTTTTGATTGTACATGTACGATTTTCTTTAAATTTTCAGATCACTAAAATATCTGCAACAGTATGCAAGCTAAACAACGCAACTACTGTAAAGGCCTGGGGTACAGACTGTGAGATCCAAGAATGTTCCTTGCAAGATCCATCTGGAGAAATTCAACTTACTCTTTGGGAAAACCAAGTTTCAAAACTGCAACTAGGTAACTCCTACACCTTTACCAATCTTAAAACTAGACTGTACAACAGCCTTAAGAGCCTCACAACAACCCTGAAAACAACCATGGAACCTATTGCACAGGACCAAGTTTTCCCACCTGGTCAAGGCCCTAAAATCAGTAAAGAACCCTCTCTACCTAATACAGTGGTGAAACAAAAGCCAATAGGGGTGCAAATAAACATTAAAAAACAATGTCCAAAATGCCACAAATCACAAGAACAATTCAACATCAAACAGCAATTTCACCGTTGCCCGACTTGCAAAATTCTACGGAACACAAAAAGCTATATAACAAAATGCAATGGAATAATTGAGATAAATCAAGACAGTCAAATAACTTCTCTTACGGTTTCGAACTCAACTTTGTCAAAATTCATAGCACCAGAACTTGAACTGTCAACTTGTGATTCACAAGATATAGAAGAACTCTTTCTATCCTCCGATGAACTGACTTTAACATATAATAACTGTTTGGAAGTCACCAATATTGAAAACGCTTCATCCGCTCATCCCAGTGATGAGGATTTATTTGAAGTGAATATCGATGAAATCAACCCTGTCCTCTGTGTCACAGAGACACAAAGCACTCCAGAACCCAAGTCTCCAGTTAAAAGACCATCTGAGCCAACAACGCCTCCTATTACACCAGCTAAAAAACCTTTGACTAAGAAGAGTGCTGTAAAAATAATACAAAAATGACTTTGTATTGAAATGCACAACTAAGATGGTTGTGTGTGTGTGTGTATATATATTGAAATGATGGTATTGGTGTTTTTTTTTTTTGTTTTTTTTTTAATGAATGGCAAATATTGATTTAAGTCATGTTTTCTATTGAAATTAGGTTAATTTTGTCCATTATGTTCTGAAATGCTACTGATTGATTTTTATTTCATTTTTATGGCAAAGCTTTGTTAAATGTTGTTTAATGTGTTTTTTTTTTATTAAAACAAATGTGTGTCAATTCTTGGAATATGTGACCTTTATTGCATGGGCTTATCTTGCATTTGGAAAGTTGCGTGCATTCTTCTAGCCATTCTTAACTAGGCACTAAGTTTAGTTTCACAAACCATACTGGGAAAAGCAAGTAGTGTAACCATAAGTGTCATTGTGAATAACTAAAGAAACGGTTGGTATTCTGTTCTGTAAAGATTTAAATATGCAACAATGGTGCTTTAAAATCACTTCAAAGGCCCCCTCTAATTTGCTTACTTTATCCAATGTGCTAAATGGTATTTAAACTAAAAATAATCGTTATTTTTAATTCACATTTTTATCACCTCTCACAATATTGTTTCTAGGCAGCATAAAAAAAAAAACTTAATTGTACAAGACATTATCAAAGATGACTGTCAAAGTAATGTACTTGTAGCAAAAATATAGGTTACAGTTGCATATGGCAGTTAACCCATGTAATTCCAATTTCTTTTCCCTGAGATAACATGTATGAATACATAAGGATATTAAACAATCTTTAACAATTACGTCAAAAATATATATCAAAATCCATACAAAAAACTTGATTATTCGTCAGGTCACAATTGTGACCATTAGTAGAACAAAGGGAGGCTAGGTATATGGTGTTAATGGATTTATAAACTGACAAACTTCTACAGTTTAAAGACCAGGTTCAATAATTGTTTTAAGCTTTAGTTAATAGTGTTGTATTACATCAAAGACACACCATGCAAAATTTCCATTTGTCAAACAGTGACCCCTAGAGTCGCTGTGGAGTACTTGTATTTTTTCTGAATATTAACTTAATGACCTAATATCTAATATGCCCATGACAATTTAGAAACTGAAAATAGAACATAAAAATATGTATTAGATCTAATATAACAAAATTACAAGATTATAAAATGCATTGCGTGAATTCTTGTTTAAAGAGAAGTGTTTAATCTACAATTAAACTAGGAATGTTTGACAGAATAGTGAATATTATCAGGAAACCTGCTCCAGACTTTAGGACCCACATGCAAAAACAAAACATTCTCTCCTTTAGTGCAGTTCAATATTCTTAGTAGTACCAAAAGTCCAGAATTGTAAGATTCTTACAAGAACCTGTTAATCTTAATGTTGTAAAATAATATTTTATCGATCTATATACTGCATCTTGGACTAACTTTATTTGTTAAAGGTGCAGGACAACCACCTAACAGTGAATCACAATAATATCAACTAAACTCATTAAACGTAACATGCTGTCCATTTAAATACTAAATCTTCATTTTGAGTTGATTCTCATTTGAACTATGGAACTTCTACATCTATGGAAACACATGACTTTCCAGGGGCTCAATGAGTGACAGGCATATGACCCAGAGATTGTGGGTTCAAGTCCTTTGTCTTACAACTTTATAAAGTTGTGTCATTTCAATTTCTTTATCATCCTGAAACGCATTGTACTATTCTTTCTTCCTATTAAATACAACGTGTGTTTCATTTATATGCAAAGTCTTTATTTTGAGTTCATTCTCTTTTTTACTACTGAACCTCGGCAGCTGGATGATCTCATTTCTTTTGTGAGGTAAGAAGTTAATGAGTAAGAATACTTTGGTTATTAAAGTTTCTTTTAAAGTTTTGAAAGCAAAGTATTTTTAAGTACTTTTTGAACCCATGGAACCATTGAAGGCTTGGCCCCGTAAGGCTGCTTGCAGCTTTAATTAGTAGTATTATTTTTACATATTTGTATGAAAAATGTTTTGCTGCCATGGTACTTATTTATTTATTATTTTGGCAGGAATTGCTTTCCATACTGATGTGCTAGTGTTAAGTTTTTCTTTTTTGTTGTTAGGGGTCTATTATATTTTTACAAATGTTATGCTTATCTGACTGTCAGTTGCATGAGGAAAAACAATTAAATATAAATCATTGTTCTAAGACAAAAAGCAATATAGTCTCTGATTGTATTACTGTAAATATTTATTTCACGATTATTATTTCAAATAATGAATCTCTAAATGGTCTAGATTGATTGCCGTTTTTTATTTAGATCAGACACTGGTTATGATTTTTGCATTTTAATTATATAAGAAGGATACATGTTAATGATAAATGAACACACTGAAAATGATGGGCATATTTGATCAGATGGCTCCCTATCTTTTAGAATGGCACACGTTTATATCTGATCTTTGCACAGGACAGGCTACACTCCAATAAATCCAGTCCCTCTATCATGAAATATGCATGCTAATGACCCAAGGGTTTCTATCTCCCTAATTAATGACACCAGCACGTCCGTCAGTCTTATTCACTTACACGGTATGATGTGTGAAATCTCATTTTAAGTCCTTGAGAGATTTTTCACTTCATATTCTATTCACAGATCTATACAAACCCACCTGGACCAACCAGCTGTACCCACCACTTTTCCCCATTGTGAAGAAGAACAGTGGTTAATCTGTAAAAATCTGTATGTTCAAATAAAAGAGTCTGTACTTCAGCTGTTTACAGATGTGCTCTGAACATTTCCCAACAGAACCATGTCTCTGGCTCCTGTACTCAGGGCTAAAATAAACCTTAGATTTACTATGATAAATGTGTTTTGTAAATGAATGGTTTTTGTTTGGGTGCTTCCTGCCAATGAGGTATCTAAGAGTCCAAGTGCACACGGCCAGTGCGAAAAATCCATTCATTCAGATTCAGGGTGATGTCAGTAAGACACTAATCTCACTGCTTATTTTTCTCACATTATGACCAGAACTACATGCAAATGCCTGATTACACAAAATATGTATGCATTGATTCTGTCATACCAGGGTAGTCTGAGACATATAATGTTGCCATGGTAGTTTGAGTGTTTAATCATTCCATTTTGAGAAGAAGTCTTGTTTAACTTGTGCATTGTACTCTATTTGCCTAAATAACTTATTTATTCAGCCACATTTTATATTAGGTGTCTTTAACTACTATGTAGTTACATCACAAAATAAGTACAATGTTTTGTGTTGATGTTGTATTGCAAAACACTTTTGCTGCTATTGAGGTGTGAGACGGGTAAGGTTAGGGACAGGTTTAATGGTAAGGGTGGGTTATTAAGAGAAGAGTCAACAGTGTTATAATAAATGTAATTACATAAATTAATTACAGCTGTTATTACGTGCAGGTATCTTTTAAATATAAGTGCAATTTAAAAAACATGCATGTACACACTATACGTGCATTGTATCAAATTGATTTAAATGTTAGTACAGTAGTTAAAGGCACCCTAAATAAAGTGGTAATTTTATTATTCTATTTGTCCATACATAAATGATTTCACTGCAGGGCTTCAATAGACAGGGGATGATTAACGTAACTTAGGAACAAGCGCAAACTCAATTGAATAACCATGGAAACCATGTCTTATGTGAATTGATTTTTTTTGTCTTGTGTGCTTTTTTTTTTGTTTAAAAGAATTGCCAAAGAAAATGCAAATTTGATAAAAAATTTGATTATTTTTTTTCAGTCAATGTGTGACTTAGTGAGTCCCCTGCATAACATTCCCACAGAAAATGACATAATGGAAAAAATGAGTACATTAGACTGGGATCCAGCCACTTTCCTTCTTTATAATCATGTATAACAGTGAAGCAACTGTTGCAGTGATGTTCTGATTTCCCAGTGTTCGCATGTAAGAGCTAGAACATACTGCATAGACTCCTCTTTGATTTCACATCATCAGGCTGCTGTGGGCATTTTCATGAGAGCCTGCTCGTTCAGTGTGCGTTGTGTACAACAGCGAAACAAACTAAAAACACATCAGAAATGCCCACTAGTCAGTCAGCACCATATAGGTCTACATCTGATCTTGTAGTTTGTGTCTGGTGGAGCCAAAGCTCTCATGGGAAGCTTCTGTCAGTCTCCACCCTCCCTCAGTATAGGTTATTGTGGTGCATTGCAGAGTCTGATGACTCACCCACAGGTTTCACTGATCACAGGAAATTGAAGGGTGTGAATACATGATTTATTAACATTAGCATTTAAAACCAGTGATAAATAATAGGCAACTGATGTTACAAGTCATCCAGGACTCTGAGCATATTGAAAAGCTGGTAAATACAAATGTATAGCTATACATTCTCCAAGAAAAGTGTTCAACTGAAGATCCCCCCCAAAAAAAGAAAGAAAGAAAAAAAAAGACTGCCAACAGAACAGGCCCTTGAAGAGTAAACAATAGACCACTACAACTCCCGCCTCTTGCAATATGTCTAACACCTCTAATTTTTCAGTTCAGATTGTTACCATGACACTAAGGCTTTGGTTGACTGCACTTGGATGCTTCAGTTAGTTAAAGTAAGTGCGACCACAGTGCATTGACAGAGTTCAGTGTAACCACAGCAATATCATATTCAAGCCCAACTGGGTAATAATCCCACAGAGGAGAATCAGCAAACTGGCCTGTCTATAGCCTAGCTCATTAGTATCTGTGCATTAATTAAGGAAACATATTCCTCACACTTCTGCCTGGGAGACAGGGATTGTAATGCCATTAACTGATTCACTCCCTTTCTTATTCCACTCTGAGGCTTTTTCAACATATGTGGAAGGTTATTAAATCTAAAAAGATGTATCGCAAGTTAAAGCTTAGACCTATTAAAATTTGAAACAACTGGGTGGCCCTTATGACTTGTAAGAAAGCAAGTAGGCCTATTAAAATTCACATGTTTCGGTATTTACACAAGAATCACGTCAGAATGGCATGACGAGGTTAGGATGAGGGTTTGGTGTGAATGGAGAACACGCTTGTGTTTGTTAGTTAGGTAGAATCGGGTCATAGGAAACGGTCTCACTTTTTCTGATGGGCAGTGAGTCATCCAGCTCTACGTCACTGGACAGTGACATACTCTTCGTGCTTGTGAACTAGAGAGAGAGAGAGAGAGGAGAGAGCGCAGGGGGGAGGGGGCCTTGTAGATGTGTTTGCATTGTGGTAGGCTATGTACCTGCTGAATTCATTGTCACCCAATGCAATAACTTAGACAAAATCTTTATGTAGGAGCCATGTAATGGGGAAGTCATGTGACCAAATGATAATGGGAGTGTCATTTGTTAAGTGGGGTTAAAACACCTGTTGTGTGTGTGTGTGTGTGTGTGTTCCTATGGAAGAATGGGGGTGAGTGCTGGAGCACATATTTTGTTGACCGTGCAAACCTGTACAAAATAAAACAACATGCAAGCTTCAAGGATAAACGCGTCACAGAAGTCATTCCTCCACTCAGCTCCTTAGCGGTTTTTGGTTTGTTTCTTATGTGCCGCTACAAGTTAGTCAACAAAATTGTTTGTTTGAGAACGTGAACGTGTCGACTTTGGATTCAAGGAAGAGGCCCTCACGCTTTTACTGGACGGAAAGGATTGGAAGCGCAGCGCTGACTGACGTAGAATCGCCCTGCTCTCGCTTGTTTTAATGAGAAGGATTATTGCACATAGACTTTCAACGCAACAGGACCGACGTCTTTGGATATGTTTGCTGCAAACAACAATCATCGAACAATTGGACGTTCAAAGCAACAGGACCGACGTCTTCGGATATGTTTGCTGCTGTTGAACTGGTAGGACATTGGGTTGTTACGTCTTTGCTTGTGTTCGCGGATGATTTGAAATGGTCTGGCAGCAGTGGCGGTTCTAGAGGGAGGCCAGGGGGGGCCAGTGCCCCTGTGACAAAAAGCTTGGCCCCCCTTGTGGCCCCCCTAAATGTGGAGTTTGAAATAATTTTTACAAAACTGTTTTTTGCTATCGTTGTTATCGTTGTATGCGTATTATTTTTTATTATTCTATCTTTGTGGATTTGCATTTTCACGTGACAATTCGCATCACATTCCCGGGAATCGCGGCAGAATAACGTCTGTCTCCTGCACGCGAGAGAGGAGAGAAGGAGAAAGTTGGTAAATGTCAGTTCAGTTGTAAGTTCATTCTTTATGTGCGAATGGGGTGTGTGATGTGTAGCCTATTGTCTATTATGATATTGTAATCATTGTTTTAACTATGTACGAGGCACTGTGAGGTGACATCGCGTTTGTCTATCGTCACTGCAGTGTGCAGTTCATAGGTAGGCTATGTCCCCAAATTAGTTTTTTTGTCTTATATTTATATCATATTATGTTCTTATATTAGAATATCACATCAGCAAGAGTGCAGTTTTCCCGTGCACAATTACAACTGTGATATTTATGTTATACAACAGTTAAATTAACAATAAGTTAACATTGGGAGAACTTTTTAGACACAATATTGTCAATATTGTTTGTTTTCCCTTTATTTCGCCGACAAGAATTTCATAATGAAACCGTAGCAGAGTCTCAATGCAACACAGCGATGATTTATTGACTAGTCTGAAATCCGCGTTTTGAACGAATCACTTGCTTCTTTCCTGAATGAATCAGCCGTTTGAACAAATCGGTTGAATGAATGAATCCCTCTTACAGGGACTTGCCGCCGCCTACTGGCGGTTTTAGTTTCATATTTAAAGTATCCTTTAATTAAAACGTTAAAATTAGAAATCATTTCATATTTAAATATTGATTAAAAAAAAATCTCATAGCTTTATTTATGCTATTGTAAATGGAGTGTAAATGTATTAATGCCATATTCTGTGTCACCTCTGCACTGCAAAGATGGATTTTGATTGAATTAATTAATTTGACTGGTAGCAGTGGCACTGTATAATTATTGTATAATTAAGTCTTATTGTATAAATAATTATAGGCCTAATTATTGTATAATTTGAATGTTAGTATTTGACATAAAAGGTGATGCATAACTCTAAATAAGTTGAGAAAAAATGTCCATATATAGGTGAAAATGCCCCTGGAAATCAATTTAAAGTGGCAAATATTGCCCCTTAATTAAAAAAATTATTTCTGTCACTGCTGTGAACTGACCATATAATATGAAAAATATGAATATCTTCGTGAGTCAGCTGTCAACAACAGGCCTAAACCAGCCATGGCACCAGCACAAAAACACAATCAGTAAAATATCATCTAATTATTATCAACAAAACGTTGAAAATATTGAAATATATTTTTGTCAATATTGCACACCCCTAATGTACGGTATTAATTTTGATTTCTTTAGGTCTTAAAAAGCCTTAAATTTGACTTTAAAAAGTGTGCAGGAACCCTGTAAACGGTTAGACGTAGTTACCTAGAAAGTCAGTTATTTTCAGTAAATGAATTAATAAGCTTCTTGGTCCCCTTTGCTTTTGCTCTATAGTTCTCAAAATGAAGAGAAAGAAGGACATCATGTCTATTAGGCTACAGTTACTGTGACTAATACTGAATATGTAATGCAAATGTAAAAATATAATGGAAATGCAAAAACATTGTTGAATGATTATAAACACGGTATTTTGCCTGTTAATGCCTGCAGTAGTGCAGAAAATGATATGACAACAATAAGGTCTAAATGTAACTGGCCCCTCTAACAGTACAACTGGCCCCAGCTTGGCCCCCCCAGTTGAAATGGGCTAGAACCGCCACTGTTTGCGGTTTGTTTACGATTGATGCAGCGCTGTTGGTGTGTTTGATGGATCGTTGTTTAGACTGGGCTTTTGCGAATCTATTGGAGTTGTGAGACATATCCGATGATATGCGTTGTTTTGGATTGTGTTCACTTGTTTTGGGAAGCGTCTAAATGTGCCGTAGGCCTGTTTAGATGCACTGAGGTGTGCGTGCTTCAATCATGAGTGAGATTGAAACAGGTGCGGACGTTGAACCTGAACAGGACGCGTGTAAAAGAAAAGTTCAACTCACAGCAAAGGCTTTGGCTTATAAACTTGAGCAGCTTCAGAAAGAACGAAAAAGAAATGTAAATGTGATTAAAAGTTCAATGCCAGCCATCAAAGAACTTATGCTGAAAAATGAGAACGTTCCAGCTGTACAGTCTGAACTTGAAACTTTGGTGCAAACTTTTAAAGAGACAGTCAAGCTTCATGATTCAGTGATCCCATTATTGCCTACTGACGAGCAAATCAAACAAAATGAGTGGTTCTCAAACATTTATAAACACTGTGAGGCATTTATAAAAGAGACAAAGCAATGGATAAATGGAATTGAGAAGTCAAGTGACGATAACCAGGATCAACAGTTGGCAACAGTTGAATGCCCTTCGAATGATTCAAAAAACCAGAATATGTCTCAAATTTCCATGCATAATCAAGATGATATAAAGCCAAGTGACAGTATTTCTAACGTTGGAAGCAAAGGATTAAGTCAAGGATCAAGTCAATGCAATTCTGCCACAGGACGTTCAACTACATCAACAACAACTTCGGCCCGCATTAAGGCAGAGGCTGATATTGCAGCTTTGTTGGTACGCCAAAATTTAATGAAGGAAAAACATGCAATTGAAGAAAAGGAACAGAACTTAAGGAAACAGAAAGAGAATTTTGAGTTGCGAATGGAGATTGCTGCAACTATTGCAAAAGTGAAAGTGCTTAAAGGTTCTAGCGTGCATCGTGTTAAAAGTGATGTGACTCATCGGTCCGATGGAATGAATTCCTATTTTGATAAAGGACAACAGGCAACACAGACACTTAACGCTGATGCAAATTCATTTACTCCTACAGCTGAGACGCAACAAATTGTTTCTTCTAAGGATGGTGGCAATGCAGGTGCCAAGGCAAACAAGGGGAACGTTTCTCAGACAATTTATTCCCAGAACATCTCAAAGTTAAGTAAAACAATTCCGAGTGGTTATGTGAATGCTGGTCCAGGAAATAATGATCAAGTTCTCCATATTATGGATAAACAAAATGAAATTACATCTTTACTGATTCAACAACAGTGTTTGTCATCTTTGCCTAAAAGGGAAATTCAAGTGTTTGATGGAAACCATCTGCAATATCATGCCTTCATGAAATCCTTTGAAAGTGGTGTGGAGCGTAAAACTGAAAGCCCTAGCGATCGCTTATACTTTCTTGAACAGTATACCAGGGGTCATCCAAAAGATATTATAAAAAGTTGCCAGCATATGCCTGCCGACCGTGGGTATTTAAGGGCCAAAGGTTTACTACAAGAGCATTTTGGTGACCATTATATAATTGCATCTACCTATATGGAAAAGGCTCTTTCATTTGCAAATATCAAAAGTGAAGATGTCAAAGCTTTACAGGATTGTAGTCTGTTCCTAAGAAGCTGTTGTAACTCCATGGAAGATATTCAGTATTTTCGTGAGTTGGTATACGCCCTCTAATATGTTGACTGTAGTGAAGAAATTACCATACAAATTGAGGGAAAAATGGAGATCTGGGCCCGTATTCCTAAAGAATCTAAGAATCCTTTTAGAAAACTCTTTTAATTTAGCTTAAAAACTTTTACGTAGGAGTCTTAGCTTAAGAGTGATTCGGGACCGATCTGAGAGCAACTCTGAGTAAGGAAAAGACAAACAATTTCATCTTAGTGAGGAGGCGGGGCTGACCCCGTTGCTATGTGTGACACAATCTTTTGAAGACTCTGATTGGTTGGTTGTCCAAGAAGGGAAAAAAATAGTTATTTTAAGTATAGGGTCTATTCTAAGCCTTCACTTTGAAATTAAATGCGTATTTTTTCCTATTTGACCATTCTCTCTCTCACACACACTATGTGTAGATAAATCCTTTTTTTATTATTATTTACCATGCTGTTAATTTCCTAAGTTATTTGATTGGCTTAGAATGATAAAAATTGTTCCACTCTTTCCAATTACACTGATTGCTGGCATGTCTATTTAAGTGGTGACATTCTATTTGAATGTTGGTTTTAATGTAACAAACATGGAATCAAAACCAAGAAGGACGAGAAAGCCCAACTGGACAGAGGAACAGTGTTTACTGTTAGCCCAGTTAGTGGAAGAACACAAGGCCATCCTTAAAGGAAAATTCGGGCCGGGTGTCACAGCACGGGGCAAGAAGCAGACGTGGGAACGTATAGCACAAACTATTAACGGTTCATTCCCCCTGCTTGTGCGCACCAGTGAAGACTGCGAGAAACGTTGGTACGTGTTGCAATCAAAAGCCAGAGAGGAAATTGCAGCACACAAGCGGGAGTCATCACGCACAGGTGAGTGATATAACACTTTTTTTTTAAACCGCTGGCAAACTTATCTCAAACAATTATATGTATACTGTACATGTGGTCCATTGTATTGTTTTCTAGGGGGGGGACCACCTGCTAAACAGCTGTCCCAAGTAGCCCAAACCGTGTTCAACATCTTTGATCACTCTGAAACCAGTATTACCGGTTTGAAGGAGGGCATAGACAGCTCAATGATTCAGCTGGTAGAACTACAAAAATTGTAATTTTAATAAACCAACAGCCAAGTAACACAATATAAAGACACATTTTTATTTAACATAGCCAAGGCCATTTCACATATTTATATCTGGCATTCTTTGAACTGAAAAAAAAAAATTGGCCTAAATTGATTTAAAATAACAGAGATTATATGTTTTCTGCTCTCAGTAGCACTGAGCCTTCAGCAGAGGAATGGGGACCGTCGACATCGCAGATGTACGACCCTCAGCCCGAAGCGCCTCATTCCCTGCCTTCTGCTGCACCCGCAGCTGCTCCAACACCATCCCTAATAGAGAAAAAAGTGGAGATGGAGATGGATGTCATAAAGCAGCAGAAAATAGTACTCCATCTACAGGAGGAGTACTACAAACTAAAAATTGAGCTACTCAAAAATAAAACGTATAACAAATAATATTTTTTGTGTCTTCATAATATCTTTCTAATGAAAATGTTGGCTAAGGTGCTGTTTATTCACGATTTTTATATTACATTCACTGTTACTTACATGAAATGCAAATTAGTAAACTGCGCTCTGTAAGGATTCCCACTTTGGGACAGATCTCTCCCTTGTGGAGGGTATTCTTCATCATCTTCATCAGCCCAGTTGTCCGTGGGAGGGTCTGCAATTTGTCTAGCTTTACAGATGTTATGAAGCACTGCACAGGCTGTTATCACTTTGCAGACCTTTCCTGGTGCCAGTCGCACCTCTCCATGTAAAATGTGAAAGCGCCTCTTTAGTTGACCAATACCCCGCTCAACTACGGCTCGTGTTTTCTTGTGAGCTCTGTGAGTTAATGAAAATGAACAGAATTCAGTTGATATTTTCAAAATATAATGGTAGGTTATTTATGGGAAGTAGTGTAGCCAACAAATACTAAGCTACTGCAACACATTTGTTGTTGTTTAAATTTGAAGTCCACACACATTAATTGTATGTTGTCACTGTTACCTGTTGTAATTTAGCTGTGACCCCTGCTCAGGACGGAGGTAAGGTCTGAGGAGCCATGGTTTACAAGGATAACCACTGTCCCCTAACAAATGGCAATTTGCTGGAATACGACGTCCTTCAAACAGATGTCTCAGGCCACTCTCCGCCAGTATCCTGGCATCATGTGTTGCGCCGGGCCATTTTGCAACAATGTCTAAAATCTTATAATCTGCTTCTGAAAACAACTTGAACGTTTATGCTGTGGTACCTCTTTCTATTAACATAAACGTTCTCTTCTTCCGACGGTGCGATAATTCGGATGTGGGTTCCATCTATTACTCCGACAACACCCGGGAAGCCTGCTATATTGACAAATGCAGTTTTTTGAGCCTGCAAGGTGGGAATGTCCAGTGGAAACGAAACGAACTGCGACACAATAAGAGGTTCTGAAAGTGCTGTAATTGTTTGTGTGATCACTGCTTACAGAAGGTTGTGACAGACCCAAATCATCACTGCTGCATTGTTGCATTTTCCCAGTTGCCAAATATCGTAATGTAGTGATTACTTTCATTTCTGGCGTTATGACATTCCTGCGCTGTGTCGGTGATGTTAGTGCATCTCTAATAAGATCAGTCACAAACATGATCCCTGCACGATCTCATCTATAGCGTCTTAACAACTCACTGTCATCCATTGTCTGCAACACATTTCTTCTCTCTCTTCGTCTTTCTGTCATTTTCTCCTCTGTTAAAGAAGCTCTTAAGCCTCTTAAAAGTCCTCGTCCGTGCTCCTAACAATTTTGACCTTAAGACCTCTTTTAAGGGTTAAGATACTCTCTGAATTACTTTTTTCTTTACTAGGATTTTTTCTTTAATTTTAGGAGTAAACGCCCACATTTCTAAGAATTTTCTTAGAATTCTGTCACTAGGAGCTACTCTTTGCATTAAGATTCTTTAGGAATACGGGCCCTGAAGTCTGTGAATTGCAGGAAGCTGTTGTCACCGGGGTGACAAAGGCAGGCGGAACCTTTTAATCACGGCCGGGTTTCCGAGGGGAGGGATTTCCGGTGTGGGACCCGGAAGACTCCAGTTCCGGAAAACTCCGAGCAGATGTTTGGATTGAGAAATGAGAAATCTGGTGGAGGACGTGATGAGAGGATAAGTGCTGTTGATGTTTGGACTGTGATATGAGAAATCTGTTTGGAGGAGTTGATGAGGCTGCATGAAGTGTAATTTTGTCTTTTTGGAGGAAGTTGAATGTCCCACGCTCCATTGGAAGAAGTCCAAGAGATTGGGAGAGGTGCAGTGGACCAGACCCCCTGTCTCCGCCCTAGTTTGTGAGTGACGAGACTTTGCAGTGTTGTTCATTAATGTAAACACGTGTGCAGATTTGTGCGAGTTGCAGTTGAGCACGAGTGGAGGTGTAATGCAGAGACATTGGGGAAGCGGTCCTGGCTGTGGAGACATCGTCCGCGACTCATTGGATGGAGACCATTGGAAGAAGTCATCTAGTGGTGAAATTCTCCTTTTCTCCTCTTTAATCGTTACGGGGCATTGTGAAGTGTTAGTTTGCTGCGGAATCCTCATCTCCTCTCTGTCTGAGCCCTGTGAATAGAGCCAGCTTTGCTGTGGAATCCTCATCTTCTCTCTGTTTGCCTGAGCCCTGTGAATAGAGCCAGCTTCGCTGTAGAAACTTCATTCTCTCTCTCTCCGCCTGAGCCCTGTGCATAGAACCAGCTTCGCTGTTGAATCCTCATCTTCTCTCTGTCTGAGCCCTGTGAATGGAACTAGCTTTGCTGTGGAAACCTCATCTTCTCTCTGTCTGAGCCCTGTGAATGGAGCTAGCTTTGCTGTGGAATCCTCATCTTCTCTCTCTGTCTGCCGGAGCCTTGTGAGTAGAACCAGCTTCGCTGTTGAATCCTCATCTTCTCTCTGTCTGAGCCCTGTGAATGGAACTAGCTTTGCTGTGGAAACCTCATCTTCTCTCTGTCTGAGCCCTGTGAATGGAACTAGCTTTGCTGTGGAAACCTCATCTTCTCTCTGTCTGAGCCCTGTGAATGGAGCTAGCTTTGCTGTGGAATCCTCATCTTCTCTCTCTGTCTGCCGGAGCCTTGTGAGTAGAACCAGCTTCGCTGTTGAATCCTCATCTTCTCTCTGTCTGAGCCCTGTGAATGGAACTAGCTTTGCTGTGGAAACCTCATCTTCTCTCTGTTTGCCTGAGCCCTGTGAATAGAGCCAGCTTCGCTGTAGAAACTTCATCCTCTCTCTCTCCGCCTGAGCCCTGTGCATAGAGCCAACTTTGCTGTTGAACCTTCATCTTCCCTCTGTCTGCCCGGGCCTTGTGAAGAGAGCCAGCCTTGCTGTCGAATCCTTATCCCTTTCCATCCATCTGGATCCTGTGAGTAAAGTCGTTATACTATTGCACGCCCACCTGTGTCCGCTGTCCGCCGGTGCCCTGGGAAGCGAGCCAGCTCTGTTGCTGATTCCGTACTCCTCTCCGTCCATCCGAATCCTGTGAAGAGAGAAACAGTTCTGCTGTGAATCCGAGAGAAACAGTTCCGCTGATAACTCTTACCGGTTCTCTGCCTGCCTGTGCCCTGAGAAGAGAGCCAGCTCTGTTGCTGATTCCGTACTCCTCTCCGTCCATCCGAATCCTGTGAAGAGAGAGACAGTTCTGCTGTGAATCCGAGCGAAACAGTTCTGCTGATAATTCTTACCTGTCCTCTACCTGTCTGAGCCCCGAGAAGGGAGCCAGCTCTGTTGCTGATTCCGTATTCCTCTTCGTCATCCGAATCCTGTGAAGAGAGAGACAGGCCTGCTGTGAATTCGAGAGAAACAGTTCCGCTGATAATTCTAACCTGTTCTCTGCCTGTCTGAGCCCCGAGAAGAGAGCCAGTTCTGTGGCTGATTCCGTACTCCTCTTCGTCATCCGAATCCTGTAACAAGAGAGACAGTTCTGCTGTGAATCCGAGAGGAACAGTTCCGCTGATAATTCTTACCTGTTCTCTGCCTGTCTGAGCCCCGAGAAGAGGGCCAGTTCTGTGGCTGATTCCGTACTCCTCTTCGTCATCCGAATCCTGTAACAAGAGAGACAGTTCTGCTGTGAATCCGAGAGGAACAGTTCCGCTGATAATTCTTACCTGTTCCTTGCCTGCCCGAGTTCTGAGAAGGACCAGTTATACGGCTGAAACCTCACCTTCCTCCAGTTGGCTTGAGGTTGTTTTTACTTAATTTATTCAATAAAGATTCTGTGTTTTTCTACATTACTTTGCCTCTGTGTCCTCTGTGGTGTTGGCTCCTCGCGGTGGTACGTGAGTCGGGGGCTGGGACGGCCGGTCATCTGGCGTCCACTCCTCCCCCGACCCGGTGACATAAAGTGGGCAGGGTTGTTGCCACCGCGAGTTGAAGCGGCCACAGGTTCACTATGGCCGACGAAGAGATGGTGGCTGCAAGACCACAGGTCATGCCCGTGTTTATGGGAGCCCCTTGGGCCCAGCGTTATGGAGGACCGGGATCAGAACTACATCTCCAGGACTGGAGGACGCAAACTGAATACCTGGCTGGCCTCCAGGGGCTGAGTGATGCACAGAAGACACCGTTTGTTCTGGGCTCCCTGGAGGGAGAAGCAAAGAGGGAAGTTCTAGCTGCACCCAGCACTGCACGAGCCACCGCCAAGGCCATCTTTGACTTTTTGGCGGAACTGTATGGGGATACTACCCCCGTGGCCGCCCTTCGGGCTCAGTTCTTCAACTTTCGACAAGGTCCTAGGCAAGCCTTACGGGCTTATGCGTTGAAGCTACGTGAGCAGTTTGTTCGATTGAAAGGGCGACCCGATCATGGTCTGGGTGATGGAGATTCCTTACTGCGAGATCAGTTTGTTTTGGGGCTCCGAGACGGGCCTATCCGACAGAGTATAAAGCTCCAGCTCCGCCGAGATCCAGCGTTAACTTTTGAAGATCTCCGACAGGAGGCCTTGGCGTTGGAGATGGATCAGGGTGAGGCAACTGACCCACCGGTGTGTATGGCTGTTGGTGGTGCCTCTACTCCAACCGTAGATTGGAAACAGAAGTTGCGTGCAGAACTGTTGGAGGACGTCAAAGGACAGATGGCTGAACTATCTAGGACCCTCCTAGAAGAACTGCGCCGGGGACAGCTCAGTGGCCGGGATCGATCCTATTCCGAGGGGAGCCGAGAGCCCGGACGGCGCCCTGGACGACCGGCTAATCCGAGGTTCCAGTGGGATGGTCAGGGCAGGCCCATTTGTAACAGCTGCGGGGAATCAGGACATTATAGCCGTCAGTGTGGCTCCCGACGCAGTTCCCAAGAGGGTTTTTAGTTGTGCCGGCCACTGCGGGTCAAGTGGCCGGGACCCCCTTAAATGACCCCCTTTCTATGCCTATCCTCCGAGACGACTGGGTTGGACGTTGTCCAACCGTGAAGATTCAGGTTAATGGGGTGGAGATTGAAGGTTTAGTCGATACCGGTTCCCAAGTCACGTTATTCTCCGAGAGCCTGTCCAGGGAACTCTTTAAAATCCGACGACTTCAGGAGGCGGAGTCCTCACAACTTGTGTTGAGAGGAGCAAACGGGCTAGACATTCCCTATACCGGCTATGTGATGGTGGACTTCCATGTTCAAGGGGTCCCCGTACGACAAAAAGGAGTTGTTATCGTTAGAGACCGCTGCTTGGGTTCACATCGAGCATTGATTGGCATGAATGTCATTTCGGAATGCTGGGAAGAGCTGTTCCGAAACCGGCCGGCCCAGGCCCCTTCGGTCCCAGAGCGACAGGAATGGGAGCGTATTCTGGCTGACTGCCGTAGGATTCAGGCGGCTAACCGCGAGGAGGATCGCGAAAGCATTGGGCGAGTAATTTGCCGGTTTGGCCTGACAGTTCCAGCACGAAGCGAGGCAGTGATATGGGCCCGGCTGCCTCCAAGGTCTTATGGCGCGGATGACTGGGTCCTCCTCGAACCACATTGGGATTGCCAATCCATCGGAGTGGCCCGAGGGCTGGCTGTGGTCCATCGGGGCCAGGTCTCGGTGCGGGTACGGAACGTTAACCCGTATCCTGTCGTCCTTCGCCGCCATCAACGCCTGGTCCGAGTCACCGCGGTGCGTTCCCACCAGGTGAGGGAAGAGAGAGACGTTTGCTTCCGTCAAGTGAGCTCTGTGGTAGTGGAAGTGGCTGTTAGATCGGTAGAGCCGAGGAATGACCCCCAGAGAGGTGGAATACCGGATCATGTGGCAGGAGATTCCTTTAAAGGTAGAGGGCCTGGAAGAGGAACAACAACTCCAACTCCGAGACTTTCTGGCGAAATGGCAACATGTGTTCTCGACCCACGATGAAGACTATGGGTGTACGGGGATTGTCAAACATCAGATTCCTACAGGCGACGCGGCCCCAAGCAGAGAGCGGTATCGGCCGGTGCCCCCGACGCTTTATTCAGAGGTTCGCACCCTGCTGAAGGGGATGCTGGATGGAGGAATCATACGGGAGAGTAGTAGCCCTTGGGCGGCCCCAATTGTGCTAGTGCGGAAAAAGACCGGTGCCTGTAGATTTTGTGTTGATTATCGGAAGTTGAACGACGTGACGAAGAAGGACGCATTCCCCTTACCACGCATTGAGGATTCCCTCACTAGTCTGACTCAGGCCGCTTGGTACTCCACGTTAGATCTGGCCAGTGGGTACTGGCAGGTGCAGGTGGACGAGAGGGATAGGGAGAAGACTGCCTTCACCACTCCATTTGGGCTCTTTGAGTGGGAGCGGATGCCGTTTGGGCTGTGCAATGCCCCTGCGACTTTCCAGAGGCTAATGCAGCGATGCTTGGGAGGGCAGTTAGTTGATTCAACCTTGGTCTACCTCGATGACGTCATAGTATTCTCGCCAGACTTCGCCTCCCATCTGCTCCACCTGGAACGTGTGTTCCAGGCTATGGAAAAATATGGATTGAAGTTGCGGCCGGATAAATGCCAGCTATTTAGGAGTGAGGTGCAGTTTCTGGGCCATCGGGTCAGCGCTGCAGGGGTGTCCCCTGACCCGGAGAAAGTGTCTGCCGTCCAGGGCTGGGAGGTGCCAAAAACTGTCCGGCAAGTAAGGTCCTTCTTGGGCTTTGTAGGCTACTATCGACGTTTCATCAAGGGGTTTTCGGGGATTGCCAAGCCCCTGAATCGACTCCTCGAAGGTACCGGACGCTCCCGACCCCGGAGATCTCCCTCCGTGGACTGGGACTCGGCGTGTGAATCGGCTTTCCAAAAACTCAAGCGGGAACTCCTGCAGGCCCCGATCCTGGCGTATGCTGATTTTACTCAGCCGTTTATCCTATACACCGACGCAAGTAATGCAGGATTGGGAGCTGTACTCGCACAACGACAGCAGGGAGAGGAGAGAGTTATTGCATATGCCAGCCGGAGTCTCCACCCAGCCGAGCGGAATGCCTCCAACTATAGCTCTTTCAAGATAGAACTTCTGGCAATGAAGTGGGCGATGACGGAAAAATTTAAAGACTACTTATGGGGAGCGAAGGTGATGGTGGTGACCGATAACAACCCCCTGGTTCATCTGCAGACAGCCAGATTGGGAGCGGTGGAGCAGCGTTGGGTGGCCCAGCTGGCCAATTACGATTACCAGCTTCAATATCGACCAGGTAGAGAGCATACTAATGCGGATGCGCTGTCCCGACTCCCTGTGCCTAACGAGAGTGGGCGAACCGTATCCCCTACTTTTGAACCGGAGGAAAGACTGTTAGTGGGAGTGGTGGAAGCCCCCGGAACCCGGTTGGAGGGAGTACCCACTGGCTGGGGATGGGACCCAGGCCGGTGGAAAGAGTTACAGCAGAGGGATGTTGACCTGGCAAGGGTGCATGCTTACCTGCAACAAGGTTCTAGGCCTGGGGTAGAAGAGAGGCAGACTCAAACCGTGGCAGTAAGGAAACTCATGGGGCAGTGGAAGAGACTCAGTTTGAGAGAGGGGGTGATCTGTCATTTTATTCAAGAGCCAGTAACCCAGGAGGCGGTATACCAGGTGGTGGTGCCAGAAGAACAGCGTTTGGCCCTGCTGGAAGCCTACCACACGCACACAGGACACCAAGGACAAGAAAGGACATTATCCCTGTTAAGGAGGTATTTTCACTGGACAGGGATGGAGGCGACGGTCAGGGTGTTCGTTCAAAGCTGCCCCCGGTGTGTACTTTTTAAGACCAGGAAAGAGGCAAGAGCTCCCTTGGTCCCCATGTGCCCTAGAGCACCTCTGCACATCGTGGGGATGGACTTTTTAACACTGGGTCGGCCCACGGATCGGTACCAGAACATCTTGGTAGTAACTGATCTATTTACAAAATACGCATGGGCTATTCCTACTCCAGACCAAACAGCTGTTACCACTGCCGGTGTACTCTGGCGAGCTATTATCCAGCCCTTCGGGTGCCCCGAGACTCTTCACTCGGATCAGGGCCCGAACTTTGAAGCTAGGGTCATACAAGAACTGAGCCGCCTTTATGGGTGCCGGAAGACTCGCACTACCTCGTATCACCCCCAAGGTAACGGGGGGTGCGAGAGGTTCAACCAGACCCTGTTGGGGTTACTCGGGACCTTGGAAGCCGACCAACAGAGTCAGTGGGAGGAATGCCTCCCTGCCCTAGTACAAGCCTATAATAACAGTGTACACAGCACCACAGGTTATGCCCCGGCATTCTTGATGTTTGGGAGACACATGCGGTTACCGGTTGATCTGTTGCTGGGGACTAAGCCTACGGAGGGAGTTCAAAGTACGACGGAGTGGGTGGGTCGTCATCATCGGCAGCTCCATTACGCCTACCGTCGGGTTACGGACCATCTGAGCGCAGCAGCAGCCAAAAATAAACGGTTGTATGATCGGACAGCTCGAGAAGCCCCCCTACTGCCCGGAGAGCGAGTATTGGTGCGAGACAATCGACGCCCAGGGAAGGGCAAACTCAGCGACCGTTGGGAGACTGTACCGTATGTGGTGGAACGCCAACAAAAGCCTGATCTACCTGTGTATACCGTTCGCCCTGAAGGAAGGCTAGGCCCTGAGCGGGTACTCCACCGGAATTTGCTTCGTCCTTGCCCAAATTATTTGGCCCCGATGGAAGAGGCCCCTGAACGGTCTATGACCCCAGTAGCTCCATCAGTGGGATGGGCCGTGGTCCCAAGGGGCCCCGAAATCGAGGCGGCAAGAGCAGTCCCCTTATCCCCACCTCGACGTTCCCAGAGGGACAACCAGGGGAGGCCACCCCAGCGATACGGCGAGTGGGCCGAAGTTTCCCGGTCCTAGGGACTAGTCCCGAATGGCAGGGGGGGATGTCACCGGGGTGACAAAGGCAGGCGGAACCTTTTAATCACGGCCGGGTTTCCGAGGGGAGGGATTTCCGGTGTGGGACCCGGAAGACTCCAGTTCCGGAAAACTCCGAGCAGAGACGGAGGATGATTAGTTGATACAAAACAGGTGCGGGAGAGGATGATTGCGATCGCGATTGGGACGCGTTGTCAGTTGGGAAGGATAAAAGGACATTTCATCTTCAACAAAGGAGAGGAAGGAGAGAGGAATAGCGGCGGGAGATATTCGGGTGAATCTGGAGATGTGGAGATGCGGGGAGGAGAACTGTGGTGGATAAGAGATAAGTGCTGTTGATGTTTGGACTGTGATATGAGAAATCTGTTTGGAGGATGTGATGAGGCTGCATGAAGTGTAATTTTGTCTTTTTGGAGGAAGTTGAATGTCCCACGCTCCATTGGAAGAAGTCCAAGAGATTGGGAGAGGTGCAGTGGACCAGACCCCCTGTCTCCGCCCTAGTTTGTGAGTGACGAGACTTTGCAGTGTTGTTCATTAATGTAAACACGTGTGCAGATTTGTGCGAGTTGCAGTTGAGCACGAGTGGAGGTGTAATGCAGTGACATTGGGGAAGCGGTCCTGGCTGTGGAGACATCGTCCGCGACTCATTGGATGGAGACCATTGGAAGAAGTCATCTAGTGGTGAAATTCTCCTTTTCTCCTCTTTAATCGTTACGGGGCATTGTGAAGTGTTAGTTTGCTGTGGAATCCTCATCTCCTCTCTGTCTGAGCCCTGTGAATAGAGCCAGCTTTGCTGTGGAATCCTCATCTTCTCTCTGTTTGCCTGAGCCCTGTGAATAGAGCCAGCTTCGCTGTAGAAACTTCATTCTCTCTCTCTCCGCCTGAGCCCTGTGCATAGAACCAGCTTCGCTGTTGAATCCTCATCTTCTCTCTGTCTGAGCCCTGTGAATGGAACTAGCTTTGCTGTGGAAACCTCATCTTCTCTCTGTCTGAGCCCTGTGAATGGAGCTAGCTTTGCTGTGGAATCCTCATCTTCTCTCTCTGTCTGCCGGAGCCTTGTGAGTAGAACCAGCTTCGCTGTTGAATCCTCATCTTCTCTCTGTCTGAGCCCTGTGAATGGAACTAGCTTTGCTGTGGAAACCTCATCTTCTCTCTGTCTGAGCCCTGTGAATGGAACTAGCTTTGCTGTGGAAACCTCATCTTCTCTCTGTCTGAGCCCTGTGAATGGAGCTAGCTTTGCTGTGGAATCCTCATCTTCTCTCTCTGTCTGCCGGAGCCTTGTGAGTAGAACCAGCTTCGCTGTTGAATCCTCATCTTCTCTCTGTCTGAGCCCTGTGAATGGAACTAGCTTTGCTGTGGAAACCTCATCTTCTCTCTGTTTGCCTGAGCCCTGTGAATAGAGCCAGCTTCGCTGTAGAAACTTCATCCTCTCTTTCTCCGCCTGAGCCCTGTGCATAGAGCCAACTTTGCTGTTGAACCTTCATCTTCCCTCTGTCTGCCCGGGCCTTGTGAAGAGAGCCAGCCTTGCTGTCGAATCCTTATCCCTTTCCATCCATCTGGATCCTGTGAGTAAAGTCGTTATACTATTGCACGCCCACCTGTGTCCGCTGTCCGCCGGTGCCCTGGGAAGCGAGCCAGCTCTGTTGCTGATTCCGTACTCCTCTCCGTCCATCCGAATCCTGTGAAGAGAGAAACAGTTCTGCTGTGAATCCGAGAGAAACAGTTCCGCTGATAACTCTTACCGGTTCTCTGCCTGCCTGTGCCCTGAGAAGAGAGCCAGCTCTGTTGCTGATTCCGTACTCCTCTCCGTCCATCCGAATCCTGTGAAGAGAGAGACAGTTCTGCTGTGAATCCGAGCGAAACAGTTCTGCTGATAATTCTTACCTGTCCTCTACCTGTCTGAGCCCCGAGAAGGGAGCCAGCTCTGTTGCTGATTCCGTATTCCTCTTCGCCATCCGAATCCTGTGAAGAGAGAGACAGGCCTGCTGTGAATTCGAGAGAAACAGTTCCGCTGATAATTCTTACCTGTTCTCTGCCTGTCTGAGCCCCGAGAAGAGGGCCAGTTCTGTGGCTGATTCCGTACTCCTCTTCGTCATCCGAATCCTGTAACAAGAGAGACAGTTCTGCTGTGAATCCGAGAGGAACAGTTCCGCTGATAATTCTTACCTGTTCCTTGCCTGCCCGAGTCCTGAGAAGGACCAGTTATACGGCTGAAACCTCACCTTCCTCCAGTTGGCTTGAGGTTGTTTTTACTTAATTTATTCAATAAAGATTCTGTGTTTTTCTACATTACTTTGCCTCTGTGTCCTCTGTGGTGTTGGCTCCTCGCGGTGGTACGTGAGTCGGGGGCTGGGACGGCCGGTCATCTGGCGTCCACTCCTCCCCCGACCCGGTGACACTGTCAATCAAAGAGCTACCTTCAGCGACATTGTTAACTTTGTTGAAAGACAAGTAAAAATAATGACTGATCCAGTTTTCGGAGACATACAGGATAGTATAGCATTAACAGGAAGTAAAATGTTGAACAAAGGCAAGTCTCAGTCTTATCTTAAATCTAAAAGAAGCAGTTTTGCTACTACCGTTACAGCAATGGAAAATAAATCAGAAATTGAAACCAGCAAAAAAGAAATCGTTTCACCCAGCAACAAGAGTTGTTTGTTTTGTAGACGTGGACATGCTCTGGATATGTGCCCTCTATTGGAAAAGAGGAGTCATGGTGAGAGGATTGCGTTCTTAAAAGAGAATGGCGTTTGTTTTGGCTGTATGTGCACAGGGCACATCAGTAGAGATTGTAGAAATCGCCTTTCATGTAAAGTGTGTAATCTTAAGCATCCAAGTATACTTCACATCTACCCAAGAGAAAAGGAGACCGATTCAAAACCCGTTAGGAGACAAATGGACACTGTAATGGGCAGTGTTCCGGAATCTGTTGAGTCCAGTGGATTTATTGGGGCTGGTGAATTTGAATGTAAACATTCCATAGTTCCTGTACAAGTGAAATCTAAAAAAGGAAATAAGACGGTGATTACTTATGCTTTTCTGGATCAAGGAGGCACTGCAGTATTTTGTACACCTGCATTGATGAACAGACGTACTCTTTCAGGTAAAAAGACTAATATTCTCTTGCGTACTATGGGACAGGAGAAAGTCACAACTACCCATGTTGTTTCTGGATTAGAGGTGGCTGGTTTGAACAAAGATGACTTTTGGGAGTTGCCTGATGCCTATACACAAAATACCATGCCTGTGCATAGTGGAAACATCCCAAGACTAAAGGATCTAAAGAGATGGCCAAATCTGAAACATGTGACTCTACCTGAAATTGACTCTGAGTTTGAATTGCTTATAGGAATCAATGCCCCAAGGGTTATAGAGCCAATTCAAGTGATCTGCAGTGTCTATAATGGACCATATGCAATTAAAACCAGGTTGGGATGGACAGTAAATGGTCCACTAAGAGGAGATGGTGGTGACCAGTCTGCCTTTGAGTATCCTGATGTTACAGTTAACAGGATTTCAGTTTCAAACTTGGGAGAGCTTTGGCAACAACAATTCAAGGTTGATTTTCCTGAGTGTAACAAAAACGAACAAGTTGGGTTTTCAAGAGAAGATCACAAGTTCATTGAGATGGTAACAGACTCATTTAAGCTTGTAGATGGTCATTATTCTATTGACTTACCTTTGAGGAAGAAAAATGTTTGTATGCCAAACAACAGGACAATTGCTGAACAGCGTGCTCTAAACCTAAAGAAAAAGTTGAAAAAGGATGTTTCGTTTCATTCTGAATATTCTGTTTTCATGAAAGACCTTATTTCTAAAGGTTACGCAGAGAGAGTGCCAACGGAGGACTAGGGACGTAGCGACGGGAAGGTATGGTACATACCCCATCACGGTGTGCATCACCCACGAAAAGGAAAGCTCCGAGTTGTATTTGATTGTGGTGCCACATTTCGAGGGATGTCTTTGAATACCCAACTGTTACAGGGTCCAGATCTCACCAGTTCATTGATTGGAGTGATATCCAGATTCAGGAAGGAAAGAGTTGTGATCACAGCAGATATTGAAGTCATGTTTCATCAGGTGAGGGTGCCAAAAGATGATGCAGATATGCTGAGATTTCTTTGGTGGCCTGATGGTGACCTTACTCAAAACCTGGTTGAGCATCATATGGTTGTGCATCTCTTTGGAGCTACTTCATCACCCAGTTGTGCAAATTTTGCCCTGAGAAGGTGTGCTGAAGACAATAAAGACTTCAGCAAGGAAGTAATTGACACAATCTTGCATTGTTTTTATGTGGATGACTGTCTGTTGTCAGTAAATTCAGAGGAAAAGGCTGTTTCTCTGTATCACGACCTTGTTCCTATTTGTGCGAAAGGAGGTTTTTTACTGACAAAATAGATAAGTAACAATCGAGATGTTCTGGCAAAAATTCCAGGGCAATTAAGAGCAAAACATATGAAGGATTTGGATTTGGACCAAGATTTACTTCCAGTGGTAAGAGTGCTGGGAGTACAATGGTGCATACAATCCGATGCCTTCAAGTTTAAGATTGTGTTGCAGCAAAGACCTCTGACCAAAAGAGGGATCCTGGCTACCATGAGTTCTGTCTATGATCCTTTAGGAATCCTGTCTCCTGTGATTTTATATGCAAAAAAAATCTTGCAAGATCTGTGCAGGAAGAAACTAGGCTGGGACGAAATTATTCCTGCTTCAAATGCTCAGGAGTGGATCAAGTGGTTGGACGGATTGCGTGAATTGGAAAACTTCAAAATCGATAGATGCTTCAAACCAATGGGTTTCGGAGAGGTGAGCACAGCACAATTACACCACTTTTCCGACGCAAGTGAAGATGGTTAAGGAGTAGTTTCTTATTTGCTTTTGCATAACATTGACTCACAAACGTACGTCGCCTTTGTAATGGGGAAAGCTAGAGTAGCTCCTTTGAAGCTAGTGTCTATCCCTCGATTGGAACTTACTGCTGCAACACTGGCAAGTCGAATGGATTCAATGTGGAGATTAGAACTGTGCATGGACTTTCAGGACTCTGTCTTCTGGACTGATAGTACTTCTGTACTTAAATATATCAAAAACGAAGTCTATACAAAACATTTGTTGCCAACAGAGTTTCGGAAATCCTTAAGGTGTCTCGATCATCACAATGGCGGTATGTGAACACTGCAATTAATCCAGCAGATATAGCTTCTAGAGGGTTGAGAGTGGAATCATTCTTGAAGAACAAGAATTGGGTGTTTGGACCTCAGTTTCTTCTTTTGCCTGAACAGGAGTGGCCAGTTAATCCTATTGACCTGGGGGAATGTTCACCAGACGATCCAGAGATAAAAACAAGTGTCACAGTCAATGCCGTACAAATAGTCAGTGGCTTGGATCCTCAGATTCAAGCAATTACTCTTCAATCTAAGTCAGAAGAGGAAATCACTGAGTATGTATTTAATACAATCTTGTATGGACAAAAACCAACAAACACAACATTTGAAAGAGGAAATGGAGAAAATCAAGGCACAATGTGGCAAAAGTGAGCTTTCTGTGGTAGAGCTAAAGAAAGCTGAATTAGAGGTAATTCGTTACTGCCAAAGAAAAAGATACTCTGATGAACTCTCAAGCTTGCAAAAGGGAGAAAATGTGAAAAAGAACAGTCACATTTATAAGCTCAATCCTATCCTTGAGGATGGTGTTTTAAGAGTCGGCGGACATTTGAGTAGGGCAGTTATGTCTGAAGAGACAAAACATCCCGCTATACTTGCTAAGGATTTTCACAGACATCAGACATCATTCTTAAACATATACATCAAGAGGTGGGTCAAGGTGGGTCAAGGTGGGTCATGGTGGTCGAAACTATATGCTATCAAGGTTGCATCAGAGGTACTGGATACCTGGCGCCAGTGTAGCTATAAGGAAAATATTGTCCAAGTGTGTGTAGGGCATCAACAGATGGCAAACTTACCTCTGAATAGAGCATCTCCAGATAAACCTTTATTTACATACGTCGGAGTCGACTGTTTTGGACCCTTTGAAATTAAGAGCAGGAGAAGTATTGTGAAGAGATACGGAATTATCTTCACGTCTAGCCATTCGTGCTATTCATATTGAAGTGGTACAATCATTGGATACTGATTCCTTTATTAACGCACTGCGACGATTTATCGCACGACGTGGACAGGTCTTGGAAATGCAATCTGACAATGGTACAAATTTTCGTGGAGCGGGACATGAGTTAAGACAAGCTATTGGATGCTGGAACCAATCTCAGATCAACAACATGCTTCTGCAGAAGGGAATAAAGTGGATTTTGAATCCCCCCACTGGTTCACATCACGGAGGCATATGGGAAAGAATGATTAGGTCTGTAAGAAAAGTACTTAATGCCACCTTAAGAACACAAAACCTTGATGAAGAAGGCCTTCATACAGTTCTATGTGACGTCCCATTACTAAGGAATCTACTGACGCCAATTATTTGGAAGCACTGACACCCAATCATTTGCTGCTGTTAAAGACTACCCCATCATTGCCACCAGGAGTCTTTCAAAAGGAGGATATATATGCTCCTCGTCGATGTAAACAGGCGCAATATATATCAGACCTGTTCTGGAAACGATGAACAAAGGAGTACTTGCCTCAACTGCAAGAGCGGCAAAAATGGTCAGCTCCATCTCGCAACTTTGTTCCAGGTGATATCGTGCTTTTGGTTGATGACTCAGCACCACGTAATTCATGAATAACTGGAAAAGTGATTCAGACATTTCCAGATAATCAAGGCTTTGTTCGTCAAGTGAGACTTAAGACCAAGACAAACAGTTTGATTAGACCAGTGACAAAAATCTGCCTTCTGCAAGAGGTGGATATATGACGTTTTCCTTGAAAGAGAATTACCTTTTAACACAGACATGGACTTATCACACTTATCGCATTGACACACCACATATTTCTCACTTTACATCGATGGTAAATTCACTCGGTGCTGACACTGTGTTATGGACTTTACAAGGACTCAGTACTGAAGAATTGATGTATTGTAAATGTGCAAACTTTTTTTTGTATTTTGAGATCTTGTATTTATAAATGTCTCCTATGTGTATTTAATATAATTATCGATTTATAATAATTAGGGGCTGGTATGTAGGAGCCATGTAATGGGGAAGTAATGTGACCAAATGATAATGGGAGTGTCATTTGTTAAGTGGGGTTAAAACACCTGTTGTGTGTGTAGGGTTGGGTACCGAAACTCGGTGCCAATAGGGAACCGGTTCCGACGTAAACGGTAGTAACCAGACCGAATAAGAACGAAAATTTCGGTGCCTGATTTCGGTGCCTAACTTCATTAGGCACACACGCACACACACAAGGTCTCTCGCTCTCTCTCTCTCTCCGCCGTGCGTGTGCTACACAGTTTGGAGCACAGTCTCTTCTGTCTCGCAAGCGCGCTCTTTCTCGCAAGGTTTGGCTGCATTTCACGTGTAAAATTACGTGTCAGAACGCCCTCTGGGTGTGCCGATAGTCTGAATCCCATATAGAATCAAGCCAATTCATTGGCTAATGGCGCGGGCGCCGCCTCGACGCACATACGTCGTCATATTATGTTGGCGCGCGCGCGCCATCTGCTCCTCAGATTTCTTTGCCGAAAAAGGAAGCTGGTCGGCAGCGCGAGGAGCTTGGCAGCGTCTCGTTCCCTATTGAGAGATATGTTACACCAGTAACCAGAGATGTTCTCTTTCATAGGTTCACTCAACGCTGCGTAGCTAAGAAGCAGTGGATTTGTAGGCTGCTGTATCACGTGCCGTTTGAACTGACGCGCTACAGCGATCTGTCACATTTCAAAGAGCCAAAACGTTATTTATTGTGTGAATCTCGTAAAAATATTGACAGAATCTGACAGCTGTGGATTTGTTCCATATCAAATGTAACCTTCTCTGTCTTGTCTGTCCGTGTCCTCTTTGTCCGCGATTTTTCTGTGTGAAAAGGGTCATTTGCGTGAGTCTCACGGTCAATGCGTGAGAGTTGGCAGCTCTGCCTGCTAGTAATCTCTATTAATCTCCAGTATTATTACATTGTTTGATACAATATTGTTTCATTTGATATTATGTAAATATGAATTTTTATTTTATATTGGTTTTATTATTACCATATGTTACTTGTATTTATATTGTTTAAAGATTTAAGTTAATATTGTGTCCAGTTTGGCCCTGTAAATTAAAGGGTATTATTTTTTGATAAAGTGTGTGCGGTTTCATTTTCTTAAGGACCGATTTAAGAACCGTTTAAGCACCGGAACCGTTTAAAAAATACCGAGTAGGTACTGGAATCGGATAAAACCCAAACGATACCCAACCCTATGTGTGTGTGTGTGTTCATATGGAAGAATGGGGGTGAGTGCTGGTTGGAGCACATATTTTGTTGACCGTGCAAACGTGCAAGCCTGTACAAAATAAAACAACATGCAAGCTTCAAGGATAAACGCGTCACAGAAGTCATTCCTCCACTCAGCTCCTTAGCGGTTTTTGGTTTGTTTCTTATGTGCCGCAACACTTTAGTTTAATAAAAAAAAAGACGACCAGTATAACGATAAACACCTATGTAAATGTTTCTGAGACAAATAGTTCAGATATCTTTCACTGTGTGCATGATTCACCGTAAATTCTTGATCTCATGAGTTGCTTTAGTTTCACTAGAAAGCATGCAATAAATAAAGCGAAAGCGTAGAGCGACATCTTGTGGACATAGCACTCAATTGTTTGACCTCGTTCATGGAGTCCTGTCATTTACAAGATGTCATTTACAACAGACATCAAAGACATCCCTCCACCATTGTTTTTAATATCTAATATTAACTAACTAAATAACAAAGATTCATTATTATTAATAATAATAATTAGTAATAGTAATAGTAGTAGTAGCAGTCCAGAGGGATATTATACTGACACAAACTGAAAATTACATTTCATCATGCAGGGCATTTCTAACAAAACACATTTGATTAATATTAAACCCGGAGATCTGGACTGGAGTAGTGTTTTTTTTTTTTTTTTTTTTTTTACAAATGTATTGGTTTGTCAAGACTTAATAAGAATTTAAAATGTTACAAAAAAACATAGGCCTACCCTTTTTTCTGCTCTGGACAGATGTTGTTTGGAAGCCATATAGCCATACGTCAAGACTCATGTCATTATCTGCCGCAATGCATGATGAAAGTTGCTAAAGTTTAATCTGCATTTATATTTGCATATTATTAAAAATATTTGTACATTTTAGTGATATGCTACTTAATATTTAAGAGCAAGGGGTCCCCAGGTGGTTCGGGGGCTTTACACACCTTGTGTAGTTTCCGTATAGGGAGGACCAGCACTGCCTGTAGGCTACCTGAATCTTCACTAAATTCGAAATGTATATCCTACCCCAAAATAAATTACTATAAAATAGAACATTACAACAAACAAATGAAAGCTCAAGTGTCCTGAGTATGCTCAATCAAAACTCTTTGGACAGTAGATTGATAACCAACCATTTTGATGCTTTTAATCCTCAAGAAAAAAAACGGCATGAACGAATGAATAAATAAATAAATTCAAGCATGGTTGAATTTATTTATTTATTCATTCGTTCATGCCGTTTTACAACATTTTTTATTTGTTTCCATGAACGAATAAAAAGGAACAGGAAGAAGAAAAAATCTTGTAATACCTGTCGCTATTTATGCAGATCGAATGAATAAATAAATAAATTCAAGCATGGTTGAATTTATTTATTTATTCATTCGTTCATGCCGTTTTACAACATTTTTTATTTGTTTCCATGAACGAATAAAAAGGAACAGGAAGAAGAAAAAATCTTGTAATACCTGTCGCTATTTATGCAGATCAAAAGAAACAGAAGAAAAAAAAACAGAAAAAGCGGTTTTCAGTTAATTTTATTTCGCTTTGCAAATTCGCTTCCACAAATTCAGTGGTTCAAATTCGACAGTAAATTCAACTTGACATCCAGGAACTGCAGGAATAGCAGTAGATTACCGAGCATAATCTCCATCTGCTGTTAGTCGAGCTCACCAGCAGGGGGTGCAAGCGCGTGTTGTTGACAAGACCAGAGCAACAGTTAGAGCAAGCCATTCATTCATAAAAACTCATTTACAACAATTGAGCATGCATTAAGTTTTTTGTGATGATTATCTGGGTGCGTATATATGCAGAAAAGATAATAAAGGCACAAAAGCTGTTTTTATGTTTCATTCATTAACTTCATTGTTACTTCCCTGTGTAGCCTTACATGTAATCAGCTTTTTCTACCATGAACGGGATTATAATCAGTTTCCCTAAATACCTCATCATACTCAGGGATTCCCCTTCCGTCAGGACAAAGCGCTTAACGTAGCTTAAAGGGACACTTCACCCATTTGCATTAAGAGGTCCATTGTTAGACAACCAGTCATACTATTGAATGGTCGTGCAACATTCTTTCATTTTCCCCTGAGACGAGAGAAATCCACTATTTACCTTTTTCACTTCCTCCTACAATGACGCAAAAATCGTCATTTGACGTCATTGTAGGAGGAAGTGTAAGAGGGGGGGATTCTGTATAGACTACAAGCACAAATTCCCATCCTTTCAAACCCGCCCATAGGGGGTTGGACCTAATGCGCTAACAGAGCTATCACAGATCAGTGGGTGGGACTTCACTTGCAGATACTGAAATCAATATCAGCCATCTTGTTTATAAGGTAAGCTAACAAGCACTGTGGAGATAGGAAGTTACGACAATGACGGAAGAAACTAAACATGATATGGAAGTAGAGGATTTTGAAATTCTGCTGCTCGAATCCGCTGTTCGTGGCTATCTTTACGAGCCGCAATATAGTGAAGAGCAGCTGAGGCTGATGGAGACAGGAGGCGGCCGCCTGTCGCGGACAAGGAGCCCGGACTGGCTCGAGCTGGGCGGACTGGTGGTGCCTGTGCTCTCGCGGTGCGCTACGGACACAGATAGAGTCCGTCTGCTGCAGAGAATTTCAACGATCGCAATTTCTCCTGGACGAAATCTCTGAATCAGACGAGCGCACGGACGTTTGTGTTGTGATGTGAATCATCCTAGTGTCGCACCGCATATGTTCTGACTGAACATCCAGGTATCGTGCAATAATTCACCATATAGAAAGAAATACAAACGAGGAGTAATTCGCTAATGAGTTTGCCAATGTAACGGGGTTCGTTGTTGTGGGAAGAAGGAGGCGGGAACCGGCAAACATTTAAACATTTTAATAGTAAAATAAACAAATACAAAACAAAAGTATAAGCCAGCTGGTCACACACAACAGAAACAAAACATAAAATCAGGCCTGTTCCTTTTGTGCTTCCGCTCCTCCGTGAGAGATATGAGACCGCTGCACAGGTGTCATTCATTATCACTCGCGTCGTCCTCTCACAACCCTCGCCCTCGTCCTGCTCGCCACAGCCAACTAACTAGACATTTTGTGTGAAATGAATTTCAAACTCTTTTGGCAGCTAACGTTAGCCTTGTAGACGGAAGAATGATTTCTCTGATGTTTGCGCTGTTCTGGATTAGTGGGAGTGGCTTGCGGAGCTGTGTAATGTGGTGCATTGTGGGAGTTGTTGTCTTACATACAAATGCGCCCTAAAGTTATTTTCTGTCTTTTCTCGGTCAAGAGGGCACCAAATTCAAAATTTCTTTTACATTTCGACTACATATATAACCCACTTTCAATAAAGATTAATGTTGAAATGGGTGAAGTGACCCTTTAATGGACTAATACAGTGCTATAAAAGACCAAACTCGCACCTTACTGGGGAAGTATGCCTACATATGTACTGCATTAGATTAAACTGGGAAGGGTCATAGCACTTTCATGTTGTTGACCTATATTGTTAGTTTAACTGCAAGTCGCTTTGGATAAAAGCGTCTGCTAAATGGCTAAAATGTAAAATTTACTTGACATTCGCACATTTAGGGACCGTCTCTAAAGTAACATTGGTAGTCCTATAGGCCTAAACGTTTCTAACTTCAATAGCAAACTTCAATTTATTTGTATAAATTGCACATTATGCCTGACACCTACATGAACACTTTACAGTTGGTTTTATGACTGTAAGTTGTTTTCTTCAAATGCTATTGAAGTTAGAAATGTGTATACCAATGTCGTATGTAACTTTAGAGATGGTCCCTAAATGTGCGATGTCCAATGTCAAGCCAAGTTTATGCCAGTATCACTGGGAAACACTGAGGCTGATTTTAAAAAGTGTTAGCCCAAAATCTTTTTCAAAAAACTCAACGTGGCACATTAAAATATAATGCTGGCAGCAGGCAAAAAAAATTTCAAGTGAGAATACCGCCATCCAGTGGCTTTAAAAATGTTTTAAAGTGTGTAATGTCTGTAACCGCCTGTAGGCTGCCCATAGCTTCCTATGTAAATACATAGAAATGCTTTTTGATTCCTATTGCTGTTTTAGACATGATTTCTCTCTCTTATTCGTTTTTTTTTATTTAGATATATATTAAGATATTCTAAAAGACTACTTTTTTTTTTTAGATAAGTAAAAATGTATAAATGTGTGTAATGTCCGTAACCGCCTGTAGGCTTCCTATATAAATACATAGAAAGGCTATATAAATACATAGAAAGGTCTTATTTGCACTCTTGATGTTTTAGAGTGTCACCCCTTCATTGCTGTACACTTTTTTTCTGCACAGTGGCTGATCTGTAGTTTGTACCACCAAAAGTTTCTCTGAGTTTTCCTATTTTTTCGTATTTCCCATTCATTTCCTATGTCGGTCATTTTTGACCGAAAGGAAGCTAAGTGTGACTATTTTTTTTACGACCCTTTAACATATCCGAATCATCTCCTTGATTTTTTTGTGTGTTCACATAGGTAATACAACAAAAGTCACCAAGTTTCATCCCCCTCCGATGAAGCAAAAAAATTAAACATTTCAAAACGTATACTGTTTCGGTCATTTTTGACCGAAGAAGCCCAGAGGGTTAAACCTGCTGAGAAACGAGGAGCGTGAACTAGAATGAGCAGTTCCAGCGCATGTCCGGGGAACTCATGAATATTCATATAGGCTCCACCCACTGCCTCTACTCTAGAGATGCACAACTCACTTTTGCACCACATTTCACGGTGCACTTGGTGCAAAAGGGAGAGCGCGCGAAACTTGTCACTTGAAAGCGAAAAACAGTGTTTGAGATTTGTCGCAGCAGATTCAAGCAGCTGTAGTTATGTACTTGTGTTTGTGCTAGAAAAATATACAAGACATTTGTGAGAAAATATTCTACAAGTGTGCAACTCTCATTGGATGAATTCACATACTGATTTGCAGATGAGCAACATTTCTCTGTGACTTCACATTCTTTGATGCAGGTGTGTAAATGCCTTTTGCACCATATTCACTGCAGCAACTGTAGCAAAAATGTGAGCATACGAGTTTCAATTTGTGATTTGTGGAATAGGATTTGTGCACCTGCAATGAAGAATTTGAGAAGGTGTAACTGCTGTGTTGTGTTTGTGGAAGATAAAAAAAAAAGTCTACAAGTTTGCAACTCTTAAAACATTTCTCTCTGTGACTTCAAATTTACCGATACACATGTGTGGCTATATTCGCTACAACTACAAATTTCACTGTCACAGGCGTTCAGAGGTTTTGCACCAAAAATATCTCCATAGGCTTAACACAATGACGGCAGAGTTGTTTTCCATAGGTCATTTCCCTGCTACTTGAAAACAAACAAGATGCTGCTGGCGAACAGCGGTCTTTCGAATCGGCTTTGGCCGCGACTCTGGAGGACTTGGAGTTAAGAGAATGTCACTTAAGTCATTCTTAAGTGTTCGGAGTTTTGACGACCGGATACGGCAAAAGTTTAATATATCAATTAGCTCCGCTGGTGGGAAAACGCATGGGACTCACTCAGCCACAGCCGTTCATTGCTCTGGTTGGTTGTAGCGCTATCCTATTGCGTGCAGAGGGATATTGAAAGACAACCGTTTATCCTGCCCCTCGGATTGAGGTATGCCAATTGTGGAGATAGGTCTAACTGCAGAACCGCAGAACCATACGTCATAGCGGTGTGAGGACGACAGCGCCAGCCCATATGTATGGAATGATATTCCGGACATTATTCAAAAGGAATTGCAAATTGTATTTGCAATTGCGTTTTCAATTTGTGGACGCAACTTTGCGTTTTCAAGTTTTGTTACATAACTCAAAGACTGAAGGTTTCCATGGTTAACACCCCCTTTCCTAGGGCGAGGTGAGTGTTGGCAAGAAAACTCCATATCTGAGCCGACAATCAGTATCAACCAGGTCCCGGCAGGATCCATAGCACGCCAGGATATATAGTGAACCAAAGGCGAACCAAAGTGACGCCCGGCTCCACAGGCAGAACAGTCCGCTAGGTAAGCTTTCAACTTCTTCACCAGCTGGCCGCTGCGCTTCCCACGGCGTCTCAAGCGTCCTCTCCGGACGAGGGAAGCCGGATTTCGTACAAGATGAGCAGGTATGTTTAGCAAGGGGGGAGGGAGAAAAGTTTTCCGACCATCCCAGTCACACTTAGGCGACTTCTCCAACGCGAGACGGAGATCGATCAGTGTTTGACGATCATAAACCAGCAGAGAGTCAATACATTGCATAAACAGTAACACAAGCAGCAAAATCACGAACAGTTTGCTCTGCACCAGACGGCCAGCCACAAACATTGGCGCCATCTTGGATTCAGCACCAAATTTCAAATTTGAAACAACATATTCTAAGAGCTGATGAACATGTCAAAAAACGCCTTGTTTGCTGGAAAGAACATTTGCATGCCACACCCGAAGATGGCTGCATTCCATGACTCACTTGTGCACAAACATGGTGGTCGAGAACTCTTGGAGCATTAATCTTGTCTTATGGTGCATGTCATACAGGCCCGTGATCAAGTCAGAAGCTTATCGAATTCTGTACAGAAATTGGCCAATGATACGGTTTTGGCCCTGGGTAACACACACTCGCTTCGCACAAGATAATGATCTTACAGAACAAAAGTGGCCATGGATTACATTCTTGCAACGCAAGGAGGAGCTTGCACCATTATCAGCCCTGAATGCTGCACCGAGTTAATGGATCCAACAGAGAACTTGAACAAAATCCAACAATACATTCTTGATCTTTCAGCAAAATTACACCAGATGACTGAAGATAATTACCCGTAAAAACTTCACGGACCCTAATTGCATGTTTGTTTCTGTGTCAGCATGCAATTACAGAAAATCAACACAGAGCATGTGCTATGTGCCTATAATGATCACAAGTTACAAGAATGAACATTTAAGTGTCTAAATTTGTATTTTGTGAAAGTTAATAGAACTCTCAAAGGGGGAAATGTAGTGTTACAAATTTATTAAATGTTTAATTTGGTTCCAATACAATAGTATTTAAACTGTACAGTGTTTTCCATTTTGAGGCATAGATGATGAGATTTAAAGAGCAATCCTGCTTGCTGACATTAACCTTTTGTCACTTCTCAAAGTACAGCTGGGCCTTTTGTCTCTATGATAATGTTAAAGTAACACTATGTAGTTTTTCAACCTTCATAATATATTTCCAAGACCCTTGTGATGGTACATCGACTTAAAATAAGTTAAATGACACGTCTGCCATAGCCTGACGTGGTCTGTACCGCTTTTACTGGCACTATGTAACATCGGGTTTCGGGTAGGAACCCGTGCACAAAAAGAACTACAAAATTCGACTGCTTTACGGCATACGTCACTTCCCCCACCACTTCCTCAAATTGTCTGTGGCCATTGCAGACATCCCAAGTCTCCCGGGAGTCTCCTGCGTCTCCCTGATGCCCGCAAATTAGTTCAGATCTGCCGGAATCTAGAGCGCGCATGCGAGACAGAACATACTGCGCGCATAACATACATAGCGCGAGCACGGCAGAGAGAGAGAGAGCGAGAGACCTTGCGAGTGTGCCTCACGAAAGCTAGTCAACCCGCCACCAGCCGCCCGTAAAATCTTACTTAGTGTTGCTTTAAGGTTTGAGTGATCCATTAACCTTTTGTCACTTCTCAAAGTACAGCTGGGCCTTTGTCTCTATGATAATGTTAAGGTTTGAGTGATCTTATCAGGTTGATTGGATCACCATCTATACATGACACTGTTATGGTGATGAGATCAGGAAATCTCTGCAAACGAGCTGACTCATTTACATTCCCCCTTTATGTAATTTATCCCACAAAGAAGAAATGTATATAAATTACAATGTAAGATTCCCTTAGTTTAGACTTGACGATGATTGCAGCTACCTATAGCTCGTGTTCTAAATAAAGATAAAGAATAAAGAATAAAATCCTGCTGAAGATACAGAAGATGGTAAAGTCTTACTTGTTGAACTTCATATTCGAGCTTCACAATTGTCAAAAAAGCCACAAGGCTGTATTTCTGAACAGTGGGCTGTGAGGTTAACTTGAAAAGCACAGACAACAGAACATGAAATTAAGTGATGTCAACTGTAATAAACTAACATATAGTGCAATGTACAATAATGAAATATTAAAACATGTTTCTGAAGAACATCTGAAAAGGAGATTGGGTTGGATTAAGTACATTTCTATTTAAGCCTACTTGAGAATAAACTCCATGTGTCGCATTTATTGGATATTTTCCAAGTACCTTTTCACCACAACAGAAAGATGAGATATGACTTCAAATGCAGCACAGAAACAATGTAATAAATAAGCAGAACCCCAAATGGAGTTCAAAACATAAATTTTATTTATTTTCATTCATTTGAAGAGAATCCTTTGGCTGCCCACTCCTCACCACTAAAAACAGAAGGGAATTTTTTTCTGTTACTGGTACTTGTTGGATATGGGATGAAAATAGTATCAAAATGATTAACACGTGCAAGCACAATTATCCATGAACTTGATAAATGTTGCAGATAAGTTTTATCCACAACCAAATGCCTTTCAACTTGCGAGTGCAAAATTCAAAATTGAATGAATGTGTAGCAATTTTTTTTGTGAATACAAATGTTTTCTTTTGTATTAGTGTATCATAATTTGCGCATGCAACATAGAAGATGTGTATGTGTGATGAGCAGGTGACGCATGCATTCATTGACGTCTTTTCTGAGTCAATCTCATTTGATTCATTTGGATTTTTTAAGCATTTCACAACCCACACACAAATAACTACAAATGAATAGGCCTGGTGCTAATTATTAATGTGTGCACAACTACCCATCTATTTGACAAATTGACAGATGTGCGTCACTACATTTGAACTAATACAATACGATTGTGTGTGCAAAAACCATAATCACATGAATGTGCAGCGTTTTGAACAAATAGAGACATAGTTGTTAATACAAAACCTCGATTTTGTATAACTGTAGGTCAGAATTTGTGCATGCAAATTGGCCCTCATTTGTGACACGTGTGCATTCATTGACTCGTTTCTGAGTCGATCCTATTTGATTCATTTGGATTTTGAGATTTTCATTTCGCCGGTTTAGCATTGAACGATCCACACACACTGTCTGAGAAAACCTGCTACCACTAGATGGCAGTAGTCTGCTAAAACGGACAACAGCAGCGTAATAAAGCGTTCTTCCCTATTTACGCCTAATGTGGATTAAGAAAATGATATTGAAGCACCAAATTTAGTACACAATATAGGTCTACCTTATTAATAAAGCATACTTTGTAGAGGCAAACAGATTAAATCAGATTATGAACAACACCCATAGAAAACCATTAAAAAACGCAAACGTGCGTTTCGCAAACGTGCGCATCGCAGGGCTCGAGACTAACGGCGTCCTATCGTCCTGGGGACGATAGAAAACGTGTTTAGGACGAACAGAAATATTCTCCAGGACGCCTACAGGACGAAAGATATTTTTGTATGTGTGTTCATTTATTTCAAGCCTATGGGCTAACTTACTTAGAAAATGTCAAAATTAACCGACCAAGTGCTGACTACAACGGAGCGCGTCTTCTCATGCTATATAGCCTAACGTTACTATCACCGGCTACTCACCCAGAGACTTGTTCCGCGGTACATCTATCAAATGGCTTAATGACATCGTAAATATGTTGCGCTGGTTAAACAACAGATATTCAACGAATAAAAACTAGACAAAAATGTAAATATGTTGCGCTGGTTAAACAACAGATATTCAACGAATAAAAACTAGACAAAAATGTTAGATAGTGACAATTTGGGAAGCGATCCAGTCATAACGGATGTGTGAAGAAGGACCCGTTATTAATGTTCGGGGTAACGGGGATCAGCCAATCAGCGCCTTTGTTTTGAGGTTACGGAGAGGACACATGTTTGCGCTGACTGATTAGTTTCGTTTTGAGTCAGTAGTGAGAGTTGCCGGGAAACACATCGTAGATATTTCTGAAGTAAATAGTTGTCATATGTGTTGCTATTTGTGCAGGTGTGCGTTCAGAAACATGTGAGTACCCTGGTAAAATGTTTACATATGTGTATTTTTTGGTGTATTAGGTTTTCTATAGTGTTGTTTATTCTGAGGTACTCAGTTGAGATGCAGTATGTTAGCATATATTTCGCTAGCATCATGCTAATGCCTAGTATTATTAGTGTTACACTATTATTGTGCTTATGTGTGTATTCACCTGATACTGTATAGTTATTATTGGAGTGTTTATAATGATTGTGATGTAGAGAACTATGTTTTTGGGTTGCTGTTACTGAGACCCAGCCATAAGAAGGCTGTTCTTTAATTTAATAAGCAGCTAATGTGTGTTAGTATATTATTTGGTTATTTGATATAAACAGTTAAAGCAACTTGAAGGGAAAATTATACTAATACTATTTATTAGCTTTACTAATTGCATCCTGACAGCACTGTCGTTTACTTGTATGCTGATATTTCTTTTCTTTATTGTTTATTGTAGAACCACACACACACATACTGTACACTTATGAAGACAGACAATCATCTGTTGGCTGTCAATAAATCCTTTGAAGAGAAGAAGAGCATTCATTTGCATTCTTACCGATGCACCACAGTGGTCACCTATCCCAACTAGCTACAATTACAGTCCTAGCTATCAAGTCTTCACTACAAATTGGTCCTTCGAGCCGGATTGTGTGACTGCTGTGCATGAAGAATGTTCCCATATGGAAGAGATGAGGCAACGCCACTTCCTGATACCCGCCCGAGACGTCAGACACGTCCGCCAACCTGGCTTGCTGACTATGAAGTCTCCTTGCCTGTTGTGGAGAGACCCCCCCAGGCTGCAGCACTCTCCCCACAGCCCCCCTATCAGATGCAGGAGCCCTACTACAGTAGTGAGAGGATGGATCACATGTTAACGAGCCCCTCCCGGCTCTTTGATCAGTGGAACCAGACTGGTGCTCGCTCTAAGTATCCTAGAGAGTCAGTGTTCTCAGGACCCCATTATCAGAGCACCCCAGACCCACTGTCTCACAGAGTAAACCCAGGGGCTTCACCTGAGATATTAGATGAGCTGAAAAAGATAAAGGAGGATAACCAGAGGCTTCAACTCATCGTAATGGAGATGCAAACACAGCTTAATTTAAGCAGAGGCCCAGATCCATCACAACGCACTGCCTTCTCCCCCGCGGAGAACAGCCCGCGTGCTCAGCCAGCAGTGCTCGTCGCTGCCACTAGCCCACCAAGACCCAGACCACAGGTTACAGTCCATAATACATTAGCACCTGTGCAGGTACCCAGTAAAGTAGAAGTGGATGATGAAGACTGGCCCCTTCCCCCCCCTCCAGTGGCAGATGATGAGGAGAAGCCACAGCTATCCACTACCACACTGCCCACAGAGTTAGTGGCAGAGCTGATGACATGCCTTAGGAAGATGGGGATCACTCAAGAGCAGCTTCCTGGAATGCCGGCATCTGGCCATAGTAAGCTGGTTGCATCTGGTCGGATGGTGAGGTCACACCAGCCGACGGAATCACAAGTCCGTCCACATATCTCACCCCATTTAATTCCTCCTGAGCCAGGCGCAGCTGATGAACAGAGACACGAAGACTGTCACTCCCGCCAAGCAACAGAGTACATATATCGGGGTCCTCAACCCACCATTCCAGACTTTAGTAGAGGGGACCCACGTGAGTTTGCTAGGCTAAAGACCTCCCTGGAAAATCTTCTTCCCAAGGATGTTACGGAGAGGTTTAAATATCAGATTCTAGTTGACCATCTCAAATTTGAAGAAGCACTCCTCATTGCAGACTCATACACCAACTCTACTCAACCCTACACTGACACCATGGCCTCTTTAACAGAGCACTATGGGCAACCTCACCAGCTAGCATTAAGGCGCATTGCCGACCTGATGGAGGCACCTAACATCCGTAGTCAAGACATCGCTGCCTTTAAAGGATTTGCCCTCAGAGTGAGAGCCCTGGTTGGCATGCTCGATCAGCTTGGTGAGAAAGGCCATATTGAACTTCAGTGTGGGTCTCATGTCACTAGGCTTATGTCCAAGCTCCCACAAGACATGCGGTCTGGGTTTATGAGATACCTGCATCCCCTCTGCATCCGTGTCCCTACGCTGTTAGACTTTGCCAGCTGGCTGGAGTTTGAGCTGCAGATTCAGGAGTATGGATATGAGTCTCGACCCAGAGAGCACCCAGACGGTAAAAGGGAAAGACGGAAGGACTCAAAGTCTGGCCGGCCAACCACAGTGCTCCATGGAGCTGAACAATCTTCAAGTGGCCCGACTGTCCCAGTATTCCCATCCACCACTGCCAATCCACAAGGCAAAGTCGCCCTGCCCTGCCCATACTGTACCGATGCCCTGCATTACCTGAACCAGTGCATTAAATTCAGCCAGCTAACAACTGAGCAGCGGAGAGATTGGGTCAAGAGAAACAGGCGGTGTTGGCGCTGTGGACGCTGTCACCAGGCCGCACAGTGCAGACTAAAGGCCAGGTGCAAGAATTGTGATGGCAGGCATCTGGAAGCTCTCCACGACCTTAACATTAGGCCAGCCATAGTGACACCAGCCACAGAGAACACATCCTGCCTAGTGAGTACTGCCAATGAAGTTCTCTACCTGGATAGGCAGTCCGGCTGCAGTCAGGTGCTCTTGAAGGTAACAAAGGTTGTGTTACATAATGGAGAGCGGGCCATGGAGACTTACGCGATACTGGATGACGGGTCAGAGAGGACTATGCTACTTCCAGCCGCTGCTAAAGAGCTTGAACTTAAAGGGGAGCCAGAGAACCTTGCTTTAAGGACGGTGCGCCAGGATCTTAGAGTTCTACAGGGTATGTCTGTCTCTTTCTCGATTTCTCCTGCCAGACACCCCCAGAAGACTTACAAGATCCAGAGAGCCTTTACTGCTGAGCAGCTGGGGCTGGCCGAGCACTCCCAACCGGTGAAGACGCTCCAACGCAAATATAAACACCTGAGAGGACTCCCCTTGCAAACACTGGAATGTGTTCATCCCATGGTCCTTATTGGGTCAGACTACACGCATCTGATCACCCCAGTGGAGCCGGTTCGTATGGGTCCGCCGGGAGGACCAGCTGCTGTAAAGACCAAGTTGGGCTGGACTATTCAGGGCCCAACCAAAATCCTCCGACATCATCTCCAGCCACAGCAGTGTCTGCATATAGCCACACAGTCACCCTCTGCAGAGCTCCTTTATCATGTGGAGAAGCTATGGCAAATGGACGTAATGCCTTACAGGAGTGAGAAGATGGTTATCCGCTCAAAGCTAGATCAAGAGGCAGTTCGTATTCTGGAAACCAGGACAGTGAGGGTGGAAGTCGACGGAGTCCATCGCTACGCCACCCCCTTGCTTCGTGTAAAGAACATGCCCTGTCTCCACACCTCCAAAGATGCTGTACTAGCGAGTCTGCGGAGCACCGAAAGACGTCTGATGAAAGACCCATCACGAGCATCCGCCTATGCAGCAGAGATCCAAAAATTGGAACAGGCGGGGTACGTGAAGAAGGTAGCAGAGGAAGAGCTGGGGACGTCAACAGAGTCTTGGTTTATACCTCACCACATGGTGAGTCATAATGGAAAAAACAGGCTCGTTTTCAACTGCTCCTTCACCTACAAGGGCTGCAACCTAAATGAGCTTCTACTACCAGGCCCCACATTGACCTCCAGCCTGCTAGGTGTCCTGCTGAGATTCAGGGAGCATTCTGTTGCTATAAGCAGCGATATAAAAGGCATGTTCCACCAGATCAGGTTGCTGCCAGAAGACAGATCCCTGCTTCGTTTCGTGTGGAGGGACCTGAACAAAGAGGCGCCACCCGGCACTTATGAGTGGCAGGTCCTCCCCTTCGGAACAACATGCAGCCCCTGCTGTGCAACGTTTGCACTACAGAAGCATGTGACAGACCATAGCCAGCTAGAGGAGGACGTCCGGGTGGCCGTCGAGCGTTACTTTTATGTGGATAACCACTTACAGAGCCTCTCCTCCCCTAAAGCAGCCAGACAGCTGGTTGACAAATTGAAGGTGTTGTTAGCCTCAGGAGGGTTTGAGCTGCGTCAGTGGGCTAGTAACGTCCCAGAAGTAATCAGTCACCTTCCTAAAGGGGCAAGATCCCAGAGCAGTGAGTTATGGCTCACAGAGTCAATGGAGGATCCACAGGAGCTCGCACTTGGACTCCGATGGCTTTGTGCCTCGGACACTCTGGCATACAAGTGCAGCCTCACTGACCGTCCCACACCGACTATGAGGAACATCTATAGTACACTGGCACGGCTTTTTGATCCGCTAGGCTTCCTCGTTCCCTTCGCCACGCGGGCCAAAATCATTGTGCAGCACCTATGGAACAAAGAGAGAGAGTGGGATGACCCGTCGCTGCCAGATGACGCCCTCAAGGCCTGGCTAACTTGGGAGAATGAGCTGCAACACCTTCCAGAGATTGTCTTGCCACGATGCTACTCAAGCCCCCTTTTGGACCACCCCAGTTCTGCCAGAAGCCTCCACATATTCTGTGACGCGTCTGAGAAAGCTTATGGTTCAGTTGCGTACCTTCGTACGGAGGGTTCAGGTGGTAAGGTGGAGGTGGCCTTTCTGACTGCACGGTCGAGAGTGGCCCCCAAGCGCCAGCAGTCGATACCGCGATTAGAGCTATGTGCAGCGGTGACTGGAGCTCAGCTAGCAGTGCTGTTGCAGCGTGAACTCACCCTGGTACTTCATGAAGTGGTGCTCTGGACAGACTCCACCACAGTTCTCACGTGGCTTCAGTCAGACTCTTGCAGGTTTAAGGTGTTTGTGGGCACCAGAGTCTCTGAGATCCAGGAGCTGACTGAGGCCCAAGCATGGAGGTACGTGGATTCTGCAAATAATCCCGCAGATGACATTACGCGTGGGAAGACCCTAATGGAGCTGGCAGGGGAGAGCCGGTGGAAACACGGCCCAGCATTTTTGCGCCTGTCACCTAAGCATTGGCCTACTAAGCCAGAGGCTGAGCAGTTGGATGCCACAGAGCTTCGCAAGGCCATTTTTTGCGGCTCCATTACCACCGCTCCTCTTCCGCCCTTACTTGATACCAGTCAATTTAATGGTTTCAGGGACATGATAGAGGCGGTTGTGAGGTCCCGCCACGGGGCGGCAGGTAGCCAGTCAATGCCAACTGCACAAGACTATCAGGATGCTGAGAGAGATCTACTGAGACAAGTCCAGGTAGACTGCTTCGAGGAGGATTTTCAACACCTCTCAGAAGGGAAACCTGTCCCTTCCACCAGCCGTTTGATCACATTAGCCCCTGAATATGATGACCAACTGAAGCTGATCCGGGTTGGAGGCAGATTGCGTCGCAGTGACTTGCTGGACACAGAAGCCATTCATCCCATAGTTCTGGACCCAGCTCACCAGGTGACTAAACTCATCATTCAAGATGCTGACCGAGACCTCCGTCATCCAGGCTCAGAGCGACTCTTTGCAGAACTTCGCAGACGGTACTGGATCCTTCGTGGAAGAGAAGCTGTGAAGCGGCACCAGCACTCCTGTCCTGATTGTCAGAGATGGAGAGCGAAGCCTGCAGTGCCACAGATGGCAGACTTACCTCTCGCCCGCCTGCGGTTGATGAAACCACCCTTTTTCTCTACAGGAACGGATTGTTTTGGCCCCTTCATGGTCAAAATCGGACGGCGTAATGAGAAGCGTTGGGGTATCTTATTTAAGTGCCTTACTACCCGAGCTGTCTACATAGACATCCTGACTAGTCTAGACCAGGATTCCTTTCTGATGGCTCTCCGCAGATTCATCTCACGCAGGGGAAAACCAGCGGAGCTTCTGTCGGACCAGGGCACAAACTTCAGAGGAGGGGAGAGGGAAATCCACGAGTCTTTCAAGGCACTGCACCCCACTCTACAGGCAGAACTGGCCAAACATCAGATCAAATTCAGATTCAACCCTCCAAGTGCGCCTCACTTTGGTGGTACATGGGAGAGGGAAATAAAATCTATCAAAGCTGCCCTGTATGCCACAATCCAGATGCAGACTGTGACAGAAGAAGTCCTGCGCACGGTCCTGATCGAGATAGAGGGCATCCTAAACTCTAAGCCCTTGGGGTATGTATCCAGTGACGTCGCAGACCCTGACCCAGTAACCCCCAATCTGCTTGTGATGGGGCGGCCCGACCCATCGCTGCCCCAGGTGTTGTATCCGGAGTCCGAGCTGTTGAGCCGCCGCCGCTGGAGGCATACGCAGGTCCTTGCCGACCAATTCTGGAGGACATTTATTAGGCACTATCTTCCTGCCCTGCAGACGCGTAACAAGTGGCAGAAAGAAGTAGCCCCACTACAACCTGGAGCTGTCGCCATGATCGTTGACCCACAGCTCCCGAGGGCACTCTGGCCTATTGGCCGCATCACAAAGGTAATCCCAGGTGCAGATGGGAGGATAAGGGCAGCGGAGATCCAGGTTAACAACAGAAACTACACCCGGCCAGTTGCCCGTCTTGTCCCACTTCCTGCCATACCTGAGACGGTACCTGAGACCACCGGTCCTTCTATGGGACAGCAAATTTGACAGTGCAAATTTGGGGGCGGCTGTGAAGAAGGACCCGTTATTAATGTTCGGGGTAACGGGGATCAGCCAATCAGCGCCTTTGTTTTGAGGTTACGGAGAGGACACATGTTTGCGCTGACTGATTAGTTTCGTTTTGAGTCAGTAGTGAGAGTTGCCGGGAAACACATCGTAGATATTTCTGAAGTAAATAGTTGTCATATGTGTTGCTATTTGTGCAGGTGTGCGTTCAGAAACATGTGAGTACCCTGGTAAAATGTTTACATATGTGTATTTTTTGGTGTATTAGGTTTTCTATAGTGTTGTTTATTCTGAGGTACTCAGTTGAGATGCAGTATGTTAGCATATATTTCGCTAGCATCATGCTAATGCCTAGTATTATTAGTGTTACACTATTATTGTGCTTATGTGTGTATTCACCTGATACTGTATAGTTATTATTGGAGTGTTTATAATGATTGTGATGTAGAGAACTATGTTTTTGGGTTGCTGTTACTGAGACCCAGCCATAAGAAGGCTGTTCTTTAATTTAATAAGCAGCTAATGTGTGTTAGTATATTATTTGGTTATTTGATATAAACAGTTAAAGCAACTTGAAGGGAAAATTATACTAATACTATTTATTAGCTTTACTAATTGCATCCTGACAGCACTGTCGTTTACTTGTATGCTGATATTTCTTTTCTTTATTGTTTATTGTAGAACCACACACACACATACTGTACACTTATGAAGACAGACAATCATCTGTTGGCTGTCAATAAATCCTTTGAAGAGAAGAAGAGCATTCATTTGCATTCTTACCGATGCACCACAGTGGTCACCTATCCCAACTAGCTACAATTACAGTCCTAGCTATCAAGTCTTCACTACAGGATGTCCTGCGTGTAGATGCGCACATTTGTACAGTAACGTGCTGATCTACCCAGCGGGACACGGGTTGACATGCGCTGCATGTTTCATAAAACGTTAAAATATGTAAACGTCAGGGAGAATGAGTAAAGCAGAGATATATATATCTGAATAAGAGTGACGACGCAAAAAATAGCTCTATTCGGTTTTCTGTGCGCACACACCCAACCGAAGCGTGCAGCCATGCACATAGACGCCTATACAGCGCGCGAGGACTGATTGAGCTCTCTTTCGTGTCTGAGTGGACAAATACACACAACATTATGTCTAAATGTCCGTTTTGGAGAGTATTCATGTAACAGTTGTGAGAGAATCGGATGTGCATCAGTGCAATAATTGTATCCGCATGTCATTAGATATGATTATGATTAAAGTGACAGTGCGTAATAAACCTAAAGCGGTCCGTGTCCTTAATATTGATCAAGCAACAAAAGAAAAAGAGAAAAGCATTCACTGCTCGTTAATAGCTTTAATATTATATTTAATATAATTAGTTCATACAAATAACTGTCTGCTGCTTGAAAGAATAAAGAATTATGTATGCAAGTAGTTATAAAGAATGCATATATCATTAATTGAAAAGAAGAATGTTCTATTTTAGGAAAAGTGGTTTTATTTAATTTTAAGATATTTTAAGCAGTTAAATCTGTATCTGTATTGCATGTTCAAACTTTAAAATCATTCATATTAACAGGTTAATAGATGTTTTCTCCGGCACGAAGATCTCAGTACAAAGACTGAGATGAAAACAGAATTTCCCCCAAATTCTGTGTTCTAGGGAAGTCATATTACACTTTTTAAAGCCATTTCTCTTATTAACACGTTTCCAGATGATCAGCTATGACACATTACCACTTTGAGATATTTAGTCACCAGTATTTATGTGTTATTGTTTAATCCAACCAACTCAACCAACTCAAAAACGTTTTGAGCTGTATGTATTTTTCTCTTAATTTTCGTAGCCTATATGTAAAAAAAATAAAAAGGAAAAAAAAAACATTTTTATTCTGCATGAATACAAAAAAATGACCAACAACTATAACTATAGATCATAATAACAAAGTACAGAAACAACAGTTTTATTTTGGGACGGTTGACATTCACTTTAGGACGGTTCAAATTGGTTTTCAGGACGGTTCCAGGACGGAGGTGAAAAAAGTTAGTCTGGAGCCCTGGCGCATCGCATGTTCTGTATAGGCTACTGACTTTTAATATCACCGTCTTACTGCATTAACATTAATCTTTTTCTTTATAATAGGGTCTATAGGAGGAAAACTATATACAGACATGTACCTGATTAAGTGCCTCCCTGGCCCCCTGAACTGTCGGATCCGGCCCAGCACTGCCGGCGCTTTCCATGCTCCACGTCCCACCCAGGTCCTCCCACGCTCCTGCTCGCACCCGCGCCGAATCCATTCGAGTTCAAAATGGCAAAAAACTCCACTCTATTTTCACGAAAAAGTCAAGCACTGTAAGTAAGTTGTCATGTAGTATCCGAATTGTGTTTCACAATGATGAATAACTCCGCCTATTTCTCTTGTTGAATAATTAACAGGTTTTGTTGTAAATTCACTATCCGAACAAACATGCAATATTTTCAATCTTTTTTTTACTCGTAATGCATTTTATTTTCACAGATATGTTATCAAAGCCCTTCAAATGAGAATAAACATGGTGAATGTTAATGCTGAATTTGTATTTTCATGCATTAACAGCCACGATCTGCTTGAATCAGGCAGCGTTGTAACATGTGTACATGATGTTTATCATAATTTGGTAACACTTTACAATTAGATAAAAATGTTTGTAGACAAACTTTAAGTTTTAAAAGCTTGAAGTTTGAAGGTTTTCAATTTGAAAGTTTTAGTTTAGTGAGACAGACTTTGTTTAGGCTAGTAAGAAAATGTAATTTTGCCAAAAGACAAACTTTTATTTTAATAAATGTTATTTTTAAATCAGCTTCAGTGTGATATTTAACCATATTATCAATTGGTTAAATAGCGGATTCGGGGGACTCAAAGTGCACCAGATTAATAAATTTATCTTTAAAATGTACAAAATTTTCTTACGGGGGGGGGGGGCATGCCCCCGGACCCCCGGACCCCCCTAGAGGTGCCGAGATCCACCTACAAAAATACTGTGGGTAACACAGTATGGTCTACGAAAAATACACATTTTATTATCTGATTAAATACATGATCAGGATTTTACCACCTCCGCCTTATTTTAAAGGCACACTATGCAAGATTTGTACCTTAATATAACAGCTTCAAAGTCGTTTCGGTGGTAAATAAAGTCATAGTAGGGCGAATCATCCTGGTAGTAAAGCTTGGGGGGGACGCCGCTGGAAAAACCAGCAATGCAAGTTTGAGAGCGGCGCCCCTGACAAATCTTGCGAGAATCACGAAATGCTTTACGGCAACGACGTCACACACATCAACAACAACATACTGTATGAAGCCACTTGCACGCATTCCAAGAATACTCGGTCAGAAATGTCCAGAAAAAGGAAAAGAGAATCGGACCGTGCTAGAAACCGGACAAGAGTCCCACTCAGTCGGGCTTTCACTCGTTAGCGCGAGCTTAAAAGCAGCACTGGATGCAACAGCGATGCTGACCTGGCGATCTTGTTGATGGAGTTGTAAGTAAATCTCTTATTTGTAAACTTGTTTGCGTTCTATGTTGTATGTTGTTGCGCTGGCTTGTAGTATGTCATTTTTAACGGTGCTGTTCATTTATCCATTGTTGATAATTAGACCAGTTCAATACTTCCCACATATGTCTAGCTAGCTTTCGATTATCAGAGCTGTAAGCAGACTTCCTAACAAACAGTCGTTTCTTATAGTTTTGTTGTTTTTTTCCTTATCGTCGCTGTCGGGCGGAAACCTCGTATGTCCAAATTTGGTCAATTTAATATTTTTTCACAAATCGATGCTATTGGTCAGTCTCCACGTGGGTCTGTTATTTTTACAAATTATTAACCAATCGAAAGTGTTGAAAATAGCTTGTGAGCAAACCTCTTAACTCCATTGGACACTTCAACTGTCTGAGAAACCTCGTAACTCCACCCCTTCTTCACTTGGCGCCGCCGCGCTGGAGCTTCGCGGCATTTTTTCTCCTCAAGATTGGAAGTCGCAATCCTCGTTGAGCAACACGTCCTCTGAGGTAAATGTCCTTATTCATGATTTAGTTATATAAATTATATAATAATAACAGTTTATATATTATATATAACAGTTTTATCTCGATCGAAGTAATGGTAGTGCTAGTTTAGTGTAATGTATCATTTCTGAGCATGCTAGATTTTTCTTTCTGCTATGTCTTGCATTGGACGGTAAGTTAGCTAAGTTAACTTATCATGTTGATTGAAATCTTCCATGGTTTTGTTTCTGACGAGGACATTTTATTTAAACCGCAAAAATTGCCTGTCGTTGACTTAGTTAGCCGCTATGTAACGTTATTGGTTTTGTCATCATGTTAGGTGAGATAGGTAGCTAACGTGATTTTCGTGGGGCTTAAATAAAAACCTCTCGACCCCCGCTAACGCTAGTTCTGGCACTCATCTGAGGAACAACATAATAATTTAATGTACTATGTCAGTATTGTAGCTTACAATGTCAAGGCATTCCGTCATGTTCAACAAGTAGCTACCTTTTACGTCATGTTCATCACTTTAAGCAAGCTAGCTGGCTTCTTGCCTTGTTATCATACGTAAACATGTCGTATAACTTAGTGAAACGATCATTTGACCTTTATTTATTTTATTTTTTGCAGCAACCATGTCTGTGTCCTTAAAGGAACTCTGTCAGATGGTCAATGTGCCATATGATCAGGCAAGGGCCCTATTAGACAGTGAGAGCTCTGATGGAGAGAGTGTAACGTTAGAGAGAGAGGAAGCAACAGTGGTGGAGGATACAGTGGTGGAGGATACAGTGGTGCATGCTGGTAGAGTGAATTTCTGAGAGATAATCATGATTTCACATGCCAAAATGAATGAGTTTTAATGCAGATGTATTTCACAACAATAGAAATAATAAAAAAATCACACTATTTGTATGATGTGTTTGAAAAGATTTCTCTGGTGGTCTGGAGGAAGAGGAGGCCTCACTGCTGGCTCCAGAGCAGGTGCAGTTTGACACGGGTAAGTTTGATGCTTTTCTACATTTTCTCATTAAATTGGATAAGGTCCTTCAACTATAGCCCTCACTGTTGACAGTTTATAAAGATGTAACTCATTCATGCACGTTTGGTTTGTGTGTGTATTTTGAAGTTTTCCATGGTGGAGGCGATGAGGACTCGGATGCAGAGCATTCATGCTCAGATGCTGAGGAAGACGCACCTCCAAGGAAAAGACTGAGAGCTGAGAACACCTGGAAGAAAGTCATCAACAAGAAAAGAAGAATGGTTGGAAAGTCATACATTGGAAAACAGAAGCAGAAGGAAACAATGAGGGAGCCACGGGCTATGGGGCCTAGATGTTCATCAGCAGCATGTGCCAGGTCAGGTAAACATCACTGCAGTGCAATCGGCGAGCCTGAGAGGAATACGATTTTCTATGACTTTTGGCAACATGTGACCTGGGAGGAGAAGAGAGTGTATGTGCGTGGTCTAATTGATGTGGTCCCCGTGCAAAGAAGAAGGGGGGCTGAAAATTCCCGAAGATCAAATTCGCTGTTGTTTTTTTTACGGGTCAGCGGGCAGAGAAGACGCGTCTGCAAAAGTATGTTTTTGTCTACCCTAGGAATAGGCGAGTGGTCTGCTCTTAACTGGGCAAAGGAGGGACACACGCAAGCAGAGACAGAGGGACAAACACACAGCAATGCACGTCGTTCAGTGGCAGGCCATGAATTCATTTGCAGTTTTTTGCACGACCTCCCAAAGGTGCCCTCACACTATTGCAGATCCACAACATCCAAACTAGGGGTGGAACGGTACACAGAAGTCACGGTTCGGTTCATACCTCGGTTCAGACATCACGGTTCGGTACGATTTCGGTACAATGGAGTGAAAAGCAAAGCAAAAATGCAGAAGGCATTTTTATAAATGTCTTAAACCTTGTATTTTTTTAAATAAGTTTTATTAATAAAGGCATAGAACCAGTTTATTTGTAGTGCACTGACAGTAGTTTTATATAATTAGTTTATTAATTAAATTATTAAAAAGACGAAAAGACCTTGAGATATGTTTGGTAATTGTACCTGAATGAATTTAAAATTAATTTGCTATTTCAGATCAAGATATTTGTTTTCCTTCATTTTAATTAACTAACTTTATTCTCATCTGAATTATAAATAATTGATTTCCGTATAAAATAATACTACCATAAAAACTTTTGTTAACAGTTGTAGGTTACAGTTTGACAAGAGTTTAGAGTGTGACAAAAGCACAATGTTGTGTTTTATTTCCAGTGTACACAAATATAAGTAAACAATTTGCAGTTTTAATGATGTCCTGTATGAAAAAAATGACGGAGTATGTTTTTACGTTTCCACTGTTCGATCGCCCGTGCCTCTCTCTCTCACACACACACACACACACACACACACACACACACACACACACACACACACACACACACACTGTTCATCGCGCGATTCGCGCCCGCGACTCTCTCTCTCTCTCGCACGCGCGCGCACACAAACACACACACACTGTTCATCGCGCGATTCGCGCCCGCGCCTCTCTCTCTCTCTCTCTCTCTCTCGCGCGCGCGCGCACACACACACACACACACACACTGTTCATCGCGCGATTCGCGCCCGCGCCTCTCTCTCTCTCGCACGCGCGCGCACACACACACACACTGTTCGATCGCGCCTCTCTCTCTCTCGCACACACACACACACTGTTCATCGCGCCTCTCTCTCTCTCTCTCTCTCTCTCTCTCTCTCTCTCTCTCTCTCTCTCTCTCTCTCTCTCTCTCTCGCGCGCACACAGACACACACACTCCTGCATTGCAATCTTGATCGCAGCCTGTTCATTGCTGCGTTAACAGTCACACCAAAAGCGAATAGAGCGAAATTTATCGCTATTTAAGAGGTTTTTTTTTTATTTGTACCGTGTATTCTGCGTGCAAATTCGTGCACCGAACCGTGACGCCCGTACCGTTTCGGTTCAATACGAATACATGTACCGTTCCACCCCTAATCCAAACAGTATCTGGAACCTGTGTTTCAATCGATGGCTGATCTGTATGCAGTGTATTGTCGTGCTGCTGCAGAGAAGAATGTAACACCTTTGTCAAGGCAAGTGTTCACAAATGAGTTCAAGCGTCTCAACCTAGGCCTTTACCACCCAAAAAAGGACCAGTGCAACATCTGTTGTGCTTTCAAGACCGGCAACTTACCTGATGACGAGTGGCAGCACCATCTCCTTCAAAAAGAAGAGGCCCGCGCCGAAAAGTTGTCCGACAAAAGCAAGGCCAGCAACAACACTATGGTCTTATGTATGGACTTACAAGCCCTCCTTTTGTGCCCAAAGCTAAAAGCCTCTGCCTTGTATTACAAAACAAAGCTTGCTGTTCACAATTTTACCATGTACAACATGCTGACACACAGTGCCACATGTTATGTCTGGCATGAAGGCGAGGGATCCCTGTCTGCCAGTGAGTTTGTTTCATGCATTGTCGACTACCTCTCTGCACACACTGAGCCTGACACATTTATTCTGTGGAGTGACGGCTGCGGGTATCAGAACCGGAATGCAGTTCTAAGCAATGCACTTCTTCTGTTCTCCATGAAGAATAACAAAGTCGTCATTCAGAAGTACCTTGAGAAAGGGCATACTCAGATAGAATGCGACTCCGTTCACAGCGTCATCGAGAGGCGTCTGAGGGACCAGGATGTTTATCTCCCAGCAGAGTATGTTAACCTGATGAAGAGGGCCCGTGTAAAGCCTCATCCATATGAAGTCAAGTACATCGACCACACCTTCTTCCAGGACTTCACCAAGCTGAGGCTCTGCAAGTCTCTGCGCCCTGGAGGAAGACCTGGTGACCCAACTGTCCATGATATCAGAGCCATCAGGTAATTACCAATGCAAATCTTATGTCTTACCAATATACTCATGACATTATGATGTTGCATATTGTTTTATGAAATCTTACAGTGATTATGTTGTTGTGTTATATTTTGTGCTATTAGGTACAACAACAATGGAACGATGGACTTCAAAATCAACCACTCTGATGACTGGCATTCACATCCAAGTCACCAACTCCGAAACTCCACCTCAGACAGCCACACAGTCACCCCACTCTATTCAGACCGCCTGAAGATCAAAGAGCTGAAATTCAAACACCTCCAAGACCTGAAGGAAGTCATCCCAAAGGACTTTCACAGCTTTTACGACAATTTACTTCACTAGCTTAATATAGGATGCAGTATTAAAGGAGAACTCCTGCACAAAATGAACCTGGGGTGTAATAACACATTGGTACCGAGTCGACCGTTCTCTGGGATTTGTTTTCATGATAATCGAATGTAAAGAGTTCTATCTCTAAAAACGGTTTAGATTATAATGCTAGTATATGTTGGCATATAATAAGTAAAAAGAAATTGCTAGTTAATACCACTAACAATGCTCAAAATAGCCCCACACTAACACGGTAGCATAATGAGGGTCCAAACCGAAGCACTGAGAACTTTGTAAGTGTACAGACAGTATAAAGTATACAGACTTTATAAAGACAGTACCATCGCGGAGCCATCTTTGGGAAACAGCCTCGACCAGTCGAACCACTAACGCCATGCTAAGTGAGCTGAACTTTGAGATTCCAAGTCACAGTTCAGCTTGTAGCACGGCGTTCGTGGTTCGACTGGTCGAGACTGTTTTCCAAAGATGACTCCGGGATGGTACTGTCTTTATAAAGTATATTATTATTAAACTGTCTGTACACTTAAAAAGTTCTCAGTGCTTCGGTTTGTATGTAGGGACCCTCATTAAGCTACCGTGTTAGTGTGGGGCTATTTTGAGCATTGTTAGTGGTATTAACTAGCGATTTCTTTTTACTTATTAAATTATTTTACTCTTTACACTCGATTATCATGAAAACAAATCCCAGAGAACAGTCGACTCGGTACCAATGTGTTATTGGTGTGTTAATGAACCCCAGGTTCATTTTGCGCCGGAGTTCTCCTTTAAAGGAGAACTCCGGCGCAAAATGAACCTTTGGTCTAATTACACATTGTTACCTAGTCAACCGTTATCTGAGATTTGTTTTCATGATTATCGAATGTAAATAGTTTTATCTCTAAAAACAGTTTAGCCTATAAAGCTAGTATAACGCTAGTATATTGGGCATAGATCAATGACAAATAAAAATCGCTTGTTAATACCACTAACAAGGCTGAAAATAGACCCACACTAACACGGTAGCATAATGAGGGTCCCTACCTTCAAACCGAAGCATTGAGAACTTTGTCAGTGTCCAGACAGTTTAATAAGAAGATATTTTAAACATACAGTCAACTTCGCGTATACAGGCAGAATCCATCTTTGAAATACAGTCTTTACCAGTCGATCTACGAACGCCGATCCAAGCCTGCTGTTCGCGCTCACCTTATCACAACTTATAGCTCGTTCACATCTCACCAGCGCACTTGGATCGGCGTTCGTAGATCGACTGGTAAAGGCTGTATTTCAAAGATGGATTCTGCCTGTATACGCGAAGTTGACTGTATGTTTAAAATATCTTCTTATTAAACTGTCTGGACACTGACAAAGTTCTCAATGCTTCGGTTTGAAGGTAGGGACCCTCATTATGCTACCGTGTTAGTGTGGGGCTATTTTCAGCCTTGTTAGTGGTATTAACAAGCGATTTTTATTTGTCATTACACTATGCCCAATATAGTAGCGTTATACTAGCTTTATAGGCTAAACTGTTTTTAGAGATAAAACTATTTACATTCGATAATCATGAAAACAAATCTCAGATAACGGTTGACTAGGTAACAATGTGTAATTAGACCAAAGGTTCATTTTGCGCCGGAGTTCTCCTTTAATACTGGTATGGCAGTAAAATATGATGGCAATGTAACAACACACACAGAGCCTCACAGATACATGCACACAGACAAGGGCTAACCATACTCACAAACACAAATACACAAGCCTTAACTGTGATTTTATTATATTATAAATATTATTTTATATTAATATTATATTTTTTTTATTGTTAAACTATGATATTAGTTATTGATGTATTTTAAATGTCTACTTATTACTAGGCTTATTATAAAATGTGCATTGAAGTTTTAAAATGTATATAATATAATACTTGAATTGAATGTTTTGGATACCACCATTAAATTATTGTTTTTATTATTATTTTACTGACTCAAAGTTCCCTCTCTTGGCACTGTGCATGTAAAATACCCCAATTAGTGTTTTTATGGGAGAAAAAAACGGCTGTCTACTGGCGTCGAGTAAGCCTATCTTTGGATAACTCTGTCTGTTTTTTAGGTAATAACGAGTGAAAATAGTTAGGTTAGATACATTTGAGTAGGCCTGTTTTGTTAAAGATCGAAAGCTGTAATCGAAAGCAGAAGGAAGCCCGTGAGCCACAAAGGTAAGTTTGCGTGCAGATTAGGCTAATTTCCGCCTATTAGACAGCCTAGTCAGCTCGTTTTTTTTGTTGTTGTATTGCATCACTTATAGCTCATAAACTTTTAAAATAGAGTTTAGGAAGATATATGTAACCACAACCATAAGCTTTGATTAGCTCTTAAAGCCTTGTCTCGTCAAAAGGCTCAACGCGACCGCGGACTTTAATGAACAATGCTGGCAGCAGCGAAGTCTGCGTCCGTTCCATTCTTATCAATGACAGCGTAAACTCGTATCTCCCTGCTCCCAAGTCATAAACCTCGTATCTCCGATTAAACATGATTTTGGGGAAATGTTGTGTTAATGTTGGTACACAACAGTATATAATTGCAATATAATGTATAATACCAACTTTAACGATACAATGTTTAATAACTAAAAAAATATGCAGTTTTTTTTATTTCCTGAAAAATAATGGTTTTGGAGATACGAGGATTCCGCCCGACAGCGACGTTATGTTTCATTGCCTAGCTTGCCACAAGAGCTAGTTTCCCAGCTGAACTCAGGTGTTGTGGTGTGTATTTATTACGTAACGTTAGTCCGGTGTCTGGTTCGGATTTCTCATGGCGTGTGTACTACTGTGCTTATAACTTACAAACTTTAGCTGACTAACAGTACACTTCCCGACTGTAACTTTTCTTCAAATTGTGTTGATTATGAGTCAATTAAATCTTGACGCTGTTGATGTTGATTCCTGCAATTATCATGAGGACATAGTCAATATCTCACATAATTATTAGGACATACTGTATATATAAGCCTAGAGCCTAGAGGTTGTAAATAGTGTAATTGAGTACAATTTGCTAACTATTATGATAAATTGTAATAATCATGATCCATGTCTAATGTAATCATAACGGCCAATATATGAAATAATGCGACGTACATTTAACTTTATTGATGTCACCTGACATTTTGTAATGTTTACATTACAATCAAAAACACAAATGAAACTATACAGTATAGGCTATTTACCTTTGATTTAGCAGCAATCATGTAAAAAAGTTATAAGCCAGCAAATGCGATACGCAACTTTATTATTATAAAGTAGTCTAACACTTGACATATAGTTATTATTAACCTATTACCATCATCAGTAGTCCAGTAGACTATGCAGTAATAGGGGAGTTACGGTTATTTACGACAGTGCAAGTACACCACAGCGGCTCTAGGGGTCGCTGTTTCACAAAAACATCAAAGCTGCATAGTGTGCCTTTAAGCCAGGAAAAACCCTGCATGTGCAATATAAAGTACTGGACAACTTTCTTCCTTTCTGTTTTATTGCTTTAAAAATAAATAGCATACTAAGCCAATTAAGCAAAAATCTGTCAACAACAGTCTGAAGAAAAAAAAACTGGTATTAAACTTGACATTCTGTCCCCCTCACTTTTGAAATGATGGCTACGCCCCTGCATGAGGGTGAGTAATTACTGACAGAATTCTCATTTTTGGAAATGTCATATTAACTTGTGGGAACGTGGTAAGTCGTGGTCACAAGATCATTTTTTCGAGGTGACGACATCATTATGTTATCCTATGTTGGGAGAACGACATTTATCTCATGGCCACGAGTTAAATGCGTAAACAACCTAAAAATAATAATAATATTAATAAATAAAGACACGATCATTGAATGGATTTAAGAGGCTGTGAGATGGGATGGATAAAAATGTTTTCTTTTAGGCCTGCATTATTTTATGTTCATATTATTTTATCATTTATTGATAATAAACTTCATTCAAATGCTGTCTAAAGGCAACATTGCATGCAATATAATAGCTCATATTTTGTCAAAATATAAATATTATTATAGGCCTATCCATTTCTGATAATTAAAGGGTTGCACAGGTTGTTTGCGCATTTAACTTTACATTGTGTGGCCACGACATAAGGATGCATTACCTTGACAAAATGATCTCGTGGTCACCACTTTTTATCACGTTCCCACAAGTTAAAGTGTCATGGCCATGACAAAACTAAGAACCGAACATGTCCCCTCCCGATGACCGTACAAACAAAGCAAATCATAATGCAAGACTTACTTTCTAGATCATTTTTAAGCTTTTCAGCTGCTCTCCTCAGTTCGTTCACAACATGTGGGAACTCCTTCTCAAGTTCCTGAAACTCTTGTAATGACAGGGTGAAAAGGCTGCAGGTGGTCAGAGCAGAAACTTTGGCCAACTGCCTTCCACCAAACAGGAAGCTGATCTCTGCAGAAACACAAAACTTCTTAAAATGGTGAGTATGAGGCTGGTTGTTTAAAACACATTGGAGTTTCACAGCAAAGATTATCTGACTGACCATCTGATCAATACTCCACACAAAACTGGGAAAACATTTTCTTGATCTGGCAAGCTCTGTAATCTAATTTTGAGCATTTTTGAGGGTGGAAACTCATGTAATTGACGCTGTTCTCATGCTCTCACACCACACCTCTATTTTCTCATGCAGTGATAAACATTGCGGAGTAAAGAGGACACTGACAACGTAACGACAGACAAGAGGTTCCTTTTGATATGAAACAAAAGCAGCTTTTCCACCGTCGAGACGAACAGTTCTAAGAACGGTTATGGTTCCAGTTATGTTTCCACTTGAGCCTGGTACGACATGGCGTGATTACAAAGTGTTCTCGGGTTTCTTAAAAATAGCATATTTTTTAACATATATATATATATATATATAGTATATTACATATATATCTATTATGTGTGTGTGTGTGTATGTATATACAGGTCCTTCTATAAAAACTAGCATATTGTGATAAAGTTCATTATTTTCCATAATGTAATGATAAAAATTAAACTTTCATATATTTTAGATTCATTGCACACGAACTGAAATATTTCAGGTCTTTTATTGTTTTAATACTGATGATTTTGGCATACAGCTCATGAAAACCCAAAATTCCTGTCTCAAAAAATTAGCATATCATGAAAAGGGTCTCTAAACGAGCTATTAACCTAATCATCTGAATCAACTAATTAACTCTAAACACCTGCAAAAGATTCCTGAGGCTTTTAAAAACTCCCAGCCTGTTTCATTACTCAAAACCGCAATCATGGGTAAGACTGCCGACCTGACTGCTGTCCAGAAGGCCATCATTGACACCCTCAAGCAAGAGGGTAAGACAGAAAGAAATTTCTGAACAAATAGGCTGTTCCCAGAGTGCTGTATCAAGGCACCTCAGTGGGAAGTCTGGGAAGGAAAAAGTGTGGCAAAAAACGCTGCACAACGAGAAGAGGTGACCGGACCCTGAGGAAGATTGTGGAGAAGGACCGATTCCAGACCTTGGGGGACCTGCGGAAGCAGTGGACTGAGTCTGGAGTAGAAACATCCAGAGCCACCGTGCACAGGCGTGTGCAGGAAATGGGCTACAGGTGCCGCATTCCCCAGGTCAAGCCACTTTTGAACCAGAAACAGCGGCAGAAGCGCCTGACCTGGGCTACAGAGAAGCAGCACTGGACTGTTGCTCAGTTTTGCATGTCATTCGGAAATCAAGGTGCCAGAGTCTGGAGGAAGACTGGGGAGAAGGAAATGCCAAAATGCCTGAAGTCCAGTGTCAAGTACCCACAGTCAGTGATGGTCTGGGGTGCCATGTCAGATGCTGGTGTTGGTGCACTGTGTTTTATCAAGGCCAGGGTCAATGCAGCTAGCTATCAGGAGATTTTTGGAGCACTTCATGCTTCCATCTGCTGAAAAGCTTTATGGAGATGAAGATTTCATTTTTCAGCACGACCTGGCACCTGCTCACAGTGCCAAAACCACTGGTAAATGGTTTACTGACCATGGTATTACTGTGCTCAATTGGCCTGCCAGCTCTCCTGACCTGAACCCCATAGAGATTCTGTGGGATATTGTGAAGAGAAAGTTGAGAGACGCAAGACCCAACACTCTGGATGAGCTTAAGGCCGCTATCGAAGCATCCTGGGCCTCCATAACACCTCAGCAGTGCCACAGGCTGATTGCCTCCATGCCACGCCGCATTGAAGCAGTCATTTCTGCAAAAGGATTCCCGACCAAGTATTGACTATCGAGTGCATAACTGAACATAATTATTTGAAGGTTGACTTTTTTGTTGTTGTATTAAAAACACTTATTTTATTGGTCGGATAAAATATGCTAATTTTTTGGGACAGGAATTTGGGGTTTTCATGAGCTGTATGCCAAAATCATCAGTATTAAAACAATAAAAGACCTGAAATATTTCAGTTGGTGTGCAATGAATCTAAAATATATGAAAGTTTAATTTTTATCATTACATTATGGAAAATAATGAACTTTATCACAATATGCTAATTTTTGGAGAAGGACCTGTATATATAAAATCAGGCAGCTGAGACTAATTATATATTAAAAATTATATATTAGAAATTCAGATATTATAAACATTAACATGATTTTCTGTAAAGCTGCTTTGAAACAATGTGTATTTGAAAAGTGCTAAATTTGACTTGACTAGCACTGCAATGTGGACCAGACTTTATGCCGTTACTCTACAAGACTACTTCTCAACTGAATCACACAACAGTAAGTTTCTCATACATCACCTCCAAAGTGATCTCCACCACACAGCTCCATTTGGAAAGCCTCGTTCTTCACAAGCCCCCGTCGATAGTCAATGAAGAACATATTGTCAGGTTGAGCATTCTGACGAATGATGATGTCATCTGGATTGAAGAACTCTTTGTCCAACTTCATCAAGATGGCTTCGGTGAATTCTTCGTTAAGTGACAAAAATGTGCCTTTGTTCAACAGGTTGGAGCATTTGTCTGCCATAATATCCTTTGAAACAGAAAACATAGCACTATTAAAAATGATTTCTATAGACCAATTTTCAGTTGGTAAACATGGTGATGTTTTTTTTTGTAGGCGGAGCTTAGGTGGTGGCAGAACGATCACTCTGGCCGCTTCCCTAACGTTAGTTTGCAAGTTTTGTTAGCTTGTTTTTTACAATGACTGGAGAAAATCCGATTTTATCTTAATGTGCAAGGTCACTCACTGTCCAGGACCGCGATTGTTATTTGCAAAAGTTAATTTTAAAGGACGTAACCAGATTGGCTGACCCGTACTGTACACGCTGTCAATGGATGGACGATCTGACAGGATTAACGTTAACGCTACATCCGGTTGAGAGGCCTGACTTCTACACCTAACGTTACCTGATAGAGAAACAGAGCGGAAAACAGAGCGGATATAAATCTTTCGATGCCTATAACTATATGTGCTGAATGGTCATGTACAAGACTTGTGTAGTACGATCCGCAGTTCTGCCTAGCCAGCGCCAAGAAGACGACAATGTAAAGAGTGACATTACGGTGCAATTTTAATGATGTGAATATTTTCTAGAAATAAAAATTATACAGCATATTCATTTTTCATCGATTCTTGCACCCAACAACACAACAAGATGACTGTTAAAAAGGCCCATTGAAACTGTATTTGAGTCTGTGAGACTTGCTCTGGCAATCAGCCAATGTCAGAGCATGCTGTCAAAGCAACAACGTGAAGACACTAGGCTCCGCCCATCTCCAGTAGGTTGCATTGATTAGCATTTGTAGTTAATAGCTCTGCATGGGGTGAGTGTAACAAACAGACTCTGTGCTTTCTTGCCATTGAGGTGTGTGTAGTAAGTAGGTTTATGTATTTCAACTCATGTCAACTGTTTGATGAAAAGCATTTATGTTTGTTTGATACTATTTGTCCTTGTTTAAGGATACTTCACATAGAAGTAAGGATTTGATTTGTGTTCACGTATTCACATGATGTTGCTTATGTTTCATGGAAGCATTTTTGCTACATCTCATTTTATGTATTTATCTTGTTATTGAATTGTGTTTCTGTTATGTTATATTGAGATATATGTATGTGTGCATATATATATATATATATATATATATATATATATATATATATATATATATATATATATATATATTAGTTTTGTTTTAGACCACACCCATACCCATGGCATCACGATTGTACTCATCCGCACTTATGTGCTAAACCTTTATTGGAGCTTTATGGAATTGTTGTGGAGAAAATAAAGCTATAAAGAGAACTTTCTGCTGCTGCTTCATGTCTCTAACCAGAAATCTGTGGTGAACTAGTCCCCCACTGGCAAACCCAAACTGATTGAAAGTCAACAGTTTTCTACAATGACATTTAATAATAATAATAATTTAAGCTCCTTCTTATGTAGCCGAATCTGTGCTGGTTCGTATTGGCCGCCTCCAGTTTTCCCTTTGTTTTGCCTCCAGCTAGCGCCGTGACGTAACTGTGACGTCGGCTCGAAATTGGTCTATAAAAAATACTGTTTGAGCCAAATGATTGTTTGAACAGCATAAAAACGTATTGTGTTATCTGAAGTATATATTTATGAATCAATTAGAAACCTTTCTGAGCTGTTTTGACACGATGTCAAGGATGTTCTCTTTATCCCTCTGCCACATGTACTGGGCAGTGATACGTTGGCGCAACACTCTGGGCAGCGATTGGAACATTGTGGAGGATTGTAGCTGGTTTATCTGAAATATTTATATATTATGGCATAATATCATCAGAGCCGCCTTGTATTTATTTGTTGCATAAACAAACTTAACAAATACAAACAATAAACAAACAGCTTTAATTGTTTTGACTCTTAAAATTCACCTTAACCTTGTATGTTTTGCCAGTTGCAGACATGCTCCCAAATGCTGTGATCACGGAAGAAAAAATGCAGAACACATGATAATTCCAATCACCATACTTACAATAGCTATCCACAGTTCATCCACACCTATAAAAAAAAACAAAAAGAAATCACTTTAGGTCAATGTAAACTACTTTACATTGAACTAAACTTTTTTTTTTTTTTTTTTTTTACAGTTCTTCAGTGGTGTTTGCTTATGCCACAATGCTAGGGTGCCATGGCATGGCTAAGCCACTGCCTTTTGTTTTCATCTGGCAGATGGAAATCATATGTCTGATCACTTTCACATTCATAAAAGTGATGCTGGCCTTAGCAAACGCCACCGATTAAAGTGACATCAGGAGACATTTTTCTGCACCAAAGACTGATTATCAGATTGATTATCATTTCTCAAAAAAGGTAGCTTGGATGCCAGCCCGAACTCCGCCCACAACATTTTTTGGTCGGGAAGTTCGGTCTGGACTCGCTCCATTGAGGAGTAATTATGATCAGTCAAAAAATGTTCGGGCCAATCAAATTGCCAGGGCGGGCTTTATCCGATGATGGACAGATGATCTGCAGGGACGTAATCATCACGTTATCAAAGAGCGCTTAACTGGTTTCCCTCAGAGATGACTGCCGCTGGAGAACTGAGATGTATAGATTCCGCTATTGCGTCTGTTGTAAAAGAAATCGACAGCGCATTCATTTTAATAGACGAACAGAGAACTGCAATCAAGGCATTTGTCGATCGGAAAGATGTGTTTGCCGTCCTTCCTACGGGATTCGGCAAAAGTTTAATTTAGCAGCTGGCTCCGATGGTCACTAAGAAGATGGAACACAATGAAAACCCTGTGGTCGTTGTGGTTTCTCCTTTGGTCGCACTCATGGAGGACCAAGTAAAAGAAGCAACACTCGTTATTTTCTGTAGTTGACAACTGTGCTATGCAAAGTAGCTGACTTACTGCGTTGCTCTCATTGGTTGTAGGTCTATCCAATTGAGTGCGGAGTTGTTGTTTTTTTTCCTGGTTCGGTTAAGACACGCCTCATAATCAAAGCCCTATGGAGCCGTATCAGACTCACATTCTGACTAGAATATGAGTATGACGAAGTCAGGCTATAAAAAAGGATTAATGTGGAAAGAATGTTGTGCGGCGTACGTGTTGGTGAGTCAGTTGATCTCCAGGCCATTCGAGAGAAAGCTCTGAAGGAAGCATATGAGTATTTTTCCCCGATCGAGGCATTCTGCAAAATTTTACAGAAAAAAAGAAGACATGTTGAACACATCATGTCAAACAAATGCCAGCATAAGCAATAAAAAATTAGACGTACCTCAATTTTTTCCTTTACAACCCAGCTGTCAGCTGGAAACGCTTCCATTACAGAGATGAAGTAGTGAACGCAAGTGTTCCAGTGACAAATCAGGATCATCATCATGAACACGAAGACAACCCTGAATAACTTTTTGCCTTGCTCAAGCTGGACATCTGACACCTAAAATGATAGATAATAAAAGAAAGTATCCATAGAACAGTAAGGGTGTACAAAATACAACCAAAAAATTTCCTGTTACTTACTTACTCTTTATCGTGTTATGACAGAGGAGGAAAAATGTAAGAAAATACTACAAAAATGATAAAAGGATTTTTTATTTCTTATTTTTAAAGTCTTATTTTAAAATCTTATTATTAAATACTATTTTAGGTTTGGTTCTTGAGTTGCTATATTATTTTTTATAACACAAAAGATGATTATTTTGTAGAATGTTAGTAACCAGACAGTTGACGGCACTCATTGACTTCCATAGTAGGAAAAAAATACCAAGGAAGTCAATAGGAGCTGCCAACTGTCTGGTTACCAACCTTGTTTAAAATATCTTCTTTTCAGTTCAACAGAAAAAAGAAACTCATACAGGTTTGGAACAACATGAGGGTGAGTAAATTATGACAAAGTTTTCCTTTTTTGGGTGAACTATCCCTAAATGATCAGATCATAGATGGTTTTCTGAAAAACTAGAGAATAGCAAGTCCTTCTTTGTATAACTTTTAATATGCCAACCTTTTTATTGGAGCCTTTATTTATTTATTTTAAAATTACGCATTTGTCAAGTCAAGCTTTGAAACAATGTAAAGTAATATCTTCAATCCCATATGTGATCATTTGGAAGTTCCTTTTAAAGTTTCATAACAAATTGTGTCTTCTTTCATTTATTATTTTTCCCCGTGAGCAAGCCAAAGGCGACTGTGGCAAGAAAAATTCTCCTCTGGCTGTACAGTGTGAACATATTACCATTGATCATTTCTTGCATAAACATGACGGTGAGTTGTGCTGAAACTTACAGTTTCCAATTCATAGCAGAATCTCAGAAGCTTTGGCACACGGAGTAAACGGATCAAACTGAGAATCCTCACAAACATGAGCATCCGCACCAATTTCGAAGCCACCAGTGAAGCAGTGTCAGCGTGATCAACATGTTCCTGTGGTGAAATGGTTGTACTGTAAGAAGAATCTCTACAATTTGATCAGTGTGAGTGATATTAACTGATGAATACAATTACCACAATAATAATGATAATGTCGACCGGAAATGCAGCCACCACATCAGGAACAAACCAAGACCTGAAATAATCCTTTCTTATCAATTTCGGATCAAGGATGGCCTAGACAGAAACGGGAATGCATTGTGTCCATTTTTAACTGTATTTTAGAGAGGTAAAGGCCATCATAAATAATTAATATTACACTATAGTACAAGACAATGAAGGCATGTTCATACCTGACCGTCTTCACTGAAAATGCCCATTCGGAAATTAAGGCCGACATCAACACAAAACATGAGGTCTGAGTAGACATTGAAAGCCACCCAGTATTTGTGGGCACTACCATGCATATCATCAGAAAATGCCATGTCCAGTGGAATTGTTAGAAGGTTCACAAATGTTAAGACCACCATTATACACAAGATAGTAGTGCCTAAAAGACAGAAAAAGGCAAATGTGAACATTTATTTTTAGATCACTGTGATGGCACTAATGGCACATTGACAGACATAAGAAGACATTACATCCTCATGACAACATATGTATTTATTTAAATAAATAGTGATAATGCCATAGAAGACTCTATACCTTGAATTACCATGCAAAAAACATGGTAGCCCTACATATCACATAGTATCATTAGAATACGTTATGTTTTCATTTCAACTGCAAGTCTAACATTTTTTATGTTATCATTACATTTGATATTACTTATGTATTTAAATTTAATAGCTTATGAACCATAAGCGAACGCACTTACATTATAAGACAAATTGGTGTTTTTTGACATATTTTCCGATCCGCACTGAACAAATGCCATTTGCATCACATGTAAATATTTGATTATTATTTTAAAATATTATGATATAGATCATTTCTTAACAGTGTAAGACCACTTTCAACACATAGTATTACCAGTTTATACCTATATTGCAATTACCATAGATTTGTGGATTAAGTAAATTAATTGTCATGAAGCCCAAACACAAAGCTTACATCCACCACAACTTGAAATATAATATTGGATTGGTTAGATACATTTAAAAAAAATAACTACTAGTGTTATTACATTAAGTGGACCATTATCCCATAAACTATGCTGAAGTTTTTAATGAGTGATTAGAATTTTGTATATATTTTTTAAAAAGTCATGAGGGGGTGGAAATGACTGGTTGTTGTGGAAATGACAATGAATGGACGTCCATGCAGAAAAACAGAAGAATTTTATTTGAAACTTTCTGAAACAGACAATTCCATTTAACAAATCATTAATCTCATTAGTCATTAGTTTGTTTGGTTCTGTTTTGGTATAGGACTGAGACCTTTCTGCAGTTGACTTCCGCGGCATCTTAAAAATAGATGAAAAGGCATTTCAACAAATATATATTTGAATAAATACATTAGCATTGTACATTTCAATAAATACAATATACATATGTAGCCCCACAATCTATGAATTGCACCTTGTAAGCATAAATGTCATTTCCACCTCACCTTTGTCATTTCCACCCAAGAAGGAATGTGTTGGAAATGATGGTGGTGGAAATGACAATCCTGCAGTATTTTGGAAAAAAAATCCAAGCTAGTATTACTGTGACGATGTTCGGCTGGATTGCCCTCGAGTGCCACGAGAGGGCGCTCCACCTCTGCACTCCCTTCCCCTGGACTGTTCACCCACACACCCTGGACTGATTACTCACACACCTGTTTCCACTGATCACTCTCACACCTGCATCTAGTTCCACACGCAGCTCCACACACATTTATTCCTCACTGTCACTATCACTCTTTGCGTAGTATTGTATGACTGTATGTCACCGTCGTGGTCTATTCCTAGTGTTTCCTAGTCTGCTTTAGAGCATTTCCATGCCTGATATCCTGCCTGTGTTTCCCGGATTTCGTATCGTCTGCTGCCTGCCTCTGATCTCTTGCCCGGTATTTGGACCACGATTTAGCCTTGTCTCCTATGCTGTGTCTGCTGTCTGTGACCCTTGCCTGTCTGACTACCCTGTAAATAAACCTACGCTGCACTTGGATCCCTCTGTGTCTGGTGTTTCATGACAGAATACTACGCCATAACCAGATCCAGCAGCATGTCAGCCTTGTATGCCTCCCAGTCAGCCAGTGCGGGTCTGAGCGCCGTACACCAAGATCAACTGAACGAACTCACCTCGTCGCTGGAGAGGTTGGCCAAGATGGTTTGCGGTCTTCATGTTCCTCCACCGGGACCATCCCAGTTTCAACCCGTCTCCACTGTTGTCAGCCCTGAACTGATCCCATTTCCACGTCAAGCTCGCCCAGTGAAGTACGACACGGATACGGGAGCTGATATCATGCGACTCCAGCAGGGAGATCAATCGATTGAGTGGTATGTCGAAGAGTTTGTTGAACTGGCACGTCTCACGCTTATGAGCACCGAATGTCTAATGATCTTTTTCCGCGGAGGGTTATCTGAACCGCTCCGGTCACGGATGCCCATCCATGATCCTCACGGTACTTTAATGCAGTATATGGACATGGCCCTTCTTCTGAGTGGTTCAGCTCTCACTGTGGGTAAGATGGGGAATCTTCAGGTCCTGCCAGATTTTCACGACATGCCAGAGCTTCTTCCCGCCGAGACCGTCAGGCCTGGGTTTCGTCCCGCCGAGTCAAGTGAGTCAAGTCCCGAGTCAAGTGAGTCAAGTTCCGAGTCAAGTCCCAAGTCAAGTGAATCTAGCCCCGAGTCAAGTGCCGAGCCGAATGAATCAAGTGAGTCAAGTCCCGAGTCAAGTGAGTCAAGTCCCAAGTCAAGTGAGTCAAGTGCCGAGCCGAATTAATCAAGTGAGTCAAGTGAATCAAGTGCTGTGTCAAGTGAATCGAGTGAGTCAAGAGCCGAGTCAAGTGAGTCTAGTGCCGAGACAAGTGAATCGAGTGCCGAATCTAACCAAGTGAGTGAATCCAGCCAAGTGAAAGATTCAAGCCCAGTGAAGCGCCGTCGCAGAAGGAAGAGGAGGACTCGTTTGGCTCGCCAGGCTCCGGAGGGCGTTCCCAGATGCCTCGCCCTGCCGGCCCCGCCTCTGCGCCTCGCCCTGCCGGCCCCGCCTCTGCGCCTCGCCCTGCCGGCCCCGCCTCTGCGCCTCGCCCTGCCGGCCCCGCCTCTGCGCCTCGCCCTGCCGGCCCCGCCTCTGCGCCTCGCCCTGCCGGCCCCGCCTCTGCGCCTCGCCCTGCCTGCGCCCTTCAAGCTCCGGGAGGGCTTTCCTGAACCCGTGGATTTCCAAGTATTTTTTTGGGGGGGGGGCAAGGGTCCGGTGAGGAGACCATGAGGGCTGCGCCGCCATGGTCGTCTGCAGGGGCTTCACCTCCATGGCCGCCATCTCATCCTGCTCCGCCCTGGCCTTCGCCTCATCCTGCTCCGCCCTGGCCTTCGCCTCATCCTGCTCCGCCCTGGCCTTCGCCTCATCCTGCTCCGCCCTGGTCACCGGTCCAGTCTGGTCCGCCCAAGCTCTGCGGCCCAGGCCCGCCTGAGCTACTTCCTGGTCCCGTTCCCCTGCATGGGCCTGGCCCTCCGTCCCTCCCCCAGGATCGTCTTCGCTCTGCCCCCCGCCTGGATCTTCTTTGGAGCGTCTGGAAGCTGCTCGTTAAAGGGGGGGTTATGTGACGATGTTCGGCTGGATTGCCCTCGAGTGGCACGAGAGGGCGCTCCACCTCTGCACTGCCCTCCCTTGGACTGTTCACGCACACACCCTGGACTGATTACTCACACACCTGTTTCCACTGATCACTCTCACACCTGCATCTAGTTCCACACGCAGCTCCACACACATTTATTCCTCACTGTCACTATCACTCTTTGCGTAGTATTGTATGACTATGTCACTGTTGTGGTCTATTCCTAGTCTTAATTCCTAGTCTGCTTTAGAGCATTTCCATGCCTGATATCCTGCCTGTGTTTCCCGACCTTCTGCCTGTGTTCCTGGATTTCGTATCGTCTGCTGCCTGCCTGTGATCTCTTGCCCGGTATTTGGACCACGATTTAGCCTTGTCTCCTATGCTGTGTCTGCTGTCTGTGACCCTTGCCTGTCTGACTACCCTGTAAATAAACCTACGCTGCACTTGGATCTATCTGTGTCCGGTTGTTTCATGACAATTACAGATTAGCTATGAATTGGTAGCTAGCATTGCATGCATGCAAAATACATCTATTTATGTTAAAAAATCTATTTATTTGCAAACTCAATTGATCTTACGCCATGTTTGGAAATGACATACAATAAAAATATTTTCATTTCAAGCAATATTTACCTTGAGTTTTCTTCTCCAAGTTGGTGAATAAATTAAAAGTCTCCTCCATGTCAGACATGTGCTGTGATGTCATTGTTCATCTCCATAGAAACTACCCAAACAATCTTTCAAAAAAGCCTTTTAAAAGGGACATTACATCGTTGTGGTGGAAATGACGGCAATACTGTGGGACAACTACATTTTGTATATAAAATCACATTAATAGTTGTCTGACCTTAAATACCACAATTATGTTTTGATTATTTTACTGATACTTTATACAGTCATATTAAAAAAAAATAGATAAATCATTTTTTTACACTTCTTTTTCATTATTGAAGATCAGAAGTCTGGGTGTGGGACAAACACAAAACAGCAATATTTGCATCTATAATGATATTTAAAAAGGTGAAAAAATCATCGTAGACTACCGGTAAAAAGTTTCTAAAGTACTTTCATTGTAAAGTTAACTATGAAAGTGTGAATTTTTCAAAATTAAATGTTTTTTATAAAATATGATCAAAGGACATGAAAGTGCCCATAGTCTAAGAATTGAATATGAAATATGGTGAGCGTTAGTTTCCATGAGGGAGGCTAGTAGTGAGTCTGTTAACGTTACCTGAAATGAGTCCGAGGGTGGATGACCCAGCGGTGGGTTTCACCTTCATCGTCACACATTGTCCTTTTTCGATGTCTTTAAGTTCCAACAACGACAAGCGTGTTTTTGCCAGACCACGTACGCTATTTTCACTCATTGCGACTGGGAGCATTGAACAACTGCCGCAGATACGGTTACAAGTATCCGTTATTTCTTTTTGAAATTAAGAATGATGCGATTGCGAACCGGCGCGTGGCAGTCGAGCAGTGATGGCAAACTAGCTTTACACTTTATTAAAACTTCCTTCGTTCACTGGATTGTTTTTATTGGACTGATTGATTTGTTGCTATATATTAAGAAATTATCCTTAAATTGTAAGACATTTTCGAGAACAAATTTAGGTAGCCTACACTCCAATGACAGTCATTTAACGCGCGGGCGCGCACCACACACACACACACACACACTCACGTTGTTTACACCAGGAGCCGCTATGTATGTATAATAGGGATGTGCATCTCCAAAGCTGAGGCCGATGCGATACGCATCTCGATCATAGACGACCTCGATGCATAGCCAACGATACGATACATTAAAAATACATAAGCAGCTACCGATGCGATGCAATATTACGATTCACTATTGCGATGCGATCCGATTTCGATTCGATTCAACGCGATGCGATTCAATGTAATACGATGCAATGGAGAAAAAATATGGTGCTATGCAATTCAATATTGTATAGATAGTTCACTTTTATTTATTTTGTTCAGACATAGGCTACAGCAAATCATGAAGTAGCTTAAGTGCCATCTGACTTTTAACGCATGGCTCTTTCACAAACAAAAGATTTGGTTTTCACAAAACCAAAAGATAGGCTAAATAAAAACAGACATTCTTTTCCTATCCTGTCACGTTACATTTTTAACAGCTCACTCATTTAACAGTGAAACAATCTAAGGATGCTCATAAATGTTCCGTAACTTGCCAGTGGGCTAATGTTATTTCGGCAGGTAGGCTCTGGACCAGAAACCAGGCGCCCGTTCTTCGTACGTTGCTTAAAGGGGTCATATAATGTGCACTTTTACAAGTTGATTGAACTGAAATGTGGGTTGGCAGTGCCTGTACACATAATGATAAAAATCCATCCAGTGTTTTTGTTTTAATCTCCTTATACGTTTTCCCCTGCCTCAAATTGAGCCGTTCGTTTTTGTGACGTCAATAAAACGGAAGCCCCTCCCACGATTGTTGATTGACAGCAGCGTTTCAACACAGACCCCCCCTGAGCGAGCTGTCAAAGTCCGTCTTTGTTGATACACTGGAGCAGAATGGCGTCTACGCGATTGTGGTGTTCTGTTCTTGGGTGTAATAACAAACACAGTCATTTTGATGTTCCTAAATCCGAACCGCTGAAGACGCAGTAGCTGAGTTTTGTTTTCGAAATGAATATTCCCCACGAGCAACGTCAATGCTTTCATATTTGCGCGAATCATTTCTCAACAGACTGCTTTATAAACGAGGATCAGTATAAAGCTGGTTTTGCTAAGAAGCTGCTCCTGAAAAAAGAATCGGTGGCAACTATTTGTTCCCTCTGCACCTCCAGAAGAAGTAAGTGTAAAGTTTTATTAACCTTTATATTAATCTTTGCAAATCGCGAAAAAAAGTATTTCATGACCATTAGTTGTAACGTCAATCTGTCAATGAACAGTAAACACATAGCGTTAGTATCTCTCTCTACCGTTACCCTGCCAGTGCATACAAAAATATATTAAAGTGACATTACGTTAACCAAACATTCAGAAATGTCCTGTTCGAGCCTTAATTGTCGAACTTCTTCGGGCTGTCATCTTGTTCCGGGTCCGACTCCGGTTCAAACTGATACGATTGCACAGATGTGTCCTCAGAGACTCCCGCTGCCATTCTCCAAAATATACCCTCAACTGTTGTCAAGGCAACACTCCACATGCCTTGTATCAAAACACCCGCAGTAAAGAGGGGCGAAGTGAGCGAAGCTCATTATCATTTAAAGGCATATGCACTAAAACGACGTGCTGAAAACAGAGCTGTTTTTGACCAGGTAAAATTTGTGTTTTCTTAAAATACTAATGAGAATTTTAATAAAAGTATTTTATAAAGTTTTTATTCAGACCCTAAACAATATTAACTTAACAATATAACTTGTACAAAAATGGCATTTTATGACCCCTTTAAAACATCCGAGATCAAACGAGACATCCAAGATAATGGCCGTTTCTCAATACCAAGTACGCAAACTTCGGACTTGCGTCCTTGGTAGTTCGGACTTGCCAAGTTCGACTCAGGAGAACGAACTCCAGAGGACGAGAGGACGCAAGTCCGGTTATTCTGCAAATGGAACAGCGGCGTTCTTGATCGCGTCACTCAGCACGCTCTGGCTACTCCGGTTATCTCTTTATTTTAGGCAACAATAAAACGAAATATGCTACAAATCTGCCTCTTTTCGTCAACAATAAAACGAAATATGTTATAAAACACCACTCTGCCTCTTTTCACCCATTTCTCCCACCGGTCACAATAGTGACTGTAAAAATTTTTTTTTTATTTCTAAGGCTATAAAAATGTTAGGCCTACTGAATGATCTATGAATGCATTTCTGTTAAGAAGGTAATGGATGAACCCAAGCGCAGACAGTATATAACGCTCAACATTAATTTATTGACAAAAACAGGGAAAACAAAACCCACGAGGGGGCAAAACAAGACTGGAACAGAAATGACTAAACTAGACTGAGTCTTGACAAATAACTAGACGATAAACAAAACAGCAAACATAGAATCAGGATTTCTCTCTGGACAATACTCTTGACAAATACTCACAGGGACTCTAACAAAGTTTCACACGCAGATAAGAATCACAATGAACCAGCACAAGACAGCAAACACGAGGGGATAATAAAGGGAACACTAATGACAAAGACAGGTGAAGCTGACTAGACAAGGACAGGTGAAACTGACTAGACAATAATGACAAGACGAGGATAACAAGGGGGCGGGGTGACGTAACGAGACAACACAAGCACATGGCTCAAAACACAAGACCATGTGCTTGCACACAAAACATGATTCTGTCATGATCCTGCCTCAAGACTAAAGAAAATCAAGGACACGAGGGCAGAATCATGACAATTTCCAGCAGATATTGAAATAATAAAGGGTCTCACTGAAATATGTGCAGTGTCGCATGTTTACTGTAAATTGTCACATGACCAGAGCTGTTTATTTCCTGTTTGCGCCAAGAGAAGAGGATGGCAGCAAGATAGCTCCCAAAGAAAAGATTAGTCAAGTATGTTAACATAAAGATAGGACATATATTTTTGGTAGCCTACACATCATGTTTAAGGTGTCTAGTATTGATATATGCATTTGCAATTACTCAACTTTGTTTAATGTGGTCATAGAACTCACAAACTTGTCACCGGCAACAATAGTGACCGGTGGGATAACCCATTGTATACATGCTTATACACATAGGCTAACTGTATACCTTACTTTCTGCTGCTACCTAACTTTCTACCTAATTTTACACACAGACACCTACACAGAAACACACACACACACAAAGACTAGCTAGCTAACTAATTCTACCTAACTTTCCACACACACACGCAATTACAGGTAAGCACTCACACGCACCCCCCCCCCCCCCCCCCCCCCACACACACACACACACACACACACACCACACATATGGCGTTAAATGTGTGCCTCAATCCTGAGCGAGTAATTGTAAGTTTTGAGCACAGAGAACTATATTTTGCAAGCACATTGCATTATATTTTGAACAGAAATTAACAATCGCAAAAAAAAAAAAACTTTTGTGAAAACCTTTTCATAATATTCTAATTTTGAATTCATAAGCTGTAAGCCATAATCATCAAAATTATAACAAATAAAGGCTTGAAATATCTCACTTTGCATGTAATGTGTCTATACAATATATTAGTTTCACCTTTTAAGTTGAATCACTGAAATAAACTTTTGCATGATATTCTAATTTTTCGAGTTTCACTAGTAGGCTAGTCAACATTTGAAGTGGATCAAAAAAGTTAAACAAAGTTGTCCTAAGACAAGAACGAGTTTTGTTCAATATTAATGTATAACTTTGATGAAAGGGTTAGGTCCACTTCAAATGTTGACTACTGCATTTATTTATAAATACATAAACAAAAGAAACATCCTCTCACTTTCAACAGCTTTTCTTTCCAGCAAATTTCTTAATATGTGTAAATGCTTGAATGAACACAAAATGCTTCAACAACTGAGACAACAACATAAAACACATTTGAATGTTTTTTTTTTTTTTGACAAACAGAAATGGAGTTATGAGTCCCTGAACAAAGGGGTCAATATCAATCCTCAAGTTCTCCAGCACATCTGGGGCTTCATACAGTGTGTGCAGAATTATTAGGCACGTTGATTTTCTGATCTTTTTTTTTTTCAGGCACATTTTACCAATTCCAAACCACGTTCATCTTAATAACTACTATTCATTTTGTATTTAATCATTTACAAGTGATATATAATTGTCTATGAAGGCTGGAAATAAAAAATTGCATAATTGATGCAATGCATAATTAGGCATGTTTTCTTTTACAGAAAAAATAAGCCAAAAAATAGAGGTAAAGAGTCCTTAAAAATGACCCTAATAAGAATCACAAGCTGAAGTGTAGTAGAATACATGATCTTCCAGATTCTGGCAGTAAGTTTTGGGAGTTCATTTTTAGTCTATCTCTGCAAAACAGACTTCAGGGTAGGAGATGGACTAAAAATTAACTCCCAAAACTTACTGTCAGATTCTGGAAGATGAATTCTTCAAACAGAGGATATGGTGCTGGTCCTTCAAGAGTCACTCTCAATCTGTCTGTCTATAAAGCCTATAAAAAAAACAGTCTTCATGTATTTCACTAACTTCAGCTTGTGATTCTTATTAAGAGGGCATCATTTTTTAGGATTCTTTACCTAACCTAAGTCTCTGAGATCCTGATATCTTGCTCTTCTGGACACTCCAGGTATAGCAGTTCTGGAAAATGGCGGCGCTGGAGACTAAAGGGTTCCTGTTGGTTTCACGCTTAATTCTTCACCTTAATTATTTTACAGTTAACATGCGTCTCTTCGAGAGATCTAATCTCTTGAGAGATTTTTCACTTCATATTCTATTCACAGATCTATACAAACCCACTTGGACCAACCAGCTGTACCCACCACTTTTCCCCATTGTGAAGAAGAACAGTGGTTAATCTGTAAAAATCTGTATGTTCAAATAAAAGAATCTGTACTTCAGCTGTTTACAGATGTGCTCTGAACATTTCCCAACAGAACCATGTCTCTGGCTCCTGTACTCAGGCCTAAAATAAACCTTAGATTTACTATGATAAATGTGTTTTGTAAATGAATGGTTTTTGATTGGGTGCTTCCTGCCAATGAGAGCCTAAGAGTCCAAGTGCACACGGCCAGTGCGAAAAATCCATTCATTCAGATTCAGGGTGATGTCAGACACTAATCTCACTGCTTATTTTTCTCACATTAAGACCAGAACTACATGCAAATGCCTGATTACACAAAATATGTATGCATTGATTCTGTCATACCAAGGTAGTCTGAGACATATAATGTTGCCATGGTTGTTTGAGTGTTTAATCATTCCATTTTGAGAAGAAGTCTTGTTTAACTTGTGCATTGTACTCTATTTGCCTAAATAACTTATTTATTCAGCCACATTTTATATTAGGTGTCTTTAACTACTATGTAGTTACATCACAAAATAAGTACAATGTTTTGTGTTGATGTTGTATTGCAAAACACTTTTGCTGCTATTGAGGTGTGAGACGGGTAAGGTTAGGGACCGGTTTAATGGTAAGGGTGGGTTATTAAGAGAAGAGTCAACAGTGTTATAATAAATGTAATTACATAAATTAATTACAGCTGTTATTACGTGCAGGTATTTTTTAAATATAAGTGCAATTTAAAAAACATGCATGTACACACTATAACTGCATTGTATCAAATTGATTTAAATGTTAGTACAGTAGTTAAAGACACCCTAAATAAAGTGGTAATTTTATTATTCTATTTGTCCATACATAAATGATTTCACTGCAGGGCTTCAATAGACAGGGGATGATTAACGTAACTTAGGAACAAGCGCAAACTCAATTGAATAACCATGGAAACCATGTCTTATGTGAATTTAGGTTTTTTGTCTTGTGTGCTTTTTTTTTGTTAAAAGAATTGCCAAAGAAAATGTAAATTTGATAAAAATTTTGACTTTTTTTTCAGTCAATGTGTGACTTAGTGAGTCCCCTGCATAACATTCCCACAGAAAATGACATAATGGAAAAAAATGAGTACATTAGACTGGGATCCAGCCACTTTCCTTCTTTATAATCATGTATAACAGTGAAGCAACTGTTGCAGTGATGTTCTGATTTCCCAGTAGTGTTCGCATGTAAGAGCTAGAACACACTGCATAAACTCCTCTTTGATTTCACATCATCAGGCTGCTGTGGGCATTTTCATGAGAGCCTGCTCGTTCAGTGTGTGTTGTGTACAACAGCGAAACAAACTAGTGTACAAACAAAAACACATCAGAAATGCCCACTAGTCAGTCAGCACCAAATAGGTCTACATCTGATCTTGTAGTTTGTGTCTGTGGTGGAGCCAAAGCTCTCATGGGAAGCTTCTGTCAGTCTCCACCCTCCCTCAGTATAGGTTATTGTGGTGCATTGCAGAGTCTGATGACTCACCCACAGGTTTCACTGATCACAGGAAATTGAAGGGTGTGAATACATGATTTATTAACATTAGCATTTAAAACCAGTGATAAATAATAGGCAACTGATGTTACAAGTCATCCAGGACTCTGAGCATATTGAAAAGCTGGTAAATACAAATGTATAGCTATAGCCTACACTTATTTTCTAAGAAAAGTGTTCAACTGAAGATCCCAAAAAAAAGACTGCCAACAGAACAGCCCCTTGAAGAGCAAACAACAGACCACAACAACTCCCGCGGCGTCCCGCCTCTTGCAATATGTCTTAACACCTCTAATTTTTCAGTTCAGATTGTTACCATGACACTGAGGCTTTGGTTGACTGCACTTGAATGCTTCAGTTAGTTAAAATAAGTGCGACCACAGTGCATTGACAGAGTTCATGTTTATGAAACATATTCCTCACACTTCTGCCTGGGAGACAGGGATTGTAATGCCATTAACTGATTCACTCCCTTTCTTATTCCACTCTGAGGCTCTTTCAACATATGTGGAAGGTTATTAAATCTAAAAAGATGTATCGCAAGTTAAAGCTTAGACCTATTAAAATTTGAAACAACTGGGTGGGCCTTATGACTTGTAAGAAAGCAAGTAGGCTAGGCCTATTAAAATTCACATGTTTCGGTTTACACAAGAATCACGTTAGAATGGCATGACGAGGTTAGGATGAGGGTTTGGTGTGAATGGAGAAGACGCTTGTGTTTGTTAGTTAGTTATATCGGGTCATAGGAAACGGTCTCACTTTTTCTGATGGGCAGTGAGTCATCCAGCTCTACGTCACTGGACAGTGACATACTCTTCGTGCATGTGAACTAGAGAGAGGAGAGAGCGCAGGGGGGAGGGGGCCTCTATGGGAGGGGGCCTTGTAGATGTGTTTGCATTGTGGTAGCCTATGTACCTGCTGAATTCATTATCACCCAATGCAATAAGTTAGACAAAATCTTTAGTTGAATAAAAAAAGACGACCAGTATAACGATAAACTATGTAAATGTTTCTTAGACAAATAGTTCAGATATCTTTCACAGTGTGCAGGATTCACCGTAAATTCTGGATCTGATGAGTTGCTTTAGTTTCACTAGAAAGCATGCAATTAATAAAGCGAAAGCGTAGAGCGACATCTTGTGGACATAGCACTCAATTGTTTGACCTCGTTCATGGAGTCCTGTCATTTACAAGACGTAATTTATTCAAAGACATCCCTCCACCATTATTTTAATATCTAATATTAACTAACTAAATAACAAAGATTCATTATTATTAATAATAATAATTAGTAATAGTAATAGTAGTAGCAATTATAGTAGTAGTAGTAGCAGTCCAGAGGGATATTATACTGACACAAACTGAAAATTACATTTCATCATGCAGGGCATTTCTAACGAAACACATTTGATTAATATGAAACCCGGAGATCTGGTCTGGAGTAGTGTTTTCTTTTTTTTTTTTTTTTTTTTTTTTTTTTACAAATGTATTGGTTTGTCAAGACTATTTTATTCAATAAGAATTTAAAATGTTCCAAAAAAACAACAACATAGGCCTACCCTTTTTTCTGCTCTGGACAGATGTTGTTTGGAAGCCATATAGCCATATGTCAAGACTCATGTCATTATCTGCCGCAATGCATGATGTCCGAGTTTTAGAAAAAAGACATTTCCACATGACTCCGCTAAAGTTTAATCTGCATTTATATTTGCATATTATTAAAAATATTTTTACATTTTAGTGATATGCTACTTAATATTTAAGAGCAAGGGGTCCCCAGGTGGTTCGGGGGCTTTACACACCTTGGGTAGTTTCCGTATAGGGAGGACCGGCACTGTCTGTACCTGAATCTTCACTAAATTCGAAGTGTATCCTACCCCAAAATAAATGACTATAAAATAAAACATTACAACAAACAAATGAAAGTGTCCTGAAGTGTCAAGAGTATCCCTCTTATACTGTCTATTGAGTATCCTGAGTATGCTCAATCAAAACTCTTTGGTCAGTAGATTGATAACCAACCATGCTTTCAGTCCTCAAGAAAAAAACATCTATTTTTTTCTCAAGTCATATCAAGTCACCTTTTGGCCTATTTATATAGCGCTTTATACAATACAGATTGTTTCAAAGCAGCTTTACAGTGATAACAGGAAAATCATGCATTTTGGCTGCGATTCAGCTGAAGTCAGTTAAGTGTTGATTCAGTTACGCTGTAAAGATCATCAATTATTAAATTAGTGGAATTCATCTATAAAGCAGTTCTGCAAAAAAATAAGTGTCCACAACTAAGCAAGCCAGAGGCAACAGTGGCAAGGAACCCAAAAGCCATCACGTAGAATGGAGAAAAAAACCTTTGGAGAAACAGGCTCAGTCGGGTGGCCAGTTCTCCTCTGGCCAACGAACAAACACGGTGTATTCAGGCTGCATCATGGTCAGAATTCAGATCGGGATCGGTAGCATTCAAATATTAATCCCGTTCCTTTTGCTTGAAGATCAGATTCACCCTAGTATTGAGACATAGCTAGGCATAAGGCAGAGGACCTGTCTGGTTCTTGTAGTCTCTTCTGAAGGATATGTGCCGTCATGTCGATGAGGCCTTCACAGGGAATTGGCTTTATGCACAGCTTCACTACTTCCTGAACTTCAGCCAGCTCCTTTGTTTCCTGTCTGCCATTATTGGACAAACTGATTAATCCAGGTGTGCCTGGTCTCAGTAACAATAATCAGGCAAACCTGGATTAATCAGTTTGTCCAATAATGCCAGACAGGAAACAAAGGAGCTGGCTGAAGTTCAGGAAGTAGAAGCTGTGCATAAAGCCAATTGTCTATACAGTCTCTGCTGACATTCAGGGGCTGTGTTGTGGTCGTGTTTAGGTGCAGGTCAACTAACCCTTTAGCCTACCAGTTCTTTAGTTTCATAATATGCTCTATTTTACACACTTATAACAAAGAGTCTTAGAAGAGTTTCACATCATTTACACTATTATATAATTGTATGTGATCTTACTCTTTTCTCCCCATTGCATTCAGATGCAAGACTAGATTACCACTTCCACTTGAACATAATTTTCAGACAAGACTTTGTTTAGGCAATAAAACAATGATTAAAAATATATTTATCAAAACTCAAATAGCATAGTACTCAAAGCAACACAAAACCTGTGAAATACAGTGTTGTCCAAAAGTCTGAGGCCACTAATGAAAAATGTTTACGGGACGGGTGCGGTTAGACCTTCCATGAGATGCCCGTTATTCAATGGACCAAAATAAAGGACCTATCTGAATTTTGACCTTTAAGCAGTGAAATGTGGTTAGTGTTTTTAGTAGGTAGGCCTACGTCTATAATATTTCACTTACAAAACTTTCAGCTGTGCACGTTTGCTGTTTCCACAACACCGCTAGAGTGCGTGTAAAACCAGTGCTTGTTTATAGCCTCTTTTTTTCTTGAAATCGACAGTCGTTTTACTGGCTGCAGATAGAGCAACAATGCATTTGGTCAGTGAACGGACATTTTGTTCAACTAATTATTAAAAGGTGATGTAAAAATTATTTACATCAACAGAATATTTGATGTTCTTTGTCGAAGACATACTGAAAAGAATGGGATGATCCGCCCATTTTCAACGGCGCCCAATGAAATGATCCTGTAATATGACGACACCTAGCCAAACTCAAATCACGTTTTACTTCATCCAATCAGCAGCGAAAGGATCTGAAAACCCACTTTAAATGGTCGGCCAAAGCAAACGCTGTTAGTTTGGAGGATGAGAGGCAAACATACAGGAATATTTTCTAAAACCCTCTGGAAATACAGCCACTCCTTTAGTGACTATTTATACTCGCTGATAGGTATGTATCTTCGTTAAAAAAGCCAAACGTGTTTATAGTAGGAGTGAATATTCTGGTTAAGCGATATTTAAATGGCATGTTTTAATCTGAAGGGTGTAAATGGGTGATTTCGTATTTTTCGTAGTTAAAATCGAGGGCTCTAACATTTATGTGTTATCCAGAACCGCTTTGAATGTAACTTTTGAATTGCTTCGATGCCGTCACAGCAAAATGTTGCATCAGTTATATTAGCCAATGCCAAGCATTTAAATCGCTAGTTGAACATTGTTTGTTCTACCGGTTCATTTCTTCCCACTGATCCTTATTACGTTCTGTGGTTTGTGTTAATGACGTTGGTTTCGTTTTATTCATTAACATTGGTCTTATTAACTTTAGTGAATTAAGTCGCTCGCGCTCTGTACTCTATTGTCTGAGTTGCTTAATGACCCGAGTGGCTCAACCGGCCACGTTGTTTCTGGTAGCAGCTAACGAGATTTCTATGCGAGTTCTACCGGTCAAAAGTTTGGAATTGGAAACATTAACGTTACTATTTGTAATCTTATAAAAAGAAATCATCAAGCCGGCGTTTATTAATTTGAACTAAAAATACAGAAAACTATAATACTGTGAAATATTACAATTTATTTATTTTAAATACCTTAAAATATACCGGTAAGTTATTTCTGTAATGTTAAGTTGAATTTATCAATCATTTAATTACTCCAGTCTTCAGTGTCACACGATTCTTCAGAAATCATTCTAATATGCTGATTTATTATCAATGTTGGAATTTATGGGATACTTTTTTATTCAGGATTCATTGATGAATAAAAAAGAACAGCATTTATTTAAAACCGAAATCTTTTCTAACAATATGTCTATACCTTTTTTTTCTTTGTTTTGGAAGAAACTCTCATCCAGTAAGGTTGTAAGTTGATAAAGTGAAAAAAGGTTTCTATTTTGATTGAATGCTGTTCTTTTTTAACTTTTTATTCATCAATGCATCCTGAAAAAGTGTCACAGGTTCCAAAAAAACATTAAGCAGCACAACCGTTTCCAACATTGTTAATAACTGCATATCAAATCAACATTTTAGAATGATATCTGAATAATCATGTGACACTGAAGACTGGAGTAATCGTTGATAAATTCAGCTTTCCATCACATAAATTAAAGTATATTAAAATAGTAAACCATTGTTTTAAGTTGTAATTTCACAATATTACAGTTTTCTGTGTTTTTGATCAAATTAATGCAGACTACTTTTACAAACTGTGTGTATATATGTATATAAAACATTTTATATACACGCACATATCTTTTGAATGCTATGAGTTAATTTACAGTGTTGTCTCCTGATAGGTTTGATATAGCACCACCATGGCCACTTCAGCCAGTTCCAAGCTGAGCAAAACTGTGAAACAGCAGTACTTGGACCTCCCTCAGGGAGACGAGGTTCAGGCTATGTACATCTGGATTGATGGAACCGGGGAGGGATTGAGGTGCAAGACCAGGACTCTAGATTCAGCACCTAAGACCATTGAAGGTAGTTATTGTCAATTCAAATCATATTGGTTTCTTAAAAAAAAAGAAAAAAAGAGTAGTTTACTGAAACTCAGTGTTGGAAAAAGAATGAGTATTTGTATTATGTGTCTCTGTAGAGCTTCCTGAATGGAACTTTGATGGTTCTAGCACATATCAATCTGAGGGGTCCAACAGTGACATGTACTTGATACCCCAAGCCATGTTCAGAGACCCTTTCAGAAAGGATCCCAACAAACTGGTTCTGTGTGACGTTCTCAAATACAACCGCAAACCTGCTGGTGAGTAGATTTCAATACCATAGTTGATATTGGATAATTAGTTATAATGGATGATATTACATTTGAAGGTTGCATTAATGTTTCTTGTGTTGCTCCTTAAGAAACCAACCTTCGTCAGATGTGTAAAAAGATCATGGGTATGGTACAGAATAAGCATCCTTGGTTTGGAATGGAACAGGAGTACACTATTCTCGGCACAGATGGTCATCCATTTGGTTGGCCCTCCAATGGCTTTCCTGGACCTCAAGGTAGATGTCACCTATTGATGGTTTTGGACTTTTTTTTTTTTTTTTAATAGCTGGAAGACTCCTGTTGGTTTAATGAAATTAATTTGATTTGTTTGATTAGGTCCATACTACTGTGGTGTGGGAGCTGATAAGGCCTATGGACGAGATGTTGTAGAAGCCCATTATAGAGCCTGTTTGTATGCTGGAGTAAAAATCTGTGGCACTAATGCTGAAGTCATGCCAGCACAGGTAAAGTTTTCCATTTTAGGAAACCATTTTTCAATCGAATATAGAAATTAGTTGCTGAAGTTGTCTTGTTCTTCAGTGGGAATTCCAAGTTGGCCCCTGTGAGGGTATTGATATGGGAGACCATTTGTGGATAGCCCGCTTCCTCCTGCACAGGGTTTGTGAAGACTTCGGCGTTGTAGCCTCTTTTGACCCAAAGCCCATTTCAGGGAACTGGAATGGAGCTGGCTGCCACACCAACTTCAGCACCAAGGAGATGCGTGAGGAAGGGGGTTTGAAGTAAGTGTGTGTAAGGAAACCTTGCATCCCCCCCCCCACATACACACACACACACACGCACACATAACACTGTAGAGCTGACATAAAATGTTTTTTGGTTATGCTAATCAAGTTTATTTTCATTTTAGATATATTGAGGAGTCAATTGAGAGGCTGGCCAAGAGACACCAGTACCATATTCGTGCCTACGATCCTAAAGGAGGGCTGGACAATGCCAGACGACTGACTGGCCGTCACGAGACCTCCAATATCAACGAGTTCTCTGCTGGAGTGGCTAACCGTGGTGCTAGCATTCGAATTCCACGATCTGTGGGCCAAGAAAAAAAGGGCTACTTTGAAGACCGCCGTCCCTCGGCCAACTGCGATCCGTACGCAGTCACCGAAGCTCTTATACGCACATGTCTGCTCAGCGAAGAGGGTGAAGAGCCAATGACATACAAGTGAAATACTGGACTGAAGCGTCATTTAAGTAATTAACTCTTACTGGCGGCTTGCATTTTTGTTCATTAGTCCATGTGAAATGAGGGATGACACTAGATGGATCACTTCCCTGTTTGTTGGTTGTAGAAGGACACATTGGGTCAGTTTATATCCTACAAATTTAGCTTTCTCACTGCCAGTTACTTTTTTACTAGTAAAACCAATTTGTGGGTGTAATGATATCTGATTCTGGCAGGAATCTTAGTTTGATAGAGGTAAAAGTATGCACCCAAGATCACTATAAATTCTTCTATCTTTATGACTAAAGCTGTTGTGAATTGATCCATTTTAAGTATGTTATACAATTTAACATGATTTTTATAAACTAACTGTAGATATTTTAATTGTCAATTTTAGAGAAATTTTCACCAGTTTATAAATTGTAGTACTTTATCACAGGGACCAAAATGCATTGTACTAATATGGCTCTGCCTGTTGTTCAAAGGGTTGTGTATTTTATTATTTGCGACGCCATCGTTCAGAACTTTTACTTGTCTCTTTACATTAAAACACCAAGAATTTTACTAAGATGTGTTTGTGTTTTTTTCCCCTCCTCCTATCAGTCCTCTTTGACCGATTGCTGCAATGTTGTATTTTTGTAGGCTAGCCTGGAAGTTAGCATCACCCTGGTTCCCTTGACTAAAGCCAGTATTTTTTTGTTGTTGTTTATTTTCATTTGATGGATTATTGCAGAAAATAAGCTCTGTGACCAAAAAGTTTGATTCTTTCATGTTTTGTTAATAAAAATCTTTAACAACTTTTCTGAATTTGGAATCCTAAAAACAATTGTTTGAAGTAAAATGCTAAATTGAGGCAACTATATCACAGTTGTAATGCCATCTCTATTTAGGGTCCCGAAAAGTCATTCAGTCTTTGACTAAAACATTTTCCCCTTAAAGTCTGAGTGAAAATAGTTTGAGAGTATGAAAAAGTGAACTAGTGAGTATAGGCTATATTCCTGTTTGGCATGGGTGTTTAATGTCCCCAACAAACTGTTGTTAGTTACTGCCTTTCCCAAGAAAAGTAAAAGCTTGAAAATCAAAGCTTGGTGTTATGTTTTTTACTTGAAAGAATACAATATGATATTATCTTGAGCTTGTCTTAACCATGGACATATTTTCAGGCGTTTAACCATAAACCCATGATGACAGCTGGAAGGGCTAAAATGCTAACTTGTTGCCAGCTTTTAGACCACAAAAAAAAGCTTTCCTGCAATGCTTTATATTCATGTTTTTTAGGAGCTTTAAACAAATGATGGTAAACCGTTAAAATCTTTAAAGAGTGGAGCACTGAGGTTATGGAATGGTTATAAGAGTAGAAACACTGGTGTGGAGTTGGACCAAATGGTATTTGTGTATGTAATGTCATGTGTAACTATTTATTTGAAAATATTACGGATGGTTGACGTGTGATGTGCAAGGGAGCCAGACTGTGAGTACTGACAAAAATAGGACCAGAGCAACATGGATTGCACTGCCAAACAAACTGACAATAAATTTTTTTTTTGACTGTGCTGGAACACCATTTTGGATTGTTCCTTCTTAAATTTGTCCCAGTTTTACATGCTTGTTCAGTAAAGAAAGGCAGTATGCGGATGCTTTTCTCTTTGTGAACCCTGCCAAGACTCTTGTTTTGATTACCAGAAATGCAATTATAGGATTAAAAGATGTCAGTTCTCAGAAGGTAAGCAATGCACAGCAATGTCAACAGTTCTCAGAAGGTAACAAGATATAGGCTTAGAAATATTATGGGAAGTAACTTATTTTTATGAACCTGTTTTTGTATGTTTTCATACCTTTCATCGAATTCCTCAAAATTATGTAAGTTTAAAACTGAAAGCATGTTGTTTGGTATGCAAAAGAGTTGCCATTCATGGTTGCCTGTATTTACAGTAGGCCTATTCTTCAAATAGAAATCAAATCTCCCTCACCTTTTATCACGTGAGGATATGTTGTGGCTATATCTAGTTTGGTCATTTTTCCCCCAACATGTTTTACTTCATCGGAATGGTGCAAAACATAGTAAATGGCACTTGCTATGTGAACACGCGCGCGCGCACACACACTCACACACACACACACACACACACACACACACACACACACACACAAACACACACACACACACACACACACTCACACACCAACCAATTGTGGACATGATTCGAAAAGGTTAAATGGTCACTTAGGTACTGCGCCCAAACAAAATCTTATTGAAAGCTCAACTTGTTTAGATTTATGGCTTTGGTTTTATGACCGTTTTAGAGTAAAACATGTTTTGGAAAATATATATTTCATATAAAATTAAAAAATAGTATTTTTGTGCACTTTTCATAATAATAAATTCAACTTCTATAACTTTTTTTTTAGTTTAACTTTTTTATTTAACCACCAATAATCTGCCAAGTGTCTTCTTTAAAAAGAGATGAAACATGAGCTGCGTCCCAATGTGCATACTCCACCCTATGTGCCCTAAATAGTATTGACAATTACTAATGTCACATACCTACTATTTAGGATAGATAGTGTGCACATTGAAATCATTCAAGATTTACAACAGTTTAAGTTGGAAATTTCATTTTCAGGTCTATGCTCAAAAAGTGATTAACAGGTAATAATTTGATCATAACTATTCCATAAATATAATTTAGCACCATCAAATCTCCTAAAAAATAAATTAAAAAACATTTTCAAACTAAAATATAGAGTATACCTAAATTCATTTTATTGAAAAACAAATCTGTCATTTTTACAGCACCAGAGGGTTAAGATTGTGACTGTGATTTGGCAGAAGAAGAAGAAGAAAAAAAAACAGAAATACCCTTGCTCTATAGTTTGTTCAGTCCAAAAAACATGGGCCTGTTTTGCATCCCATATCATTCTAGATCACGTTTTAATAAACTGACCATTCCAAATGAGCTCACTGGAATGAGTTCACTAGAACTGTACAACTTCCAAATAAAGGTGACTAATGACCTAAACTAAATTTTCCAATGAAAAGGGTAACATTTGTGATTGTACACAGCTGCACAGCACTCAACTTCTAACCAAATAAAGTTCTTTCACACAAACATGGCAACATTCTAAACTACTACAGCCACATCAAATATAAGTAATAGATTTCATTTCACTCTCTGAATTTTCTCAAAGATAGGAAATTAATTCCATATATATATATAATCAGTTTCTTTTGCCTTGAATTATAGTTGCACAAATTTAATGGTACAATGGTATTTTCATAAACATTGACAGATGCCATAGACCACACACAATCCATTAACTGACCATCAGATGCACACAAAACTGGAAAGTTATATATATATATTTGGTAAAAACACACAAATCTGTGGTTGGTCGCTTTGCGTTTGTCAGATAATATCTTCCTAAGAGGGAGGTTCTTTGTTAGAATATTATTCTCTCTCTCTCTCTCTCTCTCTCTCTCTCTCTCTCTCTCTCTCTCTCTCTCTCTCTCTCTCTCTCTCTCTCTCTCTCTCTCTTTGTCTTTGGACCACTGATTTCAGATATTTCCATTTGTTTTTGAGTTTGAAACTATAACACAAAACCATAACTGCTGGAAAAAAGGCCCAATTTATATATATATATATAATAATAGGCCTTTTTTTCCAGCAGTTATGTATGGTTTTGTGTTATAGTTTCAAACTCAAAAACAAATGCAAATATCTGAAATCAGTGCTCCAAAGATAAATTCCAATATCTTTATATTCTTATGTCTTTATAAACTCCAGTATTTTTGTTATATCTGTTGGGCAAACAAGTGAATACAAAACCAAACTGAAATACATTCAGGCAATTATATAATTGTAGATTGTACCTAAAACCATATAGCTCAGACAGGCCATTTGTATTGCAATGATTGGGAGAAATTGGAGTGCCCAATATGGCAACTTCAGTAAAGCCAGTCGTCGACAAGCGAGGAGAGAAAACCGTCACTTTTTCATGTTCAAAGGAAAGGTACTCCTCTCAGAAAACGGACAAATAAAGCTATTAGATGTTTAATTGCTTTTTGGAGACGAGGGCTCAATGAGCTCATTTTTTGTAAAAACCTCAAATTTGACCAAATCTTTTGTTTTTCACTTGTTTTGCACACACACACACACACACACACACACACACACACACACACACACACACACACACACACACACACACACACACACACACACACATATATATATATATATATATTCCTTTGTCCCGTCTACTTCAATGTTGAGGTGTTTTATGTCAGTTTCCTTGATTAAAGCATATTTGAATTGCATTCTCATTTGTTGTGCACTTCATTGCACAGCCACTGGTGACAGAAGACAGGACCGAACTTTTTACATTTTTGTGCCGTTTTTCCATTTTGTTTGTTTTTGTTTTTCATCCATGGGCCTTCTTGCAGTTCAGTTACTCTGCCTGGAGCAGGGTGACCGTCCACTGGAAGATCATACACGGGACTTCATACACTGTAAAAAAAATCTGTAGAAATTACAGTATTACTAGCAGCTGCTTGCCATGTAACTTACTGTAGTTTTAAATTGATGTTATTTACTGGCAACAGTTTGTTCAAAGTTAAATGAACATTAAACATTAACAAGTCTTTATCTTTACAGAATAAAACTAAAATAACAGCCTCATGCAAAGCATTCTGGGAACCAAAATCTGAAGGAAAAAAACAGAAAAAGGTTGATGAAGATTTCTGGTTCCCAGAATGCTTTGCATTAGATTGTTATTTTATAATTTTATTCTGTAAAGACAAAGACTTGTTAATGTTTAATGTTCATTTAACTTTGAACAAACTGTTGCCAGTAAATATACATCAATTTAAATCTACAGTAAGTTATTGGCAAACAGCTGCATAACTACAGCAATTTTTTACAGTGTACATATAGCGTGTCTCAAGCACTACCCAGACCACTCGGCACGGCTTCCAGCACACAGTCCCAGGAAAGACTTTGCCGCATTCGTGGAGTGGGTGCTGGTAAGCAACGACTCCCTGTTTACCGTCGGCCTGGCAGATGACCACAGTAGCCCCACTCCACATCCAAAGACCAGCCACCCGCCACCGACGAGCTGCACATTAAATTTGCAAGTGCTCACCGCAGAAAAGGGAGATCTTCCTACCGCGATTGACGGGCCTGAGCATGCAGAGAGGACAGGAGAGGATATAACCCCGGAGCCTGAGCTCGTTGGAGAGTCTGACCAGGTACATGAGCCGGCAACAACATGCATCGCTGTTAGAGGAGTACGAGGGAATGGAGGAAAGCCCCACCCAAAACCTTGCCGCTGTAGATTGATGGACATGACCTCTCTAAGTCATTTTGAGAGTCTGATAAGGTGTTTGAGGAGGTAATTTACCTGTTTCTCCCAACCCCTCTTGTTCCATCCAGCCCAGAATCTCCTGTTTTCTCGCTGGTTCAGTCCAGCCCTGACTCTCCTGTCTCCTTTGACTCTCCCTCCCATCATCCTGATGACTCCACCAGGCTCCCTCGTCCCACCGGCTCCACCTTGGTCAGACATTGTCATGCCTGTACCTTGTCTTACCCCCTGCTCGGCCTAAATCCTCAGTCCCACCGGCTCTGCCTCAGTCTTCAGACTTCCTGGTTCCATCTCGGACGCTCGTTGCCCCAGCTCCACCTCGGTCTCCAGTTCCAGCAGTGCTAAGCAATGTCGCATGGGCTCTTCGGCTCATGGGGTCCAGCTGGGTCACCATCTCCAGTAGCTACATCTCCATCGGTCGTCCCCAGGGTGTCGTCTGCCAAGTTTCCATCATGGCTCCTCCCCCCCTAGACTCTACCCTCAGGTCTCATCCTGGCTGGTCTCTGAACCACCACCTGGTCACACCTGGCTCCTCTCACCCTCCACTCCCCATGGACTGAATTGTTTGTCCTGGAATGTTTTTGTTATTCTTTTGTTCCTTGTCCCCCTCCAGAGCCACGTGCTGTATGACAATGTCAATGTTGAGGCGTTCTATATCTGTTTGCCTAAGTTTCCTGGAATAAAGTATATTTGAATTGCATCTCCTTTGTCATGCGCTTGCACAACCACCCGTAACAGCAATATAAATACACATTTTTTTTTTTTACAAATTTTAAAAATACTTTATAAATATTTGAATAAAGGCTAAAGGTGTAATTTTTTTAGGCCAGAGTCAGACATTACTTTTTGCCACTACTGTAGATGTAATTGTATGTCATATATATAATAATATGTTGATTAAAACAATGATTTGTTGTTTTTGTACCCGTAACTGTATTTTATTACTAAATGTTGATGTAAAGCTTGATTGTTTAATGTCAGGTTCCATTATAACATTTTAGTAGTTTCTGTATTCTGTTGTCAAGACTTTAAGTTTGTATGCAGAAATGAACTTTCAAACGCAGCGAAAACAGTAATAATCAGAAGACACTGTGTATATCAACAATAAAGTATAATCAATGTGTGTTCGGTAATACTCGTTCGTAACTGCAGCATGAAAAAGTGACTGTTGTTAATATTGGTCTATATTGTTGATATTATATAATGGCTCTGTGCATGTGACTCAGTTCAACATGAGCAGCAGAGCCAACATGGGCCTCGAGCCTGGATCAGAACAATCTCACCAATCAGTGTTCAGTGTCCTTCATGCTCTGAATGAGTATGAGCACTGATCGGGCTTATTAGAATTCTGTTCTCAGCGAGTGACAGGAGTGCTGACCCATTTGAATGCATCTTCTACACTGCAGGGTTTAAAAGATTTTTGCATCTTCTGCGTCTTAGTGTGGCTTTACTAATGGGTAGTTGGTGGTTGTAAGCTGCTGTGCAATGAGAATTATATATTGTGTTCCCTTTTGACAACCCCTGTCGTGCGCATGCTAAACAGACAAACATGAACAAAAAGAGACAGTTGCAGGGCATGGCTCATTGGCGGCATGTGCAAATCACATGCGGCATCAGTGAGAGCCATGTGGCGGAAATGCAATTACACTCTTCGCCCTTCAACCACGAAAGCCATTTACTTGAGAACACACAAACACAAAAAAACTGCCAATTCTTGCTGGATGGAGCTAGAACTGGAGTTTCAAGAGATTGTAAACATTGAGAAAGAAATAAAACTAAATAATAAAAAAAAATAAAGTATGAGGTCGTGAGTTAATTTGGTTAAAGTGCAAAACGTGAGAAAGGCAGAATCTGCTCAGTTGCTATGGCAGCCATAGAGCCAAGACAATGTGTGTTTTGTGCAGCTAAGGTGGAGAACGGGGGTGGGGCGTTGGTAGTTATGTAACAAATCTGGGTCAGACATACATTCCCCTACTAACAAAGATCTGGTCATCTGCTTGGTTGAACAACCTAAATAAAAATGAGCGAATTATTCAGAAATCATCATCAGTTATGGAAAGCTGCCCATCGTATATCAGGCTCTCATTGCAAGAGATCACAATGATCACATCAGTGCTAATCGTCTATAATTGTCAGGTTATACAAGGGCAGAATCCATTAACAGTCTATATCACCCAAAACGCTGAAAATGTGATCTGTGTTGGATCTTAGGAATGTCCTTTTATAGTAAAAATGAATCACCATGCATAACCTGTTGAGACCTGTTCGCCTAGACATCACATGAACTGCACACAGCTCAGATAATATTTGTGAAATGACTAAACATCTAATCATTGCATGTGAAGAGAATCTAACGAAAGCTAGCACAAATTCTAATGAAATATATTAAATTACTATGTGTTTGTCTGACCTTTCGGTATCGTCAACAGTGTTTGTTTGGGTAAAAAGGCTGATATGACGCCAAGGACAAGGCTGTTTGCAGCTGAAAAAGCAGTTTGCTGTGAGAATAAAACAGGACAAAATGTCCATCAGATTCTTTAACGTCTGTCCACTGCAGCTGTGTGTCAATTATCAGCATGTACTTTGGAGGAAAGAGTCTTCTTATGACAGGGCCATTACGGTCCATCAGTGGTATGGACATTTTTTTACAGTAACACATGTTGTGTTATCGTATACTATGAAAGGTTGATCTGTTGATGCAGAAAACATGCTTTTGCATAAAATGCAGTTGTGCAATTATGTGCAACAGTGTTTGTTGGTTCAGCAGGGTGATGCATTGTTTTTACAGCTGTACTGCTTCCTGACGTCAATGCAAGATCAGATTGTCTGGGAGAAACACAAGCTACAGTAGAGTGAAAGGTGAAGTTTGACTGATACGGGAATGTTAAATAAAATAAGGCTTGATCTTGAAGTAGTAATGACCAGAACAAGTGGCTACTAAGAGTTACAAATGGAAGGACAGTACACAGTCTGAAATAAACATTAAGAAACAAATTCCGGGCCTCTAAAGAAATTGTTGTACAAATAGTAAAGAAAAATATATATTTTTTATCTTGTTAATGTCTTGAACTTGATGCATTAAAAGGTAATGATTACAAAATAGGCTGTTTGAAATCATGGTGAATTTAGGCAAAACATTTTGGTGTTCAGCCCTTATACTTTGAACTCTTCATGAGATTCTCCAGCATTCCATCTTGCCACATGAGAACAAAGAAACTGCTGACATCCGAGGTCAAGGCCCCCCCAAAAAAGGGCACGTGGGATCAAGGAAGCTCCCCTGACATGGAATTAGCATCAAAATAGCAGTTTTTATTGTGTCACTCTTGTCTTAAAGTCACCATGAAATCAAAATGGACCCCACACAAAATATTTGCCATGTTAAAATGACGTGATCCGAGGTGATATACTAGTACTGTATTGTTGTTTGGTGATGTGAAGAGCAAAAATTACACAATGGAACACACTTATTATCGTGCTTTCCCATCGGAGACAACAGTATACTCAATACTGGACAGTAGTGTATAAGTTAATAACAGCTTAAATTTTGTTTGTCACACAGTGACTTCAGAAGATTTGGAATATTAGCACAAGTCATATGGACTGCTTTATGGTGTTTTGACAGAGCTGCTTGAAAGAACTTCAGGGAAAAAATAGCAACATGAGGGTTAATAAATAATGACAGATTTCTCATTTTAACTATTCATTTAAAGTCACCATGAAATCAAAATCGACAATTCTTTTTCTGTCTCTCTTTTTATGCAGTTTACTATAAATGTTTTATGCTTGCACATCTTCATTTTTTTTATTTAATATGCCCTCGTGATCTTTAATCAAAAACGTTAAATTCCCCTCCCCCCTGAAAACGGCATCTGTTCTTTTCATGGCGTATGTCTCTACGGAGGGTGGTAAATAAATATCTTATATATATATAACTAATAAATATCCTGCACAACTGACTGCAAATTGCAGCAACTTACAATGGCAACTTTTAATGATTTAGACAATTTGCGAGGACGAAATCAAGTGTAATGTCAAAAAGTATCGCAACTTCCGTTTCATGCCGACACACCTATTAGACACATTTTTTTCTTAAATATTTATTTGGAAATTCCAGTTAAACTTGTAAACACGTTGCCGTAACTAAGTCTTACTGATCACCAGGATGTAATGACTCAAGTCTATGTGCACTCATCAAAACTGAACCATGGTGCAACTATAAATACTGATTGCATTTGGTTGAAAACTGTAAACAGTTGTGCAAGATCTCTAACAGTAGACTGTGTAACAAAACTAACTTGTTTAACTGTAGAACAGATCACAGGGGTCAGGTCTGCAGTGTGTAAAAGCTGCTGGTCTAGAAGTTGTAAACATGGGGGATGGGGAGTCTCACCTGTTTTCCCAGCACTGTCCCAACACCCACCCACCACACTTGTTTCCTGTATTTAAAATCTTCTCCATGCCGGTGTCAAATAGCCCAAACACTGAACAAAATGTTCTTCACAAACACCTCCCCTACACGTTCAGCCAGATGCGTGGAAATCTTGGCTGCACTTGTGTAACCCTATGACACAGCCTGGCACGTTTTAACTGGCAGGAGCTTAAATTGTGATTCTGCGTAATATGAATGTTAAGTTTACTATGTCCAGTGTTAAGGGCTCAGTGTATGCCACCATCTATTGCTTGTGCACAGATGTGCAAAGTGTAAAGACCCTGTCAACAGAGTAAAATGATAGAGTAAAGTAGGGATGCACCTATACCATTATCGGTATCGGGCCCGATAAGGCACTCGTATACTCGTACTCGTAGATTCAGATTCTTTTATTTAATGCCATGTCAGCATTCAAAGCTATTTTCATGGCAAAAATGAAATTACAAAAATACAAATATCATATACATACAATAAAAAAAAAAGTCATATTATACAAGATTTTTTAAATTAACATGATAAACAATCCAAAACAGTTACAGGCATAATCTTATTAAATATGTCCTTAAGTGAAGTAACTTCATAAAAGAGCTTTTTGCTTGTATGAAGTCCAGGGCAATCCAATAAAATATGTTTGACAGAAAAGGGAATCTTACAAAACATGCATAAAGTTGGGTCTTCACCTTTAAGGTAAAAAACCATGGGTCAAACTTGTGTGACCCATACGACATCTGGTGTAGACCACTTGATCAAGTCTAGTTTTAAGAGTGATAAAAAGTATGTTTGTAATTTCCGGATGAGTTTCGTACAACTTATTATTCTTGCACATATTCCACTCTTCTTGCCACTTATTTAATATGTATCGATTAATAATCGGTCTGATATCTGAGGGAGGAATTTGACATTCATTAACTTCCTGATTAAGAGCTTTCTTAGCAGCTGCATCAGCTCATTCATTTCCTGAAAGTCCAACATGGCCTGGAACCCAGCAAAAGATAATACTGAAGAACTGATTTAGTAGATAATCCACTTTGGTTAAAATGCAGTCCACTAAAGGATGATCAATTTTTTAAAGTGTCCATTCCTTGAAGGCAAGATTTCGAGTCTGTAAAAATTATAGAATCCTACTCGTAGATAGATTTCTATGAAGTAAATATATCAAATTAATAGAATGTTAAACAAATGAAAGATTTAGGTCTATATAGCTGCTGTGCGCTAAACTCGGAGCGGATTGAGTGTGCAGCGGTCTTGTCGAGCACACATCCCTTTTTCACAGACATCGCTGAAAGGTTTGTAGTTTGGTCAGATATGTCAATAGCAAAGAAGGTAAAATGAGGCACATATTAACTGAGTTACGATTGTTTATCAATTATTTATATTGTGCTAGGGAACCAGGATTCACTGCTTCCTTCTCGCTGTCGCTGTGGCGGCCGGGTGCACCGCTTATACAGCGTTATTCTACTTCAGTTGGCCTATATTTATTGAGTTAACATTATTCATGTTTGATTCATGTGTTAGGGAACCGGGATTCACCACTTTCTTCTCACCGTCGTTACCCAAGATGCATTGAGCAATGGTAAAGGTCGCGTGATCCACGTGAAAATTTTATGTTGTTGACTTTTGGCAACGGCCATCTTGTGAAGGATTTGCTGAACAAGCTCGCTGTATTTACTTTGTTTCTGTTTTATTAAACGTCTAAATCGAAGCAACGTCTCGCTTCGTTATTCCCAGTTGATAAGACGATAAATGTACAACATATGGTTAACCTATTTGTGCTCATAATCATTAAACTAACCATAAATAATAATAAAAAACTCACATCAAGAATAAACTATAATGAGATTCATCAATTAAAGAATACTTTCTAGTTTATTTAATTCGAACATAATTTTCGACCACGGCTGTTTCTCATGACTTTTTCCTCTGTAGAATTAGGCATCGGAAACAGCTAGGTTGCTATGTTGATAGCTACTCATCAAGGTAATGCCATCGCTAAATTGGACTAATTTAGACAGTCACACAAAAAGCGTATTGTTTTAATAAGGTGATTTTAATGCTTTGTGTCGGGAAAAAACTTAAAGTGTAATGACTGTGTCACGAGGTGACGAAATTTCATCTTTTGTCTCCGTGCAAGGCGGAACTAATGTTCGCCTCGATTGCCTCCCGCCGGACTCATAACAATGGAACACCGGGTTAGTTCCGGGTTAGCGGAAAAATCCCGCGAATGGGGTAATTAATCGGGATCGCCGACAGCTGCGCGGAAAAGGAGTGAAGCTCCGCGATTGGGACACGTTGCCCTTAGGGGAGGATAAGAGGAGAGAGTACAGACTGGAAAGGGGTGTTGTTTTGGGGACTGTGATCTCGGAGGAAGCGTGAGCATTGGAGAAGAAGAAGTGGGGCCGGCAAACGGGCGCGGCACTATGAGTTTGGGAGAAAGAGCACGCCGACTCATCGGGAAGGAGGGAATCGCTGGACATTGAGATCGTTTACGAGAGACTGTGAGTAGTCCAATCAATCTCCATCCTCCTCTTGTATCTACGGGACTCCTTGATGTGAATGCCAGGTCAGAAAATGGGCGACGGCCCTCTATGTGTGTATTTCCCACTGAGTGCTGAGATGAAGTGATGATGAAGTGACGTGATGCACTGTGTGGATGTGTGAAGTGTGAACTTAAACCCGCTGGATGTCCATTACTTACCTGAGTTTTCTATCACGTTCTGAAGATATAAGAAGAGGCTAACACTGTTGTACTCCACAGACAATTGAGTGTATTATCTGACAGTGCCTATTGTGAAGAGGAACACGTGGGTGAATGCTCGACTGACTGCTTTGCAGTGAAGTCCCCCAGCCGTGAGTTCTCTGTCTGTCGTCTGTGGAAAGAAGAGGATTACGTGCCTGTATATTCACCTGTCTGTTCGCAGCGAAACCCTCCCGCTGCAAGCTCTGCGTCTGCCGGCCCCACGAGAGGAATATGTGCCTGTATACTCACCCGTCTGCTTTGCAGAGAAGCTCTCCAGCCGTAAGTCCCCTGTCTGTCACCTGTGAAGAAGAGGATTACGTGCCTGTATGCTCACCTGTCTGCTTTGCAGAGAAGCTCTCCAGCCGTAAGTCCCCTGTCTGTCACCTGTGAAGAAGAGGATTACGTGCCCGTATGCTCACCCGTCTGCTTTGCAGAGAAGCTCTCCAGCCGTAAGTCCCCTGTCTGTCACCTGTGAAGAAGAGGATTACGTGCCCGTATGCTCACCTGTCTGCTTTGCAGAGAAGCTCTCCAGCCGTAAGTCCCCTGTCAGTCACCTGTGAAGAAGAGGAATATGTGCCTGTATACTCACCCGTCTGCTTTGCAGAGAAGCTCTCCAGCCGTAAGTCCCCTGTCTGTCACCTGTGAAGAAGAGGATTACGTGCCCGTATGCTCACCCGCCTGCTTTGCAGAGAAGCTCTCCAGCCGTAAGTCCCCTGTCTGTCACCTGTGAAGAAGAGGATTACGTGCCCGTATGCTCACCTGTCTGCTTTGCAGAGAAGCTCTCCAGCCGTAAGTCCCCTGTCTGTCACCTGTGAAGAAGAGGATTACGTGCCCGAATGCTCACCTGTCTGCTTTGCAGAGAAGCTCTCCAGCCGTAAGTCCTCTGTCTGTCACCTGTGAAGAAGAGTACGTGCCTGTATGCTCACCTGTCTGCTTTGCAGTAAAGCTCGCCAGCCTGAAGTTCTCCAGCCTGAGGCCTCCAGCCATAAGCTCTCCGTCTGTCACCGTGAAGAAGAGTACATACCTGAAACGCGCACCTAGATTGTCCTCGGACGGAACGACCCTGTGCAGAAGACTCAACCTTTAAATCTTTTATCCTATTTTATATTTAATAAATTATTATTCCTTTGAAGTCTTGTTGTCTGTCCTTCTTGCCTGGCCTCTGTCCGACTCCCCAAGGGTGGTACTGGTCCTGAGGGGTGGGTGCAGCCCGATTTGCCCGCCCCGACCTGTGACAACTACTGCAATCTTGTGTTATTCCTGACCTCGTTTTGATGTAAAGTAAATAGAGTCGAGGAGCTGTTTGAATAGAATCCACTTGCCTGATACAGCGGTGTTCAACTATTTTTGATAGACATTATAACACCAGTAACGCTGCTCGCTTATAAATGTGTTATGCTTGTGCAAATCATTTTGGAAAACAAAGAGTTGTAACACATAAGCATTCTTGATTTCAAAGCTCGTATATTGGGCTAGCTTTGCTTGTGCTACTCAGCCCTTCGTAACACCGCAACATTTTATACATCCCCCTTAGCATTAGCTTCTGCCGGAATGTCAAAGTGACTAAAATCGAAAGGGAACATTTCTGGTTACTAAACATAACTTCGGTAACCTGAAATGAGGGATTGAGATTCTACCTTCATGCCGTGTTATACATTCAGGGTTTTTTGTGCGAGCATTCGCTCTAATCAGTCGAAAAATTCTGTGGAAATACCATTCAGCGGCTCATTATATAGTTCCCGCCTATAGGTACCTACTTCGGTCTTGGCACATTTTCTTTTTTTTTCTGCTCCGGACAGATAGCTTTATTGGAAGCTATATAGCCATGTCAAGACACATGTCATTATCTGCTGCAATGCATGATGTTCATGTCCAAAACAGTTAATAAATAAATATAAATTATATCAGAAAAAAACAAATTTCCACATGACTCCTCTAAAGTTGAATCCGCATTTATATTTGCATGTTATAAAAATATGAACTCACAACAACAATACGATCGACATGGTTCATTCGCATTGCGTTAGCTTTTAGCTGATGCTTATGGGGAACTAATCCAATAGCGCCATGTGACAGGCACATAACCTAATCCCCTAGGTAGCTAGGGAGCGCTCAATCGAGGGCCCCAAAGCCAGCTGTATAAGGAGAGGCTCAGACACGGTCTACACGATCCATAAGCGTCTCAAACTGACAACACCCGTTCTTGAAGAGCAGGGATGTCCAGGTTAGAAAATCTGATAAAAGTAGACGGCGAGGACCACCTGGCTGTCGCACAGATATCTGCGATGGAGATTCCGATGGACCACACCCAGGAGGAGGCCATACCTCTAGTGGAGTGAGCCCTGACTGCCAGTGGACATGACAAGTCCACAGATTTATAAGCCAGCGCTATTACGTCCACAATCCATCTGGATAGACTCTGGTTAGAGACCAGAAGTCCTTTACTGCGGCCTCCAAAGCAAACAAACAGCTGCTCTGATTGCCGAAATTGGCCAGAGTGCTAGATATACACTTTCAAGGCTCTTACGGGACAGAGTGGATGGGGTGCTTGTTCGCTTTCTGCGAGCGGCAGAGCGAACAACAATCACCTGCGTTCTGAATTGGGGTGGAAAGCACTTTTGGCACATAGCCTTTTTCAGCCTAAGGACCACCTTACTGTCGTTGGGGCCACAGATAGAGCCCGCAAATCAAATCAAAACCAACTTGCTTGACTGACGCTAGAGCCAACAAGAGGGCAATCTAAAGCGAGAGGGACCAAACGAGGGTGGAGAAACCTAACGACCAGGTCGTGTTTCCCAATCGATTGGCTAAAACCCGGGGTGTGGTTCGCCGTGAAGGCTGCCACATAAACTTTGAGTGTGGAGGGGGCGCTCCCGCCATCCAACAGCTCTTGAAGAAATGTGAGAAAAGTTTAGGTTTCGCATTTAGCAGGGTCTGATTTCAGAGCTATAGGCACCAGAGAAAACTGACCATTTCTGAGTGTAAAGGCACCTCGTGGATGAGGCCCTTGCCTCTGAGATCGTTCTCATGACCCAACAGGGGAAGTCTGATGGCTCCCGTCGAGGAGCCAAACATGCAGGTCCCACAACTCCGGTTGGGGGTGCCAAATCGGCCCCTGCACCTGAGAGAGAAGGTCCCTTCTCAGCGGTATTGGCCATAGGGGTGCTGACAGCAGCTGGATTAGTTCTGGGAATCAAGGCTGGTTCTGCCAGCGTGGTACAACTAGGAGAACTGAACATTTCTCCTCCCTGACCCAACTGATGAGCTGTGGCAGCAGGGCTACCAGAGGGAACGCGTAGAGGCGCAGTCGAGGCAAACTGCACAGACGTGAACCAATCAGGCTTCAGAATTTGGAGAAAACAGGAGTTCCCTTTCGAAGGGAACTCAACAATACGTCATTGACGCTATGGGGAACGGCTCAGGCGTGACAGGTGTCTGAAATCAAGTATCAACTCACAGCAATCATGTTGACCGGCGACAGCCCGTGCATCATCAGCTCGAACGCAACCTGGATGTATAAAAAGGGCGCCTGTTGATACAGAGTTGATACTTGATTTCAGACACCTGTCACGCCTGAGGCGTTCCCCATATAACTCCAATGACGTATTGTTGAGTTCCTGGAGACGTTTTCCTCCATACGCATCATCAGCTAAAAGCAGATGTAATGCGAGTGAACCGTATTGAAAGGGAACCTAAACCACAATTGAGTCACATAGGCCTCGTTTACACTGTCAGTGAAATGTGACCCAATTCCGATTTTTTACTCGTATGCGACACAGATCGGATGTGTTCTATGACAATGTAAACAGGATAAAAAAGGCATGCATTCGGATATTTCGAGATCGGTTTCAGGCCTCGTTCATATGTGGAAATAAATCAGATGTAAATCGGATATGTGCCAATGCGACTGTCATGTAAACAGGCAGATCGGATTTTCCGTGCCATTAGGGTGCGTCTCCGCGGTTTAATGACGAGAGAAGGCCGACGCGCATCTGCGGATGGACGGATGGCCCGATGAAACATTGTGTCGTCGTAGGAGAGGAATGTGGACACACGTTGACACAACATATCAAAGGTTGGCTTGCTCATCCTAAAATTTCGGACCCACTGCACCTCGTTAAAGTGCGTTTATTGCATGATTTGTTTTTCACGTGGCATTTACGCCAAAAATATAGTTTTTGCGTGCATGATACGCACTTTATGGCGTTTAATATGCACGTTTACAGTGCGTATCATATGCAAGCAAAAACTATTTTTGCCGTAGGCTATAAATGGCATGAGAAATAAAATTTGTGCTATAGATACTCACTTTTATGAGATTGTGTTGTATGTTCCCACCTGTCCTGAGATCTCGCTGCGCGTTCGTCCATCTGAGCAAGAAGACCCTTTTAAACATGCGCGATGTTTCAGTCAAGTGTAAACACATGACTCGGATATGGGTCACAATTTAAAGAACGTGTAAACGGACGGTAAAAAAAAAAGGATATAGGCAACAAATCAGAATTGGGCATCAAGACCTGCAGTGTAAACGAGGCCTTAAAGGCAGGGTAGGTAAGTTTGAGAAACTAGCAGAAAACTGCTGGATTTTGAAAGTATCCAACAGAGAATCTCCCACCCCCTCCCTTCTGGGCTACTTCCAAAGCCACGCCCCCAAAACACATGAACGCGTGATGCCGACCGCTCAGCTGTAGGACGCGTTTACCATCGCTGAGCGGAGAGGAGCGCAGTGCATGGAGTGACATCACCTTTTTTTGCCTTGTTTGCCTGCGCTGACTGTATATTCAGGTACAGGTGGTACTGGGAATTTTGACTGCTCTTTCTCTGCCATAATTGTGAGACTTCCTAGCTTCCGGCCGGTACGTGCCTCTCCTCTTTCGAAATGAGCGAGTCAACCGGGTGCGTGCATGTGGGCAGCTCCTGTAGCAGCAGGGGTGGTAGCCATGGTAGCGAGGGAGAGTGACAGTCGCCCAGCCAACTATTGCATTCGTTCTGAATGGAAAGAGTAGCTGTGTTTATTGCAGCCCTGAGAGGACTACAGACACTCAATTTTTATACTCTCCTTTTCAGAGTACTTACATTTTAGATATGTATTGGTATATAAAGACAAACAAATTTGGGAAAAAGTGTTTTAGAAACAAACTGCCTTTAAGATATAAAACAGGAATCATTGGGCAATAAAAGTTGGTCACACTTTATTTTAAGATGATGTAGTTACATGGTAGGTACTCAAATAAGTACAATATTAATTAACGATACTCGGTTACTAACGTAACCTCGGTTCTCTCTAGAGAGGGAACGAGTATTGCGTAAGTTTAGCTTACGCTGCGGGAAAGATTCATCTTCTCGAGATATTGAAGCCAAAAAATTATCCTTAATTTTGTATTCATTGTCAACGCAGTGCAGCAGCTAGCAGACCTAGAGCAGGCCATCTCGCGTGCTCATTGGCTGCCCTGCTGGCATCTGCTGCAGCCTACCAGTGAGCCCCGCGTGACGTCACGCCCAATGAAGGGCGCTCGCGCCTTCATAGCGTCACGGCCCGCCAGAATGGGCGTGGCTTAGCGTATAAAAGAAGGGGCTGTAGGCTGACTTCCCTGGTTTTTCGACGACTGAAGCGAAGTCGCTCGTGGCGCGAGCACGGCCGGTTACGCTATACTCGTTCCCTCTCTCCAACCCTATAAGTGGAGAAATAAGGTGGCCAGCCACGCGGGCCATCACTTGTACATAAGCACACATAGGGAATACAGAGCAGCGCACCGGTCTGTATAGGCACATGGCACATACCCTACTTAGTGTGGCTCAACCAGGAGAGCTGAGTCATGTGAGAGTGATCTGAGCAGGAGGTCTGGGCAGAATACACCTCTCCTTTAAACTGACAACAGTTTAGCCTGCAAGGCAGGAACTTCTAGGTTATAAAACCTGACAAAGGTAGACGGGGAGCTCCAGCCCGCCGCTACACATATGTCATGGATAGAAATTCCACTGGACCATGCCCACGAAGAGGCCACGCCTCTCGTGGAATGAGCCCTGATGCCCAGAGGGCATTGCAGACCTTTTGACGCGTAAGCGGCTGCTATAGCGTCCACTATCCATCTGGACAGGCTCTGTTTCGAGGAGGCGAGACCTTTGGTGCGCCCACCAAACGAAACAAACAGCTGTTCCGAACGCCTGAATGAGGCGGAGCGCGTAATGTAAAACCTCAGCGCTCTGACAGGGCAGATGAGGTTCACATCACTTTTGCTGTCAGATGCTGGGAGAGCTGACAACGAGATAACTTGCGCTCTGAACGGAGTGCCCATCACTTTAGGAACGTAGCCATGTCTAGGTCTGAGGATGACTTTAGAGTCATTCGGCCCGAACTCAAGACACGATGCACTGACAGACAGCGCATGCAGGTCCCCCACACGTTTTACTGACGACAGTGCAGTCAGAAAGACTGTTTTCAGTGATAGATATTTCAACCCCACGGAGTCTAGTGGTTCAAAAGGAAAAGCTTTCAGGGCCTCTAGGACCAATGAAAGATCCCGCGGGGGGCGCGGCGGGTTCATCCTCCATGCACCTCTAAGGAAGCGGATTACCAACTCCTGTCTTCCCAATGACTGGCCGTGCGTCGATTCTGCGAACGCTGCCACGGCCGCCACGTATACTTTGAGCGTGGATGGGGACCTTCCCTTATCCAACAGCTCTTGTAGGAAGGAGAGCAGATGCGCCACCCCGCATGTCCGCGGGTCCAGACCTCTGTCGGTGCACCATCCAGAGAACACCGACCATTTAGACGCGTAAAGCCTTCTCGTAGAGGGGGCTCTAGACTGCGTGATCGTGTTCATCACTCCTTCTGGCAGGGTAACGAGTACCCGTTGATCAACCATGCGTGCAGAGACCAGCGCTCTGGATGGGGATGCCAGAACGTGCCGCGAGCCTGGGAGAGGAGATCTGCCCTCACCGGAATCGGCCACGGAGCTGTATGTGACAGCCGTGCTAGCTCCGGGAACCAAATCTGATTCTCCCAACGCGGGGCTATGAGGAGCACCGAGTGGCGCGTTTCCCTGATTCTCTTGATCACCTGTGGTAACAGAGAGACCAGAGGCAAAGCATATAGCGGGAGGCTGGGCCAAACCTGGGCCAGCGCGTCCTCGTCCTTCGAGAAGAACGTCGGGCATTGAGCGTTGTCTTTCGACGCAAATAGGTCGACTTCCGCTCTGCCGAATAGGCGCCACAGTTTCTGGACCGTTTGGGGGTGCAGGGACCATTCCCCTGGGGGAACGTTGTCCCTGGACAGTTTGTCTGGGCCGTCGTTCAAATGGCCAGGCACATGCGCCGCCCTCAGCGAGCGCAGGTGCATCTGAGACCAAATAAGGAGGCGTTCCGTCAGATTGCAGAGATTTCTGGATCTGACACCGCCCTGGCGGTTTACATAGGATACCACAGACATGTTGTCCGAGCGGACAAGAACATGTTGGTCCTGTATGAACGGGAGGAAGCGCTTCACCGCGTTCTCGACCGCTATCATTTCCAGACAGTTTATGTGAAAACATTTCTCTTGGTCTGACCACTGGCCGAAGACCGGTCTGCCCTCGAACAGCGCGCCCCAAGCCCAGTTGGACGCGTCTGTTGAAATGACTTTTCGATAAGAGATAGTTCCCATCATCACTCCCTGCTGGTACCAGTCGGCCACTAACCAGGGCTGCAGAGCCGCTATGCAGGTCTGAGTCACTCTGATTTTCTGACCGCCAGAAACCCAAGCTCGGCGGGAAGCGCGAGCATTCAACCAGCGTTGGAGCGGGCGCATGCGCAGTAGGCCCAGCTGAAGCACATGCACAATTCCACTCGGGGATGGCGCCGAGCATGGCAGCCGTGGTGCGAGCTCCTACCAATCTTTGCAGTTTGTCGTCTGTTTTATTATTAGTTTTGTTGTTTTTTGTACTGGACGTTGTTAGTAAAACGGTCTACGATAGACACACACTTTTAAAAATCGGCTCATTTGTCGCACATCGGAAACTGGACTTTGAGTTCTTGAACGCCGGTGTTTTGTTTACAAACACCACATCAGAGCCCTTCGTCTGGGCTGCACGGCCACGACCAAGGAAACATCGCCGAAAAAGGGGGAAGAGAACCTGCGTCCTCTTCAGACTTAGACGCCGTCCTCTTGTAACACTTGCTTTTAATGCTACACAATTAAGGGACCAGAGACTTTCTTATTTCAATGAGCCAAGTGTATTTACAACACAAAACAACATACAGTCAGTAACTTGTAATGTACATATAGTCACTCATTTGCAAGGAAAATATCGGACAGTTCAGTCTTTTGTAGCAGTGTCTTTGGTTACTCAAAATTCAGCCTTAAGTGAAGAAGTAAAATGAAATAGTACTTAAGTGCCCTGTTGATGAGGCCACCTCTGAGATTCCAAGTAACTGTCAGTTATGTGAACTGTAGTTTGTGAATCATAGAAGGCACAAAGATGTTGTGGACAAAACGAAGACAGTTAATCCCTTTTTGGCTAATGTCCTATTGGTAGTTGAGCTTCCAGCTCAGCCTTGCACGTTGAACCCTCTGCATCAAACAAACAAATTAACTTAGTGCCACCGTTAACACATTTACTCATCCCATATTTACATAAAGCTTACCCAACATCATATATACAAATTAAGTACCAATAAGAGTACTTACAGTTGAGCTTAAGAACCTCAGGTTCCTCAAATGAGGGGAAAAAAGCAAGACAGCATCAGTGAGAAAGCTTCTCCATGTGGTTAACACATACTTCTTACTCCATACTTCTTCTCTGCCCTTTTTTATGCCACTAGGCATCTCACGGGCTAGAGCGCCCCTAGTGACAGGATTAATTAATACACATACTGCAAGCTAATGGGACCCAAAATGTAACTGTAAAACTGTTTCACTCTACGACCTCCTCTCCCAACCATTTTGTTGGCTAACGTTCAGTCATTGGACAAACTTTGTGAACTGCAGGCGCGCATCTCCTATCAACGAGAAGCAAGGGAATGCTCTATTATCTGCCTCACAGAAACCTGGATGTCGGCGGAAGTTCCAGACTCAGCCATCAAACTTACAGGGTTCACCGCGCACCGCGCGGATAGAACGAAAGAGCTCTCGGGGAAAAGCAGAGGAGGAGGCGTTTGTTTCTTTATTAACAACTCGTGGTGTGATGAGAGGAACTTACACTCTATTAGATCCTTTTGCTCTCCAGATCTGGAATATCACACACTTCTGTGTCGACCATTCTGGCTACCGAGGGAATTTACAGCGGTCATAATTACCGCTGTTTATATTCCCCCTCAAGCCAACACAGATCAGGCACTCGGGAAACTGTACGAGAATGTAAGCGAGCAGGAAACCGCACACCCAGATGCAGCGTTTATTGTTATGGGGGATTTTAATAAAGCAAACTTCAGAACAATAGCTCCAAAATACTTTCAGCACATCACCGTCAATACGCGTGGTGAGCGTACATTAGACCACTGCTACTCTCCTTTCCGGGATGCCTACAAATCCCTCCCCCGCCCACCTTTTGGTAAATCAGACCACTCTTCCATTCTGCTCCTGCCCGCTTATAGGCAGAGACTGAAACGGGAAGCACCTGCCCTCAGGACGATTCAATGCTGGTCAGACCATTCGGACTCGACTCTACAGGACTGTTTTGAACGCGCTGACTGGGAGATGTTTCGGGCTGCTTCTGAGGATGACATCGAGGCTTACTCGGACACTGTAACGTGCTTCATCAGGAAGTGTGTAGAAGATGTGGTGCCGACAAAAATAATTTGCATCTACCCCAACCAAAAACCGTGGATAAACAGCGATGTCCGAACAGCCTTGTCAGCACGGACTTCTGCCTTTAATTCCGGAAACAAAGAGGACTATAAACACACCTGCTATGATCTTAGGAAAACCATTACATCTGCTAAACAACAATACAAGGAAAAAATTGAAGGACAATTTAACACTAACAACGCGAGAAGCATGTGGCAGGGCATTAATAACATCACAGGCATTAAAAGGAAAAACCCCGCCACCGGGAACACTGCCGCCACTCTGCCGGACGAGCTGAACCAGTTTTACGCTCGTTTCGAGGCTCATAACATCACCCACACAGAGATAGCTCCCGCGCATGTTACAGAGGAGATCAGTGCACTCTCCGTCTCTGTCGCGGATGTAGCTCGTTCGTTCCGAGGGGTGAATATCCGCAAGGCTGCGGGTCCGGATGGTATTCCAGGTCGCGTACTCAGGTCATGCGCAGACCAACTAGCCGGGGTCTTTACAGACATCTTCAATCTCTCCCTCTCTCTGTCCATGGTTCCTTCGTGTTTTAAAAAATCGACAATTGTGCCCATCCCAAAGAAAACTAAAATCAAATGCTTGAATGACTGGCGGCCGGTTGCTCTGACACCCATCGTTAGCAAGTGCTTTGAGAGGCTTATCAGAGACTACATCTGCTCTGTGTTGCCTGCCTCACTGGACTCACTACAATTTGCATACCGTAGCAACCGTTCCACTGATGATGCTATTGCTTTTTGCCTTCACACCGCTCTCTCCCACCTGGAAAATAAAAACACTTATGTGAGAATGCTGTTTGTGGACTACAGTTCAGCATTTAATAACATAGTGCCTGCCAAACTCATCTCGAAGCTTCAGGCGCTGGGCTTAAACAAATCTCTGTGTAGCTGGATTCTGGACTTCCTGTCAGACAAACGTCAGGTGGTCAGAATCGGCAATACCATCTCATCCTCGCTGACCCTCAACACTGGTGCTCCTCAGGGCTGCGTTCTCAGCCCACTCCTGTATTCCCTGTACACATACGACTGTGCAGCTACACACAGCTCTAACGTCAACGTCAAATTCGCTGATGACACCACGGTGGTAGGCCTGATCACTGACAATGATGAGACGGCCTACAGAGCGGAGGTGTCCACACTGATAAAATGGTGTCAGGAGAACCACCTCTATCTTAACATCGACAAGACCAAAGAGCTGCTGGTGGACTTCAGGAGACAGAGCAGAGAACACACCCCGATTACCATCGAGGGGACACCTGTAGAGCAGGTCAACAGCTTTAAGTTCCTCGGCGTTTACATCACTGAGGATCTTACATGGTCTGCGCACACAGAGGCTGTGCTTAAGAAGGCACATCAACGCCTTTTTCTTCTTAGGCGCCTTAGGAAGTTTGGAATGACCTCCAATATCCTCAAATCATTCTACACCTGTACCGTGGAGAATATTCTGACTGGCAGCATCACTGCCTGGTTCGGAAACAGCACTGCCGGCAATCGCAAAGCTCTGCAGAGGGTTGTGCGAACTGCCAGCCATATTGTAGGAGGTGAGCTTCCCTCCCTCCAGGACATCTACACCAGGCGGTGTATGAGGAAAGCCCGGAAGATTATCAATGACTGTGGCCACCCGTCCCATAGACTGTTCTCTCTGTTACCATCAGGCAGACGTTTTCGCAGCATTCGATCCAGTACCAGCCGACTGAAAGACAGCTTCTTTCCACAGGCTATCAGGTTAATGAACAGCCAGAACTGATACATCTTACACACGTCGTTTATCCCCTGCATGCATTGTCATACATGCACTTTACTTTACTCAACACCTCCCTTCAACACTGGACTTCACAGCAGCACACACTGCACTTATTGCAGCAGCACTACACAGCATACAGTGCACTGAATTGATTAATACAATAATCCATATCACCGAGATACCAATCATGCGCATCATACTGCACTGTGTATATCTGTATATTTGTAATTCTAACTTATTGTAAAGTATGTTTTTCTGTGACTATTTATATTAAGCTATAATGCATATTGTACATTGCCATCTGTATATTGCTCATATATGTTAATTGTAATTGTATATTGTCTTATGTTAATTGTATTCTGCGCTGTCTGGAGCACGCTCTTAAGAATTTCACTCGCTACGGCACATGTGTTGTTAGTGATGTGACAATAAATGGATTCAGATTCAGATTCAGATTCAGATTCAGATTCAGAAGCACCGCTGCAGCTGATGCCATCTAGCCCAACATCCTTTGAAATGTTTTCAAGGGGAAAAAGCTGTCCTTCTGGAAAGACGCGGCTAGGTGGCGAACACGGCGAGCGCGCTGTGCCGATAAACGAGCCGACATGGTCACCGAGTCCAGCTCTATTCCCAAAAAGGAAATTGACTGGCTGGGCAGTAATGAGCTCTTGGTCCTGTTAACTGTGAGACCCAAGCATTCCAGGTGACTGAGAAGCACTGTTCTGTGAGATAGCAGCTCTGTCTCTGACTGTGCCAAAATCAGCCAATCGTCCAGACAGTTCAATATTCGCAGCCCCTGACTTCTCAGGGGGGCGAGCGCCGCGTCCATGCACTTCGTAAACGTACGGGGTGCTGGAGACAGGCCGAACGGCAGGACGGTGTATTGATATACCTGACCGTCGAAGGCGAATCTCAAAAATTGCCTGTGACGGGGTATTATCTGAATCTGAAAATAGGCATCCTTCAGATCTAGAGAAATAAACCAGTCCCTCGGGCGAACGTGCGCGAGGATTTTCCTGGTCGTAAGCATTTTGAACGGTCTTTTCGCAAGCACTCTGTTCAAATGTCTCAGATCTAGGATAGGTCTGAAGGCTCCGTCCTTCTTGGGTACGAGAAAATAACGGCTGTAAAAGCCTGACTCGCTCAGAGAAGGCGGCACCTTTTCTATAGCCCCTTTGCACAGCAGCTTGCTATTTCTGCATGAAGTAGGTGTGCTACTTCCGCATTCACCATTGTCGCGGTCCGGGCTCGAAAGCGCGGGGGACGGCGAATGAATTGAAGTGTATAGCCCCACTTTATTGTGCTCAGCACCCATTCTGAAATCCCCGGGATAGTTTCCCACGCAGCCATGTGAGCCGCTAGGGGGCGAATGGCCTCCGGGTTCAGATCGCCGCCGTTTGCGGGCTTGTGAAACTGAACCGGAGCTGAAAGCGCGGCGCGCGCTCTCGGTTCTGGGCAACGGCTGTTCGCTGAAAGCCGAAACCGGCTGATTTATGTGAGATGTCCCAATCATAAGGGATGGGGAACCTTTTCTCCTCACTATTTGACGCGCGAGCGGCGCTTTGGGCGGAAAAGCGTCCTGTAAGCGTGAGCGCGTTTGCGCGGGCACGAGATTTACAAGTGTATTTGACGTCCCGATCAAAATGGATGGGGAGCGTCTTATTAATGCCCTGCATTTTGTGATAGCACTTAAACGCGCGGGCGGCGCCCAGGGGGAGGTTTGTGTCAGTAAGCGTGAACGCTCTCTGGCGGGCACGAGACTTACATTCATAACCTGCTTTCTTGACCGTGTAACAGAGCGGGCAGATAGTGGGCACAGACCTGTGGACACATTTCTTATATTCAACACTCGAGCGGCTTTTCTGCGCTTTATGAGAGTGTGCTCTGTGGGTGACACGATATTTAAAGTGCTTGTGTGTAGGGGTGAACACCGGGGCGTGGGCACTTTCACTACACTTAAAACACTGACGGCGTGAGCCGGACCAGACATAATGCTCTTTTTGAGATTTCTCTGGGTCGCCGTGAAAACGGCGTTTGTGTGCAGGCGAGAGGGCAAATGAACCGGCTCGTTGGCTGCTAAATGGACCACTGCAGTAGCCTGTTTGAAGGGGACTGACAGGGAAATAAACTTTGACGGCAGTCCGGCCGCAGCGGGACACGCGCGTCTTTCTCTCTCATAGTTTGATATGAGTCTTCAGTGATAGAGCGGGCAGAAAAATAGGCGTGGGCACGAACTCGTGGACACATTTCCTACGTTCAACACTCGAGCGGTTTCCCGCTTTAAGGGAGTGGGCTCTGTGAATAACACGGGAAGTGTTGTGCTTGTGTGTAGGGGTGAACACTGAGAGATGTGGGCACCTTTCTACATTAAAAACACCATCGGCGTGAGCCGGATCTGAATATGGCGGCTCTGAGGAGAGCCGCATAAATTTTATCTGCTGCGGGAGCCGGAATCGAACACGGTTCCCTTTCGAGAGGTTCCTCCTATTGCGTAAGCTTACGCTATGGGAAAACTCCTTTTCTCGAAAAATATTGAAGTCTTTATGTAAAACGCATTGCAGCTGCACAGCATACAGCAATGAGCGAGGCAGCTCGGTCATTGGCTGTGCTGCGGCAACTGCACGAACCTATGACGGGGCGACTCTGAACCCGCTTCCAATGAGCGTGCTTCGCGCCCACGCGCGTCAGAGCCCGCCAAGATGGGCGTGGCCAAGGGCTATATATTGGGCACCCCGTCGTCTGAGTTCTTTAGATTTAATCTCCTTCAGCAAAGAACCTTCTCTTCGCTGGATCCTCCGGATTTGTTGGAGTCTTTTCGCCGTCGACAAGCCTACAGCAGGACTGCTTCGAGGACGCCGGCGCCTTCAGCCGCCTTCGATCACCTTTTCTGCTAAGCCATCCGGCGCGCATCATCCTATATCCTTTTCAAAGCTATCAGTGTTCGCCCCCGCGACACTTTTCTAAAAGAGCAAATTATCAAGGCGTTGTTTCAAATGCCTTCCTGCGCCTCGTGTCGAGGCCCTCTTCAGGACGGGGATCGTCACATCATTTGTGCCCGCTGCCTGGGACCGGACCACGCAGAGGCTGCCCTTACTCGAGGCGGATGTCCCGAGTGTGACGCCCTGGGCCTCACCGAGCTGCGCGCTCGCTTCGCCGTTTTCACCGCGAAAGAGCCCACCTCTTCCGTGCTGCCATCTCCTCTGGTCGAGCCACGAAAGAAAAAGCGCCGCTCACAGAGGCCGCCGGAGCACGCGGTTTGCAGTGATGTCACGCGGGCAAATCCCCGCGTGCTTCACCACCACCCGAAGACTCCCCGCCGCCAGTCCAGTTCACACAGGCGGACCAGCACCCCTCCAGCGGAGCGATGGGGCTCGTCTCGTTTGGCGCGTCAGGGGATGACGATGACAAGGATGACAGTTTTTCCTGTGATGCTGCATCCGACGACTGGCCGGGTTCGTCGTTCGACCCTGCGCCATCGACATTAGCGGGCACGAGCGCGGGCTCCAGCATGGACTCGGTGATCGTCCGCATCCTATCTAAGGCCGTGGAAGACCTCGGGCTCGATTGGTCTTCCCCAGAAGAACACGCCCGCAGCCGACTGGACGAGTGGTTCCTGCAGGGGCGCCGACAGGCCCCTCGACAAAGACCCTCCCCCTTCTTCCCGGAAGTTCACGACGAACTCACGAAGTCGTGGAAAGCCCCGCACTCCGCTCGCCTGAAGCCTTCTTTTTCTTTGTCGCTCTCCTCTGTGGACGGCGCGAAAGAAAGAGGCTATGAGGGGACTCCAGGTGTTTCAAGTATGGACGAGTCTGGACCCGATCCTGAGGCATTCAAGGACCTGCGCAGCGCCACTGACATAGCGCTGCGAGCTACAAAAGCCACCGCCCAATCCATCGGCCGTGCTATGGCTAACCTGACTGTCCTTGAGCGCCATCTGTGGCTGACGCTGACAGAGATGAAGGATGCAGATAAGGAGTCATTTCTCGACGCGCCTATCTCCCAAAGCGGCCTGTTTGGACCAGCAGTGAAGGAGTTCGCCGAGCGCTTCACCGAAGCCCGTAAGGACTCACAGGCTATGCGTCACTTCCTGCCCAAGCGATCTAGCTCATCGCAGAGCCGCCAACGGCCGCCTCAGCAGCAGCGAGCTAAGACGGCGCCCCCCGTCTCTCAGCCCAGACCTGAAACGGATTTTCGACGCCGCTCTCGCTCTGCCAAAAGGAAACAACCGCCCGAGTGACGGGGCCTCGGCCCAAGATTGTGCTGAACCCAGAGCCTCGTAAGTCCTCCTAGCTACAGGGAGAAAAAGGGAGAGCGCGTGTCTCGCAAGAGCCGGACCGTTCTCTCCAAAACGTTTAAAGCATTACCCAGTCCCCTTACAGGCGGCTGGAAATGTCTATACAGCAGCCAATGTGCCAGCCACACAGCTCGCCCACCTGCAAACAAACGCCGTTTTTACGGCGACACACAGAAATCACATAAAGAGCCATTTTCTGCCTGTGTCATTAAAGGGTCACGTGTCCACACCAAAGTGCGCATTCCCACATATCAAAACTGTCAACGCAGTGCCAAATGTTTTCCCAGCTCAAGCTGGACGCCCCATAAATGTAGATTGTGTGCCAACTGTCACGTATGCACCACTACACACAAGCACTGTTCCCACAGTTATAAACACTTCCCCAGTAAAAGCGGGAAGTTGTATAAGAGTAGCGCGTGTGCCCGCTGTTATGCACGCACCCCAACTCACAAACACTGTTTATATGACCAAAAACCTCCCGCCATGAGCGGGAAGTTTTATGAAAGTGGCGCGCGTGCCTACCACAGTCTATGCACCCCCACCCATAAGCACTGCCCATACAGTGTTAAACATTTCCCCATCTCACTCTGTGAGCATTACGGCGAGCGTGCCTGTAATCTCACACGCACCCCTGCACTCGGCATTCAACAAAACTGCTCAGCGCGCGCCCGCGCCGCTGAGAGCTGTAAGCTCGGTATTAGCACAGAGCGATTCGCTGGCGGGAGCCATACGTCACTGCGACACGCCCCCAGCCAGCATTCAGCCCATATCTGTGCGAGCGAAAGGTTGGGAAAATATCCCCGACATGCCAAAATGGGTTTTGAACATAATAAAACACGGTTACTCGCTTCAATTCGCTCGCAGAACGCCCCGCTTCACAGCAGTGGTCGAGACGAAAGTGACAAAAGAAGTTTCACATGTTCTACGCACCGAGATGCTCAAACTGTTAGAGAAAGGCGCTATAGAGACAGTCCCTCCCTCTATGAGCGAGGCAGGTTTTTACAGCCGCTATTTTCTCGTCCCGAAAAAGGATGGCGGTCTCCGCCCCATTCTAGATCTCAGACATCTGAACAAAGCTTTAATGATTTGCTCGTTCAGAATGTTAACAACCAAACATATCCTCGCGCAAGTTCGCCCAGGGGATTGGTTTCTATCAGTGGATCTGAAAGACGCTTACTTTCACATTCCGATAGCGCCTCATCACAGGCCTTTTCTGAGATTCGCTTTCGAGGGACAGTCATACCAGTACACAGTACTACCATTCGGCCTGTCACTGGCACCCTGTACATTTACGAAATGTATGGATGCAGCACTTTCCCCCCTGAGGCAGCGGGGGGTGCGAATACTGAATTATCTCGACGATTGGCTAATCCTAGCACAATCAGAGAGCCAGTTAGTGACACACAGATCTTGGATTATCAGTCATCTAGATTGCCTGGGTCTAAGAATCAATTTTGCAAAGAGCATGCTATCCCCCAGCCAGAATATTTCTTTTCTGGGAATAGTGCTAGACTCAGTGCAGATGACGGCGCGCCTCTCGTCAGAGCGCGCGCTCACTATCCGGCGCCTTGCAACATCGTTCAGAGCAGGTGCGCGCGCCCCCGTCAAGCGATTTCAAAGGATGCTCGGTCTCATGGCCTCAGCATCAGCTGTACTCCAGCTAGGATTGTTGCACATGCGTCCTCTCCAACGCTGGCTCAAAAGCCGTGTCCCCACTCACGCGTGGTGCTCGGGCCACTTTTTAATCAGAGCGAATTACGGCTGCATAAAAGCCCTGACGCCCTGGAAAGCTGTCGACTGGTATCAGTCCGGCGTGAGTTTGAGCGTGAACACAAGGAGGAAAATGATCACGACAGATGCCTCCAAAATAGGCTGGGGGGCCCTTTACGAGGGCAGGCCTGTCTCCGGCTTGTGGTCAAACCCGGAGAAGCGCCTACATATAAACTGTCTGGAATTGAAAGCGGTCGCTTTGGCTCTCAGAGCCCTGCTCCCGTACCTGAAGGACGAGCCCGTCCTAGTCCGAACGGACAACATGACGGTAGTTTCGCATATAAATCGTCAGGGTGGACTCAGATCGAGCTCCCTGCACTCGATGGCCAGGGAGCTCCTCCTATGGTCCCAGCGCAACCTGCGCTCGCTGAGAGCAGCGCATGTGCCAGGTGTTCTGAACCAGGGAGCGGACATGCTGTCCAGAGACAAAGTTCTCCCAGGAGAATGGTCTCTCCACCCCCTGACGATTCAGTGGTTATGGCAAACCTTTGGCAGAGCAGAGGTCGACCTCTTTGCCTCCAAGGAAAATGCGCACTGCCCTCTCTTCTTTTCAAAAAACACAGACGCGCTCGCCCAAGTCTGGCCGAGCCGCCCGCTGTATGCCTTCCCTCCGGTCGCGATGCTACCTCAGGTCATCAGTCGGATCAGGGAGGAGAAATGTGCAGTGCTCCTGGTAGCCCCACTCTGGAAGAACCAGACGTGGTTTCCAGAACTGATGCAGATGATGCAATCGGCTCCATGGCCGATTCCACTGAGGCTAGATCTCCTCAGGCAGGCCAACGGGATGATCCTCCATCCCCGCCCCGATCTGTGGGCCCTCCATGCGTGGCCCCTCAACGGATTCCCGGGAACCTCCCCAGTGGAGTGTTGAGAACCATCACTGAGGCGCGAGCGCCCTCTACGAGGCGCTTATATGCCCAGAAATGGAAGGTGTTCAGTGACTGGTGTAAATCCAGGAACCTGAATCCTGAGACATGCGAAGTACCGAGTGTGCTCGTTTTCTTACAAGAGCTGTTGGAGACAGGCCGCACCCCCTCCACGCTCAAAGTATATGTGGCTGCCATAGCGGCATCACATGGGAAAAACTACCTAGTTGTTAGTTTCCTGAGGGGCGCCAGGAGGATAAATCCCCCACGCCCCCCCTCGGTGCCGATTTGGGACCTGGCCACGGTCCTGGACACACTTAAGCGTGCCCCGTTCGAACCCCTCCGAACTGTGCACCTTAAACAGCTCTCGCTCAAAACTGCTCTCTTGCTGGCTCTCGCCTCGGTCAAGAGAGTGGGCGACCTGCACGCGCTGTCATCAAGCGGTACCTGCCTGGAGTTTGGACCTAACGACAGCAGGGTTGTCCTCAGGCCAAAACACGGGTATATTCCTAAGGTGCTCTCTACTCCTTTCAGAGCACAGGTGATATCTTTGGCCGCGCTATCGTCTCCAGCAGACGAAAGCGACGCTAATTTACTCTGCCCGGTCAGGGCACTCAGAGTATATTTGGAACGTTCTGCCCTGTTCAGACAGACAGAGCAATTGTTCGTATGCTTTGGCGGCCGCACTAAAGGTCTGGCTGTTTCAAAGCAAAGAATATCGCGCTGGATAGTTGATGCTATAGCGCTGGCTTATGAAGCCAAGGGCCTTCAGTGCCCCTTGGGCATCAGAGCTCACTCTACGAGAGGCATGGCCTCCTCGTGGGCGTGGTCGAGTGGGATACCCATTCAAGATATTTGAGCGGCAGCAGGCTGGGCCTCACCGTCCACATTTATCAGGTTTTATAACCTACAGGTCCCCTCATTGCACTCTAACATACTGTCGGTCTAACTATGCATAGGCTGGGGTGTGTACATGCTGAGCATTGTCTCCTCCCTCATAGAATCCATCTTGACTGATGTGGAGGATTTTTCATACATGACAGTACATAAAAATGTGCTTGTGTGTGTCTCTGGACGCCCATCGGGCCGTTCCACGTTGTCCTTTTATAAAGCCCGCCTTCGGCTGGCTCGTTGGATAATTACTTTGCTCGAAGGCTCAGGCATCTGCCTCCGGCTTAATAGAGCGAAGTCAGCACGCACGGCGTTTTACATGGCGTTCCCATAGCGTAAGCTTACGCAATAGGAGGAACCTCTCGAAAGGGAACGACTCGGTTACTAACGTAACCTCGGTTCCCTGAGAGGAGGGAATGAGTATTGCGTAATCTGCCGTGCTTGTGCTTGGTCAGTTTGCTTCAGTCGATTGAACCTAAAGAACTCAGACGACGGGGCGCCCAATATATAGCCCTTGGCCACGCCCATCTTGGCGGGCTCTGACGCGCGTGGGCGCGAAGCACGCTCATTGGAAGCGGGTTCAGAGTCGCCCCGTCATAGGTTCGTGCAGTTGCCACAGCACAGCCAATGACCGCTCATTGCTGTATGCTGTGCAGCTGCAATGCGTTTTACATAAAGACTTCAATATTTCTCGAGAAAAGGAGTTTTCCCATAGCGTAAGCTTACGCAATACTCGTTCCCTCCTCTCAGGGAACCGAGGTTACGTTAGTAACCGAGTCGGTCTCTGGCGTGAAAGCTTAGGGTTTAGCCACTGAGCCACAAGGGAAACAACATAAGCTTTAGTTGGCGCGAGCAGATAAGAGAGAGAGCGTCATCACAGTTTTCGTGTGCGTGTCGGCATTGTCTGCAGGGGTGCCTGTTATAATAGGCTCTCTATACTGCAGTATAGACATTACCAGCCGCTCGAACTAGGAGGAGCTGGAAAATGTTTGAGAAAAAGAGGGGGTTTGTCAGGCCTCGGCGGGACAAAAAACCACACTCTCTCCTTCTTTCGCCGGTGACGCATGTGCTCGGGGGCGCGCGCTCGCTTTCTGTACGTAAGAAAGCTGGTCGCGAGCTCAGAGAGGAGAGCTGCATAAATTTTTTCTGCTGCGAGAGCCGGGATCGAACACGGGTCTCTGGCGCGAAAGCTTAGAGTTTAGCCACTGAGCCACAGGGGAAACTACGTAAGCTTAAGTAGCGCGAGCAGATAACTTAGAGCGCGCGCGGCGCGGTAGCTTCCTTGTAACGTAAAGGAAGCTAGCCGCGGTTTGAACAGCAGTCCATAGCGTGTCCCTCGACCTCATCCTCAGACGTGACGGCAGTGAGGCTCGTGAGCGGCAGCTGCGCGTCGGTGAAGGGAGGCGGGGAAGGTGAAAAAGCGAGGCTCGAGGGAGGGTTTCCGGCGAGCGCGTCGCTGTGGCTACAGGCTCCGGCTGCCTTTGGGAACGGCGCTTATCACTGCGCGGTCCCACAAAGGGCGGAGTGACTGCTTCTATGGGGGGCGCGGTAGCTTCCTTGTAACGTAAAGGAAGCTAGCCGCAGTTAGAACAGCAGTCCCTTGTGGCGTGTCCCTCAACCTCATCCTCAGACGCGACGGCAGTGAGGCTCGTGAGCGGCAGCTGCGTGTCGGTGAAGAGAGGCGAGGAAGGCGAGAGCGAGGCTTGAGGGAGGTTCTCCGGCGAGCGCGTCGCAGTGGCCACAGGTTCCGGCTGTCTCCGGGGCCCTACACGAGCCGCAGGAAATGCGAGGCATCTTTAAAAAGACACTCGCGCTCTTTTAGGAGAAGCTAGAAGAGAATACAACAGAGTAAAACGATACGTCGCCGGATAGCGTAGCTCGCACGGATGGCTGAAGGTGGCGAAGACGGCCGGCTTCCCCAGCGCTGTCCTAAGCTGGCTGTTCGCTGTTCGACGGCGGCGGTGGCTTCTCTCTGATCCAGCGATGCGAAGAGCTCGTTGAAGAGTCGAAAAATCAGGGAAGTCAGCCTACAGCCCCTTCTTTTATACGCTAAGCCACGCCCATTCTGGCGGGCTGTGACGCTATGAAGGCGCGAGCGCCCTTCATTGGGCGTGACGTCACGCGGGGCTCACTGGTAGGCTGCAGCAGATGCCAGCAGGGCAGCCAATGAGCACGCGAGATGGCCTGCTCTAGGTCTGCTAGCTGCTGCATTGCGTTGACAATGAATACAAAATTAAGGATAATTTTTTGGCTTCAATATCTCGAGAAGATGAATCTTTCCCGTAGCGTAAGCTAAACTTACGCAATACGAGAGAACCTCTCGTAAGAGAACCACATGTAGGCCTACTTACTATAGAGTTAAGGTTAGGATTAGGGTTTGGTTTGTAATTATGCATAATTTAATGTTATTGCTAACATGCCACCTTAAAATAAAGTGTAACCTAAAAGTTCCCTCTGAACACTCACTGATTTCCCATGGTTTATGCAAATATGCTGTATATTTCATGCCACATGCCAATCTTGTATCATAAAAGCACATATCCTAATGTTTAAAGAAGAGTTAATCATCTTATGTGTTTGATAATCACCATGACTCATAATACAGTTTACTGGTCACACAGCAAACAACAGTGAGGTAATGACTTCACGAGCACTAAAGTTCCTGGCAAAGAAACGCCCTCTGCCTCACCTATATGTATCAGATGCTTAAATTATATCAGATAAATGAATGCACAATCAGACAGTAAACCTAAGCATTAAGAAAGAATCTGTATACTGTATAGTATTCCAATAAACTTCAAAGGGTTTTATCATTATTAGTTTAAGTAAATATATTAATTTTATAAAATTAGGTACTGGAAAATGGGGAATACTTTACAATAAGGTTAACATATGTTTTAACTAACACAAACTAACTATGAGCAATACATTTTTTACAGTATTTATTCATCTTTGTTAATGTTAGTTAATAAAAATCCAGCTGTTCATTGTTTGTTCATGTTAGTCCACAGTGAATTTTCTAATGTTAACAAATACAACTTTAGAATTTAATAATGAATCAGTAAATGTTGAAATTCGCATTAAATAAGATTGATAAATGTTGTAGAAGTATTTGTTATCATTAGTTCATGTTAACTAAAGTAGTTAACTAATGTGAACTAATGAAACCTATTGTAAAGTGTTACTGAAATATGAAACCGGAAACATGGCATTAGGATTAGTGTAATAACCTGTTCAAATATTGGAACATTACAGGTTTTCCTTCTTAACTCAAAGACACGTCAGTGGTATCCTGTGCAAGAGCCGAAGAACATTTCAACAACACACCACTTTTGTCACATTGTCAGTCTGTTTTGATTTCTGTCTTTGTCTGTGTTCTGTCTGGTTATTTGTCAGTTATTAATGTTACTTGTTTTGGTTGTTCTGTTCCCAATCTTGTCCCTGAGTATCCGTTTGTTAAAATTTGAGTTGGTTTTTTGTTTAATAAAGCTGCTGCATGTAGATCCTGCTTCCTCCAGCTCTGCAACTGGTTGTAACAGCATTCCAACTGACCAACATTGGATTTAGCAGCAGTAAAAATGGACTTGGCTGGCCATGACCTGACTGACTACCTCATCAGAGTCCTGATCGAGAGAGGTCTCCGCATCACCATCACCCCAGTGATGGCTCCAGCCCCTGACCAGCGTCCCGTCATGGCCGTCCTTCCGCATGTCTGCTAGCTGTCTCACGTCCCTGAGGTCAGATAAATCCCATCATATAGAGACTGTGTCTGTTCCCCGAATTAGGACATACAAAAAAAATCTTAAACCCATTTAAGGGTAAAAATTTAATTGATGTTCAACAAATAAAAAGCAGATATAATACGGATGAACAAATGATAAAGCTGGGTTGCTGAATATTCGATCCCTTACTTCAAAAGCACTTATTGTTAATGATATGATTACAGATTATAACCTATGCTGTGTTTGACAGAAACCTGGCTAAAACCAGACAATTAGATTACTTTAAATGAGTCCACCCCGCAAGATTAGCCTACTGTTAAAAACATGAGCCTCATCTGAAAGGCAAAAAGGGGAGGTGTTGCTGTCATTTATAGTAATATCTTCAGAATTGCTGAGAAGTTTTAAATATAATTATTTTGAAGTGTTGGTGCTTAATGTAACACTATCTAGTGTAAATGATAAACCACGTTTGAGATTTGTGCTGGCTACTGTATACAGGCCACCAGGGTACCATACAGATTTTATCAAAGAATTTGGTGATTTTCTATCAGAGTTAGCAGTGATAGGAATAACGACGGCATTACTTTTTCCAGTAACGAGTAATCTAAGTGATTACTCTTCTCATCTTAATAACGCGTTACCGTTACTGCCAAAAAATGCGGCGCGTTACTAATGAAGCTGTTTTTTTTTTTCATCAGACCAACTAGATCTCTGAGCGAGAGGCAAATACGTTTTTTACTGTTCTTCCTTGGGGTGGGCAGAGCACGAGACAAGCGCATAAATGCTGACGATTGGCTGAGGTAGAGTAAAATGTCATTGTAAGCCAATCAGAGGTAGAGTTGGGCGGGTGTTCGAAAGCACGCATAGTAGTGATGGGCATTCGGCTCTTTTGACTCAGCTCACTGAAAAGAGCCGGCTCTTTTGGCTCACAAATGGCTCTTTAAATGACTTTGACTATAATATTTCAATGTTTATTACATAATTATTTAATTTCTATAGGCTAAATTTGTAAAAAATAGAGTCGGCTCTTCAGATATGCGAGCCAGCTCCCGACAGTCACCTAAAAGAGCCGGCTCTTAGAGTCGGCTCATTCGCGAATCGCGAACGACCCATCAAAAGCTCATTCGCGAACGAGTCGATCCATCATCACTAACGATCGCGAACGATCATAACGCATAGTCGGACTCGGACAGGACAGGACACACAATGAACAACACAAGCCAGTCAGTCAACGAGAGACAGGTATGGCGACGAGCTTAACAAGCTTAATTTAATTTTGCCCAGTTGTGGCCTGTTGAGGGGCAAATTCCAAAACATCTATTGTGTTATTTGCATTGATCCACTATATAAACATAATATTTACATGCATGGCATTTGATTGGAGGCTAGTCTCACTTTGTCCCACAGCAACATTTTTTTTTAGATGTGACAATAGTGTGAAGGCTGCATCCTCCGAAGGCCGCGGACTTCGAAGGATGTATGGGGTAAGAATTCGTTCACAATTCTGCGCGCGCAAGATCACATTTTGAGCGCGCAAAATGACATTTCGCACGCGCGTGAACTGAGTTTTGAGGAGAAATGTTCATCTCGCAGATAAGAAAATATTTCGAGCGAACGAAAATCAATTTTGCATTTAAAATAAGTATTTGGATGTGCGCAGACGTTCTCTTTCGCATGTGCAAAGTTTCACTTTCTTGCTCCTCTCATACCAGCCATAAGCGCTCTCGAAGCGCAGACGGCTCGCGTGCTCAACACAACCCAGCGTTACAATATGCCATAATTCCAGCCAATCAGAGATGAGGCTGCTAAATTCTGATTGGCTGGCTTGAAAACCAATCACAAGACTCCCTGCAGCTGTGGACTAGGAAAAATACATGGTGGAAGATATTTATGTTTAATTTGTTTAATGGATTGAACACTTCAATTTAAGTTCAAGTAAACAAAAACATTAACAGCAGAGATGTTCTGGAAAAAGAACTATCTTACTAAAAAAATATACTGTATTTTTATACTATTTTAGGATGGATAGTGTGCACATTGGGATGCAGGCTTGTTCCCCTCACTGCAAAAAAAAAAAAAAAAAAGACGTGGGTAAAAATGCAAACATATATGCAAATATAACTGTAAGTGAAAATCTTGGATGTGTGACCCACAAGACTTCTATATAATTACTCGCATAATTAGATTTTTATTTTTTTTGCAGTGAGGGGAACAAGCCTGCATCCCAATGTGCACACTATCCATCTTAAAATTGTATATAAGAAAATACAGTATATTTTTTTTAGTATGATAGTTGTTTTTACATGACGTGAATGTTTTTGTTTAAATAATTCCAAGGATATGAAGTAGATTGATTATTATTTTAACGTTATTACATTGCATTTCTACGTTTATTTGATGGCTTTTTTTTTATTCTGATGTGAGTGATGTACCGTTTTTACACACTTATTTCATTAAAAGGGGAAAAGTCTCTTCATTTCTGAAAATGTGTAACATTTGAGACCCCAGCTCGGTCACATTCATATTTCACTAATGTTAATTACATTAGAAGTTAGAACTACCTCTTGAGGTGTAGCAAACACTGGGACATGCCATTATGTACAGTAATAGTACGATTTGATTTTGATTAAAAATAAGCTAAAGAAAATTAGCTTAAAATAAGCTAAAAAATAAACTGTGATCGTCGAGTGGTAGACAATTGAACTTAAATAGAAGTGTTCAAGCTAAACATAAACATATTCCACCATGTATTTTTCCTCGTCCACAGTCGGTGATGCAGGGAGTCTTGTGATTGGTTTTCAATCCAGCCAATCAGAATTTAGCAGCCTCATCTCTGATTGGCTGGAATTATGGCATATTGTAACGCTGGGTTGTGTTGAGCACGCGAGCCATCTGCGCTTCGAGAGCGCTTATGGCTGGTATGAGAGGAGCAAGAAAGTGAAACTTTGCACATGCGAAAGAGAACGTCTGTGCACATCCAAATACTTATTTTAAATGCAAAATTGATTTTCGTTCGCTCGAAATATTTTCTTATCTGCGAGACGAACATTTCTCTGCAAAACTCAGTTCACGCGCGTGCGAAATGCCCTTTTGCGCGCTCAAAATGTGATTTTGCGCGCGCAGAATTGTGACCGAAATCTAATCCCATAAGGATGCAGCCTATTCGTCCTTCGAAGGACCAAAGCCCGTCTACGGAAAGCCTGGCCACTCCCTATTAAGTCCTATTGTACCGAATTTTGGTTGTAGTTCCACCAGAATTCCACTGGGGGCGATCGTCCGAGTGCAAAATGAATGGGAGTCAATGGGGCTAGACGGCTAAATTTGTCTCTTTTACCCGATTGTCATTGAGAAATCTCAGATTTGAATGTAGGTTCTGCAAGTTCAACATGGGTTATAGGTCGAAAGTTGAATGAACGAGTGCTTATGTCCTTTCGATTTCTTACAGGTTGAGTTGTTGTTGCCCATAACACGCTAGCATTTTGCTAATGGACGCTGATTGGTCAGTGAAGGACTGATTACGACCAGAGACACCGCTTGATGGCATCGTGGCATCCGAAGCAGGACCAATGTTAAGGCCATAGGCGGACTGAACTCTTTATATACAATAGACTGTAAAAAAAGATATTTACCCGTGTCAGATGTGTAGTTGATGCCTCGAGAGAAAAGAAAGTGCAAAAGCATAAACATAATAAATACACAGACGCCCTATTGGCCGCTTTGTGAAAAAAGCATTTTCTGTGATTGACCCGATTTTAGCAATAACAAAGATAACTGATGGATCCTTTATCTATGGTAATACGATATGGTACAACTACAATGCAGTGCAAATAGTAAATATAATACAGTGAGTAATAGTAAATAGTTTAGTCAATAAAATAAACAAACAGTATACAGCAAATAAAATAGTAATGAAAAGGCTATATAAAATATAGGCTATATAAAATAAAATGACACAACCCTGTCTATTTTTGTTAAATTTCAGTTTTATTGATCAGTAAGAGACATTATAACAGTATAAGTAGCCTAAAAGGTATAATAAGTTATACAAGACAAGAAATAAAGTAAACCATTCAGACACAGCAGGATACAACGTTAAAATAGCCAAAATATAAAGTTATGAAACTTCACTTTGCCCTCAGCCAAAACGATTTGCCAGGGAACAAATGATACGATTAATAAGACCAAAGATCTCCCGTTAGATATACACAAGACGAATTATACCTCGTTTAACCACTACTAGAGACATCAGAGCCAGCGGCACACGTCAGACGCACTAGCCGAGGAAAGGCTGTTCCAGGCGGGGTGCAGAGCGCTGAGACCCGGTGAAAGACTGGTCCTCACAACTCCGAACACGTCAGATCAAACTTTTAAATAGGCGCTATCTTTATAAATAAACCACAGATTTGAGCTTTAAACAACTACTTTTATTTTTTTTGCAGTAAGGGGAACAAGCCTGCTTCCCAATGTGCACACTATCCATCTTAAAATTGTATATAAGAAAATACAGTATATTTTTTTTAGTATGATAGTTGTTTTTACATGACGTGAATGTTTTTGTTCATAGCCTTCATCGCGCCGCGGTGACGCAATCGGCCTTCAAATGCATCCTTCGAAGATGCAGCCTTTGAATTGGGACAGCCTTCGTCACGCCGCTGTGACGCAATCGGCCTTCAAATGCGGCCAATCGGCCTTCAAATGCGGCCTTCGGAGGACGCAGCCTTCACATTGGGACACAGCTAATGTTTCATGTTTCTGTTAATAATGTATTGTGTATTAAGTGTCCATTTCATTATAATATTCAGATTTATCATAAATAATTGAACATGCACATGTATTGTAAGTTCCGTTAAAGAGGGGTAGAGGTGGGGTCACATTTGAGCATTTAAAATTTAATTTTACTTGAAAGTAACGCAATAGTTACTTTCTTAAAGGGTTATTTCACCCAAAAATGAAAATTCTGTCAGTAATTACTCACCCTCATGTTGTTCCAACCCCGTAAGACTTTCGTTAATCTTCGGAACACAAATTAAGATATTTTTGATGAAATCTGAGAGCTGGATCACTCCTCCATAGGCTTCTTAAGGGATCGAAACTGGCCGGCCCAAAAGTTATGAAAGACATCGTTAAAATAGTGACTACAGTGGCTCAATCTTAAGTTTATCATGCGACGAGAATACTTTTTGTGCGCAAAAAACAAACAAAAAGAACGACTTTATTCAACTACTCTGTAAGGCCGTGATATTTCACGTAGTGAAACTACGCAAAGCTTCTAGCTTCTAATTTGTTACTGAGTAACTAATTTAGTTACTTTTTGGAAGAAGTAACTAGTACCTGTAACTAATTACTTTTTAAAAGTAACTTGCCCAACATGGTTAGTACTGGCTGCAGATGAAGTCCTAATTGTTGGTGATTTTAATATACATGTAGATAAAGAAAAAGATGCATTGGGATTGGCAATTAAAGACATTCTGAACTCTTTTTGGAGTTGGACAACACGTGTCAGGCCTACTCATTGTCGTAATCATACTCTAGATCTAATATTATCGCATGGAATTAATGTTGATGCCGTCGAAATTCTACAGCAGAGCGATGACATCTCAGATCCTTATCTAGTACAGTGTATACTTTATTTAGCCAAGGCTGCAAAGTAGACTCCGTGTTACAAATTTGTCAGACCTATCACTTCTGCCACTAAAGATCGCTTTATTAATAATATTCCTGATCAGTTTCATCTCCTCAGCATCCCAGATAGCTTAGAAGAACTCGATATTGCGAAAGAAACTTTCGCTTTCCGACTCTCTCTTTTCCAGCACTTTAGACACAGTTGCTCCTTTGCGCTTAAAGAAGATTAAAGAAAATAGTCCAACGCCGTGGTACAACGAGCACACTCAGGCCCTTCAGAGAGCAGCCAGGAAAAATGGACCGCAACTGGAAGAAAACAAAACTAGTTTTTTCGCATTTCATGGAAAGAGAGCACGATTGCATACAGAGAGGCCTTAAAAGCTGCTAGATCTGCTTATTTGTCAACCCTATTAGAAGAAAATAAACAAAACCCTAGGTATTTATTTGAAACAGTGGCTAAATTAACGAAAAATAAAGCTTCAACCCCAGACGTTTCCAAGCAGCATGACTTTATGAACTTCTTTACTTACAAGATTGATAATATCAGGGAGAAAATTATAACTATGCAACCGTCTACTACAGTATCGCACCAGGCAGTGCATTGTAGTCTCCCTGAGGAAACATTTTATTCATTCATTGCTATAGGAGAGGACGAATTTTCTAAACTTGTTAATCATCTAAATCGACAACATGTATGTTAGACCCTATACCGACTAAGCTATTGAAAGAGATGCCTCCAGAGGTCATAGATCCTCTTCTTAATATCATTAATTCATCTTTGTCATTAGGATACGTGCCAAAAACCTTTAAGCTGGCTATGATTAAACCGCTTGTAAAAAAAAAAATGCAACTTGATCCTACAGAATTAGTCTAGAGACAGGCCAATCTCAAATCTACCTTTTCTGTCAAAGATATTAGAAAAGGCAGTATCCTCACAACTATGTTCCTTTTTAGAAAGAAATGGTATCTGTGAGGATTTTCAGTCAGGATTTAGACCGTACCATAGTACTGAGACAGCTCTCATCAGAGTCATAAATGATTTGCTCTTACCATCCGATCGTGGTTGTATCTCTTTATTAGTGTTTCTCAATCTTAGTGCTGCATTTGATACCACTGACCACAACATTCTTTTAAATAGACTTGAAAATTATGTTGGCATTAGTGGAATTGCATTAGCATGGTTTAAATCATCTTTATCTGACCGTTATCAGTTTGTAGCAGTAAATGAAGAGATGTCTTATCGATCAAAAGTTCAGTATGGAGTACCACAAGGCCCAGTACTAGGACCGTTGCTGTTCACTCTGTACATGCTACCCTTAGGAGATATCATTAGGAAGCATGGCATTAGTTCCCTTTCAGTCGAGAACGTCAGACGTACGTGCCTTTAGCTTCGGAGCCGATCGTTTGATGTCTCTGAAGAGTGCTGTCTTTCAACGAGCGAGTGTGTCGGTGTTCTTGCGGGAAGACCTCCCAGTGTTGGTGTTTCTACAGCGTGAGTGCAGCGGTGATCGCGAGCTTCTTAGCTCTCAACTGCGGTTTTAAAAGCATCAAACTTCTATTGTTTGTTTGTGTGTTTGACGGTTGGTTAGAGGGCGAGAAGTGAGTGCTTCACTGTTTCAGTTCGCTGATTCGGTGTTGCTGCGGTCATTCCCTGTGTGCTCCGGCACTGGTGACGGTCCCATTTCCTAAAAGAGCAACACGGGTGTGAGTGTGTCTTTCTCAAGATGCCATTCCATCTTTGCGTTTCTGGGTGCGTTAAGGCTCTGTCCCCCTCTGACGGTCACGAAAGCTGTATCGTGTGTTTGGGCTTACAGCACGCTGAGACAACTTTCGTGGATGAGTCATGTTCCCATTGCGGGAATATGACCATCTCGGTGTTAAGATCGAGACTCGCCTACGTCAAAAGCGTAGGTGCGGTCCCCGCCTCTGGGCCCCGCCCTGGTCTTTCTTCTGGGTTACCTTCTCAGGGGAAGACTGGGGTGCCATCCAAGCTGGGTGATTTGAGGATTACAGTGAGGGGTAATCCGCCCGGCAAAGCCCCATGGATCCCTCAATCCTCTTACGCACCGCAACCGGTGAAGCTCCCCAATGAACAATCTGGTCCCTCTGTAGATGACCGACAAAGCCGTTTCATTTGGGGCCCCTCCAGGGGATAGTTTGATGACTTGGCTGCGCTGCCTCCCACTGGGAGACCAGCATTGCCCGAGCCAGATCCAGAGATGTCAGCTATGCTGAAAAAGGCCACCGAGGCGGTAGGGCTCACATGGAACCCTCCACCGTGTCCCGAGCCATCTCGGTTGGATGATTGGTTTCTCCGGGCGGGTCGGGCTGGTTCTCAGCCTGCCGCCCCGTTGCCTTTCTTTCATGAAGCGCATGAGGAGCTTACGAAGGCGTGCACGGCACCTTTCTTTGCCAGAAACCGCATAAGTAGCTCCTCCCCCCTCACTACCCTTGACGGGGGAGCGGTGAAGGGTTACGAGGCTATCCCTCCAGTGGAGCGGTCTGTCGCGATGCAACTGTGTCCGGCGGCCGCTGCTTCCTGGAGAGGTGATCCTCTTCACCCCTCTAAAGCCTGTAATTTCTCTTACAAAGCTTGTGGGCAAGCCGCTTCCTCTCTACATGCCATGGCATTGCTTCAGGTCCACCAGGCCCAGGCACTCATGAACATGCACGAGGGTAGTCCGGACCGTGAGCTCATGGGTGAGCTTCGTACTGCAACCGACCTCGCCCTCCAGGGCATGAAGGTTGCAGCTTGCGCGATCGGTACAGCGAGTTCCACAATTGTGGTCCAGGAGCGCCATCTCTGGCTCAACCTGGCAGACATGAGAGAAGCAGACAAGGTTCGATTCCTGGACTCTCCCATTTCTCAGGTTGGGTTATTCGGCGATGCTGTGTAGAATTTTGCCCAACAGTTCTCTGCAGCCCAGAGGCAAACGGAGGCCATCGGGCACATCCTGCCCCGGCGGCCCGCTGCTGCCTTCACCCGTCCGCCGGGGACAGATCCTCAGCCTGCCCGTGGCCGAGGGCGTCCCCCATTAGCCACCTCAGCTCCCGCCTGACCATCGCAGCGGCCTACACCCAGGTCTCGACGTGGAGCCGGCCGCACAAGGGCCGCCCAGCCCGTCCCAGGCGCTACCAAGCCAGGTGGTAAGCGACAGTGGAAACGGAACCTGGACGGGTCCCCCAGGGATGGAGAAGTTGCTCTTGGAGTGGCCACCGATCCACTCCCTCCAGGCGGTTGGAGCTTTTTAATTATGTGTGTGTCTGTTCCGCTGTTGGCTCCCGTAAAAGCGGGGTCAGTGGTACCCACATTTTCAGAAAAAGAGCAAACTTCTCTATTCTGGGGTCCCAAGAGGGCCAGTCTGGCGGTGTGTGACCCTGCATAGCCTTACACCCCTCAGCCCCCTCTTGGTCGCCAGCAGGCAGCTTGGTGCGGTTCGAGGACCCGGTCATCCGCCTTCTAACGCATCCCCTGCTGCCAGTGGAGACAGGTAAGTGTTGCACTGCACACCAACACCACTGTTCTCCACCTTGCTGCCCCACCTCGGGTACGTCTGTGGTCTTCTGGGCCTGGGCCTGGTTCGTAGAATCAGAAAGAGCTTCCAACCGGTCCCGACCAGACTGTGACCATCAGACTCGGCTTGTCGGCCCCGCTCAAGTCAGTGATAGTCATCACACTATGTGTTGAGCAGACGTGCTCCTGAAAGCTCAGTGACATTCATCACACCTAGTGTTAAGCAGTGCACCAGTCTTGTGTGCGCTTATCCCCATCTTGGCCCAAGTTGGTCTGCAGCATCTGACCTGAATGACACGTACTTCAGATCTCTACCTTCCGCACCACAGGCCATCCTGTGTGTTGCGTGTGAGGGTTCGAAGTATCAGTATAGAGTCCTACCCTTCGAGTGCTCCATAGCCAGTTGGGTCTTCAGGTCAACTGGGAGAGAATAATCTCGCCCACGGGCTGAGTATCTCTTTTTCAGTTTGGAGAAGGACTCGGTCCAACATATCTCTTCAAGAAAAAAGTGTGTTCGGCTGGTGCTATATAGAAGTGAGAAAGGGACACACTGAAATAACTTTCAGAGGCTCCTGGGGCATATGGCAGACACAGCCGCTTGACTTCCTCCATATGAAGATCGCTTCAGCACTAGCTTCATGGTTGAGTCCCGAGGTGACCGTGGCAGAGCAGCACGCCCTGTGTGACAACAGATCACCCCGGCTTTAATGGAGGCCTGGGCGGCCTCCGACTGCATTGGCATTCGTGCCTCGAGTTGTTGCAGTTCACCTTGCTTTGAACCACCGCTGCTCAGCGAGCTGGTGCTGGTCTGAAAAGACAACATCGCGACTGTTGCGCTAAGCTTCCCTCACATGTCATAACTCACCCGTCACCTCCTCCTTGGAGTCAGAAGCTTCTGAGGTTGCTTCATTCCACTATTTCTTCCAGCCTGCTCAATCGTGCCACTGACGAGCCTCACGGCAGCTATGGCCAGGGAGAGTGGAGACTCCATCCCCTGGCGGTCCAGCTGGGCAGGGTCCTCTTCGGGGCCACACAGTTACATCTTTTGCCTCTCCGGATTCGTCCCTCTGCCAGTTGTGTTATTTCTGTCTGAGCGGACAAACCTTGGAAAGACATTGGGTCCCAGCTGGCCCCAGGGCTCCGTAGAAATGCGTTCCCCAGTGAGCCTTCTAAAAGAGCGGCTATGCGATTCATTGTCCCTTGGCGCCTGCTCAAGTTCAGTGATTTTCATCACACTCACGTGTTGATCAGAAATGGTCCTGAAACTCAGTGAAATTCACATGTAGTGTTGAGCAGTGCTCATGTCTTGTGCGCGCATGTCGCTTGCACCTACTGTGCTAGGTCAGGAGTGGAGCAGGTCTTGATAGTTGCCCCTTATTGGCCCAACCAGACCTAGTTCCCCTCGACAGCCTTCCTGGCTTCCCCTGAATACATTTCAGGGACGTGGCATGATGGCACCCGCGTTCAGACCCCTGGAGAGATTCCAGGCCGGTCCAAAAAGTTCAGGTGGCTACCGCAGGTATGTGTGGTAGTTACCATCACTTCTGCGAGCACTCCCTAAAAAGAGGAAGTGGTGCTTACGCCAAATAGAAGTGGAACCTATTCGTTGAGTGAGTCTTCTGTCCATGAGGAGATCCTGAGAGCGTTCGGTCATTTCAGTGCTCTCTTTCCTGCAAGATGGGTTGGAGCATGGCTGTTTTCCTCCACCCTCAAAATGATGTTTTCTTGACGCACATCATGATGCATAAGCATGGGAAGCACGTCCTGATCATCAGGTTCCTGAGGGAGCAAGGGAATCTGCCTTGCACCTCTCTTTATCATCTTGGGCCTTATCTCTGGTGCAACTGCACTGCAGAGACCACCCCTGAGCCACTGCAGGCAGTGAGTTAAAAATTCTGCTAAAACAGTTCTCCTGCTCGCGTGGTCTCTACTAGAGGGTAGGGACTTGCTCGCTTTCGGTCAACGAGTTGTGCCTGGAATTAGTGTTGCTTTCGTCAACGAAAATTATGACTAAATATCGTCGTCAACGAACCTTTATCACGTGACGAAAACGAGACGAGACGCAACGTAAATGCTGGTCATGTGACGATGACTATAATTAAATGTATAATGCAATATTGTTGACGAATAAAAACGAGACTAAATGTGGTTTACAAAATAAAAACTATGCTAAAATGTCTCTTCATTTTCGTTGACCAAAACGAGACGAAATGTTATTTAACGTTATTTCGTCTCGTTTACTTGCATTATTATTATGCAGCATTTCTGTTTCCTGTATCACTTCAGGGGCTGCATCAGGTCGCACTTCGCAGACGCAGGCGACTTCACATCCTCAAGCCCCACTCGCGGCATTATTTAGAAGATGCAGCTGCGTGAGTTACGGCTGTTTCACACATACTCCGTGTGCAGTGCGTATGAGGTGCGTGTTGCGGTGTGTATGCAGGAGCAGCACGAGCTATTGTGCTTTCACATGTGCTCCGTTTGCAGTGCGCAACTGATCTACGGCTGTACCACAATCACAACATTTATTCTCTATTTTTTATTTAAAATCAATATTTTTAGCCTACATCCATTATGTCGCGTTGTTGAGGTACTGTGTAGATCTCTGCTCTGCTGTTCTGCACGCACCGCTCCTTGCCGGACCGCATCCGCGTGCGGTGTGAGCGCTCTAACCATAGGCTCTACATGGGTGCGGGAAAAAATACGCACCACATACGCACTGCAAACGGAGTTTGTGTGAAACAGGCGTTAGCATAAACGACAACAAACAAAGTTAAGTCTGACACAGAGAAAGGGATTCGTCTTTGGGAGAAAAAGAAGAAATGACATTTGGAAAAACTTTCATTTCATCATGTGTGTAGGCTACTTCTAATGTTTGGTTAGTAAAATAAATATGTTGTAAATTCAAATCAGAGGGTCTTCCGTGTCTGGAATGGATGTATTCTTGAGTCTATAAGGTAACAATAATATAATAAGATAACTATAAGAAGATAAGATTGTTTGAAATGGGTTTGGCTAAAAGAAAATTTTGGTTTCGTCTATACTACTAGGTACTTATACTATATTGACTTGGTTAAATAGAATTTCATTACTAAAAAGAGACTAAAATACCATTTTCATTGACTAAAACTAGACTAAAATGTCATCAGTTTTTGTCAACTAAAACTAGACTAGACTAAAAAGAGTATGAACGTGACTAAAACTAATAAAAACTAAAATGACAGCTTGACACAAAGACTAGACTAAAATTAAAACAGGCCGCCAAAAACAACACTACCTGGAATTCGGGCCGGCTAACTCTCACGAGCTGAGACCCCGGCCTGGATATGTGCCCAAGATTCATACCTCTCCCTTAAGGTAGGACCAGGTGGTGAGCCTGCAAGCGCTGCCCCGGAGGAGGCAGACCCAGCCCAGGCTTTCTCTGTCCGTCCGCTTCATTGCGGTTATACATGCACAGAACCCAAGCCTGAGTACCTCAGACCAGCTTTTGCCTGTTAAGAAAATCAGCAGAGAGGGAAGGCTGTTTACAAGCGAATTTGGCCCACTGAATGGTGGCTGCCTTCATCTTGGTGAAAATCCTGAGATGCACATGTCCACTGGTGAGCTCCTCTTAAGTGAGTGTGTACTATGTTCCCGCCTAGGCGTCATCGGACGTGGCGGAACACCCGGTGTTAGGCCTACCACTTGTAAGCATTGTGGAACCTGTGTTAGGCTGGGTCCATATGTTGCGATCCCTACGGTGATCCCATATGTGTATTCTTCCACGGTACGGCTCCTTACGGCGAGCCCGTGTCTTCCCTCACGGTCCGGTTGAGTCTCCCCCATCATAGGTGGGAGCCACCCCAGTGACATTCCATATGTTATACTGCCCGGTCATCCGCCCAGATCATATGTGTATTCTCCACGTTACCTCCCTTCTGGCAGGATGTGGTTTCCGCAGCGTCCCTTCCTTCCATGTACAGGGAACGCTTTCCCAGTGAGTCTGTAGGAACAGCAGTGACTTCCCTGGCCTAAGCCCTGACTTCTCCGCCTTGAATTGCGGGGATCAGGAGGCTTTGTCTAGGCACTGGAAGGTGGCAGCTTTAGTGGCGTGTTCAATGGTTGATCCCCATTCAGTCGACGTCGACTATGTCTGACGTTCTCGACTGAAAGGGAACATCCTGGTTGCCATTTATACCCGCCGCGGGGGCGGAGTGTGTGATGCAAATCACGCACGCCAATTCCATTGGCTCATTCAATAGTGCTCGAAGACGATTGGCTCCCTGGCATGATCCCCATTCAGTCGATGTCAAATATGTCCTCCATTCCCTCCTTCAGGGAACGGTGGGTTGCATACGCAACCAGGACGTTTTCACTGTTATGCTAATGATACTCAGCTCTATATTTCTTCATGCCCTGACGGAACTTACCAATTCACAAAAAACTGGATGACTAGTAAATTTCCTACTACTTAATTCTGAGAAAACAGAGATTCTAATTATTGAACAAAAAACTTCCTCACATACTAACCTAGAATACTGTCTAACACTTAATGGCTGCTCTGTCAAGTCTTCGTCGTCGGTTAGGAACCTGGGTGTGCACTTTGATACCAATCTTTCATTTGAAAGTCACGTGTCTAGTATCTGTAAAACCGCATTTTACCATCTTAAAAATATAATATTGCTGATTACTTACAAAGCACTAAATGGCTCCCCAGTACTTGAGCGAGCTCTTAACGCATTATAGTCCATCACATCTATTGCGATCTCAAAATTCCGGCGAGTTGATAATACCTAGAATATCAAAATCGAGCCACCAGGCACTGTTTTGTGCAAATGAGCGACCGGGTCGCATTAAGTGTTTTCTGTTAGAACGGTGTCGTGTTAGCGGCCCCTAAGTTGATAACTAATGATCGTTGCGACAGAAGTGAATCAATCAAAACTAACTTTAGCTAGATAATAACTTTATTCTAGAGCTGCTGTAAAGCCAAAACAATCTGTTACTTTCATTTCCTATTATCACTGTAAAGCTGCGTTGAAACAATCTATATTTTTAAAAGCGCTATATAAATGAAGGTGACTTGACTTGCAGAGCCTTGTCCAGTCATGGCCACCCTTCCAGGGCCTCGGCCGGCAGAGCCCTCGGACAAGATGGCCGCCGCCATGCCGCCTGGGCCCTTGGACAAGATGACCTCCGGCACACCGCCTGAGCCCCCGGACAAGATGTCCTTAAACACATTGTGCCGCCTAAGAACATATAGAACAAGGGGAGGGCTTTGGGTCCCCGGCCGTACTGATGGCAAGGCCACGAAGGCCGATCCCCTCGGGACCCCTGAACTGACGGAGCCGCCCGGGCCATTACAAGGTCGTATCCGCCCGGGCCGCCAATAAGGTCGGATCCGCCCTGGCTCCCTGAAACATCGGATCCGCCCTGGCCCCCTGAACCGTCGGATCTGCCCTGGACGCCTGCTCAGCCTGCTCTGCCCTGGACGCCTGTTCAGCCTGCTCCGCCCTGGATGCCTGCTCAGCCTGCTCCACCCTGGATGCCAGCTCAGCCTGCTCTGCCCTGGACGCCTGCTCAGCCTACTCCGCCCTGGACGCATGCTCAGCCTGCTCCACCCTGGTCACCTGCTCGGCCTGCTCCACCCTGGACACCTGCTCGGCCTGCTCCACCTCAGTCTCCAGGCCCTCTTTCGCTCCATGGGCCTGGCCCTCCATCCCGCCCCCAGGTCCGCCTCCGCTCCATCTCCCTCCTGGATAATTTTAGGAGCGTTTGCAAGCTGCTTCTTTGAGGGGGGGCTATGTAACGGTCACCAGCTGGAGTGCCCTTGAGAGCCACCAGAGGGTACTCCACAACAGACTATTGTCATTTTCTCACACACTACATCTCCAATAATTCTCTGCCTGGACTCATTAGTACTCATTGTTTTCACTTGTGTCTCATATAGGGTGAGCTTGTTTGCTCACCCTATATAAGCCTGGTTCTTTCTGACATTCCCGGCAAAGTCTTTTTTAGTGTTTATACTGCATTTCTGAGAATTCTCCCTGGTTTCATTGTCTCTTGGTTCTTGGATTTTTGCCTGTTTCTTAGATTCCCTTTTTGCCTCTGATCCCTGCCTGTTTGTTTGTTTGTTTGTTTGTTTGGACTGCCTTCCTGTGCTTCACCCTTTGCCTGTGTTTGATTACGATTCTGGATTACTCAAATAAACTGCATTTGGATCCTCAACCTTTGTGTCTCAGAGCAGTTTGTGACGACTTTACAGTGAATTTATTTATTTTTTTACATGGCATGATGCTAAAGTGACCAATCAAAATGTTGCCTCACATCACACATTCCATCATGAGACTTGTCAACACACTAGGCATGTGCCTGCACAAAACTCCCTCTGCTCATAAAAGTCTTTGTGGGACAAACGGTGGAATATTTTACACTTTTAACCTCATAGCTTCAGCACTCCCCACTCAGGCCCTCCTGTGACGTCATTTCAAGTTTGCATAGATTATATATTTAGCGTATGGTATATCGTCAGACTTGCTTTGTTTAATTTCTGCAACAGAAATCTTATTGTGCATTGATCCCTGTTATGTAATGATACTTCACACCTATTTATTCAAGCACTCAATATAAACAAGCCACCCATGAAGGAGTTCATGAACATTGGGTCACACTGTATCCAACAGTTGTGAAAAAGAAGTGTGCTTAATTTTATAAAATATGCACTTGTAGAACACTTCAAATCTTAAAAGTATATTTTTAACTGTACTTGCAAATAATATAATATTAATGAAATAAAGACACTTAAATATATATATAGAGTACACTTTATAGACTGTTTATTAACAAACTGTCAAACAAACTGTAAAAGTTTTACTTTAAAGTGCATTTTAAATCACTGTTTTAATTATCAACTAATTTCATTTCATTTAAACTATCCGTAATAAGTACTCTTTTTAAAAGTTATCAAGTAAAAAAAAATGAATACATCCACTTTCCATGATTATCTAAAGACAGTGTGGTAAAATTGACAAATGTATGGTAGCTCTAGAGCTGCGTGCTATACAGTCATTTTCTTCATAAAAGCCAGGGTCAGCTCTAAGCTCTTCAATCTTCAGTTTGTTTTTTCTTTCGTTTAGAACACAGATGCATAATAGCTGAGAACTGAATTTATGAAACCAAATGGTGTCTGACGTCAAACCGTTTCAGATAATTAAAGGGCTATAGAATTGAACCTGTTGAACAGGTATTAAGAATGCATATTGTCTCCAAACAAATTGGTCACATGCATACATAACTATTTACAATGAGGTGGTGGAAACAGATAGTTCACCCAAAAATAAAAATTATATTATTTCCTCACTGTCATGTTGGTCCAAACCTGTATAACATTCTTTCTTCTGTGGAACATAAAAATGTATCTTTTTTTGTCCATATGAAAGGCAATTAACCAAAACTTTCTTCAAAATATCTTCTTTTGTGTTCGGATCATCCCGGTTGCGTATGCAACCCAGTGATAGCCAGTGATGCAACCCTGGTCACAGTGTGTTTGTTTAGTTTGCGATTACCTTTTGAATCTATACACTGATATAAAAACAATCATTTAGGCTATAATTGTAACATTAAAAAAAATCAATAAAAAACATTTAAAAAAACGCATATAGGCTATGCGTGCTACCTGTTGCTTGTGTTTTTACTTACAATGTGACCAACAGCTTTAGTGCTGTGAATCATGTGAGAGGTGTGTCCTATCAATATATGCATGAGTGTATATGCATGCTAATTTGTTGCTTGTATGTTTTTCGTTTATCATTGTGATCAACAGATTCGTTGCTGAGAACCATGTTTGAGACGTGCCCTAGCAATGTATGCATGAATATATATGCATGCTATTTGTTGCCTGTGTTTCTGTTTATTATTGTGATTTAGCCTATAGTTTTAGTGCTGGGAACCGTGTGAGAGGCGTGTCTTAGCAATTACCTGTAGACCTTTAACACTGATTGCCAGCACCTGTGTGTTGGCTTCTACTTGTGTGTCTTTGTTATTATAAGATAAGATCAGTTTTCTTTCTGCTTCACTATGCCCTGAAGAAGGCTCCATGCTGCTACGCGTGGGCCTTTTAAAGTTGTCCGTTTAGGACATGTCATTTTTGTAATAAAGACATTTTAATTAAGGAGTGCCTCGGCTATCAGAGAATTCTTTCTCTATACTGTCTCTTAAAAAAAAAATCATTGTTTTACAAATAAATCTTTGTTTGTTACTTTACTTGGATAATTTGAGTAGCTCACTAAATTTGGATTTGTAGCAAAAACATATTTTGCATAATTACATATCGCACTTCTTATCCTGAGTAATCTAGACCAGGCTTTGTAGAAATGTGTATTTCCATACTATTTAAGTTACATTTACGGTACTTAAAATATTTACTGCTGGATTTGGCTGATGCAATGAACCCTTTTCACATGGTGATGATGTATTTTTCCATATTGCAACATAAATCTAGCAATATTTCTCCTATTTCATAGGGTAATTTTTTAACAGCGTTCTACAACAGGCGTGACCGTTGTTCTTTCATGTCGCACCGCAAATGCTTGAGCCGGTCTACACTGGACGCATTAAAACAAACTTTCCAAATCCATTAGTTATGCCGTTGGAAGCTTTGCAATCTCGTGTATTTCCTCAGGTACAAGGCATCCGTTTACGGTTTCATCCAGTAGAATCACTGATTGTAATGGTTTCTTGCTTTTGATGCGTCGCAATGCGCTGCTCACATCTTGTTGTAATCTTGTCTTTATTTATTTCCTTGTTAGAATTTCGTTGTGGATTTGTTTAAGTTTTGCTGCTAAAATGGAAGAAAGGATGTTTGCTGCTTGTTCAATATTATATTTAAATTAATATTTTGTCACAACTGAATTTTATTGTGTAAAATCTACTGGGGGTAAGGAGATTTCTAGTTCCCAGAATGCTTTGCATGGAATTTATTTGGAAGAGAAAATGTTGAATTTATTTATCTTCATGTGTTTTTAACCAAGATAAATTAAGTAGAAGGCCTGTTATTATTGTTTAATGTTCTATTAAAGGGGTGGTTCAGGATTTTGGACATCGGGCCTCATTTCCAAGTTAGCCTTAGTGTTATTTATCAGTGGAGACAGTTTTCAAAAAATTTCATCCAGTCGTTCCAGTTGCATAGTTCGCTGGTGCTAGGCTAGCGTGAGTTCTAGCCTGCCATTAAAACAGTTTTACCCACTCCACAGTACACCAAAAGAAAATAAATTATAACGCCAGACTATCGATGTAAATGTCTGTTAAGATAATAATGTTAAAAATCAAACTACTCTTGCATCTCAATGATCGCAATACATTTACAGGAACTAGTTTCTCAGCAGCGGCGGAATTTTACTTTGCTCCGGTTAGTAGTACTGCGCCGAAAAGTAAACACAGAACTGAAGCGCACTACAGTCACCTCTCTATACCTCTCTCTCTCACTACCTCTCTCGTTTGCCTAGGTAACTACATATCACTCCGCCGCTGATGTAGACTGTGCTAATAAATACAGGGAACAAAGTATAACTATTGAAAGGGTAGTTTGATTTCTAACATTATTCTCTCAACAGACATTTACATCGATAGTCTGGTGTTATAATTTATTTGCTTTTGGTGTACTGTGGAGTGGGTAAAACTGTTTTTAATGGCAGACTAGCAGTTACCGTTGACTCGCGCTAGCCTAGCACCGGCGAACTATGCAACTGGAACGACTGGATGAAAAATTTTGAAAACTGTCTCCACTGATAAATAACACTAAGGCTAACTTGGAAATGAGGCCCGATGTCCAAAATTCTGAACCACCCCTTTAAGTTGGGATTTAGAAAAGTTTTTGGAGGTTACTGCTGTGGTGAAGAGTGGAGCCTGACGTTAGGCTGACGAGAGGCGCAGTGCATCTTAAGTAAAGCTTTAATCAATGAGCAGCTGTTTATAGCAGTATTGTGGTTTGTCTCTACACTGCTTATTGCATGTAATGAAATAGAACTAATGCATGTCGTATAAATGTATTCTCTTGAGTTATTTTAAAGTCTAAATTTATTGGTGCTTACTCAGTTGAATTATGTTTCTGCTACACAAAGTATTTGAGTTGTGTTTATGAGGAAAATTGAGTTGAAAAAGGGTGCATGTTGAAGACATGTAAAGTCTATTTGGTCAAACACAAATTAGAAGACTGTTGCTACTTAAATCTCCTTCATCATCCTTGGAACTAAAATGTGACAGAATACCAGACCAAAGAAGAAAATGGATATTGCAGCCCAGTTTGTTCATCTCACCCGAGAGAACCTCTCGATCTTGGATTACTCTGCTCGATTCTGTCAACTGGCTGCAGTGTGCCTAGCCTCAGCTGATGCCAGCACCACCGCAGAGCCAGAGCACTGGCATCAGGAAAGGAGCCTGATGCCCGTCACAGACCCTGAGGCAACGACAATGCCCACAACGGAGCCGGAGCATGAGGGTACGTCTGTCCCGAACCTGAAGGTAGCCGCCCAGTCTGACCAGGTGTATGTGCCGACTTTTACCTACTAGTTGGTGGGATGACAGCCTCTCTCTCTTGATTCCACCCAGTCCAAAGCCAACATCACCGATGGCCTTAGCCAGCTCAGAGACTGTTATGCCTTTGAGGATACACCCACTCTGCCTCCCTCTCCCAACTCCTCTGCCCCCTCTGCCCCACCTTCGCTGTTGCCCCTTCAGTCTCTTGGCTTATCTATTGACACTTAACTGTTCGGATCCGCCGTGGAATTCTAGTTTGCCAGCTCAGCCAAGGTGCTTCGACTAGAGGTCTTCACAGTGCACCCGAGACCCGTCGACCCGGGACCCGACCCGGGACCCGTACGGGTTCGGGTCTATATTTTAAATGATCAGCCGGGTCCGGGTCGGGTCCGAATCTATTACTTCGGGTCCCGGGTCTGTTTAACATTGTGTGTAATACCCGTGCGATCGGAGTCATCAGTGGACTCTTTCAGAGTCAGAATGAGTCAGTCAGCACTGCTTGTGTTTTTTTGCAACTTGTAAAATTAGGTAAAGAAAGTGTGAGCCGGAAAAAAAGAGCGATCTCACTCTCTCTCTCTCTGCCGTAGGTTAGAAGCAGTTTCTTTCTGTGTCATGTTTCTATGGCAACCAGAGCTTCCGCCAAACCGCGCTTTACATTTTCTCCCATTTTTATAATAATATAAATGAACCGTCTTGTTTAATCTTAAAGTTTTGGTGGTCAGATTCAGACTCAATGCAGAGCAAAGAGCACAGATATGATATCAAATAAATAACGTCAGCGGCCATGGCACTGAACGAGCAATCGTTATTATAGTTCAAAAGGGCAAACAGTTAAAGTTATTATGCGAGTTAACTCGAGTCAGAATGTAACTTACATGTGCAAAGTTGCATTTGTCATCCATCACCGTGAGATCAAGACATCAATTTTAAAGCTGAAATAATGGGTGGATTAAGCTTGGAATAACGAGAGAAATAACATGGATATAACTTTCTTGTCGGTGGATTGTAATGCATCAGTCTGTCAGGTAACGTTATCGTTACAAGGAAGTGAGACGACGGCTACTAAAATTAGGTAAGACAAAAAGTTTTATTTTTCGCAACTTGTGTGAAATAATATGTGACAATCGGGTCCAGTCGGGTTTGTGTCTTCCCGCCGGGTTCGGGTCCAGTTTTCAAATAATGGACGGGTCCAGGTCGGGTCCGGGCAGTACATTTATGGCATTTCTCGGGTCTGCACGGGTCCGGGTCCAACTTTTGAAATAATAGACGGGTCCGGTCGGTTCGGTGTAGCACATTACGGGTCTCTTCCGGTTCGGGCATGAATTTCTGGACCCGTGAAGACCTCTAGCGTCGACTTCTGAGTTCTATCTCAGACCTCTAGGCCCGTAGCTCCAATTCGGCCTGTCGAGCAGTCGACTCCACCTTGGCTCCACCCGTGACTGTTGTCCCATCAGCTTCACCATGCTTCCTTGTCCCACCGGCTCCACCCTGGTCAGACATCGCCCTGCCGCTTCACCCCTTCGGTTGCATCTGGCTTCACCTTCCCTGCATTTTCCCCAGGGTCCTGCATTCATCTCGATCCTACGGCTCCCAGGTTACGCCTTGGCAGCTTGTCGCTGCGGCTCCGCACTGCCCTCCAGAACTTCCATTGTCACTTGGTCCCTTCAGTCTCTTGGCTCCACCAGGGTCTCCAGAAATCTCGGCTACTCAGCTGGTCGTTGGACCACTAACGCTGTCTTGGCTCCTCCCACCATTTATATCACCGTGGGCCCTGATACCAGCTGTGCTCTGGGCGTCCACATTTTCCCTCCTGTCATCGGCTCCGCCCCGTTTCCTACCACTGGACCTTCCTTCACCAGTACCTCCTCCGCCTCCTGAACCACCTCCTCTATCATTTTACAGCATGAGGCCGCACCTTCTCGGACTGGGGTGTTCTGCGATTACCTTTTACATCTACCTGTGTTTGCTTTATTTTAATAAAGACTGTTGCTACTTTAACCTTCTTTTTCATCCTTGGAACTCAAATGTGACAAATATAATATAATATAGATGTATACACATTTATCTTTACATTATGTAACAAAACATCAGAATGTGGCATTTATTTAATCCTAAATGTATAAATGGGTTCAAATTGACCTAACAGGATTTTTGAAATATTTTATCAATAAAAATACATTAATTTATTTGATATTCCATGAATTCCTTAAAAACAAACCTGGTCTCTGACCGTCATCAATGTCATTTTCATATGTCTTGGTCATAGGATGAAAAGAAATCTAATACATTTTTTATATCACAACTGCATAAAGGGGGACAAAATTATTCATTTAAGGCCACCTCCTCTTGTCCAGACGCAACTCACACAAAGCCCTGCACAGGTTGGAGTGGCGTGTATAGAGGACATGCAGCTTCATCAAAGACCAGTTCCAGTTGGGGCTTACAGAGCAAGGTAATTGTTTTAGTACACTCACAGACACAGGACACATGGCTTCGCGACATGACTGCAGGTACAACAAAAATGATTGTCCCTCTAGTGCCACTCAGGCAGAGTTAGGAGGCCTGGTTAGCACTTCCCAACCCGCCAAGGTTCATCAGGACAGTCAGACTTGGCTATGCGATTCTGTTCGCCAAGTGCAAAACCATCACACTGATTTGTCGTCGCTTATTCAGCCCTTGGACAGACCTTGCATTTCTACGAGCAGGGGTACCCATAGAACAAGTCTCCAGGAGTACTGGTGTCACGACATACAGTAAGCGTCCAAGACTGGGTGGGGTGCCATGTGCAACAGGCATGCAGCATCGAGCTCCTGGACAGGATCTCGACTGCAGCGGCACATCAATTGCCTTGAGTTGTTGGCGATATTGCTGGTCCTGTGGAGGTTTCGACAGTTCATCCAGTATTCTGTTGGTGCTCCATATGTAGTGATTCCCTGATGGTAATCCCATATCAGGTATTCTCCACGATACAGTTTCCCTAGCGGTAAACCTGTCTTCCTGTGGGTAGAACCTTGTTCTGCCACCAGTCACTGTGCTTGTAGAAGTTCCTCCATCTTGAGGTAGGCCCTAACGCAGAGACTTCTTTCCATGTGTGGTACTTGTCCATGTGATGTTTCTCCACGTTAACGTTTCCTCAGCACTACATCGGGTCCACATAGCTATGAATTTTTAAGAGAGAAAAACCAGAAAACAATGGGAACAGGCCTTAGTGACCTGTTCCCATGGAAAGTAGTGTTGTGATGTTGCGGGATGTTGCGAGTGTGCTCGTTACCCAGCACGCGGGGGCTTGCCAACATCTGCACAGCCAAAACTTGGTGTTTTTTCACCGGGGAACCCTTAGTGTCAGTCATTGACACCACAGACAGAGAACATCTTAGTTACTGTTGTAAATTCAGTTCCCTGATGAATTGAACGAGACGTGGTGTCCCTCCTGCCACAAAGCTGCCCGCTGAAATATCCGGGACACTGTCTCGGCTCCTCAGCACAAACCTGAATGAGTTGATGCACGCCGGCTCCTTTTATACCTGTATGTCCGGGGGAGTGGGGCATAAAATTCAACTCACCAATTTTCATTGGCCTTTTCTCAAAGTATCAGAGGTGACTGGAAATCCCAAGTATGACCTCTAGTGTCAGGCATCGACACTACGTCTCGTTCTCGGAACGAAGGTTACAACAGTAACCAAGTTATTCTGCTAGGACACTTGTGTGAACATGATGGTTTCATACTGTTTGAAATTTTAGAATATAATGAGTGTCCACACTTACAGTTTTAAGTGTGGATGTCCGGAATCGTATCACAAATACATTGTTTTATCTTATAGCTAAATAACTGCTAACTCCAAAGAACATAATGTTGTAACAATGTTTTCTGTTGTCAAACCCCTGCTGAACAGATAGAACAAAAGTACAGAGGACAAAAGTACAAACTAAATCCAGTCCAACAGCAGGTGGCTCTTCAGCAGCCACTGGAGATCTGCCAGAGATGATAAACATCATGAACACTCTCAGACCCAGTCACCACATCACACACTTTCCCTGCACACAGCCTCGGAAAGCTCAGACTTTCTATTGGCTCAGCTTTGACCTGTCCCACTGAGTTTAGAGGTGTGATCTTGACGATCTCTTGGCTTTATCTAGTTCTTTCCCAGCTCTGAACACGTCAGCATCATATGTTCTGACTTGGAGCTGACGGAATACACTAACCCCTTTATATCCACAGCTCCATTTGAGTTCCCAGTGTCTAAAAGGTCAAAGGTGCCTTTAGATGGGGGAAGTGCATTGATAAAGCAGGTCTAAACTATGACAAAGGCTTCTAAATAAATCTTCACAGTAATTCACCATAATAAATCAAACTTTTGATCTTCTTTTATAATGGCTATGTGAAAAGAAGTACACTTTAGCATACTTTTAAAAAGAGTATTTATTATGGAAATAATATAATTTAATATATACTATAATATATAATATATATATAACTAAAATATTATTAAAATGAATGTAATGTTTTCATACACTTAATTGAATGTTAATTTCTAAATTTAAATGTTTTATAAATTGAATTACTTTTTATATGTAATTTCATAATTCGATTTTGATGGTTAAAGTTTTTTGACGAATGTACTAATAAACATTTATAGTAAAATAAAATACACTTTAATGTCATTTCTATTCAAATATAAATGTATTGTATATATGTATGTATTTAAAAAATATTTGCAATTACACATCTGCAATGATAAAGTTGTAATTTAGTACATTTAATATATAAATAATAACTTTAAATGTAAAATTGAATAACACACTAAAGTTAAAATTATAACCGAGTACTTTACAGGTGCTTTAATATGTCAATCAACTTATTGAAACAAGTTGACTAACTTTAAAGCACAAGAAAAGACAAATACATTTGAAATGTAATGGTTTAAAAATGTACTTTAAAGTAAAACCTAATTTGACATTATTTCATTACATTATTACTTTTAAAAAGTGCATTTAAGTGTGTTAAGAAACATGAGTGTACTCTCTTTAAGTACAAAGTGTCCTTTTATTTAATTAATATTATATTATTTAATATTATATTATAAGTACAGTTACTATGCTTTTTGTTTTTTAAGATTTGAGGTACACTACATTAGTGCACATTCAAAACTGTTAAGTGCACTTCTTTTTCACAAGAGTATCTTCCTTGATCTGTGCTTCCATGAAAAGCAGTGCTGTCCTGCAAATTAAATTTGTTTTAGCTGGTTTTCTCTATTGACTCGGATACTGTGAAAAATTCCACTAAATAATCTTGCACAAGTGAGGCACCATTGAGGAAAAAAACAGTCTCGGTTTAGTGTAATGTGGGTATGCTTTGAATTAAACCTCTTGTGCAACCAATTTCTTTGCATCAGTTAAATATACCCCAAATAAAATCTGGCACTGATCTGATGTCAAACATTTACTAGGGTTTCATTTAATTTTAATTTAATTTAACTTGCTGAAGGCTCTTCAAACATACAGTGCATGCATTTCATATTGTTTTTGTTATTGTTCCCTACAGTTAAATCAGAAATTATATGAGAACATTTATTTTCCTGTGCATTGGTCACGCTTAAAAAACGAGGTTGCTTTTTGTAATCCTCGGGAGAATGTCTTCAGACTTGTAACAGAGAGAGTTAAAAGAGATGGCATGCTACATGAGTCCTCTATAGTTAATAAATTACAGAGGCTTCACCAAGCATATGCTTTTTATTAAGTGTCCTAAATGAAGAAAGGACACTTTGTGGCCCCTGACAGAGAAGCTGCTTTTGCTTTCATTCAAGGGACACGTGAGTGCAGCCTTTTCCCACATAAATCAATGTGCTAACAGTATGTCCATGTCATATCTGTCCTACTTTCTGTCTCGTGCCTCATATTTAAAGATCAAATCCCCCTCTCTGTCAGGGATTGGTTTTGTTAACCCTAACACCGCAATATGACTGAAAGGGTGCTTGACTATTAGCGATAAAAGGGGATCAAGACTTTAAAATCATTTAAAATAATTTACAGCCTTATTCATTGATCTATCCAAAGCATTTGATCCTGTTGATCATACCATACTGCTACAACGACTCATAAGTATTGGATTATCTAAACCTGATATTGGTTGGTTTAATAACTCTCTCTTAAACAGAACTCAATGTATACAAGCAGAAGGTTTTATTTCTTGTTCACTCAATGTAACTAAAGGTGTGCCACATGGATCAGTCCTTGGACCACTCCTATATCAATAATATTTATCAAAAATGTTCATAACGCACATTTCACTGTTACACTAATGATACAGTTTTATATAGTTCAGCATCCACACCCAATTTGTCTCTAACTCACTTGCAGATTGCTTTTAATATTGTTCAGCGTACCTTATTGGAACTAAAACTGGTTTTAAATGCTGATAAAACAAAACTTATGTTGTCATCATTGCGAGTTGTATGCTCGTGTTGGACGGTCTGCTTTGTCTATCCGTAGACTAAAACACTGGCATGTTCTTATTTATAAAACTATCCTGGGACTGCTTCCTTTATATCTTCAGACATATATAAGTGTAGGTAGTTATAGCCTTCGGTCTTAGGATATTTTCTTATTGTCGGTTCCAGTGGTGCGGACTGAACTGGGAAAAAGGCATTTCAATTTGCAGCTCCTTCTGCCAGGAAAAATCTGCGAAATAAATTTAATCTCAGGGAGTTGGTTTCATTGGAGATTTTTAAAGTGATTTTAAAAGACTTGGAGACAGACACATCTGTTTGTAGATGCTCTGCCTGACATCTGCCTTGATGTATTGATTTACAGTCCTTAGCATAAGTGAACACACCCATGCTAAAGTTGACTAAAAAGAGGAATAAAAAAATCATCTTTTGGAAATTGATCTGAATGCCTTAAAGGTTGGATTTTTCCTCATTTTCTTTGTGAATGAATAATGTATCTTATTTAAAATAGTTAAATAATTACATTTTAAAGAAGAACATTTTTTTAAATACGATACATTATTCATTCACAAAGAAAATTGGTGTCCTTAAAGGTTGGATTTTTCCTCTTTTTTTTTTTTTAATTAAGGCATTAAGATCAATTTCCAAAAGATTTTTTATTCCTCTTTTTAGTCAACTTTAGCATGGGTGTGTTCACTTATGCTAAGCACTGAACCTATTTTTTTATATTTTTTATTTGCCTGTGTGTTTTCTATATGGATGTATGTTATTAGTTAAACCCACTTGAGTTGTGTGCTGGTAATCTTGGCCAGGACGCTCTTGGAAAAGAGATTTTTAATCTTTGTGCTTTCTTTCCTGGTAAAATAAAGGTTATAATAATAATAATAATAATAAAAGTATTTTTCTGGTGAAGCTGGTAGACAAAGACAGTCTTCCTGGTTTAGCTAGTGAAGCAGAAGGTTCTTGTTGGTTAAGCGGTCAAGTAGTCAAGCAGTCCTAATGCAAACCTTTTTTTTCAGATGTCTGTGGTTATGCAGTTTGATGATAAGGGCAAGTCAGCATCACAAAACACAACTGATGATCAATGATGCGGGTCTTTTTAGCAAAGTCATAGAACAATACTGTAGCCTAATGAATATATGTAGTAAACAAAAGGCTAAGCAGGAATAGTTACTTAAATTAAAATATTATCCCTATACTCACCCTCATATGTGATTTTTGAAGAAAATTTCTGACAAACAAAACCATAGGACCCCATTGACTTTCATTGTACAGACAAAAGAAAAAAACTGTGGGGGTGTTTATGTTTTATAAGATATAAGATGCTTGTACTGTACATCTCTTCAAGTCCTCTGAAATGTGTTGGTAAACATAGCCAACAGTGCTATTAATTTGATAATATCGACCTCTGCTGGACACAAGTGGTATACCAGGTTGTTTACACATTAGCAGAATGTAGATTACAAACAAAAGCCAGGACTAGAGTGTGAGCTAAGAGAACAGAATGTCCTCTTTTTACTGAACAGGACCTCCCTCCTTATAACCTAAATGTTTATGCTGGCATTCAAAAACATACAAACTTGAAAAAAAAAAACCAGATCCATGCGATTCTAAACAATGCTTAAATACTTAAAAAGAAGTCAAACAGCAGAAATGCTACAAAAATAAATGTGAAATATACACATAGGCATATGTCTTAATTTATCTTATCTTATTTTATTGTTTTGATTTAATTTTAAATTTCACACACAATATTAATGGTTTGCTGTTTTAATTATTGTTTTTTAATACTTATCAATCATTTGACTTTATAATTAATGTAATTATATTTTCAATTAGTATTCTAAACTACATCATGTTTTACATAACGATTTATGTCATAGGAATGTGCAAAGCTGGCATGTTGCCATTTCTCCTGTTTAAAGAAGAATGACATTTTAAAGTGGCTTGGAGATTTAAATTCAATTAGCTGAAATTGCTCTTAGACTAATTGTTTATTTTCTGGAAAATCTGAAAGCAATGACATGCTTTTGGTTGGCCAGGTTCTATAATTGATAACGCTTCTTTCAACTGTGCATATCCTCTCAGCTCAGCATGGGCGACAGCAAATTGCAGCTGTTGTTGAAGCTTCTGGTGCTTTTAATGGACTGCTGAAAAGGCAAGTAAGCAAGTAGTTCAAGTATTATATTAACACGATGACATGCATGTGCAACAAGTGCATTTTAAAAGGTTTTGTGTCATCTTAGGAGCTAGGGTGGCTGTTAGCCACTATTAATGTGCTAGCTAATTTTACATGCACTGCTGCAACATATTTTGTTCAAGGATATATGTTGGCTTGTGTGACATTTAATAATGAACCAGAAATTAACCCAGGGCCATCTAACCCCAGTCTCGCCTATATGTTATCCATCATACTCTGCCATACAACATTACATTAGTTTGTCATCAAAACACTTATGGCAACACAGTTATGTTAAGGCTGTTGAGAGTAACTCATGGTGGTACCATTAACTCTTAAACTTAACTAATTAGTAGAGGAAGAAGAACATTATAGTGAGGATCGTCAAAACAAACACATCACTGACCAGGATTATAATATAACAACATGTATGCTGTTCAGGGACAGACCACCATGTCTGCTTATCCTACATCATGTGAATCATTCTTTAAACATGCAAGTCTAAACCGTTTTAGGGGAGAGAAAAAATAATGGCTACATATTATTTAAGTATACGTACACAAATTAGTAATAAAAAAAGAATGGACGTCAAGTAACATGTACTTACTATGTAGGTCAAGGCCAGGGTTGGCAAGGTTTGATTTAGTCAGTTCCAAAAAAAATGTATTTCATTTTATCAAAGAAATTAATACTTTTATTCAGGAAGAATCATTCAATTGATCGAAAGTGACAATAAAGACAATTACAATGTTGCAAAAGATTTCTATTTCAAATAACTTCTGTTCTTTTGAACCAATTTCCATCCATTGAAGAATCCCTTAAAAAGGGTACCATGGTTTACACAAAAAACATTAGTGGACTAAGCGCACAAATTTTTTAACATTGATAACAAGAAATGTTTCTTAAACACCAAATTAAATTACATTTTAAAATATATTACAATAGAAAATTGTTCATTTGTAATAATATTTCACAATATTACTGTTAATTTTCCCTGTATTTTTGATCGCATAAATGCAGTCTTAGTGAGCATAAAAAAACTTCTTTCAAAAACATTAACAAATCTTACCGACCCTAAACTCGCAATTCTGAGAGAATATAGTCATATATAGAAGAGAATATAGTCAGTTTATATCTCGCAATTCTGTCTTTATAACACGCAATTGCGAGTTTGTATCCCACAATTCTGACTTCTTTTCTTAAAATTGTGAGATATAAACTCAAAATTGTGAGTTATAGGCCTGGTTTCACAGACAGGGCTTTAGACTAAGCCAGGATTTGGCCTTAGTTCAATTAGGACATTTAAGTAGCTTTTATAAATGTCATCATACGTCATCAGCGCATTTCACATATGCTGTGCAGACAGAGCGAGAATACCAGGCAAACAACCTAACTTTACTTCTGAATCTGAACCGACAACAAGCGGCAAGTATCTACATTTCAGGTTTGACAGTACAGTTCTATGTACCGCTGACTTTGCCCTATGCAGATAATTCAGTGAGACTCGACTGTTGAAATGTGAATAAAGCTGAAATAGTGCATTCCTTCCTTTATGTCAACTTCTGAACGAGTCATTTCACAATCACATGTACTGCACTGTACTGTAAAGCTTTCTCACCAGTGAATGATGATGAATTCAATAACATTGTCTTTAGTCGTCTCGCTTCTGGTCTGTGCACGTTCATGTGTTTTGGAGGAGTTTAGCTTTGGTCGGCGATTTGCAGGGAGGGTGGGATCATATGCTTTCAATGCTATAGCAGGCGCCTCTGTTCCGCAATATAATGTGAGAACTGTGCATGTAGCTGTATGTTATAAGCCCTGTTAGCACAGTTATTAGCAGCAATATTTTGGCTACGTCCAACATTGCACAGACTTGCCTCATGTAAACAAAGGAGATAGCGGCGTTCAATCTGACGTCAAACAAAGGGGATAACAGTGCGCACTCCGACGTCACAAGCCAAAATCTCTGCTTTCACCCGTCTATACAATAACACTGCAACCTGAGTTTCTAAAAATCTTCACCCTGGCAGTAGTTTTCAAAATGTTCGGTTTCAGCGACCGGATACTGCGTTTGCGTCTGGACGAACAGCCAAACCGCTAGAGAATTCGACTTTTTTTAAAGTACCCGTGTTCGTGTGGACAGGGCCTTAGTCTGGGACTGACTTAAGCCTTGTCTGTGAAACCGGGGGATAAAGTCCAAATCTGAGGGGGAGAAATGTCAGCTCACAATTCTGACATTTTCTTACAATTGTGAGTTTATATCTCACAATTCTGACTTCATTACTTGCAATTGCGTGTTAAGTCAGAATTGCGAGATATAAACACAATTCTGAGAAAAAAGTCAGAATTGCGAGATATAAACTTACAATTTACATGTTCAGGTGTGTTTAATTGGGGTTGTAGTAGCTGAACTCTGCAGGTAAGATGAAAAGAAAATGCCATCAAAGCTTTTCTCAAGGCAGTTAGTTCCCTTCAGAGATGCATTCATATAGTTCAATCATCATACTTTAATTAATTTCCCTCAGCACTCGGTTGTAAAACCTCTCAATTCTTTTCTCCACGTTTTCACACACAAAAAAAACCCCATGCTGCACCTGTATGAGACATTTGCTCATTGCCAACTTAAAGGTGCAGTGTGTAGATTTTAGCGGCATCTAACGGTTTGGTTGTGAGTTGCACTAATGGCTCAGCCCACTGCTCACCCCTCCCTTTCGAAGAAGCTACGGTTGCTAAAACGGGACAAACATATCGTCGTCTGAGACAGCAGAGAATAGCCAGAGTAAGCCAAGTTTCTGTACCACAGTCCATTATAAACCACATCATGGGTAAAGTTTACAAAGCCATAGTCAGGTGAGGATCAAGGGTCTTAATATATAATATAATAATAGTAATCAGCTGATTGTCTCACGAACGTAACCAACACATTTCTCCCCACATAGCAAAACCATAATACAGTGAGGGAGAAGAACCACATGAAACTATCCAACTACATATTTTTTCTAACAGGGTAGTAAAAGTTTAGCTGGCTAATATGAGCTGTTATGCTGTAGGGCTGTGGCTGAGCTGGTTAAAGCGTAAAGCATTGTTTATACTCGACGCGTCCGCATGAGCGCAAAGGTGTGCGCGGCAAAAATGACGTGATTGTAACAGCGCGCGCGCCTCCGCATCCCCTAGACACTATTTACTACACACAAATTAATAAATAATAATGAATAAAAATATTGTCTTTTTTCTCTGGTTTTGAAAACTCTTCACGATCGACTTAAAATGCTTCCAAGATCGACTTGTCGACCGCGATCGACGGGTTGGTGACTCCTGTAACATTACTGTTTTACGGTCAATAGTACTAATCAGCTGATTGTCAAAGCCATAACACAGCGAGGGAGAAGAACTAAGTTACATGAAACAATCCAACTACATATTTTAGCTACACCACTGACAAGGGAAAAGTCACTACTCACGGTGTCTATGGCTAGCTTCTAGCTTTCTGCGGCTTCTTTTTTAAGGTTCAGAAACGCGCTCTGTAGCGCTGTTTGTTCGCTGTCGGCTACAGTAGAAACATGACGTCACAATATGTCGACCTTCATAGAAGGGGGTGCGCGCGGTTATGTAGATATAAATGTCTCATTCGAAGGTAATAAAAACATAACGGTTCATTGAGTAAGGTCTTTATACACCACTGAACACATAGTTATGGAGCTTATATTGCATTTCTGTCAATAGATCCTCAGAAATATTACACATTGCACCTTTAATGCCTGACAGTATTTATTTACCGTGAGTTTTTCAAATCCTGATAATCAAATACGGTTTTAATTATGATTAGAAAATTAAACTGTTATACTAACCGTCACAAATTGTATTGTGGTTTATCCTCAAACCGGTAAGCGTTCAATCCTGGTCCTGGAGACCCAGACAGCACTGATATGGCTGCGTCCCAATTCGCCTACTTATACTACACCCTAAAAGTATGTACTCTTTTTGTGAAGAAAAAGTACTTTTGAGTGTGTAGCAAAAGAGTAGGCAAGCTTTGGGACATACTACTTCGTCATCTTTAACGGACAGATCTGTCGCGTGCATCCTATCACCGCAAACTGTCCTGTCAATCATCTCGTCACAGTTAAAATCCTCCATTCAATCTAATATAATTTCTTACCATTTTGGAGAGAAATGTTGTAGCACGTTCATCTGCCAGTCGTGGGTCTTTCATGCGGAGATTCTCCTTTGCAATTTGAATGTAATGATGCATTTAAAAGTTAATGGCTAAACGTATCTTTATAAAAGTTCACAATGCTGCTGCAGAAGCAATAAAATGTAGCCAACATTGAATAAATACATTTTCGTCAGGTTAGATACTGATAATTAATCACTCAAACCCCTTTATCTAAACCTCTCTACATGTCTGTAGTTTTTTTTTAAACACTTTTCACTCGTGTTTGTAGTTCTAACAGAATCCTTGTCCAACGCGCGATGGGTTGTGGGTAATATCAGCCGTTAGAGTGTGCATCGCATAGATATCCATAATAAAGGCTAGATGTCTCGTCCGCGCTGCTGGCCAATGATCGACGTCCGCACCTGGCGGCCATCTTGTCACAGGCAGCTCGCTCACTCGTAACATTGTGTTTTAATGGCGCATGTACTTTTTAAATAACCATAACTTGCTCAATTTTCTACCGATTTTCAAACGGTTTTATAAACGTCAGAGATGTAGTTATGACTGCATACTTATGAATAATAAGTAAATAATCATCCAGAATTATAGCCACGTTAATAACGTTCATAAGAAACCAAACCGTTGGTAAATCCGTCAAGATTTAAACGAGATAAGAGTATTTGTGTTCGTGCTGATCACTCATCTTACATCAGGTACCACAGAGCCCGCCAGAAAGCTTGCCTGTGACAAGATGGCCGACGGTGATGACGATAGAGACTCCGCCGTAAGACATCTAGCCTTTATTATGGATATCTATGGTGCATCGATCTGCACTTCGGATTCTGACCGGATATAGTAGACCATCCGGGTCTCTTTGGAACACTCATTTCAACATACTACGATTTGGGACGTACTAATTCTATTTTCGAATATTTAGGACGGATAGTATGCGAATTGGGACGCAGCAAATGTCTCTCTTATTAAACATACCTGATTCAAATCAAGCTTGCCACAGGAGTCCTGAAAAGTGAAGCCAAAGCATCTCGATCGCCACCAGGTGGCTGGATGCAGTATAGGTCATAAACCCCTCCTTCTCCATGTAACGTAATGAACTTGAGACAAACTAACCAATCAAAATTACACTTCAAATTATTTTTTTCTAAAGATGGTTTGTGACATTTTAGGCAGATTTTATCACGCTGATGTTAGTTCAAGTGTTGGTTCTTTAAGTTTGGTTTTTGCTAGTTATTTGATACTATAAAAACAGGGATGTGATGTCATGATTGACAGCGGAGATTGACAGCTTTTCTGAGTGAAGTAGTCACTGAGGCAGCACCAACAGACTTTTTTTCGGGATCTTCGGGAGGAGATTGGAGCTTAAACTTTAATTTCTACATTTCCATAACTGTTTATTTAACACCTACATAAACTGTAGTTAACCTTTTTTTACAGTCTATGGTACTAACCGATTCTGCGGGAGTTTGGGCGGGGCCTTGTTATCGCGGCTCCACTTCGCGCTTACTACAATGGAAGAGAGTGAAGGTGCATCTATGATATAGGCCTAGATCATCAGGTCAATAGGAATTGAAATTTGTCAGTAAAGATAAACATAAAGGGCCCTATTTTAACGATCTGAAACGCAAGTGTCAAAGCGCAAAGCGCAAGTAACTTTGTGGGCGGATCCCGGCGCTGTTGCTATTTTCCCGGCGGGATAAATGCCTCTTGCGCCTGGCGCAAATCTAAAAGGGGTTGGCCTGAAGTAGCTTCATTATTCATAGGTGTGGTTTGGGCGTAACGTGAAATAAACCAATCAGAGCGTCATCTCACATTCCCTTTAAGAGCAGGTGCGCTTGTTCTAAAGCGGATTCCTATTATAACGGCGGATTTGCCAGGCGCGCGCCAGGAGCGGTTCACAGCCGAGGAGAGCAGCGTTCTCGTCAGAGAAGTGACATTGGGGATGGAGAAACCCACCCAAATTAACTTCTGTTAAACAGGCGTATGATAATTTGGGTAAATGTGTAAGCTACATGCTTTTATAATAAATTGTCTTTCTTCTATCTATCTATCTATCTATCTATCTATCTATCTATCTATCTATCTATCTATCTATCTATCTATCTATCTATCTATCTATCGTAATAATGTATGATTTGCAAAAATGAAAACTGCTGCTTAGATGAGAGAATCAACGTGTATGCGCGTTGTGCACACGCTACATTGATTATGGCCAAGCATGCGCCCTTAAAATTGCATAATGAACAACGCGCAACACGCCACTGACTTTAGACTAGTTTTTTTCTGGTCAGTGGCGCAATTGTTTTATAGAACAGCAAAATAGCATGAGGGAAAGTTTGCGCCGGAACACGCCTCCTCTTTGCGCTGAACCGCCCCGGGGAGCACAAGTGTATTTCTTAGTTAACCGACGTGCGTCTGTGGAGGGAAAAGTCCGCTTTGCGCGGGTGCAAAATAGGAATGATACATGCGTAAGTGTACAAAGTCATTTGCGCCGAGTGCAAGATAGGGCCCAAAATGTGCAGTGCTGTGGGTCTCCAGGACCAGGATTGAAAACGACCCTTGTAAATATGACCTCTAGTGAGGGTTGGGAAACACTGCTGTAGAGAGTAAGCCTCACTGTCAGGATTCCCCTGCCAGTGCATTTGCACTGATTGAACCTTAAGCAGCAAACAGGTGTCTGGTACTAGCTGCTCTACAGCATGTTCTCTTCCTCTCATATTTCCTCTGACTCTTAATTTTTTGATCTATATGCACTGCTGCTAGACAGGTATCAGGTTGTAGTTATGTCTTGCATCAGCAGGTTATTCCTGTTCCTAATTCTCTCACTCGATTTACAATTAGTAGCAAAATTTACATGCTAATTAAATTAACTAAAGGATGTAGAAGATGGACACACTAAAACAGCCTTACATACTTAGAAAATGTTAAATAAATAAATAAATAATGCCGCGGTGAAAATTTACCTGTGAACATCAAACATAGAAACTGCTATTAGAGATATAGTATAAGCCACAGCAAAAAATGGCTGCCCACTGCTTTGTGTGTGTGTGTGTGTGTGTGTGTGTGTGTGTGTGTGTGTTCACTACTCGCTGCTCCTTATGTGTGTGCACTATCTTGGATGAGTTAAATGCAGAGGACAAATTCCGAGTATAGGTTACCATACTTGGCCTTCACATGTTACTTAAATGGCTTGTACTTTTAAAAATATTGGGAATGATTGCATCATACTTTTGCAACAGACTATAAAAAAAAAAAATTAAAAAAAAGCAATACTCTATAGTGGTTAAATATAATCCTAGTGGATTGTAATCACATCTATGTATGTATGTTATGTGCTGTTCCCCGGGAAATATCTTGTACCTCACGCCTGTCATGGGTGAAAGGGTCACTGAGCTGATCTTTCCCGACAGCAAATGGTTTTGCGAAAGTGCTGACCACTGCCAGAATATGTTGCACTCCCCCATGTGAAGTAAGTGTAACTGTGCTCTGGCTCCTCCTATGGTATCCTAAACGTCTGCCTAAAATCCACCATAAAGAGGAAGTGCATTAATTGCTCTCTTTGAAATCAGCATTGGTGGACTTGTTGCTGCCAAGGTAAGAGACTCTTTGCATGTGTAGAATAGTTGAACGTTTCTTTGGAGTGCACACTATGCACTCTGACAGCTGAGAATAAAGTCTTGTTCTTTGCTGGCTCAGGACTGCGTAACTCTAAGATCAAGACGATCTACTGGATGCTCTCCCAGTTAATATAATTTATACTGGATATCATCATTACTCTCAAATCCAGAGTTAATTCGTAGCCTAAAATAAGGCAAACAAGAGCCTCTTAGAATTGAACCTGCTGTATATGCAGTTTATATAATAATTTCAATTATTTTATAATGTTATTTGATGTTTAAAGTATTGTCTTTACATTTCATCCATTTTATAAAATTGAGATCAACTGTATTTTTAATGATATTATACTGTATATAAATCTGACAACTAAACTTATTAATTATGTTTGGCAGGCATTGCAAACATTGATTATTTATATTGGCTAATAAAGGTCAATGCACTAAACTACAATGGCTAATATGAATGACCTGTGGAATCCAGCAGCTTTAAAAGATAATGCCTACATATCAAAACGAAGTATTAGAAAGATTCTCATCAGCAAGAGGCATTATCTGCCTAAGGAGAGTAACATTGCTGACACCATGAAAATGAGCCTTAATCTACATACTGAAGAGGATATCAGCACTTCTACTTGTTGCGATGAAAGAAAAAACAATAAGACGAGAATCCAAGAGATGATTACTAAGAATTCAAGAACTGAAGCTTCCTGCCACCTTCATGTGAAAAGTTCTGAACGATCCTCCGGAAAGGAAAGGAGAGTGGATGAAGCTGACGTGGAGGTTGAGTCTGCATCTGATCATAATTCCCAACTGAATCATGAGCGCTTGGTAGCGACCAGCATCACCAACGTGAATGTGAAACAGGAGATGGATATCACTACTCCATGTGAACTGGCAACAGTTCCAAGAAATCAGCATGAAGCTGCGGTGGATGAATGTGAGTTAGAGGGAAATGTAGCGGACAACCTGAAATCTTCACAGAAGCAGGTTTTAAAAAATCAGGTAGTGTTTGCGACCCTTAAGAAGCGAGGAATGGAGGGAAGCACGGAAAACCGTCCACACAAGTGCACTTACTGCAACTGGGCTTTCAAAAAGTCCAGCAACCTGTTGAGCCACATCGATACTCACCGCGGTCTTAAACCGCACGTTTGTGACATGTGCGGGAAGGCATACTCGCACCAGGGGACTCTTCAGCAGCACAAGCGGCTGCACACGGGCGAAAGACCTTACCAGTGCCCGTTTTGTGAGAAAAGCTACATTTGGTCCTCTGACTTCCGCAAACACATCCGAACGCACACCGGAGAGAAGCCATACATCTGTGAGGAATGCGGCAAGGACTTTGTGCGCTCCTCTGACCTGCGGAAACACGAGCGCAACATGCACACCAACAACAAGCCGTTCCTCTGCAAGCAATGCGGCAAAACCTTCAACAAACCCCTGTCTCTTCTCCGCCACGAGCGTACGCATTTGGGCGAGAGGCCATTTGTTTGTCCGGAGTGCGGGAAGGCGTTTGCCCTGGCCAGTCGCATGACAGAGCACAGGAAAATCCACAGCGGAGTGCGTCCCTACACCTGCTCTATTTGCTCCAAAGGTTTCACTAAGTCCTCCAATCTCGCCGAACATCTCACAGTTCACAGTGGAGTGCGGCCACACAAGTGCTCAGAATGTGGGGTTGCATTCGCCATGGCGTCCCGACTGGTGCGACACCAGCGTATTCACGCAGCTGTGCGGTCTTACTGCTGCCAGCGGTGCGATATGCCGTTTGGCCACCTTGCAGCACTCAAGAGGCATGAGAAGCAGCATGGGGAAGGCATGATCTTTGTATGTGGGCAGTGCAGTAAATCTTTCCCTCAGGATTCCCTGCTCACAGAACACATGCAGAGCCACGCTAATGCTAAAACTTGCGTTCCTACCCATTTCACACTGAAGTAACTGGAAGATTGTAAGTTAGCCTGGGTTATTTTCTATCTATCTATCTATCTATCTATCTATCTATCTATCTATCTATCTATCTATCTATCTATCTATCTATCTATCTATCTATCTATCTATCTATCTATCTATCTATCTATCTGTCTATCTGTCTGTCTGTCTGTCTATCTATCTATCTATCTATCTATCTATCTATCTATCTATCCATCTATCTATCACAATTCAGCCATAACAACAGTTATATATTTAGCTAGAATTTAAAAACAATTTAAGACGTATCTATTTTTACAAGTGTTAAATGCAGGGAATGGTGGGGACCACCGTCGAAAGGCTTGGATTTCAAATAAATCACTGTGTAAATTCCTAGCAAAAAAAACCCCCACTGTAAACACACTGGTGAATCATTTGTAACATGTTAATGGCACTTGATGGCCTCTTGTCGACCAAGGCAGACTCTGTGTGTGTGTGAGAAACAGAAAGTAAGGTGGAATATGTTGAATTCTCAGTGGTGAAACAAGCATAGTGCTATTTTAAGTTTCAAGATATGTTGTTAAAAGCTATAAGATATTACTATGTGATATAGTACTATTTTTTGGTATGAAATGTATGCAGCAGGGAAACATGTATTTTGATGTTGGTACATGTTATATGATGAATCAAATGAATTATAAAACTGTTACCTCTTCTTTTATGCTGCTAAAATCACTGACTTAAATGAGATTATGTGTTGTATAATATTGAATATGAATGTCATTACCATTACAAATAAAAATGCTTTTTTTTTCATTACAAAATGTCACACCAGACAGACTAAATAAAATCGAGTATTATTTAGGATTCATGTCATTTTTATGTGTGAAATGTGGTTTTGGAGACACAAGATGGTATTGGAAAAGTGATTTATTCCTGTTGTTGGCTCTGTATGTCTCTCTTGAGGACTCGAGACCTAATTCCCCGAGTGCCACTTCTGGTAACATTTGTCGCTTTGCTGCCAGACCTGCGCACTCATGGTAAAAGAAGATGGTATTCATCTTGTCAAATTCCACTGTCCTGCTTTGCAACAAGAGATGTTGGCTCATATTTCCATACTTTTAGTTGTAATTTATATGACTAAGTATATTTTAGTCATTAATAAAAATGCATTGACGTATACAAATACAATTGATTTTTATTAGAAAGTTTTACAACAATTTTGAATACAGTTTTGGAAGAGATATTGAGTAAACAACTTAAAACATCAATATATCTCCATCTGGGATAAATCAAGGCTGTGGCCCAATGGGACCACCTGTTCACTTTCCAATTTACAACATTTCCCACATCTTCACTAGTGTCCGGCTCTCTATCCCAAACATATGAATTGTGAAAAGCCACTTAAATGATTCAAATAATTTTGCATGTACGGAGGTGGGAAATTGGGGGCGGTGTTATGTGTTACACAATTTACTGACATTGCCAGCTGTGGTGACAGTTTAAGTTCATGTTTCCATGGGTCACAGCACCTTTGCTCAGCACCCATTCCATCATGTTCCCGGCCCCACGGGGAATAACACAAATCCCAAGAGTCAGCATAGGGAGCTGTGCTTCAGCTGTTCAACGGCTTCATTCAAAGACGAAAGGACACCAGACCCTTTACAGATTATTTCAAGAACCCTATGTCCTCAATGTATTTCTGTAACCACAGATGTTACTGTATATGAAGACACAGACGCTCCTCTGACCCTCTCCAGAGGAACTGCATGGGTTTGGCTGAGAGATCCCTTAGTCATGTAATCACTGGACTCAGTGGGCTGGAACCCAAAAGTGCATCCTTGAGTTCCACAGCTGATGATTATTCTTCAGTGTAGACCTTCATTATGGACCCTATGAACAAAACAATAGAATCTGAATATTTTCATGACAGCTATGGTGTATATATGTACATTTATCAGGATTTTTACCTGTGACATGTACCCTTGATTCTGATTCACGGGTCCAGAAATGTTTTGTCCTGTAACGAAGAGACAAACTTCCTATTAGACTTGTTAAAGCTCTTGTTTGCTCTTTGAAAACTTTGAAAACTTATTTTGTACAAAATACTGCAGATATGTTGGTCAAACATGAATAATACACATATATTCCAGATAATAGCACCTATTGGCCATCAAATTTACACATCTTTTGGTAAACTTTAATTTTTAAAATGTATTTTTTAAATCTTTATAGTGCTGTCAAATCTGATGTCAACGAATCGCATCTAACATAAAAGTTTTTGTTTATACAATATATCTGAGTATATATATATATATGTGTGTGTGTGTGCACACCCATTTACTGTATGCATAAAAAATAAAAATATGCGTGTATGTGTATATTTACACACACACACACACACACACACACACACACACTATAATATATATATATATATACACAACTTTTATGTTAGATGTGACTGATTTGACAGAACTAAATCTTTACTTTTCCAGACAGAAAAATTCACTTATTTTCTAACTGTATTGACTACGTTATATATTAAGTTAATAAAATGGAAAAATATATGCTTTATACATTTTAATGAATAACAATATTTTAATTATATATATATAAAAAAATGTGTTTACTAATTTATTTTCAACCTGTTTATTCTGCCAAAAGCTGTGCTGAGAAAGACTAATTATGTAACTGATATTTAACTAATTATTTACAAAACACAACTACATTCATAAATGATTAATACATTTTTAAACGATTTACAAATGAGTTGTAAGTTATCTTAAAAAAATGTAAATCATGATATAATCATATCATTAGTAGATGTGTAACATGTCATTAGTTGATATATTATTAATCACGTTTAAATCACTGAAATAACTGTCAAAATAGTTTTTTTTTATCTCAATAAACAATGGTTAATCTTGAACTAATGATGAACAGACCATTTATAAAATGATCAGTAAATAGTTTATTGATGTATCGTGAAGTTGTAATCTGGTCTGTGTTCAAAAGCACTAACATGCAGGTATGCAAAAGCAGAATTTTTAAGAAGAGTAATGTATTTGTTTTCAAGTGGATAAACATTTATAAATAACTCGCAGTCAGGGGCCTCCAGTGGGTTACGTTAAATCCTTTCACTCCTCAGCACTGACTTGTGTTCTGTGTGGATCTAGCGATAATGTGAACCTCAGAACCAGTTTTACCTTCCACTGAAGCTCACATGCAGATGCACAGGGTTTAAAGACTCCATGTGTGTCAGAGAAGACAGCTGTCTATACCTTCACCAGTCAGCACTTACATTGCAGTTCAAACTACAAAGTAATGGTTCGAGTGAGATGCAGAGCGACTCTTTGGAGGATGGACATGCGGATCAGGGGAATGTTTGCAGCGACTAACAGCTTTAATTCTGTTAATTCTGTTTTGCTGTCAGAGCACTGGTAATGTAGCTTGTCTATTCTTTATACTGCCTTTTGTCATATTTTAAATGAATTACTGTGACTGTACATTTATCTGCCTGTTATATTCTGTATATTGTCAAAATGATTATCTTTAGGGTTATAGGGTGAAGTAGGGAGTTTAAAATGATCCACACAATAGTATATTGTAACTAAGATAATTGTCACTATAAATTAAGCTATATTACGTTTTTATTTTTGTGAAGTGGCTGAAAAGTGGTTACGTTTAGTATAGAGGTTAGTTAGGGGCTCAAAGATAATGATCTATTCTATATAACAGTCAACTATACTTATCATTTAAATATCAAATAAGGGATTTGTATAGATGTGTAACTGAAAGGTATACCAGAAGCTTTGCATATGGCAAATAAGTTATACATGTATAAATTGCAGTTTGTTCATAATTTATAAAGAAGATCTACAAATAGAGTAGTTTACACTTTAGATCAGGGGATGCATAAAGTGTAGTAAATGACTTGAATACTTATACACATCATTTGTAACAGGTAAGAGAGATCTACAAATTATATGCAACAAATTTACAAATCATAAATAGTTTACACTAGATTAGTGGATGCAGAAAGCTTTGCAAATTATGTATTAATGCGTTTACACATAAATTTTAACAGGTGTTGAACCGTTAGTAGTTTGTTCTGCAATGTATGCGTGCGTGTTTGTGCTTTTGAAGACCAGATTACAACTTCACCATACATCTATAAACAGTATACTGATTATTTATTAATGGTTTCTTCATCATCAGTTCATGATTAACCATTGTATTGAGATAATGATACAAAACAATTCTGACAATTATTTCAGTGATTTATAAGTGATTAATAATATATCAACTAATAACTTATTAACCATCTACTAATGATCTGTTTGATTATTTCATGATTTACAATTTTCTTAAGTTAACTTACAAGAGATTAGTAAATTGTTAGCATACCACTTAATAATTTATGAATGTATAATCATGTTTTGTACATGATTAGTTAATCATTAACTAAAAAAGTATAAATTAATTATACCTGAATTAAAACAATCATAAAATGTTAGCATATCACATATTATTCATGTATGAATGTATAGTCATGTTTTGTAAATGATTAGTAATCATTAACAAAAAACGTATAAATTAATTATAACTGAATTAAAACATTCATAAAATGTTAACATCACATATTAATCATTTATGGATATATAGTTATGTTTTGTAAATGATCAGTTCATCATTAACTAATAACTTATAAATGACTGTCAAACAGAACAATTGCAGTGATTTAGGACATTTTGATTCTGCTCGTTCAATGTACAACAGTCTCAAAGCTCAGTTGCTGAGTCAGTGATGTCAAAACCAGGCAGATCTACAGATGTTATTCACTCACCAGCACTCCTAGAAGAGGGATTGAACCCACTGAATTGAGCCTGTGAAGCCTTGGCAATGGGTGGAGGAGGAGAAGGGAAAGGAAAGTTGGCTGATGACTCCTTACAGGAAAGACCAAAATTTAGTTACTTGACTGCAAACAAGGAAATGAAAACAAAGCTTAACACTGTCACTGTGCAAATGCTTTTAAGGGCCATTGGAAAGGAGCTTTTTATCAGGTTTAAGTCACTATGATAAATGTAACTAGAAAGTAAAGTTCGTTGGGACAAACTTTTATGTTGGCTTGACAAAGCCTTGTCTGAAAGTTTGAAAGTTTTATATTCTTCTTAGCATGTTGTTAGAATGTCGTAGCATGGGTCTAGCATTATTTTACATTTTGATAATGATAACATGTTTGTAAGCATATTTTAAGACATTGCTAAGATGAATTAGCATGCTGTAAGCATGTTTTAGCATGTTGTTAACATGTTGCTAGACTGATTAACATGTTGTTAGTGTTTAACACATTGTTAGCATAAATTAATGTTTCTAACATATTTTAGCTCAATGCTAACATGAATTACATGTAGGCTAACATGTTTAACATATTGCTAACATGAACTAGCATATTTTAACATTTTGCTAGCATGTTTTACCATTTTGTTAACATGATTAGCATTTTGCTAGCATGATTAGCATTTTGCTAACGTGTTGTTAACATGATCTAACATGTTGCCATGTTTTAACATGTTACTAGCACAAATTAACACATTCCTAGCATGTTTAACATGTTGTTAACATGATTATCATTTTTTTACATGATTTAGATGGTTGTTATCATGTTTGCTAACATGTTTTAACAATTTGGAAACATGATTTAACACACTGCTAGCATGTTGCTCACATGATTTAACATTTTGCTAACATGTTTTAACAAGTTGCTAGCATGTTTTTGACACATTGCTAGCATGAATAGCATGTTAGTTATATGTTGCTAACATGATCTAACATTTTGCTAACATGAATTAACGTTGCTATCACAGACATCCCAAGTCTCCCGGAAGTTCCGGATACTGATTTCATACAAGATAAAATGAACTTTAACAAATTGTTGAATTGCTTGAATTATTCCAATGATTGAAATACTAACTAAGGAATATGGCAGTTTAAGGTTGCCATGACGCAGAGGGTTTCACATACCCCTTTTCCACCAAAACATTTTGAGAGCCGGTTAGGAGCCGGTGCCTACTCGCGAACTAGTTCTTTGTGTTTCGACAGCCAAAGAACCGGTTCTCGGCCAGGAAAATTGGTTCCAAAGCGGCACCAACTCTTGCTGGACTAGAACCGTTCGTTTACCACGTCATGCTTACATCGTTGGCTGGGGGGCGGGGCTATTGTGACCAACAACACGACGGGAATGGGAAAGCTAAGACGTATGGCGACGTACACAGTGACGTAACTCTAGTCAGTGGAAAAACAAACAGGTTCTGAGAAGGTTCGCAAGTTGAACCAACTTTGAACCAGCACCAGTTCTGAACCAGTTCTTTTTTGGTGGAAACGAGGTAACAGTTACCCCTCTTTTCCACCACATGCTCAACAGTGAATAATTTTATACAATAAGGATGAACATGTCATAAAAAACAGTTCTCACTTTGTTCTGATTTAGATCTCTTTTATCATAAACTATCCAAGACTGTTATTTTACAATCACTTTATGGGAAACGTAAAGGTGTCTACCCTTGTGGTAGGATTGGGGTCTGGGATTTGTTCTTTAGGCTTGGACTTGAACCAGCCACTGAACCATCCAGGCTTGGAGCTCTGTTCAAAAATGAAACACATACAATAATAATAATAATAATAAATACATACAAGCTCAAAAAGTAAAGAGGGAATCGTGTAAACATTTGATGTAATATATACCGTAGCTGATAGTGTGTTGGCCTCTCTATTGTTGTCCTCACTTGGATTTGTCCCAGACTGATTAACACTCTCAACTACAGCGTTGTTTTCAGCAGCACCCTGCTTGAATTGTAAATAAAACATTGACAATTACAGACCAACATATGAAACACACATACACACATATTTACAATTAAACTGCATAGAGGTGATGTGTGTAATTTTTTGTGTGTTAAAATACTTCCTCCAATCTCGATTTCACACGCAGAGACAACTTCCCCAAGGTTGATCAGTCTTTCAAATAAAAAAAGGAACTGAAATGGATCTATTTGTATTTCATTTTCTCACCATTATTGCATCAGCAGAAAAGTCACCACCTAAGAAAAGAAAAAAAGAAAAAAAACATTAAGAAAATAAATATCATAAATCAGTATTTCAAATATGTTCACAACTGTTCAAAAGTTTGGGATTTATTTGATCAAGCATACAGTAAAAACAGTAATATTTTGAAGTATTATTACAAATTAAAATAACTGTTTATAAATTCAAATAATATTTTATATGATTATTTGAAACTCAAGAAACATTCCTTATTATTATCAATGTTGAAAACAGTTGTGCTGCCTAATATTTTTGTGGAAACCGTTATATATTTTTTCTGGATTCTACGATAATAGAAAGTTAATAATAACAGCATTTATATGACAGAAATATTTTGAAACATTATAAATGTCTTTACTGTCAATTTTGATCAATGTAATAAAGTAAAAAACTTTTGAATGGTAGTGTACATATACATACGTTTCAAGAGATCATTGAAGAATGGTATATAAGGGTACATTTACACGACAACAATGTTTTTCCTTTGTGTTTTTCGCATACAGGCGACAACGTTATCAAAACGATTCCTGTTCAAACGGATCCACCAAAATGACTAAAAACTATTTATTATGCATGTCAGGCCAGTAGTTGGCGATGTCACAATGTAAAGAAACAATACACACATGCATGACGTCACTGTTTTCACAAATTTACGTATTTGTAGTTTACATGGAGACGATAATGGTATAGTTTAAAAAAACTTTAAAACACGTTTTCAAAAGTTTGCATTTCCAGGCCCCCAAAACGCCGTTGTCGTGTAAATAAATGGGCAAAAGGCATACAAAGTTTTTCTGTTTTTAGTTGAAAACGGTGTCGTGTAAACAGCCCCAAAACCATATCATACTGATTCCATAGTAATCTTAACCTGTATTACTGTAGCTTTTTGGAGGCGAAGTGTAAGCAGCAGTGTGACTGTGAAAGGTATCATGTTTACTGCTGCTATCAAGATTAGTGTGGCTTTGGTCTATTGAAACTGGTGGAGGCCCAAACATTTCCATAGGGAAGACTGGGGGCAGTGTCACCGGTTGCTGGGTCGGGTACAGTGGCACAGGGGCAACAGTCCTAGGAGCCTGTTCTTCAGAAGAAAGGCACGCTGGTGAGTAAGACTCCTGAAACCGGCCATCAGTGTGTGGAATCATGTATTGAGATGGGTTTGAGGGTTCATTTTCAGTGCTTGCATGGTTAACTGCCTCTGTCTGGGAACCTTCTAAAAAATCTACAGAGAAGCCAAGAGACAAAACACATGAATTTTTTGCAGCATACTGACAAACTGAAATTACAGGAAACACTAAGTAGTTTTATTGTGACCTAGTGGCTCAAAGGGCAACATCATGGTCACATACTCAAAAATCTCTGGTATTTGTTTTTAACCTGAACACTTGTTGCTGTCCTCATGAGTCCAAGTAGTCTCCTCGACTGGTGACTGGTATGTCTCACTACAGTAGTCCCCCACCTATAAGCAAATAAATAGGTCACTGACGGTGGAACCAGTGGAAAGGTCATCATATGGATCATTAAGGAAAGTGCCAGTTCTACAAAATGTCTGAGGCCCTATTTATACCCAGTATTACATTAATATCAAATGATCAGAGGGTTAGCTCTAAATACGGCTGTGATCAGGGTCCAAAACATTGTCACTCAATCCAAGTTCAGAGGTAAACATAAACAGTTGACACCACATAACCTTTGCAGTATAAATACAAATGTGTCCTAATGTGCCCTGGACAACTGTGGAAGACCAACTCACAAAACATGTAAGGAATACACATACAGTATATATGTGAAATTCAGTTGATACGGTTATATTTTACATAAAATTATATTAATATATGTATATTACATTTTTAATGTTTTCTCAGTTTCATATACATACTATTGTATACATACTATGTATATATACTATTTTTGTGATATACATTTTTAGTACCGGTATATATAATGAGATTAAAATGCATTTATTTGGGAAAAGTACATTTGGGAGCTGTTTTGCATGTTATCAACATGCAGTAATACTTACTAATGTACTGTATATGGTCACAAAATCGTGGTCTCTTTGAAATCCAATAACAAGTGGTCACAGGAGACGCTTTAAAAATAGGTGTAAACTTCTATCTGTTTTTGCTGACAACTTGTGACCGTATTACCCGAGACAGATGTCAATACTAGGTCAATAACAGTCAGTAACGCAATAGGTTATGCAAAGGTAAAATGACAGTGTGGTCTGTACATTGAGTTCCATTTGGTCTTCCCATAGACAACCCTGAAAATCTTACAGTGGACTAACGACTATCATATATATAGTGTACAGACATTGGGTTTACCAGCATGGTCTGGTGTCTGCAGCGAATCTGCACCAGCCAGTCAGGATCCAGAAAAGGCTGACTGACACCTGTATCACTGAGCTGTGCCTCAGAGAACTTCAGTCTGTCCACCATCTGTGTTAGCAAACAGACAGATCACAAAACAGGCACACACATTTCGATGCATACACAAAATGAACAAAAAACTACAGGATTAGTTTTTAGTACTGTATGTACAGGTGTGTTACTTTAATAAGCTCTCCAAGCAGCACTAAATGGGGTTCCTCTATCCTGAGCAGAGCTTTTGCCACCACTTCACAGTAGTGGAAGGCTTGAGAAAACAGACCACATTCCAGCAACCGGCATGCATACAGGAATTTATACACCTACACAGAGCACAACACAATATGCAATATGTAAATTACATAATCACCCACTGAACCATTGTACATCAACATATAAATGTGAAACAGTAATGTAATCAGACTGTGTAAAAGAGTGACCTATGGTATGACAGTTATCCAGATAACTTTATTTTTAAGTCAAATTTATAAACCTTTAAAAAACCTTTATAAAGGAAAAAAATGGCCCTAAAAATCAACCTAAGGTGTAAAATTTTGTCCCTAAGGTGTACAATTTTGAAAAGTTGTGACTGCAGTCTAAGTGGAAGAGAGGGGTTAACACAGAGGGATGTTAAATGCCTCAAGGGGTACGCCACTCTAAAAAGTTTGGGAACCACTTCTGTAGATAATGTGTGAATTGTACCTGAAAAGCAGGAATGATAAATTCAGCATTTCCAAGCCTTTGACAGTACTCAAACAGTTCAGTACAGCGAATGGCAGAGTTGTGACAGAACTTGGAAAACTGTACACTGCAATCAAAAGATTAAAATGTAAAAGCCATTTCAATTCAGATCAGGAACGCAGTCATTCAGATATGTTAGCATTTACACTGAATCTTCACCTTTGCTTGCTGCCCAGAAGCACCAAGCGCTCTGAACTGTTTTTGTACCAGCCAAATGGACATTGGGCTATGAGGTAGCAGATTTGAGAGGCATACAGCATATCCCTGGAGGCTGAGAAGAAAACTTAAAGTCAAGATCTACTTTAAGAATAATTTTATATTATGCCAAAATATGAGAGAACATACAAGAATGGTTATTTCAAGAAACTGGACTGGACATTACCTAGGGTATCACCCATGGTGATGATGGACCTGTGATGTACGATCGGGTCTGCTGTCTCATTGGACAGCATAACAGCCAAGTGTGGTTTCCACTCTCCCCACTTCTCACAACTCCAGGACTGCAAAGAGGAGAGGAGAACATCAAGATAACATTTAGAAGAGAAGGTCAAGAGGATGATTTAGATGAAAAGAAAAGGTTTAACATGAGGTGTGACTGGAGGTTTCTGTTTTGCACTTCTGCTTAAAGGAAAAATTCATTCAAAATTTAAAAACAATTATTCTATCACCATCATGTCATTCCAAATCCATATGCTATTATTTTTTCACTGAAACATATCCTAAGAGAAATTGTATATATACTTATATATAAATATATAAATTGCATTAACGTGTTAATTTCTTTAAAAAAAAAACCTTACTGACCCTAAAACTTTGAATGGTAGTGTATTTCAAATCCATTCCATTGCTTTGCAAAAATCTAGCCAGTGATATTATTAAACTGAAACTAAAATCATTAAAAAAATGTTACTTGAAATAAAATAAATATTAACAAAAAATTAAATATATTATAAAAGTTTACTCACTTTATTTTAGCTAGTTGCTACAGTAGGAACATTTCTTATTTTCATTTAGTTTAACTTGATAACTAAAATTGAAATAAAAAAATAATAATAATTAAAAGAAAAAGACATTTATTAACTGTGAACTAAGTCAGGACAGAATGTAGATTACCATGGAAACCGCTGGAATTCTCCCAGAGAGCAGCTGGAAGACCGTTTGCAGTGGGTCACTCGGAGCCAGACTGCCTGTAAATCTGTCAAACATATAAATATTCAGTCAGCTATATAGAGATGCACCGATTGCAATTTTCTTGGCTTATTCTGATTTCAGATTTTTTTGTAAGTGTGACCTGCCAATACCGATTTTTGACGTTTCTGATTTTCTTTCTAAGAAATATAAATTAACAGCATATCCAAACAAAAATCTGCTCTTAAAGTAAATAAACAAATTGCAAACAACAGCACAAATAAAATGCATGGCTTTATGTTTTTCAGGTGGATCTAGAAGTAAATTCAGGTAAGAAATACTACATCAATTAATGTAATCAAATGTAAAATAACACTGGATAGTCTTCATTGTAAAAATTAAACACAGATTATTGCTTACAATTAAAGTTACTAAAGTTATTCAGTCAAGAGCAGAGAGTGATTTTCTGTTCTTTGATTAACACGAGAGACAGCAGCAGGAATATTAGACTGCTATAATTAAAAGGGACATATTTTAACGATCTAAGCGCAAGTACACTTAGGGCCTATCTGAATCCACTTTTGCATTTGCCTGGCGCATGGTCTAAAACAGTGGTTCTCAACTCCAGCTCTGCATATTGTGTATGTCTCCCTTATTTAACACACCTGATTCAGATCCTCAGCTCGTTAGGATAGACTCTATGAACTGAACTGAGTGTGTCAGATAAGAGAGACATACAAAATGTGCAGAGCAGCGGGTCCCAAGGACTGGAGTTGAGAACCACTGGTCTAAAAGGGTTGTTCCTATTCTCTTAATAAGTAATGGGTGTGTTTTGGGTGTAATGTGGAATAAACCAATCAGAGTATCATCTCCCATTCCCTTTAAAAGCCAGTTGCGCTCGCGCCATGGCGAAATTTCCAAGCGGAAAGACTGAACGCTTCTCCAGAGGGCAAACGGATCTGCTTGTGTGCGAGGTTAAAGCGCGCAAGCTGAACATCTACGGTACAAGCCGGATTCCACCATATCTTCATGTACACAATAATAATCTTTTACATTGTAATTCTTTTATTTTTTAATATTTGGCATGTTTGTGTGCTGTGCGCGTCCCTGTGTGTGTAATAAGCAGAGTGTACGCGCGTTGTGCACCCGCCTATAGGCGCATATTACTAATGCGCCCTTTAAATAACAAAAATACTTTAGACCAGGTTTTTCTTAGTCATTGGCGCAGTCTATTTCAGTTGCCTCAAAATAGCAGCCCGCCAACAATGCGCCTGAACATTCATTTTCAGACCATGGGCAAACAGATGGGCGCAAATGCATTTGCTATTTAAATAACGTGGTGCAGGACGTGAAAATAATAACTGCGTCGGGCTGAAATTACTAGCAACAAACACTTGAGTCGCGCCTGGCTCTACATTGCGCCAGATGTATGATAGGGCCCAAAGAGTTTATGCACAGATCCAATATACTGTTACACAACATGCGTTAGCTTTCACAAATATTTACGTTCCAAAACTGACTGTGTTTAACTGAATACTCACAAAGATGGAGATTTTGACATAATTTTGTGTGTATCTGACCGTTTAAGCGCATGGTAAGCCACTCATTTTGGTACTTGCGACTCACAAGCTGTTTGAGAGGCGGGTTTATGTGCACACCACTTATATAGTTCAGTGGTGTACGCACTTTTGGTGTGAGCGTGAAACCTGCGGGAATTAGTCTAAAGTATGCGCAATACAAGAACTATTCAACCGGAGCGATTGAGACAAGTGAGTGAGAGGAGGCGGGTGTGTGTCACTTCGCCGTTGGAGAGAAGAGAGCGAGAATGCACAGCTGGTATTGGTGTATCGATACTACAGAAAAGGTGTATTGGAATGGTTTCAGATATTTCAGTATCGATACGTATCAAAATTTCAATATTTTCGACAACACTAGTGTCTAATTAACTTTGGTGCTCTGAACGTATTCATGGTGGTTCCCCCACGGTTTACTTTGGCCTGTATTACAAATTGGAACTTTGTTGTCTTCTTCACTCACAGTGAAGAACTTCCAAGCTAACGACATGTTTACATGTGGCTGTGACGTTATTGCCAGCAATGCTGGCAACAAAACGGACCAGTTCGGAATCAAAAGACGTGAAACTGACCGACCAGTCACCGGTCCAAGCCGAGCTTGCGTAAACGTGGCTGATTCCAGTCCCTGGCCGGTCGATTGATGCATCTCTACTGCTATCCTGTGACATCTATGTACAAAGCATGCATACAACATGCACACACAAGCAAACGTATTTCGGGAAGTTCATAACATACATATCAACAAATGAAAATGCTACCTTATTAACAAAAAACAGCCCAAAAATGAATGTGAAATTAATCTCCATTAATTGAAAGCAGATGAAACATTACAGGGATGTGCAAGCAATCATTCAGGCAATTCCCACTCAGAACTGAAACCATACCCTTTCGCTGGTATCCTCATGCGCATGTGTAACTTTAACGCATATACTGTACTGTTTTCTGGGATTACCATTTCCTTTCAATTGATAACCCGCAAAAGCCCTAAGCTCAATCAAGTTAGAGGAAGGTGTCTTGAGAGAAGAAGAGAGGATAGCGATGTCACTGGGTCAAAGATGTTGAATGGCCTGTAAAGGTGAGCCAGTTGCAATAAACTCTATGATATTTTGCATACCTCTTTCTGGCATACCCAGTAACAGCTAGGAAAGACAGCTAGGAAGAACGGTGACAGATGGGAAAGACCACAGACGTTAGGAAAGACCAGAGCAGGGGTGCTTGGCAGGCTGAAGTACATTCTCCATGAGAAGGAACATTGATCGCTATGGAAAGTTATAAGATACCCCTGGGGTCGGGCGAGAGCGGGGGAGGATGATCAACCCACAAGAAAGACCACGGTTATGACCAACTAGGATAGACAATCGGCGATGGAAGAGCCAAGCGATATATTCCGGGTCTGTGATGTGGAAAGGTATGCAAAAACGAGAGGGATCTGAAGATACACCAGACAAAGATGAAGTGCTCGCAACTAGAGTTGTTCCGATTCCGATACTAGTATCGGAAATGCCGCCGATACCAATAAAAATTCTGGCATCGGTATCGGCGAGTACTTCTACCCATGTACCGATCCGATACCCTTTTCTTAAACAATAACTAGTTATGCACGCTAGCTTTGCTTAACGCTACAAATCGGAGATCAATTCTTCTTCGCTGCTCTAAACAGCGGTTGCTTGTGGCAACACAGGAAGTTGGCAAGGGCAGAGAAGGATGAGCCGCGCCAGAATCAACAATCTCTGGAAGCTTCATTCAAACGAAGAGAAAGGTTTCAAAAGACAGCCAACGAGCGATTAATATAACCGACAAAATTATCGAGTTTATTGTTCTGGATGACCAGCCGCTGTCAAAACTGAAATGCTGTGTATTTAACTAAATTGTTTCTGGACTTTAAGTTATAAAGAGGTTATTTTCTTATATTATTCATATATCATTTTTTAGATTCCTAGATTTATTTGTTGCACTTTTTTATACAGTTATATTGTAAATATAAAATACCTTTTTCAGTTTAAAGTATTAGATGTGTGGCTGCATTTTAAAGGAGCCGTATGTAAGATTGTGGCCAAAACTGGTACTGCAATCACTTTCTAATGACTGTAGAGCGGTGTATCCCCTCCCCCTCCTCCCTGACTCGAGGTTGCCATAGACTGCAGGATCCAGCAGGAACGTAGGCTGCTACAAGAAGTGGTAACTAGAGCAGAGCTGGCAACCCGGATGCAGCAACACTACTGACTTTGTGATTGGTAGATAGGTGGAGGGTGGAGCATCAGACCAAAACACAACATGACAACATCAACATCAGTTGAGGGCTGCAACTTCACTTTTTAAATGACAATATCCTGGCCGGACTACTGTTGTCAGTGATATAAGTATTTGTAGTGAACATGATTTCTTAATGTCTAGTGACATATCAGGGCCATTTTATGATTAATTGAACTAAATTTCTTACATACAGCTCCTTTAAGTTCTTTTTCACTTAAGAAAAATAAATAATATATTGCTGTGAAATGTATGTCAGATAATAAAAATACTCATAAATAGTTCACTGTATGTATTTGTTCATGTTTTATTAAGGGATAAGTCTGAAGCACACCATAAAATAATTCTATCAATTCATACAGGGCTAGTATGAATTGCAGCTGTATAGATACACACTCAGGGATTGGATCAGTACCAAGCGTGCCGCACAAGCCCTCAAAAGTGAAGCCAAAACGTCTCGATCGCCCCCTGGTGGCCGGTCCTAGTATGGGTCATAAACCCCGCATCCCCGTGTTATTCAACGGGACGTGAGACCAACTAAACAATTAAATTACACTTCACATATCTTTTTTCCAAAGATAGTTTCTGTCATTTACTATAGTTTCGATCACGTTGATGTAATTTCAAGTGTTTGTTTTTAAAATAAGTTTGTTTTTAGTTAGTTATTTGATGCTATAAAAACGGTGCTGTGACATCATGATTGACAGGTTCTCTGTGCGAAGTAGTCACTGAAACACCAACAGACTTTTTTTCATAATGTTGACTATGTGGTTTAGTTCTATTTACCTTATTTTAACGAGGTACTGCAATCAGCAGACATCATTGGAGAGGAACGGAGCAGACAGAGGCCACTTAAGAAAAGTGCAGGGGCGTGTGCTTGCGATTGATTCAGCGTGAGTGTGGGCAGGGCCTTGATTTCGCAGCTTTACTTCCTGCTCACGACTGCGCATGTCTGGTCCCGAAAACGCAAGTACGCAGACTCAAGTCCCAAGATGTCAAGCCATATCAGGACACTGGCGGCTTCAGTTCGCTCTGATGGAAAAGGGCGAAGGGGCGTCGCCCATCTTTTTTTACAGTCTATGATCAGTACTCGGTATCAGCCGATACCCTGAGTCCAGGTATCTGAATCGGTATCGGGAAGGGAAAAAGGGTATCAGAACATCTCTACTCACAACCTACCTACAGCCTTAAGGAGATTGCGAACATAAAAGGCGATCATCGGAGGCAAAAACAGGCTTTCCGTGAAGCAACAGAAGAGAAGCCAGCATTCACTGAAATTTGAGACAATTTAAGGAAACGCATTAAGTGAGAGCTTCATCAGGAATCCATTCAAGTACTTGTCAATTCTTCTGGGTGGCAAAATATCAGGAGAGTTAGAAGCAACAAAGGAAGAGGCGTAAGAACATCTCCGTCAAGTTTATAGTAACAATAGAAGGGAGGACAGCTTGAAAGAGATGAAGAAACTCATTAAACCGGTGGAACCAGTTATCCCTTTTGGACTAGAGAAACCAAGTTAGCACGATATCAACAACTTTCTTAAGATAGCCAGAGGAAGATCAGCTCCAGGACCAGATGGTATACCGTACAAAGTGTACAAGCATTATGAAAGGCTCAGGAGATGACTCTGGAGGTTGATGAAAGAGGCATGGAGGAAGAACTTCATGCTGACGATTGGCTGGTTTCTAAGTGGTGTTTCATCCCTAAGGAGGAGAATTTCATAGATATCAATCAATTTCATACCATATCACTCCACAATGTGGAGGGTAAAATGTTTGTTTTTTGACCACTTTCATCTTGGACAATGGGTATATGTACACGTCAGTTCAAAAATAGTTATTTTCGGGGGTTAGGCGACCTAACAGTTCTGTGGCTTGATCTGACCAACGCCTATAAAACGATACTCCACAAGTTAGTGGAACTAACACTGAATCATACCATGTCCCAGAGCGCTTCCAAAAGCTCTTGCAGTGCTACTTCAGTAAGGTTAACATGCGTTTTTACCACTGACTGGCAGAGGCTAGAGGTGGGCATTGTCAGTGGGTGTAAAATCTCAGTCATTCTGTTCTCAGCAGCAATGAACCTCCTTGTCAAGTCAGCCGAGAAGTTACATCAGGGTGCAGTACAGGCAGATGGAATCCTACAGATGGAAAGGCTTTTATGGATGACTTGACCATCACAAGATCAGTACCCGAAGGGAGATGGACACTGGAGGACTTGGTTGAGCTCGCAGATTGGGCAAGAATGCAAATTCCAGAAGTTTGGTGTTGAGGAGGGGGCAAGTTTTGGTGAAAAGTGAGGTCCGCAAGGAAGAAGAGGAAAGTCGACATGTTAAGCCTGCAACCATGATAAGAAGGGCAGCTGGATAAGGTGGGAAAGTGTGTGGGGGAGGGTTCTGACCTTGCAGGACATCTGGAGCATGGTAGAGCATTAGATTAAGTTTCTGTTGTGTTCTGTTTACAATGCCCTACCTATTCCATCGAACTTCCATACATGGGGGTTAGCAGAGATACACAACTGCACACTCTGAGGAAGGCCGGCTAATCTTGAACATGTCCTCTCCTCGTGCAGGTCAATTTTGGTAGCTGGGAAATTTCGGATGCGACATGACCAAATTTGACCTAAGCTGGCTGCCGGGGTGAAGCAAGCAAGAAAGAAGCTAAAACAACTTCTTTATGGGGCCTTGTTTCATTCAGATTTCCTTAGGTCTGGGGAGAGCGTGGCAACAGAGATGAGGAGTAAAGGAGTTCTGGCCACGCAAAACAACTGGGAGATGCGGACAGACCTTAAGAAGCAACTCAAATTCCCAGAAGAAATGATCCATACTAGTCTCAGACCAGACATTTTGCTCTGGTCGAAGAGTACAGAGAAGGTGGTACTTATTGAGCTGACAGTACCCTGGGAAGAAAGGATGGAAGAGGCACACAAGTGTAATCTTAAGAAATATCAGGCTTTGATTCTCCAAAGGAAAAGATGGAAGGCTTGGAACCTGCAAGTGGAGGTTGGCTGCAGGGGTTTCACAGGGCAGTTGCTTTAGAGGTCCCTTGGACTCTTGGGATTGCCATTAGCATCCCGGTTGATATGGATAAAACGGATTGAGAGGTGGCAGACCCAACATGGGGAAGGGCTAAGAACATCTTGAGTTTGAAGGTGGAGAGCGGGGTCGGAACTAGGACGATGGTTCTACCGTCGAACCCCCACCACCAACCCCCCCCAGATGTCATGTGCTTAAATCGATGAAACATCGAGGAAGGGGGGGGGGGGGGGGGTTGCCCATTTGATAACCCGCAGAATCCCTAAACTCAACCAAGATGGAGGAAGGTGTCTTGAGAGAGGAAGAGGGACCAGCACTGTCTCACAGTCGGTGCAGGGTGAGTACCTGTAAAGGTGAGCCAGTTGCGATAAACATATTAGACCATCGGTTCCCAACAGGGGGGTCGCGGCCCACAAGGGGGCCTCAGCGAGCTCTGTGGGGGGTCGCGTCATATTTTGAAAGGTTTGAGCAATGAGCATTAAATAAAAGTCCTTAACTTTTTTCTGTTCAAAATGTACAAAATGTATATAATGAGAGAGTTCATCATGAATCCATTTTCCAATCCGTTTTTTTGTCTTATCCTGAACCACTATGGTACACCTATAATAAGTGTTTACATTGGGACTATTTTACACTGGTTCGGATCGCTGCCGCTGCGGAGTAGCCCAGTACCTGCGTGACTCGTCATAGACGTACACAGAGAGATGTAGTTTATTATCGCTCGCTATAGCGCCAAAAGTGTAAAAAATAAATCCTCACATTAATAAAGCCTCACAAATAACATGCAAGTATTGAGGCCCCAGACAGCAGTCATTTAGTAATAGCCTATATTCTTTCTTTTTTTTTACCTACACACCACATTTTTGTTTTTGCATTTCAAATAGGGCCAATGTATAGGCTTCTCCTAGGCTTACGTTTTTAAATTACAAAGGGCCTCCTGATGTTTTTGTTATTGCATTTTCAATATTATAGGCTATTATTTGTGCATAAACATACCATTTGTTTGAAAAAAACCCAACATATTTTGTCATCCTTGCTGCAAGCTTAAAAGAGCGATAATATCATTAAATGTGAAGGGGGGCCCTAAAATATTTTCTTGGGAAAAAGGGGGTCTCAGACAAAAAAAGGTTGGGAACCACTGTATTAGACCATGACAAATGTATTTAGCATATTTTACTATGGAATAAATGGATAGCTATCAGTTAATGTTAATTCTTCATGAGGCATATATCAAGATAAGCCAATGTATTTGATCAGACCTCATACCAGGATGTTTATAGACTGTAAAATGTGTAATTTCAATTGAAATGTATTTTATAGAGACATTGCACTGTGATTGAGGGATCATGATTATCCGGGCATTTGTTCTATTTGAAAACATCACTGACTGTGCCAGTTATTGATGTGAAGTGGTTACTGCTAAAATGCAAGGGTAGATGGGTGAGTCATATTTTACAAACCTGCTCAGCACCGTGTTGTAGGATCTGATGTCCATTTTGCTGGCCAGAAATAGGGCATGTCCCCAAAGTCCACTCTGCATGGCTGACTCCAGCGCCTCCTGTAGTGAGGGGAGAAAAGAACAGACATTTGAGATCTGAAAAGATATTTACAAAAGTCAAGGCACAAAAAAGGAGTTTAGGGTCAGTAAGATTTTTTTTTTTTAAAGAAAGGAATACTTTTATTGAGCATGGATATATTTAATTGATCAAAAGTCACAATTAAAACATTTATAATGTTACGAAACATTTCTATTTAAAATGAATGCTGTACTTTTTTTTTTTTACTTTTTTCACCAATGAATCCTGAAAAAATGCATCATGGTAAAATAGTAAGCATTGCTGTTTTCAACCTTGATAATAAATAAAAATGTTTATTGAATATCAAATTAGCATTTTAGAATGATTTCTGAAGGATCATGTGACTGAAGACTGGAGCAACGTCTACTAAAAAATCAAATGAATGCAGCCTTGGTGAGCATAAGAAAATTCTTTCAAAAACATCTTCAAAAAAATCTTACTGGCTGCAAAATTTTTAGTGTGCACATTTACAATGTACAGACTTTTTCTTACAGGAAAATGGATTAAAAATATATATTGACTATTCATCTTCACAGTGGCATGGAAATATTTTTGTCCAATAAAATTTATAAGGTAGAAATTGGCTTTTAAAAAATATGAAGAAGTCCTTCTTTATGTCCCAACCTAATGTCCATTTTAATAGAAAATGTCAACAAAGAAAAAAAAAATGCATTGGTCAAACATTTTCACAGGGTCATTAACATAAAAATAGATTCATAAATGAGAAAATTATTGTTCACTAAAATTAACCTTCTTCCTGCCAGACAGCAATAGTTTTGTGTAATTCTGAAGGTTTTGCTCTGTCGCCGCTTTGTCAGTTGGTGGGTATCCAGTGAGAAGGTCGGCAATATTGAGGGTCTCTTTTTCTGGTGTGGGGGTTTCGTTAAGGTCAATGAGGCTTTCTCCATCTGCAAGCTCACCACACGTACTCATGGAGTCCCTCATCAGCAGTTCTGCAACATCTGAACCCATAATTCTCTGCATAACACCAACACATACTCAAATTAACAGTGCAAAACAAAGAAAGCCTCACAAAACCTCACAAACAAAGCTGAAATGAATGGTCTTCAGAATTATACAGTGGCTTATAGTAATAGTAACATTAATGTACTGTAATAAGTAATTGGACTTACTCCATTCTGTCTGCATAGCAGTATTAGGAGATGCCACAAGAGGGCAGCAGAAGTGGCATCTTCTAATTTTTCATCCTTCAGACATTCCTCTGACATTTGCAGGGCAAAGTTAATAGCATCAACCTTATGCAAATCCTCCCTTCACAAGAGAAGAAGAAAAGCAGCAATCTATTTAAGTAGACAGATTTTCAAAGACTTACCCTTCATTCAGTGTACAAAATATATCCTTCTAACTATCCTCCACAGGGCTCGACATTAAGCCCTGTTATGTGCTTTCGAACAAGTAAAAAGTTACTTATACGGAAAAAGAATTATGAGATATAAACTCACAATTCTGACTGGGCCATCTGACCATTCAGAGTAGAGTAGGCAAAAGAAGAGGCAAAATTAGGAAAATGAGGGGTTTAGAGAGGGTGAATCCTTGATCGCTACAATGTATATTATGAGAAAATTAAAGTGTTGTTTTTTTTTATCTTTGATGCATGTAAACCTATTGTAGGAGACCTCCAAAACAAAATTATGAACCTTTAAAATAGCATAATAGGGCACTTTAACATCCCTATGGGAACAATTAATGGGGAAAAAACTTTTCGAACCAAGGCCGGGTCATGGACAGGCATTGTTGCACTCTATAGGAATCAGTGAGGGTCTTTAAACATGACCTCTAGCAAAGAAGGTTAATACATAATTTTGTTTAATGATGACCTAACAGAATCTTTTGAGAAAAAAAAAAAACTATATTTATATATTTTATATTGCACTTACATAGAAGAAATTAAAATAATCAAAACAAATAAGAATAATTAAAACAGTTTAGAATAAAAAATCAAATAAATCAAAATATCCCTCTCACAAGGTTCAAGTATTATTGTGAGAGGGATATTTTGAAATATACCTAGCCAGTGGTCCAGGATAGTCTCTCATATTTTGCTGTTCTTGTGTGTCACAGAGAATTACCTGAAATCATTAAAGAACATGTTTATTCCACCATAATCCTGTATTTCATATAATAACTTAAAAGATGTTTGTACCGTGTCTTTCTAACCTCCAAGCTGTGGAGCTCCACTTGAGCAGGCTCACCCTCAGAGGCAAGGGCTGGACTGACCCATACCAGCTGACCTGCAGGGCCAAAACTCACTGCCACATGAGGGATGCAGAACTTTAGTGGGACTACCTCCATGGGTACAGCATCTAAATCAAATTACCAAATAAATAACAGTGTCCAGTGACCAATCAGATTCAAGGATTAGAACTAACTGCTGTATAAAGGAAACTTAATCACACATTTGCTGTGCAACATTAAGCATTAAAGGAAGACTATGGTTCTGACAAACCTGTGTGAGATATGAGATCTGGTTCACTCTGTTCAGCTCCATTGATGTACTGGCTGAGCTCATAGCTGCTCGAGGACAGGCCTGATGCTTTAGAGCTGGCAAGAGCTCCACTATCATACACCTAAAGAAAAAATAAAATAGCCTGAGGACCATCATACACTACCATTGAGAAGTTTAGGGCCACTAATATGCACATTTTAGGGGTACATAAGGTACAAAGATGTCCCTTAAGGTTACTGCCCCAGTGACAACCTGTTGTACCCCTAAAGGTACAACTAAAGATTTTATACTAAAGTCTTATGAAAAGTAATTTCTGGAAACAAACCTCTCCAGTTCCATCTCCATTTTCCATACTGTCTCTGTGCTGTCTCTCTGAGACACCATATTGGGTGTCTGTTCTAAGGCTATAGCTGTTAAATAAAATGTGTCAAATCACTTAAAATATTTTTGCGTTTTTTACAAAATCACTGAAAAAACGTTTCAGGCATGACAAAGTCAACAGACCCCTGCTGATCTATGTATGAAGCTCTTGAAGACTCCTGCTGCAGTCCGCTGCCCTGGTAGCCCTCTGTTCTCCAACCGTCTGTCTGGCTCCAGCCAGCACCATCTACAAAACACCAATGAGGTGAACATTAGATTGAATTTTGCAGATAATTAAAAACTGAGGGCCTCTGATTGAATAGTATGTACCTGGGGAGCTGTACTGTGGTCTGTGATAACCATGATAATCATAATACCCGTAGTCTTCTCTGTAAGGCCAGTAGCTGGAAGTGGGGTAGTCATATTCCTGCCTGAACAGATATTAGCAATTAGACCTGGGATTTTAGACCTGCGCTCATTCAGGGACAAATTATAACAAGGTGCCGGCCGGGTCTTTCAATATGTTAATGTTTAATGCCGTTTTAAAAATTGGGTCAGTAATTTTTTTTTTTTGTAATATTCATACATACAGTAAAAATAAAATAACACTGTGAAATATTATTAAAGTTTAAAATAACTGTTTTCTATTTTAATTTCCATTTCTTTATCAATGTTGAAGAGTTGTGCTGCTTAAAGGAATAGTTCATCCTAAATTTACTCACCACAAGGCCATCCAAGTTGTATATGACTTTCTTTCTTCAGCCAAAGAGAAATGAAGGTGTTAGAGGAAAACATTCCAGAATTCTTCTCTATCTAATGCAAGTGAATGGTGCCAAACCTAGATGATTTTTGATGGTCCAAACCAAAATCCATTTTTAGGCAACTTCAAAGGGCTCCACACACAACCCCAGCCAACGAATAAGGGTATTCTCAAGCAAAACGATCAATAATTTTCAGAAAATAAAATAAATGATATACTGACATATGCACATGATGTATGGACATTGGGAAGGTCATGCATGACATAGGCGGCAAGAATAGTTTACAAGTGTGGAGAAGCAGCACTGACCAAAACAAATGGTCATTGCTATTTATTAGTATTTGTTTCAGTTTATTCTTCATGTGTGTATTCTGGATGTAAACTCCTCTTGCCAGCTACGTCACGCATGGCCTTCCCAAGGTTAGCAGAGTTGGACCAAGGTGAGCATTTGTTGTTAAAAACTATATACCTATGTTGGGCACCATTCACTTGCATTAGATGGAGAAAAATACAGGAACTTTTTTCTCCAAAACCTTCATTTCTCTTTGGCTGAGGAAAGAAAGTCATATGCATCTTCTTGGATGGCCTTGAAAGTGAGTACATTATCTGAAAATGTTCATTTTTAAGCAAACTATTCCTTAATATTAAATATATTTTGTGCAAACCAGGATACTGTATATTTTTTCAGGATTCTTTGATGAGAGAAAGTTCAGAAGAACAGGATTTGTTTAAAATCGTTTTTTTTTTCTCACTGTAAAAAAATGTACGGTCACTTTTAATAAATTTAATGCGTCCTTGCTCAATACGAGTTTTTTTTTTTTAAATTGTACTGACTACAAACCTTTGAATGGTGGTGTATATTCAAAATAAGAGGTAATGAAAAAATAAAATTCTGGAATGTATTTTTGTCTTGATTTCAGGTAAAAACATCTCAACGGCAACATTCTTAAAACAAGATAAATGTACATAAGAAATTTAACTGAGAAGCAAAATTACATAAATTATTATTCATTATTAAGACACATTTATTTTTCTAACCCTATCTGCAAAATTATGAATAAGTGCAACTTCATATCATACAATGTTTCTTTTCTCTTACTGTATACTTACAATCTCACAATTACCTTAGTCTTATTTATGAATCTGTGAAACGAGCTTAAAATCTAACAAAATGCATTGAGGCTTATGCCAATAAAATGATTAGCCAACTGGGTAAAGAAAATAAACTTAACCCTTTAGCTGTCACCCCCCTTTTTGAGCGTTGACATGAAAATGCACTACCCAAACTTAAACGGTTGTAATTCATGAAGCCTTTGTACTAAAGACTTACAGTTGGTCTCTTTTAAAAGAAGACTCTTGGCAGATTATTGCTGAAGTGGAATAAATTAATAGAATTAAATTATTTAAAAGTTATTGAAGTTTAAGTTTATTGTTATAAAAATATGATAAAATATATATTTTTCTTTTATTAAAAATATATATAAATTAATATAGGTTTCAGCCTTAAAATGACAGAAAGTCAAAGCCATATATCTAACCAAGTTGTGTTCCAAATTTGAAGTTGGTATCACAAACATTGAAGTTCCCATGAGATTTTGTTTAGGCGTAATACCAAAAATACCCACCAGGTGCCATTGCATTCCATTGAATTTAATTGTATGCATTCTCCCATAACAAATTAATAAATTTCTATCCAAATATCACTTCTGTCACTAAATATGGAACCTTGAGACTCAGACCTTTCTGACAATATGTGTTTTGTCAAGATTAGAACATTTTTGATAATAAATTATGAAAGATGATGCCCAAAAGGGGAGGGGCCTAATAAAAAAAAAACCGTTTCTATGGTAACGCAACGTCCAATTTCAAAACGGTTTTCACAGGATGAATTCTGAGTTCGTAAGCTTTCAAATGATACCTAATTTATGATAACTACTAAAATATGTGATATAATAATAATAAAAAAGTATATATATATATATATATATATATATATATATATTATACTTTTTAGAGTATAATTTTATCTTTTTTTATTGACAAATACTAGATTATGTTTTATTATGAACTTTTAGCATTAAAAATCAAAGTTTCAATTATTAAAAGTGTGTGCGTCAACTTTTTGTGACAAAGGTCAGAAATTCAAACTCCTGTAATGACGTCGATTTTTTGAGGTGCACTCTTGTCATAAATTCCTATATTACTGTTCATACATAATTTGTAAGAAAAAAACAGCGCTAAAATATCTATTAAGGAGTCTTAGACCTTTCCAACGATATATAGTTTGACATGAATAGATTAGGATTTAATAGTAATATAGTGAAGTAAATTTAGGTTGCCCGTATACGGGCAGGTGACAGTTAATAAAAACAAGTCTTGCTTCTCAAGTATATTCATTTTGTTTTAAGGACATTCATGTTTACTAAATAAAATAAAAATTGATTTTGCTGCATGATTGATAATCTTACTGTTACCTGGAATGAGGTCTGAAGTGCAATGGTTGGTTTGATGCATAACTGCTGCTATATCCAGGAATATACTCTGGTTTAGGAGGAGGACTGGCCATGTAGCTTCCATACCGAGGATCCACGTGCGGCCACTGCCTTTCTCTCCCTCTTGGGTCTGTTGGTGGGTAGTAATACGGTGTTTGCTGGGAGGATCTGTAGTGGTCGTCTCTCTCACTAGACTGGTACTGATGGCCTGGCATATGCCAGCCTTGACCTCTGGGCTCCATCACACGACGCAGTGCCGGATAAACCTAAAGAAAACTGCACTTGCAAAGACAAATGTCAGTTATTAGTGAGAAGAGAGGAGGATTTTGTCTGCTGTTTACACATTAAGTCAAATGCTATCAGTGAGCATAGATACAGAGGCTGCTTATCAGGAAGGGAGCAGTAAATCAAAAACAACCTTTGTTTTCAATTCTGTAAGTGTTTTAGTGGTAACTTATGATATACCTAAAAACATGAGTATGAAATCAGAACAAAGCGTATTACATTTTGTATTTTACCAGGGTAGGGTTCCATTAAAGCTGTCTTAAGGCAAAATATTGTTTGTTTCGTACAATGTACTAATTGAGTTCATGTTCTACTGCAAAACACTTTTGCTGCTATGGCGGTGGAATACAGGTAGAGGTTAAGGACGGGACGGGTTTAGTGGTTAGTTTTAAGTCTGGGTTAAGGTGTAATGGAAGAGTCAACAGTGTAACTATGTTATTACAGTAATTAATTACGGGTGCATGGAGGTCTTTTTAATATATAAGTAGCCTACAATGTAAAAACATGTATTTACGCAATAAGTGCATTATATCAAATTATTGGTTTAAATGTTAATAGCCGTTAAAGACCATATAAAGTGGGTTCCTAAAACTTCACTGTAGTTGTCATGCACATAAAAAGGAACGTACTGTAAGATTAAAGTTTTTTTTTATATATATATATATATAATCATTTAACAACTGACAATAGTATTGCAGAAACATTTATCTTAAAATCGAATTTCAAATAACTCACAGGTTTCTTTTTGAGATGTTCTCCATATAGACTTTCGCAGTTGAATGTGTACTGTGTCCTGTCACAGTTTCAAAGTGCACATGCCACATCATTTCAAAGCACAACACAAAGATGACTCATGGACCTGCCTTACTCTCAAAATCTGTCTTTGCCCTTCAACCCCTAAAAGGGAAATTAAGGGAGTCAAAATACACCTTATTTCTAATGTATCTCTTTGTGGCTATTCTAAACAGCTGTTGTCAGCTCTATGCAACAGCTGGACGTCCACTTTTTATTTATGTTTCCTCTAAATACATCACTGAAGCCATATATCTGTGTAAAAAGCACTAAAATGCGCTTAAACATAAAACATGTTTTTATTTTTCTATACAGATAAAATAACGGTAAATGCGAAATAAATCAAAGCTGGACTTACAGTATGTTTGCACACACAGCTTTGACAGGCGCCCGAGCTTTCTGCACTCACTTCCATATTAGGAATATTTGAAGTTGCCACGTCGTGCGGAACCATCGCGCACAGACGCTGGAGCTGCTCGGACACACCTCGGAGAAACACAGTATTACTCATGGGAGGAGATCACTGCCATGTTTAGAAGGGAACATTTTACTGCAGTAATTCATTCAGATTGATAAAGAAAAACGATTGTGAAACGTTTCAAGCGCTTCTTACAACAAGTGATTGTTTAGAAATTTGATTTAAGTAAATAAATTATGTTTGTACTGAAACTGAGTAATGTATACTGGTCACGCTTTGGTCAGTTAACAATATTCACTGCATTTGTTCTCGTTAAGGACTCAAGCACTATCTGAAGTTGGTACCACAGATTTTATTTTCTTCCTTAGCGTTAGATCTTAGACTCTTTCTTGCCAGGGAAGTTTTGTGCAGATTTATATAAAAACAGTGAATGTATGCATTGAATATGTGTGTATTTTAAGTTTATTTTACTAGCACTATGATGCAAAATGTCCATATTTATATTTTAGCTTATTTAACCTTATTCACTTTATTTAAATACGATAATTTCAATAAGCAAGAACATTTCAAAAATTGAAGTTAAACAATAAATTCGAAGACTTCACTAATCTGCCACCAGATGTCACTTTATTCACGTTGATGATCACTAGAGAGAAAGATTAGAAAGATTATGTTGGCCTGAAGCAACATTATTTATTTTGTTTTGTTTGTATATTTTTAAGTGATTGACTACAAATTATTGTGCAAGCATATAATATATATTTAAAATATATATTCAGCAGTTTTAATTGCAAATGTATGTAAACATATTTGTGGCTCTCCGTATTCATGTGTGCGCGTCCATGTGAGCTGACCAATCAGGGACGGTATGTAAATGAGACCGGAGAGAGTAGAGTACTCTACTGTCTCAGTCACGTATCGTGAGTGTCATTTTAGCAGCACTCCACTCTGCACGAGTGGCATATTCCTGTCTGGATCGTACAGGATTACCTAACTAACAGAGAGCACATACTTAAAGGATATCCGTTTCTAATGTGCAATATGACTTTTGAAGAACCGTGTGGAGACAACGCAACGGAAAGGTATGTTTTCATATAAAACTCACAGGTGTTGTTGCATATTAGTTTGACCGCGCCTGTTGTCCGTTTGTGCCGTTGAAAGATCTCGAAGATCACATCATTTCCCGAATTCTGCTTTATTAACGAACGCTTCTCTCATTGCACATTTGTCTCTTTCTTTCTTAAATGCTATTTGCTGCAACTCCTGCAGAAGTTCGACCAAACAACAATAACTTACTTGTGTGACATTGATCTGATTTCCTCTATTCTTTTGCAAACCGTGAGAATTGTATTGTTCAGTTCGTATGAGGGATCGCCTGTAAGTAAAAGCTGATGTGTTTTTTAAATCATCTCTTAGAATGGACACGGTTGAAAAGGCACTGGAAGAGGTTCTGACTGCTGCATTACCTCAGGGATGCATCACTGTGGGAGTTTATGAGGCAGCGAAGTCACTTAATGTGTAAGTGATCATTGGAAGACCCTTTCCATCCAAACCATACCTGGGTTATTTCACATTTGTAAAAAATCTGTTCTTCACTTCTGACAATAGGCATTGGATCTTTTTTTGCTCACGGAATTCTGCTAATGTGATCGCACCTTAAGATTAAAATAGGTCCATTGGATATTTTTCTGCTTTTGCACATTTTTAAATGTACTTTCATTGACATTTTCGCAGGGACCCAGACAACGTGGTCTTATGTCTGCTGGCCACAGATGAGGAGGATGTGAAAGATGTCGCGCTCCAGATTCACTTCACCTTGATCCAAGCGTTCTGTTGCGAGAATGACATCAATATCTTGCGAGTGAACAACATGAGACGTCTGGCAGAGATCCTGGAGGGTGTGAAACCGGGAGGAGAGTCGATGGACCTACACTGTGTGTTAGTCACCGTATGTGTCATTTCATACTCCTTGTATCAGTTTATTGCTCGCACGCAGTTGCTTCGATCACAGCTGCAGAATTGTCAATGCATATTAACTGCCAGGAAAGGATTAGTTAAACCCTTTGAGAACGGCACGCCTGAAGGAGTTTAAAGTTCAATGATCCGTTCAGAGTGTCTGTGATGTGGAATTCCAGCCGGTCTGGAGCTGCAGTAAACTGGCAGCTCTTCAGAGTGATCTAATAGCAGTGCTGAACTTCTGTGGCCGCCTATAGAATTCGCAGAACTTCCTGTGCAACAGTGGGGCATTTCTGCAAACACCGTTTCCTGGAAGAAAAAGCTCTGTGAAGTGACCATCTTTAACAAATTAGAGAGAGGCCCTTTGAAAACAAGTGCTTGTCAGTTAACAGCAGCTGTTAAAATCACTTACTGCCAGACTCTTGCAGACCTACTGAATTGATCTAGAAGACATGCGATATACAAGTGCACTTCACTCACAATGTTTCTCTTTTCCCTTCACAGAATCCGCAGTCATCCACGTGGAAGGATCCAGCCCTCAGCAAACTAAATCGATTCTGCAGAGACAGCCGGGGTTTGGACCAGTGGGTGCCGGTTATCAATCTCCCCGAACGATGAACAGAAGTGGACAAACAATGTCACCGCTTTTACGGGCTACTGCACTAGATTCGTGCTCTGGATGAAGCTTAATGCCAGTGAGAATGAGACATGAGGGGGATTAATGAAATTCAATGGATGAAATGTATTCCAGCAAACCCAATGATCAGAAGTGTGGATTTTGTGTGTCATGCTGGACGGTCGATTCATGGTTTCACCTCAGAGCAGGAAGAATGACTCAGCACTATGTTCGCAGTGCTGCCAGGGAATGACAAGTCCCGCAGTTTGCCGGGAAACGAGACTGTACAGGAAACTGAATCACACATGCTGGATTAGAGGACTAGGAGTGAGCTGAGAGACCGGAGTGAGTCCAACTGGAATCTACTCAATGAAATGTGATCGGACTGTCGCAGATCAGATGGACTGTTAAATGTTGGGCATGACCCTTTTGCAGACACGCTGCAATTTAAAGAGAACTTATGATATTAATGCTGTCCTGTATTATAATTATTTAAAAGGGAATATACAACATTCTTTATTGATTTAGATAGAAATGAGTTCCTTGTTTTCTTTTTAACTATACTGGAATATGTTCTCTGTATTTTAAACTGTTAATTTATTAATTTTATTTATGTTGTTGCTTTCATCCTCAGATATTGTTAAAAATAAAATGTCTGACCCATGTATATGTCTTTGGCAGTGTTTCTGTTGTCTGTGAGTTCATTGAACTAGTTATGCACAATATGTTGGTACCATATCGGTTATCGGCTGATATTTATATGTATCAGATTATTTTGGATATTTAATTGTGCATGCTCAATGCCACTATTTCTACAGTTAGATTAGCTTTGTGACCACCTAACAAACACTCAATGCTAATCTTTAAAAATGCTAATACTTTAACGACACATAAGTAATCGTAAGCAAATCTTAAAATGAACATTTATTTTGCATACGTTACCTTAAAAATGTTCAGATGCATAAACCCCTCTTGTAGCATTTGAAAGGACTGGTTTTAGTTTTTAAAATTTTATTCTTTAGAAATTGTGCAGACATTTTTTAAAGGCTATTTTTCAGTTATTGGCCATAAAATTAAAATAATATTATTGGCTTATCAGAATCAGTCAGAATTTAAATATCAGTACAAATAGGTCACAAGATGTTCCCGTAAACTATGGATGCACAATGTTTTTGAATTTTTATTAAGATCATTTCTTATGATGTCCTGAATTATTATTTAAAAGGGAATATAAAACAGTCTTTATTGATTTAGATATAAATTAGTTGCTTTAGAAAAAACTGTAGAATTTGAATATTCTTTATATTTTTTGATCATCGGCCATAAAATAAACTTATTGACTTGAATTTAATTATCTGTGTATTCCTACAGTACCTTAAACATGGCCAATGAACGTGTAAGAAAAAAAAAGGACATTTATTTGAACTAAAAAACTATTTTATGACTTTCCAACTAAATTTGATCATTTAAATGCACCGTATGCTAAATGCTTCAGGTGGCAAGTACATTTTGATGTTGTAGAGGGCAATTTTGAAGTGTCATTGGGCTTTATTTTGTCAACAGCATTTTGAAAACCGTCCAACAGCTTTCTTCTCTTGTATTGCAAAAAAAAAAAAAAGGTATTTCCACCAGTAGGCGGGAGAGAGAATTCCATTATGTTCACTACGGCAGCTGGGAGACGCATGACGTCGGGTCATCACGGCCTTGTCTTTACACAAAACAGAAGATAATCCGGGCCCTGACCAAGCCAGAAATAGAAATAGCACTGAGAGAGTGAATCATACCTGACAGCATCAGCATACAGACGGGGTGGGGGACATGCAAAACGATGGGAGAGTTAAAATGTGCACAAAGAAAATGAACAAAAAAATAGAACGAGGCAAGGCTATTCAAGGCTGCAGCAGGAGAGCTGACAACTAAAAATAGCCCTCTGTTCCTTTTGCTGAGTTCACAGCAAGAATGAGGACAAAGAGAGAGAAGACTGGAAAGACCCTAATATTGAATACCACTGTAAACTGTTGCTTCATTTCCAGCTAAAGCTTTGCTGCATTGCTCTTAAGCAGCTGATGTTGGGAAACAGTATTTCAACTTTTTGTACAAAGGAACTGGGTCATTAGGCCATATTTTCAAACAGGAAATTGATCCTCAGCGTTTATGTTCCCTTAAACTGTGGATGCAAGACATGGGAACATATTCCTCCATATTATTATTTGTTTATTTGTATTTATTGGGTATTTAATTGTGCGTGTTCATTTCCCCTATTTTTAAATTTAGATGATCTTTGTTATCATCTAACTCACTTAACGTTAATCAGTAACTTTAGAATAAGGTCCCATTTGTTCACAACAAGCAATATATTTGCAGCATGTAATAATCTTTGTTAATTTAGTTAATAAAAAGACAATTCTTCAATGTTTGTTCTTGTTCTTGTTAGTTCACAGTGCATTTACTATTGGTAAAATATTAACAACTTTTGAGTTAAAAAAATTATAAATGTTGAAATTAAAGGAGCTGTATGTAAGATTGTGGCCAAAACTGGTACTGCAATCACTTTCAAATGACTGTAGAGCGGTGTATCCCCTCCCCCTCCCCCTGACTCGAGGTTGCCAGATCAACTTCACTTTTTAAAGGACAATATCCTGGCCGGACTACTGTTGTCAGTGATATAAGTATTTGTAGTGAACATGATTTCTTATGTCTAGTGACATATCAGGGCCATTTTATGATTAATTGAAATAAATTTCTTACATACAGCTTCTTTAACTAAGATTTGACATTAATGACCATTCTGTTTTCTAAAGGTCAGAAATCATTACATTTATTGAGCAGAATAGTTATACTGACAACTATGAAATAAAAAAATCCTGCATATTTCCTCACATACCGTAGCATAAATGAGTCTTAAAACCAAGGGTTCCTGGCAAGGGGAGTCTTTGGCAACAAAAAAAGCAGGAGGATGGTGCAGTTACGTATTTTAGTTAAGAAATACATTTGAAGCTACACTTGGATCTTTACTACACACACAACTGTGATGCAAAAGCCCCATCAGAGAGCCAGACTGACCATTTTGGGAGGGATATTTCTGTACTGAAGTAAACAGGGCTGACATTATGCCCCTGCTGCAGTGACCTTTGGAGTTTCTACCACCTGGCCTTCCATTAACCTCATCCTGCTAAATACAGGTATGCGCAGGTAAATGGAGTGACACAGTGGTACTTTCTCGCTAAAAGTGCCTAGAGCTGGGAAACTCCAGCTTTATGCGTTTGGGGCCATGATTTTATAGGTGGAAGTGAGACGTCGGCTGTTCCCACGCATGAGGAATGCAAATGTTTCTGAAGGGACTGACTGCAGTGCCACAGATCAAACTATTTAATGTTCCTCTTCTCAGAGGGGTAAAAAGCTATTGTAAGTAATCCTTTACTTGCAAAATCATGCATGATTACACTATACTTTTTTTTAAAGGAAATTAATTATTTTATTCAATAAGTATGCAATAAATTGATCAAAAGTCACAGTAAAGACTTTTACATTGATAAAAAAAATCTATTTAGCATAAGGGGAATTAAAAATCTTACTGACCCCAAACTTTTGAACAGTAGTGTTTCATTCTTGTTTCCTTTTGTTCTTGTCACTAGTTTGTTTCCATGGTTACTAATTATGTTGTTCACCTGTTTCTTGTTGAGTTCCTCATTATTTAGTGCCCTTAGGGGCTGCTTACACAACATCATTTTCAACTAATAAAGGGAACTCTTTTTATGCGTTTTGGCCGTTCATTTACACGCCGACCGCGTTTTGGGAGCCTGAAAATGCAAACTTTTGAAAAAGGGAAAAGATTTTGGGAAAGGGAAAAGATCTTTCAAAGTAAAAGATTTTGAAAACGATACCGTTATTGTCTCTAACTACAAAAAGCGAATTTGTGCAAATGGTTACGTCATGCGCATGCGTATTACATGTTCAGTCTATAGGCTCGTAGTGTTTCTTTACAAAGTAACATCGCCAACTACTGGCCTGGCATGAATAATACAGCGTTTTTAGTTTTCTTCCCGGATCCGTGTGAACGGGGATGTTTTTGACACATTTGACATATTGTCGTCTGTACACGAAAATCGTAATGGAAAATTTTTTCTGGTTTTAGTACATCATTGTCGTGCCTTTAGTTTGTTCAAATGGTAACACTTTAGTTTAGGGTCCAATTCTCACTATTTACTAATTGCTTATTAACATGCATATTACTAGGATATTGGCTGTTTATTAGTATTTATAAAGCACATATTGATGCTTTATTCTGCATGACCATATTCCACATCCCATAATCCTAATGCCTAAACTTAACAACTACCTTACTATTAATAATTATGAGTTTATTGAGGCAAAAGTCGTAATTAATAATTAGTTAATTAATAGTGAGTACTGGACCCTAAACTAAAGTGTGACCATACAAGGTTCTGCAGTGCATGGGGAGATTAACTGTTTTAACCTCAGGAGAGAAATACTATTACACAGGCAAAAATCTGCACCTGTGGTCTCAGAAAGCTCTGGTATATAGCTGAATAATAACAAATAAATGGCTCCTTGTTTTCCTTATAAAGGATAACGGGGTTTATCCTGGAGCCTTTCCACGGAGATGACATGTAACTCTGTCACTAAAATTGACAAGAGGACAAAGCCAGTTCATCAATCAACCGCAAGAAGCTCCACTGATTACATCGCTATAGGGCAGTAAATACAGTCTGACCTGCTTCTGAGTGTAGCGGGTATGAGAGGAGCTCTACTGGGATCAGTGCATAACAACAAGGCTTTGATGGAGCAGAGACCCAAATAAAACAATATCAGAGAAATTAGAGCAAGTGGGAGAAGTGAGACCATGAACACCTGGCTGCTGTGGGAAAGCATAAGGCAGTTATTACATACACATTACTCTTCTAATGGTGACAAAAAACAAACAAACTTGATAATACGACAAAACTACTTTTTTTAAAGGGTGTGATTTTGAGTGCACCTATGACAGTTTAGTTGATTTGATTGCCTTTATGAATTATGAATTTTCAGCAGCCATTACTCTTCAGTTTTACATGATATTTCAGAGAACATTCTAATATACTGATTTGTTGCAAACATTTCTTATTATTATCAATGTTGAAAACAGTTGCTTAATATTTTTGTGGAAACCATGATACAATATTTTTTTCAGGATTTTCATATAAACTGAAAGGTCAAAAGAACAGCGTTTATTTTTTTTTTAATAATACGTTTTACTGTCACTTTTGATCAATTCAATGTGTCCTTGCCGGATAAAAGTATCAGTTTCTCATTGACCCCAAAACAGAAATGAATCAACACTTGTACTTACTTAAGCTGGACTATGACACTATTTTCTTCTAGATCTGCTGTACAGCCGAAACAAACTTTGTTGCATTATTTTTCTGTTATCACTGTAAAGCTGCTTTGAAACAATCTGTATTGTAAAAAAACAAGTAATAATTGTTTCTGCTTGTATTAGCATTTGCTAATTATGATTGTATCATTGAAACACGCATTTTATGTTGAAACAATATGTATTGTGAAAAGTGCAATATAAATACATTTTAAATTAAATTAAATTAAATTAAATAAATGTAAATTTAATACTGGACTTAAAAGAGAACATGCATAAACAAGACAACAAGTCTGAGAATAAAACTATATTTTGTTGGAAAAAGATAACATCTACAACTCAATATATTGGGACCCAGTTCTGGAATTCTGCACAATGAAAGGAAGATTTAATTGATGACACTGAATGCTCTTCATATAAAAAAGATATATATTTTTCAAAGGCAAAAAGAGATAAGAAGGCAGACCGAAAAGCTTGTGCATGTCATATTTACAATACAAAAGCACCTTTAGAAATGACCACTGCATCAGGAAAAACACAATTGTCCAAATAACAACAGGCCACTGTGATAACTCAATACTACTTTTGGGAACCATTGCAAAAATGTCACTTTAAAAGCATCGCTCAACGAGAAAGCAAGGCTGAAATTGCCATTCAAAGCATACTGTTGTTCAAATAAGATTGTGGTTTAGCACAGTTGCAATTTCAGTTGCATGATAAGTCATTATTGTTGCACAGGCGAGGATCAGATGTTGGCCTGGGTATATATCCAGACTGATGACACAGATGTGTAATGATGAAGACACAGTGAAGATGTCTGTGGGACTGCAGCGCCACTAGTTCACAGTAGTTTAACTCTGGCTGTTGTCTCGACACAGTGGACGAGTCAGGAATACTTCAGTAAGGCTGGTTTTGCTGGTCTGGTGAAGTTGTTTTCTGCCAGCTGTGTCATGAAAGCATTACACACTCACTTTCATGATATGCATGGCGACTCACAAGAGTTTTACAAAAAAGGTACAGGAGTTGTAAACATGGAATGATGTCAAAATGCATGAATATAACAGTCACAAAAATCACCACAATCAGAGAAATCATTGTGTGCTCGGTGTGTACAGAAAAATCATATATATGCGAACCTACGTGAGTTTCTATTGCTGGTTAGATCCCAGAATGAGATGGCACAATCACAATGACATTAAAAGTTTGACAATCAGAAGAAATGCATACATTAAGGTAAAAGGCATCTTGTAAATAATCATTAAAGGGTTACAATATATTATGTTGTTATATTATCTGCAATAAAGTGTTGCTACTGTATCTATAATACACAGGGCAATAACAAGAGTCAAAGTATCCTAATGCAAATTCAGAAGTTTTTCAAAAGTTTGTTAAAGAATGGGCGTTCTGTGAAATGGGTAAAACAAAGTATGGTAATACTTTACAATAAAAAAAATCTAAATGACGGCATATATAATATATTTATATATATAAATTTAGGCTTTTATTCATATATAAATAATCAACGCACACATAAGTAATGGTAAACGGAAGCTCAAGCATGCTTGCTTGACGTGCGAGAACCAATGTTACTCAGCACATCTGAGCTTCCGACAGAACCAATGAGGTTCATTCTCGTGTTATGCAGCACATTTGAACTTCTGCAAGAACCAATGAGGTTCAGTGTTACGCAGGATGTTTGAACTTCCTCATGAACCAATGAGGTTCATTCTCGTGTTACGCAGCACATTTGAACTTCTGCAAGAACCAATGAGGTTCAGTGTTACGCAGGATGTTTGAACTTCCGCAAGAACCAATGAGGTTCATTCTCGTGTTACGCAGCACATTTGAACTTCCTCATGAACCACTGAGGTTCATTTTCGTGTTACGCAGCACGTTTGAGCTTCCGCAAGAACCAATGAGGTTCATTCTCGTGTGTTACGCAGTACGTTTGAACTTCTTCATGAACCAATGAGGTTCATTCTCGTGTGTTATGCAGTACGTTTGAACTTCTTCATGAACCAATGAGGTTCATTCTCGTGTGTTACGCAGCACGTTTGAACTTCTTCAAGAACTAATGAGGTTTATTCTCGTGTGTTACGCAGCACGTTTGAACTTCTTCAAGAACTAATGAGGTTTATTCTCGTGTGTTACACAGGACGTTTGAGCTTCTTCAAGAACCAATGAGGTTCATTTTCGTGTGTTACGCAGCACGTTTGAGCTTCTGCAAAAATAGATTTATGTGAATAAAAGCATAAATTAAATCTGTTCATCATATAAAGCGATCGAATCTCTTCACAAATATTGGACTGAACCTCTCAAATTCATACGGATTCGTTTTAAGATCTCTTTCTGAACTTTGTTAAGCGACAAAGTAGTAGTTGTGTAGACTTTCAACTAAGGGACATACATCTCAGGTTTAATTTAAAACATCTACTGTACGTGTTTCTAAAATGAACGAAAGTCTTATGGGTTTGGAACGACATGAGGGTGAGTAATTGAACATTAAAAAAAAAAGTAATTTAAAGCTGCTTTTTCCTCTTTGTCGCCATCTCTGTTCAAAATCTGCAATTGCAGTTATTCGCGGAATTATCAACTTTACTTGAGTTGTGCCTCGGCACGGCACAGCGCGATGAATATACGGCTGTCAGTCACCGCGCCGGTGTGGATACTGTCATTCGGAATCACAGATTCTACTTTTTGGAAGTATGACCAACATAATAATTTTCACCGGAAAATGTCATCTGAACAAGTAAGTAACATTCTCTTTTGTTCTGACCAACTATAAGGGAAAAAAAGCATTGCTGTAAATCGCGCTGATTAAATCTAACGATCGCTTATCATATAACGTCAAACCGTGCAAATTATACTTTGTTCTCAAATTGTTAATGTTAACAACATCAGCATTGCGTGACTACATTTAATGTCCTTCCGATATTATCCTTGTTTTTGCATGGGTCCGGTTGCAGTCTCTTTCTTTCTGTAGCCACTCCGAAGTCCGAACAAAGTATTTTGCATTTTACAACGGGTGAATCTGTTGTCACTGGTAATTGTCGTTTGAACCTTTCTGGATCCGCCATCAAATTGATAAGTTTAATTATATCAAATGCTGTGAGAAAAGGCTATAAATCTCCACCTCCAACATTCTCACACGCAATATAGCTTATACTAGCCGAGACATCTTCTTTATGTGTACAGATGTGACGTAATGACGCAAAGACATGCTCGAATCTCCCGCGGAAATCCACCAGTACCACTGGAATTAAAAACATTATTACAAGCTTATCCCTTTGAATCGGGCTGGTTATGTACTTGCTCAAAAATTTATTTTCGATAATGTTTAGCCAAAAAAAGTTACGGAATGCAGCTTTAATTTAAAAAATACAGTAAAAAAAAACAGGATATACTGTGAAATATTATAAAATTTAAAATAACAGTTTTCTATTTAAGTATATTTTAAAATACAATTTATTAGTGTGATGGCAAAGCTACATTTTCTGCAGTCGTTACATCAAAAATCAGCTTTTATTTGGTGCTCATTATCACAGTTTAAAAACAGTTGTGTATCGCTAAATATTTCAGTGGAAACCATATTTTTTTCCAGGATTCTTTTAGGAATAGAAAGTTAATTAGAAACAGATTTTTTGTAACAAATGTGTTTACTGTCACTGATCAATTTAATGCATCCTTGCTTAATAGAAGTTTTTTTTTTTTTTTTTTTTTTTTTTTTATCTTACTGACCCTAAACTTTTGAACAGTAGTGTATTATACATTTTTAACATTTCAAGTTGAAGTAATCAATGAATTGAACCTTATTGTAAAGTGTTACCCACATTTTGTCTGGCTGGAATAAACAACATTTCCACATGAACACATCATTTTGTATTAGGTTACTCTTAAAATGCTGATCTGCAAGCTTAGGCAGTTGTTGAACTTTTGAAACACAGCTCCCCTGGAGAAAAAGAGAAAAAGAAAAGGGCACGACGTTGTGTGTAGTGTTTTGACAGGAGCAGTTAGCTTTGTATCACTCCATTGTTCAAAGAGTGAGTTAATGAGGGAGGGCTGGAGCAGCATTGCGTCAATGTGACGCCTCCAAAGACACCTGTTTCCTCCTCCAATGAGCACAAGCACCCTTCACACATTCATGATGCTGACATTTCACCCCTCATATCAACCCTCCACACTCCCTGTGACTGGACACCTTTAAAAGCACTGCAGATGAGGCTCTGCTTATCTGCAGATATATATTACAGACTGCAGTCATTAAATGATCATTTCCTGTGCTTTGTGATACTAGTGCGGCTGAGAACCGCCCACTCTGACCTCACCCTTTATTTGCAGGAGACACAACCACATCAGTGGACTCCATCACAAAGCAAACAAGTCATCTGTGCTGTGCCCTAAAGCTAAAAATTCATTCAGGGGTTGGTTTTGTCTTTGCGCCACAAATGATTTGTTTACTAGGTGCTTTGACTCTCCTTTTCATAGACAACATGGACATTTCTAGTCAGGAGATTTGTGGATACAATCAAATAATGGCTTGGGGTTTAGTTCACTTTAAGGCAAATAGGGAATGGATGTTTGAAGATCATATTCTCTCTCGACAAAATAACAATAAAAGGAACATCAAAACACACATCAAGAGTTCAAGCATCCCACTACAATATAGTGCAGGGCTTTTTATCTTTAAAAGGGTTTTCTGAAGCTGGGATACCCATAAGCAGAGGGTCATACTTGGCATGTTCGCTGCAGTAATGCATGAGATCTGCAGAAGCTTTAGACACCTGCAGAGAAGAGACACAATGTGAAATTTGAGAGATTTGTGTACAAGTAAATTAACTATTAATTAGTAATTGAAGTGATAGTTCATTCAAAGTTCTGTCAATTATATGACTTTTGTTCATGTAAAATGCAAAATCATAATATTCCCACAATTTGGTCCACGCAATGAACATCAGTGTTGTCCAAGACAATACTGAATCCCATTGACTTTTATTGTATGACAAAAAAACACTAAGTCATTTTTCAAAATAATTTTTTTTCTCGTTTCACAGAAGAAAGAAGTGCATACAGATTTCATTGTTAGTTTAAAAAAATAAAATAAAATTCTGTCAATTACATGACTTTTGTTCTTCTGCAAAACATAAAGAAGAATAGTTCAATGTTTTTTGTCCATGCAATGACGTGCGATCCTACAACCTACAAGTTCAGTTCTTTAACCAATACCACATTTCAAAATAAAAGTAAAGCCATCAAAAGTATTAAATAGACTGTCAATTATTTCAAACTTTTTATCAAATTATTACATTTAGTCAAATTAATAGGAAGGGGACAAGGGGCTATCCAATTCCCTAGCAATAAAATAAAATAAATAGTATATATTAAACATATTTATATATATATGTGTTAAATAAAATACGATAAAATATTAAACTGACAGCCCTAAAAATAACACACATGGAAGTACAGGAATTTTCTTTTGAGCAAAAAAAAAATTATATAAATTAAATTCAGTTAAAATAAAAAAAAAATAAAAAAACTATAATTTAGCTTCCTCAAACCATCCTGTTTCTAGATTTACAGCTCAGCATTCTCATTTTCTCAGCCATCTCATGAAGTGCCGTTTAGTATGCCATTTAAACAGTCTTGAAGGTGTTTCCATATTTTCCAACTTTATTTATTTTAATTTAATTAAAATTTTGTAAAAATCATGCGAAGGCACAATTTATTAACCATTTCACAGCATCTTTAGCATAATGAGAAACAAATTAAACCCAAGTGTGGCCAAAAGTTTCACTTACTGTGTAACGGATGGTATTCAAATATTTAATGGTACCATGTTATGCCACAGCACTTTTATTTAATGATAATGAACAATTCATTTACCTTTATTCTCTCTATGTTAGCTTCTATCCGTAGCTGTTGAACAGTCCTTCTGGCCTGGGCTATATTATTAGAGTTTTGCTTAGATGACATCTTTGATAATCTTCACAGACCTGGATTGAAAACAAAAAAAAAAGTTGATATTGACATGCACTCTGCTTTGTTTCCTATATGAGCAGCCAGCAGCAGATCAAAGCTATTCTAGTCCCATGATTCATGAACTATACAGCAGAATTCTCATGCAAAACGTGTGCAAGACAGGAAATTTGTCTGTATGCACATGCATGTTAACACATATATATCTCTCAAGGGAGGCACCGAGGGCCCCTTTGACTCCTGCAGTGGGTGGGGGTGTAGTGCGTCAAACCCCCAGCGAGGGGCTTTTTCACTGGGTCAGCAGCCTCTGTATTGCTTTACGACTGCAGGAGGGAGAACCAAAGCAAGCTGTGTGTGAACAGAAAACAGAAGAGCCCATGCTGCCAGCAGCTCGGTCTATGCAGCTACTGACTGTTCCTGCAGAGCACTCTTTCCGTAAACCATGGTCACCGCTTACTCTGCCAACTCATCATGCGCAATGGTGCACAGGCACAGAGAGAAGGAGTTGTGCAATACAACTCCTGTGCAATACTGTTCGCTCAAACAGAAGGAGTTGTGCAATACAAATGGTAGAAAAGGAAATGGTGTGAGTGAGGCAGGTGGTCTCTCATTGATCAGGAGATATAGAGAGGATGTTTAGCTTTCAGTGAGAAAGCTGACCACTTGTATTGAGAAATCAATACAACATTTTTGGTAGTAGATATCAATATCAGTGGAATTTCACAATAGCACAGCAAAAAAAAAAAAAATGCAAATAAAAGGAATATAAATATAAAATCAAATAAATTATAAAATTAATAATATAAATATATAAAATTAAATATACAGTGGAGAGAACAAGTATTTGATACACTGCCGATTTTGCAGGTTTTCCCACTTACAAAGCATGTGGAAGTCTGTAATTTGTACCATAGGTACTCTTCAACTGTGAGTGACGGAATCTAAAACAAAAATCCAGAAAATCACATCGTATGATTTTTAAGTAATTAATTTGCAATGATCAATGATCATGAGGAAGGTGAGGGATCAGCCCAGAACTACATGGCAGGACCTAGTCAATGACCTGAAGAGAGCTGGGACCACAGTCTCAAAGACAACCATTAGTAACACACTGCGCCGTCAAGAATTAAAATCCTGCAGCGCACGCAAGGTCCCCCTGCTCAAGCCAGCGCATGTCCAGGCCCGTCTGAAGTTTGCCAATGACCATCGGGATGATCCAGAGGAGGAATGGGAGAAGGTCATGTGGTCTGATGAGACAAAGATAGATCTTTTTGGTCTAAAATCCACTCGCTGTGTTTGGAGGAAGAAGAAGGATGAGTACAACCCCAAGAACACCATCCCGACCGTGAAGCATGGAGGTGGAAACATCATTCTTTGGGGATGCTTTTCTGAAAAGGGGACAGGACGACTGCACTGTATTGAGGGGAGTATAGATGGGGCCATGTATCGCAAGATCTTGCCCAACAACCTCCTTCCCTCAGTAAGAGCATTGAAGATGGGTCGTGGCTGGGTCTTCCAGCATGACAACGACTCGAAACACACAGCCAGGGCAACTAAGGAGTGGCTCCGTAAGAAGCATCTCAAGGTCCTGGAGAGGCCTAGCCAGTCTCCAGACCTTAACTCAATAGAAAATCTTTGGAGGGAGCTCAAACTCCGTGTTTCTCAGCGACAGCCCAGAAACCTGAAGGATCTGGAGAAGGTCTGTATGGAGGAGTGGGCCAAAATCCCTGCTGCAGTGTGTGCAAACCTGGTCAAGAACTACAGGAAACGTATGATCTCTGTAATTGTAAACAAAGGTTTCTGTACCAAATATTAAGGTCTGCTTTTCTGATGTATCAAATACTTATGTCATGCAATGAAATGCAAATGAATTACTTAAAAATCATACAATGTGATTTTCTGCAAATAGCGTTTCGTTTATATCACAGCTTGGTAAAGCCACTGTTCCTCCTAATCTCAAACTGTTTCTCCTCCTAATCTCCTCCATCGCTTTAAAATATAGCATTCTATACAGAATTCAAATGGGTCAGATAGCATACGTTTTGTGGTCTGCGCTGACTCGCTCATATGATCCGCTCTGTGCTATCATGTCTCTGGACCAGAGCTGCGGCGATTCACGCGACACTATAGTGAAACTAGACTTCATTCACCCCAATGGAAAGCATATTTACACTGTCTGGATTGTTCGCTATCCCCTAAATAGTGCGCTATGTGCCATTCACAATGTAGAAAATAGCATGCTTTAGCTGCAGCTTCAGCGTCTATTTATAATGTGGGATGCTTTAGATTCTAGAGAGCATTTGATTGGACAGAAAATCTGATGAGAAGCTGAAGTGCAGAGTGATGTCATCAAAATCATTTATCCATATTTGCGGAAGTGAGAGACTAAATGTGAACTTTGTCATTGTTTTGGAGCACACTACCTTATTACCTATAGATAATAGTAAGGCTAACATATACTAAAAGCCAAAAAACTTTATTGGCTTATAAACTATAAATGTATAAACTAAATTTTGATTTCATGGGGACTTTAAGGTGTCATTGTTTCAGTGTAATTATATACTTAATTACTGAGTAATATTAATTATTAACATGTACTTGATAGATGGTTAGGGTTAAAAATAAGAATAGGGTTTGGTTTAGGGTTTGTTGCATTGTAATTATGCATAATTTTCTGTTATTACTACAGTAAGAACATGCAACATAGGGAATAATTTTTTTTTTTAAATAGTTGTAAAATTTGAGAAGTATTTTGATTCATTGTAAATATTCAAGAAAACAGTCAAGAAATAAAGATCAAATAAAGATAGCAGTGTATTGTTTTATCTTTTTGTTGTCAAAAATATATTTTGTTATCATATCATCTGCAACATGCAGCAGGTCTTTTAGCTTTTAGCTTTTAAACAGAGCCATTGATAATTATGTAAGTGCTTTTGTTTTCGCTGTTCGTGTCTGATATAGACACAGTGTAAGTGTCATTTTTGACAACAGGGGAAATGTTTATTGGAGTAGCTTCCATATTGCTACATCGTCAGCCGCATAATCTCTAGCACAACAAACCCTTATATCCTACTTCCTGAGAAGCCCAGACACAGCTTTATCAAGAATTCAGAGGAAGAGTGTATGGCTGTCTCCCGTTCGACCGGCACAGGGCTGCTATCTCTACACGGAGGTCTGTGTTGGGAGGTGACCTTATCTGGTCGCACACCAGACATAGCTAGGGGTTAAGAGGTTTGGATAACAACTACTTGTTAATGTAGTGACATAATTAGTGTGAGACAGAGGCTGTAGCTGCTCCCACAAGCCCTGAGGTCAAGGGGCCATCCATACATTACGGCCCAAAGAACACACTACTTAGCAGCAGCTTAACAAGTATAGACAAAACATGACGCCTCTACCGATAGCAGTTTACTAATGGTGACATTTTCAGAACAATAAAGCATCCCAGGTTGCTAATTTTAGATGAATCAAGAATTGCTCACAGGTACACAACCTAAACAGGTTAAACTGTTGGCATGCATGTCTTTTGTTTAAAGCTGCAAAATGACAAAATTGATTAACAATGCATGTGTTTACATGCATAGTTACAATTGAGCTAAACACGTACATTTTGTGTCTTCGTGTGTATGGTGTATGGTTAGTACGAACTGTAATAAGTCAGAACTGTATGTTTGCATGCGCTTTAAAAGATTTATTTCGGACTAAAACAATAATTCTTCTCTTTTAATGTTTGATTTAGTGTGAAACTAAAAGACCTAGACAATTTGATTTGTCCAAGGACAGATTTTGTTCATTTGATCCCAGTCAAGGTTGAGTAAGAATGCAGCTCTGTGAAAGGGCACAGTGTTCCTGTGAGGTAACGGTTCATTTGCTTGGAGTGGCTTCTTAGGGACAACGAGTCAATTTTCTGCAGATGCAGCACAGAGAGGAGAACTGTGACGCAGACAGACATGGCTCAAGAGCTGTGCCAATTAAACTCCATTCACTACTCGCACACTGGTGACCTCTGACCTTTCAGGTCGATTGTTGTTCTCATCCACTCACACCATCCAAGCAGAGGTTCACGTGTGGAGACAGAATCAAGATTACAATATGATTAACCGCCAAAACCAGCGCCAAGCAAGCCTTCCAAGAGCTTACATCCGTTTCATTAACCCACTCACTCCTCTCCCTGCACTATAAATGATTAAAGATGTGTATGAATGTATAAATAGCAAAGGAACAGGAAGCAGGGGCGTCTGTGTGCCTGGACTCAGCAGAGAAAGGGCTCGCTAATAACTGCATATCCTGACCCACGGGATTTCATTTATTCCTCTTACGTTCGCGCCGAAAAAAACTCTTCTTTTGCTCTAGAACTTGTCCTTTCTGTGCTGGGAAGTCAGTGATATTACCATCTGTTAGCATATGCCCTCTGCTGTCTACGCAACAGTGACTTTGAATCATACAGCAGGCAAACCGCTGGCTTAAATGTGGAGTGGACATAGGATTCTGGCCAGTATAGCTGGCCGCTGAGGAGAGAGGACACTCGAAGTGCACTGAGCTGTGCCGCACGGCTCATCTGGATGTCTCGACTGTAATTACAGCTTTAGAGAGAGAGACCCAAGAGTCAAGCACACTCCAAAAGCTCAGGCTGACGCCGCACCCTTTAGTCTTTTGTTAAATCTCTCCCCTCTGCCCTCACTGTGACCCTGCCTCCAAAAACAACTGTGACATTTCAAGAGTGAAGGCCTGTTCACACCAACACAAATGTTTGGCATGCAATTTGTCTGTTTAGACCAATGCAGAAAAAAAATGCAAGATGGGCTGAATGTAAGTACAAATTCACTCTCTTATTAAACAGCCATACTGATATATTGACAAAATATTGACCAATTATTGTTTCAACTTCACATTGTTTCAACACAAGTAAGTGTTAATGCTGCCTTGAAATCTGAAGTTGTACTAAGTGACAACTTGAATATTTGAGTTGACAAAACTTAAAAATGAAGGAATATTATGGAATATTTGTCGCACTGAATTTTCACACCAAACATTCGTAATGAGGTAGGATGAAAAGACACAATAAAGACTGAATGAAAAGCAGATATTGCATTGGATAGCTGGTGTTCATCTATAGACAGATGTGGAGGTCAGGAGGGGTTGGGATGTTTGTTTGTCTTGCAAACGTGTAGAAAGAGTGTAAGAGACAGCGAGTGAGAGGATAAAACGAGAGGGGACTGTAACCGGCTTTGAAGTGTGTGACTCAAGCTGAATCACTAACAAACAACAAGAAGAGGAAACTAAGTAAGACCACCAAAAGGCAGGGTACAGACCACCTTGGGGCCCAGAGCAATACTGCTTCTGACTGAGCTGCCCACTGGGCCACCCACACCTCTGCAGACGCCGGGCCCGCTCCTCCCTCCCGCTCTGGCACTGCTGTTGCCTGCTGGATCTCAGCCAGAACCAGACGGCTCCAGCCATCGGCCCAGCCTCTGATGTAGCACTCCAGGAATAACAGTGCGCTGGCATACTGAGACCACCACAGCGGCGGCACAGAGAGTGCGAAATTACTTTCAAATCTGTTTTACAAATTGTAAATTAAATTTTTACATTTTCTGAAGAACACGTGTGTCGCTGCAATGAAAGGTTGGTCTACATGGTTAATAAGGGTTGATGTGGTTACAACGGTATTATGGGTGGTTGCTAGGGCTCTGCTAGGTGGTTGCTAACTGGCATTAGTTAGTTAAAAAAAAATCACCCCCAAGTTTAAAAATGGCTTGGGTCCCTCTGTTAATTTAACTGTCTGTTTAAATCCGAAATCACAAAAGTAATAGCATCTTCTTAATAACCTGCATGATTTAAGGAACCAAATGTAATTAAATAAAAAGATATTATGGCAAGCAAGGGCAAGAAAACACATTTCTTATTAAACCTTGTGGACAGCATACAAAAACACATACAATGGGACTATTATAGTCTGATTCACAGTACTATTAATTCATAGCTAGACTTAATTATGCCACAAATGTTGTGGCATAAATGTTAATAAATTAATTAATTGTGGCCGATTAGTTATCGAACTGAATTGGTCAGCACTGAATGAAGTTGTTTAATGAATCAACATTAAAGGGATAGTTCACCCAAAAATCTTTCGAAATCACGATATACATATATATTTCTGGAGGGGAAATGACGCTTTCAAACGATATATATATATATATATATATATATATATATGTTATTATGAGCAATAGAAATAATGATGCACCACTAATAACTCCCACTGACTTTAAGCATATGTTAAAAATATGCAGTCCTACTATGTGCTCTCTGCCGCACAATTTCATGGTGTGTACACTACAGTACTCCTTTCACATTAACATTATTCAAATTCACATGAAGGACTAGGAGTTTTTTTACAAGACTTCAGGAGAATTATGTATACAGCTGCGTTTCCAATGCTCAGAAAGGAATTTGTCGGCTGGTCGTACCTCACGAGAGCCCTTGACCACAGTGACAGCCCAAGTCTGACTGGACCACCATCGCTAGGACATAATCCAGCAAGTATGCACATTAAGTCTTCAGCATTCTGAACATAGCGTCTTAAGATGTACATCAATTGAGCACTGTGTTCCTTAATGACTGGGTGGCGGCGTGGGTTACAAAGTTCTAAGAAGAACAAGCTATTTTTTATCCCCTGTCCCACTATGTTCTTTTGGCAGGTCTGTTATCTCTCCTTCACACGGCCTGATTGCTAAGCGACGGTTGTGCTTAAAATTGTGCTGCTGTAACACAATGAGGCCGTTGAGTCCTGGACGCACAGTGCACAGAAAGGACAATGAAGACTGTGCTATCACTCCAGCTTGTAAAGTAGGAGATAGCTTATGGCTAGACAGCAAAACATAGTAGGCAGAGGTAACCAGTTTAACAGAACCCTCATGGGAGCTAATCTCAGAGAGCCTGATGTTATCAGACAGCCATGAAGCATGGGGAAGAAGGGAAACAGCCTCTTTCACAGTGATGCTTTGGGAAGAGAAAGAAGGGGGTGAGGAGTGTTGACAGAGGTGTACGTGCATGTGTTTGTTTAAATGGAGAGCTGGGAGTCACAAAAAAGATCCCCACCCATATAAAATTGGCAAACTGCAGCAAACGCTTTAGCGCTGACTATGAAGGTAATTCTATAGATAAGAGGACATTAAGATACTTGATTTTGACAGACAAAAGATGACAGATTGCTGAGTGAATGCCTTAGAGGTGTAAAGTATAGGTGCTCAACAAAGGTTGTTTTATTTACAGTGTGTACTCGGGACATTTAGCCTGTGAGTCACAGGCTGATAGTTTCTCCCATGTCTCCAGAGTGTCTCGGACTGAAGGAATGAAGACAAGAGGTGAAATGCAAACGCACACCTACATCCCTGAAACATCCGGGACAGTAAGGCTCCACCGGCTCATTTACAGTATAGCAATGTCATCATGTCTAATTCAGACAATATATGGCTGTTTTTTTTTCCATAGCGTTCACACTGCCAGTGTTTGGGAACTGCATTTACTTCCTGTTTCTGGTGACACAGAAAAAAAAAATCTCATAGCATTATTCATGCAATCTATCTATTTTAGAGCCATCTAGTCACCCCTGAGCTGCATTAAACAGTCTGTCATTAAACCACTGCACAGAATATGAAGAATGTAAAAAAGCTTTGTAAATCAACTGTCAGGCCTAAACCAGGAGATGTACCATTACAAAAATACACTATATCGTCTCTATACACTACATCACAATATATCGTCTCAATAGTGACAAAATCCCTGAAAATATTAAGATTTTTTTTTTTTTTTTTTTTTTCAATATTGTTTTTTTGTAATAGTGACAGTAAAGGCCCTTTCACACATCGTGTTGATCCCGGGAAATTGCCGGGAAATTGCAGTAGCACCTCATTGCAGTACACGAGATCCAGGGGGCGGAGTTGGATCCAGATCTAAGGGTTGGAGATGGGTAGGATTAGGGGTGGGGTTAGAGATCAGGGGGTGGAGATGGGTAGGTTTAGGTAGATGTAAGGTGGGAGGAGTTGGACCTGGATTTCGTGTTCTGCAGTGAGGACCATCTCGGAAATTGCCAGAATGCCTTCTGTGTGAACGCAAACACGACCCGGGATTGATGCCCGGATCGATGCGGGTTGGGGACCTTAACATGTGTTCAGTCCCGGAACGCGCGCTGTGTGAACAAAAGCCGTAGCCTAATCAATGCCGTGTCGTAATGAAAGTGAAGTGAAAGCAGGCTGGTGAAACGGTACGTAATGCGCTAGTTTATGATCGAATCAGAGAAAAAAATGCACAACCGTGGTTTGCAAATCATAAGCAAACTTAAGACGCTGCTGAGACATTACATGTCACATCGATGTCACGTGTCTTTACGGGATTTTTACGGGTTGTATGTGAACGCACTCTCTCTCTGATTCCGGAAAATCACTGGCAGTGTGAATGAACCAAAATCAAACGAACCCGGGTCACTTTATCCGTGTATTTTCCGGAATCTCTCTGTGAAAGGGGCTTAAGTAATATCAAAGATGGTGACGTTCATAAAACTGGAAGGTCTTCCATTTGACATGACTCAGTCGAGGTGCAAATTCATCCATCAGATTAGGGATGTCAATTTACATAAATTCCAATAATCGATCGTTGTTTAAATTAACAAGCAATTAATCGATTAATCATTAACCTTAACTTCTTGAATCTGAAGTGGGGGGTGCTACTAAGTTATTAACAACCACCTGCTTAAAAGTGCAGTAGGCCTACGCAATTTCTAGGAAATAGGTGTCGTTTTAAAGCTAAGAAGTTTGGCTTTACAGTGATCATTATAGGGGATATGACCATCCCTCTACAAGTGTTTTTAAATTTGCTGACATATTAGAAGTGCTCTATTTTCATAGTGTGAAAAAATAACTGCTTTACATGAAAATGTGATCTGTAAAATCATAGTACATACCAGTATCATTATCGTTGAATGTTAGTATGTTCACACAGTAAGTGTTTCGGATTGACTACCACATTTACTAACAGGTGCGACTCTCAAATTGTCCTGTAACAAATTCCAGCAGTGGCTTGAATACTGTGCATATGAACAGATAAATTGTCAAGTCAAGCCTTTTTATGCTCATGATATACTGTCTGTAGCTGTGAATAACGCCACTATTTAGAGTAACTGTGATTAAAATAAATACCCAAATCACATATGATCTCATCTTATATGGTCCACGGGGGCACAGGCATATGGCTATACTTTAAACCATCAGGTTAATTTGCGAAGAAGAGCGGTGCTGAAGCACAACTGAATGAACTTTTGTGGCATAAGAATATGTGTGGCCACAAAAAATACTTTCGACTCATCCATCCTTTTCTTAAAAAAAAAAAGCAAAAAATTGAGGTTACAATAAGGCATTTACAATGAAAATAAATGGGGCTCATTTTTGGAAGAAAGCAGAAATGTGAAGCTTATAATTTCCCCAAAGAACGTTAATTCTTCTGTTGGTTGTTGTCATTTAAAGAAGCTAACATTGGACAACATAACACAAAAGGTTAATAGGTGTTTATTTTCAGACTAAAATCACATAAATATGCATAATATATTATTCATCTCTTGATACAATACAATGTTTCAATGTTTCAACACATATTTTTGCTTTTGTTTAAAAAAGTATAAATTAATTTGGGTTTATATAATATTGTGCCACAAATGTCGATCGAGATTTAACTTGTACTGAACCTGGAATTTTCCTTTAATAACTCCTCACACATTCCTTGAGCTGGTCTGCACACAACTCTGCCCAATGCAATGCAGACGGGACAGGTGAGAGACTTCAGAGACAGCGGCTTCACTTTCAAGTGTATGAGCATCTCGCCACATCTGCACAGCAGAACGAGGGCCAAAAGAGAGAATCGCCATCAACTGAGCGGCGAGGAAGGATGTTTGCATTCGGGATGGGCGGCCCTTTCCGAGGTATTGCGGGACAGGAAATGGGGCAGCACAGTAGGGAGAGTTCAGTCAGGAACAACCAGATGCAACATCAATGAATGAACCCACCATCTGCTTCTATTAATACACCAGAATGGCATAAAGAGAGATGGGTGGGGGAGAGAACACAGACCTGCTCCAGAAGTCTGTTTGCTTTTAGACCTTGACTATTGAGAAAGACAATCTGGCATGAAATGCTGGTAAAATGGGCTGAGGGTGTTTGTGCACCTTGAAGTGGCCTCAAATGAAATGAATTAATACTGATCTGGCTGAATAACAGCTGAAATGCATCATCTGTTATCACTGTGAAGCTGGAACAATCTGTATTGTATAAAGCACTATATAAATAAAGGTGACTTGACTTTACATCTGATGAACACTGTACCATACCATGAGGTCACAGGAGAGGAGTTGTGAATGTCAGTGAAAAGCGACGCAACTGACGCTGGTAGGTCACATGACAGCAATGACAACATGGCAGATGTAGAACGTCCGAATGTCATTACTAGTTCAGCTTAGAAGCTTAAAGGGACAGTTCACCCAAAAATGGATGATGAATTTCTTTCATCTGCTGAACACAAAGGAAGATATTTTGAAGAAAGTTTAACCAGGCCGCTTTGGGGCAACATTGACTTACATAGTAAGGAGAAAAAAATACTATGGAAGTCAGTGGTGCCCCAGAAATGTTCACTGAACATTCTTCAAAATATCTTCCTTTGTGTTCAACAGAACAAAGAAATCTATACAGGTTGGAACAACCTGAGGGTGAGTAAATGATGACAGAATTTTTATTTTTAGGTGAACTAACTTTAAAGTATCCTGAAGACATTGATTAGCTGGTTCAGCTGTCTAATTGGGAGCTAAAGTTGGAGCTAAAGTCTACAAGAACTGGATGCCTTTGTTCTAAAGAGTAAACACAGTGGAAATGATTTGTTGTTTTGCAAGTCCTGTAGAATATTTACCCCATAACTTCATTAAAGCTAGATCTCCACATGAATTATATTGATATGTACCACAAAGGGAACAAAAAAAACACATCCAGGAACACACAAAATGGACTCTGAGTTTCTTTTTGCTTTCATGGCATCAGCAGCTTTTATCCCCACTGTCACTGTGTTAAGTGCACTGACAAAGAGATAAACACTTGAAATCCCTCGGTATTCTCAGAGCTGCTGGTGGCCTATTACCTTTTCTTCACCCTACTGTCATGTATTGTATAAGTGCATCTTTGAAGAGATGAAAGAGGAGGGGATGTGGAGGTCATGACAGTTTATGACAGTGCGCACGCTCATCTTCGCTTAAAGCCTGTATGAGCAGATCACAATGTAGTACAGCTTTTTTTTGGGTCTCTCTTAAGGTGTTTTATCGTGGAGTGTAATAGGGGCTCTGTGTGTGGCGAGAAAGTAGAAAGGCTTTCTTCTTTCTTTGTACAAACAAAATGTGCACTGTGCAGCATTGACTCACCTTTATGAACCCGATAACACATACCAGACATGAAGACGAGCAGTCTGTCTGGGCTCTGTTCTTCAATGATGCACAACAGACACTTTCATTTTTCAAAGTCATTTCATGGTTCATGCTATCAAAGCAAATCCTTATTTTCTGTGATCTCTGCATACAGACAATAAGGAAGTTGTGGTTGCATACGTACTTCTGTATTGAAAATACAAGAAGAATTGCATTAAGATTACCAGAAATGATAGCAGCAAATATAAGGATTCCAGTTCCTCAAAATCTCAAAGACTCATTGACTCTGCTTGTGAGGTCAACATTTATCTCTTGGAAGCAAAATAATCTCTGAATCACAGCTACTGCTGAGTAACAACACTCAAGTATGCTGCATGTTAAACAAGTATGGAAAAAATGCAAACCTAGAATAATAATACATTTTAAAAAAAACTACAAAGAAAATGAAAGTAAAATTTGTTTTTCAAATAAACAGTTTACTGGCCCTCATTTGCACTTCCATTCAGTTCAAAACACTCACACGCACGATTTAAGATTGGTCACATGACATGATTTAACCTGTAAACTCAATTTTGGAAAGCTCTGACATGCCTACTAGTCCCCTGCAACATTTAACAAAACCGATCAAAATGGCAGTGGTAAAATGTAGTTCAGCATTTATTTCGTAATATTTCTGTTTAAAAATTCCTATAATTGACTGTTGTCAATGTCTTAATATGCTCCTGTACCCTTGATATACTGCTAAACATCTCCAGTTGTGTTGCATGAAATAAAGATCTGGAATGACATGACGGTAGTACATAATGACAACTTTATGTTAGGTTGAACTATCCCTTTAATTCAAGCTTTCCAACAAAACCACATCAACACTGTCATTTACTGGAACATGCTCCTAGATAGTTGCGTAAAGGCTGTGGAAGAGCCAATGAGTATCTAGAGTATTTCACGGTAAGCTGCTCAACCCTGTGTTTCCTACTGCGCAACAGTACAGACGCACAACACTGACGTCCATCAGCTGTGCACGCTTCCAAGAGAGCGGGAGGTAATGTCATCATTTCTCAGCGGAGTAAATATGAGGTACAGAGCAGAGGCTCCCCGGCAAGCCTCCACACAGGAAAGCTGCAACAGGAAGAGCGTGTATCTTACGCTCGAGCGGAGCGGTTTGGCCACAGTACCCTCCCTAGGGTCAACAGAGCATGCTGACAATAGCTCAATCCCATTTTTTTTCACTTCACACACCACTTCCTGGAGCCCTGAGCACTGAGTTAGGCTATTTTAGTGCTGCTTGAGCAAATACATTTAGGTCCTGCCAACGGATCCTTCCATCTATAGCGTCCAGGCCAGACTTAGCTTATTTCAAAAGAATCTGGTTTCAAACTCACGGTTCCTCACATTAACACATTAACATTGTGTTTAGACACAAAAGACACACTTAAAATGTATAAATGCAATTCCATGAGATAAAGCATCCAACCAAATGGCATCGGCAAACTAACTTTGAGACATTTTTGCAACTGGGTCAATGACAAATAAGAGTGTTGAAGTTGAAGAAAAGCACAAAAAAAAGTTTAAAATGCACACTCTAAGAAATGTAACTGTAGTATTTTTATTGGTTATATATGGTTTTGAAAAACCTTTATACCATTTTTTTAGGAAAAGTTTAAATTTAAAAATAGCATGTGGTGTAACCATCAAGTAATTAATGAATTTTCCTTGAACCTCTTTTAACATCTTCAATCATTATTTTCCACATTTCCACAAGGCAATATGTATTTTGTAACAATTAACATGATTTATTAATTCAGAAATTTCACTACAATTTTTGAGGAGTTGTACTATTTGACATTTTACAACGTGAACTAACCTTGCCATGTCCAAAAAGCTCAAAATATCTGATATTTAATTGACCTTATGGCAAAGATAATTGGGATCCTTTCTTCAATATGTTTTTCCTGTTTTGTTTATGCATGTGTTGGTTGCATTACATTAATGTTATTTTATTTTTGTACACAAAAGTTTTTTTCAAATATGTACACTATTTAAACAAACCTGCTACACTGCTTTTCAAAAAAATGTATCCTTTTAATATGTTTACATTTTTTCTTCATTATGATATCAGAAAAAGTTTACCACCCTAACAAGTTATGCTTGAATGTTACACTTGTGACACTTGCTGTAATGTAATTCAATGATACATGTATACCTTTTTTGTTTGAAATACTTTTTGGTGTCATTGTACATGACCAATCTCTAAGCCCTGCCTTACAAGCACATGCCTTACAATGCTTTTATTTCCTTTATTTAAAAAAAAACATCAAATGCTCCCAGGCCATTAGAAACAAAAGTGCATGTTGCCATCCATCTTTGCATTTAAACTTTATTTATTCTCAGTATCTCTATGCAAACACATACATCCCTCAGCAAAGAGACACATTAAAAGAGCAAAGTAAAGATTTGTAAATGCGCAGGCAGTGTGTGCGTATGTACGAAAGCACAATGCCTCATAACGTAAGCGAAAGCAGCCCGGGATCAAGAAACTGTACAGTTCAGTAAAGCTTTGGGTGTGTTCCTGAAACTGCTCCATCAAGGATGCGTGGCAAGGTTGTTAAGTCACCTTTTACCTTCTTTCTATTTAAAAATCTTCTCTGTTGCATTCAGAATAGCAGCTTACATTGATGACAAAAAATAAATAAATCGTCACCATAATAACAGTTGAGCACAGTCATTCCGTCGCCTGAGATTTAGCAACGTTTCTGCTAACAACATGTACTTACTAATTTGTGCATGCTGCAAGTATGACTATGCCAAACTGCATTAAAAAGGCAAACATGCATCAGTCTGCTTATTCTCAATCTGTGCGTGAGTGACTTGTATCATGCTAAACTGCATTAAAAAGGCAAACATGCATCAGTCTGCTTATTCTCAATCTGTGCGTGAGTGACTTGTATCATGCTATGACGCCCCATTTTCATGCAAATCTATGTTTACTCTCCAGCTATGTGCCAGGAACATCAAAGAAGAATACTGACGTAATAAAGCAAAGTAATATTTAAATCTCCTAAAATCCCCGATTTACTTCTTTGATCTATTTCAATCAACCCACCCATATTCCTACAACTATTTTGCTGTTTCTCAGGAAACAATTATGTCAACTAAACAGTGCAGAAATGATGAGACTTTGGTGGAATTGACAGCAGGCATGAGACAGACTGCAGAAAAAGCACAGTGATGGTATGAGCCAGGAATGTGAGGTGCAGTTACACACACACACACACACTGATTTTTACAGGGAAAAAGTACGTTCTTATCTCTGAAACATGGTGTCACATGTACACTGTGAGATTATATGCTCTTGTTATCTTTTAGACGGCGACAGTCTCTTATACACACCCGCAAAGAAAGAAAAATCACAAATGTTTAATATCTTTATATCTCAATCGGTTCTCCAAGACAGCAATGACGTTATGTGGGCCAAGCCTCTTGTAGTAAAAGACCATATTAATGTGTCACATGCGTCTCCAGAGTTTTAGAAGACATTTAAACATACAACAAACTTGGCTCAAATTTGCAAACAGTATGCAATCATAAGTCCAAGATTTCAGATGACAATTCTCATGAATTTCTAATTATCTGAGTGAACTATGTGATAGAGCAGGGATGAGCAACTTCGGTCTTCAACCACTGTCCTGCTAGCCTAGAAATCTAGACGCACCCTAGCGGCAGCGAAAATTATTTATCTTGATGTAGGTCTGGCATACCAGGCTACTGTCCTGCTCCAACCACGAAAAACTCAACCTGCTTGTAACTTTCTGGTAATCGTGAAGACATTGATTAGCTTGTTCGGGTGACTTTGATTTGGGTTGGAGCTAAACTCTGCAGAACAGTGGCTCTCCAGGGCCCATCTCATATAGGATTATTTTAAATTATATTTATTTATTTTATAACTCTGTAATTGTCATGTACGTCAGTAATTTTTGTAATTTTTATTTCTTGTACAGATAAAGGAACTTAAATAAAATATAACTGAGAATGCAATCATGCATGGCTCAACAATAACCTTCGCATATTTAAACTGACCCATCTATCCATCAATCAATCATTTAAGGAATGTTTTACATTAAACATATAACAAATAACAAAAAAATGTGTAATTGTCAAAACAGCTAGAAATTAAATTAAAATACAACTCCATTTAACTATAAATTACAACTACACTATACTTTTGGAAAGCAATGGCACACTCTAAAAAATGCTGGGTTGTTTCAACCCAAATTTGGGTCAAATATGGACAAACCCAAATGTTGGGTTAAAAATGTAATTAAAAAATTTACAGTTGAAAGTGAAATTTGGAGTTGGGTTAAAATTTTAAATTACATTTTTAATCCCAACATTTGGGTTTGTCCATATTTTACCCAAATTTGGGTTGAAACAACTCAGCATTTTTTAGAGTGCATATTGTGATTTGTTCAATATGTTTTAAATGCTGCTATCAGAACTATCTTTTTATTTATTTATAGTTTTTGATCATAAGTCAATCTTCTAATTTTAAAAATAACCCATCTATATGAGTCAGCTAATGTACCCTTTGTGACATTTAAATCAGCAGAATTCACAACAACAATATTCAATACATCACATACAATTAAGTTCAAAGCATATGACCAATGAAGGCAAGCCAGTGACAATGCAGCACTGGCCCGATAGAGCAGGTGACAGTTCAGTCAATTTGCCCAAAACTCTCTCACGCTCAGCCCCGGACATCCTTATCATTGAGCGCTGCATTATATGACTTGGGAGTAATATATTTTCATCTGGGCATGGCTTCTGACACAAGCAAACTTTCCATGCAGTTATTTCCACATTAACAATCAATCTCTTCCATATGCTACGCACACACTAACAAACAGTTATTATCTGGACCGTTACTGTACATAAGGAAACAAGAGTAAGTACAGTAACATGTCTCATATCCAGGGCCATAACCATCATAGACATCCAATAATCCAAATTGACCCCCTCAATATTTGACATTATTGACACAGCTCGGCTCTTGTGAGGTTAAATGACAAAAAGTTTGTAAGGTTCCATTTTTAAGGTGGTCTGCTCTTGCAGTCTGGCACATCCTGATTTTGCTGAGTTACATGCATACCTGGGTCAACATATTTTGTCGATGATCGACATTCCTGTGCAAAAATTTAATATTTGAAAAACAAAGGACCACGAGCCAGGACTTGGGTCACCTGAAGCACAGGTATTCGAACAGGACTAGTTTTCCAGGGGGCCATTAGAGAAAATTCCAGAGCAAATCACCTACTGTTTTTTCTGCAGAATCAACAGTCCTCTGAGATATCTAATCCCGTCTGAATGCGAATGTCTGTGATTGCTGTTGTTGTATTATTCCAATGCTTCTCCTCATGTTTTTGAGCTACCTGAGCCATCGTTTGTGCACCAATCCTCGGCATGCTTTCATTTAGTTTCAATATGGATGAAAAAAATTACATTTAAGATTAATAAATAGAGTCAAATCGCAGAAAATGCGAAAACTGCCCATTTTAATATCAGTGTCAGGTAAGAGTAAGATACTTCTCTGGATTTCTCTGCTCACTTATGCAAGTTTATTAAAAACAGTCACTGCTATAAACTTGTGAAGTTTACTTAAATGTTTTTTTTTATGATAAATTAAAATCATATCAACAATTAAATAATAATCAATTTAAAGGAATATATGTGACTCATGCACAGCACATGACCTTCTGTAAAGCCCACATCTAGAAAACACACACTCCTCCCACCTCTGTAATAAACACAGAGATGTTAGTCCAGACTGAATTGGTACATGAAATCACAGACGTCGAGTGATAAGAACTGTAACTCAAAAGTTATTTGGAAAACTAGTCTAAATAGGTCTATTAACAAAGCCATTTTGGGCATATTAGACATATAATTAAAAGTGATTGTGTCCATTTTTAACATTAAAATATATTAACATCGCACCTACTTTGGAAACACAGGGATATTCTGAAAAGTAAAACCTTCTAAATGGAGATGAGTGGGAATATTGTTTTTGCAAAACATTAAATATCTGTGGGGAAACTTGCACAACAAACTGAATCACCCTGTACTGCATTTTTTAGATATTTCAACGTGACTCATTGAGAAAAGTCCCTGATGCAGGTGAAAACTGCCTCTTTGTTTTTCTAGAAGGAAAGAGAGAGAAAAACATAAGGATGACCTCACTGTGGCATAATCAAGAATGTTCCTCACTAAAGTGATAATTTACCCAAAATGTTCATTCTGCCATTATTTACTTACACTCACATTGTTCCAAACCCGTATGAGTTTCTTTCTTCTGCTGGACACAAAAGAACATATTTTGAAGAATTTTGTCAAACAAACAGTTGACGGTACCCATTGACTTCCATAGTATTTTTTTCTACTACAGAAGTCAATGGCTATAGTCAATTGTATGGGTACCATTTTTGGGTGAACTATCCCTTAAGAGTGTGTGTTCAGAGGCATCAAGCTCTTGCCTAAATGACTGCACACTGTCCCTGCTGGCCAGAAATAGAGAGAGAGAGGACACAGAGTGTGTACAAGGAAGAGATTTCAGTGCATATGTGTGTGTGCCAGGGTCAGGCTGACCTCAGCGGGTAGGAAGAGGTAACAGGGAAAGCAAGCTGTTGATGGTTGATGAGAAGGCACCTGACCAGAGAACACATTCCTGTACAGTTAGTCACCTCCTTAGTGCAGTACAAAGAACAAACAAACACTTGCATACGTAAGGTTATATATCATAATGCACATGAACTTGCACGGTGCATTTACTTTTACAGTTGACTGTTATATTCATTTAAAGCCAGCATTTTGACGAATGTGCATCTTAACAGCAAACGACTTAATACATTTTGTGGTCATCAACAAATTTTATATTTTCATATGCAATTTTTGTTGTCTCACATAAAATCTAGGTTTTAAATGAACCTTAATTAAAATTTGAAGTCCTATATGCAAAACATTTCATATGAACAATTAATTTAATGGTAGGGTAGGGCCTTACATTACTTCATAAAAGTAGGTGATGTGAATATAGTAGTGTGTTTAGAGGAGGATGTCTTTGTTCCAGCAAACATTCTAGCTCTAAGTGTTATATTTTTTCAAATGATATTTATATACATATATATATATATATATATATATATATATATATATATATATATATATATATATATATATATATACACTCACCGGCCACTTTATTAGGTACCCCATGCTAGTAACGGGTTGGACCCCCTTTTGCCTTCAGAACTGCCTCAATTCTTCGTGGCATAGATTCAACAAGGTGCTGGAAGCATTCCTCAGGGAGTTTGGTCCATATTGACATGATGGCATCACACAGTTGCCGCAGATTTGTCGGCTGCACATCCATGATGCGAATCTCCCGTTCCACCACATCCCAAAGATGCTCTATTGGGTTGAGATCTGGTGACTGTGGAGGCCATTTTAGTACAGTGAACTCATTGTCATGTTCAAGAAACCAATTTGAAATGATTAGAGCTTTGTGACATGGTGGAAGTAGCCATCAGAGGATGGGTACATGGTGGCCATAAAGGGATGGACATGGTCAGAAACAATGCTCAGGTAGGCCGTGGCATTTAAACGATGCCCAATTGGCACTAAGGGGCCTAAAGTGTGCCAGGAAAACATCCCCCACACCATTACACCACCACCACCAGCCTGCACAGTGGTAACAAGGCATGATGGTTCCATGTTCTCATTCTGTTTACGCCAAATTCTGACTCTAACATCTGAATGTCTCAACAGAAATCGAGACTCATCAGACCAGGCAACATTTTTCCAGTCTTCAACTGTTCAATTTTGGTGAGCTCTTGCAAATTGTAGCCTCTTTTTCCTATTTGTAGTGGAGATGAGTGGTACCCGGTGGAGTCTTCTGCTGTTGTAGCCCATCCGCCTCAAGGTTGTGCGTGTTGTGGCTTCACAAATGCTTTGCTGCATACCTCGGTTGTAACGAGTGGTTATTTCAGTCACTGTTGCCCTTCTATCAGCTCGAACCAGTCTGGCCATTCTCCTCTGACCTCTGGCATCAACAAGGCATTTCCGCCCACAGAACTGCCGCTCACTGGATGTTTTTTCTTTTTCGGACCATTCTCTGTAAACCCTAGAGATGGTTGTGCGTGAAAATCCCAGTAGATTAGCAGTTTCTGAAATACTCAGACCAGCCCTTCTGGCACCAACAATCATGCCACGTTCAAAGTCACTCAAATCACCTTTCTTCCCCATACTGATGCTCGGTTTGAACTGCAGGAGATTGTCTTGACCATGTCTACATGCCTAAATGCACTGAGTTGCCGCCATGTGATTGGCTGCTTAGAAATTAAGTGTTAACGAGCAGTTGGACAGGTGTACCTAATAAAGTGGCCGGTGAGTGTATATATATATATATATATATATATATATATATATATTATGTTTTTGCACACAAAATAAGACTTACATTTGCAAAGTGTTTGAAGGGGAGCATTGAATAAGAGTTTCAGAATATCTGATTTGTTAAAGAAACAATCAAGTTTAAAAATAGTGGTTAGTATGCACAGTTATTAAATTTCTGTTCGATAATTATTTTTATATAATGTATGTTATGGCTGATAACAGATAAATGGATTTTATTGAATACTATACAATATTTCTAAATAAATTACACAAATAAAAACTAAAAACACTATATTCTACAACTAACTGTTGTACATTCATGTGAAAAGGCATCACAACATTACAGTTTGAAAAATGGAGATCTGCTAAAGATTACATCAAAAACTGTCCAATATCGGCTGATAATATGATATATATCTTGCAACCCAAATTATGTATACTTCTTTCATGTTGTTTCTTGCATATTGCTTTGCAATACTGTTTCTCGCACACTAATGCTCTACACACTGGGAATCTCTGGCTTCTGTGCACAGCTGCAATCTTGAGAAGGCTGCAGAAAAGTCAGAGTTAATGCTTAACTGGAATCCAGGCGTTGGGTGTCAGTTCAGTTCAGTTCCTCCCTTGATTCTTGGAAGTGATAGCACCGTTTCTAACGAACTGAAATTGAAAGATTTCTCTGAACAGGTGGAAAAGGATAAGCCTATACCTGAAGGAAAATAAAAACAGCGCCTGCAGGGCCAAGGACAAGAGGGGAGCTGCTTGTGGTGTTGTTGAGCAATAACATGTCCGTTAAATAGAGGAAAAGTAAAGGGGACATTTCAGAGAAACGGTTGTCTATAAAGAGGATGTGATTGTCGTGTATTCAGGCTGAGCAAATGAAAATACAACTGAACTGAAAACCCAGAAAAGGATGACTCTTAAGACCGAGCAAGTGCAGCAGGGTCAAATGTAAAAACCAGGGCCATGTGCATGAAAATCAAATACAAAGATTATAAAATCAGACAACAAACGTATTCTGTACTCACACGCGTCCTTCACGACTCAATTTTTTTTCCATTAGGGTCGTGAACATGGGGTCGTCCGCCTTGCTCTGGTGGGAGGACAGGACAAGGTAGGAGTGAGTGTATGTTTGTCGATGTGTGTGAGCGACCACGGGTCCTGCTGTGGTCTGGAGGCCGTTCTCTTGACCTGCAGGTGGAATGTGCAATCTCAGTGGGGGGCCAGCGCTAATACGACCCCTAGAGAGACAGCACGGCGTCAGACGGCTCATGGGAAGGTCCCTCCTCTCTCTCTTGTTCATTTTTAATGTTCCTCCCTCCCTCTCTCCTTTGTACAAGAAAACCTTGGGAAGAAGTCCCCCCCCCCCCCCCCAAGCAGCCTTATCAATCAGTCTGTGCTAGTTTAGAATGAGCAAACCATTGGAAAAGTTGGGTTCAACTTTTATTTTCACAGCTCTTGAATCTCATGTGCAGTGTCCACTGTCCATAGCCATATGCATCGCTGACTAAAGGTTCTTGCCAATAACAAAAGCTACAAGACACAAATGTGCATTTGGCATCAACACTAAATCTGGTTAGAGGAATATCCCGGGTTCAATACAACTTAAGCTCAATCAATAGCATTTGTAGCACAATGTTGTCGATTACTACAAAGACGTTACTACTACTAAAACGTTAGACTATTTTTTGTTACAACAATTAAACTAATTAAAATGAGGGAACAAATTAGTGTAGTGTGGCTATGATTTAACTAAAATGAACACATTACTAAAACATGGCCAGAAATTTAAAAATCATTGGGAGAGAATCCTTAATTTGTGGCCATGATATCTATTTTTCCACATGCACTGCAGGGCTCCATAGTGACCCAGATGTTTGCTTTTTTTCCAAGTGGAAATCCAGTTCACAAGAAATACTTACAATTGAGCTTAACTTGAACCTTTATTCATTTAACTGCATTTTAAATGAGGTAAAATGAGTGATGAGTGATATATGTCACTCACCCACTCAGGGAGCCTCTGAGAATGTACATTATGTGCACTCATAAATATTAATGAGTCTGATAAGATAAGGATTCATATCAATGACATATGGTTCATATAAACACTGAGGGAGTTCTAAGAAAAGTTGTGTGTATAGAATGTATTTGTACAACACACAGAAGCACACACACATGGGCAGACGATGCATTGGAAGCACAATCATTTGAACCAAGTCAGCTGTAAGTTGTTCATAAGCTTTGCTGCTTATTTAAAGGAGAGAAACACCCATGTGTTTGTAACCTAGAGGTCTGAGTCCTAATGATCTTAATATGCATGTTGGAGACGAGGTTTATCCGACAGGAAAAGCAGTGTCTAAACTGCCTGTGATTCACACAGACTAAACATACACAACTGCACACATGCAACAGCACATTACACCCACATGACCATTCTCAGCACTGATGGGAAGCTCCTTTGAAATCGCAGACTGTTAAGCTTAAAGGTACTCAAAATTTAAAGTGGTTCAAGTTCATAGCTAACCATTTGCGTTAAATTTATTCATTTATTTATGACTTTATCAAAAGTGACTTAAAATGAGGATAATACAAACTAAAGCAAGAGAGAACACAATACAAACAGTGCTATAATCAGGGGTGCGTATAACTTTTTTGTTCTGGTTCTCAAGGGAGCACCTGGAGATGCTGCTTGGTACTCGCACTTTACGTGGCACACTTAAATCCTACAAGCTGTCGTCATCACTTTCCTCCTGACTGCTCTCCTCACTATAACACTATTTGTTCACTGTAGAAATTAAATATACGTTCATCTTTGTTACGTTCATATTTTATTAAAATACGTTCATATTTTATTAACATTATTGACACAGACAACAGCAGGAATATTAGGCTGCCGTCACTTAAAGACCGAATGCATGGACCGAATATACTGACATACATCCTGTTTCTTTCTCAACTTTTCACTTATAACCGAGATAATACTTGCCGAGACTGGTATTTTGACATAATTTTGTGTGTATGTGTCCGTTCAAGTGCAAGTAAACACGAAAAAGGAAATAAATTTGATGTTCGAGCGCTGTCTGAAACGCGCCTCTCCCTCTCTGCGTGCAAACGCTTTGGGTCCTGATTTTTGCCTCTTCTTTCGCGCTGTAAAACACGCAGCTCAACAGACTATATGCTTCTTAAATTAAAAAGACAAAATGTTTACTTAAATTTATTGTAGTGCCCCATTTGGTTACATTTGATTTAATGAAGTATTTGCTTTTCATCAATTCACAAACCCCCATTTGGGAAACCCTTATGGAGATGAACCTGATTAACTTAGGCAGCACGTGCAATACACTATTAAAATAATAACGATATAATGCTCTTTAAGTGTGCAGATGTAAGACATTATGAGAGCAGAAAGGAGAGAGAGCTTAACTCTTATGAAACCGGAATATTTAACAGTCATCATTAGACTGTGGGGTTGAGAGGGCCGGTAAAGCTGCCTCCGTCTACTTTCAGACACATCAATAATCTCTGCCCAGCGACAACCACTGCCGGTGCAATTAAACTCTACTTATTTATGGCCAGGCAAATATTTCCTTTTCCTCTGTCTGCCAAGAGACATGGCTTCAAATGAACCTCAAAAACAAAACAAAAAAGAGGGGACAAAAAATGGCATGAAAGGCAGACTGCGAACAGAATTTCAGGCATGTAGATTTTTCCTGTGAGGCCACAGAGGGATGGGTCACATGCCGCTGTCCTGTGAGATCATCATTGAACGTATCGCCTCACATCCTGCAGACTGCTAGAGCTGAGGTTGCTGGAAATGGTTCCAGACTACATACACGTGCAATATGGTGAAGGGTGTAATTTCTATAGATAGGCTTTTTTGGAAAGGAACTAGTCAGCTTTTAACATGACCCTATGTGATTGCAATGGTCTTAAGGGTGGTCACTAGGGATTTGTTGTTGCTAACTAGTCTGAATCAAAAGAGCACACACACCAAATCTCTATGAATTTCTAAGACCAATATGCAAATGAGAATGTTTCTGCATCTTCTTCGCATGTGTTATGATCTGGAGATTCAGTACTCTTTTAGAAGATGTGTAATAGCGCCCACTACCGTATAACAGTGAAAACATGGAAAGCCAGAAAATTCCATCAATGGCGGGGAAGTGTTTTCTCACAAATGACGAAAATTTACGTCAATGGCGGACAAAGAGTTAACAGGTTAATTTAATATTTCCTGTTAAAGGACTAGCAAAATAATTGCAACTTACTCTCTGTACAGTGGCCAAATTTGCAAGACAACAGAGGCAGAGGTGGGTGAACAGTTTGGTGGTTTTGTTCCCTTTTGCGCTGACTGTTGATCGGCAAGTCCTGCAAACTGGGGTGATAACCGAGTCATTTTCGTGGGATTTCAAAAAAACTTTACACTGGCGAGCTAACGTTCTTGGAGTGTTAACCAGATACTGGAGCTCACTTTGTGTCCTTCGCTATTTTTCAGATGTGCTCGCAATATCAAACTAATGTATTTCAATATAAACTGTATTGCCTCATTCAGTATCATTTACAAAAAATATCTTGATATATCGTACAAACAAATTATAAAATTATGAATAAATAAATGTAAAGAATAAAAGCATATTTATGACAATCCTTTAATTAAACACATGCATACTCTTTAAAAACACACATAAACAGAACAAAAATGATGCACTGGATCCCACGTTTGACATGCATTGTCAGTGTGAGAAAGAAAGCCAAGAATGTGATCTGAGATGACATGACCTACTTAAAGGAGGTGAAAAAGGCCAGTGTGACAGGGGCCAGGTAACTCACACACAGTGCTCTGATACTCCACAGATAATCTTACCACACGCTTCTGCAAAAAAAAAAAAGCTCCTCCACAGTCAGATGTCCAAGCCCTGATTTTGACTCAAAGGGTGGACATTACACTCATAAAGAGCACTTCCTGTCTCCTGCTAGTCAATTAGTGCCTGAAAGATTTGAATTGGCCCTTTTCCCAGAGGAGAGAGCTGGCACACAACAATACAGGATTCAGACACTCTTATCAGACCTATTACTGTTAAACAAATCTGACTGCTGTCAGGAGACCATAACTGCCCAAAACATCCGACAGATTCAGCCATGAGCAGATCTGTGAACACGTTAATTATGTTCCAATGTCTCAGTGTTATTTTGTGTGTTCATAATATGTCTACTATCACAGCAAAGCTCTGTTACAGTAGAACATAATTCTCATGACTTATTAATTTGTTGTATATGCTCGCAATGACAAATGCTGAAAGTAAGTTAGTGCATGCATTCATGACCTCAAGGATTATTGTAATGCTCTACTAGGTGGTTGCCCTGCACGCTTAATAAACAAACTCCAGCGGGTCCAAAACGCCTGTGTATTTAAGCCTGAGTTTAGTCCTGTCTAGTTGTCTGTCGACGTTGCTATTTTGGCTGGTTGTTCTGTTCCTGTTTTAAAGTTCTAAAGATTCCCGAGGATTTCTGTTAGTTTGAGTTTATTTGTAATAAAGACTGCTGCATAAAGATTCTGTTTCCTCTCTGCTGCAACCAGGCCCATGACAATGATGCTGTTGTATGAGAACTTAGCTGGACGATTACTTTTTGTTTGTTTGTTTGTTGCATAACTGCTTTATAGATTAAATGAAACTAATTTAATAATTGATGATCTTACAACGGAACTGAATGAACACTGAACTGACTTTCAGCTGAACAACAGCCGAAATGCATAATTTTCCTGTTATCACTGCTTACTGAAACAATCTGTGTTGTATAAAGCAATATATAAATAAAGGTGACTTGACGTTGTACGAGGGAACGAATCATAATTCATTGCCATGATAACTATTTGTTTATGAGCACAATGCATTCAGAAAATTCCTTATCCACAAAGAATCTTTAAAGTTGGCACAATTATAATCATTTTGGAACAACAATTACATCAGGAACAGTCTTAGATGCTGCCAAGGTACAGTAGATAGTTCACCAGGTTCTGGAACATAGCTACGGTGTGCAGAACTGTATATGACTGATTCAGGGAGCAGACATACAGGTAGAGCCTGTATTCTCTCTGCTGTAACATTCAGTTCTTTTGTTTTTCACTGGCTCTTCTAGGAGGTTGTCTCCCTATTTTTCCCCAAATGAAGTCATAAGCAGGAACCTGTACTACAGGTCACCAGGTGCAACAGTTGGCAGGATGATCCTACTACAAGCATAAACCAACACATTTGATTCACTATCAGAAAAGAGACTGTCCAGTGTTTCTGTTGTTTTAATAATGAGCTTGTGAAATTTTCTATCCCCTAAATCCTGAAAGTTTTGCATTTTTATATTTTCAGTTAAGTTAAAATGAAACTTGGTCTTACAACAAATAATTAATCAGTGGAGCATTGTTTGTCTTGAACTTCCTCTAAAACAATGTTGCTGTTTTTTTTTTTTTTTTTGCTTATTTCAGATTGGGTTCGAAAGACCCACAGGGGGCAGCAAAGCGGTCACTGGAAATTTGAGAGAGAAAAAAAGAAATATAATGTAATTATGAAATAGTTATTATAGTCAATGTTTTGACTTAAGATATTAATTAAATGTTTATTTTTTGTTTTTACTGAATTATATTGTATTACTCTTAATTGTGAGTAAAAATAGAATATAAAAAATATATTTAAAATATATTTTTAGAAATAAATGACTTGTCTTTATAATATACAAAGTAAAATATTTATCTCACATAATATATATAGATCTTTACTATAAATCTATAATAGGATCCTCATATTTGGGGGCTGTTATTGTAGTAGTATTTTATATTTGTTAATATTTTGAATATCTTTTATTTTTATATTTTCAGTGTTATTTTAATTTTAGTGTAAATTTTAGTAAATCAGTTGTGTGCTTTGGTCATTTTTACATCCGTTGTAGTAATTTTAGTACTTCATCTTATTTTATTACAGTTAGTTACCAAGACAACATTTCTTAAGTCTTTAAAGATGTCATCTAATATTTATATTTTATTTTATTTATTTTAATTGACGAATGTGATTTTAATAGTTTTAGATAACTGGAACTGTTGGCTCATCTTCACACTGCAGCTGATTTCGGGTTTTACTCTTGTGACCCACCTCCCCACCACACACACACACACAGGAACAAGGAACTTCATACATATTCTGTTAACAAGCAACTACAAAGTTATCTGTGGTCAGCACCCGCACTAACAGACAGAGAGAACAACAAATCCTAAATGAAGCACTTCCTCATTTTCCTGTGGGGCGCACTACAACACACATGATCAAAAAGACCAGTCCTACAAAGCCAAGTAACATCACTTCCTGCCAGGCCACGCCTGTCTGCACTTCGGGACGGTTTGCGCGGATGTTGAGCAAGTGTGTCTGTGTGTGGAGGATGTGGGAGAGTGCGAGTCTATGTATTTGTGGAGGGGGAGCTAAAGGAATGGCAGACGGAACTCAACCACATCCATTTAATGCAATGCCCATATATGTGCAGGTGTTTGAGAAACAGGAAGGTAGAGAATGCATTGAATGGGAAGGGCCTACAATAAAGAAATCACAAGGTAATGCAGGCTAAATGTGTCATTTCTAACTTTTTAACATCCAGTGTCATTTTAGTCTTTTATAGTATTAGTTTTTATTTTTATATTTTCGGTTGTCATTATAACTTTAGTTTGTTCAACTTCCAGTAATTTAGTTTTGTGCTTTTGTCATTTTTATTATAATTTTTTATTTCAGTTTTAGTCATTTTACTTTATTTCAGTATATATATATATATATATATATATATATATATATATATATATATATATATATATAACAACACTGTTTGTTCACATCTTGCTAGAAGGCAATTTGTATAATCCTAGAAGACAAAAGACATACAACTTGTGCAAATGCATTTAGTGATGCGCATATATGTCTCCTGCAGGTGCACAAATTCATTCCTATCCACGCATTCAGCGTAAAAACAGCCGCGGGACACCCAGCGTTCCTTCCAGTTCTCATACACTTACACTATTTCCCACCGATGGATCTACTGAGTGACATCCGCCGTGTTCGTTAGATATAGCGTATCATTAATGCAAGCCCACCAGCCAAAAGAGCACACGGTTATGAGCTCTGAGAGAGTGAGCCATTGATCCACACAAAAGAAAGACTGAAACTAAAACCTGCTGCTCTGTTGTCCTGCAAGAGAAAGGAATTTTTTCCCACACTTCCTCCAGCAGGGGTGAAAACAACCTTTCTCGGCCAAGAGCCTCCCTCCTCCAAAGTAGCTCAATATGACACTCCATCAGATTGTATTACATTTTATGCATTCCAGCCTCCCCTCTGTTTAAGCATTTAACTAATGCACTTTTATTCACATGAACTATGGCTGTGTTCTGAGTAACTATAAGCACCTGACCTGCCTTCACTGCTATGCTGAGTATGTTATTACAACACTAGGCTAGTTTTGACAGTGAAACTTCAGATTTTCACAAACACGACTTTGTTTAATTTCTTTTTTAAGCCCACAACAGGGCTGTTACTCTGAAAAAACACTATTTCACTGTGAGAAGTGGAGGAGGACAGCTGGAGGAGAGCATAGTCCAATATACATATGGCCATATGGTGCACAGTATTAATAAAAGTGTCCAGTCTAATTTGTTCATTGAAACTTTGAGTTGTTGAAGGAGCATACAACTGTTCTATAGTTCAGTGGCTCCCCCTAGTGAAGAAAGGGGTGTCTCAACAACATAGCTTAACGAATGCCATGTAAATCAGTGAAATCAAATTCCTTTAACCACCAACTAAAGCAATCATATCTGTCACAGGAACTGTAAACTCACCAGGAACTGTCCCAGAGGAATTTTCAACAAAATTATGCCACGGCACAGATCCTCATGATCCTGCGAGAGGATGTTAAATATGTAAAAAAAAAAAAAAAGGTAGCTTAATTAAATAATTGTCTTTTATATGGACATTGCTAAAGCCAAACGAAATTATTAGAACATTACTGTCGAATAGCCTATTTGCTTTTACCCACTATTAACCCGTTTAATCCCAAATTTTTTCTTGCAACTTGAGTACATGCAGGGCCGGCGCTAGCCATTTGGGTGCCCTAAGCACAAATGCTTGGTGGTGCCCCCCCACCCCACTCACCCCCTCACCCACCCAAGGAATAACAACCATTCAGAATTTCTTAGTCTGATGAAGCACAATATAATAATTCTGTACATAATTTGTAGGGCTGGGAAAAGATTAATCGCGATTAATCGCATCCAAAATAAAAGTTTGTGTCTACATGAATGATATATGTGTGTGTACTGTGTATAATTATTTTGTATATACACTACCGTTCAAAAGTTTGGGGTCGGTACGATTTTAAATACTTTTAAAAGAATTATCTTCTGCTAACCATGGCTGCGCTTATTTGATTAAAAATACAACAAAAATCAGTTATAGTATTAAATATTATTCCAGTGTAAATCAGCTGTTTTCTGTGTGAATATATAGTAAAGTGTAATTTATTCCTGTGATCAAAGCTGAATTTTCAGCATCACCAGTGTCAGTGTCTTCAGTGTCAAATGATCCTTCACAAATCAGTATAATATGAGGATTTGATGCTCAAGAAACATTTATTATTATTATCAAATGTTGAAACAGTTGTTGGTCTGTCAGTTGTACAGTTTTTTTTTTTTTTTTTTAGGATTCTTTGATGAATAGGAAGTTCAAAAGACTTTTGTAACATTATAAATGTCTTTACTGTCACTTTCAATCAAATTAACTATTCCTTGATAAATAAAAGTATTGATTTCTTTCCTCCAAAAAATAAAAATAAAATTCTCACTGACCCCAAACTTTTGAACGGTAGTGTATATAAATACACATTTGCATGTATGTATTTAAGAAATATTTGTTATTTATATATAAAATATTTAAATTTATATATAATATAAATTATATATAAATATATACAGTATATACAAGCAAATATTTCTTAAATATATACGTGCATATGTGTGTGTATTTATATATACAAAATAATTATACACAGTATACACACATATCATGTAGACACAAACTTTTATTTTGTATGCGATTAATCTTTTCCCAGCCCTAATAATTTGACAACTCTGTGAATATGAAAATATACAAACACTGAGATTGTGGGGTTTTTTTTTTTTCTAATTGCAGTTTCACCAACAGATGTCGCCCTTGGGCCTTGGCCTGTGAACCTCTTGAAAATGAACGCATTATCCGCATAAAACAACAACGAAAAAACGTATCTAAGCGGTCTTCCTTTTCTTCTCAAACAAACTAACTGCATCTTAAACAGCCCAAGTTTAAAAAATGTCTGGGGGAGAAAGCCCCGGACCCCCGTTAAAATAAAAGATTCAACATGCAGGGCTAAAAAAGCCACGGATCATTTCATTTGCACTACTGGCGACGCCCCCCTGGACATGCATACACGACGCAAGGGCGCCCGCGCTACAAAACTAACATTTTTATTTAAAACATTGTCTTACCTGCAAAGCGACGCGCGAGTATCATCCCGCTGTCTATTCTTTTTCCTTTTTTCGCCCCCGACTCTTGGTGCCTTTCCGAGGCCATGTCTGAGGTCGGTGTCTGCCAAATTTGACATTGATTGAGGCATAATCGAACAGACCACTGGGAGGTGGGGAAGGGGGGGGGGGGCACCAGAGGGAGACGAAAAATGAGATTCACCTTTTTCTCGACTAATTTGGTCTAGGCCTATATTACTTTTGTATTGCTTTTGTATATTAACATGCTTTAGACATATTTTATTTGTTATTTATACTAGTAGCCTATTGTGATGATTTTTCACGACCCAGATTTTTTGGTGCCCCCCCAAGCACTTGGTGCCCTACGCGCAGCGCGTGATGTGCGTGTGCGGAGCGCCGGCCCTGAGTACATGCATTTTACTCCTTAGACCTCCCTAACACTCAAACATTATGCCTTTTTTGATTTTATGTTGGTTAAGTAAGTGAAATATTAGGTTTTTATACTCGGTTTTAATAGTGACCGGTGGGAAACAGCATAGTCAGAATTCATTCAAATTCTTCAATTAGACCTATTGACACAATTCATTCCAAGACATCCAATATCTCGTTTTGTCATTTCGTGAAGAAGGCTTAGTGAGGTGAAAAGGTTGTCATGTACAAAGTTACACCCTGGAGGAATTTCTGCTTGTTCGGCTAGACCCGTATGGGCTAGACCATGACTACACTTGGGCCCTGTCCTAGGCCAGTTTCAGGGAGATGTGTGTTCACTCATTCAGTGCACTGAAGATGGGCCGTACGTTGTAGAAAGGGTTGTTTCTGGTCATGTGTGGGGCACAGTCACTTTCAATTTGGGGTGGGAGTGGGGGGGAAGGGGGTCACGTATGTCAAGAAGGTCCAACACATTGACCGTTTCTGGGACACTCATCACTACACTGAACAAAATTATAAACGCAATACTTTTGTTTTTGCCCCCATTTTTCATGAGCTGAACTCAAAGATCTAAGACCTTTTCTATGTACACAAAAGGCCTATTTCTCTCAAATATTCTTCACAAATCTGTCTAAATCTGTGTTAGTGAGCACTTCTCTTTTGCCAAGATCATCCATCCCCCTCACAGGTGTGGCATGTTCAGTGTAGGATTGCCAAAACCTGCCAATACCAGCCAATACCTCTGTTTTCTATTGAAGCACTGTGTTATACTACCGGTCACAATTGTGACCGTAAACAAATTTACAAGTCTTACGAGCAAAATATATATGCAGGAGTATAATTCTCAAAATATATCAGTAGTAGACCCTTTAAAGAATATATGTACAAAATATGATAGTTCTATATGTAAATTAAGATGTTTTATATACTACTTTTTGTAGTAGTCTGAGGAAGAGATCTTCTTCTAGATGTGCAAGCAGGAAGTGAACTGATCTGGTCATGTGACCTTTCACACTAGTCACATGACATTAATTGATTTTAATCAAGACAATCTATTTTGTCATTTAAAAGTTGAATTTCTTGCCCAAAGTCAATAAAAATATTTTTAGAGCTTCCAGAAATAAGAAAAAAGCTGCGGTCACAATTGTGACCGGTGGGATTAAAGTAATGTTTGATGCATCTACTTGAAAAGAAACTATTTATTACAATTCTAAACTCATAGTGATTTTCACTGTATATACTGTATATTGATGATTAAAGGTACAATATGTAAGAATTTTGTAATAAAATATCCAAAAATCACTTGCACAGTGTGATATATTTCCAGCAGTTGTGTACTTACAATATCCCAAAAGTCTCCAAAGATTTTTTATTTCAGAGAAATTCCAATTATAAATAAGTGGCCGTCCCAGAAAAAAAATTTCGCCTATCAATGACGCAATATCCGCGCTATCCTCGGTTTCCGTTCATACTGATATAGCCATGACGTAACCATGGCGACAGACGTGGACAACTGCGTAGTGCGTAACGTTTAGCGGGCACGCAGTTCTTGTTTCTTTCAAACATAGACCATGGCAAGCAGACTTTGGGACAAACAAGGAGAACTAAAATGAGGATCAATATCAGCGTGGCGTTTTTGAGATGCCGAGAGCTCCACGTCCGCGACTAACTTGGACTTGACAGAGCTTCACGAGTCACGACTTGACAGCTTTATTAGACAGGTGAGCAAATGTACATAAAACAAATCAATGTTATATAACGTTAGCTCAACATGATGAAATGTTAGAATATGGTCAGTATGTTATTCTAATGTTGATCTATAGCTTACTGCTAGTAACTTTCGTATAGCAAACGAACTAACACGTAGTATAACATTATAACTTTCAACACACATTTAAATGCCGTTTAGTGTGATAGTGTAACGTTAGACCAAGTGAAGCAGCGCTGCGTTACCTCACAAGTTTAATTCGTCTAATAAATTGACCTGTGAGAGTAATCCAGCACTTGCGGGTATTTCAGTAGAATTAAATGTCCTTATTCCTTTATATCCGCGGGACTCGCGTGTGATATCTGTCTCTTTAGCAATCGCGACCTACTTCTGCTTAAAACATAAATGTTTGCACTCATCCATAAACATTATTAGATCCATCAGCTTGACAGCAAGTCCCATCATTCAGCTCATCACTGCGTCATAAACCTACGCCTTTGTTATTGTTGGAAACTGCGCCCTCTTGTGGTGAAAAAAACCTACATATTGTGCCTTTAATGATTTTTTTACCAGTACTAGAAAGCACATTTTGAAAATGTAAACTTTTTTTGACTGTTTTTCTATATTTCCACAGACTCCCAAGCAGCCAATTATTGGGGCCTAGATAAGAGGGGCCCACCGATTAAAATGTTGTCCCAGGCCCAAATTTTAGTGAAAAAAAAAGAGGAAATTCCAGTCACAAATAAGCATTTCTTATAAAATTTATATCAACATAATATATTCTACTCTTTACAATGAGATTTTAGTAAAGCGGCCTATTACTAAATTAAACTGTGGAAATATATATATTTTTAAACTGTCCAGGTTTGCTCAGAAAGAGCTTGAAAATCTTAATATATCACTGTGTAATTGCATGCAGTGCCGTCTTTATCCCAGTAAGGGTCAGTGTTCCCCAGCGGGATATTTCATCACTATACATACACACTGCAGGGGGGAAAAGGGTTCTAATAACAGCAGATGAGTAATTAATTTTAATAGTAAATGTTAAATACCATAAAAGATGACCCAATATCTGCAATATATACACTACAGTTTACAAAAACTCAAGTTTTTAACATAAGTAAAGAAATGCATACTTTTATTTAGCATCAAGGATGCATTAAATTGAACAAAAGTAACAGTAAAAACATTTCTGATGGATCATGTGACACTGCAGACTGGAGTAATTCAGTTTTGTCATCACAGAAATAAATTACATTTTAAAATATATTAAAGTACGTGGTGAAAATCAAGTTTTTAATGTTGTTCACATTTTAATATGCTTTAAGACAAACCATGTGCAAATTCATGTCAACACCATTGCTGAGTATTTTCTCCTTAAAACTGCAGTGAAAAAAAGAGCTAATTTAAAAGCTAATTTGCATATTCATGGAATCGTGTCTACTAAATGAAGCAAGGGTGTAGAGTTACATTCAAGCTATTTTAAGGCATGGATACAAAATTTTCACAGGAAAAAAACAAGCTTGCTGCACAAGTTCAGAAAAGTGAAGCCAAAGCGTCTCAATCGCACCCAGGTGGTTGGTCCCAGTATAGGTCATAAACCCTGCACTCTCTATGTAGTCTAATGTGATGTGAGGCAAACTAAACAGTCAAATCACACTTCAAATACATTTTTTCTGTCTTTTTAGGTAGTTTTTATCACGCTGATGTAAGTGTACGTGTTCGTTTTTTAAAATAAATTTGGTTTTAGTTAGTTATTTGATGCTATAAACGGGAGTGTGATGTCATGATTGACAGCGGAGATTGACAGCTTCTCTGATCGAAGAGTCACTGAGGCACCAACAGACTTTTTGGGGGATTTTCAGGAGGAGATTGGAGCTTCAGCTTTAATTTCTACATGTCCATAACTGTTTATTTCACACTTAATGAGTTATGAGTTGTGACATAATGAGTTGTTCTGCAGTAAACTGTACTAACGGTTTCTGCAAGAGTGAGGGCGGGACCCTGATTGCGCGGCTCCACTTCACGCTCACCACTGCACAGACTCGGGTCCCGCGTTCACTACTGCGCAGAATCAGGTCCCAAATCTGCCATATTAGGACTTTGGCGGCTTCACTTTTCACCAATGGAAGAGAGTGAAGGTTCCTCGTCCATCTTTTTTATATGGAAAAAACTTTAATGTGCCATTTTGGTGATCAAAGATGAGTTTTAAGGCATACAATTATTGACTATAGGGGGACTTTAAAATACCAAACAGTTATTTTTTTAAATTGTAGGCCTAATAATATTTCACAATTTTCGGTCAAATAAATGCAGCCTTGGTGAGCCTAAGAGACTTCACTGAAGGATAGAAAATGGATGTCTCTGAATGTCCAAAATGAACAGACCATTTTTTTAAAGCAATTTTTAACATCTTTGGATGGATATTGTGAATGATAGTTTTAACAACAAAAATATTCCAGGTGGATATAACTCGGAAAGAGAGGGAAACCCTGATTATCTGGCTCTGATTGGTCATCAGATTGGATATTATCAGGAAGATGATCTGACCACATTCTAGTGAAACCATTCTAAGCTCTAAAGCTCGACATTCGTGACAAAATGGAAGGAAGAAGCGTGTCAAAACCTGATAAACTTTTTTGGGGGAAAATCCCTATGGTCTTTATTTCCTCTAATGTTTCTATACTGTCTTACCTATTCATATTTGACATGATTTCAACTGTCATGTCAGTGGTCATGTCAAAATGGAAATCAGTGATGGCCCAAGGTGCATCTTCAGCCTCAGATGCACTGAAAAAAAAACAAATCCTGTTCCCTTACTCCTGGAAGTTACGTATGGTCAGCCAATATTGACATATTCAATCAGCCAACTTGCCAGTGTCATGAAACTGCACAAGGAACATGGACAGAGGTGATCCAAACGCAGGCTTTAATGAGAGGAAGATCCAGGGACAGGTACAGGGAAACATGCAGGGGTCAAAACCAGGTAAGCAGTCCAGATCAGCAAACATATAATGCAAGGATAAGGCAAACGGGAAGACCAGATACAGGCAGGGAGTCCAGGAACCGTGAAACTAGGAAACACTAAGGAACTAGGAAACACTAAGGAACTCGGAAAACGCTTAGAATGCAGTATGACACTTACAATACTGAGCAATGAACCAAGGGAAAACTCTTAAAGACAGGTGCGCTAAACAAGATAATCAAACACAGGTGCATGAAATCAACCATAATCAGTCCAGGGTAAAACCTAAAGTATACAATAAACTAGGAAGGGGTGCCCCCCAGCGGCTCAAGCAGGCACTCCAGCCGCAGATCGTCACAGCCAGATTGAAAGTGATTTCCAGTTTTTTGAGCAACATGCATTAGGAGGTCAGCGAATGGACTGAGGTCTTTGAGTGTACATCTGAGAATGAGACCTGTATCTCAAACTAGTGTATGCTTAGTACTGTATAGACAAAGAGCAACTCTAATCGAGATGTTCAGTTCATTACAGTCTCTTGTAAGCAGCTGGAAGGGTCAATTGGGCTTTGCCTGGCAACAGACATCTTCCCAGTTTTATTCCTATGTTGTTGGCATCCTTCTGTCTTCGAGAGACAATGGTTTAGAATCTGCACCCAGGTCAGTCTGTGGTTTGGTTGCAGACTCTACTATGACTGTAGAGTCCGATACGGGAGTGACAGCACCGCTGGCACTAGCTACAGGTGTAAGCAGTGGGGATGTCAATGGGAACAGGCTGAACGCTTTGCTGCCGGCGAGTCCTCTTCTCCTCCCACTGCATTGCTCTTTTTCCTTTGGCTAAAAGGACACCAGTCTTAACGGTGGATCGCCAATTTTCTTTTTTTTTCGCGGTCCTATGTAAGGGCTGCTTTACAATAGACAATTGTAAATAGACAATCATCTCTGATACAAATACAGACATTATTCTCAAGGTTTTGAAAATTATTTATACCATTTTTAAGAAGAAAAAAATATAATTGTATTTGATCAAATGTGATATTACCATCAATTAAAAAAATATTTAAAAAAAATATATATATTTTCCTTATACATTGAATGAGTGAGTGTGTACGTCTTAATCATTATTTTCAAAACTGTTCTAAAATATATTTCTGTCATGACAACTCTCGGATTATTTGGCATGGTAACGGATATGACAATCTTGATTTGTTTGGTCTTGGCGGAATAAATCTGCTACACTGCTGCTGTTATTGCTGAAACAATAGAGTCTAGTCTAAAAAAAATGCTGGGTTGTTTCAACCAAAATTTGGGTCAAATAAGGACAAACCCAGCCATTGGGTAACATTTTTAAATGAAAGATTTTAGCCCAACAATTGGGTTAGTCCATATTTGACCCAACTTTGGGTTAAAACAACCCTGCATTTTTTAGAGTGTATAAAACACGTCAAAACTCCAAGAAGCACAACAAGCATAACGGTGAGAACACTCATTTAAACAGAACATTTGACTGCACATCACATTTTTTACATTATTGATACTGCTTTCAATCGTAATGCAACGGACCGGTCTTCGGGACATAAATTAAGCATTTAAATAAAAGGGTTATTGAGCTCTTTACGCTGTCATGTACAATAAAAGTACGCTGTCCATGTCCATGCACAGCGACAGGAAATAAAAAAGGAACACAAAAACTTGCGCTCAGGATGTCATACTGTGACCACTGCAGTGTGCGTAGAAATAATTTTTCTGAAAGAATAATTGGGCCGCCTATCTTGGCCAGGACACTCCTGTAAACGAGATTTTAATCTCAGTGAGGTTCTCTCCTGGTTAAATAAAGGTAAAATAAAAAAATAAAAAATACATTTGTTTGCTCACTGTTAAAATTTTTAGTGTGAAATAACAGTATATTCCAGGTTAATAATTGCAATACTTTCACAGTAATTCCACTTCTCTTGTATCTACCTGCACTTATGGAAATTTCTTGTAAAATCTACAATATCATACTGTATTTCTACAGTGCATGTACTATGAAGGTACCCAGCATGTAGTGCGGCATGAATAGATTATGCTGTGGAGTTTCTTGATTCTTGTTGGTATTATCTGTGCTGCTGAACTTATTTTTGGTACACTTTTAGCAGTTAACATAAAACAATAAACTTTGGTTATTTTGTAATGCTCCGAATTTATCTTTATTATTATTATTATTATTTGAGGAGTCACAATTGTTGTGTTTTGTATGTCGAGCACTGATGTCTGTGCATCATAAGGTGATGGAAGAAAACAAATATTGTGTTGGTCAGATTTCACACCTTTCAAACAACTATGAATTTGAAATCAGATTTTGGTAAATCTTTATGCTGAAATAACGCTAATAAATAGTATAGTTTTACCAACGTAAAATCAGCCAATTTGTTTATTTGATATTCTATCTTGTCATTGTGGTTGAGGAGATTCCCCCTTCCATATGTGAAGCGCTTTGAGGTCCCAGAAAAAGCGCTCTATAAATGTAACGAATTATTATTATTATTGTTTTAACAAATGTTTTTGAAATGCTAGAAATTTGAATATGAATATACAAGGTCCAAGATCCCAAGCAAATGGAACACTAATCACCATTATGGTGCCTTCAAAACAATTACAGTACTAAACAATATAATTTATTACAGTGGCATGGTTAAAGACAACTTAATTAATAAAAACATATAATCTGAATTCACAGTAAAACAAGAGCAGTTCATTACTGTGATGTCAGCATCATTTTGCTGTTGATTAACAGTAATTTGTAAGAAAATTACCCAGCATGCATTAATTTCACTGTAAATTCTGACAACAGTAAGTTATTGTAAAGTAATACTCTTTAATCCTGTAAATTATGTGCAGTTTTTTACAGTTAAAAAACATAATTCAACAATTAAATAACACTTTTTTTTATAGCCCACTTAAAGAGGCGGTTTCCCAGGGTTTAAATTAAGTCAAGAGTAGGCCTTAATCTAGAATAGTTAATCGTGGTTTAAAAAATGGCTTTCTGAAACACAGATAAAGTACCGATTACAATGTAAACTCGCGCTCGATCGGCCCAAAGTCCGGCATACGGTCAGCACGGAAGGTCTTTATGTTTTACTGTCTTTTCTCGTGGCAAAGTATTTTTGATTAACTGCAATACATTTTCTCATATGTAATCTCTCGTTATTTCATCTGACTCCATAAATAAAAAGGTTTTTTAATGATATCTGTGCATCATTAAATATAAGCGAAAGTTTGACTATTCCTTTTAACTCTAATGAAATAATGTCAAAGTCAGTTAGAATAATCAAATGTAACAATTTGAAGATAATCGATACAAAACATCAAATCCTCTGGAATAAAGAGAAGACGACCCGACATTAGGAAATACGTGAAGCTGAGAGTCTCGGTGACTCACCATTCACGGGTTGATCTGAGATACAGAAAGGCCCGAGCCCCTTGCTACATTTCATGACATAGACGGAAACATGTGCTAACAATGGTAAGTTGCATTCAGAGGTTACACCTTTTGAGAACAGGGGGGTTTAACCATCCCACCCTCCTTTGTGTGTATGTTATCTCTAAACTCTTAAAAACCTTTTTACCTTTTGTTTTACTTATTTGAGAATGAGACACCTGTACCAGTAACCCTGAGACATTTCGAATGATACTAAACATGTATAATACTCGATGATAATCATTCACATTAAACCATTTAGATTCTTGGGTGACTTTTTGGTGATCTTCGCATGGGGGATGAGGGGGAGAAATGTAGGATGAGGGGGGTGAGACCTTCGTCTCAATAGTGCACGAGGGGGAGTTCAAATGTTAATTTTCAGCCTCAACCAGTTCTTCCAGTTTTTCCAGTCTTACAACTAACACCTGGACTATAGAATGATGTCGATTGCAAGCAGATTGAGTTAAGGACCTATCAGCCTGTAACATATAGTTTCATGAATCATGACAGAACTTTGTATATATATATATAAAAAAAAATTTGTATATATATATATATGTATATATATATATATAAATATCATGATTTATTAGAGTTGTATTACATGACATTTTGCAACTTTACAATCTATTAATGGTAAGTTACCAGTAATTTACCAGTAAAGACTGTATGTGTGAAAGGGGCCAGTGTATAATTTTTTGCATAATTTAATAAATCTGGACCAAAAAAAAGAGCATCATGTTACTGACTCCATTAAAGGTGCAGTAAGCAATTTCTGGTAAACGCTGTTGATATTTGAAATCACCAAAACAAACATGCCCCAACCCAAAGGGATCACACCCCATCTTGATGCCTTCGCCCCCACATTCACGTACACGCTATGCAACACAGGCAACTATGGCGGAATCTGCTGTGCCTGCCGCCCGAGGGTATGATGTCATCAATAAGTGAAAGCAATTTGTGTTACTATGATAATTCAGGTCGAATGTCTAGCCTAATTGTTATTTAGCTCCTCAACTACATAACACGATAATCCAAGTAACTGTTATATTACAAATGTGATTGATTGAGGGGTTATAGCGATCACTAAAAGGGTAACCAAAAGCTTTTTGAAAGCTTCACAATATTAAAGGGGTCCTAATATGCCCTTTCACAAAGTCTTGATTTTGTTTTTGGGGTGTACTAGAATATGCTTTCATGCTTTATTGTTCAAAAACCACATTATTTGTCGCATATTTTACATTAGACAGCTCCTCTCTCCCCAATCTGGCCCGAAAGCCCCGTTTAGTTCCAGTTTCGATGAAGCCCCTCCTTCCAAAATACAAAATGTGTTGTAATTGTTTATCTGGCCCAGTGTGTTGTGATTGGCACCGCTTAGCATGTGTTCGGGAAATGCCCCGCCTCTTACCACAACCGCGAGTTTCATCTCCTCAGATGTATATATTAGGATGGCGTCAATTTCAAACCAATTCAAGCCTGATTCAGACTTAAGAACGTTAACAAACAAGATGATCATCTAGAATGGATTTCATGCACAGACTTTGCAAGCACAGATTTCACAGAACGTTTCAGAGTGGTATGTTTGTTTGTTTTTTGTATTTTCTTATTCATTTTAGATACATGTATTATACTATCACATTGATACGATACATGATACGATACATTTAGATATGATCACAAACTAAGGTTAATTTTCCTAAGGGCCGGTGAACAGCCTTACAAAACCGAGAGCTTACAGAAGCTAGAGTTAACACAACACTAATGTTGGCTAGCAGGCGAGGCAAAGAGCATTGCCCTTTGTTTACATCGTAGCACGTAGTAGTTTACGTTCTCCGTAAAATGTGTAGCACTGGAGTGGAGCCTGATCGTAATCCTTCTTTGTAAAGTTATATTCCCCTGGCCTTTTCCTCTTTTGTATTTCTACTCATTTGTTCTACTAATGTCTGTCTCGTGCACTGAGCTCTCTCTTCTCTCCTATCATGAGTGTATGCGCCCCTTACTGCTGATTGGCTACAAGTGTGTTTTGGTGCTTGGTCCGATCTACTTTTCAACAGTGTTTTTCAAAAATCGCTTACTGCACCTTTAAATTGATCTTTGCAGTAAATCTGTTATCATTTCACAGCCGTCAGCCGAGATGTGCAAGCTTGTAATAGCCAAGTCTGAATGCTGGCAGTAAACACACACTAAGGCCCCATCCACACTACTGCGTTTTAGTTTAGAAACGGATAATTAAAACGAATACGATCTCCGTCCACACCAGCGTTTTAGCTGCGTATTAGAATTGATCTCCGTCCACATTAAAACGACTGAAACCGCGGATCACGTGACCTTTCACCAACACTGGGCATGCGCGTGCCGGTGTAAACACAACTTCATTGATAACATTATCCCACCATGCTCTGGGTTAACCCCAAACCGACGCTCCATGGACGGTCAACGCTGCCGCTGCACCATGAATTGTCACAGATCGCTCGAATAATAGCTTGACTCCGGCGCATGTAGGCAGTTATAGCGTTGTAAAATGCAGAATTTACTTGTACAACAGCTGCTAGCAAAGATATACGACATGACTGATGACACCCAATCATAGAGCCGAGCGTGAGCCTATACTACGTCATCGTTTCTAAAGTCCTCCGTCTTGACCCGTCTACACTAAAACGCCCTCCGGAGATTCAAAACGAAAAAACGGATCGGCAGTGTTTCTAAACTTCTCCGTTTTGGGTCTCCGTTTTTGCCGTTTTAGTGTGGACGGGAGGTGCAAACGTAGCAAAAGGTCTCCGTTTTTAAACGAAAGCGCAGTAGTGTGGACGGGGCCTCATTGTAGTAAGTACTACAACGGCAACATAAAACTGAGAGTGTGGCCCTACAGAGAAACTTTAGACAGGGGCTGCGGCCAATTCTAGGTTTATAGATCGCTAGGCAACAAAGCAGGAAACTCGCCATGGAGACAGGAGGTGGGGGGACAGAAAGCACTCGAGATGAAATGGCTTAATAAAACAAGAAGTCATAAAGTAGAGGCAAAGTCCAAATACTATGTATCACTGCTGATTTAATGTGACTATAAATCACTATCATGCTTTTTTTGTTAGCTTAAAATCCATTCAAATTCATTCAGGACTCGGTTTCCCTCTATGTGTCTGCAATTTGCGTAATCTAGTTGTCACAACACAACACTGTGACAGAAGATAAGGCCTTGCAGACAGTGAGAACTGAGTGCTGAGGTCATTCACAGTCACGCTTACACAAAACACAAGCTCAGATACTGCACTCGTTTAGAGGAAAATCAAGGCATGAGTATAGACATTAGTATAAAATCTATTAATAAACATTATGGAGCTAGTGTGTCCTATCTCTATTTTCAAAGCACATCAACATCTCTCATTCTTCAACCCTTCGATCGTACTTGATCATGTTTGTCTCAAAGTCAAAAGACACTCATCTACACCCAAACATCATGGTGTGTGTGTGCTGTTTTGGTTTATATGCTGAACCTATTCTGTTTCTTTATTACCTACTGTGTTTTACAGTTTCTAGGCAACCAGTCACTGCCCTAGTCGGAGAGTTTATACAGGGTTCTTGTTTTTCTGTCTTTCCATGAAGGCAATAACATGACCACGGCATTCATCTGCCGATACCTATTTAAGCAGCTCTCGGAAAGTGACCCTGTGCATCATTATACAAGTGAATCCTGCAGTCCATTTACCTCCTTGTCAATAGGCTCCCTGCAAGAAGCTCGGAAATCCGCAACTTGACATCTCAGATGACAAGAGCATCTGGACTGGTACGTCAGTGTGTGACCTCAATAAATACTGCAGTTACCATCTTCTGAGGCTCCATGTCTTGTAAGTGAAAGGGATTCTGTGGGGTTTAGACAATTAGGGTTGATTTGGTAATCAGCATTTGTAAACACAATTGACGTTCGATAGATAAATGACTTGCAAGCCAAACTAATCGCTTTGCTGATAAGCCTTGCTGTTATCTGCCAATGTCCGTCAAACTTTCTGAACCATCTGTGACATACAAACGTTATTTTGTGGCAAATTTACAACATCATGATAAAGTGGTTTTGTTATACATGTAATTCTGATACTAGGTATCCAGAGAGTTATCAAAGCCAGTAATAAAAAAAATTAAAATGCAAGCGATTTGGACTCTGTGGTAGACCCCATAAACAACTAAGCACATGCCTTTTGAAAAAAACAGTTACCCATATTTGCGATATGTACATCAGCAAGTGAGCTGACTCGTGACATCATTTTGTTTGATGGACATAGAGTACCTACACTTGAAAAATAAGGTTAATACAATGACCAATGAAATAAAGTCTACTGTCCTAAATATGGAGGCAGAAAGGGAAAGCTGCTTTTTGAAAATGCTTTAAAATATCTAGTTCCAAATTGCTATAGGGAGTTTGAGCTTTTAAATGGGTGTGATCCTATAAGTGCCTTGCAGGGCGCAATCATCAGTACCTCAACCAGACTGAGTACAGCACAGCCTTCTGGGAGATTACTGAAATGAAGTGAGTCAATAAGTGAGGTACAGTACTCTCTGATGGTTAGACTAATGAGTTTTACCTTCAATCCCCTAAGGCCTAAGCCAATGCGCACTGGTACCAGAACGGCTGAAGAAAACTAAATGGGGTTTCCTGGTGTTGCATTCAGCAGCACAATTCCACTGAGAAAAAATAAGCTTTTAATTGCATTGACTGCAATCTGAAGCATCTTCATTCATTCATTAATTTACATGACAGACAGTCCAGGAAATTGAAGGCTTTGAGCTTCATAACATCTAAAAGGGCTTTAGAGTTGGCATGGACCTCAATCATTTGACACCAGAATTGGTTGGTGGGCTGAAGAACAACTCAGGTCCATTTGAAAATGTGTCTGAAGAATGACTAATCCACATTAAAGGGGATGCATTTGGATGTTTGCTAACATTGTACCGCTACAAAGGTATTTCAAACTTAATTTTAAGTTTGGTCTGTATGGACAGCACTGCGGCCACTGCGTACATCAATCATCAAGGTGGTCTATGGTCCTGTCGCATGTCGTGACTCACCCGCCATCTCCTCCTATGGAGTCAGAAGCAGCCATTAATATTCTGGGCATGCTCAATCGTGTAGCCGACAAGCACTCACAACAGCCTGCGCTTCCGGGAGAGTGGAGACTCAATCCCCAGCCGGTCCAGTGCGATTAATCGTGATTACAAATTTGAATCTATTGACAGCCCTAGTTATAAGTTAAAAGTAATGACGACAAGGAGGAAGTTTAACAGAGACTTAACTTTACACTCTCCATAGTGCAATCGTCAACATCTCTCATCAGCTTCAGTACATTTACAGTGTTTTATGGGGGGAAGACTCTTCATTAATGCTGTTCATCAACTTTCAGGCGCATCTAATTGAAAGATAAACCGTGCAATCTTATTTCAGTATTGTTTATAATTTTCTGGATATCTGAGTTAACAGTTTGCTTTGTACATACATTTTTACAAGGGTAAACTTTATCATTAAACTGAACAGTGCACGTAGGCTATGTCTCAAGTCATCTTCATTTATATAGCGCTTTTAAAGTAACACTATGTAGTTTTTCAACCTTCATAATATATTTCCAAGACCCTTGTGATGGTACATCGACTTAAAATAAGTTAAATGACACGTCTGCCATAGCCTGACGTGGTCTGTATCGCTTTTACTGGCACTATGTAACTTCGGGTTTCGGGTAGGAACCCGTGCACAAAAAGAACTACAAAATTCGACTGCTTTACGGCATACGTCACTTCCCCCACCACTTCCTCAAATTGTCTATGGCCATTGCAGACATCCCAAGTCTCCCGGGAGTCTCCTGCGTCTCCCTGATGCCCGCAAATTAGTTCAGATCTGCCGGAATCTAGAGTGCGCATGCGAGACAGAACATACTGCGCGCATAACATACATAGCGCGAGCACGGCAGAGAGAGAGAGAGAGAGAGAGAGAGAGAGAGAGAGACCTTGCGAGTGTGCCTCACGAAAGCTAGTCAACCCGCCACCAGCCGCGAACCTGTGATTAACGCTGACGGCGTTCACATGCACATTCAGAATTTATTCTATAGTTATGTGTTTTTGAAAATATGCGCGCAGGTTTGTAATTCCATACAACCCATGCCTAAACAAACTACTTATCTTGCCTATATATTTTGATACAGAATTTTGTTTTATTTTATCACTTCGGGGTACGCGAACCGAATTTTTCAACGCTTTATCTGTAGAGTGTCAAACACCTACTCTGTCCATGCACTAAATGCACGTCCTATAAAGAGTGCAGTTTTCTAATGTATTTTGACTTTAAAAAATCTAAAATCAAATAAACAAAGAAAACAATAATGAAAATTTAAGAAACAAAATTAACATTGAAGTAAGTCCATTTTATTTATAAACAGTTGAAAATACAAAGACTGAAATTTCATGTGACAGAACATTTACTAATGAAAGTATAAATGAATAGCGGAATAATGAATGACCATCTTTAAATTAAGCATAATAATTAACCAATTAACTATTACCATATTTTGAAGTGTATAAACTATATTACACAATACCAGCGCATGTCTAAATAAAATGTATAGATAAAATAATCATTTAAAATAATTTTAAAAATCCCCTAAAGTTTCTATGTGCTATTCTATGTCCTTTTGAAGTATCAAGTCTGTGAGTAACTTAACTGAGATTTAGAAGTTATAGCTGCCGATGTAAACAGACAGTTTAGAATATATCCATTACTGTGTCTCTGTATACTGACACATTGTTCTCAATGTAATTCCAATGTAATTTCAATATTTTTGTGCTATGCCACTGGGATTAAAATGATTCAATGAATTAAGTTCAAATAGCAAACAATGTCTCCACACGGCAATCACAAGCATCACTAGAGACAACTAACACTCCTGATGGCTGCTTCAAAAAATAACGGAGTCTGAACTCCGAACCCCCCAACCCCCTCCAGACCTGCTTCCAATCTGCTCCCTGAGGAATGACCCCTATACCGTTTAGGGGATTAAAAACAAGCAAGATCTTCTGGGTTTTACATACTGTTGACAGTTATTTGTGTGACTGAATTAAACGTAGTGTCTAATCATGTGTGTGCTACCAAAGTATGAAATCAAAAGAGTCTGCTAATGATTAGCAGGTTAGCATTCTCTTACTCACAAGACAAGGGGAAAAACTAGTCTAAGGACAGGTTAGTCTAAGCAAGTGATGGTATCCCACCGTCTAAGATTAAACCTGCATATTATGTTATTAACTAAGCAATGTTATTTAGCCTTATGTGTATTTATCTGCAGACATTACAATAAAGATGTGGTAAATTAACTATTTGCAGGAGCCAAGTGTAACTTTCTGTTAACACCTTTCCTAAACACTGCAAACTAATCATAAGTCACACATAACTAACTATTAGTCACAAATAGACTTCCAGTAAACATGAGGTAACTTCACACAGAACGTGTAGCAACCTAAACCTCATTGCTTACTCATATACAGCCACATAGGCTACACACTGCAGCAAAATTTGGTTGTCAATTCAGAGTTAAGTAATTTAGTGGAGTGAAACCTCATTCTACAAATGAATTAACTCCCTAAAAAAGCAGGTAAAAAACGCATAAAGAAATTCTACCCAGTGTGTACAGAACTGAACTGAACAACTAGTTGTTAATAACATATTTAAACGTGTATCACACCCCTAAAGCTAAGCTGGCAGATTCTCAACAATGGTGTGTGGTGGTGGCCAGTGGTGGACCGTTTGCTTGGTGTGTCACAGTCTTACCAGCCACGTTACCAGCAACACAATCAGCAAAGTCATCTATTTATCATTATCAACAAAATTCCAGAAAATATCAAAATATAATTTTTGTTAATATTGTACAGTACACCCCTATTTAGGGGTAGATAAACAAATGACCTCAAAGCAAGCACATATGGACTAAAAACTTTAAAGTTGATGTGTGTAATTTATGGCCACTCGTCTGATATTCATTCTTTGGAAAACAGTCCTGCCTTAAACTCTTACAGATCAAACCAAGTCTCCACAGGCCAGTGGTAGAGTGTGTCACATCCTTGTGTGTGTACAGGTGTGTTTGTAAAAGAGAAAGAACGAGTTTATCCATGTCTGTTATAACACATTTATTGCCTTGTGCTGGTTAATCATATATTGAAATAAAAATGACCATAAATATATGGCGAAACTGAGATTCAATGACAACAGGATAAAATAAGCATAAAAACTTTAACTGACAGTTGTCCTTGGGAACAGGGAACAGTCGCTAGAGGGGAGAAAGGTGGTGACGATTCTCGGTGCCCCCGCCATTTCAACCAAACACTTGGCAGGTTTGGTTCGATTAAAATTAACTCTGGTGCAACTGCTTTGTTAGTGTGGTGCATTTGAATAGGTGTAAATGCTGCCATCTGAACCTTGGTGCGCACCAAACTAGCTGACCAAGACCCCTGAGAAGGTGGGTCTTGGTCCGTTTCCAAACATACGATGGTGCTGTTCGACTAAAATATGAACACAACACTGACCAAAGTCATCTAACAAACCAAAAACAGGGCATGATGACACAAGATGGCAGCCTAAAGAGTACTGAATGCTCAAGCATACCTGGTTCTTCTCATCATAGGAGCTACGTTGCCCATTACAGTTCGGCACAGGCACCAGAAATGCCGACTCCTTGCAGCAGATCTTTGTTTGTGTGCAAAATAAAGTTTCAATTAATATATTACGTCTAAGGGATTTGGAAGACAATCTTCAGCTGAAACTTTATTCATTATCAATCAATCTACAAGAAGATCTTTAGCCTACTGGCCGATTAAAGTCACTTAAAGTCAATTAATCTTTAAAAACACAATTTAATAACATTGTTAAAGGTAATCTTTAGCAAATCCTAAAATGAATATACATTGCATTGCATAGCAATCAGCAATGTACAAAGGGAAAGCTAATGGCTAACCTTGTGACTTGTGTTGACCTGAAGCTTGACCAAACTGGTAAATCCACATTCATTGATTAACTGGCCTGACAACATCTAGTGATCGGACTGTAGTTATCTGACTTAACTTTCATATGACTTTATGAAATGCACACTGCATATTTCCTATATAAACCAAGTGAACGTTGCGCCATGCAATTCTGCATTATAGATCCAAATAGCATATGATATTACAAAAATGCTGCAAAATAGGGCAATTGACCGTTCGCAAAGACCCGCCCCCCTTAGTTACTGTCACTATGTCCAACAAGCTACGCTGCTCTCACACCATGTTCTCACGCAGTGAAAAATACATCGCGGACTGACAACACGCTGACAGACAGGACAGACCAGGTTACTTTTCGGTTACTTTTGATATTAAACATATTAAACAAAGTCTCACCTTTCAAATTTGGTCATTTTTTAAAAGAAATTTAAACAATAAATACCGTTTTGTGGCTCTTTAATGTGTCGTGACAGATCGCAATGTATTTTTCACTGCGTGAGAACATGGTGTGAGAGCAGCGTAGCTTGTTGGACATAGTGCCACAAAACGGTATTTATTGTTTAAATTTCTTTTAAACAATAAATACCGTTTTGTGGCTCTTTAATGTGTCGTGACAGATCGCTGTAGAGCATCAGTTAAAGCTGCTCGTGATCCGATCATCTTTTCCTTCTAGTTCATTTATAGCATCAAATAAACATGAATGAACATAAGAAGGAATGTTGTTTTAACCGCAGAAAGGCATCAGTTCATTCCGTTTTTCAAGTTCAAATCCTCCCATGTTAATCTACTAACTCTCCTGACTGCTTTGTCGGACAAAATGGCGGATGGTCAGATCACCTGTCAATCAAGCTCCCTGCGAAGGGTCAATTAAAGGTGTGGTGATAACTAGTAAGCCTTTAGGCTGATTTCTCAAAAAAAGCTGCATTTCCACCGAAATTACCCGGGGCAGTTTGTCCCAGGAACTTTTCCCCCCCAGACCTGTTGCTGCCTGCGTAGCGTAAAGCGTAGACAAATTAGCCAGTGACGTAGGACTGCAAGCGACTTTCCAGTTCCTGCTGGATTTCGTCCTCCGAATATAAGCTTAATAAAGCCTGAACCTTGTCGTCGGTCCATCTGTCATATTTTTTAAACTCCATTGTTGAATCAAATAGCAAAACAACTCTTACTGCACGCACCGCAGCAGACTTTTAAAAATGGTGGTTGAAATAAAAGGAGTACCACCCCAAAGTCCCTAAATCCTGAGGAAAGTTCCTGCGGTGGAAACATTATGTCATTAATGACTCAGCCTCATGTCGTTCCAAGCCCGTAAGACCTCCGTTCATCTTTGGAACACAGTTTAAGATATTTTAGATTTAGTCCGAGAGTTTTCTGTCCCTCCATTGAAAATGTATGCACAGTATACTGTCCTTGTCCAGAAAGGAAATAAAGACATCATCAAAGTAGTCCATGTGACATCAGTGGAAGACTTGCATTTTTTTGCCCAGCCATATTTATTTGAACCCGAATACATGGAAACACCAGATAACACGTCAGCAGCGTCCTACGTCATCAGCGTCACTGCGGACTCGTGAACGCGGATTGACAACAGAACCGAAAGACAATACAATGCTGAATAAAGTCGTAGTTTTTGTTATTTTTGGACCAAAATGTATTTTCGATGCTTCAAAAAATTCTAACTAACCCACTGATGTCACATGGACTACTTTGATGATGTCTTTATTACCTTTCTGGACAAGGACAGTATACCGTACATACATTTTCAATGGAGGGACAGAAAGCTCTCGGACTAAATCTAAAATATCTTAAACTGTATTCCGAAGATGAACGGAGGTCTTACGGGCTTGGAACGACATGAGGGTGAGTCATTAATGACATAATTTTCATTTTTGGGTGAACTAACCCTTTAAGTGTTCATCAATTGTCTCTGTTTGTGGTTCCCAACCAAGAAGGTCTTTAAAGGTATCCTTTAAAATTGTTTTTCAAATTGCTTAAATCTGTAACCAGCCAAACGTTGACCCCTATACACAACTACGTAACACAGACTCAAACAATGGCACGAGTTTGGGGTGGGACTATATGTTTGAGCAATCAGTGACAGGAGGGGGGAGTGCTCAAGAAACCTGTTTAATTGAAACCAAAAATTCAATATTTGGAACCGCTAGTAGTGACACCCTCCTTCAAAGCAATAGTTCACCCCAAAATGAAAATTCGGTCATGATTTACTCAACATCATATTGCTCCAAACCTGTATGACTTTCTGTCTTCTGCAGAACACAAAATAAGATATTCTTAATTTAAGTGTTCTCTGTATTTTTTCTTACATACAAAGAAAGTCAATGGGGTCCAATGTTGTTTTGGAACCTATTGACTTTCAATGTAAAAACAAAAAAAAGGCTATAATCGTTCAAACCCCTGCTTTTAACCCCAGGTAGAGGAATGTTTCACAATAATTTATAAGTTGTTAGCACTTTTTTGACAGGGTTATGAATCCCTGCTGAGTAGTAGGCTTTGTGAAGGAACTGCAGGGGGTTCATACATTTATGAAAGGCTTAATTATTTAAATCATAAAAAGTCAAATGATAAGAAAAAATAAATAACAATCAAAATAAAAAACGAACCAAAAAAAAGATTTTAGTCGCCTGACTAGTGGCCGATCTGTGTTTGTAAAAGGAAAAGGAATTAGGGAGAATAAATTCTGAATAATTTACTGCCATTTTGTGAATATTAAGTAATCATCATGTTATCAATAAAAAAGAAACTGTATTCGGATTATGAGTATTTTAAAATGTAATAAATCAAATTACAAGAATTTAATTTTTGTAATCTGATTACATAATTCAGATTACATCAGTTACTACACAACACTGCAAACTTGTATAGTGTAAAACAATGTGGTGTTGGAATGTTATGGTTAGATAAAAGACACCCAATCACGTGACTCAGGTTTAGATGCTTTAAACAGTCACAGAAATGCTGCATGATGTATAAACAGTACGCTTCAGCATTTGACCGTCAATTGCAGTGAAGAGGAGAGGGTTTCATTCTTACCAGTCTGAAAGTCCATTCATGAAAAACTTGGTAGCAGTCGCTGGCAATATGAAGATGCACAATGCTTAGAGTCTTTATGTAAACAGGTTGTGTGCTATATTCGTCAATTATTCAATTCCTCTATATAGAACCCTAGGGTTCTTGACTGTTTCAAAAGAACGCTTTATGCCAAAAAGATTCTATATAGAAAGGTCTTAAATGATTGCAAAATTATTTCATATTTAACAAGTTATTTAATTTTTTTGATGTGATAAAGTATGTTTAAAGCTTTTTAGTTCATAAAATGTAATTCAAATAAAAAATGAATTTAAATCAATTAATTAAAACTAAATCCATAAAATGATCCAATGATGAGAACCCCTAAAATGTTCTATGTAGCACTTGAAAGAACCGTTCAAGGTTCTAGAACCTTTTCTTCTAGTGCACTGCAAATATAACAGTACAGTGTGAAATGTCATCTTATGAATACCCAGGGTTAACCCCGGGTAAATTATAAGCAGTGTGAAACAAGATAACCTAGGATTTTGATCACTCAGGGTTTAGTGTGACCCAGGGTTAACTTTCCCAAAAAGTGAAAAGCCTTAAAGAGTTCTTCAAAATATCTTCTTTTGTGTTCTACAGAAGACAGAAAGTCATACAGGTTTGGAAAGACATAAGTGTCAATAAATAATGACAAAAAAAATGGATGAACTATAACTGTACATTTTATTTTCATTAAATAAATTCAGCCTGAAAGGGCAATAAGCGAATTAAGCAGGAAATACTAGTAAAGATTTAAGATTTAAAACATACTTCACAGGATCAACAGACTAGAAACATTCATGCAGTCAGTTACAAATGGTATGTAAATGCAATATATAAAAATAGTATCTTGTATCAAAGTTTCCAAAAAATAACAGAGAACAGGCTCAGCTGTCCACACCAATTCCTTTTTTTTTTTTTTTTTTTTTTTGCTATGAGAATACCCAGACCACCGATTCATGTCTAACCTGAAATGTACTGCCTGCATTTAACATATCAATGTACAAAGTCCTTTACAGTAAGTTAACAGATCTGGTTCATGTCAGTCAGAATGTCAACATTTCCTCTGGATAACATGAACAGAATGTTGTTGATAATTCTGTGATATGATCAATCACTCATCATTCATCCCATAGCAAAAACAACAGAATATTACTAGTTATACTGTGTCTAAAGAGAGCAGCTATGTCAGTGAGGACACAAGCTGATCTTAAACTGACAAAAAAATGTATCGTTCATAATAAGATTCCATTTGGCAACACATCCATGTCAAATAAATAAATGCACCACACGTTAACAGCAGTAATATTCTCATTGTTGAACATGAAGCAATAACATCATCACATAGGAACATAATAGTTAGAGCAACTATTAAACAATAGGCAGGTAAATGTTGACTAAAGCCAGTCAGATCAAAATCAACCGTGCAACTGTGTTTATAGGCTAAACATTTATATGATTATTTACCTCTGAACAGATTTAACCCTTTATGAGAGTGATGTAGTTAGTACACATAAACACCTATGCATACAGTATACATGCGGTCAGTTTGACACTTAACTTACCGTACCTCGGCTCGGTAGTATGAGGAAAAAACGGGAATGCCGAACCAGACCGATCTGTTGATGGCAATTCTAAAGTTCTCCTTGCAATAACTGTTACCTCATAACAGTTACTCTTTTAATCTATTTGAATGCTCTTCCTCTGTTCATTTGATACAGCCAAACTCAGAAACCGATCGACCTTTCACTTCTGTAGGCGTAAATAAAAGCGGAATGGTGGGAACGGTGGAGGACTGGAGCGCAACAGTTTCTCTACACGTCCAAAGCGTGAATTTACCAATTCTACTATGGCAGAGGCAGAGCTTATGAATATTAATTAGGTCATAATGACGTTCCTGGTCACCTTCCGGTAGCGTCCAGTCATGTAACCCGATCATATTCAAGATCAAATGATTTAGCAAATCACTCTGGGCTACTGAAAGAACGTCACCTAGTAATTAATATTAATGTTTTAAAGCCTTCCCCCATAGTAAGACTCTCGTCTCTTTTACTGCTGCAGGAGCGCCATCTGTCAGTCAGATACACCATAATAATACAACCAGCACCCAGTTCAAATACTACAGGGCAGGATTTCCACGTTCAGTCATAGAAACGTTCACAATTTTCAGCACTTTTTCTTGGGTTATACGTAGTTAATTAATATTTTAATTTGTCATTTAAAAAAAACATTCTGGTAATTACCATCATGAATACTTCAGAATCTTTTCTTTCTTTTTTTATATATATATTTATTTTATTTTATAGGCATCATTAAATCAATTGTCAATTCATTATAATTAATTTATCCGTGCACATTTTTTTCTTTTTTAACTCACGTGCCCTCGGAATCCTAAACCTCAAACTTCCCCTCCCTCTTGTAACGACGTCTCTTCTCTAATGACGTGTTTATTAGCGAGGGCGAGACAACCTGTCACTCACATGAGATCGCAGCAACAGCAAACCACAACCATCCAATCAATTCCCGATGGACAAAATCAAGTCCCGATTTGAGAAGCCGTTTCACATGTCACAAGAACATACACTCGTAACTTCCATTTCATGCCCACTTTAAAACTTTCCATTAACCAAAAAAAAAAAAAAAGAACACAGGCTGTCTATAAAACGGGTTGACTTTATTGCTTAGAGAATACAGCTTACAGCTTTTGCAAAGGCATGTGAATACGCTTCTCAACTACACCTTACCAGTCATCACAGGATATGAATTAACCACACATTCACAACTCCACTTTTACACATTGCACCTGTAAAAAAAAATCTGCTATCAAAACATTGTACAAAGTGTAAGTAAGAGCGTTCAGCGCAATCTGCACCAAAGCACTCGTATCATACAGAGAGCAAATACCATGAGCAGATTTCCAAAGCCTATCTGGTGACTGAATTTTTTTTTATAGTTTCTTCTATCTTTGGTACTATAAGACAGATTTTATTCTGCACATGTAAATCTTTTCCTTGGAATACTGTTCTGAACACAGGGCAGGTAAAAGCCTATCTACACAATCTTTATCCTCACTCGAACTAAAATGAACCAAAAAGCAACATCCTACATTACAAATCACGTTCTCTGATCTCACTCAGCAGAACAAAGAGAAATACGGAAGCGGGGATGAACGGCTGTAAAAGTCACTTTCCAAAAATGTTCCCCAATTGTGTCTCTTCAAACTATATAACAAAGACAAATATAAGAGAAATACGTAAATCGCCTAAAACAGGACGCAGCCATTCAAAACAGCAGCTCCTGAATTTAACCAATGACTATTAACATGGTGCAACTTACATCACAGCCACATCACATGACTTAGCATCCTTCCCACACACATAGTGAAACGATGACAACTGCCTTTAATTAAATCAGAAACAAATGAGAAAGAAAAGAGGGATTTTCAAGAGCTAATAATTCTAGTTAACAAGTGAATCGAGGCAAACGAAGCAACAAATCACAGGAGAGCACCCATGACTGCCCCTGAACCGTCAGCATGAATTTATACTGTTCATCTGGGATTTAAAAGTCCATAAAGGAGACAACACTGCAGAGTTCCTTCTCTGCTAAGGTTTACGGAGGACAGTGTGTGTGTGTGTGTGTGGGAGACCGTACATGTCTGTAAATATATATATATATATATATTTGTCAATCTATCTGTGTGCTTCGGAGAAAGCCTGCCAGGATTCACATGTCGTCCTCTTCATCTTCATCCTGGGAAGATCCGGCCTGCTGAGCGGAACTGGCTGAAGCCGCCGCTAACTGTGCCTGCTGGGCGGCCTGCTGCATCTGTAACCACTCCTGCTGTGCTAACTCAGCCTGCTGCTGCCGTGCCTGGAAGACAGCACAACTCATCAGAACAGATACTTAATCTAGTTACAGGCTGGGAACAAACCCCAAACCTACAGAGCGAAAAGTTCCATTTATCCGTTTCATGAATAATTTAAGCTCTTCCAGGATCTTTACCTTGGCAAATAATTCCTGCTGTTGACGTAGAAGTTCTTCCTCGGGAATGCCAAGGTTCTCTAGTCGGGAGCTGGCCTTTCTCCGCTTAAGTGCTACAGTTTTACACTCCTGCAGAACGTCTTTTACTTCTGCGATGTATGAACCAAAACCTAGGCTTTCAAGTGCTGAAGAAAAAGCATTCACTGTTACATTGGATTTTAGGAGAGATGTACAAGTTTGAAGTGAAATGCACAACCGCCAATGAACAAGAAACCGTTATCTTAAAGCTGTAAATCTTTTACATGACTGTAATACAATCAAATCTGAGTCTAAGACTGAATCTTGTGTATATTAATGCAGCCTGGTCCAAGATCTCAGCTGTTAACTAAAAGATTGTAGATTCAAACCCACCATGGTGCATTAGATCAAACATTTAAAGGGATAGATCGCTCAAAAATGAAAATTGGATAATTTCTTTATTTACAGGTTTGGAGTAACATGAGGGTATGTCTTACTTTCTATTACTATTATTTAAAAGATTAACCCCCGGTTTCACAGACAAAGTTTAAGCCCAGTTGCAGACTAAAATGCATGTTTGAGCTGTTTTAACTGAAAGCAACTTGCACCGAGATATCTTAAAACATGTCAGTACCATTGTTTTGTCTCAAGATGCACACCAGACACCAGTAAGGCACGTTTATAAAAGCTACTTAAATGTCGAAATTGAAGGTCTAATCCAGGCTTAATCTAAGCCCTGTCTGTGAAACCAGGTCTATATTTTGCAGAACCGTGTAAAAAACTGAAGAACAATTTAAGTCACTGGTGTCTAAAACATTGGACGCAATTGACTTTCATTTTATAGACAAAACACAAAAAAGACCAACATTTTTCGAAATATCTTCTTTTGTGTTCCACATTATGAACAGGATACAGGTTTGGAGTTTGTCAAAATGTTCATGTTAAGGTGAACTCCCATTTAAACCAATTTAACTTCAAGTTAACTTCAAGAGACAAGAAGTCTCACAGGCTGAGCAGCTGAAAAGTGCCCAAAACCCCTTTAAAAGCCTGAACAACTGACAACATTGGGAGAGCAGCTAAGACTAGTAGAACGGTTTAGTTTTTTTTAAAGGGATAGTTCACCCAAAAATGAAGTTGTCAGTAATTCCTCACCCTCAAGTTGTTCCAAACCTGTAGGAGTTTATTTTTTCTGTTGAACACAAAAGATGATATTTTAAAGAATGTTGATAACCAGACTTTTCACAGCATCCATTGACTTACATAGTAGAAAGAAAAAAGACATGGAAGTCAATGGGTGCCGTCAAAAAAAAGTCTGGTTGCCAACATTCTTTAAAATATATTCTTTTGTTTTCAACAGAAGAAACGCGTGAAGGTGAGTAACTGACGACAAAACTTATCTTTTTGGGACAACTATCCCTTTAAGATATTTGCTTGGAAATTATGCATTGCAAGTGAATGAGGTTGTCAGACACTATCATTCGGACTAACATCTCGTTTTGTGTTCAACAGAAGCAAGCAAGGAATACGGGTGAGGGTGTATGAGAGCAAATACATGACAGAATGTTCATTTTTTGAGCGAACTCTCTCTTTAACTCCAGTTTACTGCACAAGCTTTGAATAAAACCCTATTCCCAAATGAAAAATGAGCTGTTGGTGACCTCACGATCATCAAGAAGTGCCATCCTCACCGTTTATAACATGTTCAGGGGATATAGTCTTCTTCTCTGATTTATTGCAGATCTCGTTGGCCTCTGATGAGACGAGGTGAATGAACTCTGTGCAGCAGTTCACCACCAGCTCTCTGGCATCGTTCGCTACTCGCACATTGGGAAGCGTTTCTTTAATCATTTTATTGATCGCCGCCCTCGGGATCGTCAGGTCATCGTCGTTCCCCGATGAAGAGGCCATGAGGGATGAGCTGCCGAGATGCTTCAGAGTTTAAAGGGAATCGAAACCAGGCGAGGAGGTTCAATGGGGTATTAATGATGATACACCCACAGCAACGGCTTTGTGTGGAGATTCAGATGATCTGGTCGGCTTTCTTATAGTAGCTCGCTAAAACACTGTCCGACAGAGTGTAATTTTGAGTATAGCTTTCAATTCAAATGCAGGGAGTGTAAGTGTTTGGAGGATGAGAGGAGTCAGTACCTTTCGGTTGATCAGTTTACGCTGACTCTCCACATCCACACATCAGTGCTGCTGCTGTTCCTGTGCGCCTTATAATCATGATTCAACTCCGATCGTTCATTCTCAAGCTGCCTGGGTAAACCAATAAACGCCGCGCTTGTTCAGCTAAAGCACGGTGCAGAAATTTTAAGCGGCCAAAGCTCTTAATTCATTACTTCAACCATTCGGTTAGCGACAAACGAAATGAACCCCACAATGCAACACTTCCGGATATCCGGTAATTCTTCTGCTTGTTATTGTTTCGTGTGATTGCGCGATACTGCCGCCTACTGTAAGAAACGGGAATTAAGGAATTTAATCTCGAATTCACATTTCGAGCTCAAGATTTTGGGAAAGTCATTTTGTTTACATAGTTGAGGTCCAAGCAGGATTTTAGGGGTTCTGTTGTGATTTTCTTTTTCTCCTCCTCCTTATTTTACTGTAGGCTATGCATATTGTGTATAATTACTATACATTTATGATATTATATTATTGTAATATAATAGTAGACCTATACAATTGTATTATAGGCTATAGTTTTGTACACACAGACAAAAGGAACCCACAATTCCCTCAAGTCAAGGTCATGAGGGGCACTAATTATACATAATCCTCCTCATGAATGCTCAACTGTGTGATTTTCAATATTGATTTGATGCCTTTGATGTTTTTCCTTGGTAGAAGCGCAGCATGTCTTAAATTATATATATATATATATATATATTAAAATGGTGAATAGCATGATATTTGGGATATGCAAGGCAGTTTTTGAGAGACCTGGCCACAAGGTGGTGCAGTGATTTCACATTTGTGTTTTACATTTGAATCAAGCTGGATTCAAACCTTTTCCCCCTCTGAATTGCCCCCCTATGGAAGTAAAATAATGCCAAATGTTTTTGAAACAAAAAGCCTGTTGAATTGTACTACTTGAAAAAAATATGCATTGCATTAACCCTGCTTGTATTTTAATACATTGTATTTTTAGGGCTTTTATTTTTATAGGCTGAAATTTAGCATGGTTGAATATTTAAGCTGTGAATATTTCAAATCAAAACATTTCAAACACATTTTCATTAGTAAAATTTCAATAATCCATATTCACCTTTCATATTTCACTTCCAAAATATTCAAACTGATTAAAAATACAACCTATAATATTCAACAGGCGGTTTTCGGTCCATTTTATTTCGCTTTGCAAATTCGCTTCCACAAATTCAGTGGTTCAAATTCGACAGTAAATTCAACGTTGACATCCAGGAGCTGCAGGAAAAGCAGTAGATTACCGAGTATAATCTCCATCTGCTGTTAGTCGACCTCACCAGCAGGGGGTGCAAGCGCGTGTTGTTGACGAAGACCAGAGCAACAGTTAGCGCAAGCCATTCATTCATAAAAACTCAGCATGCATTAAGTTTTTTGTGACGATTATCTGGGTCAGTATATATGCGGAGAAGATGATAAAGGGACAAAAGCTGTTTTTATGTTTCATTCATTGTTACTTTCCCTGTGTAGCCTTATGTTATCATACCCTGGCTAACGCCAGACCCAATCTCGTTGAGAATTGGGTCTGGGAACCACATGTTCATTTTCTCGTATTTGAGGCGTGGTTTACGAATGCCCAGAGCCGTTTATTGGGTGCTAAGAATGTCTATCAAATGCGCCTGTACGTAGTTCATAGCCAATCGTTTCAATTATACCAGATGACGTATGTAGCGCGACAGAAACTAGACGAGGAAGAAGACGATGGGTCAGAGATTTATGTGTAGAGCCTACACGATGGCGTGTATCTAATGGCCGTTTCACACCGCATGCGTGACCGGCGCGTATTTTTTCGGCGTGCATGTTAAGCAATGAGTGCATTCACACCGGGAGCAGCGCGTGAGCATCGAGCAGGAGCGGCGTGTGAGCAGCAGTGAAGCGGGGGTTTCGAATCTGTTTTTTGCTCCATTGCTCACGCTAAATTAAAGTGAAAGCACACTTTTGATGGACAAAAATAAATGTGATTTCACACAAAAATTGCCCAAAATGCACAGAATTAGCATGTCTAGTGAGTTTTAACAAGAACTTGAGTAGGCAAATAAAATAAAATAAAGACTCTAAAATATTTATAGAAGATTTACCCGGTAAAAACTTGTTTTTAATTATTCAGTTTGGGTGAAAGTTGTGTATTATATAAATAAAAAAAACTAAAGTAAACTAGCCATAAAATATTATATATAAACGTTCTTTTAGTTCATGTAACGTTAACACACAGACAGCTACAGGCTAGCACAACCCAAATCAAAACCGAGTGTGTGGTTTATTTGTGTGTTTTGTTTTTTATCCGCGGAGTTGCGGTCTTGTAAACATCGAAAGTATGACTGAAACTAATAGATTGGAGCCATTTTCTGGGTTGTTTTGTTGTATTACATTTAACTTATATGCGAATGTTGTACACCTCCCCATTACAAACTTTCAAGACTATCAATGTTATAAAATGACCAATTCTAAAAACAAATGTATAGTTGTTTTTGTAAAAAATTGCTCGCTTATATATAATGCCGAAGTCAAATTTCAATGTCTTTGGAAAACAAGAAAAAACACAAAATGACTTAAGCAATTATGCTATGAGGCTAACGATATTTATGCCGCGTTCCAGGCAACCTGTAACCCGTGTTTTCCCAACCTTATACCCGTGAAAGTGCACTGGAACGGCAGTCAAACCCGTGACTTCCCACCCGTGAATTCGTACTAGATCGATGTACTCCCAGTTACGAGTTGAAAAAACACGGGTTACAGGTTGCCTGGAACGCGGCATTAGCTTTGGAGCCGCTGCTGTGACTAGAGCTGTGTCCGAAACCGCTCACTCGTTCACTCATTCACTAATCCCTATATAGTGTATGGCATTTGAGTGCACTATTGCCGCGTTCCAGGCAACCTGTAACCCGTGTTTTTTCAACTCGTAACTGGGAGTACATCGATCTAGTACGAATTCACGGGTGGGAAGTCACGGGTTTGACTGCCGTTCCAGTGCACTTTCACGGGTATAAGGTTGGAAAAACACGGGTTACAGGTTGCCTGGAACGATGTACTCACAGTTACGAGTTGGAAAAACACGGGTTACAGGTTGCCTGGAACGCGGCATTTATCTGCAAGGAGTGAACGAAATGAAGTGAGTGAATTCGGACACTGACGTTTACACTGTGCGTCGGAGAGTTGGAGCTGTCGCAGAAAAGGATTCGTCACACGTACTGATAAAACTCCTTTTATCTTATGTTACTTACTTTATAAAATAATATTAACAACAATCACAATCATAATGACTTTATTTTGTAATTGTATACACCTCCGTGCCAGCTTTGTAGTTTCATCGACTGAAATTGTAACTCTCACTCACGCTCACAGATGACGTGGTCGTCGAGCGCCCTCAGGCGACCGTTATTATATTCGAATGAATACGCTTCCTACAGATGATAAACGGATATTTTTCAAATCATCCACCAAATAATCATCTCTCCCTTTACAGTTTAACGAGTTAACAACAATGCCATAAATTATCAAAACACATTAGTAAAACACATTCAATTGTGTTAATGCCTAAATAATATATTTTAATTAAAAAAACGATATACATATAATTTAATTTAATTTTACAATTCAGCTATATAATATTGTCTCAATGTTTTAATATGTTCTATTCAAGTAATGATTAATAGAAAAATAAAACTAGCATGAAATAAATGTTAAAGCAGGAATAAGAAAGCTGTAATGTAATCTCTGGTTTAAACCAAGGGGGTAATCCATCGACCGGAAGTTGAAGCCGGCCGGGTGCCGCCATGTTGTAGCAGAACTTCACTTGCGTTAGCATTTCCATTGACTCCCATTCATTTTGGCGTCACTTTGACAGCGAATAACTTTACATCTGAGGCGTTTAAAGACTCCATTTGTCCATTATTTATTTCTAAAGAAACACGACAATGTATAAAGTGCTCCATTACCTTCTATGTTACATTATGGCCCCGTAGAAACAGTTTTAGTAAAAATAGGCTAACGATTGCGTCATAACCACTCGACTCTCTGTCGCGCTGTACAGAAATTACCGTACAGACAGGAGGAGAAGCTCGCAGGCAATCGGGGGGACGTCCCGTCAAGGGAGAAGCCCATAGATAATGAGTCCATAAAAGCAACGGAATACATACTCCTGCTCACTCACGCCAAAGAACTCTTTGCTCAAGTTCCCCGTCTCTGCAAGATTAACGTTGGCAATTTTCACGCACAGCTACTAGAAGAGTAACGTCTGTCAGACAGGTTGCTCACGTCATCAAGCTTAGTTTGAGTCGGTTTGAGTCTGCGCGTCAGGAACGGAAATGCTCAGAAATCGCTAAAAATGGGCTTCAACTGTCTCAACTGAGTTCCAATGAGATGGCTCTGTCCATTTCTTATACTGTCTATGGTTTAAACTGCTCTCTCAGTTCTCTCCGCATTGGATTGTGGGAAATAGTGCTTCAGCAAGTGTACATCGAATGTACACTCGAATTCAGAGAGGATTGTGGGTAAAAGTAGTGAATGAATGTAGGGAATGATGTCGTTCACTCAGAATTCGGACACCACTACAAAATGGCCGACACCCGATATAGTGCACTATATAGTGGATAGGGAGCGATTTCAGACACAGCTACTGTCTACAAACGCTTCCAGTGTGAATACTCTCGCGCGTCTGCAGCTGCAGTGACGATGTTACGCTGACGCGCTGCTCAAATTGCCGCTCACGCTTGCGGTGTGAAACCTAGCAGCTATATGTGAAACGGCCGTAAGGCTGCATCGAAAAGGTAACTTCGCGTCTACTGCCATGTTTGATCCATGGGTATAAACAAACTGCTTCGGTGTGTCGCATAGACGCGTCATCGTCTTGCTGCTCCCTCCCCGTTCTGTGATTGGTTCCCTAAATGAGGCGAAAAATCTGGCCATGGTATCCAGACTGCCTTTCAGCGTGAATTGAATCGCGCTGCGGTAAGGCAGTATGGGGAAACCCAGGCTAATGTTATCAGCCTTTTCTACAGTGAACGGGATTATAATCTGTTTCCCTCAATACATCATCATACTCAAAGATTCCCCTTCCGTCAGGACAAAGCGCTTAACGTAGCTTAATGGACTACAGTGACATAAAAGACCAAACTCGCACCTTATTTGGAAAGTATGTATTGTACATGTACTGCATTAGATTAAACTGGGAAGTAGCACTTTCAGTTTGTTGTTCTATATTGTTAGTTTAACTGTAAAGTCGCTTTGGATAAAAGTGCCAGCTAAAAGACTAAATGTAAAATTGGGTTGACATTCGCACATTTAGGGACCGTCTCTAAAGTAACAAGTCCTAGGCCTAAACGTTTCTAACTTCAATAGCAAACTTCAATCTATTTGAATAAATTGCGCATTATGCCTGAGCCTGACACCTACATGAACACTTTACAGTTGGTTTTATGACTGTAAGTCGTTCTTTTCAAATGGTATTTAAGTTAGAAACGTGTATGCCAATGTCGTATGTAACTTTAGAGATGGTCCCTAAATGTGCAAATGTCCAATGTCAAACCAAATTTATGCCAGTATATCACTGGGAAACGCTCAGCATTAAACTTTGCGCGTTAAATTCATATTCTGAGTCCATCTGCTAGCCTGCTAGTTTGGTCTTTTATGTCCATTAAGCTACGTTAAGCGTTTTATATGTCCAGCAGGGGAATCCTGACATATTGAGAGAAACCAAACCCTAGTACTGCATGCAGCACATCGCTGCAATATAAGGTTAAGGCAACTAAACAACCAAGAGAAATATGTCAAATGTAACACTGGATCTGTACATCCGCATCGGGGGAATAACATTATCGTTCATGGTAGAGAAAGATGCATGTAGGCTACACAGGAAAAGTTATCGTGAACACACTGAATTTCACATAAAACAGACGTCATAATAATCACAAATACACTTACATTTTTGTAAATAAGTTTTTATGAATGAATGGCTTGCGCTAACTGTTGCTCTGGTCTTCGTCAACAACACGCGCTTGCACCCCCTGCTGGTGTGGTCGACTAACAGCAGATGGAGATTATGCTCGGTAATCTACTACTTTTCCTGCAGCTCCTGGATGTCAATGTTGAATTTACTGTCGAATTTGAACCACTGAATTTGTGGAAGCGAATTTGCAAAGCGAAATAAAATGGACCGAAAACCGCCTGTTGAATATTATAGGTTGTATTTTTAATCAGTTTGAATATTTGGGAAATGAAATATGAAAGGTGAATATGGATTATTGAAATTTTACTAATGAAAATGTGTTTGAAATGATTTGATTTGAAATATTCACAGCTTAAATATTTAACCATGCTAAATTTCAGCCTATAAAAATGCAAGCCCTAAAAATACAATGCATTAAAATACAAGCAGGGTTAATTCAATGCATATTTTTTTCAAGTAGTACAATTCAACAGGCTTTTTGTTTCAAAAACATTTGGCATTATTTTACTTCCATAGTCCCCCTTGAGTGCTTGGAATCTAATAGCAACATGATGTTTCATTTCTGCATATATAAAACTCTTAATAAAAAATAAAAAGAGTTGAGGTGAACCTGTGAGGTGGATGGATTATCTCGGCAAAGGAGAAGTGCGAACAATATTTGAGAGAAATTGTGTACATAGAAAAAGTCTTAGATCTTTGAGTTCAGCTCATGAAAAATGGGGGCAAAAACAAATGTTGCGTTTATAATTTTGTTCAGTATATATATATATATATATAAGTTATACTGTATTTATGCATGTTAAGTTTGAGTTTTTTTCTTTCTTTTTTGCATCTATTAGGACTTAAAGATGGGGGGGGGGGGAGATGAGATAAATTAAGAGCAATTTATTCAGATGACTTCAGCAGATAGACGGAAAAGATTTTGTGCAGGTAACAGAACTATTATGATTTAAAATAAAGGATTGTACAATCTGATTAGATTGTCTTTTTCATGGTGGAATGATCTTTAACAGAACAGGGAAAACAGGTCATTGTAGGCTACCTGTAATGTATTTCAGAAAGCAAGGTTAACTTACCATCAGTGGAGTAATGTAACGAAGTAATAATACTTCGTTTTAGTTGGCTACTTGAGTATTTTTGGGGAGAATCTGTAGGCTACTTTATTTTTTAATTTGTCTGTCAACTTTTAGGCGACTTTTACTCCACTACATTCCTAAATAAAATGTATATTTTTACTACATTTCCCTAAAGCATATTCGTTACGTACTACAAAATAAAGTGGGAAGAACACAGACTGCAAGCAAGCATGTGCAAACCTGACTACTCGTGTGCTTGCACAACCGCAGTTGATTTCATTTCCCGGGTTGCGTCTAGAAGAGTGCGCTGTCATTATACGGTACGAGAGCGGCCTCTAGAGGTGAAATAAAAACTAGCACTGTGCACTGACGCCTCGTGGACGTGGAGTTTGTTTTGACCAGGTTTTGACACGTGACGTGAGGCTGTGTAGTCCATGTGACAGTGGGTTATTTTAACTAACCCACTGTCACATGGACTACTTTGATGATGTCTTTATTTCCTTTCTAGACAAGGACAGTATACCGTGTATACATTTTCAATGGAGGGACTAAATCTAAAGTATCTTAAACTGTGTTCCGAAGATGAACGGAGGTCTTAGGCTACGGGCTTGGAACGACATGAGGGTGAGTCATAATGACATAATTTTCATTTTTGGGTGAACTAACCCTTTAAAGTTGTCTTTTACATTAGTTAATACACTATGAATTAACATGAATGATCAATGAATAATTTAATATATTAATATTTTTATATTTAAAACTTACAATAGCTGCTACACATTTTGGAAAACAAAATGGAACAGAGTTAAAACTGAACACAATATTGCTGCTCAAGCTGTGCAGAACAATTTTTAATAATATTTTTTGTTTCTTTTGTATTTAGCATTTACTTGTAGGCTACTTTTACTTCTTAAGTACGTTTAATATTTAAAAAAAATACTTTTCATACTTAAGTCCAATAAATATCATATTAAAAAACTTTTTCTCAAGTAATATTCTAAACAGTGACTTCAAAGGGCACCTATTATGCGAAACTCAAGTTTACATGGTGTTTGAACATAAATATGTGTCAGTGTGTGTACATGATGAACATGTGGGTTATCATCACGTGAACATCAGTTAACAGTGTTATTGTGTACATTGATTTATTGTTTATTATGTTATGATTATGATTTCATATGTGTATAGAGACAATGTCAATGTTTGGTGTTCAAACTGTCTTTTGTAGCAGAGTACAATAATTGAACAGAGACATTGAAGACTTTATATTTATTTTCTTTTGCATCTGTTTATTGGTTAAGACATTACATAGTATATCTTAGGCCTACCTGTCTGGGGCTCGTTCTTCGTACGTCGCTAACTCAGTTAGCTGGATTTGATTGTTGGCGATTTGGCATGATCTTGGATTGTTTGGTTCTTCGAAGCTCATCCTAGGGCCTTTCTCAATCTGTGTTCTTGTCTGTACTTGTGTCCTTGTGTTCTTGTGAAACGTCATCTTTTGTGGCCCAAGTACTGTCCCAATACACAAGTTTGCATTTTGGCAAGAACAGTTAAAAATCCCGGATGTGTTCTTGACACGCCCATTTTACCGAGGATGCATCGGCTGGTAACTTGTGTGAACTTGACGGCAGAAATATCCCAGCATTCAATTCGGCATTCGAGGAAGGAGAGGCAGGTCAATACAGTATTTCGTTTTTCTACAATTACGTACACTATTTCATCACTAAATTCACTTCTGAGAACATTTGATGCGATAAATCAACTGTGTAGATTTCAAATATTGGCATTTTACGAAAATGTATGGCTAATCGAAAATGTGCTCAAACGTTTTCGGAAGTGAGAATCTCCATAAGCGCCTGCGGGTGTAACGTTAGCTATCGAGCCAACCGGCCAGTTTGCTCACAGACTCGTTTTTCCCCACAGTCAAGAGACCATTGCAGCCTGGCTGTTATCGTCAATAATTCTCGTTATGTTTGGGTACTGCAGACGGTGTCTGTGCGGGGGAATTATTGCGCAATACCAGCAAGAACACATCGTCTCAAACTGTCAGCAGCGTTCTGTGTGCTCGTCACCTTGTGAGTTCATTCTTCCAAGAACAACTAGCAAGAGCGTTCTCCCCAAGAACACAAGTCCGTTCTTTGCATTCTTGGTTTTGAGAAACACCCCTAGACTTGCTGTCATAGCAACAGGTGAGCCAGCTTGAACCTGCTCGTGAGCAGGCTTATTTCATGTAAACAGGATTAGATCGCGGCTTTATAAGCGGAGGTGATACGGGAAGTCTTTTAACGCAGCGCGATAGTGTACTTTTTGAGAGATATCATTTTTCTCATGAGGATGTCATTTCTCGTGAGGATGTCGTTTACATCAATTATTTTTTGGAAACACATTAAATGTTCGACTCGTCGGAGTCGGCCTTTAATAACAGCACAAACTGTGTGCATTGTCCTGATATTATTTGCGAGTGGCTCTTTCCTTTAAACTATTGGAGATGCGGAGAACTTGATAAGTGCTGTCTGTCGTGTCATTCACAAAGTTTACCCTGGCGCTCAAGCACTAACAATATCAAGGAGCAACACTGTTCATGCAAAGCTGGGTAGGTCTCTATACACTTCTATAATCGGTATTACAAAGCAAACGGACTACGCGAGTATAACGTTGTATTTATTAGCAGCGTGTGCTAGACGACACTTGTCAGGATTTGACTTCGGTTTTGGGAAGGGAAAAAACGGACACCCCCCTCCAACCTCTCTGGGAAACGCGTATCTGTGTTACAAATGCCCCAGGCACAACGTTTAACCATATTTTTGATAAAACTATGACGGTAGCCTGCCGAGACCAAGAATATGAGACGCCTGTGTTAAAGTAACAACAGGTAGTTTTTTGCTCTCGGGCTCCCCCTACAGTTGGGAAACAGTATTGTCCTCTACTACTGTCGTAAACTCTGTCATCCTACATGCAAGTGCAATTGTTGACAACCACGATAGCCCTGAACACTGTAGGAGGAGGAGGTCACATGGAGGTGTTCTGCTTGCGTCGCGTCTGAAATGTCTTCATCCCAGGTACAGTGGCATATATTTCAGCATGTCATATGAATATAATTTCATGGGTTTTATTTTTTTTCTAACGACAAATGATCGCGATGCTCACGTTTACAAGCCAGCGTCATTATAGTAGCCTAGTCTATTGGTTACCGTTTTACTGGATCTATATGATACTTCAATGCAATGTTTGAGTGGTTGATAATAACCATATATCGTCAATATTATAATATCAAGCTACCATAAATGAATCTGCAAATTTTACAAATCGATTTGCATTATAGCTTGAGGCAAGACAAATAAACAAATATCACAGACATGTTAGGTATCCTAAAATATGATTTTATTAATAATCTTCCTCCTTTCTTTGTACATGTTGAGTAGACTACACTTTTTAGGTCAAACATTTGCTATTTGCATTTCATCAATTGCAAAGTTCAAATCAGAACGAGAATACTAGCGATAGCTAACCATCAAAAACTAGAATATCGTTTACTAGCTACCAGATTGATAATTCGCTACTACTCTAGCGAATTAGAGAGGTTAGACAGAGAGAGGCATTCTTTTTTCGATGGGGGGTTTGATGCTCCCTGCACACGCAAGGTCTCTCGCTCGCTTTCTCTCTCTGCCGTCCGCGCGCGTTGGAGCACAGTCTCTGTCTCGCGTGCGCGCTCGCTCTAGATTCCGGGAGATTTGAACTAATTTGCGGTATAACTTGTCGATCACGAGTGGCTCAACAGGTAGATCTATAGATAAACTCATCTTTCAGGGATTTGACCGACCGGGTTGACAATTTAGCGTGAGAAACCGGGGGTGTGGCGTACGTGTGAGCGTGTGCAACCAATCAAATGCGGGTGTCTCACGGCCAATGCGTGAGAGTTGGCAGCTCTGCAATGTTGATCCTCGTTCTGCCTTTAACGCGATCACTTTCTCTTTTTCTCTTTTTGCTTTGCTCCGATAAAACCTTTGCTTTCTTGTTTTTCTGTGCTGCTTCGGCCATGACTATAACATTTGGCTCGCACGTCCGATTTTAAGGAAGTGGTGGAAGTGACGTATATGCCGTAAAGCAGTCGAATTTTGTAGTTCTCTTTGTTCGCCGGTTACTACCCGAAACCCGAAGTTTAAAAGTACGATTAAAAACGCTACAGACCCCGTCAGGCTATGGCAGACGTGTCATTCAACCTATTGTAAAGGCCAATTTATACTTCTGCGTCGGGTGCGCGCAGTAGGTACGGCGTAGCATACGCACAGACGCGTACCATACGCCGTACCCTTCGCCGTAACCTGACGCGCACCTCCTCAAAAATGTAACTACACGTCGCGACGACGCGGACCGCAAGATCTGTGATTGGTCGGCTTGGTAGCATCGCGTTTCCTCCTATGCATTTCCGGCGTGTTCTTCTGCACCGCCCGCCATTTTTAAATTCTAAGTACAGCGAAACTGTTAAAAAAACTAAAAATGTACCTTTTCCACCTCGATAAGCTCCAACTCCAACATGATCTGCTCTCTTTCAGTCGCCATTGCTTGTAGTAACTTAAACTCAAAACAGCCGCGAGGAATCTTCTTCTTCTTGCCGCGAGGAATCTAAACACAGTGGAACATTAAAACCCTCCGCCGCCAACTAGCGTTTCGGCGCTGTACTGCAGAGCAACGCAGACCTAAACGCAGAAGTATAAATGCTCATGACGCCGTCGCCTACGTGCGTAGCCTACGCCGTACACTACGGCGTACACTCGACCCAGAAGTATAAATTGGCCTTAAGTCGATGTACCATCACAAGAGACTTGGAAATATATTATGAAGGTTGAAAAGTTACCTGTTGTTACTTTAAAGTCAATGGAGCGCTGTGAAAAAGTGTCGGACCACTGTGGGAGCTCGTTCTTGGCTGCGCTGTGATTGGTCAATCTATATTCTAGGGTGTGGCTTAGCCAAAGGCGAATTGTGAGTTATAAAGTCAAATTCTAAGGGAAAAAATGACTTCTTTTTTTTTTTTTTTTTTTTTTTACCTCAGACTAGTTTAATATCTCACAATTCTGACTTTATAACACGCAATTGCGACTTTATATCATGCAGTTCTGACTTATAAAGTCAGAATTCTGACCTTTTTTCTCGCAATTCTGAATTTATAACACATTGGCCTAATTGCGACATCTTTTCTCAGAATTGTGAGACTCACAATTGCTAGTTATAAAGTCAAATTCTAAGGGAAAAATTACTTCTTCTTTTTTTACCTCAGAATAGTTTAATATCTCACAATTCTGACTTTATAACACGCAATTGCGACTTTATATCATGCAATTCTGACTTTATATCTCCCAATTGCGTAGGCTATTATAAAGTCAGAATTGCTAGATATCAATTCTGAGAAAAAAAGTCAGAATTTCAAGTAGCCTATATTTCTCACAATTGTGAGTTTATATCTCATAATTCTGATAACACGCAATTGCGACTTTATATCACGCAAATCTGACTTAATAACACGAAATTGCGACTTTAAATCACGCAAATCTAACGCAATTTGCGACTTTATATCGCGCAAATCTATCACGCAATTCTGACTTTATAACCTCCAATTGCGACTTTATATAAATTCTGAGATAAAAAGTCAGAATAGTAAGATAAAAAGTTGCCATTACCTTTTTTATTTCTCACTCTGTGGCCAAAACAAGCTTCCGTACCATAGACATGTCTTGCAGACACTGAACAGCAAATTAAGAGGAATCTTATGCTACAGATCACTGTGGAAAAATTAGTAGGCTATAGCCATTAAAGAAGGAACTCTTACCAGGCAAAATATCATTAAGCACTTTTTTTTTTTTTTTTTTACATCTGACAAGATTTATTTTCTTGATGCTGTTATTATTTTAGCATTTTCCCTTGAATGTGTGGTGTTTTAAGATGTTTACAGACCTTATTGTATTGAACCTTTATAATTATAGAGACAATTGTCTACTAGCTGCTAGAGGGAGGCTAGTTGAGCCACAGTTGGGAGAAGGGCCAGAACTTGTACAGCCAAAATGACGTAAGATGCGAATGTCTGATGCGAGTCATCATTGTCAGAGGCTATATATGATGCCTTGTTTGCTGCTCTCAGCATGTTTTATGTTTTGTTCAGTCTATTTTGAGCATTTTTGATGATTTGTTTTGTTTATTTGTAACTTTATCTGGAGCACATGTGCAGAGACAGCTGTCATAATAAATTCACTTGGACTTGATGAGGATTACCTACATTGTACTAAACTCATTCCATCTTTTCCCGGGCCTGTTGGCAAAACAAATTTACGTTACAACTCAGGGTAACTGTATACAACCAGCCATCCAACACATGGCCATTGCGGCTTTCCGACACAAGGCGGCAGTGGTTGTAACAGCATCCCGATGGTACACAACCACCCTAAAAATCTCCCAAGTCTTTTTTTTTTTAAAACTCCATAAATCATAAGCAGCATCTTAAGTCTTAGAACAAGCTGTTCGCAGAATCTGGGCAAAAGGACGACACTGTTTGCACAGGCCCCTCCCACGACTGTTGACGGACACTGCCGTTTTAGCATAGACCTGCCCTGAGTGAGCTGTACACAGTCCGCCATTGTTTCGACACCGGAGCAGCTGTAGCGACAAGAATGTCTCGTAAGCAACTCGGGTGTTTTGTTGTTGGATGTAAGAGTGTACATAGCAGTATTCATATACTCCTAACATCAGAGCCGCTGAAGACGCAGTGGATACATTTTATTTTTACAGAGAATGCGCGCCCCACATACCTAAATGCGTTTATGTTTGCGCAAATTATTTGTGAACGAGGGTCAATAGAAAGGGACAATGTAAACAGGTTTTGCTAAAAAGTTGTTACTCAAGTATGAATCAGTACAAAATGTTGTGATCCAGCTTACAGTCTCCGGAGCGATAGGCTTAACGTTACTGGTCACGGCAGTAATGAAAGGGAGAGCACAAACTTTATTACAGTTCATCAGAGTTGTTTTACGGATATATAGTTTACCAGTTTATTAAGCACCCTCCGAAAAGGCATGAAGTCTGAATATATTTGTTTACTGTTAGTTGTAAGGTAAGGTATATTTATTATTTCATACCCGTAGGTAAATTTGTTTTGCAGATAAAGAAAAAAGAATTCGGTCATCCAAAAAAGAAACATATGAGACATAAAAAGAAACAAAAAAAAACATTTCACATACATATTTACAGGTAAAACATCATGACAGACTGCACCATGACACATACATATCCTCTGTCCAGATTAACTATCAAATACTAAAACATCTCTCTTACTCATATTATTTAAAATTGTAATTGCCGCTGGAACAAAAGTATTCCTGTACCGTCTGGTTTTCCATCTCGAAGCCACAAATCGACGACCAGATGGAAGTAACTGAAAATCATTCCTTCAGGGATGCGACCGATCACTCAAGACAGCACTTGCTTTCCGGTACAGCTGATTTGTATAAATGCTTCCTAGGTTCCGTTGATTTACTCTTATTATCTTACTCGCCCACTTAACAATTTGATTTAAGGAGTTCTTATTCTTCACTGACAGGCTTCCATACCACACCACAATGGAAAATGACTTAATAGATTCAATAAAAGCCAAATAAAACAAAGTCAACATGTGTCTATCATTGTGAAATATAGCCAGTTTCCTAAGGCAACTCAAACGTTAATGACCCTTTTTGCTGATCATTTCACAATTCAACTTAAAATGACAGTTTTGAATCTATGTCTCTGCCAAGATATTTATAACTCTCCACACGATCCACAACCTGTCTTTTGTTAGTTGTAGTGATGTGAACAGCGTGTGTTCTAAAATCAATGATCATGTCTTTCGTTTTGTTAGTATTTATCTTTAAATAAGAATCATCGCACCAAGTCACAAAATCCTCTACAACTGGACCATGGCCAGACACTTCCCCCTGTAGCAGACTCACTATCACTGTGTCATCAGCAAATTTAATAAATATCATATAAGCTTTGACACATATTGGTGTACAAAATGTATAATAAGGGTGAAAGAACACAGCCTTGAGGGGAACCTGTGGATAAACATGATACATCTGAAAAGCTACCATTCACTTTTACCCTCTGCATTCTGTTAGTTAAAAAGTCCAATAACCATCCCACTAAATTGTGGTTCAACTTGTAATACTCTAGCAGTCTTCTGGCTAGGATGTGGGGTTGTATAGTATTAAAAGCTGAAGAGAAGTCAATGAACAACAGTCTTGCATGGGTATTTTTCCCCTCCAGATGCTTAGTCAATAAGTTTAACAACATAAGTGAAGCATCCTCAACACTTCTATTCTCTATGCAAATTGCATAGGATCGAGGGCTTGTCCAGTCTTACTCAATAGCTCAGACTTCACCAGTTTCTCAAATGATTTCATTACTAAAGAGGTGAGGGCACTGGTCTCAAGTCATTTAACACTGTTGGGTTATTGCATTTAGGAACAGGAGTAATAATATACTTTTTTCACAGGCTAGGTACCTTTTGTGCTCGTAGTGACCAATTAAAAATATCAGAAAATATAGAAGTTAATTGCTTTCCACAGTGCTTTAATATTCTCCCATAGTGCTGGGCGGTATACCGGTTCATACCGAATACCGGTGTTTATTTTTGTTTTGATATGAATTTTTAATATACTGCAATACGCTGTATAATGTATGTTTAATATAATGTATGACGCTTTAATAACGATCGGAACGCGTTTGAGAGGGTCCCTTTTCACTCTTGCACTCTGTGGTGATGCATGTGTTACTAATAGCTTTTTTCTACTGCATGGTACGGCTCAGTACGGTTCGGCTCGCTTCGCTTTTCCACTGCGTGGTACGACTCGGCACGGCACGGCTCGGTTCGCTTTAGCTCGGTTTGCTTTTCCACTGCAGTCAGTACCACTTTAAAGTGGGTGGGATAGTCTGATCGTTATAGTTTATCCGCTCCTCAGCAACCAACGAGAGGAACGTCTGCACTTCGTCCACTGACCACGATTCAGCCATTTATTTTTTGGAACTTTTTTTCTTTCTTTTTTCTTCAACCAAGTCAAGCAAGTAGTTTTAAAACAGCTGCTACAGCGGTGGCTGTTGCTGGCTATTTAAATCTAGCGGGTTTGATGTCTCGCAAATACAATGACGCTGGTAGTGACAATTCTGTCTGACCAATCAGTGATCTGCAGTGTTTTCGCGTCACACTTTAGTATCGGTACGGGACGATTGGAACCTCGACAGAGGTGGTACCATTTAAAGCGAGCCGTACCGTACCATGCAGTGGAAAAGCACCACAAGTGAGCCGTACTGAGCCATGCCGTACCATACCATGCAGTGGAAAAGCGCCAAAGCGTGCCGTGCCGTACCGTACCATGCAGTGGAAAAGCGCCACAAGTGAGCCGTACCGAGCCGAGCCGTACCATACCATGCAGTGGAAAAGCGCCAAAGCCTGCCGTGCCGTACCGTACCATGCAGTGGAAAAGCGCCATAAGCGTGACTGTGAAGATGGATAGGTTAAACTATAATTGATAGCTGTCAAATTATATTACAGTGTTTCCCATACATTTCTCATTTCTGGATTTTTTCTACAATATTCACTCATGACAGTAAAATAGGGCATTCTAAGTCAATCTACTGTAGTATTTCCTCTCTCACTCAGTAGAAAATGTGGTTAACCCAGTCATGCTTAGGAAAAAAAAAATACCGTCATATACCGCGAAACCGGTATAATTTTGAAAAATACCGTGATTTGGATTTTTGGTCATACCCCCCAGCACTATTCTCCCACATATGTGGTCTGGACCAGGACTCATTCACCTTAGTGGAGAGTGTTTCTGTGTAATTCGCTGTGTATGTTGATGGTAATGAAAGGGAGAGAGAGTTTATGGATACGACTTTAATAATGCGCACTTCTTGTACTGTTTTATTCAGCTGTTACAGTGATTTTCTGGAGTGAAAATGGACGCTTCATCTTTTGTGTGATGTACAATAAACTCATCAGTAAAGTTTTGGCCATCATTCGAACGGGGTCCGCTACAACAGGCTTGTCGTGGATAAAAGCAAGGTGACAACATAAGTTGTACCTAACTGTAATTAAACTAAACTATACCTGTTCTATCTCCGTACAGCATATATTCTCTGGCTCTGTAGGCATTAAAGTCCGACTGACAATTCAGTGTGCATGAGATTGTCTAGGGGTGCGTTTCCCGTACAACGCCGTAACTCGCTGCTTAAGTACAAGGGGTGGGAATCTCTAGGCACCTCACGATTCGATTCCGATTCAGAGGGCTGCGATTCGATGCTAAAGCAATTATCTGAATCTCTTTTTTGTGTGTGTGTGTGACTTTAAATACTTTGCTTTAAAAGTACAAAGTAATGACCCATAAAGAATTAACGTACAATATATTTTATTAACATTGCAAAGAACCAACAGGAAAATAAATGTGCCTGAACTAGCAGCATACTTGTAGTAAATTAATAATATAACAACGACCGTTACAGCCGAGTGTTTTCCCTTCTCTGGGTGGAAACGTGTCATATGGCTTCTCATATTTGTTGTGTTTCCGAAATATTTTAGTTTTATTCTACAAACCTTACAAATAGTGTGGCTCTCGTCCAGCTCCTTTCCCCCTTCAACTTCATAGAAGCCAAAATATTTCCACACGTCAGCTTTTAACGAGGAGGGTGTTTGGATTTCGCGCTCTCTGCCATCACGTCTCTGTTATGTGCACGCCATAGACGGTCCGGGTACTGCACTTCTGCGCTTCAGAGTTCCGTCTTTTGCGTTCTGTCAATATTACGTTATTATAAATATATATATAAAAAATATATATAGCCTATATATATATATATATATATATTTTTTTTTTTTTTTTTTTGAAAATCGATTTTTGACATTTGTGAATCGATTCAGAATCTAACATGTCCGCATCCCGATGCATCTAAGAATCGATTTTTCCCCCACCCCTATTAACTACCATAGTACGATGCATCGTTGAAGAAATCAACTTGCTAGTCACGACTGTTTCCCTGTTGACGAACTAAAAGACGTAAATTGCATTTGTAATATGTAGGCCTATTCTAAATAAAATATATAGATTGTACTGAATGTCAGCTTGCTTATGTTGCTCAAGATACGGATATATTAAGTCCACATGTCATGAAAACTAGAAACTATGCTTCTAACCACCTGTCGTTCTAACCACACAACTTTGCGATGCCGTTTGCGAATGTTCTTTGGAACTATGTTTTCGGGAAACACAGACTCGTTAAACTATGCTGATAACGACGGAGCTTTGCAACCATAGTTGGCTAACGATTCAGAATGCAGCAGCCAGACTTTTGACTGGCACGAGGAAGTTTGATCATGCCCCAATATTGCATCCGTTGCACTGACTGCCAGTTTGTTATAGAGTTGATTTTAAAATACTGCTTTTTGTTTTTAAAGCCATAAACAAATTAGCTCCAACCTATCTCTCTGATCTTTTGAAATTAAATGACTATGTTAGATCATTGAGGTCATCTCAACAAAGATTGTTGATGGTTCCAAGTTCAAGACTGAAGACGAGAGGTGACCGTGCGTTTTCTGTTGTTGGTCCAAAACTGTGGAATAGTCTTCCTGTGTCTTTAAGACTAATATCCACAGAGTCTGTTTTTAAATCTAAGTTAAAAACTTACCTGTTTTCACTGGCTTACAATTGTCCTTGATTTTTGATGTTGAATTGTTAAATTGGTGTTTCTGATGTAAACTCCCTTTATCATTTACTTTGCGGATGGTCTAGTTTTTAAGATATTTATTCTGTTGTACAGCACAATGGCCAACTACTGTTGCTTTTATTGTGCTATATAAATAAAAGGTGATTGATTGATTGATTGATAACGATGCTTTTGGGAAACGCACCCGTTTGTTTGTTGCACAAGCTCTTGAAGCCCCGCCCTCTTCTTGAAAGGGGGCCGGAAGCAGCACCTCATTTGTATTTAAAGGGACACACACAAAAACGGCATGTTTTTGCACATCCTCAAAAAGTGGCAATTTTAACACGCTATAAAAAATTATATGTGGGGTATTTTGAGCTAAAACTTCACATACACACTCTGGGGACATCAGAAGCTTATTTTACATCTTGTAAAAATGGGCATAATAGGTGCCCTTTAACTTCTACCAAAGTATTTCCGGTAAGATATCTATACTTTTACTCAAGTGTGGCTTTCAAGTACTTTATCCACCAGTGCTTTTACCATCAAATAAATCCAGAACTCTCAGTTGATTAGCTTGTTGCGTGTATGCGGTTATTATTTGAAATGCAGTCTGGAGTTAAGGCTGGAATACACTACACAACTTTTGCCCAGATTTCTGCTCTGGTTTTCTGAACACATCTGAACACGTGGATACATGTCGAAAGTCAGAGTTAGGCAATGCAAGTTGTCAGATTTTGCACACAAAAAAATCACATTGTGTATGATCGGGACAGGTTTTTTAGTTTCAGACTTCGATTACATCCAGTTGGAGGATATCAAACATGTTTAAATTTTAGGACATGTATTTTTTTTTTCATTTGTTTTCTAGCAAGGCAAGACAAGTAACAAAGCACACGTTTATGTGTGAGTGTTTGAAACTACTTGAAAGTCTGGTAGTGTGTGATACTCTGTTTTCATACTGTTATCATACAATAAACAACTGTCTTTGCTTGCAAAGATAATATGGTTGTATAACAGGGGTGTCCCATCCAGCAGGGTTTAACCAGAGATATTCTTATTATGGGGAACCATCTAGCTAAGTTCTGCAACAATAATCCCATTAAAGCTGCAGTCCAGCGTTTTTCCTCTTTGTCGCCATCTCTGTTCAAAATCTGCAATCGCAGTCATTCGTGGAATTATCAACTTTACGTGAGTTGTACTTCGATACGACAGCGCGAATGAACACAATGTTTGAGGAGACTGTGAGGCTGTCAGTCACCACGCCGGTGTGGATACTGTCATTCAGAATCACAAATTATTCTTTTTGGAAGTATGACCAACATAATAATTTTCACTGGAAAATGTCATCTGAACTAGTAAGAAACATTCACCTTTGTTCTGGTTCTGACATTGCAGTAAATCGCGCTGATTAAATCTAACAATCACTTATAAGTTATCATATCATGCAAAACCGTGCAAATTATACTTTGTTCTCAAATTGTTAATGTTAACAACGTCAGCATTGCGTGACTACATGTAATGTCCTTCCGATATGCATCCTTGTTTTCGCATGTGTCCGGTTGCAGTCTCTTTTTTTCTGTAGCCACTCCGAAGTCCGAACGAAGTCTTTTGCATTTTACAGCGGGTGAATCTGTTGTCACTGGTGATTGTCGTTTGAACCTTTCTGGATCCGCCATCAAATTGATAAGTTTAATTATATCAAGTGCTGTGAGAAAAGGCTATAAATCTCCACCTCCAACATCCTCACACGCAATATAGCCTACTAGACGAGACTCCTCCTTTATGTGTACAGATGTGACGTAATGACGCAAAGACATGCTTGAATCTCCTGTGGAAATCCACCAGTACCACTGGAATTAAAAACATTATTACAAGCTTACCGCTTTGAATCGAGCTAAGGCAAGCAGCTAGTTTTGAACACTGGCTGGTTATGTATTTTCTCAAATATGTATTTTGGATAATTTTTAACCCAAAAAAAGCTACGGACTGCAGCTTTAAGTTCAGCAAGGAATCTTGGGGTCATTTTTGATGACCAGCTGACCTTCAAAGACCACATTGCTGCAACAGCATAATCATGCAGGTTTGCAATGTACAACATCAGGAAGATCAGGGCCTTCACTCCCTTAACTGCAGCCAGCTAAAAATAAATAAATGAATTCTATTTCACTATCAATTTCACTATATTCCTTTGCTCTTGCTATTTCTTAATCCCTCCTATTCTAGCTTGTACAATCCTAAGCGATGACTGAAACTTTGTATTACTAGCATTTCTCATGTTTATTGCCTCTTTAAGATGAACCGCTTTTTGTATTCCTCAGTTGTAAATCAAGAGACAGTCTTTTATTTTTCCAAAGTGAAGCTCTTACGGCTTCTCCAGCGCAGAAGCTTGAGGAAATTGAGACTTGCATTGAACACCTTGTCGTGTTCAAACACCATCTTGTAGAAGGTTTCAATGGGAAGGTCACCGTTTGGATCTGCATATTTCAGGGTGGTCATGGGTGTGTACAGAGTGTTAGTCTGATGGCGAAATGGTGGGTTCTCCATGGTAATAATTTTGAATGTGTGCTGGTTAGAGAAGAAATGACATACAGTATGGACTATTAGTAATTCAGAGAGAAAACAAAACATCTATTGGAATGGTAGATTGCTGCATGAAACTTTTTGGAAGTGTTGTCCAAGTACCTCTGCTACAACCTCTGGTGTTTGTCCAAGACTCTCAAATATCTGACTGTAATTCTTCAAGTAGATGTTTTGGAACATATCTGCAGTCACTTTATCAGCTTTGGAGAGGTCTATCTTCAAGCCTTCCTCATACACCTTACGCTCAAACTCTGTGACGACAGGTCCTGGTTCAATCAGGCTGATACTGCACAGATGGAAATAAAGTGGACATACAATGACAACTTAAATGTGACGGCCAAGGCATTCAATGGTTTCAAAACACATCAGAAGTTTCTAAAGTTTACTGCATCAATATATTATCATGAACTCTTGAACTGAGCTTGTTTACTAGTTTAGTTTTATAAACCTGGTATTGTATACCATGAATATTTGCTTGTTTTGGAAAAAAGTGTTTTATAAATTAATAAATGGATTTCACTTTATTTCAATGGTCCCTTTAACACATTCTGTTGACTATAAGTAACGTTGCACCTACATGTAGCCTAACTCCCATTAGAGTATTGATAGAGTATTAGTAGACTGGTAGGGTTAGGGTTAGAATAAGTTGACATGTACTTGCAGTAAGTTACTTATAGTCAGTAGAATATCTGTTGGAGGACCATCACAATAAAAGTGTTAACAGATATTAAGCAGAGAGTCTACTAATACTCTAATGAGACTTAAGCCCCATTTACACTGCATGGTTCAAGTGACCCAAATCCGATTTTTTCCTCTCATGTGGCACAGATCATATATGACATGTCCCCCCCACATTTCAAAATCTAATTTTTGCCCCCCCCCCCCCCACTATTTCCCAATGTAAGATTTTGTTTTGAACTGCCTGCCTATCTCTGCCGATTTCAGAGTGTCCAAATGAATCCATTCGGCAACTTTTAAATCCATAATTCGGCCGTATTCTTCAGCTGCTAATCTCGTTGTCAGTCGACCATGATCGCGCACCGCTCGCGCATGCGCATCTAGGTGACACGGATAAATGTACGCAGCGATATATAATGAGTGTTCCTGGGAGATCCTAGTTGCGCGGGATGTGGAAGCGTGCAAAAGTTCCAGAAATGTACATAAAGTGCCCTGGCCTTGAATGACAAGGTAAGGAAAATAAGACTAAATCTAAATTAAATAACCAAGACTAGGTTGGCCATGTGATTTTTCTCAGGAGATGTGTTGAGCATTTTACTGCAGACACCGGATTATTAGCAAACTACCAAGAGAACTGCTAGCTGGCTACTCAAAATAAACTAGTAATCTATTCAGGCAGCATATTTGTGTTTGATCTGTGTGAATTACAGAAATATAAGACTTGCTAGACCTACTTTTAGCTACCAAGGAACCTTTCCACAAGGATAGATTGATTTTATTTTTCAATCTATCCTTGGGGGGTAAGCTAGGTGGTTAATGGAAATTAAATCAACCATTTATTTGAGTTTTTAATTTTAATTAATCAGTACATGACTGATTAAGAGTAATGTAAATGCTAAATGTCCTAATACCTGTTGATACTACAACAATGCAAAGTATATGCTCTTAACCTTGCAGTTTTTCACATATCATGTAAGACTCATTTTCTCAATTTCTTTGCACAAAACGCTCCAGAAAGTGCAAGTTTAATGGTTTATTTTTAAAAAAAAAATCCGGGGAGAGCATACCCCCGGACCCCCCTAGGGAGAGCCCACATAATAAATCCCAATTTAATCACTGCTTTGAACCAAACTAAGTAATACAGTCTGTTCCCATAAGTCTTTAGAAATTAGCATTTAAGTGCCTTTATATATAAAAAAAAATATACAAAAATTCGGGACATCCCCCCCCCCCTCCCTAGCATTTACTGTCCCCCCCAGGTTCAAAATTGCTCCTACGCCCCTGTATGTGGTAATCAATCGGATATGAATCGGATACGTGCATTTGCATTAGGGCTGCACGATTTGGGGAAAATGTCATATTGCGATTATTGAGGTCAATATTACGATATGCGATTGCGATTTAATAAACAAATGGTTTCATGAGTCAACTTGCTTGGTTCTAAAGCAAAATGCACACACAGATTAGTGATAATTCTGAAATGTGTATTTCTCAACTCAAACTAGCAACAACAACTAAATGATTGATAACACCTATAATGATCAATAAGCCATTGATGTCTGGATAAAAATTTATTTAATTTTAATTTAAATGAACTTCAAACAATCCTCACATAAACCCATAATAAATGTCATATTTACCTGTGCTCTTCCTGTCTACATGTAGGACATATACAGAAATTGAATAAAGTTATCAAACAAACTGCGCTGCATAAATTATAAATTATATGGACTAAAATCTTATTTATAGCTACACAAGTTCTTTGATCAAGAGCAGTGAGTGTTTTTCTCTGTTCCCTTTGTTCTTTGATTAACTTTACTTCACAGGCAGCGCGCTCTCTTTTGACTTGTCTCGCTGAATGGTTTAAAGCATTCGCATGAATAAGAGCGGGATCATGTAACACTAGCCAAAGGATGACAAAAAATAACAGATGCTGCGTTAACAGCCCTAATTTGTTTATTTCATATAAAATCGCAGTATTTTGCGTCATATAATCGCATAGGCTTGACATCGCGATTACGATTGCGATATGATTAATCGTGCAGCACTAATTTGCGTGTACCATCATGTAACCAGACAAATCGGATATTCCCCAGTAAATGTGAGTCGTACGTCATTAAAAAAGTGACGTCAACTCAGGTGGACACCACCAACTGAGATCACATGACTTATTATAGGCACGATGGAGGACGAAGGATACACACAGAGGAGCAATGCGGAGGTTTCATGTCTTTTGAGTGTTTGGGGCGAAGAGACAGTGCAGGCAAAAATGCAGGGTTGTTACAGAAATAAATCTGTGTTTGAAGACATTTCACGAGATATGGCGAGGCACGGTTTTAAGCACTCATGGCTACAGTGCCAACAAGGGCTCTCCTCTTTTTTCTCCGCCGTACGAGACCAATGTTTTGCTGACTTTTTTGATGACTTTTCAAAAATATTGTGGAAAGCAAAACACTGGATAATTTTATTCACATCTGCATCCATTGCATTTCGTGCTTTTTACTTCCTTTTCCGGGTCAGAACGTCTACATTTGGTAGTTTCAGCAGTGTATAGTGTAAATGCAAAAATCAGATACGGGTCACTTTTAATTAAGATGATGTATAAGCGGGTCGTCAAAAAAATCGGATATGGTCAGAAAATCGGATTTGGGCATCAAGACCTGCAGTGTAAATGCAGCCTTAGTTGACATGTAGTTGCAAAGTTACTAATAGGCCTAGTCAACAGAATGTTCTAAAGGGATCATCAAAATAAAGTGTTACTTCTCTGTAGTGGGGTGGATGCATATGATCACTTACTTTAGATTGAATCTCAGAGCTTGAACTGCCAGACTCTCACAGAACCCTTCAACAGCAAACTTGGAAGCAGCATAAATGTCATTAAACAAAATACCTGTGTACATGAACACGACAGTGATTAGAGATGGTAAAATCCTGTTGAATCCTCTCAGATGTTCTTTAAGTCATTGTTTTTAATCCTTTAAGTATCCAAAGTTCGTTCTCTCACATAATGGTGTAAAGAGCTCAGATGCAAATATAAGGCTCACCCTGAATTCCCATGACACTGCTGATGACCACTATGTGGCCACTTTTTCTCTTCTTCATATCAGGCAAAACCTCCTTCATGAGTCGCACAAGCCCAAAAAAGTTGGTGTCCATGACAGTTTTCATCTCATCAATAGTCTGGCACTCAATGGGGCCGATTATTCCCATTCCAGCATTACTAACTGAAACGCAGAGAGCAGAGGGGTGGGAACAACAATACTGATTCAGGATAAATTAAACAAATCATTAGGTTTTCATAAGCCTTGAATATTAGCTTTTTTCATCTTATCTACAATTTCAAAAGCACTTTATAAATAAACCTTGATTGCGTATGTTCCTTACTGTATTTTCAGTGCTTTATTTGGTAAATCAGTACACCCTAATGCAAATGTGTAATCAGCTAATTGTGTAAATATATGGTTAAGAGGTTTCTCTGTTGTTCAAACATCAGAACAACAAATCTGATCTAAGTGATGTAAATCTCATCTCGTAAACTGCTGGGATTTTCATGCACAGTTCAAAAGTAATCCTGTAAGCAGCAATTGAGTGGGTGAAAATACCTTGTGAGAGATGTCAGAGCTGAATGGCGAGACAGATTAAAGGTGACGGAAATGTCAGAGTAGCAACGTTGAATGCAAAATGTTGAAACTTGAAGTGGGCGGGCTATAGCAGCTGAAGCCCAAATTGGCTTCTCTTGTCGGAACAGGAAACTAAAGTTGATTCCACAAACATGACACTAAGTTCAATGTACTCTAATGACCAAATTTACAGCAAATACATGATGTTATAAAGTCAACATGGACCAGAATCTCTAAGGAATGTCCTCAGATTCTTAAATCCATGCCTCAAAGAATCCATGCTGTTTTATGCTATGTGCTGGTTCCAGATTGGCTCTTTCAACTTCCATACCTGCAGCGACCATAGCATTACGATTATGTCCATGTCCTCCTTATACTATGGAGCCCCACACATGGCATGCGTGGGGGAAAAAATCTATATTGTGGCCACAAATTAAGAATTTACGGAGCCCCCCTAGTCCCACTTTGTGTATTATAACTATCTCGTGGCCTCAAGATAAGTAACTCGTGGCCTCAAGATAGTATCTTGTGGCCTCAAGATAGTAACTCGTGGCCTCAAGATACTATCTCGTGGCCTCAAGATACTATCTCGTGGCCTCAAGATACTATCTCGTGGCCTCAAGATACTATCTCGTGGCCTCAAGATACTATCTCGTGGCCTCAAGATACTATCTCGTGGCCTCAAGATACGAGGCCACGAAATACTATCTCGTGGCCACGAGATAGTATCTTGAGGCCACGAGTTACTATCTTGAGGCCACGAGTTAATATCTTGAGGCCACGAGATACTATCTTGAGGCCACGAGATACTATCTTGAGGCCACGAGTTACTATCTTGAGGCCACGAGTTACTATCTTGAGGCCACGAGTTAATATCTTGAGGCCACGAGATACTATCTTGAGGCCACAAGATACTATCTTGAGGCCACGAGTTAGTATCTTGAGGCCACGAGTTACTATCTTGAGGCCACGAGTTACTATCTTGAGGCCACGAGATAGTATCTTGAGGCCACGAGTTACTATCTTGAGGCCTCGAGTTAATATCTTGAGGCCACGAGTTACTATCTTGAGGCCACGAGTTACTATCTTGAGGCCACGAGTTACTATCTTGAGGCCACGAGTTACTATCTTGAGGCCACAAGATACTATCTTGAGGCCACGAGTTACTTATCTTGAGGCCACGAGATAGTTATAATACATTTTTTTGACAAAGTGGGACTAGGGGGGCTCCGTAAGAATTCATTCCCACAACTTATTAATTAATTTATTCCCTCACTTTAGTTCAATCGGGGCCACATTTGTTCAATTCGTTCCTTTTGTTTTAGGTAAATCATGCTCATGTTGTACTAATTAATTCACTCATTTTAATTTAGTTAAATTGTGACCATGATTTAACTAAAATGAGGGAACAAATAAGTACAACTTGGCCACAATTTATCTAAGGGTACGTTTACACAACAGCAATATACTGAAAACGTAAAAGTTTTTCCTTTTTTGTTTTTCCCGTACACACTACAATGTTGTCAAAACGATCCTGTTCACACCACGAAAAAAAAAAAATGCTGCGTTATGCATGCCAGGCCAGTAGTTGGTGATGTCACGCAATATGCATGCACATGACATCACCATTTTCACAAATTCACACGGATACGTTAACGGTATAGTTTTCAAAAACTTGCATTTTCAGGCCCCCAATATGCCGTTGTCGTGTAAATGAATGGCCAAAATGCATACTTGGTTTTTCATTTTTAGATAAAAACGCGTCGTGTAAATTGCCCCTAAAACAACAGAACAAATTATAATTTGTGGGAACTAATTCTTAATTCGTGGCTACAATATCTTGTTTTTTCCACTAAATGTCATGTGCAGGGCTCCATATTATGCTGTCTCTGATCCTTCCTAGTATTAGAAACATTATTATTATTAATACTTCCTACTACTAATATCAGTAGAGCTACCAAATGCAATGGCCGCTAAGTGAATACTATGTGTTTACATAAATATCGATAAACGTACTGTAGCATTTTATTATTGAGATAATATTGTTTAGAGCACTGAAACAAAGGAAAATTACAATGAAGCATTTGTGTTTTTACGTAAGAAGTACATCTAATAAAATCTTACTGAGAATGTCGACTCTACGCATGGGCAGGCTGTTGACACAGGCTTTGATAGAGTTCTCGTCACACACGTCGAGCTGCTTGATCTCCAGTGTGCGTCCCAAAGTACGACCCGCTGCCTCCACCAAAGCTTCTCCTTTAGCCAGGTTCCTCATGGTGGCATACACTGCCAAAGTCAAAACGTTTAGTTTAACTTCCATTTAAACTATAGTCTGCTAACATTTTCACTGACCAGATTTCAAGTAACAGATGGGGAACACAGTCATCATTTAATTACTAATAGATTAAAGATTAGCTACTTACTCTAAGAAAATCTTCAAGCCAAGTCAATTTATAGAGGACAATCCACAAGTTACTCATGAAGAAATATTATGATAAAAAATTTGTTTACTGCAATTTCTCAGCATATAAAGCAAACAGAGCACAGTTGTTGTAACCTTGTGAATATTTACTTTCTCATGCAAGTTCAAACTGACATAATCTATGCACTTTCACATTAGAATGATATAATGACTGCTTGATCTCCAACGTGCGTCCCAAAGTACGACATGCTGCCTCCTCCAAAGTTTCCCCTTTAACAAGTTTCCTCTCTGTGGCATACACTTCCAAGGCTCAAAAATATAGCCTACAGTCAATTTCATTTGAACTAAAATAAAGGTAACAGGGTAACAGTTTTGGGACATGCAAGTGTGCTAATTTGCTGAGAAAATCAGGCAAACATACAAGGTGATCAGTTAGAGTTGTAACACTGTTGTTTCACCACTAAAAATAATTAAGACATAAATAATTCATTCACAAAAATACTGAACTGATACATAAGCATACATTACAATGATTTAGTATAAAATGTGTCAGTATATTTCACTTAAATGTAGACTTACTATCTAATTTGCCACTCTAAGTATGCTGCAACTGTCCCAGGGCAGTGTTACAGTTGTACCTGGTGCGGGGTAACAGAAGCACTCCTGGTCCTTAACCATTAATAGTGGAAAATATATATTATCTATGTAGGTTTTTGACATTTATTTTTTGATAATGTGTAAAAAAAGGTTACACAAATAAAAATATGCATGTAAAAAAAATGCATGTTTGTTTTGAACAGTATTTGTGCAATACAAAAGCAAAATTTCTGTTCAAGAAATCAAGAAAAAAACTGTTCTTGATCTACACCACTATTATACTACTATAACCTACATTCACAATATTTGTATGTATTTTATATGCTGGTCTTACCCATAAACCTCTTCTTCTCATCTCTGGCAATACGAACAGCAAGTGCCAATCCAATGCCAGAAGAACAACCAGTGATCAGAACAACCTTTTGATTCATGGCTGCAACAAAAATGTTGCTTTCGCTGACAATGCAGTGAGACAAAGAACAGCAAGTAAAAGACGGCTAAGAATAACTGGAAACGAGATAAAGAGACAGAATGATTGGGAGCTTGAGAGATGAGCTAAAACTTACTCTTGCTAATCCACTGCATAAAGACTCAGCAGAATGACCCACGTGTCACTCTGGTCTAGACATGTGGTGGACAATACGTAACAATACGACTGCCGAGACACAAGTTCTATGCACCGCTGTGGTCTAAAAGAAATATCTGATAAAACACAAATATCACTGTGATTTTGTAAAACATAAAATCATATACACACATACTACTGTTCAAATGTTTGGGGGCAGTAAAATTTCTTTTAACGTTTTTAAAAGAAGCCTTTATGCTTACTAAGGCTGTATTTATTTGATCGAAAATACTGTAAAAACAGTAATATTATAAAATATTGTTACAATTAAAAAAAAACTCTTTTATTTTTATATATTTAAAAAAAGTAAATTATTCCTGTGATGCTCAAGTAACATTTACTATTATCATCACATTTGAAAACGGTTGTGCTGCTTAATATTATTGTGGAAACCGTGCTACATTTTTTCCAAGATCCTTTAATAAATAGAAAGTTCAAATAAAATAGCATTTATTTAAAATAGAAACTTTATGTAACAATGTAAACGTTTTTACTGTCACTTTTGTGAATGCAATGCATCCTTGCTAAAAGTATTCATTTATTTTTTTCTTTCATTCTATAATGTTCCGTTTGCTTTCAATTTCATGGTCGTTTAGTTTGAACATTTTTGTTTCCTGTGTTTTTCTTTTTTGTTTCCATGGCTTCTGTAATTTTCTCATTTACTGTATTGTCATAATGACTTGTTGTTTGTTTGATTGATTTGATTCACCTGTTCCTTGTTTAGAGTTTTGTCCGTTCATGTTTATTTTTAGTAACACTGTTTCCTGTGTTTCCTTTGTTTACATGTTTTCTAGAATATTCTCATTTGTTGCCATAGCAATTGTTTGAATTCCATCACCCTTTTAGCCCTTTAGTTTCTCTGTGTATTTAGAGCTCTTAGTTTGTCATTCTTCGTCCATTCTCATTTATTTTTAGTCGGTTGTTTTCTCCTGCGTTCAAGTTTTTGCGTGTTTATTGGTTTAGTTTATTGTTAAATAAAGTGCCTGCTGCGTTTAGATCTTGCCTTAACTGCTCTTCCTTGCTGCAACAGACTGTGACATTAGAAAAAATCTTACTAACCCCAAACTTTTGAACAGTAGTGTAGTCAAGTCAAGTCACCTTTATTTAAATAGCACTTTTTACAATACAGATTGTATCAAAGCAGCTTCACAGTGATAACATGAATTTCTTTTTAGAAAAGTTTGTTTCTAGAAGAAAATTGCTTCAACGTCCACCTGAAGTAAGGCAGATCAATAATATTGTTGAATATTAAATGTCCCCAACTAATCAAGCCAAAAGCCAAGGCAACAGTGGCAAGGAACCAAAACTCCATCAGGTGACAGAATGGAGAGAAAAACCTTGGGAGAAACCAGGCTCAGTCGGGGGCCAGTTCTCCTCTGGCCAACGAACGGACAGTGTATGATTATGATTCAGGCAGCATTACAGGTCAGAAGTCAGATTGGATCAGAACATTCACAATATTTATCCAGTTCCATCTGGTATGGAGAAGAGTTTGTTGAGGCCTTCACAGGGCTGATGAGGCTGGCACTTCAGGGATGCGTTGTGGTCGTGTCCAGGCACAGGATACGGCCCGGATCTGTCTGACTTCAGTAAATCTCTGAATAAATGGAGAGACTAACATTAACGTAGATGCCATTCTTCTTATGATGTAACGAGTACATCGGGTGTTGTAGGAAGTGTCCTCGGTTCCACCTGACCTAATCTAAGCAGCCTAATAATCATTTAACTGATTTGAATTATAGAAATGTATAATGTTCTATGTGAATGCCAGGTAAAAGATATGTGTTTTTAGTCTAGATTTAAACTGACAGAGTGTGTCTGCTTCCCCGACAATGTTAGGGAGACTTTTCCAAAGTTTATGTGCTAAATAGGAAAAGGATCTACCGCCAGCAGTCGATTTTGATATTCTAGGTATTATCAACTGGCCAGAATTTTGAGATCGCAATAAACGTGAAGGACTATAATGCGTTAAGAGCTCGCTCAAGTACTGGGGAGCTAAACCATTTAGTGCTCTGTAGGTAGTCAGCAATACTTTAAAATTTATATGTTGTTTAATAGGGAGCCAATGCAGTGTTGACAGAACCGGGCTAATATGGTCATACTTCCTGGTTCTAGTGAGAACTCTAGCTGCTCTAGCTTAATGTTTGTTTATTAAGCGTGCAGGGCAACCACCCAGTAGAGCATTACAATAATCTAGCCTTGAGGTCATGAACGCATTAACTAACTGTTCCGCATTTTTCATTGAAAGCATATGTCGTAATTTATATATATTTTTAAGATGGAAGAATGTGGTTTTACAGATGCTAGAAACGTGAAATTCAAATGAAAGATTGGTATCAAAGAGACTTGACAGAGCAGCCATCAATTGTTAGACAGTATTCTAGGTTATTAAGTGGTGAAGTTTTTTGGCCAATAATTAGGATCTCTGTTTTTTCAGAGTTAAGTAGTAGGAAATTACTAGTCATCCAAATTTTTATATCAGCTATGCATTCCGTTAATTTTGTGAATTGGTGCAATTCGTCGGGGCGCGAAGAAATATAGAGCTGAGTATCATCAGCATAACTAATGGCATGCTTCCTAATGATATCTCCTAAGGGTAGCGTACAGAGTGAACAGCAATGGTCCTAGTACTGAGCCTTGTGGTACTCCGTACTGAACTTTTGATCGATAAGACATCTCTTCGTTTACTGCTACAAACTGATAATGGTCAGATAAGTATGATTTGAACCTTGCTAATGCAATTCCAATTCAACATGTCGAATCGGCCAAAAAAAGCCGGTGAGGACCAATTTCAGCCGACGGTGCGGAACACAGAAAACTTAGTCGACCAACGCACAAAAACTGACCGACGGCCGACCGTCAACTTGGTGTGTCCTGGGCTTTAAGGGCCCGAGTCACAGGCGTAACTATCGGTAAGCAGGGTACGCGGTTGCTTACGGGCCCGGACCAATCAGGGGCCCGCGCGTGACTGGAAGATATTGATTAACAGCCGGGCCCCCAAACGCATTTTACTACTTTTAGTCTGATCGCATTTTACTTTATCGCAAATTTATTTGAATAAATAATGTCAACAACATAGTGTACTGATCATTAGATACAAGTATGAAAAGACCAATGATGGATTTTGGTGTAATTTGTTTCGAATTGGGACTGGGGAATCCCCGGGTTGGTAAGTGAACATGCGTATTGCGTGCAAAACAGTAAAAACGATGAACTTGAGACAGACAATATCGACAGGCTACTCCTGATTTTGTCAGTCATCTCATCTCTTATATGCTGTGTCTCTATGATCATATTAGGCGCTTTCCGACCAAGTAGTTACAGGAACTTAGTTATAGGAACTGTCCACTTCTAAACAGTTCTAAGAACTACTCTCCCCCAAACTCGGTTTTGCTGTTTGCGTTCGCACTGGCCAAGTGGCCTTAGGAACTGGTAGGAGGGGTAAGGGAGTGACGCAAGCTGGTGGCGGCGGCGCCACATACAACAACAACAAACCAGCGTGGAGGAGGCTATCGGAATGTTCCTGTTCTGCCTTGCCGGGAGCTTAATAACGAGTACGAACGGCGGCGTTTAAAGACTATGCTTGAGTTCTGTACAGAGAAACAAAGAAGACGAAGGCTCCAGCGTAATATGATCTTAAGTAATATAATGGAAGAAGATAGAAGAGCAGAGCGCAGGAGACAAACAAAACGACGGGTAAGTTTAGCAAGCATAGCAATTAGCTGGTTGAATGCGTTATGTTATGAGTTAGCATAGCATACATAGGCGAATTGCAACAGACAGTGAATAAAATGTGTTGACACTGGGCGTGACTTATAAGTTGAACCAATCAACGTAGACCTAGGGAAAGGGAACTAAAAAAGTCCTCGCTCTAGACTAGGTACTGAAAGAGTTATAGGAACTACGGTCTGAGGAACTAAAAAATCCCCAACTTAGTCCGGTCGGAACACGTGAAAAAAAAGGTTATAGGAACGTTAGGTTCTAGGAACTGCAAAAGTCCCTCCGGTCGGAAAGCGGCTATTGTCCTATTCATGGTAGCCTACTCGTGGACATTGCGTCATCACGTGCTGTAGGGGGGCCCGCCTTGATAATCCTGCATAAGGGCCCGGTGTTGGCTCGTTACGCCACTGGCCCGAGTGTGCTCGTTGTACCATGGCGTTGGACTATTTTCTTTAATCTTCTTTAAGCGCAATGGAGCAATTGTGTCTAAAGTGCTGGAAAAGAGAGTCAATCATTTCTGTTGCAACATCGAGTTCTTCTCAACTATCTGGGATGCTGACGAGATTAAACTGATCAGGAAGATTATTTATATAGCCTTCCGTATCCCTTCCAGGCCACCACTGCATGAAACACACAAGGTGAGTATTCTGGAAGCAATCTTTAGTGGCAGAAGTGATAGTTCTAGATATTTATAACACAGCAGCCTTGGCTAAATTAAGTATACATGAGATTAAATAATGATCTGAGATGTCATCGCTCTGCTGCAGAATTTCAACGGCATCAACATTTATTCCATGTGACAATATTAGGTCTAGAGTATGATTACGACAATGAGTAGGTCCTGACAATGCCAATCCCAATGTATCTTTTTCATTATCTACATGGATATTAAAATCACCAACAATTAGGACTTTATCTGCAGCTAGTACTAACTCTGACAGAAAATCAGCAAATTCTTTGAGAAAATCTGAATTGTGGCCTGTATACAGTAGCCAGCACAAATCTCAAACGTGGTTTATCATTTACACTATATAGTGTTACATGAAGCACCAACACTTCAAAAGAATTATATTTAAAACTAGACTTCCGAGTAGTACTGAAGATATTGCTATAAATAACAGCAATACCTCCCCCTTTTCCTTTTAAACGAGCCTCGTGTTTATAGTAGTAATCTTGCGGGGTGGACTCATTTAAAGTAATGTAATTGTCTGGTTTTACCCACGTTTCTGTCAAACACAGCACATCTAGATTATGGTCTGTAATCATATTATTAACAAAAAGTGCTTTTGAAGAAAGGGATCGAATATTCAGCAACCCGAGCTTTATCATTTGTTCATCTGCATTATATTTGTTTTTTATTTGTTGAACATCAATACAATTTTTACCCTTAAATGGGTTTGGGAGTTTTTTTTGTATTTCCTGGTTCGGGGAACATACACATTCTCTATATGATGATATCTAGGTGAAAGAGTCTCTATGTGATGGGATTTATCTGACCTCAGTGACGTGAGACCGCTAGTAGACGGTCGGTTTAGCCAGTCTGTCTGCTTCCTGGCCTGAACCCCAGATTGTCATGTTTGAGCTCTAAGACTATGTGCCATATTACTAGAGAGAAGAGTAGCACCATCCCAGGAGGGATGAATACCATCTCTTTTCAACAGGTCAGGTCTGCCCCAAAAACTTTTCCAATTGTCTATGAATTCTATATTATTTTGCAGGCACCGCTTAGACAGCCAGCCATTGAGTTAGAAAAGTCTACCATCTCATCACTCCTTCAAACAGGAAGGGGGCCAGAGCAAATTACAGTGCCTGACATCGTACTTGCAACTTCACACACCTCTTTAATGTTAATTTTAGTGATCTTCGACAGGCGAAGTTGAACATCATTAGTGCCAACATGAATAATAATCTTAGAGTGTGTAATTGACCTTTCAAACAATGCCAACATTAACAAACAAAACTCATTTTGAAGGTTTTTTTTTATTATATACTAGGAATCAGAATAATTGAGGTACATTCAAATATTTTAAGCAACTACAATATATTCTCAGATTATATTTCAGTCTGCATATTTGTGAGGCATTATCCATACACTTGTAAAGTTTCTAATAATCCAAATTCACTAAGTCTGTTGAATTGTCAATTGCAAATAAATGTTGTCTTGTTCATAAAAATCTACATTTTCCTTTTTCATTCCTTTTAATGGTCATTTAAAAAAAAAATCATAATGACCATGTGGTTCAAAACATCACTGGAATACAGAATTATATATAAAAAAAGATATATAAAAGAGTTTAAAATGTCTAAAAAGGCAAGTCAAGGTACAGAAACAACAAGGCAAAAAGTCGTTAATAGTAGCAAAATGCGGTACATTGTAGTTTACCATGCAGTATTTTTGCATATTGTGTTCCTTCCGTATCCCTTCCAGGCCACCACTGCATGAAACACACAAGGTGAGTATTCTGGAAGCTATGCAAAATTATATAATGATTTATGTGTTTTAGAAACGAGCACGGATGCGATCCAGTGGGTCTGTGTCCCACATCTTCGAGTCCCAAGCCTGGAACCAGCCAGTGAAGGTTGGGGGCTCAAAGCCTTGCTTTAGAGTGATGACTGGGGTGCCACGGCGACCAGAGGGGTCAGAGTCCACATATTCTTTTGCTGATGGCAAAGAAACATTTTATGACATTAACCAATCAGGAATTACATTCAATGCCAATGCTAAACCAAACTTAATCCTCCATTATTGGTACACATGGACTGTTCCAGTTGAGATTTGGGTTTTTGGTGCCTTAACTGAGTTTTTCTAACGATATAATTATACTTTTCATAGGTGTGAAGGGAATATTAAGTTGGTTAGTGCTTCAGCATCTTAACTTACCTATTTGATCTGATCCAGTCCGCTCCACCTCGTTGGCATCATTACCAATCCAAAGAAAGATCTAAGGGAAGAAGATAAAAAAATAATAATCTTAGGCCTATATAAGTTCAGCAATATACCTTAGTCACATTAGACGCCATATTAAAGGGTTAGTTCACCCAAAAATGAAAATTCTGTCAGTATTTACTCACCCTCATGTTGTTCCAACCCCGTAAGACTTTCGTTCATCTTCGGAACACAAATTAAGATATTTTTAATGAAATCTGAGAGCTGGATCACTCCACCATAGGCTTCTTAAGGGATCGAAACTGGCCGGCCCAAAAGTTATGAAAGACATCGTTAAAATAGTCCGAGTGACGACAGTGGCTCAATCTTAAGTTTATCAAGCGACGAGGATACTTTTTGGCCGCAAAAAAACAAACAAAAAGAACGACTTTATTCAACTACTCTGTAAGGCCGTGATATTTCACGTAGTGAAACTACGCAAAGCTTCTAGGTTGCACGTCACACGTAGGCTCACTATTGGCCGACGCTGGTCATGTGTGTGATGCGTGACGTACAACCTAGAAGCTTTGCGTAGTTTCACTACGTGAAATATCACGGCCTTACAGAGTAGTTGAATAAAGTCATTCTTTTTGTTTGTTTTTTGCGGCCAAAAAGTATTCTCGTCGCTTGATAAACTTAAGATTGAGCCACTGTAGTCACTTGGACTATTTTAACGATGTCTTTAATAACTTTTGGGCCGGCCAGTTTCGATCCCTTAAGAAGCCTATGGAGGAGTGATCCAGCTCTCAGATTTCATCAAAAATATCTTAATTTGTGTTCCGAAGATGAACGAAAGTCTTACGGGGTTGGAACAACATGAGGGTGAGTAATTACTGACAGAATTTTCATTTTTGGGTGAACTAACCCTTTAAATTTAACACGGATGAAAATAAGGCTGCACTGTATAACAATTTGTATGTTGGTATTCAACATTACAATCCACTGAACTACTTAAGTACTGTACTTCTATCCCTCACAGCCTCGATTTCCTTCCTGTCAAGAATTAAATATGGCACTACCCTGATTAAGGTCTATAACTGAACTTCATTCTGTGCTCTTTTCCGGTTTAACACCCACTTTTCAAGAACCAGTCAATGATTATGGATAAAATCTATTGTCATCCTGCTTTTTTTTTGTGTGGTTGGACATCCTGTTTCACTCAGAGGTTTATCAGATTTCAGAAGAAATGTGTGTTTTAAACATAATTTCATGTTGACATTAAGTCATCAGTATTTCAAATGCTAACCTGATCCCAGGTATCCAGAAGCATGACATCATCAGTGGCCAAATCAGACTGGGTGAACTCTCCAGGAACTTCCTCAGCCTGAAATGGAAAAGGAGAGGTATAGTAAAGTTTATGCAATCATATAACAAAGAAATCTGAATTAGTTGCAAATTCTATGTTAACTCACAATTAGACGTCCAGTCTTGTTGGAGCAGCCAAACAGACGAGGAGGTTTAACACTCTTCTGCAGACTTTTGGAAGTCTGATAGTCCTTCTTTCCACCCAAAGCAGACCAAAATGCAGCTAAGAGGAGCAAAGAGACCGATAAAACGGACCAATCAGTTCAAAGTAACAGGAAACGTGATTAGGTTAGGAATGCCTTTTAACTGTAAATCACAGTGTCCAAACATTTATAAAAAGCAGACACCCACCCGGCTCTTTGCCCTCGGAAATTTCCGTAATACTGCCTCCAAGGAAGCTGCAGATGTATTTTGCAGCAGCCATTTCTTCCTCTGAAGCGGCCACTCCTTTCCACAGAAACAGGCCGTCAGGAAACTTCAGCACAAACACATCATTAGTGTTCAGTTTAGATGCAGAAGGTTCCACCTGGGTGAGAAGAAAGAGAGGAAGATTATTGCCTGTGGTCATTCCTGACTGTGTCCACATTTGTGTTCGCTGCCATCACCAACCTCCACAGCTCGTGTTGCACGGGTGGAGCTCTGACGGATGTGGAAGAGGCGAGTGTTGCCAGCCCGACTCTGACCACCTTTACGTGAAGTCCCACCCAAGTGGATGATCATGGGCTTCCCCTTGAACAGACTCATCAAATGGGCCGGCTCCTGGCCCTGAGTGACACGTACCTGCAGAACGACTTAACAGTGAATTCTAAATCAAGTAGACCAATTTATTTCCTTGAAAAAAAAGAAATCCTTTATAAAAATGGAAAGTAGAGCTGCATCATTTATCTGAAAAATATTTTAAGATTACAATGACTAAAGATTAATGATTACAATGGTAATCTGATCCTGAAGTGTTGATTGCAGCATTTCATGTACTGCCATTACATTACAATTTCTTGCAGTTTGACCAATATTATTAGTTAATTATTTTTAAAGATGACCTTTAAGTGAGCATTAGATGATGGCAAATTAATATACAATTATTATTATTAAAAATTAAATATTTAATTTCAACCAATATGCACCGGTGTTCAAATGTTTGGGGTCAGTAAGATTTTTTTTTTTTTAAGAAAAATTAATACTTTTATTCAACAAGGACATTAAACTGAACCAAAGTGACAGTAAAGACTTTATATTTCAAATAAATGCTGTTTCTTTGAACTCAAAGCATCCATGCTTGTTTCGATTAAATGTTTCACAGTTTCCTCAAAAATATTGAGTAGCATAAATGTTTTGAACAGTGATAATAAGAAATGTTTCTTGAGCATCAAATCACCAGATTAAAATGATTTCTGAAGGATCGTTTGACACTGAAGACTGGTGAGTAATGATAAAAATTCCGCTTTGCCATCACATGAAAAAAATTTACATTTTAAAATATGTTAAAATAGAAAACACAAATAATAAACTATTTAAATTATAATATTTCACAATATTACTGTTTTACTGTATGCTAGATCAAATGTAGCATTGTTCAGCATAAGATACTTATTTCAAAAATATTTTAAAAATCCTAACGACCCCAGACTTTTGAAGGGAAGTGTATCGATCATATCAATAAATTAAAGCAAATGATAAAAAAGACAATTACTTGACCGATATATATATATATATATATATATATATATATATATATATATATATATATATATATATATATATATATATATATATATATGATATATATATATATATATATATAAAAGCATGGAATAATAACCAGACTCAAGAAATTAGGCCTGAGTTTGGTAGTACCTGAACAGGCGAACCGCCCATGGAATCATCCAGCTTGACAGTTAGAAAAGCTGAGGCAGCCAGCTCATCTTGTGTACACTTCAGTCCTTGCCTGATATGAAAATCAATAAATCTAATTAGAATATTAAATATTGACTTGATTGGGTAAATATTGGCTAATCGGGTGGTTAAGGAGTACGTTCCGGCATGTCATCCTGTGACTGTCTTGACTTACCAGGTGTAGATAATGTGTTGCTCTCTGCTTCCTTGGAGATAGGTGTAGAGAATCAGGTAACAGTCTCCTCCATAGAAATGCCCATAGCTAGAAGGGTCCACAGGAACTCTTTCCCCAGCCTCGACCCGCCACACCTGCCGAGGTCCAGAGCAATGGACTTCATACAATTGCAGTGTTGTAGTTTGCAATAAAATCAACAGCAATCTTGAATTTTAAACAATTATAGTTCAGCCCAGGGGTTTTCAAACTGGGGGCCGCGGCCCCCTTGGGGGCCGCAGCAAGTTGGAAGAAAAGTAAAAAATATTTATATTTATATTATTATGAGTATTGTAATGAAATAGCATTATAATAATTTGTGCATAGCCTATCTGAACATTATACTTGTAATGCTAATCTTTTAGAGATGCACCGATTGATTGGCTGGTGACCGGAATTGGACGATTTTCATGTGATTGTCGACCGGCCGATCAGTCTGACATGCTGATTTTATGCCGGTCTAATGCACTCGGGCGCCGCATGATTAACATCGCGCAACATCAGCATCCCACATGCACACGGAACGCACATGTAGGAAACCTCGTGAATTACGGCCGTTTCAGATCTCAAGCGCGAGAGGCGCGTATTTTTTCGGCGTACATGTTATCAATGCGCGAGCTTCATTCACAGCGCGAGCAGGAGCGCAAAGCAGGAGCGTAAGCAGCAGTGAAGCGGGTCTCGGCACAATCTATTTTTGCTGCGCAGCTCACACTCAATTAAAGTGAAAGCACACTTTTGATGGACAAAATAAATATGATTTCACACAAAAAGTGCCTAAAATGCACATAATTTGCATGTCTAGTGTGTTTTAACAAGAACTGGAGTAGGCTATGTCAGAAAAGAAAATGAAGACTCAAAAATATTTATAGAAAATTTACCCATTTAAACTTAAACTTGTCTTAATTATTCAGTTTGGGTAAAACTATATGATGTTATATATATATATATATATATATATATATATTATATATTTATATATGCTATATATAGAGAGAGAGAGAGAGAGAGAGAGAGAGAGAGAGAGAGAGAGAGAGAGAGAGAGAGAGAGAGAGAGAGAGAGAGAGAGAGAGAGAGAGAGAGAGAGAGAAAGAGAAAGAGAAAGAGAAAAAAATATTTGTGTGTGTTGTAAAGTGGTTAGAAAAAAGGAAATCAGATCGGCTAAAATCTGTATCGGCAGGTCAAACTCAATGAAAAATTGTAATCAGCCTAGAAAATTGTAATAGGTGCATCTCTATAATCTTTCTGATAGGCTGGTATCAAACACCATCACATAATCTGATGTTCACCTAGAGGTTTTATTTATTTCTACATTTGCTGTAGTAGTGTCGATGGGTTCAATAACACATCCTGCAGAAGGGGGGCCTTGGCCAGAAGCTATTGGTATTTGGGGGGCCTTGGCATGGAAAAGTTTGGGAACCCCTGGTTCAGCCCATTCAAATGGGTCTTTAGAATAGAGCTTCATTTATGAGTTTGTGGTTAACTTTAAATAAATCTTATAACAGCATTACTTAGGCTAACAGATTGATACTTACGTTTTAGAACAGCTGTGTTATTTATCAATATTTATTTAGCAACTTGTTCGTTATTTAAAAATCTGTTTTTACATGTGCAGTATAGGACAAATTAGTTCAAAGTCTCTTCAAGCAATGTTAACCTAAGATAGTCACATTTACCGTTATTTGGCAAATTTTCATGGTGGAAATCAAATCATTTCAATAGAAATCTGTGCTACGTGAATTTGTTGCGTTCACTAGCAGAAAGCTGCTTGGATTGCAAGTGACTTCTGTGTGAGCTGTGCTTTACACATTGCTACACGATTGTTATTGAACAATGGACCTTTTTGCCCACAACATTTCTCTAATGTGACTGCACCTTTTAATTGACAACATGATTCTAAAACCAATTAGCAATTCCTGAGGCAATCCTGGCTCAAAAACACTGAAGGCCCGTCACACCAAAGACGATAACTACAACAATAAAGATGTAGTTTTAAAAACCGTTCTAAATATAAAAGAATAGCAGAGTCCAGACCACAATTAACAACGATAACGGCACAAGAGAAACAAAATTGTTGGAAAATGATTTTTTCCAGCTGATGAACAATTAAAACAGCCAATCAGCGCGTGCTTATAATAAACAACGTCATTGTGCGTTGGTGTAGAGGCTTTTATAGTTATCGTCATTATTGGTGTGAACAATCCTTATGTCTCCTCTGGGATAATCTATGGTCCTTGGGGTGACGAGTGTCAATATTTTTACCTGAATCTTTCCAGAGCCGTCATCCACCATACCGTGCTGGGAAGCCATTTTTTTGTTGGAGTGCAGACTGGAGGCGTCAAAGGGAACCTGCGGAACACGGGCAATGCGGCCAATGCTGTAGGCCTGGCCTGGACCTGTGGTTTGATCCTTATCCTTCCAGTTACTGAAGAACTGTTTGAACAGTGTGGTCTCACCTCCAGCTGGCATAACCTGAATCTGATCACAAAAAGTTTGATAGACTGGTTAGAATTAGGCTTCTATGTAATCTACTTCCAATAATAGGGTAGAGTCTGATACCTGTGTGTTTTTGGGGTAGTTCTTGTCTTTGACAAACTGCTCTGCGACCTTCATGGCTGCCTTACGTTCTTCGGTGTTTGCACTCGGTCCTGAAAGGTTCAAATAGATGAAACTGTGATAAAGTCATAAGCAGCCATCTAAGGTAGCCTATATCTTTCACCCTGTAGCTTTAATTAATATACAGTATATGTAATATAAGGACATCAAAATAAAATTTGACCATACTGTACCTTTCCAAAGAAAGATCTTGCCATCCACTCCATTGTCCAGGATGGAGCACTCGGCGGGATTGAGCATCTCCTGTTTGAAAGGGCTGCTCTGGGCCACCAGAGTTGTCTTCATAGAGCCTGCAGCATCAGATACCTAACCCAGACAAAACACACAAATGCATACATTTATAAAATGTCATGAATACTACACAGTTAGCATAATACAGTATTCATGGTAACTCTGATATGTGCAATTGTGCATAATACATAAATGTACCATGTAGAGTGAGGCCTTTTTCTGATTGCTTCTGTCAGTCGTCTCATCGTCAGGACTTCCTGCTGGGATGTTGGGCTTGGGCCCAAGAGCCTAAAAATAAACAAATACAATAGGAGTTTCCATAGTTTTCTCCATGGTAGAGGTCAACCCAGGACACAGTGCAGAACCTCAGGCAAGAAGTCAAAATCAAAACCAGATGACCTGGCATTCTTTGCTGACTGCAACCCTAATTCCCTTATTTACTGTTTACTTGTTTTTACTGTGACAAACTTATTCCAGCTTTCTTTTTGTTTCTATACCTTACACACTAGATCATGGTGCTAGGCTAGCGATGCTAAGGTCATGAGTTAAATTCCCAGACAATGCATGAACTTGAATATCCTGTAAATGTGTCTGCCATGTGAATGTTTACAGATTCTTTCTGTTGTAATTTATCCAATGTCTCTGTTGTGTCTATGTATTTTTTTGTATTACTGAAGCCTGTTTCTGTAACTACAAAGATGGTCTATGATATTTGGAGAAAACTATCTGGTAGCATTCCCATTCATTTCAAAGACAGTTGCTCAGAACTCCTGTTTTTTGGAACAATATGATAGAGGCTGGTAGATGCTGTAACTGGATCATGCTAACCAGACAAACCTTGTCCCTTGGAACATACAGATGATGTAAAGGTAATGAGGCAAAGGCTGGGACTTAAATTCAGTTTAAAGTCAAGTTTGCAGTTGATAGTAACAGGTTCAGAGTTTATGTGGATTAAAAGACTGAAGGAGTTCGGCATACGTGATTAAAACATTTAAGAAGGTCGAACAATTGTTTAAAAATTACATATATGCATGGATGAATTGCTAAAAATAAGATTTATAACATGCATTTATAAAATAGATGTGAATTTCCATTTCACGCAGACTTAAAAACTCTTTCAAAGTGAGCAGTAGTCTGAAAGAGATGTTCTACCAGTTCATAGTCACCAGTATCCTTAGTTTACAATTCAAAAAACTAGAACAAACTGATCAAGAAGGTCAGTGATGTTACTGGTCTCAACTATGTTGTGTTCCATTAAATAAAGACTGTGAGCCACCACTGACCATGTTAATTATGTCTTGACTTCCTGCCACAGCAGATCCTCATTGTTCTTACACACTGCATGTTTAAACTTGATGGCATGCCAACATGATGGCACATAGTTTTTTCTTTTGTAGAAGAAGATAAGACTTACACTAAGGACAGCCTCTGGCTCAGAACCGTCCTCAACCATTTGCAGACTGGCACGCCCATTTCTCTCATTATCACGAATGCCAATTGCAACCTCGGAGGCTTTCAACCGCTCAAAACGGTTACAGTCGCTCCCACACCATTGGTAGATGTCCTAGGAAAATCGTAATATGATTTGTTAGGTTGTGAATTTTGGATTTCTCAAAAGGACAGCACTAGAGATTTATTAATCACTTCAACCCATATATTTCTGACCTTGCCGAGATCAACGATGAAGCAGTCTCCATGATTGAAGCTGGCCCAAGACATGTTCACCTCAGTGGCACGAATGGCACGTCGTCCTTTAATGTGAAGCACACGCTTCACGTTCATATCATTGGTCACCACATGCTGGAACCCAGAGGCCACACCACCTTGCTGTGTTGGGAAAAAAAATACAAAGATAAATTATCATAATGCACAGAAAATTAATTGCAGTTGGCATCACAGCGAAAAGTAAAATGCACTTAATCAGAAAGGGAAAATTTCACACATGTAAAAGGGAGCAAAGAAATATTTATCAAAGCAATACTCTACGAAAGTCAATTCTTATTTCATAATATGCCAGATATTTGCAAGGGAAAATTGTATAGAAAGTTTTCACCATTGATTTGAATGTGGTTTGTGAGATCCTCCTACATAAACAAATTTGTCAAAAAATATAAATAAATAAAGACATTCATACACTTCTACCCAGAGCCGTAGCCACCATAGACTGACGTTGATGCATCCAGATTATTTTTTTGGATTAGAGGTCCATCAATATAGTATTTTCTTACAAATCCTTACATTTTTGCATTTGTTCCTTGCTGTTACCCATTGACCTTAATTAACTTTCCATCAAAGAGGCTTTACAGTATAATGATGCTATCATAGATTAAATTATATTCTTCTGGCAGCATATTTTTTACAAAAACACCATAATACATTTCCAATAAGAAAAAGGTTGAGTTAAATTGGAGCGCTGAATTTAAAATGAATCATGTTACCAAAATGACCCCATTTTGTAAGATTTATCAGCAAAAAATATTTTCTTTCAATCAGCTATCTGTAAGGGATATTACCTTGTACTTAATTCCAGTTTTAAAGTAGCCAAGGAAGGTGACAGACTCATTGTCCTGAACCTCACGGTACTGGACTGGTGCTCCACCCAGATGATCGTCCAGCTGCATAGCAAAGATGGCGGCAGCTCCACCTTCATCCTGAGAGCACTCATTACCTGTAGTTTAAACAGACAGACAAACAACCAAAATAAAAACAGTGTCAATGTGTGTTTCTGTATCTGCTTACATTCCTGATAAGAAAAAAAACAAAAACATGTGCCACGTCCTTGAAAGGGAACCGGTATTTTTGTTGTTGACATTAGAAATTTGGCAAAGGTTAAAAGGTTACATTTTTAAATGTGCTAACTTCTACTCACCCAACCACATATGGACATTGTAAGACGGAGCAGGAGTGGTGTGAAGGACAACATAGGCGTCTCCAGTGTAGAAGTTTCCTTGGAGCTGTTTGGGGACCGGTTTCAGGTCCATCTTCTCTATTCTCCAAATCTGCAGGCCAGGTGCTTTACCTGCACTCTGGAACTCCTTGTGGAAAACCATGATTCCTGGAAAATACCGGCACAAGAATGTTGGGACTGGACTATTTTATGAAAATCCAAACAATAAACCTAATGGTCTGAAGTTGATAACTACTGGGAGGGTGATCAAACAAATGCACACTGGAATAGCAAGAGTCCTTATTATTTACTCATATCAGACCAAGGTCATCATTCATCATTCATATAATACATACTCTATAAGAAAATGACTGTAAACATCTATTTCATTCAAAATATGTGTTTTATATAAATATAAGGCAAATGTGTGCATGCACATGGTAAAAAAAATAGACTAACTGAGAGTAAGGCAAGGTGCATTTATTCTCAGAGGACAACATGAGAATGTGTATATTATCAGTTGCATGAAAAAAACATGTGATCAGCTGTTGGCTAGATGTACTCTGTTGAAGTACAAGTTGTGTGCAGCCCAGCAGGGTGAGGCAGCCAACAAATGAGTCATGCTGCATTATTACAGTTGTGGGCAGACATGCGAGACCAGTTCCTTGGAGTTTACCAGGAAAAGTTTGATGCAAAACATACATTTTGCATGGGCTTTAGATCTGCCAGTTACAGATTCATGGTGTCAAAGGAAACAGTGTGATTTATCCTTAAACTATTAGAGTTGACATGAACAAAGCCACATGGTGCAAATATAAACCCTGCAGTTATAAGTTCATTGCACTTTTTCAACCACTTTGAATCTAATTAGATAAAGTTAAAACTCATAAAAATTAGACTGTGTTATTACATAATTCATTGGTGACTTTTTTGTTTACCCAATTCATATTTTTATTTATTGCGTTTCTAATACCACGTAGCCAAGATTATTCATTTATTTTAATAATTTAATTCACATTGTATGTGTAAGTGAGTTGTATGCCTAACTTTTTAATGGAAAGTATGGTTACCACCATAGTAAAAAAAAGGTTACCACATATTGTAAGGGTGTGTCTGAATGGACACGCCCACATATTAAAGTATAGCCGGGATTTTGAATAAACAAATCAATTGAATAACTATTAGACTTTTTTTTTTAAATAAAATAAGAACCATTTAAAAGTCTACCTGCACATTTAGTAAATAAATGTTATTTTTTTAATCTTGAAGTTTTTATTATTTATTCTGGAAAAGTTCCGCGCATGATCACAGATTTCTGCGAATTAGCTACAAAGGAATAATGGCAACTATATATTTATTGTAAATATAGATAAAGAGTGACCATCATCCGTATAAAAGCGGTCTGCAGAACTCCACGTCCGCATTTAATGAAACTGTTTTTTCCTGTGATTCACTCTCCGTCATAAAGCGGGGATCTGCGTAGGCTAAAATGCAAACAAAGCAAATAGCCTACAATCCTCTACCATGAAACACCCCATAAAGACTCCAGAAAGTTTAATATATATATATAGAAAGTGATAACTCAGATAAATGCATAGTTTATTCTGAACTCAGCTGTCTTTTGGAGACTCAATAAAGTAGCCTACGAGACTAAAAGTGATGGTTGTTCAGTTCTCTTACCTTCCTGGTCAAGAAAATGCACAGAAGGCGATGAAGAACAGATCTGGTTTGAGAAGCTGCTCCTGGTTTAGTCCAGATTCAGTTTCACAAGTTTCAATGGATGCAAGCCGACTTTAAATGATCTGCCGTGTTTTTAGGGGAGAGGCAGATGTGAGTCCTCAGCCAATGACACTCTCTGTTTCTCTTCCCCTTAGGCTAAACTCTAAACCCATATTATGCAACTTTATGGCACGAAGTCATCTTACTCCCCCCAAACCAAATCACACCATAAACCAGCATTACGCCTTATTCTTTCTTCTTATAGGCCTATAGACACAGAACAGTGCAACATTCATTACACATACAGTTAAATGCATTATAAAAACTATGTGGTGGGTGCAGCAGGCAAAAACGTCAATATACTTGATGCATTTAGATTTTAGGTTTAGATTGATGTGAATGTTGAAGGGGATATATTCGTACATTGTGCATATTTTTGGGAATGACTGGTATCTTTTTTTATTAATAATAATAAATATAAAATATTTTGCAAAATGCAGTTGTGGTCAGATGTTCCATACTTTCTCATCACCATAACACAACCATAGATCAAGTTCAAAGTTGTATTTATTTTTCTTGTGCATTCCAATGTCAAATGCATTATTCATAATGTTGACAATGCAAAATAAATGTAATGTACTGCAATTATTTGAATGTGTGATTCATGTCATCTGGTTTGAGTTACGGAATTGTAAATGTCTCAAATGCTGTTTAAAAACACATGTCAAACATTTTAGTGCATGCAAAGGACAAAGAAAGGTGTTCACCTCTTCTATTTTCCTTTTATTTATTGACATAATGTGCATTATGTGTTCATTGTACAGTATCATTCAACATTATTTTTGCAGTTGGTAGTTAAAGTGAAGCATTGTTCCCACATTCAAGGTTAAGCTCACAACACATATTTCCAGTGAGGTGGCATTCTCTCATCAGTGAAAGTGAGACCACACCTTTCATGTAATTATAGCTCCAGTCAGGTCTACTTGTTTGTGCTTCATGTACCTTAAATTCACAGCACAGCTAACAATTCCCGTCCCCATGTCAGTCTAACCGTAACGCTCTCTGACTATATGCACAGCCTGATCTTGCATTTGCCTACGATCCTCCACCCAGCCCTCGTGGCTTTCCAATGTCATTAAAATCTCAAGGCTTTCTCCGAGCTCTGCTACACCTGCAGACTCAAGAATCTTTCTCACAGAAGCTGGCAGAAACAAAAAGCCCATGTAATATTTACTGTAATATTCTAGAGAATCTGAAATATTCCATCAAGACACTAAGGAGTGCCCAAGCTTTCTATTTAATATTCTCATCAGATCCACGCTGTAATGCCCTGAAGCTACCAATAGTATTTCTCAGGCATTCCATAAAGTGAAGGGAAAAGAAATCATAGGTGCATCTCTTGAGTTTCGGAAAGCTCAAGGTAAAATCTGCCTAAAGATTTGCTCAAAGGCCTGTGGATTTAAAACATGAAGGTCTGACATGAGGACTGAAATGAGAGAATAACTGGAGGCGTGGCGTGATCTGGAGGAGTGAGTGAGTCAGAGTGAGTCAGAGTCACAGGCTCTCTGTGCTAAAGTTAGTCTTGTAGTGGTGTTTCCTCAACTGTCTATGGCTGTTTTCCATAACAGAAATATAGTGCTCACAATTATGCATAAAACAGATTTTTGTCTACAGGGCCAAAACTATGGGCACATTCTGTAGTAAACTTGGTAACGTTTTATTTCTATGTTCCACTTCAGACATTCTACTAACTAACTATAAGAAACTTTGCAACTACCGTATATAAGTTTGTCACACAATTTGTCCAACAATGTCTAACATTACATGCATCACAGGAGAATTTAGCTATTGTTGCCATTCTGAACCATGCAACAACAAATATAATTTCCACTATTATGTTTTTATTTTTTTTTTATCATATTCTGTCATGGAAAATATGGTGAAGGAAATTACTTTAAACATGCAAAAGTTTAAATATATACTGTATATTTGATTAAAACATTTGATTAAAATGACTCCTTTGTTTTGTTGAGGCTAACAATTGTTAAATCGCTCCCAGAATGTCAGACTAAGAAAGTACACTTCCTCAAGTCTTACCCTGAATACCGGTGTTCCACAGGGATGTGTGCTGAGTCCCCTTTTATATGCACTCTTCACTCATGACTGCCTACATGCCTGTGTAACAAACACCATTGTAAAATTTGCAGATGATTGGCTTGATCACGAACAATGATGAATATGCATACAGGGACGAACTACAAAATCTGACAGCATGGTATCCCAACAACAATCTCATTCTTAACATCAAGAAGACAAAGGAGATAGTGGTCGATTTTAGTAAGACAAGGACAATTGATCTGAGTCCTGTGTTCATAAATGGAGCGGCTGTGGAGAGAGTCACCTCTTTTAAATTCTTGGGGTTGAACATTACAGATGATTTTTCTTGGACTACACACACCTCCACTGTCATTGGAAAGGCGCAGCAACATCTTAATTTTCATTTTATTTCTTTACATGATGAGATGATTAAAGAAAGCAAGATTGCCTCAGAAACATCTTGTGAACTTCTATCGATGTGCAGGGGAGAGTGTACTGACATATTGCATTACATCCTGGTATGGTAGTTGTACAAGAGAGGAACAGAGGGCTCTGCAACGAGTTACCAAAGTGGCACAAAATATCATCGGCACACAGTTAACTTCAGTTGAGGACATTTATTTGTCCAGATGTCGGAGCAGAACCTCCAAAATTATTAGAGATCCAACTCACCCTGCACACTACCTCTATTATCTCCTCCCAAGGAGATACAGGACAATTTACTCTCGTACCACAAGACTGAAAAATACCCTTTTTTGTTAGAGCTCTACAACTATTGAACACTTCCTGACTGGTTTCCATTAAATTTGTAATTGCACTACGCACTTTAAAGGGATAGTTCACCAAAAAATGTGAAATTCTGTCATTAATTACTCACCCTCATGTCGTTCCAAACCCCCACGCCATAGACTCCAACATAATTGTCACTTTCAAGGCCCAGAAAGGTAGTTAAGACATCATTGAAATAGTGACAGTGGTTTAACCTTAAAGGGTTAGTTCACCCAAAAATGAAAATTCTGTCAGTAATTACTCACCCTCATGTTGTTCCAACCCCGTAAGACTTTCGTTCATCTTCGGAACACAAATTAAGATATTTTTGATGAAATCTGAGAGCTGGATCACTCCTCCATAGGCTTCTTAAGGGATCGAAACTGGCCGGCCCAAAAGTTATGAAAGAGATCGTTAAAATAGTCTGAGTGACTACAGTGGCTCAATCTTAAGTTTATCAAGCGACGAGAATACTTTTTGTGCGCAAAAAACAAACAAAAAGAACGACTTTATTCAACTACTCTGTAAGGCCGTGATATTTCACGTAGTGAAACTACGCAAAGCTTCTAGGTTGTACGTCACGCATCACACACATGACCAGCGTCGGCCAATAGTGAGCCTACGTGTGACGTGCAACCTAGAAGCTTTGCGTAGTTTCCCTACGTGAAATATCACGGCCTTACAGAGTAGTTGAATAAAGTCGTTCTTTTTGTTTGTTTTTTTGCGCACAAAAAGTATTCTCGTCGCTTGATAAACTTAAGATTGAGCCACTGTAGTCACTCAGACTATTTTAACGATGTCTTTCATAACTTTGGGGCCGGCCAGTTTCGATCCCTTAAGCCTATGGTGGAGTGATCCAGCTCTCAGATTTCATCAAAAATATCTTAATTTGTGTTCCGAAGATGAACGAAAGTCTTACGGGGTTGGAACAACATGAGGGTGAGTAATTACTGACAGAATTTTCATTTTTGGGTGAACTAACCCTTTAATGCTCACGTGAACAGGTTTTTTAACTAGATTTTAAAATGGTACTATTGAATACAGAGGTAAGGTGACATAGTTACATGTTTTACTGGAATAACAGTAAATTATGCAAAAGCTATAACCCTAGACCATACCACAACCTTAACCCATTGTAAGTACATGTTAATTAATATTACTCAGTACCTATTTGTGTAATTACACTGTAACAACATCACCTTAAAATAAAGGTGAGAGAATAAACAAAGAAACGTTGTATCCCTTATTTCTTAATATTTGAATGTTGAAATACAGCTAGAATATGCAGAACCACAAAACAAAACCACTACCCTGAAGTGATAAATGTGTAAGACCAGTTTTAGACTCTCTGCAACTTATCTTTATAACATCCTGTTTAAGGAAGCTGTAACGTGTCTCTTGAAGCTGGTACTGCAATGATACAAACTCTAACCACAGGCACAAACAAACGTTTCCATTGACTACAATAGAGGGTGTAAACAGAGCGGTTGCAGCATAAATAAAAGTAAACCTACAGGTATAACTGCACTTTTATAGGCTACATTATGTTGCACATTGTATCAATAAACAGCAGACTTTTGTATTTTGTAATCATATTTGGTTAGGTTACACTCTATTTTAAGGTGTCTGTGTTACAGTGTAATAATACATTTAAGTTCTGAGTAATAATTATTAACAACAGGTGCTTACTTTAGGGTTAGGTTTAGGATTAGGGTTTGGTTTAAGGTTAGTTGCATGTAATTATGCATAATTTATAGTTACCTACATGTATATGTAACAAGGACACTGTCAAATAAAGTGTTACCTTTGGTTACACTTAAATGTAAGATGTCCTTGTTACTGTTACAATTTGCTGGTCAGTAAGACGACAGAGAATTCGATATGAAGGCTTCAGATGCCAAAACCTCTAAGTCCGTCTGACATTTTTTTCTTTTAAATTATCATTTTTTAATCAGGCTCCTATGTTTAGGTTCAGTAATTTCACTAAAGGTTATTAGTCGGTTATTGAATGCCTTAATTTAAAAAATGTCACTTTAGTCGATTAATTGCCATTTAATTAATTTGATTGTCTATTGCTGCAAAACCAGCTAAGTCCATATTAGCTTTCTAACTGGACAACAATACGTAGTAAAAAGTTGCAAAATCACTAAAGATGCATCTGGAAACATTGCAAATGATGAAAGCAGAATTCAGAATGTAACTACTACGGTGGCCGAGAGAGCTCAACAACACAATGATTCCACCGGAACCAAATAATTGTCGAACCCGGCTGTGATGTTCTTACAGCTCAAAATTCTACTTTATTTTATTTGGTTTCTTTTTAAAAAAAAATTTTGTTGCAAAACAAACAGAGATTACATTTTTATGACATACAACTTGTATACAATAGCCTATACAAAATGTATTAAATATGTTCAATGTCATCAGAATAAAAATGAGAAAAGAACAATGAGCTGAAAACTAAAATAAATAAATAAAAATGATAGAGAAGAAGAACATGAAGGAAAGATATCTATACATCAGTTACACTGTAGGCCTACAGATTGTTTCATGTTATGTTTAAATTTTCATAAAGAAAAGTTTCATAAGAATTGTTAAGTAATGTAGGGTCCAAAGTTTTAAAGTTGAGACACTGACACACTGATATATAACGCATATTTTAAAAATAAAATAAAATAAAAAATATTTGCAACCGTTATGGTATTCAGCTGAGCTGATGGACACCGTGATGCGTTGTCATGGGAACATCCCAGGTGAAAATAATGAGCATCCCAGGTGAAAATAATGAGCAAATTACGTTGTCTTTTGTTGCTCCCTTTATCAAGTGCGTTCCAAAGCGTCTATATCCAACGCACATGGCACCCTTTAGCGTCATATGAGACGCAGATATATGGCGCCTCCTAGTGGTCTAACCCTAACACTACCCCAGACCTAAACCTACCCAAAACCCGAAGCGTGTTATATTGACGCTAAAGGGTGCCATGTGCGTTGGATATAGACAATTTGGCAAAAGAGTCAATATATTACGCTTTGGGATGAGAATGCGTTGTAATGGCACACTAGTGCTATGCTCACAGTCCCACTTTCAAGGGCTCTGCCGTCAGCCCTTCGAAGGGAGTAGGGGGATGCTCACGAGCAATAAGCACGTCCCAGCCGGGTTCATCACTTTGGTTCCCCTGGAAACATTTCCGTTGTAGTCTGTGTTATTTGCAGTGCGTTTCTGTATTTGGTTGTGTTGTGAGTATTTGGAGCACACGTGTGTTGTGAAACTGATGAAGATGTTTTCTTAATTTGCGGGTGTTTTTTTCTATTTGCATGTGTTTTCTTCTGTTGCAGCGAGTTGAGCTCTCTCGGCCACCGTATGTAACAATGAAGAACCTGATCCACGTCCGTGTCGTAGCTGTTCTTTAATGTAGGTTATGTCCGTTTCTGTCAGAGTTACACAGCAGTATACAAAACATTGTTGTGTTTTCATGCTACTCACTGATCCTGTCATTATTGCCACTGTAACAATTTTGTTTACACGCACGCCATCATGCATCTTGAAATCATATGATCCGATTTGCGTCTTCTGATTGGTTCTGTGGACTTAAAGGCTTTTGCTGACAAAGGATAGTGGCATTTAGCGGTTTGCCAACGAACGGAATTTCTGAACGGACCGACGCTGGCATTTAGCGGATTTGAAGCGAAAGCATTTGATGAACGTACTGTATACGATTTGCAGAGAGCATTCCCTCAATTTCATTATCTCATTTGAGATAATGAGACAGAGGCAAGCAAAACAATGAGGAGAACTAAGGGCTTAAATACAGATTACGAATGAGGAAACGAAATAAACAGCAGGTAAACATAATCAGTAATTTAGGGAACAAACTGGCACACTCTATAGAGGGTATGCGCATGACGTCACCGTCGGCCGGAGTGAATGCGGTCACGCCCACAAGTGGCAAAAAGACTGAGCGGCAGCATTTGTTTTCAGCGTGAATGCCGTGAAAATCACACAAAACACATCTAAAACGGGAAAGAGCTTTGCGATTGTACTGTATATTTTTACAGACTGCAAAAAGCTACAGAACAGACTATATTCTGCATAATTGGATGTTTTTAAATAAACACTGACAAAAAACTATACAAGTTTTAGGGCTGGACGATATGATGATATACAGTATAACATTAATGTAAGTGATCACTCGGATTTAGACCTATCTATATTGTATTTATATAAAACGTTTACAGGCAAATTGTCTTCATTTACTTCCCCGGCGTCGAAATCAGGCACATATAAATGTCAGGAAACACGATTTCCTGGCTGCATGTCAATATCCATGGATCACTGGATCTTTGATAAGTTGTAAGGAACACTATATCGAGTGCAACTTTTAGTTTAAACTGATAATAGTTTGTTTTACTCGCGTTTTCGCAGTTTCCCCTATTAACTCCAGTCACGCAGCAGCTCTTCTGCCACTCAGTCCCGCTGAGGAGTAGCCTCTCGCTGCATCCTGCGGTGGACATCCAACCCAGCCACATCCAAGTGTGACGTCAGAAGCCACCACGCCCATGCCCAAATTGGACACATTCTCATTAACATTTAAAAACAAGAAGAAGCGTCGAGAAGAGAAGACTAGAAGACGAAGGTAACTGCGAAACAAAATGCACAAAACACACTTGCGGTTTTAGTATAAACACTGTTCAACATAATACGAATGAGTTGTATGAGAATTAGATGTTACCTGTTGAAAGCAGCTCTTATCACTTTATTAATAGTTTGTAATGAGGTCAGTGCGGTGCGGCTGATCACTTGACTAGCATTGTCAAAATATCGATGTAATTCGAATCAATAAGGTTTGATGATGTTTTAGAGCTATGAATTATCTTCAACTTACATATTTGGTCATTTAACTCCCCTGTAATGTCTCAACTGAGTTGTGTGTTACATTTGGCTGAGTGAATTTCGTATCAGTAACTACGTTAGATTCTCAACTGAGAATTTTGTTTTGTATGCTATTACTATTATACTATACTAACTGCATTATTATATCACCAATTTCATGTTGTTATTTGGATTAAGGGTAAATAGGAAAAAATATATTATTTCAGTGCTTATGTGTGACGTTACATCCTGTAAATCTTATTCTGCTTGTAAAGAATATGAGATTTGATTGTCACTCTGTCAGTTGTAAATACTCCATATTGAAAAAGTTTGAAGTTGTTCTGTCATTGCTTATATGCAAAGAAGTTATACATGTTTAGATAATGTAATGTGACGATAAACTGTTGTAATATGAATAAGTGTTATTATTGATTCATAGTAAATATAGTGACGGCAAGCCAGCCATCACATCAGCAGTCTTTCCTAACTATATTATACTTCTTTTCCTAACTATATTATACTTCTTTTCAGGAGTACTACAATTTTGAAAGCAAGTGATTGTTTGCCATGTCGGTAAGTAAAAATAAACTTCGGTTTGTATCCTAATCAAGTTAGCGTACTGTTAACTGTCAGGCCAAAGGTTTGTCTGAATTGTAATTAACAACTTAACGATAGCTAGGTTAAAACGTTTTGGTCTGATCACTTATCACTTACAACCCTTGCAAAGTAACTTGGCTGAGCAACCGAATCATTTCACTACATCTTACTTGATAACTCTGTGTATGTGCCAAATTATCTATCTATTCTAGATTAATGGAAAGATCACATACTTATTGTCATTGTCATGTTTTACAGCATCCTACACATTTTCAGTTCAAGCCTGATGCAGATCAATTCTGCCTGGATGGGTGGTTCGAATGTCCCTGCTGCAGTTTTATGACTAAAGAGAAATTCTCATTTTCTATTCATCCATTGCAGGTCAGAGTAGATTATTAATTATTTTTGCACAATGCCCAGTGCACCCTTTTGTTACTGATATTTCTGTTAACACAACAGTGACTGTTCTCTGAAAACTATTTCAGTGAAGTGGAAGATTTTAACCGACAAATTGACAAACAATTGAGGAAAGAAGGGAGACCATTCAATTGATGGGTGTTGCTCTTACATTTACACATTTGGAGTTTGGAATTAGACGTCAGTAACATGAATATTCTATTTGACTTTCTCTCTCTACAACTCCAACATTTCATAAGTGTTAAGTGTTAATTCAGAAATAGACATTTGTTTAACATGTTCAACTGAAATATATATTCTCTCTCTCTCTCTCTCTCTCTCTCTCTCTCTCTCTCTCTCTCTCTCTCTCTCTCTCTCTCTCTCTCTCTCTCTCTCTCTCTCTCTCTCTCTCTCTCTCTCTCTCTCTCTCTCTCTCTCTCTCTCTCAGAGTTGAAGCCATTCTTGCAGCAACTGGTGGAAAAGGGGATCTTTTTGGTGCTTTTGTTCTAGCAAAAATAATTTTGTTCTTTCATATAATATAAATAAATGCATGTGTATATATAAATAAATTCATGCTTGAATCATTCTCGAGTTTTGCCTTCTGATATCTGGCCATATCATTTAGTGACTGCATATGCTGATTCCATCGTTATTTTACCTGATAATGAGCAAATTAGTTAAACTTAAGGAGGTTAATCAATATACAGTATCATTCAAGAAACTAAGACTCACTCCACTTTTTCAGTTGTGTTGATATACATTTTTAATTTGTTTTGTGTAAATTTAAAATTTTCAAAATGCCTCTGATACATTTTGAATAAAAAAAAACACATTTTATAAAAATACTCCTGAGATTAAATGTCTTTCGAACTATGCATGTACAAACTAAAAAACTAGGGTCCTGTAACCGGGGTCCGCCTCCGATTGTGCAGGAATATACTATTGATTTTAAGTAGTATAGTGAATGTGTTGCTCTGAACAACTGTGACATTGGTTATTTTAACAAAAAGTTATCACACTTGCATAGATGGGTCATTTTAGACCCATGTGATGTATTAACTTGATGTATTAACACAAAATATTAAATAAAAAATTAATTTGTGACCAAGATATTTTAAACTATGATGATATTTTGATATGTTAAACTCATAAAACCTGTACAGAAGGTGAAGTGAGAGATTAACTGTTTTTTTATGTATTAGAATATTGTCCAAAAGTTCATTTATTTCAGTAATTCAACATAGCTGTAAACCATAATCATCAAATTTATAACACATAAAGGCTTGAAATGAGCATGTAATGAGTCTATATTATATATTAGTATCAGCTTTTAGTTGAATTACTGTAATAAATGAACTTTTGCACGATATTCTAATTTTTCGAGTTTCACCATATTGGTTCTTTAAGGTTTACATAAATTCCATTCTGCTGTTTTATTATTTGATTTCAAAGTCATTTGCTATAACAGGCATTAACTAATAAGTGAATTCTTAATTTTTTTTGTAAAAATGCAATATTTCTATAACCACATAGAAAGAAATGTAAAAAAAAGTTTACATTTATTTATTTTTATTTAGAAGGGGTAACTATAAGTGCAGTTTGGATCCCATATAATTAAGAAAATGACAAAAACTCGTTTTAGTTTAAGTATAGATGCTCCCTTATGCGTTTATAATAGCAAAACCATGATTATTGATTACCATTTGTGTAACAGAAATACAAGAGAAATACAAAAATATCGTTTTAAGGTACATTGTTTACTTGTACTACCATGTCATTAACTTACAAAACCAGTGAGCAATGCTCACTGTTAAGGGAGTGATTGTGATTTAGCCCATTCCAAGCCTGCCAAAGCGTCACAATTTAACTGCACCAATAATCTGTAGCGTCACACTTCTATACAAATAACCTCATCTTTATTATAAACCAATAACTATGATAACAGCCGTAAACATATTTCCGACCTTTCCGACAGGAAGCAGCGCCATTTGCGCATGCGTACAACAAATCGAGTCACGTGCCGTATTTGGACATGGGCGAGGCTTCCGACGTCACACTTGAATGGGCGTGGCTTCTGACGTCACACATGGATGTGGGCCGGGTTGGATATCCACCGCAGGATGCAGTGAGCTGTACTTGCTATAGAGCTGTGTTCGAAATCGCCCACTATACCCTCCCTATTCCCTACATTACTCCACTAATATAGTTCACTGAAGGAGTGAATGAAAACGAGTGAGTGAATTCGGACGCTTTTGAGTAGTTGGTGCTTGCTGTTTAATTTGAAACCATTTGAAATGTAGCAAACTGGCAGCTCCAGTAGTAATGAGATTTATCTTGAACTCTGTCGTGGAAACTAGTATGTTAGAACAATTAGCACCTTAATTAAACCATTTAATAAATGAATTTATACTTGTACGATATTGCGCTAATTACTACAGTAAGTATGAAACATAACACTGTAAAGTATTACCTAATATTTTAATAATATATATTTTTTATTTATTTAAAATATATATATTTAAATATTTTTTTAGTACAAATGCTATGATAGAAATAGAATATGTGGAGAATATAATATCTGTGAAATCGGATAAATTTCACGTGTCCTTAATGTTGCTGTACTTCTTCCCTGTGGTATTGAACAATATGTCTTTCAAGGTATTGTATCAAAGTTAGAAATTCCAGTATCGTGACACAACACTAATGTAAATTAGGCTTTTTTTCATGAGAAGCTCTCCTATTCGTATACAGTAAATAATCTACACAGATATTAGTGAATGACACCCATTCTTTTTATTTCCAGATTTAAATTAGATTTTTAATCCCAGATTTTCAGTGTCTTCAAACTTTTGGACTTGTGGATCCCACTGTATGGCAAAAAGTGATTTGGTGGATCAGATTTGTCTGTATCTGTCCTGTTTTTTAGCACTTTCCACATGGCTGTTTGGCAGAGGAATGCATGCACCTGCATGGACTGGACCCTCTCATGACTAAACACTGAGGGGGAGGGCTGCAAAATCCCTAAGCCCCTCACCGCAACCTCAGCATTTTCTGCTATTGTCTGCCCTTTAAACACACTCGCCCTTCATGCAAGATCACGCACACACAGAAGTACATACCTATACACATGCTTGCACACATGTGTATGTATACACTAAGACATTGACACACACACACCTCCTGAAGTGATCAGTAACACACTCCAGTTGTCAGAACTTACACAAACCCCTTTCACGCACATATTCACAAATACAAAAATTGTTCTCCGGTGCCTACATGCAACAAAAGACAGGGATATAATGCTATTGTCTTCAGACCAGAGGAGTGTGAGCAGAGCGTGCCATCAGGAATGTGGATGAATCAGGCTTTATATACGATTATCCAACAATTTCAAACAAAGTCTGATTCATGCTATTTCAAAATAATCAAAAATCTTGTTAGATGTACCAGTTTCAGATCATCATTATATCACAAACTGGCCGGTGAAGCGACTAATGTCCAATTTCATAAAAGCTTTCGAAAGGATTGGATGTGAATCCCTGAAGAAAACGTTTATTCTCTCTGCATCGCTGCATTTGTTCCTGGGCCAATGGAAATTTACCCTGGCTCCCTGTCCAACAACCCCCCCCACCCCCCCCCCCCCCAAAAAAAAAAACTGCCACTGCTGGATTTGATAGTATTGTCCATCTCATGTAAAAGAAAATTTAGCTCAAGTACAAGACAGCAATGATCCTCCCTATATCGATCCAAATAAATAACGGTTAACCTGTAGAGTTTTCAAGTGCTCTGTGTCCTAGTGAATGTGGACCTCAGAGAGATTTGGGAGCAACACATGTGCGGAATGGCCAACAGATGCTCCAGCACTTTCATTTCCTGTTGCTGATTCTTGGATCTTACGGAACAGCCATACTAATGCCACCAGACTTCACGGCATAGCCATACTAATGCCACGTCTCACTCACACGACCGCCATTTGAACATGTGTGAACAGATAATACGCTGTAATCACTTCTGACTAGAAATGGAAAACTACTGTGACTGTAAAATTGTATTTTTATTGAGTTTACAGGAAGCCTAATTGGTTATTTATGAGCTATTTTGTCAAAAAAACAAGACTGTACTCATAAAACATCTGTGAAGAATTTAACTATTATAATGCATTGTAATAGCAATAGCAACTTTATATAGCACAATTAAAACAACACAAGTTGATCAATGTGCTTTACAATGTCACACAATAAAAACAAGCATCACACAAGCAACGCTTAATAAAATTGTCACTGATTAAAAGCTATTGAACACAGATATGTTTTGAGTTGTACTTTAAAATTCTGTACAGTAGCATCGTCTCTAATATGTTTAGGCAAACTGTTCCAAAGTTTAGACGCTGATACAGCAAAGGCCCAATCTCTTTTTAGACTCAGATGCGTCATAGGAATGCAGTCTGTTTACGAAAAAGCAAATCATCTAATTAAATGTAAACAGTTATCAAAAGGACTGGGAAAAGGCTGCCCAAATGTATGACAGATTGTGTGGTTTGTTTTGATGCTAATCTGAGAGACACAAGACCTGTGATCCTACATCTCTTTTCTTATACTTCTATAGAACAATTCTATGTCTATTTTGAAGAAAACATGCAACAATGGCCTGATTGTGATCATATGAAGTCACATAACCAAAATGTCTTGGGTCTAAAATTTAGAGTTGTCTTGGGCATTTAAAACCACATCACATAAATTTCGGTTTCTTGACTATTAATAGAAATTACAAAGTCAAACAATAAACAATACACTGGCCCCAAAAAGCAGTTTGACACTTAAGCCCCCACTTGCTGTATATGAACGGTATTGCATTTGAAAATATCAAACAAAGTGGTATTTGCAAACAAACAAACAAAAATAGGACACAGTAGGACACAGGTGCACAGGTTTTTCATGAATATGTAAATTAGCCCCGCCGCCACTTATTCACACCAGGTCAGAGATCCACTCGGTCAACTGTACTCAAGATACAGCAGTAAACGCTGCACAAAGGTATCGCTCTTTACAACGTCGGACACATTACTTAATATGTTTAGCCTTTCAACTTTGATGTTGGCTTGAGAAAGCCTAGCCCCAAAAATTTAAGTAGTTTTAACAGCTTTAAGTTTTATGGTTTTAAGTTGAAAGTTTTTAAGATAGTTAAAGTTATTTTAAAGTTTTTAAAATAGTTAATTGCGGCGTTGATAGTGTTGCCATAGAAATTAATGATTTCGAGTCCAAGGACGTGCAGTGCTCAGAGAACAGCTCAGTAGGTCATGGGTTGTCATCTCATAATTACCGTAACTACGACATGGCGTGAACGCAGCATAAGCTTGGTTCAGGAGGAACTGTAAAAGATGGCTGCTGTTTGTTTGTGGCGCTCTGTGACTGTCTGTCTACTGCTGCATCCCACACTGTAAACCCGAATAAGTTGGCACAACTCAAAAAATTTAAGGCAATCAGTTGGCTCAAATTTTTTAAGTGAAGAAATTCAAAGTTTAAGTAAGCAGAACTGACAGATTTTTATTTTGTATTTGTACATTTGAATTGTTCTTAACTTGAAATGTTTGAGTACACTAATTCATTTATTTAACTTAAAATTTCATGTAATCTCAATATGAACACTTTTATTAGTATAAACGTAGCTAGCTTTAACAAGCTAGTTTGCTAACATACTATTTTGTTAACATCTTGTATGCTATACAGTAACACTTGCAGCAATATAAAGATTTTATTTGCTCTCAAATCAAGCTCATGCACCACTTGTCACCATGATGGTAACTATCCTAAAACCAACATTAACAGAAATTCTTCTAAATTAGCATAACAAAACATTAATCATTACTAAATCACCTGCTTAACATTAATCTTGCACACAAAAACATTGTATTACACTTAATATTAGCATTTACTCTCCCTTTCGAGTGCCATCGGCAAAGCATGCTGGGAAATATACATCCCAGCCGTTTCAGTTAAACTTAAGTTCGTCTAAATTAAAAGAAATAATTTAATTAAACTCAAAACAATGAAACAGTTCAGTTTACTTAAAATATATCCATTCTGTGAACTTGAAAGAAAAAGAAAGTGCTAAATACTCATAAAAGTTAATTTGACTGAACTAATTAGTTTAATTTAAGTTTTTCCTACTCAAACCAATTAAGTATTTTGAGCGTTAGGGTTTACAGTGCAATTCAAAGGCTGCATTCTTCGAAGGCCACATTTGAAGGCCAATTGCGTCACAGCGGTGCGACGAAGGCTGTCCCAATTCGAAGGCTCCTTCAAACGCAGCCTCCAAATGCGTCCTACATTTCCCGTGCAATGAAGGATACAACAGATGGATCCTTCACGGCCTTGCATACCCCAGAATTCATTGCGTGCTGACGAAAGATTTTTTTTTTTAGATAAGTTGTGGAACTTTTAAACGCAAGTATTGGGTTTCAGCTTACATAAATATCTAATGATTAAAAAAAAAACCTTTAAGCCATTCATGTTGACATATCATACTAAGATGCAATTATAAATCGTTTAAACTCTTTATTATAGAGAAATGTACCATGGTAAACATATTTAAACAGTTTGTGAACCAAGTCCAGTACAAGCTGCCACTCATCAACAGCAGCTGTCACAGGTACTAGGCGACAAGAACAATCCTCCTTGTGCTAGACCGTCCCATTTAACAATGCTCGGTCCGACCTTCGAAGAATGGCCCCTCTGAATTGGGAAACAGGTTATAACTATGCATAGCCTTATGGAACGAGCTGATGACGTGTGATGTCTGCGAGCAGGGTGTGCGGAAGTATGGAAATACAGGTTGACAGGCAGGTAGGACATTCGAATGCAATGGTGACCATTTTTTGGTCCTGAGACTTCCACAGAAGATATACACTTTTTCAATATATTTTATATTAAGACACTTCTACGTATTAGTGATTGCTATCAGAATGTGAAGAGAGTTTCAACCAGTAAAACAAAAAGTGTTTATGAAAAACATTGCCTACCCTACCTTTAATGAGTCTGATACCCTTTATATGCCGATTGGATTAGGGCCACCATTGTGAAAAAGAAGTGCGCTTAAATGTTTTGAATTGTCCTTTAAATTTTAAAAGTGTATTTGCACATAATACAACATTAATAAAATAAAAGGCCACTTAATTGTGCTTAATGGTCTTTCCGCCAATCCGAAAACCTCTGTGCAAATTAAGTAGTGCATTTTTTATGATTTTGTAGATTTAAAAATCTTGCTTTCCCCTTGTTGTTAAAGATAGTACACTTTCATGACTACATTTCTTAACACGTATACACTCAATCTGAGTCCTTCAGCACACCTACATTAAATACAGCAAATTACACAACATTTCATAGGTGCACTGCAGTGTTGCATAGCAGATATATTTTAGTGTAAACTTCCACTGAAAATTCTTTTACAAATATAGATAAAAATTCCTGCAAGTTTCCTGCATGGTTTTGAACATGTATCAGCATGAATAGTGGTGTCTGGTGCTGCTAATAGTGTGTGGAGGCTTTGGATGAGTGAGGTTCTATATTTTAGATTTTTTTCTTTTTTGTAGGCCTTTCATTGTTTGCATGTCCTCTTCCAAATGTTTCATCTTACTCTTAAATCCACAAGACAAATTGATTTACAAATTTTTTCCTCCATTGTTTTTAGCAATAGATCCCACTCTTGATCTTAATCAAAGCACAAACAAATACTCATGCATTATTATGACAATGATGACCATAAAACATTTAATGGAGACCATGGTGTGAGTAGCACATGCAAAAAATGATTAAACCCATTATATTTATTTTTAATAATAATTATTATTGATTTAAAAGCATAGCGATAGATTTGCAAGTAAGACAAAGAACTAATTTAAAAATATTTTTTCAAAACATTACTAAAATATTAACAAAGATTATTCAGAATTCGTAAAAATAGAGAGACAATAGATTGCAAGTCTGAAGTGAAGTGAAGAGATTTATTCTGGCAGTATAAGAATTAAAGTAATTCTTAAAGATGGGAATGATAGAGGGTGAAAAACCTCCTTGAAACTCTCATTTGGACAAGGCCAAACTGAACATTGCCGCCCTGCTGGCCAGTATATAAATGTATGCAAGGTGAACAACACCAAATGCTTATCAAGATTTTTCTTTTATAATATCAGACTATCCTTTCATCACCATTATAATTACAAAATAAATAATTAAATAAAATGGGCATGCACGTTACCTGAGAATGACCCAAAGTTTCCAGCATATTAATATTCCATTCTCTAAGCAGTGACATGAGAGGGTTTAGAGAGTTTGGTTTAAATAAAGCACCTGAGATTTTAGTATATTAATTCACTCACAGGCCATCCAGAGCTCTGTAGGCTATACTGTTGATGCTTATCAGCTAACAGATAAGTTGATATTTTGAGATTCATAATAACCTGCCAGAGGGAAGAAACCTGAAATAGGCATAATGCAATTTATGTAATACTAAAGATTCAATTTATGTTGCCCGCCCCATAAGATTATAATATAGCTTGGATTCACCAGTCCATGATCTCACTGCCCTGTACATGACCGCAAGGGCGTAGATTTGGTTTGAACATTGGGGGGGTTGAAGTTTGGGTATGCCTCCTGATATTGTGATCATGGTATAAATAATGGGGGGTTGTAATGCATAGATTTAAATATGGGGGGGGGGGGGGGGGGGGGGGGGGGGGGGTATATCCCCCCCATCCCCCCCACAAATTACGCCCCTGCATGACCGTACAACTTAGAACCTATCTGAGCACAAATCATATGCAAGTTTTTGAACAATTAAAAAACTACATTAATAAATATAACTTAGAACTGTTGAGTCTTGAGAACATACCTTGAATTCATTTTATTTACCTATTTATTTTTCATATTTGATTTAAAACTCACTTTCTGGATGCAGTTATTGACCACCCTCTGAGTCTTGTCAGCTGCAGCCTCCAGCTCAAAAACGAATGAATCTTTCACGTGTCATAAAACTGTTCAGTATTTCACAGGGATTTATTGATGTCTCTACAAGAAAATGTTGTGTAGCGACATAGATACTTACTCTTTCCGTCTATTTGAGGGAATTTTCCGTCATTTATGAGACAACACTTCCCTGCCATTGACCGAATTGCACTGTTATACGGTAGGGGGCGCTATTACGCATCTTCTGAAAGAGTACAGAAATTCCCGATCAAAATACAGGCAAAAGGAGCAGAAACAAGTGATAAGAGTAGGCTATTCATTTTGCACGTTGTATTCTTAAAAAAAAACCCCGCAGTTTTCAGCTTTTTGTTCAGTGTTGCTTTATTTAAACTTACCCACATTCAAGTGTTGATAAAAAATAATGCGGGTAGAATAAAACTTTTTTTTTAAGCAGAGGGTTAGTTGTTTCTTTTGATATATTGCATGTTCAAATATTGATTCAACAAAATATTCTAGGGACCATTACATTTTTGTGAAAACGATTAAAAATGTTGGCGGCGGCTGACAATTAAAAAAAAAAAATTAAATGCTAGGAAGAGTTAGACTAATACACTACAAGAAAATAGTTTCTTGCCCCTGATATGAAGCAAGTAGAAAAATGCTATTGGTACAAAAAATATATTGTATTATAATTTTCTTTTTCTTTTTCATTCACTTTCAATTTTAGTATGTAGGCCTATAGGAAATGTTTAGGGTAATATTTTTTTTTAGTAATTTGTGATGTATTTGTGATGGGCATTATATTGCCCGGTTTCACAGACAATGCTTGAATCTAGTCCCACACTAAAATGCATGTTTGACCCGTTTTAACTGAAAGCAACTTGCACTGACATATCGTAAAATATGTCAGTGCCTGTTTTGTCTCGAGATGCACACCAAATTTTTTTAAGGCACGTTTATAAAAGCTACTTAAATGTCCTAATTGAACTAAGGCCTAATCCTGGTTTAATCTAAGCTATGTATATGTATCATGCAAAAGCAGCAGTTTTCAGATACCAACACCATTGTAGAAATGCACTTTTCAAAGTCAACTAAGATTAATTCAGTCCACCAACAAAGGTGTTCTTCTGTCGACCTCTATGAGGTTACCCGCTCTGTGCAAAATTCATTAAGGCACTTATAACTGAAGCAATTACTGCAACCATTACAGGTGAGTGTACTAGATTTTAAACATATTTTACAAAAAAATAAATGTATTTATGTGTAAAACATTTTTTTAACGAGGGGGAAAGTACCATTAACCTTTCAACACAAGGCAAAGTGAGGACAGGTCAGTGGTGTTATATATCTCTCTAGCAAGAGTGGAATGAGGCCATAAAGTATGAGAGAACTTCAGTAAAAGCAGAGGATCTGAAAAGTAGATTTAGGGTTGAATCTTATACTAAAGCTCCCGAAAACAACATGAAAAAGTGATCTTTAGGATATGGGGAGGAAATCCACAACTGAAATGGATATAATGTTTCTGTTTTCTTTTCATAAAGTACAACCTGGAGGACGTTTCAATATTTTAATGAACAAAATCATGAACACACACAGCCTTTAAAGTTTACCTGCATTACTGAATTGGTGCTAATAATGTTGAAACAGCATGTGTAACATTGAAGATCATGTGAAAGTTCACAGGAATAAACCTTTAAACAATTTTTAAAAAGCCAAAGCAGCCATGAATATAGGTGACCAAGGCATTCATATCAAGAAATGGTGGACTCATTTGCCACTTGCCTTATACTACATATATAACGAGACATTATTTCCAATCTGTTGTCTTACAAAACAAATCCTGTGCAGACAAACTAAAACAAAAAGCACTTTCCTGAAGCTATCATACAGTTAAATAAGCACAATAAAATGTGTCAAATGTGACAGGGCGTAAAATTGATTTGACAAGTTAACATGGCATTCCGTGGATGTCTATACTTAAATAATAAATTATGGTTTAAGGCTGCATTTCAGTGAAAACAGGATATAAAAACAGGATGTCATGACATCAGAGTTCTTGACAACCAAAATGGGAGAACTGTGTCTATCTTTGGAGGGTAAACACATGCCATTTAAATAATTGTGGCATGCTTTAATTATCCAACAGAGATATTACAACAGCATCTGGTTGCACAGGAATGTGTGAACCAATGTGAAACATAATGTCACTTATAAGTTATAACTATTTCAGATGAACAGCGGTGCCGTCAAGTCTTCACGACGAGATGAACTGAAGGTGGACAGGTGATGTCTCACCTCAGCCCTGCAGCAAGTTTTTGCATGGCTGCTTCCCGCTCTTCTGATTTCTGCTGTGAGCGACGCAATATGTTGCGCAGTTCCTCCAGGTGGTCCAGCGTGCCCACGAGCTCACCTCGAACCGTCTTCATCTGACTCTCCAGCAGCTGTGTGCGGTGGAGGGAGTTACGGCGGTCTCGCTTGCTGCGCTGGACCTTCTGCTCCAGATCTGACACTAAGACCAGAGCAAAAACACAAGAGTCAGACTCAACACACATTCATTTGTCAAAATGGAAACCACGAATATAGCCTTTATAAAAAGTAGCTACCAAGCTAATAAAAAAACGTTTTCCCACAGTTTAAAATTAAAAATGACCTGTTTATTAAAGACACCATGGAATCAAAATGGACAATTCTTATTTTTTTTATGGAATATCGTCCCCTTCGTCTTGCAGCGACATCTCTTCTTTTTTTCTGATGATGTGTTTACTGGCATGAGGGCGGGATTGCTCGCATGAGATTGACCAATAGCAAACCACAACGATCCAATGATCCAATCAAATCCTTTTCACTCGGATATACGTCACAATAGGGAAGAAAAGACTATTGCAATTTCTTTTTTCATGACGACTTAAAAAAAAAAAGAATTATTGGTTATACGAACATTAATGAAACACCCCATATGATCATTTTGCAAACATTATGGGAAAGTTACTTTTACATAGTCTCAGAGCATTCTGAAACATGTAGTGTCATTCTAAAAACGTTAAACGAACGTCCAGCTAAAACGTTTCAGGAAAAAAGTTCCATTGAAAGTGTATAAATAACGTTTTTGCGCTAATGTTTTGAGAACATAAAAAAATCTACGTTTGAACAAATATTTTATTAACATTATTGGAACAATGTTTGTTCATAACTTTGAGAGAACTTTGTGAGAATGTTAGCCAAAGTTCTGAGAACGTTCGCTGTTAGCTGGGTATTAGTGGAATGCAGTGCAAAAAAAAAAGTTTTTTAAATAACATACATCTTGTTTTCTAGTAAAAATATGGAAACATACCTCAAACAAATTTACATAAGAAGTAAAATAAATATTTATAATATAAGACATTAGAATTTAGAACTGTTGAGTTTAATAGAACATGTTTTGAATTTCATTTGATTTTCTTATTTATTTTGTGTTTTTGTCTTATTTGAAGAAAATGTGTTTAGAAGTTTTGTTTAAAAAGAGAAAAAAAATGTCAATTGAATCAGACCAATAAATGCAAGATATATTTTCCAAAAACGGATTATTTTACAATGTTGACCTTTTTCAAGAATGTTTATATATATCACATTCATTGAAATTCAAGAAAATGTTGTTTTAACGATGTCTACATATTTATACTGTAAAACAAGGTACATTATTTTGACTTAGTAATGCAAGGTTCACATTCACAGACATTCCATTTGAAGATATTCATAAACACATACCCATAGTGTCACCACATGCTTTGCTCTCTGTCTCTGTCTTCTTCTCCAGCAGGCCTTTGGTTTCTTGCAGCATCTTCTCCATATGAGCCAGCTGAGAGGCGTTGGCTCCGCTGGCCCTGCGGATGAGCAACCGTTCTCTCTCTTTCTCACTCAACTCTTTCTTACACTTACTCATCCTCTCCACAATGCTGATAGAAAGAAGAAGATGATTCCAGATGGATTTAACCGAAATTGTGACCTATATTAAACCTGATTTTCCAAAAAAAAGCTGTTTAACCAATCACAACCTTGTCATTCTGTTTTCCTTGATAGTTTCCCATTGCTTGCTTATTCCCCTGTTTTTTAGTTCATCTAAAGTCTTCTATATCATCCGCGGCAGTTCTGTAACTGTAAGTATCCTCTTTGATGGGAAGGAGAAGATGGTGTTCTTTTATACTTGTCATGGAGAGCAAATTTAGCCTGCTGGCAAACAAACAAAGAGTGAACAGAGAGCTGTGGCAGTCATGAGACCAGCCTGATTCACAGCCTTCGGCAACACGGCCTTTTACACTTCACCACGCACTGATGGACAATACAAGGCATTCTGGTTAACAACTCAACATTAAAAACACTTTTGGTCCACAAATGCTCCTGTTACATGTCAACAACCAGGAGGCAATGATTGACATGTAATGCGAGAGACTCACTTGCACAGCACTTTCTCCATCAACTTTCGAAAGACATTTCTTCCTCTACCGTTTATTGATCATGAACTCTATGTGCAGAACCTGATTTCACCAAGTGCAACATGGTCCTGGAACAACATTCCAATCAACCAATCAGGTTTGAGGGATAAGTTTACAGTTTATGTCAAGTTTAGGCTTACAACTGCAGGGTTATGTGCTTCTACACCTCTGATTTTAGGGATAACTTATAAGGTTTGGGGGTAGGGATATGGTTAGGATTCAATTTTCGGACAGGAATGTTGTTCCAGGATCAACAAACATGCTGACCCAGGAAGGCGTCTAATTCGGCAGAGGTGAATGAATGAACAGAAGAAAAAACCAGGCCTTTTGTCTGTTCTCAAGAAAGCTCATAAGAAAGATCATTATAATTTAATGAGGATTTTAAAAATGTTTAAATATACAGTGCAGGTTATCTCTCACATATCTCAGGAAGATCTGAAAAAACTCAAGGACTTTAAGACTCTCTCGTCTACCCGAGGGCACCGCAGCAGCTTTTCATGTCAATGTGAACAACAAATAAATGTTCTTAACCATAGGCTATTTATCAAAGAAGCCCTGGCTCTGTCGTGCTTCCTTTTATATTCGATCTCTTATTGAGGACAGTGTAGTCACTAATGAAACAGTCTTGTGATGAATCACGAACACTGGTGATAGCATGGTCAGCAGGAGACAAAGGATGGGTGCCTCACATGCTGGGACAAGAATGGCAGTATCTGGGACAGCACGAGGACTTTAGAGGCTTAATTATGTAAGTAATGACTAAATAATTCAGTTTAATAAGTGAATCAGGGATTTATGGAGCTCTGCCATACTTTTGTTGATGTGAATGTAAAAGTTGTGTTTACTTATTGGTGTCAAGTAGACAGGGTTGTGATTGTTAACTAAAACTAAAACAATTTTCGGTAATTGAAATAAAGCTGAAATGAAATAAAATGTAAATATTTGATGAAAAACTTGAATGAAAATTAGACACTAAAATATTAAATAAATGAAGAACTACAATTTCTGAAACTAAAACTGAAATAAAAAATAGTTAAGCTCTTAAGCTCTTTGGGTTATTTTGGAATTCCGCATGAAATTGGACATACCCAAATCTGATGGCTCCCCATACCCACATACAGTGAAGTAGGCCTAAATGCAAAATATTGGTGTCATTTTATAGGAAACCCTTTAAACAAACAAAATCAAGTGTCAAATGTAATAAAAAGTATTGTAAACAAAATTTTCATCCAAAAATACTTTTATTTATATACAAATTAATGAATGAAAGAATAAGTAATTTTATTAAACATTTGATTCTTAATACTTTTATTAAACACACACACACACACACACACACACACACACACACACACACACACACACACACACACACACACATAATAAATTAGTCAAATGTAAAATAGTCAAATTATTTCAGGCCTGCCAGGGTTATTCTGGCTTCCTGATATGAACTGTGTTTGTGAGCTTGTGACTTCTGTGACTCAAACACACATGGACACAGATTTACCTTTAAAGCCATAACCATTCAGATTAATTTCCTTATAGGTGATGATATTGTTATTGTTCTCCATAAGCTAACCTAAAAAAATGTTGAGAGGGTGAACCAACAAATATTTTTATTCATTTCGTAATACCCTATGAACCTGCACTTGACTTTTCAGCTGAACACTAGGAGTATTATGCCATCACAAAAGAGATCTATGATTAAAGGAAAATAGGCAAATTTAGACTCAGGGCCTCAGGCTTGTGCTTTCCTGCAAAATGCTGCCTTTATTTACTCTGATAACATTGTAACATCAAGCTCTAGTTAAAAGTGGCTGCACATACAAGGCACAACGTTTTAAGATGTTGTAAACACATAATAGATGAAAAAAATGTTCAAGGCAAATATATCATCTTGGAGTTTAACATTGACACTGACCAATCTAAACGGTCATGTGTCCAATCTCTGAAAGTCTCTCCACTGCACCTATAACACACCTAGTCATTTCTCATCCTTGTCGACATCGCAGCTGAAATGTGATTCTTTTGAAAGAACGTGAATGCTTTATGGTTTATTATTTTGGCATTTTCTGAGCTTTCTGAATGAAAGTGACTATTTCAATCACAGGAAATGAGGGATAAATGACGTCCACTTTATTCTTCTCGAGCTCTAGACTGCGGCTGCTCCAAGCCTGACCTTCACTACATCTTCATTCCACCTCAATTCCTCCTGACAGCGAAACCATGTGGACTTCAGAAACTTCACATGCAATTAAAAAGACAAATGGGTTTAGCCGAACGGCAGCGGGTGTCGCAGTTTTAAAGAGGATTACTGTGTTTTACAAGAGATCAGATGAGATGGAGATTATGTAATTTGCACCATCAGCCTCCTCGGTTGCTCGTGGTTGCGGCTGCTAAAGGGGCTCTGTCTCATTGTCATATTAGGGAGGTGTCATTACATTAAATTATAAATCTAAGTTCTTTCAGGGGAAAATCATGGATAAAAAGTTGATCAGCGACACTTTAAATTCTATTGTTGTACAACAAGAACATCGAGTTTTTACACTGAATCCACTGACTGAACGATTCAACTGAGAATAATCTCTGCTATTCTCACCAAAAGCATTTTTTAACATTCTGCATATTCTTCTGAAAAGGTAGGCCTACCTTGCAAAATAACATGGGAAGGTCTCCATGGATCTCCTATAACATACCTTTATTTTGAGTCATTACACTAGATTTTGGTTAAGCACATTTTTTTTCATTACCATAGCCAGAGCATTTTTCTCAAACTATCTGTCACAGGCTGCCATTCTTGTGGTCTTCCTCTATAACTGTTCGTAGTAAATAACTCCACTTGGTGGAGACAAAGATAGATAAGATCATTTTAATGTTACAGTTTTTCTGAATTGCTAAAACACTAAACCCCATTCTCTGAACCAAATTCTTAATAGTCTAAACCTTAAAATTTTAATTGTTGTTGTAATTGTAACCTTTTTATTAAAATAGCAAAAATATATGTAGGCTACATATAAATAAATCTTAGGTAAATCTTAAAAGCTCAATATAAGCCTCCTCTTTAAATTATTTATATTGTGTTTTATTAGTGACACATTTGGGACACATTCCCAAACTTTCTGTAAAAACAGTATGATAATTAACTGCACAATTACTAGACATTTTTACATTTGATATTATACAATTTGCAAGCACAATTTGAAAAATAAATAAATAATTGGAACTGTGAACCAATTTTGTATTATATAGGCATATATATATATATATATATATATATATATATATATATATATATATATATATATATATATATATATATATATTTTTTTTTCATTGCATTCTTGTGGCTCAGTCACACCTGAATGAAAGGGTCATTAGTATGCAGCCCCATTATGCGCTCATTATGCGGGCCCATTGTCTTCTCAGGTGTGAATCACAGCAGGTCACACCCCTGCGCATATTGCCTTTCCAAACAAAAAGTGTCATTTTTAAATTTAAACCAATCTATTGTTTTATGTGAATGATTAGAAAGGATGATTTTCAGATCATTTTGAAGAAAAAACTCTAGGCGACAACATCCATTAGTCAAAAGTCTTGTGGACAGATATTTAGTATGTGTTTTGTGGCCTTATTTCAGAAACTTTAAGTTTTAGTTTTTTCAATAACCACGCATAAACAATATTCTCTCAAAAATACAAAAATGTACATACATGTTGATAACACATTATGGTAGCCCTGTGTGTGCTAAATAGAGTGTAATTACACCTTTGCCAGTAATATGTTTATAAGCAACTGAAAAAAGCAGAAATGTCAGAGTATGTCAAAACATCTCAAGGACCCCAAAAACACCTTGGACCCCAGAGGGTTAACTGACCAAAACTGACCTCTGAAAGGTTTTTACAAATCAGAATGACCAAGTTAACCACTCAGGGAAGGGTTAACTGACCCAAACTGATCTGTGAGAGTTTTTACAAATCAGAATGACCTAGTTAACCAACCGGCGAAGGGTTAACTGACCCAAACTAATCTGTGAAAGTTTTCACAAATCAGAATGACCTAGTTAACCACTCAGGGAAGGGTTAACTGACCCAAACTGATCTGTGAAAGTTTTCACAAATCAGAATGACCTAGTTAACCACTCAGGGAAGGGTTAACTGACCCAAACTGATCTGTGAAAGTTTTCACAAATCAGAATGACCTAGTTAACCACTCAGGGAAGGGTTAACTGACCCAAACTGACCTCTGAAAGGTTTCACAAATCAGAATGGCCAAGTTAACCACTCAGGGAAGGGTTAATTGACCCAAACTGATGACCTAGTTAACCACTCAGGGAAGGGTTAACTGACCCAAACTGATCTGTGAAAGTTTTCACAAATCAGAATGACCTAGTTACCGACTCAGGGAAGGGTTAACTGACCCAAACTGACCTCTGAAAGGTTTCACAAATCAGAATGGCCAAGTTAACCACTCAGGGAAGGGTTAATTGACCCAAACTGATGACCTAGTTAACCACTCAGGGAAGGGTTAACTGACCCAAACTGATCTGTGAAAGTTTTCACAAATCAGAATGACCTAGTTAACCACTCAGGGAAGGGTTAACTGACCCAAACTGATCTGTGAAAGTTTTCACAAATCAGAATGACCTAGTTAACCACTCAGGGAAGGGTTAACTGACCCAAACTGATCTGTGAAAGTTTTCACAAATCAGAATGACCTAGTTAACCACTCAGGGAAGGGTTAACTGACCCAAACTGACCTCTGAAAGGTTTCACAAATCAGAATGGCCAAGTTAACCACTCAGGGAAGGGTTAATTGACCCAAACTGATGACCTAGTTAACCACTCAGGGAAGGGTTAACTGACCCAAACTGATCTGTGAAAGTTTTCACAAATCAGAATGACCTAGTTACCGACTCAGGGAAGGGTTAACTGACCCAAACTGACCTCTGAAAGGTTTCACAAATCAGAATGGCCAAGTTAACCACTCAGGGAAGGGTTAATTGACCCAAACTGATGACCTAGTTAACCACTCAGGGAAGGGTTAACTGACCCAAACTGATCTGTGAAAGTTTTCACAAATCAGAATGACCCAGTTAACCACTCAGGGAAGGGTTAACTGACCCAAACTGATCTGTGAAAGTTTTCACAAATCAGAATGACCAAGTTAACCAGTCAGGGGATGGTTAACTGACCCAAACTGATCTGTGAAAGTTTTCACAAATCAGAATGACCAAGTTAACCACTCAGGGAAGGGTTAACTGACCCACACTGATCTGTGAAAGTTTTCACAAATCAGAATGACCTACTTAACCAACCGGCGAAGGGTTAACTGACCCAAACTGATATGTGAAAGTTTTCACAAATCAGAATGACCTAGTTAACCACTCAGGGAAGGGTTAACTGACCCAAACTGATGACCTAGTTAACCACTCAGGGAAGGGTTAACTGACCCAAACTGATCTCTGAAAGTTTTCACAAATCAGAATGACCTAGTTAACCACTCAGGGAAGGGTTAACTGACCCAAACTGATCTGTGAAAGTTTTCACAAATCAGAATGACCAAGTTAACCACTCAGGGAAGGGTTAACTGACCCAAACTGATCTGTGAAAGGTTTCAAAAATCAGAATGACCAAGTTAACCACTCAGGGAAGGGTTAACTGACCCAAACTGATCTGTGAAAGGTTTCACAAATCAGAATGGCCAAGTTAACCACTCAGGGAAGGGTTAACTGACCCACACTGATCTGTGAAAGTTTTCACAAATCAGAATGACCTACTTAACCAACCGGCGAAGGGTTAACTGACCCAAACTGATCTGTGAAAGTTTTCACAAATCAGAATGACCAAGTTAACCACTCAGGGAAGGGTTAACTGACCCAAACTGATCTGTGAAAGGTTTCAAAAATCAGAATGACCAAGTTAACCACTCAGGGAAGGGTTAACTGACCCAAACTGATCTGTGAAAGGTTTCACAAATCAGAATGGCCAAGTTAACCACTCAGGGAAGGGTTAACTGACCCACACTGATCTGTGAAAGTTTTCACAAATCAGAATGACCTACTTAACCAACCGGCGAAGGGTTAACTGACCCAAACTGATCTGTGAAAGTTTTCACAAATCAGAATGACCTAGTTAACCACTCAGGGAAGGGTTATCTGACCCAAACTGACCTTTGAAAGGTTTCACAAATCAGAATGGCCAAGTTAACCACTCAGGGAAGGGTTAACTGACCCAAACTGATGACCTAGTTAACCACTCAGGGAAGGGTTAACTGACCCAAACTGATCTGTGAAAGTTTTCACAAATCAGAATGACCAAGTTAACCACTCAGGGAAGGGTTAACTGACCCAAACTGATCTGTGAAAGGTTTCAAAAATCAGAATGACCAAGTTAACCACTCAGGGAAGGGTTAACTGACCCAAACTGATCTGTGAAAGGTTTCACAAATCAGAATGGCCAAGTTAACCACTCAGGGAAGGGTTAACTGACCCAAACTGATCTGTGAAAGTTTTCACAAATCAGAATGACCAAGTTAACCAGGGAAGGGTTAACTGACCCAAACTGATCTGTGAAAGGTTTCGCAAATCAGAATGACCAAGTTAACCACTCAGGGAAGGGTTAACTGACCCAAACTGATCTGTGAAAGATTTCACAAATCAGAATGGCCAAGTTACCCACTCAGGGAAGGGTTAACTGACCCAAACTGATCTGTGAAAGTTTTCACAAATCAGAATGACCTAGTTACCCACTCAGGGAAGGGTTAACTGACCCAAACTGACCTCTGAAAGGTTTCACAAATCAGAATGACCAAGTTAACCACTCAGGGAAGGGTTAACTGACCCAAACTGACCTCTGAAAGGTTTCACAAATCAGAATGGCCAAGTTAACCACTCAGGGAAGGGTTAACTGACCCAAACTGATCTGTGAAAGTTTTCACAAATCAGAATGACCATTTAACCACTCAGTAAAGGGTTAACTGACCCAAACCTATCTGTGAAAGTTTTCACAAATCAGAATGACCAAGTTAACCACTCAGGGAAGGGTTAACTGGCCCAAACTGACCTGTGAAAGTTTTCACAAATCAGGTTCAATCTAAAACAAGTGTTTTTGTAACCCAGCACTGTGTGTTTATTATAAATTGTTAATATCCATTGTTTAAACATGAAAAACGCCTATTTTCAACATTCCCGTCTAACGGACTTAGCGAACGTTTTACAGACAAGAGCTTTGCTGTGAAAAAATTCACAAATCGAGCATGTCAAGGTGACACTGGGTTCAGACTCCTAAGTGACTGACTTTTGGAGCTATACCCAATTAAAAAAAAAAAAAAAAAGAAAGAAAAAAAAGATTTTGACCCGGAGAAACTCCTCCGGCCGGACCGACATGAAGACATGATGCTGAAACAGAATCAATCTCTCTCACTGACCTTGATTCTGCAGTTTCACAACTCTTCTGAGTGTACTTTATTGTAACATGCTTTTCTTTTAGAGTTTTTTACTGTAACCTTTTTGGCTTTTGCATGGGTCACTGTATTTTCACAGAATGCAAGTGGTGAATATACAGACTTTCGATAGGCCTACTATTCAATATTCAGTACAATTCAGTACAGTACAATACTTGCAGTACTACCGTAAGTTGCCATTACTATACTTTTTTACATAATTGCAACATTTGTTTACTTTGTTACAATACTTGTTTTCTGTGACTGCATGCTTTGGATTCTGCAGTTCTCCATTTGTGTCTAATGAATGATCTGTAGTGTTTATGATTTTGACTCGCTGTTTGATTTTGAGCACAGATAAAATGGTTTTGAGGCAATTGTTTGATTTTGCCAGAAGAGTCAGAGGTTCGGTGAATGGAAATTTGGTTTTGTATTTAAGGTTTTGAGAAAGTGATGGTTTCAAGAAATGTGTTTCAACAATTCACAAAAACTGTAATCATAAAATGGACCCGTTAAAACCATTACATGTTTGAAATATAATATAATATCCTGCGCCAGTCGAAAAAGTGAATAAGAATGCTTTCTGCAGATTTGTGTCTATTTAGTAAGGATCTACCTGAAGCTTGTCCAGTTTCGGCAGTGTTTTTGCAAATGTATGCACATTTAAACAAAAGCATATTCGGTATAGACAAGTCTCACTCTCTGATTCTTATTGTACTTGTGTACAATAAGAGTACACAATATGTACTCTTATTGTGCTTGCTTGCTTATTGTATTCTTCTCAAGACACTTTTACTTTTCCATCTGTCACAGTCAGCTAATCTGAGCAATGGAGAACAGACTCATCTTTTTTTGTCCTCAAAGTCTTGTGTCCTGATTTAGCCTATTGTCCAGGAGATACAGAAATACACAGGCCTCAAAATGCCATTCTCATGTTCAAAGTGACAAGGTAAGGTTTTGAAGCATTGTTAAGGAGATCTCTGTACAGTGTAGCATTATTGAAATTTATTATCAAATGGAAATCTTCTAGCTTGGCTGTTTTAAGTCGTGCTTTTATTTGATGTCACAGAAAAATGTAACTGCAGATTTATTTCCAACTCTTTCCCATAACCTAAAGGTGGTACGATTTATTTTTGATTCAAAACATTAGGTAAAAAAATCTAATAAACTGGGTTATAAATACATGAAACCATATAAACCCATAACACAAAATGTCATTGCTATAGTCTTTTAATGAGTGGTTATAGTCCAGATGTCCAATGTGATTTTGTAACATAATAATGTAATTTAAAAACAAAAAAACAACAAAAACAAATGTAATATCATTCAGTTTATTAATGTTTTTACTCTACATTTGTGCAGTGTTGGGGGGGGGGGGGGGGGGGGGGGGGCACATAAATATTATATAATATTTTTTATATAAAATATTATATAAAATATAATATTTTATATTTTTAAATATAAAAATATATATTTTTATATTTATAATGTATATATAAATATATATATATATAAATATATATATATATATAAATATATATATATATATATATATATATATATATATAAATAAATAAAAACATGTTTTTAACATGTTTTAAATAAAAACATGTTAAAAAAAGTTTTTTTTTTTTTTAGATACAAATATGTATAATAATATTTTATGTAAAAATTCCCCCAAAACGAATCCACATTTCTCATTTTCATTCATGGAGATAACATGGACAATGTGCCATGGTTTAATGGAATATTGCTGCCATCAACTGGAGAACAAACACTTTTAAAATTAAAATAACATGAAATTTCAACTACAGATGCTTTAAAGCATTACTAAATGCCTCATTTGCCATTTTCTCATGGGTATACATCTTTTCATAAAGTTTTTTTTTGTTATTTAGATGTACACTCACCGGCCACTTTATTAGGTACACCTGTCCAACTGCTCGTTAACACTTAATTTCTAAGCAGCCAATCACATGGCGGCAACTCAGTGCATTTAGGCATGTAGACATGGTCAAGACAATCTCCTGCAGTTCAAACCGAGCATCAGTATGGGGAAGAAAGGTGATTTGAGTGACTTTGAACGTGGCATGATTGTTGGTGCCAGAAGGGCTGGTCTGAGTATTTCAGAAACTGCTAATCTACTGGGATTTTCACGCACAACCATCTCTAGGGTTTACAGAGAATGGTCCGAAAAAGAAAAAACATCCAGTGAGCGGCAGTTCTGTGGGCGGAAATGCCTTGTTGATGCCAGAGGTCAGAGGAGAATGGCCAGACTGGTTCGAGCTGATAGAAGGGCAACAGTGACTGAAATAACCACTCGTTACAACCGAGGTATGCAGCAAAGCATTTGTGAAGCCACAACACGCACAACCTTGAGGCGGATGGGCTACAACAGCAGAAGACTCCACCGGGTACCACTCATCTCCACTACAAATAGGAAAAAGAGGCTACAATTTGCAAGAGCTCACCAAAATTGAACAGTTGAAGACTGGAAAAATGTTGCCTGGTCTGATGAGTCTCGATTTCTGTTGAGACATTCAGATGTTAGAGTCAGAATTTGGCGTAAACAGAATGAGAACATGGAACCATCATGCCTTGTTACCACTGTGCAGGCTGGTGGTGGTGGTGTAATGGTGTGGGGGGTGTTTTCCTGGCACACTTTAGGCCCCTTAGTGCCAATTGGGCATCGTTTAAATGCCACGGCCTACCTGAGCATTGTTTCTGACCATGTCCATCCCTTTATGGCCACCATGTACCCATCCTCTGATGGCTACTTCCACCATGTCACAAAGCTCTAATCATTTCAAATTGGTTTCTTGAACATGACAATGAGTTCACTGTACTAAAATGGCCTCCACAGTCACCAGATCTCAACCCAATAGAGCATCTTTGGGATGTGGTGGAACGGGAGATTCGCATCATGGATGTGCAGCCGACAAATCTGCGGCAACTGTGTGATGCCATCATGTCAATATGGACCAAACTCCCTGAGGAATGCTTCCAGCACCTTGTTGAATCTATGCCACGAAGAATTGAGGCAGTTCTGAAGGCAAAAGGGGGTCCAACCCGTTACTAGCATGGGGTACCTAATAAAGTGGCCGGTGAGTGTATGTTTAGACATTCTAAAATAACCTTTTCAAATTTTAGCTTTTTTATTTACTTTTTTGCAATTATGAGACATTATTAAAGTCAAACTTGAATATAGTGTTATATGTGTGTTTTGTGTGTGTTTGCATTTGTTCTTCATCGTGGATGTGTTGTGGTGTCACATTTATTTTTGACAAATTATGTAACAGAAAGCAACTTATGGCAGCCCATTTTTCATTTCTTATGAGTGATTTTGTGGGTTTGGGGAAAACCCTAACCCTTTTTTTTGTGGCAAATTATGTAACAAAAGCCATTTTTTATGGTTCCCATTTATGTCTATGGCTGATTTTAGGTGGAGCGGTTTATGTGGGTTTATGAGCACGAGCATTCCCCATTGTGGATGTGCTACTTCACTTCTGTGTATTTGTGTTCTGTGTTGTGGCTGATTTAGTTTTTTTATTTGACAAATCTAAAAACAAGTATAGATTTCCCCATTCATCCTATTTAAAAAAATAAATAAATTACTTATTCATATAAATTTACAAAGTACATTAAATCCCCCAAACACTGCACAAATGTAGAGTACACAAATGTAAAAACATTAATAAAAGGAGTGATAATACATTTGTTTTAAAAAATTCCATTCCAATTTATATTTTTGTTTGTAGCAACGGTCATTTGGGGTCAAAAAGACCATTAATTTACTTTGATTTATTGCATGATTTTTTATAAAACAAAATTCACCATTTAAATAGACTTTTTTTTTTGTTCCATCCAAAACGACATAGGCAGATGCAAGTAATAAAATGTATCAATCTATCACCTTTCAAGAAAAAAAGCAACAAAATTCAAACAACACGGCTTTTATTGTTTTAAAACAAGAAATGTAAACCAGAACCACTTACTCTCTACACTCGGTTCAAAACATTTTAGAAGCGTCATCATTCAGAGACAAAAAGAGCAACAAGAAAATGCATTTTTTGGTATTCTACAAAGATTCAAGCAACACCCATCAAGTAAACAATATAACTTAGAAAATTGCCCACATGCAAAACAACTGCACTGAGGTCATTATTCCTGTCCTTCATATAGTACCTGTACAAGGAGTACAAAATGCCATGTAACTTCGCTCAACTTAAGCTGCAACTGATCTGTCTTTCTCCCCAAAACAAATAAGAAGCACAGAAAGGTCCCATCAAAACATTGGCTGTATTCCAGTCCAGGATGCCATCAGTGATGCGTTTCCAGCTCCACGATAGTCCACTCGCCCTGTGGAGAGGCAGCGTCCTCGGGGGAGAAACTGGTCACAGTGATGCTGGTGGTGGAGTCCTCCAGTGGAGAAATAAGCTCGGCCCAGCGCTTAAATGTGTCCTTTTCGTGATACAAGTAGTCCTGTTCATTCAAGCAGTCTCGAGACAAGGACAACGTCTGCTTTATCAGGTATTGTGCAAGGTTTAAATCCTCTGGGACTGAGTTTATGATGCCCAGATTGGACTCTTGGTCAGACAGTAGCTGTCGAAGCAGACTCCAGTCTTTCTCTGCAAACTCTCCGACTTCATTGTCCACTTCCTCTTTAACGTGCTCGGTCTCTACTCCTTTACCATTCCAATGTGACTCCTCCTGTTGGGGATCATTGCTCTTGTCTGCATCCATTCTTTGTTCGAGGGCTTCTCCCAGGTCCATCTCGTAAATGGGGGACAGGGCTTTAGACGACCGCCGGTCATGTGTGCAGGTTTGATCCAATGTGTCACAACCATCAATGTCCCCTAAAAATAATTGACAATACTGCACAATGACCAAGTGTTTTATCCGTATGTGGGCTTTAAAAACAAAACAAAACAAAACAAAAAAACATTTTCTTGAAGACATGCGTTGTTTCTAGCTCCACAAGATGTACAGAATCACCCCTAGTGCAACTGTGTCCTCCATGATGCAGTTAACACAAGCTTGAAGTACGAATCCTTTTAAAGACTACATAGATGAAAAAATATATTCTGTCTTAGGCAGTCATCACTTTTTAATTGTCATTAATCAAGATTTGATTCAATGACGCATGCATTACAAATAAGCAGATGTGCAAATCCAAAGTTTTCCATGGAGCAACTCTTGATTTTCCATGAAGTTTCCATGTTATCCATGGAACAACTTCTGAATTTAGGATAAGGATGGACAGCTGCCATAAAGGTGATGCACAGAGGAAAACCTACACTGAATGTGTCTCTTTTGTTCACAAGTGCTATAACAGTAAAAGGCATGTTTTTGCCATCTCCAGCATAACTTATGTTTTGTTCACACACAAAATAGATGAATTCTCTGGTTCTGATCAAACTGAGCATTTTCTCTAAGATATACACATTGAAACGTAAGCAAGCACGAGAGCTTTTTAGTTTGTTTCTTATTTTTTAACTTAAAGCTACACTGAAAATATGAGGGACATGCTGGCAAAGAGTGCTGCTTATTGCTTTACTTGGCAAACTCAAGATATGCTTCTTGTCAAGAAAAACTCAAGCAAAACCATTAACAGTGATTGGAATCATAATACAAGTGTGAAAAAAGAGAGACACAAGGAGGACCTTTTTAGATTTTTTTTTTTTAGAAAAACACAACATACAGAAAAACTACTAATTCTACAGAAATACACTGAATAAAATGAAATCTACAATGTAAAATCTAGAGTTGAAAAAATGGTTAACTACTACAGAACTACAAATGGCTTGATATATTGATGGCTTGAGAAATAAAAGAAAAAAATAACACACAGGAAGATGGATACAAACATAGATGGGATTTGAACAAAAATCAATAACAAAGTCTAGCATAAGCATGCAAGATTCCCTGGTTTGGATGACTAAACAGACAGAGTCTGGAAAAGTAAGACAGCAACACTCAACATCAATATTGAGTATAAAAAACATTGAGATCTAACACATTCAAAGCATCATGGCCTCTATAAGGTGTGGTCCTTTATGGGCAGTATTAAAAGGAAGCTTAGATCACTGTATGTTTGTGCATATATATTTATATATTTGAAGGCCAAGTCACATGGTGCTTGTCTTTTGCATAAAGATCTCTTATGGAAAAGTCAACGTATAAAAGACTTGGCCTATGAGTAAGAAGCTTACTATTCAGCATGGATAATAACAAACAAACAAAAATGATTGAGGACTTGGGTGTCTATATATTAAGTGCAATGGTACAACTGAGACTGCCCAGCCACACCACATAACAGATGTTCTACACCACACGCATATCGGTATATTACTGTAAAAAGTAAGCTTGTAAACTTGTTTGTTGAGTTCCTATAGCGCCACAGAGAAGGCATTTTAGTTGTGTTTATAGCTTTTTGAAGTATTAGATAGCAAACAATAGACATTTAAAGAAAAGGATTAAATGAAAGGGGAAAAGGGAGGCAGTAGTGTGCTACTTTCTAAATCAATGAACCATCAGGATTTACCCCACTGGATTTACCTCATTGAAAAAGAATTGTCAGAAAATTTGAGTTGAATGTGTCAGGATGGGAAACTGAGTGGATGTTTCTGAGACTGCAGTCAGGGGGGATGGGCTCTAACATTATACATTACCTGCTGGAGAGTGTGCAGGTGAGCTCACATTCAGCTGCGGCTCAGGTAAGTCTAGCCGCAAGTCAGCTTTCCTGCTGTCTATATGTTTGGTCTGGAGATTGCCATACTGTTCTGCCAGCCGGAGGTCCAGGTGACTAGGACGCTCTTGAGCAGGAACGTCACTGGTGTCTTTATCTTGCACTGGGGCATCTGATTGATTACATGCACCATCCTCCTGTGGAGATCCCCGGACCTCTGTCAGGAATAGCACAGGTTTGGGCTCCCGTTCATTTTCTTGGTGGTTAGATATCACTGTGCTTGTGGATTGCTGGGAGCAGTAGTCTGTCTGTGAATTGTGAGGTTCACTGTCAAAGACATCAACTGTCGAAGTCTGGGCGCCTCCTTCTTCGCATCCAAGCTCCTCACACTCATCCACCGAGAGCAAAACAGAGCGACGGAAGTTAGAAGCTGACTGGTACTCTGGTTGCTCATTCTCTTGGTCCGCAGGATCTTCAAATGCGAGGTTGACAATACCTTGGAACTGTGGAGGTGGCTCGTTAAGTGGGGGAGCCATTCCTCTCGGTAGCACCTCAACTTCCGATCTTTCATCTTCAGTCTCTTCCTCTTCTTCTTCCTCCTCCTCTTCTTCTTCTTCCTCCTCAGTGGAGAAAAGTTGGTGGTCCTGTACACTCTTCAAGTTTTTTAATGCAGAATCCATTTCACAAGGTTCCTCCTCCACTGGCACTTCATCTTTTCTAATCCACGATCGTGGTCTTTGACGCCCTACCTCTTCTTCACTTGTAGTCTCTGCCTCCCGTCCTCTGAGACGTACCTCCACACGTAGTCCAGCCCCGCTCTCGTACATCTTGAGCTCCTCAGGTGTGCTGGTGTCACTGCTGCTGCGGCCCAGAAAGTCAGGGCAACGCATGGTCCCACACTTTGAATTGCCACGCTCATGAGAGCAACAGTCATCATCCTGTGAGCCTCCAGCATCATAATCCTCCGACCGTGGCTTTATGTCATCAGAAGAAGTGGTGGCACTGCCAGTCTCTGACTCTGGGCTAACCTGGGGATGAAGCCCATTCCACGAGTCCTCTAGGGGTGTCTCAATGCTCCCTAGACTGCAAGGTGTATCAGGAGGGAAATCCTTTGAGGAGTTCATGGAATTGAGGCCCCGGTCTGATCCAGTGGTATGGGGTGGAACGGCATGGGCTGTGGCCAGTTTACTCCCGCTCACCTCACTCTGTTCAGAAGTATATGTATGCATGTCTGGAGTTAGAGTCTTCACCTCTGTGTTACGTAATTTACTCACTGGATCACTGTTTTTCTCCATATCATGAACCTTAGTGGAAGTTGCTGAAATACCCTTGGGAACCACCTCTGGCTGGTCTAGTATAGCCGGACTGACTAGTGAATGCTGCTCCATGGACAAAGGAACTTTGGAACTCTCTAGACAAGATGCAACTACTTCCTTGCTTCTTGTCTTACCTTCGGTAGAAGCTGGATTCTTCTGAGTAACCTTTTTTAAGTGTTTGGGGCTAGATATTGAATCTTTCACAGCAGTGCCTGGTTTTTTAGAGCCAGCAGGAGTTGAGTTTTTGACTGCCCCAAAGGATTTAAGAGATGATTTTGTTGAAAGTGTTTCTGGAGCCTTCTGTTTAGGTCCCGTTTTGTTTGGGGCAGCAAGCGACTGCTTAGAGGAAGATGTGGAAGCTTTAATGCTTTGCCTTGACTCAGAGATGGCCTTTGTTGTCTTCTTAATAGTTGAAGGTTTGGATATATCTTTCTCTACCTCTTTTCTTGGGGAGGCAGGCTTTTTAGAGCTAAGGGCTGAACCAGGTCTAGAAGAAGCTGTTTAAAAGAGGGAACAGAAAAGACTCTCATTAGTGTTAATAACAGTTTACCATTAGATCCATTCTGACTGTTTCTTACCGTGGTTCTCTGAAAGGCTTGACACCGTGCTCTTGCTCTTTGGATCTGAGCGGGATGCAGGAATTACAGGTACTGCACGGCTAGTTGTGGTAGGTTTAGTCTTGCTTGATTTATTAGTGGGGCTGTAGCAACACAATGAAGGACCAAAGATTGACTATCAATTGGAAGAAATAGATATAGTAAAAACAAGTGTAAGGATCGCAGGCTGGTTGCGTTCATAGAACAACTCACCTGCTAGTCTTTTCAGTGTCTGTTTTTTGGGCAGGTTTGGTAAGAGGAGATTTTGTTGTTGCCTTGGCTTGAAGTTTTGACCTGAGACCTACAATGTAAAAGGATTATTCAGTCTTTATAACAACGCAAAAATGTTTTTATAAATGACATTGCATGATGACAACATAGAATGTAGTTATTTAAAAAAAAATCCAAGCACATCATATAAAACATTTGCGTGTATATTTTAATGTATAGCCTATTAATCTAATTAAACAGATCATTATCAATTACAATCCTGTTCTCAACACGGTCAACTCAAGAAAATGTATTGCGTTTATTTCAAATGTATTAAGTTTTGATATTTGTTGTACCTCATAGTACACTGGCATATCCTGCAGTATCCCTGTGCTATCTAAACCCACATTCCTTAAGAACTGTGAGCAAGGTAACAGGCATGTACAATTTTAGAACTGCTAATCAGCTTAATGACAAGCTAACTCTGGCATACCCAGCTAAAACCTACTCTGCTGAGCACAGACTCTCTGACTCACAGGGGAGTCAGTACCAGGCAAACACTAGCTAATGAGCAAAGAAAAGGGGAGAGATACCCCTGGATTTCAAGATTCAGAACTTAAGAACATTCCTTCTCTCTCTATCCTTCCTTTCCCATTCTAATTTTCTAACTTTTATTAAAACTCAGAAGTACACATACTTTTACACATACATACTGTAGCTTTTACTTACAGTGACAGAAGAGTAAACAATTGGGGGTAATCTGAGAAACTAAGGATAGCTTCTTGACTTCCATGGACCTAAAGCTCTGTCTTGCTTATTTAATTATAGTGCTGTTTTTAGGGCTGATTTTCTCCTTAGACAGTTTTACTAAATCTGACTTTGCTGGAAGCGAAGCCAAAAACATTTGAGCTGGAAGCTTCCACTTTTCACAGTAAAAAAAGAGACTAGCTTGAGATGAAGTAGAGTATCATTAAGGGATGTGTGTGGTGTGAAGGTAAATTCTAGGTAAATTCACCTGTTGGAGTACTGTGGCCATTGTTGCGAGGACTCCCAGCGCTGTTGTCTGGTGAGGTGCTGCCAGAGTTAGATGGAGTATTCTGAGCATTGCTGGCTGATTCCTGAGGCAGATCTTTCCCTGACATTGTGTTCTTCGGCAATTTTACTCCTTTAGCATGGCCTGTTGAGAGATCAGACCCAGCAGAGGAAGACTTTGGCCTTGCTCCTGGGTTTGGCTTCCTGTCCAGCACCGTCTTCCCTGTAGGTGAACTACGGGCACCTGAAGTGGAGGAATTCTCCCGAGGAGCACCACCACCAGTGCCATTCAATACTGGTTTAACAGTAGATGAAGTCTTGGTTTTAGCTGGCGTGTGAGTTGGCTTAATTTTATCATTCTTGCTTCCAAGTGAGGTGTTGTTACCAGATTTTGTTTTCCCAGAAGGAACCGTGTGAGCTGTTGGCCCTAGAGCATCAGACTTCATGGTGCCTGATGCTGCAGCTACAGATCTTGCAGGGGAAGCACGTGGACCCTGTGATACCTTAATGGGACGATGAGTAGGGCTATCACATGGAGATGAAGTGCCCGAGAGGCATTTTGTAGGTTTCTGTTGCAGTGAGAGATATGGAGAGAGAATGAAAGACCATGATGGCTTTGTACAATATTAATCAGATCAGCAACCCATTTGACAGTAATCTCAAATATATAGGAACAAAGCACTATACCATGACCTTTGGATTAAAGGCTAAAAAGTATATTCTTGCAAGTCAAAGAAAATCATAACTTAAGGACAGCTGTTTCCTTAGCCCAATGTCTTTGTATCCATCTCACTTAGGTCATATATACATTTTTTTTTTTTTATTGTAGCTCAATAATAAGACCAAAAAAATTAAATAAACAGATGTTCACATCCTCTTAAAGAACATAATTCTCAGATCCAATCCAACTATGTTTTCAGGATCAGTAATTCTGCAGCACAGATTCCCTGAATCAACCGTAAGGTGTGTAGGTGAGCTCACATTCAGCTGCGGCTCAGGTAAGTCTAGCCGCACTCATCTAACACCCATTTAATGTCAGTTCAATCAGCTTGTCTATCAGTAAAAGAAAACCTTCTTTTTTTTAATGGCTGATGCAGATACAGATATCTAGAAAGTAGGTTGGCTGAAATAATACGAATGAATACACAATACAATTTGTTGCATTTACAGTAAAATAACATTGATTTGTATACATTTACTAAAGAAAAAAAAATCTGTATATTGGTTGATGCAGACAATCTCAAAATGATCAAATATTGGCTGATTAATCAACCTGGGGACAATTTATCTGTCTTTAGCCAAACATTTCTCACATTTTCACCAAAATAAGTAACAGAATAAAAGATCACCTGGGAGCTGGTGAGCACAGGTTTTTTTCCAAGCCTTCTGCAGTCTCCTTTATCAAGAGCAGCTGAGAGGGTTGGCGGAGGGAGGAAGAAAATAAAAACTAATTTTAGATTACAGACAGCTTCAGTTTAATTAGAACATCCACTCCTGCATGATCAACATTTGCCAAACATTTCCTCAATCAGACACGCACATACTTGCATACTTACAATCAGTCACAACCCCAATCAGTAAAATAGGCAGTGCAGCTCTGCAGAGAGCCACTGATTTCCTACTCCTTCATCTCAGATAGACAGCGCAGATCTAGCCTTTGATCATCTCACAGCTTATCCACAGCATCTTTAATATCATCGTAAAAAAACTAAGATCTAGCCTTTCTTCCCAGCAAAACAACTGAGCTCTGATTTCACTGCTGTCATACCAGAAAACAATCCAAAACATGGATCAAATATCTCCTGTGAAGGAATGCAGCTTGAGTGTTTGTGTTCGTTGATGCACAGCGGATGCTTTGGATATGTGGTGGAATCTTTAGAAAGCAGAATGTAAGCATGATCTTGACACCCAAAGCATTGCATAATTTATGCACAAGCATATATGTTACCACTTGAAGAATAGAACAACACAAAATCCATTGTATCTAATTGTGGACCCCATTCCCCAGCCCCCTCTGGAAATAATGTTTTGATGTGTTTGGAGTATTCTAGCCTTAATGGTCAAAGCATCACAGGATCATATTAAAAAGATCCGTTCTGATGGCTGTGTTGATGGACTGACAGGAGCTGGAGGTTATCCAGCAGGGTTTCTCTCACCAGCACTGGCAACCCACTATCCATGCAAAGGAGGGCTCTTCATCACTGCACTGGACCATTAAAATAAATAAATAAATAAAATAACACCCCCTTCCTCCTCCTCACAAGCGCAGTCTGCCTTATGTTCTTCTCTCTCCTCTGATTTATTCTGCACTTCTCTTCCCACATTATTTACATTTAATTTCCATTCCTCTTTCTGTTGCTATTGCTAAAGTCTTACCTTTTCTCATTTGCCTCCTTACCTGCAAGTATTTTTTCCCGATATCTGGGTTGTAGAGTGTCCCATCCTTGAGTGTGCCGCACTGCAAAGAAGGACTGAAACAGGAAGGTCCAGAGCCTCGTGCGCAGCAAACACAGCTCACGCCTGAATGGCTACCAGAGGGACAGAATGAGTGAGAGAGGGTGAGCGAGTCAGTCAGAGAAAGAGAGAGCGCGAAGGAGGGAGGGTGGATACAACAGCAGGAGAAGAGGAGCGAATCAGCAGCTGCTTCAAAGGCTGGTTGTCTTGGCAACGATTGCCGTTGCCTCCCTCTACCGTTAACAGGATCCTCTCCAGCTAAATGGATGATGTCACTAGCAGAGGCTTGTGTTCACGCCTTCTGCATCGAATGTTCATTAAAAAAAAAAGAACCTCTGTATCTTTCAGATCCTGCCTCAGTCTTTCCATCCGCAATTCATTTCTCCCCCTGCCCCTCCCTGCTTCTCTCTATAATGGACATGGAGCCAGATTAGACATGGCCACACCCATGACTCTTGGTCTTTCTCAGACTAATCCATTCTGCTATTTCCCCTGGGATGTGAATTAAATCACAAAGAGACAGGAAGCGACAGTGATGGCCAGAGAGAAATAAAGAAAAACATAAAATGACAGAGCGAGGCCATGAGCATGCATGAGAAGTGAGGTTGTTTACTATGAGCTTTTCTATTTGTAGTGTCACTTTACAGTAATCCGGCCCAGGCCTGGACATGGACACGAACATTATAGCGAGTTTAAATCCCAGGATCAAATGAAGCACTTTGTACATTAAACACACGGGAAAGTGCTCAGCTGCAGGAATGCTTGAAGCATATGGGATCTATTCATCAAGTATATTAATTACTACATCACTGCTTCAGTTAAAAGATTCAAATAAACATGTACATTTTAATGCATATATTTATTAGTGCATGTTATCCCAACTTAAAAAAAAAAAGTTGTCTTCAATTTATAATTTGTGAATAATTAATAAGTTGTCTTCAAAAATTAATAACTGAAACGGCTGTTCTTTTCAGTCAATGTCACAAACCCCTCTTACTTTTACAACAACTTAAATTCAAACATCCGACCACAATTCTGGAATTTAACACGCAATGGACAGAAGTGCCACCATACTTTGAATATCCTGTTTCAATAGGAAATGAGATTCTAGAAATAAAAACATATGTGCATACTGTAATTCCAGACGTAAATCCAAAAGTAAACATATTTGTATATGCAAATCCATGCAAGATGAATTCTAATTATGTATTCCTCACATTTACTTTATATATTGACCATAATACAACAGGCAGTTCTGAAAATGCAACAATCGTATGTGATTGTCAGAGATAATGGAAAGATAGCTTAACAATTTCCTTTAGCTGTGACTGCATTCACAATACAGTCATGGCCTCTCATGGTGTGTGTGTTTGTTTAGATAAAGATGATGTCTCAATATCCATGTAAACTCTGATCGAGAAATATAATATAAATATATTAATTATCACTTTTTATAATTAATATAAACATTTTACTATTAAAATAAATATGATAAATCACACTAAATGAATGTGTAAAACTGACCTCAACTTTATTGCACTGACTGATTAAAAGGCTCTGTTAAGATCAGTTTAAATAAACGATTAATTTACTAAATGAACTGTAATGAAATGCTGGCTTTTAGTGTCCTGTTTTGTTTACCTCCACTTCCTCCTGATTGGCTTGGTCTTCTGTGATCATGTCTACCTCACTCGGGTCCCCACTCAGCCGACTGACAGCAGTGAAGAGGTCACAGCAGTTCTCCACAGTAACACCCTCCCGCACAGCTATGCACACCTTCCTCAGTAGAGTGGGGTCACGTGTAAACTCCTCTCTCTGAAACAGTACACGTCTGACGGTCATAGCTGACAAGACATCTTATATCTTAAGTCTAAACTTCATCGATTGGTCGTACCCTTCGGAGATCGTGGAAGGCAGCGGTGTGTGTGACCTGGGCCAGGTGTGTGACAATCATCTGCAGACACTCCTCTTGCAGTTCGCTGGCCAGACTCAGCACCTGCTTGGCCCATTTCACCTCCGGCAGGCTCCCGATCAGCTGCTCGCAGCCACACAGCACAGATACGACACTCTGCACCGTCTGAAAACCAGAAATACACATTCTCATTCATAGATCCATCTTCCATAGTTCTGACACATAGTGGCAGGACTGTTAGTGACTGCAAATTTCCGAGTGTAATCCAATATGCTTCAGCGGTGGTTTACACCAAGGCTGGAAGTCAAGAGAGGGAAAGCCCAATGTTACAACTACACTTGGCAGCCGCTGAAGGTCTGTGTGAGTGAGAAATTTAGGGGACTGCCAGACTATGGATGAAGTTAATGAGCTGTTCGAGGCTTTGCCAAACACACACACACATGACCTATAATTGCTCTTTAGTCAATGGCCATCCTCAAAACAGAGGCCACAGCTCATCTCATCAATGTCTTATTGTGCAATTAGTTGCAGACAGCAGCAGAAAGACAGTGAACAAAAATTGTTGTCTATGTTGTTTCCCATGAGGAAAACGGGATACAGTATAAAAATACTAAAGTATTGTGAGAAATAGTTTTACAGTAAGATTAAGGGGTCAGAAAATATTATTAGCTCAAAATATAAACAAAGTCAAAGGGAAGACCCCACCAAAATAGAAAACATATTTTACACACCATGTTTTTGCTGACTGTATTAAGGCAATCTTTCTGTAGTTCTGGAGGAATGAGGGCAAAATTCCTTTCTGACCAGCACTTCACGAAATGCTCAGCAACCCATCTGTGGATTGAAACGCACATCCATGAGTGTAGGCGGTTTTCATTCTCTCTTTACAGCAAAAGTCCAAAATTATTTCCTAGCAATTCCTACAAATGCAGTTTTGTATTATTTCCCCCACCTGTGTCATTTCAAACCTGTAGTTTTTTTTCTTTTGTTAAACAAGTAAAGAAGTTATTTATTCTGTCAGACTCGAAAAAATGTCAGACACAAAACTACCATAGAAGTGTCAAAGTTATCAGTAAAAAAACAATGTTCCTCTCACAAAGCTATTGTACAACTTTAGAAGTGTCTTTTATTGTGTCTTCTCCTTTTTGGAGTGTAACTATCAGCATAAATTTGTGTCAGTATAACAAAGAGCAGCCCAAATATTCTGATAAATATTCATGCTAAAAATACGTGTGCAACAAAATAATTGTTATTTTTGGATTGAATATTCCAATGATTTAGGTTAGTAACACAAGGACAGTAGGTTCAGCTGATGCTGGACTGGCTCTGAACTGAAAGCAGCAGTGCTGCGCTGGTCTTATACCATCAGATCCTGATGCGTGATTCTTCACCCTCCTACCCGCAGCCGAGGCGGCGGCAAAACATCAGAGAAACAACACACACACACACACACACACAGTCTCTCTCTTTCTGTCTCTGAGGCACTGGAAAAATCCCGACCTACATTCACACGCCTCCATGAGCTGGTTTACCGCAGTGCACTGAGTTTAGAGCAAAAATAATTAAATGACAGAGTTGGGTAATTAAGTAATGGCGATGGTAAGGAATGATTAAAGGTCAAAGATTTCTTTGGAATCTTTGGACATTTAGTCATTCATTTTTACATCTACCTGTGTTCCCAGTACAAAATTAGAGTAAAATAGAGGAACGATTGTATTGGAAATATTTTTTTTCATGGCCACCACAATCTAAAGATGGAAATAATTTTTCATTCATATCAATCTTTTTTGCACTGCCTAGAGGTCCTCGTCCAATTGTTGACGTACAGTCTAATATACCAAGAGCGAAGTCAATATTTGTTGGTACAATACAGGGTGCAAATACTTTTCAGTTGGTCTGCCATGTGGCAATCACGAACAGCTCTGCTAGAGAAATATAGGATGCAAGACAGTCAAATGAGCTTGCCTATTGTTTAAAGTTCAAACTTTAATGATTTAAAGAAATCAATTTAATCCACACTTGGTAAAGATGGTCATAAAGAGCTGGTGGAAATTTTTGTAAAATGGATTTTTTCGCTGGTTTGCACAGTTTTTTTTTCACATACTGTATGTTTTGAGGTATTGAGAAAAACAGAAATGATTCTGTGCGAGTGAGCATAAACAGCATAATCTGCTTCTGTCTGGTGACTAGCACATTTATTTTACAGCAAGTCAAATAAATTGCTTGACCCAACGCAAGTTTTGTTCCGTTTTTTTATTTGCACCCTGTATTGTACCAACAAATATTGACTTCGCTCTTGGTATATTAGACTGTACGTCAACAATTGGACGAGGACCTCTAGGCCGTATTTTTTCCAGTTTAACGCTTTAAAAATATTTAACGCAATTAACACAGCATCCGTTTTTACGTCATCCTTTAGCTAGCGTTACATTACATGACCACGCTCTTATTCCTGCAAATGCTTTTAAATCATTCAAGCACGATAAGACATAAAAGAGAACTCAGTGCGGTACAGCGCACCAGCGATATTGAGTTTTCTTTAGCGCCTGAACAGACAAAAACCACACAAAATGAGTTGAGTATTCTCATGAGCACAGTCTTAAATGAGTTAAATAAAGTCTTAAATGGACGTAAAGAGTTGTGAGAAAATGTGTCAGCTCTGTGTCATGTGCGTCAGGTTTAAAGTGACAGCAGCCTAATAAACCTGCTGCAGTCTGTCATTAATATTAATCAAAGAACAAAAGAAAATCACTCACTGCTTTTAACTGTATAACTTTAGTAGCTTTAATATAAATTATGCAGTGAAGACTATGAAGTGTTTGACAACTTTATTCAATTAATGGATATTTCCTACCTGTTAGATCAAATATTTTAAATATACTGTCTGTATGTTGTTTCTACATTAATTTGAAGATTAAATGTGAAATTATTACAATATAAAAACATATGAAAAACTTTTATATTAGCTGTAATTAATCACGATTAATTACAGAAAAATGTATGATTAATGAGTTAATTTTTTTAATCGCTTGACAGTAAACTTTTTCTTTTCTTATAAGTTAACTGTATGTATTAACAACAATCCGGTGTTCAAAGACAACAGCAGCTCTATGTCTGTCTATATTCAAGATTATTTCTTTGTCTTTGATATTTAAAGGCAGTTGGCAAAATAGCCTTCAGTATATTGTTTGACGACAAAATCCACCCACTCACCAAAAATAAAACTTTGCTCTATTGATGCAAATGCTCGTCCACTCTGGTCAAATGTTTGTTTGCTTTTGTTTTTTTGAATTGTTATGCCAAATATTAACATTTGACGTGAAACTGAAAAGACTTCAAAAATGGGTTTGTTTTAAATGTTGAATAAATATCTGCAAAACTGATTGCATCCACATTTGGACAGAAGCATAACCTCAGAAATAGAAAGCATTTTGGAACATGTATTATTTATTGATTTATTTAGTCATTTATTATTTAGTGATTCATTTGCACTGTGCAGTATGCATATGACAGTAGATGGAGGAAAGAACTCTAACGGGGCAGTACAATCAGAAAAGCCATTTTAAAACCATTATTAAAAGCAGAAGCATCCATAGAAGTGCAGAAAATGCCTCACCTCACACAGGAGCTGTAGAGATCGTGCAGGCCTATAGAGTGGGTAATGGCAAGGCACTCAAGTATGGATCTCTGAACTCCATCAACAGGCTGCAGAAAATGAGAAAAAGGATATTCACACCTCATCTCACTGTCTTTAGTGGTTCAATAGCCTGGAACTCCAATTTACAGTATGGAGTTCAGCTACTTGACCTGGTGAATTTACTTTCATTTCATACAACTTAAATCACTCTTAATTTGAACAACTTCCTGAAAGCTACAATTTGCAAACTTTTGGATAACACAGATTATTTATTCAAATGTTACCATTGCAAAGCACCTGATAACCAGTAAATAATGAAGAAATACCTCTTTATGGGTTATTTATAAATCCTTCATAATAAGGGGGAATTAAAGCCATTTGGTACTCTTTGTATGATGAAATTGCATGATCATTAAAGCTAAACAAGTGAAATAACACCCACGAGTGAATCACCGTAAATCAAATAAATGTAAATGTGAATAACAGAGGAAAACTGCATCTTGACACATGTAGTAGGCAAAAAGTAGAAATATACGATTTGTAAAATAGAATCAAAAGCATTCAAGCCTGGAACATTGAATTATGGACCTAATTATTGAATTAGGTGTTAAGACGTAATAAGATTTATATATATACTGTACATTGTGTCCATAAAGTGCGAGCAATGTCATTTTGTTATTAAATTATTCTCGCTATAGTATATATTGCATTTGCAATATATACTAACTATATATATATATATTAAAGAATGCATTAAATGTTTTGAAATAAACTAAAGAAATGAATCCTTTTATTCAGCAAGGGCACATTAAACTTTAAAAGTGACAGTAAAGACTATTAAAGTAGTAAAGACAGTTAAGACCCCAAGTAATTTCAAATAAATGCTGCTCTTTTTAAATTTCTATTCATTAAAAAATACTGACAACCGTTTCACAGTTTCCACGTAAATATTAAGCAGCACTGTTTAAACATTGATAATAATAAGAACTGTAAACAGAGCACAATAATGATTTTAGAAGAGTGACACTTAAGTAATGGCTGCTGAAAATTCAGCTTTATCATCCCAGGCATAAAATACATTTTACTGAAATAGATAAAATGAATAAAACAGTCATTTTAAATTGTAGAAATATTTAACAAGTGTTTTTACTGTATTTTGGATCAAATACAGGCAGCCTTGGTTAACATAAGAGACTTATTTCTAAAAAACTCTTAGCGACCCCAAATATTTGAACCGTAGTGTGTAAATATAATATTTTAATTGATTGACAGTCCTAGTCTAAATCTGTCAAAAGTACTATTCATTTCTTTAGGGGGGAAACTAATTCCTCAGCATACCTTGAATCTTTCCTACACTTAAACAGATGATAATTATTTTGAAAGAGGAGGGGGACTGAATGCATTCCTCTTTCATCTCTGTGTACAGTAGGATGAAATTACAGGCTAAAAGGACACAAACTGGACTGGTCTGAAAGGATTTTTGAAAGGTGGGAGTAAGAATGAGAGACTCGAAGCACAAACAAAACAACCCTTCACGAATTGCAAGAGGGCTGTCAAACACAACACTTCCTGACTTCCTCTGCCTCCCACTACTGCTTTTGTATCAGTGAGCGCATGTTCAAGATGATCTGCAGTTACTGTGTAAACATGAGTTGAGTCTGCTGCTGCAGTACTTCAGTACAGTAATTCTCTACAGTAATTCTAAGAGAAGTAGAAAAATGCCTGAAAAAAAATATGTTACACCTGCATTTGAGGAACTTAAATGGGAGGATTCTTCTTTTGGAGCAACACCAGAAGGATAGGGCCATGTACTTTTGGCTGACAAATTAAATGCTCTACAAAAGCTGAACCAATGCCCAGACTTTACTCGCTCACAAATACAAATCACATAATGTTTCCCTAAAGGGTAATAAACGACAAGATGATAGTACTATTGGCACAATATGACAACAGACTCACTGTTTAACAGGACTATTTACACTCCTCACCTCAAATGGACTGAATGTGTAAACCGTGACTCCTCCCTCTGGTCTTACCTTGGGAAAAAAGCGGCAGTAGTCCCGAGTCAGGACCATCTCGGCCACATCTTTTAGCCCCTCCAGGCCCAACATGTCTGCTGCTAACACAACCTGACTAAGATCAGAGACAAACACACACATCTTAACATTTGAGTAAAATCTGACAAAGCCATTGCATTTTTGTATTTATCACATTGGAAGATAGGAAATGTCACTACAGAGCGTGCTTACCTGACATTTGTTCCTGGTGGGAAGTCTAGGATGGCACCGTACATGAAATGAAGCAGAATCTCCATCTCATCTGGACCCAGACTGATTGATGGACAAAACAAAAAACAGACACACATTAAGATTATTTTGATAAATTACAAACTCAATCTACAGTTACAATCAGTCCAATGGCGAAACAGAACGTCACAGGCGGGTGACGTCATGACCAAGAAAGCACATCCTGAATGACCGCCGTTAGCTTCTGTTCCTCAGCAAGTGCTCTGTGTTGAAACTGTGTGTCTTATTTAGTGTTGTCTGTCCCAATATAGTGCAGAATCATAATTCACATTAATATGGTGAGCAAGGGTGTTCAGGCTTGCGTTCCCCATGGTTCTGGCCCTGCTGCTGCTGAGGCAGCGCGGCGATTGAGATTGTGGGGTTCGCAGATGGATCTCGAGAAGGGGTTAGAGACTTTTCTCTCCCTTTAACCGAGGGATCCAGTGCTCTCTTGCTGAGATCGGAAGCCTGTGCTGTGGCTTCTTGTTCTTCTTTTTTTTAAGGCTTTCTGACCCCAAGACTCAACTAATCTCTGCAATTCTCCATCTGTGATCCTTGGAGAGTCTTTGGCCCCCAGGGATCCAGCGTTCTCTTGCTGGGATCAGAAGCCGGTGCTGTGGCTTCTTCCGCCCGGGGAGAGAGCCAGGTGCTTCAGCTGTCCAGCTATGAGGAGTTGGATGTGCTGAGCATCGAAGCGGGGGATTTTGAGAACTCGCCATCTCTATCCCCCGAGTAAGAACCCGTGCCGTGGCTAAATTAAACCGAGAATTGGTCGATTGAGAAGCAGGGCGCTCATCCTACAAACAAACTGGATGAGCGCGTCTGCACATGATGGCCATCTTGCAGACGTATCAGGGGGACCTGCTAAGAGACCTTGATGAAGGCAAGGGGGTGGGGCCCGAGTCGACGCAGTTAAAGAGTTACATCAGGCCACGGTTTTGTCTCTCCGGGCCACCAAAGAGACGGCCAGAGCCATCAGCCGTTCTATGGCAGCCACAGAGAGGCATCTCTGGTTACATCTGTCTGACATCAAAGAGAAAGACTTTTTTTTTTCTGGCCTCTTTGGCAATGCTATAAATACGGTCATCGAGAAGTTTCAGGTGGCAGGCTGGTCCTCTCCGCTCACATTTGTAAGATTTTATGATTTGGACTTCACAATGTGCTCTTGTCTTAGGTGTGCTCGCAGTATTCACACAGACAGGTACTTGTAAGCATGGCGGTTTGGGTATTATCGTTACCAGAGCGAGCGTCAATACTATGAGGCAGCCAAAGTTCACTCGAAAAGGAACATCTTAGGTTACGACTGTAACCCTTGTTCCCTGAGAAGGGAACATGACGCTGCATCGCCTTGTCATACTTCCTGCATCCCTTTGATTGAGTTGCTTTGGCTCTTTTGAAGCTAACGCCAGCCATACTGGATAAGCTTTTATAGTTTCCTAATCATGACGTCACCCTGTGACGTTCTGTTTCGGCATTGGACTGATTTCACACATGCTTCAGACTTCAGAAAGACATGCTTCATGCTTCAGACGCAATAACAAAGAGGCGTCCCCAAAGCGTCAATACTATGACACAGCGTCTCGTTCCCTTCTCAGGGAACAAGGGTAACAGTCGTAACCCGAGACCTTTTACAGAACCAAAATATTGTTGTTGTTGAATCACAGCTGATTCATCCATAATCATTTGAGCTGTTAGGCGTTGCCTTTCTTGCATACTAGCATGTTCATGTTTGGGGGAGGAGCAATGAAGGGAGGGGTGTGTTTCTTTTGAAAAACACTTCTACAGCCAGTTATTTTACTTATTATTTTACAGGTTCTGTGTTGTCAGTCGAGTTTTGTTTTGGTCTGTGTGGTCTTGCCCACTGCCTGTGTTCACCCCAAAGTATTTCGACACCCCGGGATGCCAGTTGGCAGGAAACAGCGTATCGCAGCCTTGGAAACGAGCAAACAAACTGGTCAGAGATTGCAGATTCCACACAACCTAAAAAGCCTCGGTATCCATCTAAAAATCTCTATGAACGAGACAGCATATTAAAACGCGTATAAATCAACCGATTAACTAAGTCTCCTCGGTTTTCGTCGTCAATCGCGCTCGTTCTGTTGCGTGTCCTAAAACTGGCAACTCTGGTCTCTGATATTTTGAATTTGGACTGCAGTACCTATTTCAAACCCATTCTTACATACAGCACCTATAATATTAAATAAAAAATGATATTAAAATGTTACAAATATAATTAACTAAGATTAATAAATACCAATATGTGTTTTTGAAAATTTACTGTGATAGACCCCATGAAATTATTTACAGATCACAATTTTCAGTTCTGTTTTGACATAATTTCTATTGAAAAACAAAGTTTAGGTGAACAGTCTAGTTTATTAGCCTGGGAAAACCCAGACAACTTCCGGCAAATTTAGATTTGCTCTGAAAGTTAGTCTGGCAAAGAGCTCATTCAAGCCCATTTCCAATCCGTCGAAATCGAGGCACCAGTCAGAAACGTTGGGGCGGGCTTTACACGATGACGACAGCGCTGGGATTTTGAAGCAGATTTTGTAGCCTATATTACAAAGATGGATGCCGCCGTCGAACATCACTCGTTCGAATCAGCTATCGCGTCTGTTTTAAGCGATTTGAACGTTTCCTTTTTGTTAAAAACCGAGCAAAGAACAACACTCGGAGATGTTTCTCCATCGCTCTACATACGTCATCTCCTTCATCGCTCTGATTGGTTTTAGGTCTATCCGCGACATCCGTTGGTGACGCCCCTCTGGAAAGGATTTGTCTATGACACTTTGCCAGACCATAACTCAGTTACAACTGAGAATGGTCTGGTTTTAACCAGGCTACTAGTTTATGTCAATGCCTGGCAAAACAAAGACAATTTAGATTCAATCATTGGCACTACCTACTCTTCACCTACACTTGTAGAACAGCCAGAATCAGAGATCAAACTATGAGAAAAAGATCCAAAGATGTAGGCCGCCTAAATCTTCTAATGAAGAATGAATTATCAAAATGAAAAAACTATAAAAATTAATCAAATAAAAGGGCATTTACGTTTTGTGTCACAGAGCTCAGAAAAATCAGCATTATGTATTTTATTCTTCTCAATATTTTGTTTTGACAATAGTATAGTAAAAGCTAAATGCGGTTTTAGAATAGACAGACTGGTGTATCCTCAATGCAAGAAGGAGCGCTACCGCAGGTCCTTCCTTCCAACAGCAGTTAGACACTTTAATTGCAGTAACAACACTATGTAGCACTTATTATATCTATTACTTCTATCTAGTATTTTTATTCAATGTGTTTTACCGTACTTGTTTTGTTTTTTTTTTATTGTGGAGCTGCTGTAATAAGTTAATTTCCCCGGTATGGGATTAATAAAGTCTACTTACTTACTTAAATCAAAAGTCTATTTTTGATGCACATCATGGATTGAACTGCCCAGCATGAAACACTACACACATTCTCCTGGTTTTCCCAGACACAGACTGAGCAATTAATAATTGATTGCTGGTGGCTGGAATATCCTCCTCCGGGACAAGGTCTGACTAAGAACTCACGCTGAACTCTGCGACAAGTCAGATCACACACATGACCTATTAACTTAACACACAGAGTCTGGATTTTTAAAGGACATGGACTGCAAGCACAAGGGCCACAGGTTCAATCTAAAACATTATTAAAAGATAAATATATGAACTATAGATCTTCTTAAATTAAAGCCCTGCTTTGTCATCTTAAACGCAGGATGTCCCAGGCTCTCAGAGATATCTTACTAGAAAAAAATCTGTTTTGCAGTTTTGGAGAAAAACATTTATTTCATAATGTGATTTTCCCCCTACTTTCAATTCTTTTACTTCAATGAAAGGTTAAAATTGTTGCGAATTGTTTTAATTAAAGATCAAAAGGATAAACAATGCTGAGTTATTTTTACAGCCATCTTTGATCATATTTACCAGGGGTGCCAATAATTCTGACCACAACTGTACACATGTACCCGGAACCGGTAAAAAAAGGAAACAGCAAGAGCTACAAAGAGATTAATATAATGACTGGCTTGCTGTACATTATCCTTTACATACCTTTGAATGATGACAAAAACTAAACATGACAGAGTATTTGATACTTGTATTTGTACTATGTGTTTGTGTATGTGTGTTATGTCTTTGGAGGCTAGATGATGAGTTGCAGTGATTTGTCCCGTTTTGATGGTTATACGGCATAACCTACCCCTGCAGAGTGATACACTGACGCAAACTCTCCATCCAACTGCCACACAACATCGCTCGGAAATACTGCGAGCGTGCACACAGAATGGCCCTGTGGGAAAGGAAAAAAAACATACACACAGACAACGTCAGTTTCCCCTATCACTCACACACGCTTCACGCCACATTGCCCAGGATCAATATTTGTAAAACAGCCACAGGAAAAATGTGTGTGCGTGCTTGTGTGTGTTATTCACTGAATGATATGTTTGGGCATGTAGAAAAAAAGATCAAGAATATAAAGAGGACTTTGAAATGGAGGGAGGAAGATGTAATGGTTTGTTGAATATTTTAGAAGATGGTGATGACTGTGGCTCTGACTCAAACCTAGTGAGCTGATTACCTTCACAGACACATCCCGATGGCTGACAAGTTCCAAGTTCTTAGAAAAGTACTCTTTGTAATGGCAAATGTCTTAGAGCTGATTTATAGCTGAATTGAATTTGTTGCATAATTAATGAACTCTGCAACATTGAACACTGAACTGACTTGAGCTGAATAATGACACTATTGCTGTCTGTGACGCTGCTTATAGCTGAATTAAGCTTATTGCATAATTTAATATACTCTTTTAGTTATTTAACTAAATTGAATAAATCAACATTGAACTAAATTTAGCTGAATATTGACACTATTGTCTTTTTAGAGCTGCTTTACAGCTAAAATTGTATTTGTTTCATAATTAAAGAAATTCAAGAACTTTGTAACATTAATACTATTTTCTTATTACTGTGAAGCTGCTTTGAGAAAATCTGTATTGTATGAAGTGCTATATACATAAATTTGACTTGACTAATCATGTGGATTTCATATGGGTTTGAAAAACTTACTGTTTATCATTTTATTGTCATTATTAAACAGTTTTAAATGTTGCTATCTTGGTGGATCAGATCTGATGGTATGCTGCTGCAGAGTAAGTATGGAGACTTGCTACTGCCAATACATTCAGAGACACGCCGCTGTGAGCATGTAGCACATAATGATAGCATACATGACATTACCCATAGCAGATCTATACAGGTGGAGCAGGGGGAGGTAGAGGGTCTCTGATAGCATACTGCAATACTTTCTAACAGCAAAAACTGAACCAAACCATTTAAATGTTGATTAGCAAGCTCAATGGCTGCAGGTGGAACAAATCAGCCTGTGCCATGTAGTGAATAAAGTTGAACCACTGTAGTCACATGGACTATTTTAACAATGTCTTTACTACCTTTATGGGCCTTGAAAGTGGTAATGGCATTGCATGTCAATGAAGTTTTTTCTTCATTGTGATATCAGGATAATACATGTAGCATTAAGTAAAAATGTCAGGGTGATACAACTATATATTTATATATATATATATATATATATATATATATATAAAATCAGCCTGTGATATATATATATAAAATTACATAAATCTATTTTAATTCAGAAATGAAAAAAAAATGCATTTAAGAGGATCTTCAAGTCATGTTGATTATAAAATAAACTTTTATGTACTTTTTAACAAATTATAAGAACCGGATTAAAAACAATGTTAATAGCATAAAAGCATAAAAATAGCATAAAGGCATAAAGACAAAAAATTATCTAACTGGTTTATGAGGCAACAGGCTTGTGCTATCAAACTACATGTCCCATTATTCTCTGAGGCAAAACAAGAATGATAAAATATATGGATAACACATAAATTACACACTAAATGCACATCCTTTGCTCTTAATTAAATAATTACGATTTCCGAAGCCACAAATAAAAACTTCCCTGAAGGCAGCGTTAGACACAGCTGGTGACACTTCATATGATCTACAGTCTTACGCTCTCTTATGTCCCTCATCTTCTCCCTCTCAGTCCTCCTTTATCTCTCTCAACCAACAGCCCCATTATTCTCTATCTGCCATAAACATTCGCTATAAATAGATTATTATTTTTCAACGTGTCACTTCTGGTCTCCTCTCAGAACAAACTGCAGCTCTAAGAGTGATGACTGAGGGAGGCTAAGAATAACGCTTACAAAAAAAAATGGTATAACCCATTATTATTCGGACAGATCTGCATGCCCCTGCTAATAGGGGTCTTATACAGTAAGGGCCTTTTAGTCATGGTCAATTTTGTAGTTACTTTCACTTGATGGCAGTGATGGATCTATTTCAGAGGAAACATCTCCATCGGTAGAGCATTTCGTTCCGCAGCTTTCCATTTCCATTGAAATTATAAAACAAAATTCTGCTTTTGACATACATGCTATTTTGGGTTCTATTTTTTGGTTACATTAGGACAGCCTAAACGTCTAACATTCAAAGAGAAAATACCACACATCCAACAAGTCATATTTTATACAGTATTCAATTGATGACACACATTTATCGACTGACCTACAAAAGTCAGGGACTGTCAGCAGCTGTGGATGTTGTTGTAAAATTAAACATGTCACAAGTTTATTTATTAAGCACTTTAACTGGCTAATAGGATTTATTTCTCCCTCTAAAATATGTTTAAGTTGCTTTATGTTGAAATAAAGCAATTCAATTTGCCATAGAAATTGTTTAAATGAATTTTGTATTTCTAATTGTACTGTTATCATTTCAGTTTCAAGTCAGCAAAATCCATATTAATAAATGATCTATTTAAAACCGGGATTTTAAATTATAATATTCATAAGCTAGCCATGTGTGAAGTCATAAGTAACTAGCACGCCTGTGCAAATGACCAGTGCTGTTCTGGTGTATGTATCCTGCAGTGAGACTGACAGATCTGCAGCAGTCACCTCAAGCCTGACATACTGATCAGGACTGCAGATGTCTCCCTCTCTCTCCATCCATACAACCTAACCCCGCAGAGATGCAGCTCATGGATGATGATGATGACGGAGAGCCTGTTGCTATAGTAACAGGTCATGGCAACTGCTCTAACCTCTGCAGCCCCAAACAAAGGTGCTTACAAGATAATGACAGAAAACTACACAAATACAACTATGCTGTAATTCATCTTCATAACACGATCGTACATGCGTCGCATTGCTAATATCATCAGCAATCACTACAAATTGGTGTGTTGTATGCAAAATATCATTTTTGGTATTTTGGTTTTCAATGTCAGATAATATTCAGTTAGTTTCTTTCGGATTAGCTTTGACTTTGCTGTTTCACGTAGGAGAAACTGTAGTTCTGCCACCTCCTGGGAATTTATGATACAGCAACTTTAGCTGGTTCCACTTAAGTCAGACCATCCAGCACTGAATATCAGAGATGCACAGTACCTTATTTCGGCTGACACTGGGGATTTTTTAAATCAGTATCAAGCTATATTGCAGAGGTGTCCAAACTCGGTCCAGGAAGGCCACGGTCCAGTAGAGTTTAGCTCCAACTTGCGAGTAAACGAGTAAATGGCCATCTATCTCATGGACGGACATTACCGGAAGATAGTGATTACAGTTTATAAAGTTATAATTATGGATATTTTTCTTACAAAAATCACTTCGCTTCAAAAGGTCTTTATCAACACTCTGGAGCCGTATGGATTACTTTTATGATGGATGAATGCACTTTTTTGGGCTTCAAAAAAAAAAAGTGATACCATTCACTCCCATTACAAAGCCAGGAAGAGCCAGGATATTTTTTATATAACTCTGATTGTGTTTGGCTGAAAGAAGAAAGTCATATTCACTTAGGATGGCTTGAGTACAATCCTTGAGTACATTATGGAATAATTTTCCTTTTTGGGTGAACTAACCCTTTAACATATCGGACAGAATTTTTATTTCAGCGCATCTCTATTGAAAATACAAAAGTAATTATTTTTACAGTTTGTTATAGTATGAGTTTAGCGTGGGACTACCTGTTTGTCTAAACAACAGTAGACCGCAGTAGGCCTGTGCTGCTAGTGGCGTAACAATCCATTTTTGTTACTGTTCATCTATTTTTTAATGTTTTCATAAAAAAAAAAAATGTTGCTGACAAGTGTCTTCATGCAGGTGTTGAATCTCTGCATAAAGTACTGAGGCTACTGTAATATCACTGGGTTTGAATGGAAAACCATAGTGTGTTAAATTTTCACACAAAAAGTGAAACTGAAAGACTATAGTGAAAGAGAATGTCACGGTTGAACAGCTGGTTAAATGATACATTTAGAATTAGTGAAACTCCATGTAATAGAGACCAGTGAAAATGCTTCCATTTTGCATTATTTCCATTCTTTTCGAATGTAAATGTAAATTTCAATTGTCAGGATTTTACATTTTTACATGTATGTAACTATTTGGTATGTCCCACTTTTGCTTTATTGACAGCAACACTCAAGCTGCCTGAACTCCACAAGTTTGGGTAAAACCTGAGGATCATGTTATTCAATATAATTTGAGAATGTTTCAAGAAGCATCTTGTGTTTCAATGATAAAAATGGAAATTTGACCTTTTGTACGAGTTGACATGGTCAATGGTCACAAATTTGCTTATTTGATTACTATGCAAGAATTTTTAATTTGTTAAAAATCGCTTCATGATTTTACATCACAACAAGTTTTAATTTGTCCAAAATCCTAGACCTGTTTATTTCCTTGTTTAAAGGAAAAACATACCACATTTCCAAAATGGTCTGCAACTTCTGAACCCTGCTACATAAACGATTTAAGAAAAGTGAGACACAAGCACATTGGTAAATTTACGCAAAAGCTGCAGAAAGCTGGTGATGATGATTTTACCTGTGTGCTGAGAAGACTCTATCTGCCACCTGAATGCTGATGTCAGACATATCGGACATGTGATACAGAGCCAAAAGATCTGCCCCAAGCCCAGATGCTGACTCGAAATTCTCTGAACCTGACAAACAAAGAAAAAAATTAAGCAGAATGAGTAACAAAGCCACAACGTGTAATCGTGTGGCTATTACTACTCATAAATAGAGAGCAGCAATAATGCAGGCAGCTCCAGTAAAGAACAGTAAGATTTCTGCATAGATCTTCAGAGAAACAAATCAGTAAAATGTAACTGGAAATGTTGTCCTTACTTGAGTCAGAGCTGACCTGAGAGTCAACATCAGGGCCGTCTTCAGCAGTGCCGTTCACTACCAGCGAATGGTCGTTGTGTATATTTAAGGCAGTACTTTCCTTTGCCAGGCACTTGTCATCCGTGTACACGTTTCTGTTATAGCAAGAGCAGCATGTAACATTTTGCCAAACACGTATAGCTCAACTCTTTTACAGTTACAGGTACAACATTGATCCATGGTTTTATATAACATTTTTATAAAAAAAAAAAAAAGAAAACAGTTTTAGCTTTACTGCAATAATAATATTTCTAATAATAATACTGATTAAGTCGGTTGAGAAGAGTAATACAGAAATGCCATTATGTACTGTATGAAGTCCTTGAGGGCTGCAGGTTCAGTCCCCTGCAGGTGTATGACAGGTGTAGTTGGTTCGGTTCCCAGCAGGAGGTGAGGAGCTCGGGCCAGCAGCACCGCTCTGTGGGCCTTCAGCCGAACAACAGGACCCACACACAGAGTGACGTCAGTCTCCTGCTCCTCCTGCAGCAGCCTGTTGCAGAGAGAGATCACAATTATTGCAGGAGGGGGGTTTATGTTCTGTTTGTCAGTGCGGGTGCTTTTTTTTTTTTTTACTGGAATAACATTTAGTCTTGTAACAAACTCAAAATTGCTCAGTGCCTCTAACTATTTTGTTGCATTTAGCAACACACTGCTGAGAGACTTTCTAGATTCTACATTAAGTATATTTATATTTTTATATATATATATATATATACACTCACCGGCCACTTTATTAGGTACCCCATGCTAGTAACGGGTTGGACCCCCTTTTGCCTTCAGAACTGCCTCAATTCTTCGTGGCATAGATTCAACAAGGTGCTGGAAGCATTCCTCAGGGAGTTTGGTCCATATTGACATGATGGCATCACACAGTTGCCGCAGATTTGTCGGCTGCACATCCATGATGCGAATCTCCCGTTCCACCACATCCCAAAGATGCTCTATTGGGTTGAGATCTGGTGACTGTGGAGGCCATTTTAGTACAGTGAACTCATTGTCATGTTCAAGAAACCAATTTGAAATGATTAGAGCTTTGTGACATGGTGGAAGTAGCCATCAGAGGATGGGTACATGGTGGCCATAAAGGGATGGACATGGTCAGAAACAATGCTCAGGTAGGCCGTGGCATTTAAACGATGCCCAATTGGCACTAAGGGGCCTAAAGTGTGCCAGGAAAACATCCCCCACACCATTACACCACCACCACCAGCCTGCACAGTGGTAACAAGGCATGATGGTTCCATGTTCTCATTCTGTTTACGCCAAATTCTGACTCTAACATCTGAATGTCTCAACAGAAATCGAGACTCATCAGACCAGGCAACATTTTTCCAGTCTTCAACTGTTCAATTTTGGTGAGCTCTTGCAAATTGTAGCCTCTTTTTCCTATTTGTAGTGGAGATGAGTGGTACCCGGTGGAGTCTTCTGCTGTTGTAGCCCATCCGCCTCAAGGTTGTGCGTGTTGTGGCTTCACAAATGCTTTGCTGCATACCTCGGTTGTAACGAGTGGTTATTTCAGTCACTGTTGCCCTTCTATCAGCTCGAACCAGTCTGGCCATTCTCCTCTGACCTCTGGCATCAACAAGGCATTTCCGCCCACAGAACTGCCGCTCACTGGATGTTTTTTCTTTTTCGGACCATTCTCTGTAAACCCTAGAGATGGTTGTGCGTGAAAATCCCAGTAGATTAGCAGTTTCTGAAATACTCAGACCAGCCCTTCTGGCACCAACAATCATGCCACGTTCAAAGTCACTCAAATCAACTTTCTTCCCCATACTGATGCTCGGTTTGAACTGCAGGAGATTGTCTTGACCATGTCTACATGCCTAAATGCACTGAGTTGCCGCCATGTGATTGGCTGCTTAGAAATTAAGTGTTAACGAGCAGTTGGACAGGTGTACCTAATAAAGTGGCCGGTGAGTGTATATATATGTGGTAGTGTAGCCTAGTGGTTGAAGATCTGGGATGGAAACTAAAAGGACCCCAGAAAGACTAACACAAACTAACAGTATTTACATAAACATACATACATTGCTTTTCTAACGGTCTGTAGTGTTTTGAATAAAAATAAAAAAGGCAATCCTATGATAATGTGTAAAATAAGAAATAAAGTCACACTATGACATATAGAGTCGCAATCATGAAATAAAGTCTCTCTCAATTACAATAAATAAAAAAATACGAAATAAAGTCACAATTGTGAGAAATAAAGCCGCAATTACCTTTTTATTATTTATGTCTTTTTTTTGTTGATTTTTACACTTCTCATAATCTCAGTGACGTTATCTCTTTTAAAAGTTTTAAACGTTATATCTCAGTTAGCCAAATATTTTACTGAAACAGGCGTTCAGTGTTGAAACAGGATGACTTACTACACAATAAAAACACACAACGCCACTAATGTGTCTCGAGAGAATACAAGAACTATCACTAAAGCATCACTGAGGCACTAAATCTAAAAAGAGAATCTTTACTGATGGAGGCTCTTCCTCCAACTTCACATCCACATCAACATCACTGTCAGCATCATTTTGGCATCTTCTACTGCAGTGCGCTGAATCTGGGTGACCCAGAATCCTCTGTTGCCCTAGGCCTTTGTGCTGGGCATTGGTGTGACTGAAGTCCTCTCTCCTCCAATGTGAGCACAAAGATGAAGAAGTGGTAGAAAGAGAGTTGCATTTCCACCCTAAATAAAACTGCGGTGAGGACCATCAGTAATAACTACAGTTCCCGTGATGCCACAAGCTTCAGATGACAGAGTACACTACAGGTTGGCATGAAAAGGAGGACATAACGTTTTAAAAGAAAATATGTTTGCTTTCTTCTTTCAAGACTAGTAGTGCATTGAGTAGTCTTCATCACGCAAAACAACAATAGCAGGGATGTACTGGCATTACAGTTCTGGCCGATACTGATTCAATATCGATTAATCGATAATAATTTTCATGTTATGGGCAATATTTAATAAATGGACGATATTACAATTAAAATAATAATTTTGTCTACATAAATTAAAAATAAAACGCTGCAAACTAAAATCAATCCTAATTGAATTTAGGCATCACAGCATTAAAATGTGCGGTATCAAAAAATAATCATTCTGAGATTCGCTTAAGATTACAAATCAACAATGTTTAAATTATTACTAATAATTAAATTTTTAGTGGCTTTAAAGATTAACTTAAATGAGTGCCAAATGACGGAAAAAGTATCAATCTAAAAATAGAGGAATGAGAATGGACAAATAAATCCAATGCTGACAGAAAAAACCTGTAAAATCAGATGTTTGTACCAATATATTGTGCATCCATAAACTAAAGAACTATTCTAGAGAAATATGTTTCTTTTCAGATTCTGACAGCAGTTTTCATCAATGCTATGAACAGAACTATCCATTTCTTTTAAAAATGTCTAAAATATTTTTGTTAAAAAATAAACATGTATTTTTATTTAATTCACACTTTCGAATGGTAACGTATGTTTACATAAAAAACAAATGATCAGAGTTTGCATACAGTATGAAATCAGCAAAGGGAGTGGCATAAGCTGTGCAAACATTAAAGCAGGTCGGCGTGATTTGACTACACTGGTTGCTAAGAGTGCGTCATAACAACAGTGATGCTCTATGCTACTATGAGAAATTCATACAAGTTTTGAAAAAGCATAACAAATGTATTTCATGTTGAAGGTGATAATTACCGGTTCAGGTCTCCTGACAAAGCATTTGCCAGTCGCTTCTTCAGCTGGTTTCTGCATTTGCGCTCTTTAGCTTGGAACTCCCTGGCAGCCTCGGTGGATGACATGTTATTGCCAAACTGCTGAGCACAAACGTCAGCACATTTCTGTCATGACGAACATCTAATGAGAGAAATAAGAAACACAATTCAGTCTCCTGACCACATCTTTATTCTAAAACAAATAAATGAGGGACGCTTTTGTCTAAAGTGTTCTATATAGTATAACAATAACAATCTTCATGGTCAATCAATGGTTTTTATTTATTTTTATTTTGTCATTGTTTCATTTTAATTTAGTTTTTTAAACTAGTCCCATATAGGATAAAACAAAATATAATTCCAATGTCAAAAGTACAAAAATGTACTAGGGAAAAAAATATCTATGAAATAAATGAATACAATAAACAAATATTTTAAAAATATATATTACATTAAAAAATAAAGACAAAGTAAACAAAGAAACAATATTAAGAATGTTGAAATTACTGTAAAAGTAAATGTAGGCCTAACTGACATAAAAAAAAAAAAACATTTTGGCTGCTGTCAATATATGAAGCTAATATTTAGAAGCATAATGGGTTATGGTATTTATAAACAATAAGATGTGACAGGGTAGCACAATACTGTCAGGATTTTAATTATCATCACATATAATATCAAAATGGCTATAATGTCAAGGCTATTAGATCTTTAAATCAGAACATGTGATAAACAAAATAGAAAAACTATATTCATAATAATATCAAATATAGTTTAAATAGTTATTATATATATATATATGTGTGTGTGTGTGTGTGTGTGTAAACAGTTAATTGTCAGGGCTTGTAGATTTAGAACTGACACATGGGGTTTGAATGCCTAACGTTACACCATCAGTTGCCCTGTCAGATCTTTGACCACCAAGTCAAACATGGCTCAGCAGCTGTGAGTATGCACAATTATAATCAAGTAACGTTAAATTATTGATTATTAAATGTTATGCTCAAATTACGCAAAGCGGTATGATATTATATTATAAAGCTTAGAGATGGACAAATCTAATCTGTTAGCATGATTAACGTTAGCATTCACACCTTTTGAGTTTTCATATCAGAGAGCTATCAAAACAAGCGTGCTTTCATAAACCACTCATAAAATAATAATATTTACACAAAATCACTTCATCTATCACATCCTGTGTGCTACATGTTTAAATAAAGGGTGTGTATTTAATAATCTAGCCTATTCCAGACTGCTAGCCATATTAGCATATAAACTGTCATTAACCACAAAGAGATAAACTTCGCTATGAATAATAGAAATTTGATCTGCATTTTCCTACAAGAAAAAATAATATTCACATCTCGCTGGAGACGATAAAACTAACAGACCACTCACTGAGGCACAATGACATTTCAAAAGCATCACGAGACTGTCGTGTTGTCAATGACAACTGGATGCGGACACTTACCTCACACACTTTATCAAACTGAACAACGCGTCATCCTCGCAGTTAAACATCCGCATCTGCCGTTCACAAATGATTCTGATAGCGAAAGCAAATTTGAACAGTCCATTGAAAGCTGACACAACCTTCACAATTTACATGAGGAGTGCTTTCTGGGAGTTGGGAGTATTTCTGACTTTGTTATGCTGCCCTCATGCGGTGCAGATGTGAAATGTAGCCTGCAAAGTAGGTGAAGGTTGTGTGAGGTTATTAGATGTGTGCTGCCAACTGTAATAGAACGAAACTTTTCAAGAAACAAAGCAAATTATAAGTTAAAAAATATATAGGCTATGGAGAAATCTAGACCTAGTCTTAAAGTCACAATTAAATCAAAATGGACTATCTTATGGACTACTGGGAGTAGGCCTAGGCTATTTATAAATTATGAATCCGAGCACATATATTTTAAATATATTTAAAATCATGTGCCCTAATCTTTCATCTTAAAGTCCCCCTGTGGTAAAAATCAAAATTGTAATGTTGTTTTATGTCTATGTGGCCTTTTTTAATATGCTTTAAGACAAACCATGTGCAAATTCACAAGTCAACACCATGCTGTATTTTCTCTTTTAAACGGCATTGAACCAAAGAATCACAAACTACCTTGTAACCAATGTTTTAAATAGGCCTATGTCATTTTGGTGATCAAAGATGAGTTCTAAGGGCTAAAATTATTGAGTACAGGGGGACACCTAATAACTTTGCCTTCCCTGATATGCTTCTCTTTTCTTCTCTTCTCTTCTCTTCTCTTCTCTTCTCTTCTCTTCTCTTCTCTTCTCTTCTCTTCTCTTCTCTTCTCTTCTCAGATGAGTGTATTATGATTTGTATGCCATATGATCCACCACATGTTTAGCAGAGCAGAAAACACTTTGCTGGTACAGTTGCAGCTTCACGTGTCGTCCATATCCTTCAGAAGAGGCAGAATGAGAGGCAAAAGCAGAAAAATAAAGGCAGCAGAATCCTCAAGCTTCTTTCCCACAGGGAGCACCCATGCACATCAGGTCTCCACACTCCTTCCCTTATCCCACAGGGAGCACCCGTGTCCACCTCCTTTCTACAAGCAACACCTGTGCCCCCGTTTTCTCCACAGGGAGCTCCCATGCTCAGTTGGAGTGGAGGAGAGTTAGTCCCTCCCTCCTCTCTTGTTTTTTACTTTAGTTGGTAACACTTTATTTTGATGGTCAGCTTAAGACATTCTACTAACTTTGCAACTACATGTCAACTTATTCTACTTACACCTAACACTAATCTAGTCTAAAACGTCTAAAGTTGAGCATCGAAAAATAAAGTGTGTAACCCTTTAGTTTTATTCAGAAAATGAAACACTGCCTTCAACTAAGGTACTGTTTGCTAGGACCTCTATAAATCCTTATATAAAATAATAAAAGTGATGTCTTTACATTTAAAATGTAAAAAAAAGTGTCAAAAGTAATAATAATAATAAAAAAAAGTGACATTTTATACAATTAGTTGATGATTTATTTAGTAGAGACTGTGCATGAATTTGATTAAACTGAAAGTGCTTGGCTGCTAACTAATTTGGTCTGGCAACATGTTTATTGCATTACCCTACTAACTTGGACTGAAAACATGGTTGAGTGTGTTATGTTAAATGGAATTTGTTGGATAAACCAATTACAGAATAAGAATGATAGATATTTTTAAACATCCTTAAATAAATGTAATATACTTACTGACCACATTCCAATGTTATAAGCAGCATTTAATAAAGGGAGGTTCTGCCCTCCCTTTTTTAATTTCTTTTGAAATATTACTTTATTGAAAATATTTACTACTAAATAAACAAAGTGTCAATTTAAGAACTTAAAAAAATTAAAATGACTGCTATGTAATTGACCAAGGCAGTACAAAGTATTAAAATGTAATTAAAGTGTCTCTGAATTCTGGAAATGCTTTCTGAAAATTTGGCAGATGCAGTTACAAATTATTCTGGCAAGTCTTTTTGACTTTCCACAATAATTTGTAACTGCAACCTTTTATTTCCGCTAGAAGACCAGACATTTGTAGATCCTACTCCTACATTTGAAGATCCTTCTTATCAATAACCAAAGGTAACAGAGAGTTCAAGTGAGTAAGTTCCCACTATTAAGCCTATTTATTTGCTTATAAAATCAAAATGTCACAGAGCTGATTCTATTGTCTCAGATGCAGTGTTTAGGAAGAGATACAAAAAAAGTGTACAATATTGAAACATCACTTTGTTTTATCATACAGGAGGATCAAAATAATGACATTCTCAAACGTTTAAGCCAAATATTGTCAAAAATACAAAAAAAGAAGAGGAACAATATTTTCCACTAAGACAACACTACCTGATAGAGATGTGAAGGGGTTTAGGACTCCCTTAAGACTGTGTTACTTGTTAGAGAGTATCAAAACTGATGATACAAATGGCTGACAACCCCACTGCTTGGTCTCGAAAAGACATGGCACAACTTTTAAGCTGCAAAATGGTATGTTGAAAGGCACCACACTTTACAACTTACTCACAGATATTTTGCAACACACTTTTAAACACTGTCACCAAGAAACCTTAAGGCGAATGTCATGTGCAAACTTGAGAAAAATAGATTAAACGTACTACTCTCTACGTAACCCTTCCAATTAAAATGTGCTTTTGTTCTTTTCCGCTTCACTGAAGTTTGTTTCTATATCTTAAATGTATCAAATTTAAAATGAGGATTGCATTAATCATTACATTGGTGTTTGTTCACAGGCATTTCCCTGGTCCCCCTCTTCAGACAAGCTCAGAGTGCGAAGGACCCCATTATAAGTTCCTGTAGTTTTTCCGGCCTTCTCCCTCCTTAATGAAAGTCCATATGAGTGTATTGACGATGTCGGGCTGGTCTTGTTGCAGCCAGTGACTGGCTCCAGAGATGATGTTGAGGCGGAAATGGTTTCTGATGTACAGACGGCAGGCCTCGGCCATGTCCTGCTCCAGGAAGGCATCTCTCTCTCCCCACAGCAGCAATACAGGAGACTTCACCTCACTCTGATTCAGTGGGAGGACACTGGCGAATACAAAAATTAGGACTGTCAATTGATTCAAAATGTTAAATGTCAAATTAATTACATGATATGATGATTTATTAATCAATAGCATTTTACAATAAGGTCTCTTTAACATTAGTTAATGCATTAATTAACATAAACAACAAACAATATATTTGCTACAGTATTTATTAATATTTGTTAACTGTTCATTGATGGTTCATGTTAGCCCAGGTCCATTATATAATACAAACAAATACTACTTAATGAATGACTAAATGCTGAAATTAACATTAACTAAGATTAATAAATGCTGTAGATTTTTTTTTTATTGTTAACCAATGTAGTTATCTAATGTTAAAAAATTAAACCTTATAGTAAAGTGATACCAATTAAACTGTTCCCAATCAATCTGTCATGGCTGGGCTGGCAATAAAGAGAAGAGGATCTAATGCAGCACTTTTAGTTAAACCAAAAACAAAGGAGATAATCAACTCAGGAAACAACAAAGAATAAACAGAGAAAATGTGTGGCAGCATAAACAACACGAGAAAAAGAATGAAACAAAATGAAGACTTTGGCCACATCCACATGAAGCCAGAGCTTTCCCTGTCCGATCTTTTTTTCCCTCGTTCTAAAAACAAATTATGTAAACACGGCGTCGTCTCAAGAAATATCTGCGTACACACGAAACCACTGAAACCGACTCAAAACGATGTAGTATACATGCCAGACCAGTATGTGGTGCTGTAATTCTGCCACAGAGATACACTAAAAACGCAGAAGAATTGGAGCATGTGCATAAACCTTGCACACTGTATACAATAATAGGCTCAGTAGCTTCTTCGACTTCTTTTTTTTTTCCAAATAACTTTATTGAACAATATAAACAAACGTAAATGACCAGGTACAAAATATGAAATGTCTTAATCAGACAACTGACAAGCATCATAGCATAAGAAAGAAAATGTAAATAAGTAAAGAAGTAAAATAAAGAAATAAAATAAAAATAAACATTCAAGTAAATAATAAATAAAGAAATAAAAGAGGCTCAGTAACTTCTGCAGCACGAACACAAGCATGTAGTCTGCAGTTGTTGCTGCGTGACGTAGCGGTGTCTGACTAGCGTCGACACGTGGGGTGATGACATCATTGTTTCACAAAATATACAGATTGGCTGGCTTTGGCAGTACACACGAAAACGCAAGGGTGTCGTTTTCAGATTTATCCACTCTGGGACCTGGTTTAAGAAAATAGCGGTTTCAGGCTCCCAAAACGGCAGATCCGTCTGGACGAAACGCTAGTACGATACAAAATTTCTACATATACAGAACGCATAAATAATGAATTAACGCATTTAAAACGTATAAATAAACGCGTCTCCGTGTGGACAAGACATAAGATAAGACCTCAACAAGAAACAGGGGATGAACATAATCAGTAACTAAGAGGCTGTTTACACGGCACCCTTTTTTAACTAAAACGGAAGACTTATGCATTTTGGCCGTTAATTAACATGACAACGGCGTTTCGGGTTCCTGAAAACGCAAACTTTTGAAAACGAGTTTCAGAGTGCACGTTTTTAAACAACACTTCGTGTAAACAACAAAAACGTGAATTCATCCTCACCTAGTGGCCTGGCAGTAGCCTGACTTCGTCATACTCATATTCTATTCAGAATGTGAGTCTGATACGGCTCCATAGGGCTTTGATTATGAGGCGTGTCTTAATCGAACCAGGAAAAAACAACAACTCTGCGCTCAATTGGATAGACCTACAACCAATCAGGGCAACGCAGTACGTGACGTATGTTGAGCGACTCATATCAACAGAACTGAACTGCACCAAGGGGGTAATCCATCAGCCGGAAGTTGAAGCTGCCTCCGGGGGCCGCCATTGTAGCTGGCTATCACCTGCTGTTAGCATCCCATTGACTCCCATTCATTTTGGCGTCACTTTGACAGCGAATAACTTTACATCTGAGGCGTTTAAAGACTCCATTTGTCCATTATTTATTTCTAAAGAAACACGACAATGTATAAAAGGCTCCATTACTTTGTATCTTACGTTATGGCCCCGTAGAAGCCATTCTTGTAAAAATAGGCTAACGATTGCGTCATAACCACGGGACGCTCTGTCGCACAGTAGAGAAATTACCGTGTAGACAGAAGTAGAAGCTCGTCGGCAATCGTTTACTGTCTATGAGGCAATCGGGTGGACATGGAGGCATAAAGTCAAGGGAGAAGCCCATAGATAGAGAGTTCATAAAAGCAACGGGACAAAATATTTCAACAACAGATTTGTTTCAAATTTCAATTCAGATTTGTCCCGGCACAGCTACTAGAAGGTCTGAACGGTTGCTCACGTGACAACTACGTCGTCAAGCTCAGTTTGAGCCTGCGCAGAACGCTTGGCTATCAGGAAGTGAGTGCCCATGCTGGGCTTCAACTCTCTCCGTTGAAATCAACGGGGTCGCTGTGTCCATTTCTTTTACTGTCTATGAACTGCACGCACTCACGAAAAAGTATTTAAAAGAAAAATGATTGTTAACGACCTTTGCCGGTGTTGCAAAAAGAATTTAAGGATTCGCAGAGTACTTGCAAACTCGAAAAACATTTTTGAACGAAATAGAAAATGTGAATGTATATACGAACAAGTTCTCCGTTTACAAAAAATCTACTCGCATTAGTCTGACCTGTCTCAATTTTATAACAGGGTTGGAGCGCGACTTGACTGATTTTAATAAATGGAGAAACAACGAAAAACACCAGGCTGAATAAGCGTGTTCATTTGAGTCTTCAGAGAAAAGAGACCGGGAGCCAAAATTATGTTTTAATGATGATTTAAATACAAAATGATTAGTAATTCTTGTACTTGTACTTTGTCTTGTTTATTTGTTCTGTCTTGCGTGGTGTTTTGGACTTGAGTCTGGCAAATAAACTGAATTGAGTAACATCATCTAATTATTTCTATTTAAAAAATAAACCGCTCATAAGTGGTACAGTGATTACCAGTATGGGTATGGTGTGCGAGTACAGTATAACAAAGCGTTACCATTGTTAGATGTAGCGATGGCTTTGACATGAGTTGCATCGCCTTGATGCCCATTTCGTTTGCTTCTTTTACTTGGTCTTCCATGAGTGCGACCAAAGGAGAAACCACAATGATAACAGGCTTTTCATTGCGTCCCATATTCTTAGCGACCATCGGAGCCAGCTGATAAATTAAACTTTTGCCGAATCCTATAGGAAGGACGGCAAACACATCTTGACGATCGACAAATGCCTTTATTGCAGTTCTCTTTTCGTCTTTTAAAATTAATGCCCTGTCGATTTCTTTTACGACAGACTATGTATACATAGCGGAATGTATACATCTCAATTCTCCAGCTGCTGTCATCTTTGAGGGAAACCAGTTCAAACCAAACGCTCTTTGATGACGTGAGGATTACGTAACTGCAGATCATCTGTCCATCATCGTATAAAGCCCGCCCTGGCAATTTGATTGGCCCGAACATTTTTTGACTGATCATAATTACTCCTCAATGGATCGAGTCCAGACCGAACTTCCCGACCAAAAAATGTTGTGGGCGGGGTTCGGGCTGGCATCCAGGCTAGCCTGGCAGCGGAATACAGCGTTTTTAGTAGTTTTAGCGATCCGTGTGAATGGGGATCGTTTTGACAATGGTGTCGTCTATACGCGGAAATCTCAAAGGAAAAACTTCTCAGTTTTAAAAAAAGCAGGAAAAATGGAACAAAATAATCTTCAAACTAAGAGTCTCTGAACACAAAGAACCATAATTGCACTTATTAGCACTGTGTTTACACAAGACGCAACAGCTAGAAGCTGTTCACACTGGACGCGATCGTCGGAAATCTGTTTGTTCATATCAAAAGTAGCACGAGTGTTTGATGTAGAACGAGGCATCAGGAATATGTCACCATCGTGTCGCGCCGCATCCAGACAGCATTACCTATTATAATGGATTCTATTTGCTTTTGTCGAGTCGCATTGCGCCACTCACGTCTGGTGTAAACAGTTTGTTTTTCTGAGAAAATCCCACAGATGAAGATTTAAGACACCATATTGTTGCAGACAAAATAAATCATTGAATAGATATTAAAAAATGCACTTTAAAAATACATATGTTTTGTTGTATTTTCATATCAATGCACATTAAACTTTCCAGGGGGCTACAGTTTACAGCTGGGGTTTATTTGTAAAAGGAGCCATTCCAAGACACTGAAAACACTGTATTATGAACTGCTAGCATGTACCACTGCCAAGCTTCACTCTTCACTCTGTCCCGCACACAGCCACTAGATGATGCTGATCGTTTTATCAGTGCTGTCGGAAGCAATTAATGCATTAAATGAATGTATTTCAGAATGTAGCATTTTGCAGTTTGTTTAGTAATTGTTTAATGCCATTTGATGACTCACATGGTCCATACTTCTCAGAAAAAATGGAAATCCATATAAATATGAAATAATCACATTCCTTAAAATGTCAGGTTCTGACAAGGTTCATCATTTTTGTCTGCCAATACTAGCCTGGGAAAACCCAGACAACTTCCGGCAAATTTAGATTTGCTCTGAAAGTTAGTCTGGCAAAGAGCTCATTCAAGCCCATTTCCAATCCGTCGAAATCGAGGCACCAGTCAGAAACGTTGGGGCGGGCTTTACAGGATAACAACAGCGCTGGGATTTTGAAGCAGATTTTGTAGCCTACATTACAAAGATGGATGCCGCCGTCGAACATCACTCGTTCGAATCAGCTATCGCGTCTGTTTTTTTAAGTGATTTGAACGTTTCCTTTTTGTTAAAAACCGAGCAAAGAACAACACTCGGAGATGTTTCTCCACCGCTCTGCATACGTCATCTCCTTCATCGCTCTGATTGGTTTTAGGTCTATCCGCGACGTTCGTTGGTGACGCCCCTCTGGAAATGATTTGTCTATGACGCTTTGCCAGACCATAACTCAGTTACAACTGAGAATGGTCTGGTTTTAACCAGGCTATACCAATACAAACTGGCTCTGACATAATGATGATGAAAGCGATGAACAACAACACTAGGTAAGTTTATTGAGGCAGCAGGAACAGACACAGTAGAAGGTAAGTCATAACATTGGTAAATAACAAGTCTTCTTTTTCACTAGGGATCAGACAAGAAGAGAAGATGACAGGGAAGAAGAGACGACTTTGATTACTAGATGATGACTTGAAGAAGGCTTGAGGATAAAACTAGATGTTTACTGTTGTTATCCAAAGTTAAGTAATCTAGGTAAGTGAGTCCGTGTTTTCTTGACGAGGCCAGACAACTTGTGATGGTGTGCTATATAGTGCTTATGATGATGAGGGCTGATGAGTGACAGGTGTGCGTTGCTAAGTGCCAGGGAGGCCCCGGCGTAGCCGAAGATCAGGGGTGACACCGATGGACTCGAAGGCTGAGGAGTACCCACAGGCTTGTGGGACCAAGGTGGAGATGGGGGCTTGGCAGACCGGGGTTGATCCAGTGGGAGTGATGACAACGTGGAGTAGAGGGAAAGAAGGGCCCGATGGAGCCGAAGGGGTGGAGTGATGAGCTGTAGCCGGAGAACCGGAAGTCCATGGCACAACCAGGGTGATGACTGACCAAGGCGGAGCCGGAGGGAGCCTGGCAGAGCCTGAAGGATGACTGACCATGGTGGAGTAGAGGGAGCGTTGAGCCAAGGTGGAGCTGATGGGTCGGAAGGCCGAGGTGGAGTCGGGAGCTCGGAGGCTAGAGGTGGAGCTGGAGCTGAGGGATTCATGCACCAAGGCGGAGCTGACGACTGGGAAGCCCAAGGAGGATCCGAGCAACACGTCAGAAACACTGGAGGAGCCACAGGGCTGAAAGGAGACAGCAGAGGCAAGGCCAAAGAACTGGATGTTTTTGCCAGAGGAGAGGAGAGAGGGAGGCTGAGTTGGACCATCCATGGCGAAAGAGTCTTGGTGCTGGACAGTGAAGGAGACTTGGTACTGGCTCGACTCAATGGCCACAAAGACCACTTGGAACTGGGCTTAACCAACAATGACAAAAACTACTTTGGACTAGACGGGACCAAAGTGGAAACAAGGCTTGTATTCAGGGGTGAACATTGATAGCTCACACACCTGTCGTCAGACATGGTAGGGTTCAGCTCTGGGTTTGCAGTGGGGCCTGGCTTGTAGTTCATGTACGTGGCGAGTGCAGGTAAGGGCTCCAGGACAAACACTGGCTCGAGCTCGAGCTCCAGGACGGATGTTGTGGCCAGCTCATAAACCTGGACAGACTCGACACTGGCTCTGGGTCTATGGTGGGCTCAGGCTTTAGGCCCTTAGCAGGCTTTGGCACTGGCTCTGGGTTTGTTGTTGCGGACATGAGGAGAAGTGAGGAAATACTCGGGAGGAGTTCTGAGGAGGAGTTCCGGAAGACGAGAGTGATACAGGTTGAAGCACGTGGTGATGAACACCACGCACGCCACTATGCCCAGACAGTCACTGGATACAAGCTGTTTTTCAAGTTCGTAAAGTGGTCTTGGTTTTGGTTTGGTCAATTTGATCGCATTTGTATTTGTCTCTTCATTTGTTTGAATGTTAGGAAACGTGAGTTTGACTGCATTCATTATTTTTGGTCTATAATAAATGTTATTGGTTAAATTGCACCTTGTTTAATGTGTCCTTTTTAAGTTGCTTACCCCTTTTAACAAGTGTTTGATTGGGGGTTTGTAACAACTCTGATTGTGTTCGGCTTACAGAAGAAAGTCATATACACAGGATGTCTTGAGGGTGAATAAATGATTGGATAATTTTCAGATGCCAGAATTATCATAGGGAAAGCGGTCTATAACATACACAAATTTCAGTAAACATGAAATTGTTATATGTATGGTCTGTCTCTTATGTTTTCATTGTGTTTTTGGTTTAGTCCTGTGACCTAGTTCTCCCCAGTCTGTTTAATTGGTTATGTCATTAACCTTTGCCCTGTTCATCTGCTCTGTCTGTATATTTGTATATATCTGTATATAACCCTCAGTTCTCTCTTAGTCTCTGTCCGTTCTCATTAATGTTTGTGTGGTTTTCTCCTGGTTCCTGAGTGTTAGTGATTAAAGTCTGTTCCCTAGAATTATTCCTTCTAATATACCAAGTTACGTAACAGAAATATTACATTTACAAATATCAGTGCCATTTCAAGAATAGTCTATAGCTGGGGTTTTCAAACTTTTTGAGGGTATGGATCCCCATACATGATGATTCCTTTGCAAGAGACCCCCTTTCTAAAATATGAAGGCATCTAGAATATGCATAAAGACCTATTGTACTATGTAGAAATGTGCTATTATGCTAAATTAAATAATTCGCTTTTATATTATTACTGCGCTGAAGCCAAAGCAAAATATTATCTGACTTTATATTTTTATCATTTTTTCTACGCTCTATAAGATGTATTGTAATGTTTCCATATATATCTTCAATTCAGCTAAATATTATTGTTTTTTATACAAAATATCATTCCACATTGACATTAAAAAGACATTTAGTAAAATCTTTATTATTTTCTCTGTAATGTTTCCACTGACTCCCTAGAACCCTGCGGCTTTCTGACAGCCCTAAAAACCCATCATGGACACACCAGTTAGTTAAAGAGGTAAAGACATTTTTAAAGGTTTGGACACCTTAGGCTCCTCTCCTCAGTTCTCTAATATGGACTTAAGTGTTTCTGGTTTCCGTAAAAACTGTTATGTCAGTGCCCTCCTACACACACCCACCTGCCCACCTACACACCCACTCACACACACAAACACAGTCAGCGCAGCTCTGCCCTGAGACATAATCAAAGTGTGCTTCAAGAGCAGATGGAGGGCTCAGTCATGCATGCAAGTCTCACATGTTTCAAACACATGCACTCCGCAAGCAGTTTAAAGCAAGAGTATTTCCACAAATGTCAGAGGTATATTAAAGAACTGAAACACCAATTTTGATCGTTTAGTACTCTTAGAGATACACCCAGCAGTTGATCTGTTGCTGATATGAACTCAATATGAATGAATATCATTACTACATCAGCAGTGAGTTAATGGCTGCTCATGCACAGGTCAGAGAGCATGAAATCAATCTCGTTCCCTCTTGACAGGGACACATGCACTTATGAAATGAGTTACCATTCTGTCCACCTAAATCATGATGATACCGATTTCTTTTATGTCTATAACATTTTGAAATAATTATAGAATATTTTTTCTTTATAAGCAAGAAAACAATGATGTTATAGGAATTACTGCTGCAATAGCTGAAGTAAAAAAAAAAAAACAGCTCCTCAAAAAAGTTGCTTAGTAAATAATATATATATATATATAAAAAAACAAATGTGCATTTCAGGCACTAGAGGGCGACATTTTCTGACAGTAACTAAGCAGCATTTTTGCGTGTTAAGACACCAACAAACCAGTTAAAAGACATAATTTGTTATAAGATTTTTTAAATAAGAAACACAAGTACCTGAAGACATTTCTGAAGTAGTTGAGGGCCCCTGTGAGGGCCCCTGGCTGTGAGAGGGCATACAGGTATGCTTCAAGGTCTTCTGTGGTGAGCCAGCGGCCTTTACAACTGATGCCTGTGCTGCGGCTGGTGAAGAGATTCTTCAGCGCCTTTAAATCCACATTAGCAAGCAATGAGAAAGAAGTCACATAATTTGGTCCCACTTTATATGAGGTGTCTTTAACTACTACTTACAGGGTTTGGATAACAAAACTGAAAGGCCTGGTTTTAGACCAATTATTAAGTGTATTATTATTAATTTTGACAGATGTCCAAATGACAGATACAAGTCCTGCATAGTGGCCAGAGCGATTTTGAACCATTCCTCTAGCAGAACCGGGGGTCACTAAGTGATGCTGGTGGAGGAAAATGTTTCCTTACTTGCTCATTCAAAACACACCAAAGTGTTAGTTAAAGAGCTGATTCATAATGACTGAGCTGTGTGTGTTGAAGACAGATGGATAAACTTGGCCTACTGATTTACTCTGTATTAGTAATTCTGACAAACAAACCGAAAAGCTGTTCAGTTATGAAGAATCATCCAGAATGATGGGTTACGGGTAATTAAAACAATAGAGATAGCATCAACCCACACTCTAGTAATTTAGCATTTCTAAGCTTATAAGCTACATATGTATATAGTTCCTTATATGAAATTCTCAAATCAGTCCAGAAATTCAGAATCTATTGTTTGCTGTACATTCATTACATTAATTTATTACAGTAAGATTTATCAAGTAACAAAAGTATATACAACTATTTTTTGAGTCACTAAAATTGTATGCCCACAAAGGCTTTATTTGTTCAAAAACACAGTAAAAATTGTAATATTGTGTTTTAATAATTTAATGTTTTCTATTTTTATATATTTTACAGCTAAATTTGTTCATGTGACACCAAAACTGAATTTCCAGCAGCCATTACTCAAGTCTTCAGTGTCACACGATCCTTCAGAAATCATTCTAAAATGCTGATTTGCTGTTGAAATATTTCTCATTATTATCACAGTTGAAAATTGTTGTGCTGCTTAATATTTTTGTGGAAACCGAGATACATTTTTTTCAGGATTATTTGATGAAAGTTCAAGAGAACAGCATTTATTTTACATATTTTTTTTTCTTTACTGTCGCTTTAAATCAATTTAATGCATTTGCATATTTACTGAATAGTATGCTATTCATTTCTTAAAAAAAAAAAAAAAAACGTACTGACCCCTAACGTTTAAACAGTATTGTATTCTGTCAAGCTCACCTTGAAATCGTTGATGGAGAGCATTAGCTCTGGAAAATGTGGCAACTGGAAGAAAAAGTAGTAACTTGACTTGAGCATCTGACTGGGGTGACGAAGGGCATAATCTGGACAGAGAAGAGAGAAAATTAAGAAAAAGTACTTGCCTACCAGTTTCGGTTCCCAATGACTTGTCCATACAATGGAATTCAATGGAAACCAAAACTGTTTGGATACCAACATTCTTCAAAATATCTTCTTTTGTGTCTTGCAGAAAAGAAAAAAAGTCACAGGTTTGGAAAAACATAAGTGTGAGTAAATGATGACAGATTTTTCATTTTCTGGGGGACTATCCCTTTAACCCACCATTGTACAGGGTGGCCACAGGGTAGAGACCTGCACTCCCGCGGGACAAGGTTTGATAGGCTGTAGGAGGCAGGAAGACATTTCTGTGTGGGAAGCGGGAAGCGCAGGTCTCTACCTCACAAATCCCTTTTTTTTTTTTTGTAAGCACATGAGTCAAATATAAAACGGCAATGAAATGGTTTTGGATTTAGATTTTAAATAAATGAGTAAAGAGATTTTTTAGTCACACAACATCCTGGTAGTCGTTTTAAAATAATTTAATCTGGCATGGTGCACTGCATGGAGGACACACATTTTTACTCTGGAGAACAGCTCTCAGAGAAGCAAATTGCATTGATTTTTCAGCCATCATAAAATACGATTCACTTGTGTTAGTAGATAAACCTAATTGTAAAACATTTAGTCTTTTACATTATCTACGTGTTAAAAATATGTTATATAGATAATATCTACCTTTTAAGTATTTACATTTTTATTTAATTAAAAATGAGCTGGGAGCCAATTTTGTTTAATTCTGTCATGTTGCAGGTAGTTTTTATTATCAGTCTTTGATTATTTTTTCCCACAGCGTTGTCTCTAGGCAACATACCTTTTGATTTCAGTAATGAGATCCAGTTTATGTAAGTAAATTGAATCAAACGTGCTTCATAACGTGCATTACAGGGTTGAGATGAAGACACCCCATTTAGAGGAGATACATTTCAAAAGAACAAGAAAATCAAAAGGTGTATTCGTGTATGTGTCACTCTAGGCAGGTACTGAGTGTTATTATAAGAGGAACCCATGTCTCTGCCAAAAGCCAGCCTGTAATTACCTCCTCCTCCAGGCTGGAGTGCACAAGACAGATGGAGGGCAAAGCCCCATGATTCCCTGGGCAAAACCACAATATTTCATTGTGAATGATGCAGGTCATACTAATGAGTATGACCTTAAAAACAAAGCAGAGCCTCTGGAACCGGCATATTTGAACAGGAAGTCTGTTTGTCAGGTGTATAAGGCTCTTACCAGTGAACACACAGGGGTGAGGACTGTTCAGCACTATGAGTTTTGTCACCATTTCAGGGTAGTGAATTGCACAGAGCCATGCGATGATGCCACCCCAGTCATGCCCCACGAGAAAACATCTGTTGTATCCTGAGGAGAGGATCAGAAGGAGGAAGCTGGCATGTTTGTGTTTGTTGTGTATGTATGCCTCATAATTAATAGGAAAAGTGAGAGACAAGATGGGAAATGATAGCGAAAACAGGGGGAATAGGATTGAGAAATGACTCAAACCAAACTTCAACTCATATTTTTCCAAATAAGCACCACAACCATTTTATTGTGAAATAAAATTGATATTTGGGACTTAAGTTAAAACAGTTCTACTTCAGAGTTGACTTATAATTGGTATTCAGTGACATTTTATATGATTTCATATATTTTCATGACATGCAGGGGTTAGAAAATTACACATTTTTGCTGCCATGAATTAAGCATTGAACCATGGCTTATTAATAGGATCGGGAAATTACACAAGCTAAACTCAAACTCATATTTTCCAATTGAGCACCCTAGCATAATGTCTAACCACTAGGCCACAGTTCCAACCTAAAATTTTGTCCGCTAATTTGAAAGCCCAACATGATGTGAAAAAAACATTAGGAATTCGTTCCTGCATCTTATTAATTCATGGACAATTGTATTATTAATTTGTTTCCTTGTTTTAGCTAAAACATGGTTATGTTTTAACTAAATTAAAATGAGGGAATGAATACAATGTGGCCACGATTGACCTGAAAAGAGGGAACAAATTATTAAAACATGAATTACTTTTTACCCGCATGTCATATGGGGCTCCATAATTTTGAAAAATAAATAAAAAATAAATAAAAATAATAGTTTCGGTTTGTGTAATTTGTCGTGGACAAATTCTTAAATCATAGCCACAATATCTTGTGTCCCCTCCCCTGCATGTCACGTGCGGGGATCTGTAGATTCGAATATAAATGAAATCATATAAAATATGGCACAGAAAGTCAATTAATTAACATCTAGAAATCTACAACTATTTCTTCTTTTTTATATAACAATATATAACAAAAAAAATCATGTTATGTTGGGCCTAATGTTTTACTTAGCAATACTGTTTACACAGTCCTCTTTTTTGCAGTAATATCACGTTGCAGTTCATTTAGTGTCATATCAAGGACTGACTAAGGATGAATGACACCATTGCTGTGAGCCAGGGTGGAAGTTTCCACCGTCTGCAATATAGTGATTCCAATGTCAAGGAGCTGAGACCCTGGAGCAAGACATCATCATGAATCCTAATAACGTGTCGTTGACGGCCTGTCATAATACACCACCAGCCGCTTACACACATGCCACTGTGTGCAAGCAGACAGATGAATTTAACTTTGACATGGTATTCAGTGTTCATCCACAATTGTCCTTGTCCTTGAGTCACACTGTAACGTATAGCTCAACTAGTAATTCTCTATTTGAAATCTAGAGACAGTTAATTAGACTTCATGTTAAGCAGCCTAAACTGACAATACGTATCTAAAAAGCCAAGGACATCTGTGAACGGGTCACCTTCACATTACGGAATATTGGGAAGAGTGCTACATTAGCATTCACCACTACAACAGCCTTATCAAAACCTCTAGACAGGTTGGAATGTGAAATGGAAATTGGGCTGAGATAATGGAGGCAGTCTGTTCTTACCCAGATACTCCACAATGTCCTTGATGTCGGTGACAAGGTAGTCCAGTCGGTAGCTCTCAGCGGAGGAGGGCAGGTCAGACTCCCCGTAGCCTCGCATATCCACGGCAACGACACGGAACTCGCTCTTAAATTCCCTCAGCTGGTGACGCCAGGAGAACCTGGAGAAACCAGGGGTACATTTTTGATATGTTTTGTATGATTTCTACAGGTTACACAAGTATACAGTTGATTGCTGTTACATTTAGACCAAGAGGTTGAGATGTCTGAACAGTGACACTCACTCTCTCTTTTCTACATTCTTTCTTTTTTTGATAAATAAAAATAAAATAAAAATAAGAAAATAAGATGGAATAGAACAGGGATTTTCAAAGTGGATCCCAGGGAGTCACAATGGGGAGCTGGGGAAAAAAAAGTAAAAAAAAAAAAAGAAAAAAAAAAAAGAAAAGAAAGTGAAACCAGAATGAATGAATGAATGAATGAATGAATTAATTAATTAATTAATTAATGAACGAATGAATAATCTAAATTATTTTACTGTACTGACTGACACTGGTTTCATATTTCAGTTTTGTTCACTAGTCTGGGGTCAGATTTTTAAAAAAAAGAAGAAATTAGTACTTTTATTTTATACAAGGATGCACTAAATTGATTTAAAAATGACAGTAAAAACATAATGTTTAAAACATTTCTATTAAAAAACAAAACGTTTCTGTTCATCAAAGAATTCTGAAAAGATTATCACAGTTTACACAAAAAAGCGACACAACATCAACATTAATAATACTAATAAATGTTTCTTGAGCAACAAATCAGCATATTAGAATAATTTCTGAAGGATCATGTGACACTGAAGACTGGAGTAATGAGGCTGAAAATTCAGCTTTGCATCACAGACATTTTAAAAATAATAAAATATATTAAAATTTACAGTTACAGTATTTAACAATATTACAGTTTTTTACTGTATATTTGGTTAGCATAAGAGGCTTCCTTCAAAAAACGTTTTTACAAATGTTACCGAAAACCTTTAAAAACAGCTGTGCACAAGTCTCTAATAAAACAAATACAGTGATAACCTAATAAGAAATACATATTTTACTCCATGACAACACAAGAGAAACGGGAAAAGAAAAATGGAACACAGGAAACTCATTAATTTAAGTACATGAAAACGAAACTAAGGACAAACACAACAGAATAGCCTATTTGTAACAGGTGGTAGGGAACGACTTTACTAGACTGACCAAATTTAGACCTGAATGAACAAATTTCTGCCACGTTTTTTAAAACCTACAATAATAGTACAAATTAAAATGATGTGTGTTGAAATCCACTTGGGCCAAACATTTGAAGGAGCAGAGGCTATAGCACTTTAACTGAAATGGCTTGTTAAAATCAAATTTATGGAGTGAAAGTTAGTTTGACTTACTCAAGATTTGTTTGAATTGTATTAGTACATTTTGCCACACTGGCAGCACTCCCTAATGGTATTTGTGTCTTAAAGATGGAGAAGAAAGAGGGAGAGAGAGAGAGAAAGTTGAGGAAAAGCAGAAGGAAGCCTATATGATTCTGACGAGTCAGGAGAGAAGAGGCTCTTACGATCCAAACCCAATTATCGCACACACACACACACACACACACACACACACACACACACACACACACACACACACACACACACACACTATAACCTCAACACTTCCCTATGCTCAGAAGTGAGGGAAATCTTTGACTTGCAATTTTTAATGCAGAAAACTAAAGTGGAGCAGAAGTCAGAAAAAAAGGGCGTCCTCCAGGTCTCCTCTACTCGTCCAAGAGTTCATCACTGATTCTGGAGCAGTAGAATGGCTAGTGAAGCAGAAAGGAGCCATGCCACGTTAATTAGGCACAGTCCTGTCCTGATCGCAGTTCTGCTGTCTGGCAGCTCACTGAAACGACAGCTTCACTGGGCCCAAGATAGTCTGAATGTCACGACACTCCATATCACAATATATCAGTAATACAATATATCAGCCGTTTTACATTTCATAACAATAGCACAGCACACCTCGGAATCTCAAGAGGATATTAATAGCTTTAGGTTGATATTTTTAGACATTGTGTCTTAAAAAGAGATAAGTATGTGTTGAAAGGAAAGGTTTGTGTCTCAGATATTATCTCTGACTCCATGTGTATAATGTGGACTGATTCCACAACAACATAAATTTCCGATCTGTGTCTGGCAGCATCCCAGTAGAGAAGTGTTTCCCATGTGTGTGCGAGTGTGTTTTGAGTCTCACCAAAACTCAGGGAATCCATGCAGAAACAGCATAAGTGGCTTTCCTCGTTCCCCGGCAGCAACATAGTGAAATCTGAGCCCAGACTCCTAAAACCATACAGAGACCACAGGCAGTTAAACTTCGTTCACGGAGGATTTCATAAAAGCTGCCCGGTTTCATTAATCACCCGGGCCTGTCCATCCTGATGTAAAATCCATTCTCACATTACTCTCTGCTTTATAGAGCCATAAAATGTATCAGGAGAGAGGGTGCGTTGTCCGCAGGCTTCGGCTAATATTAAAGCAATATCTTCCATTGACATTTATGAGAAAATTCATACCCTGTTAAATGGCAGCCTGCATCAAATTGCATGTGATAGTATCCTCAGGTTGTGTGGCTATTTAAAGAGAACGTTGTTTGCAATGCAAAATTGTCCTTTTGAAAAAAAGTTGTGGGTCCCTGTTTAAATACAGAAAACAACCCAATACATTATAACTATATAAAGTTCTTATTTTTTCATTTATTATTTCCCAGCACATTTGGATATTACTTATTTAAGGTCAGTTGTTATTTTACTTTTAGACAGAAATCATGAGTTGATGCAAGAGTTTTTCTATACCAAATCCCTCACTCCCAGTAGTTGCAGGGACCGTTTTACAATATTTTCCCTCAGAAATGTCTGTATACACCAGTTTACAAAAAGGGTTACACATATACTCAGGAACAAAACTTGAAGTGGTTTCTAGAGAAAGGTAGGTGCATACAATTAGAATAACATTTGAACGCTATAAAGCTCTGCAGGTGTATACATCACAGCTATATTTAGACTGCCTAAGGAGATGTTTTCAGCACCACTTGGAAGGACAGCAAAGTCCAGACAATGACTATTATTTTGTGGGAAACTGATCACACTGCTGTCCACCCAAGTGGTGCTGAATTTATGTTCACTGATGGTCACTGCTTTCTTCCAGGAGAAAACCCATTAGGACAAACATCACAAATGCAATCTCTTTAAAGGGATACCTTATGAAACAAAAAATATGAACATTATATCATCGTACCCTCATGGCATTCCAAACCGGCATGAATTTTTTTTCTGCAGAACACAAAATACTTTTTTATACCATTGACTTCCATTGTATGGACAAAAGTCAAACAGGTTTGGAATTACATGAGGGTGAGTATATATGACCGAATTTTCATTTTGGGTGATTATATTACTTTAATGTCTCAAATGTTTTTCAATGACATTAAAAGGAGTTCGAATTCTGAGTAATTTCACACATCTTCTCAACAATTTTAAAAGTTCTCAACAATGTCTCAAACTGTAGGTTTGGCAAGATACAAAATCTGCAAATATGATCTAAATACACAAATATTTGTCATCAAATGTATCCTCAAGGTGCTTTTTTTCTTGTTTATATAGCCTACTCTTACTGTGCGACAATAAAGTTAATATTTTTTAAAGAAATATAACTGAGGACTTTGCAACAGTGACATATGAGCAATAAAAAATCTAGAAGCACCGAAGTTACATTCTTACATATAGGCTACTGTCATGCATCCATCTTACACCGATACTTAACGAAATCTCTTACCTTGATTCTAACATAACAGTGGGTTCCCAAGGACGTGTCATTCAGGCACGCGGGGGGTGTCTCACGAACCGTCCACTGAAAGGTTGTTGACGGTCGTAGGATAATATTCCAGCCAAGTTTGAGCAGCGCTACGCCCGTGCATAGCGCGCAATATCCATAGATGAGAGACCAGTATCCCATAACTCTGATCTTTAGCGTCAGCGCGACTGTCAACAACAGCAAGTTATGAAGCAGTCTCGCCATCTTTACATTACTGCAGGAATACGCGTGTTGATCACGGCTTCTATTGATTTGTTTACTCAACTGCCTGTGTTTCAAAAACGACGTGCATCGTAATAGCCCTGTCGCACCGTCACGAGCGCATCTTGACAGGGGAGGATCCCTGATTCCCTGTGTAGACGGTAGGCTGCGGAGTCGCGCTTACGTGACAGGAGAGATGCTCAGTCAGTCCCAAAGGTGTTTGCACCTCGGACTAAACCATTACACCCCATATACACTGACAGACAAAACTAGAAGGCTCCCATAATAGTCAACGCAGTAGCCTGGGCCCACCTCGCGCTCAAGCGCGAGCTCATAGACTGTCCGCGCGCAGAGTTTTCTGACTCTCGCGAACGCTCCCGGTAATAATGAGCAGAAGCTTCGTCAATCATGGGAGAGATCTCGTTTTAGTCGCGCTCGCAGTGTAAACGAGGTGTATCTCTCTTTCTATATTTTACCTAGGATACAAAAGTATAATTATAGTGCCTCATCATCATCGTGCATAGAAATAACGAATATTTGAGACCAATTTTTAAGGTAGGCGTCTTACTAAATGAGATGTATGAAGATGTAGGCTACAATCTTACTATTCTGCTGTTGACTTACAGTTAAGAAACAAAATATCGTTAAAAACAAGGACAGTCCAAATAACACATAGCCTATGTATTTTATTAATTAGGCTACTGCTTGATGATTATTTAAATGAACTGGATGGAACCTCGACGGAAAAGGAACGTTGTGCAGTGAAATAGTACTTGGATAAATTTTGATATTTCTAAACCATATTTCTAAATTTCATAATATACCATTTTTTTTTTTTGTGATTGTAGGCTATCTAATATAATGTTTATGTAATAGAATCCTAGGAAATGATTATCAGTTCGAACAATTTTCTCTAAAAATATGTTTTGTTTGGAACGTTTTAAAATGAACACCTGGAAAATCTCTAAATGGCTTTTCACGATGTTACAACAGATGGCTAGCCTGGCTAACGCCAGACCCAATCTCCTTGAGAATTGGGTCTGGGAACCACATGTTCATTTTCTCGTATTTGAGGCGTGGTTTACGAATGCCCAGAGCCGTTTATTGGGTGCTAAGAATGTCTATCAAATGCGCCTGTCATTCATTTTGGCTCCTGCGATGGGTGGGGGGGCGTCCCATCCCTGTGCGTTGAGCCGACCAGATGAACCAGTTGTTTCCAGTGCTGACGGTCTTGTGCCAGCTGCTCTGCATCCTCCACAGCAACTCCATGTTGTTGGAGGTCGCTCGCAAGGACGTCGAGCCATCGGGTGCGGGGTTTACCTCGTGGTCGTCTCCAGCCTGCGGCCCTCGGATCAAACTGGAGAATGGCTCTCGTCGGATGGTCAGGAGGGAGACGGAGGACATGGCCGAGCCAGCGGGTGCGACGTTGCGCAGCCAGGCAGGATGCTCTGGGCTGGCACGTGCGGGCTCTAAGCACTTGATTGGAAACCCGCTGGGGCCACCTGATGTTCTCGATGGTCCTGAGGGCCCTGCTATCAAAGCCATCTAATCTCGCAGTCAGTGTCTTATTTAAGGGCCAAGTCTCCGAGCCATAAAGCAGGATGGAGAGTACTGCCGAGTTGTAAATCCGGAGCTTCGTCTTGCGTGAGATGGTCTGATGCCGCCAGAGTGGTTTCCAGAGAGACTGCAGGGCTGACGCAGCCAGGGCTCTTCTGCGGGTAATCTCTGGTTTTAGCTCCCCGTTGTCTGTCACTAAGGATCCCAGATACACAAAGCTCTTGACAGGCTCTACAATGTGATTGCCAAGCCGCAGGGAAGTTGGATGAGGTCCGTCACCGACATACATGAACTTGTCCAGCTCACCTGAAGGCCAAGCTTCTCAGCCTCTTCACTGTATATGCCCAGAGCATCTCTCAGCTGGTTGTAGGACGTGCTGAGCAGGATGGTGTCGTCAGCATACTCCAGGTCAGTCAGGTGGTAACTGCCGAAGGACACTCTGGGGACCCGCTCACACACCCTAGACATCAGATGGTCAATGATGCAGTTGAAGAGGTCAGGAGCAGCCACGCAGCCCTGGCGAACGCCACTGGAGATGGAAAACCAGTCTGAGTCTTTGCCATTGATGCGGACACAGCTCTGAGCGTTGCTATAAAGCAGCTTGAACAGGGCAACGATTTTGGGTGGTGCTCCAAGGGCGTGTAGGATACTCCACAGTGAAGTGTGGCAAACGGTGTCAAAGGCAGCCTTCAGATCTATGAACCCGATGTAAAGATGGCGATCTTTACGGAATTCATAGGTCTTCTCTATCAGCAAGCGAACGGCGGAGATTTGGTCTGTTGTGGAGCGGTTAGGCATGAAGCCAGCCTGCTGGGGACGGCGGCTGCTTCTGATGGCTGGGAGAGCACGAGTGAGCAAGATCCTGGTAAAGAGCTTGCCGGGGATGGAGAGAAGGGTAATGCCTCTGTGGTTGCCGCAGACTAACCTGTCGCCCTTACGTTTCCAGAAGGGCAAAATGACTCCTCTGGTCCAGTCGCTGGGAAGCCTCTCTGTCTCCCACACCTCATTGAATATGTGGGTAAGCCACTCGATGATGGTTTCACCGCCGGATTTTAGCATCTCAGCGGTTATTGCACAGATGCCGGGGGCTTTCCTGTTGTTAAGTTTTTCCAGAGCGGCTCTGACTTCCTCAGGTGTGACAGGGTCAGTACTGCAGACAGCACTAAGGACTGCAGCATTAGCGGCCGATGAGATGGTGGTATCGGCTGGGGAGGTACCGTGCTGTACGTAGGTACGTAGCTCATAGCCAATCGTTTCGATTATACCAGATGACGTATGTAGAGCGACAGAAATTAGACGAGGGAGACGACGATGGCCGATGGGTCAGAGATTTATGTGTAGAGCCTACACGATGGCGTGTATCTAACGGCCGTTTCACACCGCATGCGTGACCGGCGCGTATTTTTTCGGCGTGCATGTTAAGCAATGAGTGCATTCACACCGGGAGCAGCGCGTGAGCATCGAGCAGGAGCGGCGTGTGAGCAGCAGTGAAGCGGGGGTTTCGAATCTGTTTTTTGCTCCATTGCTCACGCTAAATTAAAGTGAAAGCACACTTTTGATGGACAAAAATAAATGTGATTTCACACAAAAATTGCCCAAAATGCACAGAATTAGCATGTCTAGTGAGTTTTAACACGAACTTGAGTAGGCAAATAAAAGAAAATAAAGACTCTAAAATATTTATAGAAGATTTACCCGGTAAAAACTTGTTTTTAATTATTCAGTTTGGGTGAAAGTTGTGTATTATATAAATAAAAAAAACTAAAGTAAACTAGCCATAAAATATATATAAACGTTCTTTTAGTTCATGTAACGTTAACACACAGACAGCTACAGGCTAGCACAACCCAAATCAAAACCGAGTGTGTGGTTTATTTGTGTGTTTTGTTTTTTATCCGCGGAGTTGCGGTCTTGTAAACATCGAAAGTATGACTGAAACTAATAGATTGGAGCCATTTTCTGGGTTGTTTTGTTGTATTACATTTAACTTATATGCGAATGTTGTACACCTCCCCATTACAAACTTTCAAGACTATCAATGTTATAAAATGACCAACTTCTAAAAACAAATGTATAGTTGTTTTTGTAAAGAATTGCTCGCTTATATATAATGCCGAAGTCATATTTCAATGTCTTTGGAAAACAAGAAAAAACACAAAATGACTTAAGCAATTATGCTATGAGGCTAACGATATGTAGCTTTGGAGCCGCTGCTGTGACACTGTACAAACGCTTCCAGTGTGAATACTCTCGCGCGTCTGCAGCTGTAGTTACGCTGACGCGCTGCTCAAATGCCGCTCACGCTTGCGGTGTGAAACCTATATGTGAAACGGCCGTAAGGCTGCATCGAAAGGTAACTTCGCGTCTACTGCCATGTTTGATCCATAGGTATAAACAAACTGCTTCGGTGTGTCGCATAGACGCGTCATCGTCTTGCTGCTCCCTCCCCGTTCTGTGATTGGTTCCCTAAATGAGGCGAAAAATCTGGCCATGGTATCCAGACTGCCTTTCAGCGTGAATTGAATCGCGCTGCGGTAAGGCAGTATGGGGAAACCCAGGCTAACAGATGGCCATGCCAAAGTTCATTCCCATGTTAAAAATCAGTAAAAACACTAATATTGTGAAGTATAAAAATTTTAAATCACTTTTCTATACATTATAAAATGTAATTTATTCCTGTGATGACAAGCTGAATTTTCAGCATCATTACTCCAGTCTGCAGTGTCACATGATCCTCCAAAATCCATTATATGGTGATTTGGTGCTCAGGGAACATTTCTTATTATTAACCAATGTTGAAAACCGCTGTTCTGCTTTAATATTTGTTGCAGAAACTGTAATCAGTTTTTCTCAGGATCATTTGATGAATAAAAAGTTCAGAGGAACAGCATTGATGTGACATATACACGGTTTTTTATAACATAAATGTCATCACTGTCATTTACATATAATGTCCTTGCAGAATAGTATTAATTTCCTAAACTTTTGAACAGTATAATAGTGATTATATGATGGGGACGGAGACTGGGAAACAACAATGACCCAAATATATATATATTTTTTTTAACATAATTATAAATGACCACAACACAAATTTGAAAGAAAATACTTATTTTTCTTTTATTGATTTAACTTTTAGAATGTGATTTCTTTGACATAGTGTATTTCCCTCACTAGCCTGTGACACCTCAGCATGGTGGTGTAATGAATAAAGTGCTTGGGATGAAAACTGTCACAACCATCATAGTCAGAGAAACGATTTTGAACACGTTTTCAGTGCAGTTACAATCACCAGATCACACATTGGAATCAACACGGCTCTGGAGAATCCACTAACTTTAGGCACAGAGAACTGCCTATCATCTCCAAGAGAGAAACATATGGCACTGCACTTCCAAGTGGATACAAATAGAAATACAGGAAGTGCAATAACTCTAAATAAGTCTGAATCGTCGTAGACAGACACCTGAAAAAAATTATAATAATTGTCCCCCAGTAAAAAAACGCTAAATATTTATACACACATGCTTACATTACATTTCTGACACTACAGAATTTTTTTTTTAATATATATATATATATATATATGTATATATAACTTAAACAGGACAAGTTTAACGCAGCCAGCACATTTTCTGTTTAAATTGCTGCATTAATAAGTCAAATATATGAAATACTAGCTAATAGGATAAACAGGGACGGGGCCCTGCACAGGAATATCCTTTACAGTTCTGACAACAGCTAGCGCAAGACGACCAGCTATGCAATATTCATACAGCAGAAGGGGTGATGGAATGTGTCAAAGATTCAGATGGCAATAATAATCAAGAGAAGTAAACATTCTTCTTTATAAACAAAAATACAGAATAACAAAAACTGTTGTGAAACGTCAAGACATGTTTCTCTTTCAAAACTGCCTTAGACAATCAGCAGCGTTTCAGTGCAGGCATTTCTGGATCCAAGCATCAAACTTATCAAAATATAAAAAAAACCTCAAAAAATATACACAACACTGTTAATGGTGCAAATATTGGTCTTACAACATTGTACAATGTCCACTACTGTATTCTTATTTTTACAAGAGCTAATTTAGTACAAATGTCAAGTGATGCAGCTGTATTGCAGTATTTTTTGCCTGTCAAAACACCAAGACCCGTTTCAGTCACCAGGACTCATGGAGCAAGTATGGGAAGGGAAAAGACGGCCTGCACTGTTCACTGAACAGAAGCGCAACACAAACAAGCACATTTTTTATTTGTTTATATCTCAGTCCAAGTTCTTCTCAAAGGTGGCCATTATGTCACTCTGCATGGTCATATCAATGACTCCTGACATCTAGAGAAAGAGCATTAAAAAGAAGTACGTGTCAATAAAACATCATATACTGCATGGCTTTTCTGAGTTAAATATAACATTATTATTATAAATAATAATAAAACCATAACATTTAATAATCAATACAAACAACAAAGGACAATTCTTTGATTAATAAAATATCATAATCACTATATTTTCAAATACTTGAAATATTTTAACATGTTTAATTGAATATCTAAATACTTAGTGTGTGAAGTACTTACGGCCTCTCTTCTGCGGCGTTCCTGCTCTCTCCTGCGGGCCATCTCTCGTTCTCTGTCTACAGAGCTCTGCGGAAGAGAGCAGGGCTCAGGCGGCTTGGGGGGATCCAAGATGGCTGCCATCAGAGGCAGCTCTGCTGACTCCACTTCTGGCTTTGAAGGCTGGGAGTCTGGCTTAGTCTTTTGGAGCTGCTGCGTCAGACTAGAAATCATTAAAAGGCCACATTGTCAGCTAGTTCAGCGAGAACAGTCGTACAATAATCAAATGTGGGCTATGGGGATACGAGTGTAAATTAATAATAGAAATTAAATTTTGAATGCATTACGCACACTCGCTAGGTTTTGAAACAGAGCCATGGGAAGCTGTGGTCAGCTGGAATCATGTCTCCAGCCAGCCAGGCAGAGATTGAATCTCCTCCATATTGAAACTTACATAACACAACTTTATACACTGTGTTGCCTGAAAACCAAGACTCCGTTTATACCTGCTTTTGTCTGTGCCGCTCTTCTCTCGACCAGCCTCCAGCTGCAGTTTACGAGCTCTCTCTCGTTCCTCTTTTTCGATGGCAACTTTGCGAAACTGCTGGAAACTTTCCTTTGATGATTTGATGGGGCAAGGAGTTTGAGTAGCCATCTTACCCAGGCTTGTCCAGGAGTCGGCATGCTTTAGGACAATATCCTTAAACGCATATGAATAGGTCCAGGTTATCAGAGAGAACTAAAGATTGAGCGCATATTTTGCTTGGTACCCATGTAAAGCATCTGTACCTTTTTAGGCAGGGAGGATTTGGCATCTTGAATAGACTTGCATAGTTCACTGGAATCGTGTTTCGCTCCTAGAAAATGTGACAATAACTCATGTCAAGAAACCATTGAGAAAAAGGAAAAGAGAAAGGACTCCGGAGGAAACCGGCAGAGGAAATGCTGACCGTGCATTTTGTGCAGCTGAACAGAGGGCTCTTCCAGTGTCTCAGGGCTGCTCTGCTCATCCCTCACATTTGTTAGTGGACTCTCGTGCAGAGGTGACAACAATGTACATTGCTGCAGAGAGAAAGTCATTTGTGGTTGAACGCGATTTTTCAGTAGAACCACAGCATACCATTACCATATTAGTACTGTTTGTTGTTTTCTTTTGGGATCTGATCAGCGTTTGAAATGGTGAAAAGCGTTTGAAAACCCCCAGAAATGGTGACGCCAAACTTTACCAGATTGTTCTAATGAGAATAGGGAAGTCCAAACCACAGCTATGCACCTTATTTTGCAATTGTGTATGTGTGAGATTTTATTAGCGGCTATAGGCAAATATCTAGAAAAATAACAAAATGTAGTAAATGGTACAACTATTTGCTACAAACCAGTGTTTATAACTATGAAAATACATCAAAATTAGGGGTGTAACGGTTCACAAAATTCACGGTTCGGTTCGATACGATACAGTGGTGTCATGGTTCGGTACGTTTTCGATACAGAAAAAAGAAAGACATGCCAGAGAAACTTCCCTGATTTTTAAAAAAGCCCACAAGGTGATTTTTAGGCACACAAGCAGAAAATTTAAAAGGAACACCTTCAATCAACCTGCATCGCATGCAGTTATTAATATTTCCCTCCATTTTGACTGTATTACTGACAAATGCCTTTGTAATTTCTATAATTTAAGTCTATTTATTACTATGTACAGTTTTATTTTAAGTTAGCAAGGTTCCAGATTAATATTTGAGGGCAGCATTTTTATTCATAATGTCGAAATAATAATTCAAAAGCAAAACGATTAAAAAATAAATATTTGGGAGTGGAAATGGCAGCCAACTACTGGTTACAATGGTAGTTGAATGTTTTTTGTATTTTTATATAAGTGTGAGTTTTCCTACATCTTGAAACTTTTAGTTTTATTTGAAGGATGAACAAATAACGTTATGGTGGTTGCACCAGCGCGACTGCTAACAAAAAATTTGGTCGGCAGGAAAAATGATCCAACGAATCGTTCGGTTCGTAATACGTGTATCATTACACCCCTAATCAAAATAATACAATAATTACCAGTTTGCAATTACAAGCGGCATAAACATATATTTTTTTACAGCTAAATATAACGGAAAGTGTATGCCACCAGAAGCCTTGCACATTCAAGTTACAAATGGCAGCACCCACTTTTACGTTACAAATAAAGTGGATAACGATTAACAACAGAGTAATGATATCGCTGGACTCACGTTTAGAATAAAAAGAAGTTCAGCTGTTGATAATAACATTGACAGCTAATCAGAATACACCCGACCCAAAAGAGCTTGAGCGTCCATTGGCGTGGATCCTAATATAGGGCTCTGGATCAGCACCGCCCATTTAGACAGGTGGACGACTCCTAACTGACACAGTGACCAACCACATTTTCTTGTATTGTCAGGTCATATTGGTAGGTATCCCAGAAATAGATAAAAAGATAGACAGTGCTGCACCATCATTTGAGCTACCACTGTTGCACAACAGTCAAATAAATATTCTACAGGCTTTGAATGTAGTCAGAATTCCTATGCAACCCCTCAAAAGCAGTAAGACGGGACTGTTTCTTTTGATTAACACCTGGGCAGACTGCAGATTTTATTTTGCTCTTGACAATTTTTCCAAGTCATTTTTACCATTACCAGAAACAAAGCCTCATTCTTTAAAGTCTATGCCGTTGACTGTGGGATACAACAAGGATCAATGCTTTGACCGCTTCTTTTCTCAGCTACACCAATTACTTTGAATAATCATACAATTGCAGACGACCTTTTAGATTCCATTCCTTTTTATTACCGTCACTGGTCTAGTCCCTTCCCTTCATCAAACCATGTACAACTGTTACAATCAGCCACTTCTCATGGGCCCAATACATGTCAGCTAGCTTGAAAACCACATCCAATGGTGAAAAAAAAGATTAATCAAATTCTCAATTACATTACCTAATATGTGACCAAGATGTGTCAGGTATTGGTAGTGACATGGTTATAGCAATAAGCCCCAAGAAGCTTTGGTTTACAGTGAATTGAACAGCTAAAGCCTAGTTCACACTACATGATTTTAAGCCCGATTTGCAAATCGTTGAGCTCGCGGGGGATTAGCGGGCGATGAACGCTCGCCAATCTGTTAGTATGAAAGAGCCAACAACGCTTCAAAGACGCTCGCAGACGCCTCATAGACGCGTCGCCGAGCCCAGAAAAATATCTAGCATGCTAGATATCCAGAGCTGTCGCACGACTCAAGCTCACGTGATGTCATGAGCTACAGCCAATCAGAGCAAGGCATGTTCGCGTGTTGTGTTCTTCGTCTTCTTCGCTGGGTATTGGCGCGCGTGCTGTTTCACGTCATTTCCGGTTCGTTTTATCGCGTGATTTTTCGTGACAAAACGTGGTTTGTAGACAAGATAGAATCATTGGGTGACAGAGTTGTCGTCAACTCGTGTAGTGCGTTACCTCCTGTTGCGGATCAATCACGTTGTGTCGTGTGGTGTGAACTAGCTCAACAACTTGAACATTTCACAGAGAGCAAGTCATGTAGTGTGAACCGCACAGTTCAGCCCGACGTTTTAAAATCATGTAGTGTGAACTAGGCTTAAGAGGACTTATTGCTGTTATTAAACTGATACTACATAACTGCCAACGTCTCATAAAATGAACGCATTGCAGCAACAACAATACACAAAAAAATATTGATAATATAATTCTTTTGACAAACAATGTTTAACAGAATGGCTGCCTAGGAAAACAGACACAGCACACCTTTTTCAGAGGTAACGAGAACAAGGATTTAAAACTGACCCAGAAATGACCTTTTCTTGCTCAACAGGTAAGATGTATAGCAATAATTTTGTTGAATGTCAAGTGTTGCATTTATGTTTTTTATTGGAAACAGTTTTCAAAGAATCAAAACAGTGGAGGGCAGTTAACTGCTCAAAATAAATTTACACATTTTCCTCATGTCCTTTTAGAAGGGTACAAGTTTTGACTTGTGATAACATTTACACATTTACAACAAAATGTTTGCTGGTAACCACATTTGCCACAAGTCATGATTCAAGCTGAAGAGCTGAGCCAAAGCCCAACTTACGTAATTACCACCAAAAGTTGCGTAGCGTACCTTTAAGAAAGTGTCTGCAACACTATATTTTAAAGCCCCTTTTCCTTTAATGACAATGACCTAATTTAACTAAATGAATGACATAAACTGTACAAAATAGTGTCTCTCCATATAGATATGTTCAGCAGAAAGAGAATTACCTCGAACAGAGAGCTGGAGGTAGGCTGGGATCCTGTGACAGGCATGGCTGCAGGAGGTGAGGTCAGTGGTGAAAGAAGAGGAGGGATGCCTGCAAGATTGAGAAGGAGAGATAAACAGAGAGAGATGGGAATTTGCCTTGAATGGTATCCTGTTTTATACGTACATTCAAGCGGACACAGCAATGACATGCAGCTTGGGAGAGAAAAATTAAATCGATGACAAGACTCGGCGACAAACCACCAGTTACAGACAAACATACAATGCTAACCTACAATGGAAGGGGAAAGTTGCAGATGCACATCGTTAACAGAGCGAGGGGAAAGAGAGTGAGCGACGGAGATCGGCGGGAGTTGAGTCGACACATCAAGCGACCTCTTACCTTCCTGCTCAGACTTATGTGGAGGCTTCTCTGCAGCAGAAGGTGATGGGGGGACAACCTGAGATACCTGCGGGTCAAGGGGACTGAGCGTGGGACTACAGGGGAACAATGGGTCTGGAAGGAGTGTGGCGGGTGGGTGTGGAGTGATTGAAACGTGGGAAACTTTGGGTGGGGTGGTTGTGTTGTCTTTACAGGGGGAGGTGGCGGAAATGTTACGTAAAGGGCTGAGAGCCTGGTCTGAAGGTAGGCTGAGCGGTAAGGGGGCAGTGCAGGTTTTAAGAGGTAGAGGGGCAGCTTTGCCACTAGGTCTGGATGGCTGAGGAGGCAGCCGGCTGTGTAACGCTGTTGTGGAAGCAAAGGAATGGACAGAAAGGTGTTAAACTGATAAATCAAAGTTACAGATATCCATCTGGTCTCCAAATGCAGTTTTAGATTTAGACGAGGCATTAAAAAAAAGAAACCGTTTTCATTTTTGGAGGTCATTTCATTATTTTTGTGCAATGTGGCCACAGAAAACACATTAACATGAACTGAAGTGTGAACAAAGGCACTGAGCCTAACCTGGGAATGCTGTGATGGTGTCCTCGGCAGGATGATTTGCTTGCTGTGACGCAAGCAGGTCTTTGGAGTCTGCCTCTGAGACTAGTGAAGCTAGGCGAGACTGGCACGTCACGACTGAGGCAGAAAAAGAGTCCTTTACCTCAGCAACGGCCTGCCGCATTGCCTGTTTGGGGAGGGGGACAATGGGGCAATATTTCACTCAGGAAAAATCTGGCCCTACATGAAGTGAAATGCTCCATGTGCCATCATCAATGAGTGGGAGTAGGCCATTTAATAATGGTTGTGGACTCTTATTGGCTTGTGTGGTTTTTTTACCTTGTTTTTATTTTTGTTGGCATGACCAGGGGCTTTGCTTTGCTTCCTCTTAGCTTTCTTTTCTGTAAGACACGCACAATGCACACTGAGGTCATTTCACTTCAGTCGTGGCTGAGGGAAAGGCCAAGCCCATCCCATGGGCATTTCTATCTCTTTGTTTGAGCTCCATTAATAAAAAAAGAAACTGTATGTATATTAAGGGCTATAAGTGTCAGTCACTGAAATAATAATAAATACAAATAATAATAATAAACGAGTTTAATTTCAAGTGGTTGAAATTTGGGTATTTTCAAGTAAAATGTGCACAATGTGTGAAAAGTGTTTTGTGACGGGAGCAAAAGTGGAAAAAAAATGTGAAATGACAAAAGGGGAAGAAATCACAACACTAATCTTAATTTACAACAGTTGTCTACAAAAATGCGTTTTATTTAAATCTCTGGGTGTTGAACACCAAGCTCAAAGGTTAAGCTTTATACCTGTTTAGGTAAATAAAATGCACACATCTACAAAATATGCAATAGATTTAAAACAGGACAAGTGGTTGCTTATGACAAGCTTGTTTTGGTCCTAGCTTCCATGTTTCAACTATAGTTTACAATCCAAGTACCTCACATACAACATATTGACGTATGCTTTTACAATCTATTGTAGATTATCATTACATATACATCTCTGCATAACCTATCACACAAGTACAAAAGGTGAAATTACAAAGCAATGGAATCACATAATAATGAATGAGTGCAGCAGTTTAAAACAGACCAGCTGTAACTCTTAGCCGGGACAATAGCATGGCACAAACTACTGTGCTATGTTTGATGAAGGTCCGAATTGAAAACTGGCACTTCTTAGTGTTTTTAACCTAAATGCTAAATCAACTTCAGGAAAACGCCACACTAAGATCCAACTGGTCTCAATCTTAAACTACAGCACCAACATAAATAAGTGATTGTGATGAAAACAAGAACAAAACATGGAACACAGGAAAACAACAAATAAATAATAGCACCCAAATAAAAAAACAACTGAAAGAGTGAGGGACCTCTTACGTGACTAATAATTTTATCATTATTTGGAGCCAAAAGTGCACAATTTTATTACAAAAAGAGAGAGATGGGACAAGTAGTGAAAAAAAGGAACAAACACCAATTTTTTTTTTAATTGAGTAGAGAAAAAACAACAACTGCGTAACGTTTCATGTACTTTGTTGTCCAGTAGTGAAATAAATAGAAGAGTTTATAACACTGGGGATGTCCAAGTAAGCTTTACAATTTTTGGTTTGTTTTCTGAATCAGGGGCCAGATTGATAGCGGGGGGCACAGACTGGCCTGAGAGACAGTGGGTGAATAAAAGGTTTGGTGGGTAGGTGTGAAGCAGCTAACCTGAATCAGAGTCACAGCTATCAGAGGAGCTAGAGTCACTACTACTGCTGTCAGAGCTGGACGAGCTGCTGCTGCTTTCACTCAGACGAGACGGACGGGTCGTGTCTTTAAACTCACCTTCCGTTTCAACTGCACAGAGAAAGAAAGAAAAAATACATGTTTATATTTGCATTTATACAATTACATTTTTATTAAATAATAAATAATTATTTTTAAATATACTCACTTTTGGCCTTTTTACTGGAGTTTGGTTCTCCAGTTGTGTGCTGCAGCTCTTTATCCATTTCCTTGATTTTAGACTTCTTTTGTGACTTCGTTTCTAAAAATGTAAACAGATTACCCATAAATTTAAGCTAAACTTTTTCCCTTTACACATAAATTTGTATTTCTTGAAGGCTGTTTTACAGTGTTTTTTTAATGTCTGACCAAATTAAAAATGAAGAGAATGAGGCACTGCTGCTCTACAAAATTGTAAACAGGGTTGCCTGTAACCTTGTCTTTTCAAATAATGAGAAGGAAAATAAATAATAATAAAATTATCTAGAGTATGTGCCTGTTTTGTACAGAAAAATAGCCCTTGCTGAGCAAATTCAGGATACATGGAGGCCAAAACACTGTTCAAAAAAGACTTGTTTTTCTTTTTCCTTATAATGATGACTTTTTTTTTTCTGACTCTGAACATATATTTCATATTTGCATGTATTTAGTCATATCACACGTGGTGTGAACAGGCTTTTAGTACTACTTCTCACATCCTTCAATTTACATAGATTTCCATAAAATATGTCCCAGCTTGAAAAGCTGTTAATAATGACTGAATATTACTCACTGTCTGTTTCTTTCGGTTTCTTCCGAAGGCAAGTTACAACGTAGCACTCAAGAGCTCGAAGAGTTGAAGGTTTAAGAGTCTCAAAGTCGATCTCAATCTCCTCAGGGTCTGTGTCCCTGAGCAGGGGTTCTCGAGCCTTGATGATGTTCACTACTTTGCCAAGCTTGTCCCCAGGAAGCTTGTTAATGTCTAGACTCAGTTGCCGTTTCTCCTCATAAGACATGGGTACAGTGTTCATCTCTTCTTCGGAGTCACATGCTCTACTCTCCTTCCGCCTGAGAACAGAGTTTACATAATTTTGATCTCTCTGAGAATAATGTGCCAGAGTAAAAACAAACAAATTATTTTTAGTGTGGAAACAGCCAGGAAAGATGTTCGCACCAACACTTATAAAACGTATTCTTACCCTGATGACTTGCTGCTGTTTGACCTTTTCTGTATTTTTGCAGATTTCTTCGTTTCTTCACCTTTTCGCTTACTGGACTCTCTCTCTTTCTTCCTTTTCTTCTTAGACTTTTCCCTTTTCTTTGGTTTCAAGAGAGGTGTTTGGGTCAGTAACTGCAGCTGCTCGCGTACTGCTTTCAGCTGGAGAGTAAAAACAGAAATGGCATAAAGAATAAATTCGCCCAATCTATAGTTCAAAACCCTGCAACCTACCTCTCACTGCCTACAGTACAAATGCATCCAAACCATCATGAAACTTCATAACTGACACCCATAAATACTTCCCTTGTTTCATTACTGGATGAATCAGCGTTTTTGAAAGAATCTCTTTAATGATTCAATAAACAAATAAATTTAACAGTCACTTGTTGCCACCTGGTGGTGTAATGATTTAATCGATACAGTAGTTACTTTCAAAAAGTGATGCTCTATTTTGATCACTTTTGAGAGCAAATGAAAAAGAGAAACTCACTCATTGCCCTTGACTGAGTAGCTTTAGCTTTAATAAGAATAAATGTATATTTAATTTATACAATGTATTATGCAGTTTTATTTTTTACATAACTTTTTTTCAGCTACAGTAGATCTATTTAACAGTAGCAGTCAAGCAAGAAATGAAAAAAAAAAAAAAAATCTAAAGCACTGTTTGCTTCATTTGTATCTTACTTATTATTTGTAATTTGTATCTTTGATCTAATTTTTAATAACAAAGTTAAAATAATTAAATAATATTAAGTGAAATAAGATTTTGACCCACCCCTACTTTGGCCTAAATAGTCTGTCATTGTTTTTTCTTCTATATTTTGTTAACTTGTAAGGATAAATTTCAGCTTTACATGAAAGCTTACGCTTGCTATTGAGTCTGGGATGCGGATCCGTCTCTCATCTCGGTGCACCTCGGTGTCGGACAAAGAAAAGAAGAGGAATATGTTTAACACAGTTTAGAATTCTATTCCCTGATTTGTTAATCTGTGTTTAAAATTAAGTGGAGCACAACTCGATTTAAAATAAAACCCAGATCAACAAATCCTTGATTAGCTCTAAACTTTGCTTAATTTAATCCTTATAGGTGCAACCCACCCTTAAAAATCAACATGAAAAAAAAAAAAAAAACTATCGTGGAAGATCGTGGATAGTGAGCCTGCATGAAAAAACAAATAATTTATGGTATTTTTTTGCCACATCGTCCACTCCTATACACAAGTAAAAATTGATCCAATAATTCCGCAGACTTATTTGTGAAGACCTTTCAGTTTAGAGTGTACAGTATAAGCAGATTCATAAACACCTCTTTCGCTTCTTGGTGAAGAACATCTGGAATTGCTTTCGCTACCAAGGATGCATTCAACACTGCCATAGAATTTGTTGAAGGAGGCAGCGTAATGTTGATACAAACCTTTTGCAAGAGTCGTCACATTGGGAGCGTGCCAATGAAGAACTGTTTTGGGACAGCAAATGTATGCATGAAAGGACTCAAATGTCTACATGCAAGTCTTACCTGTTTCTCCAGGTTGGCGAGCCTCTGCGCTCTCTCCTCTTCATCCTCCTCTGTGTCTGAGGAGTCTTCTGATGGAGACGATGATTCGCTGTCACTGCTCTCAGAGCTGGACGGACTGTGTGCTCTCTCCTTCTTTACCCTGTTCTGACTCGAGGTTGGGGCTGCATTCCTCGGCTCATCAGGAATCTTAGAGAAGCGAAACTCAAAAACATCCTGAAAAAAAAAAAAAAAGACCAATATTTAGCCTGTGAGGAAAAACTTAATTTCCTGAGAACAATATGCAGATATTGCATTTCTAAAAGGAATCAGGAAGATAAGACGAGCAATGGTTTTGACAAATGATCAAACCACCAAAAGACACACCTGGAGTTTCCTTGCCATTCCCACAACCTCATGGCCTGGTGGATTGTATTTGTAGCAGTTTGAGAACATGAGCCGCATATCTGCAGCAAATTGCAATGCATCCATGTACTCACGGGTTTCCATCTTTTTCTGTAAAAATAAAAAAAGCCAATTACATAGCACAATAATAGTGAGCAAAGATTTTCCAGTTATATTAACACAATAGTGGTACTCACTTTTATTGTACTCATATCCATGGGTTGGTGAATGATTTCATGATAATCATCAAGGCCCAGTGACTTAGCATCCACAGGCTTATAAAAGGGCCAGGCATAAGCGGAATGCTTTTTGGCAAACATCTCCTTTAGGATGGCACAGCAGCATTTGAGTCTCTCAGAGAGTTTGGTCCTTCTGCCCACTTGATGCTGTGGTGGTGATTCAGGAAGGTCTTTACAGGGAGGTTTGATGGGTCGGCCACTGCCTCGCCTGGAGAATAACTTTAGGACTTTTGGTCCGGTTACACAAGGGGATGACTCGCAGCTGGTGATGGAAGAGGCAGTAGGGGTCGTAGTGTCCGCTTTTCTTTTCACGCCATTTTTCAACTGAAAGAAAATGAGACCATTGATTTAGATAGATGTGGATTGCAGTTAAAACAACTAATGCTCAAATATTTTCTCCTACAATCCCACCTTTAGCATACTATTTCCATAATAGTCACACACCAAGTGACTTAAGAGAGATACAACAAAGTAACTCATCTGAGTCAAAGAGGCATAACTACACCATTTAATCCTTGCCAAACATTGGGTCTCATTTAGGGCTGGGCGGTATATATCGTTACCGGGCGTGGTTAACTCGCCTGCAGCGTGCGTGAGACTGAGACACTGAGATTTGTCAAAGAAACATGGAGAAAGCAGATCAAGAGGATCCACAAAGGAATTACGTTTTCTAAAGGGTTGTTGTTAACATGATATTTTCGGGGGGAAAGGCGCAGCAGTTAATTAGAGCAGTGCAGCACCCGTAGCTACAGTTTAGAGGAGTGCACCTTCGCAACCATAGACAGTAAAAGAAATGGACAGAGCCATCTCATTGGAACTCAGTTGAGACAGTTGAAGCCCATTTTTAGCGATTTTTGAGCACTTCCGTTCCTGACGCGCAGACTCAAACCGACTCAAACTAAGCTTGATGACGTGAGCAATCTGTCTGACAGACGTTAATCTTCTAGTAGCTGTGTCAAGAGGAATCTGAATCATTCCCTTCCGAAACTTGCAGAGCCGCCGGAGATCGTGAGTATTAGCTGTCCATGAGCTCGCAGCAGGACCAGCTTTACAACTCTCTATGGGCTTCTCCCTTGACTTAATGCCTCGACGTCCCCCCGATTGCGCGCGAGTTTCTACTTCTGTCTACACGGTAATTTCTGTACAGCGCGACAGAGAGTCGAGTGGTTATGACGCAATCGTTAGCCTATTTTTACTAAATCTGTTTCTACGGGGCCATAACGTAACATAGAAGGTAATGGAGCCTTTTATACATTGTCGTGTTTCTTCAGAAATAAATAATGGACAAATGGAGTCTTTAAACGCCTCAGATGTAAAGTTATTCGCTGTCAAAGTGACGCCAAAATGAATGGGAGTCAATGGAAATGCTAACGCAAGTGAAGTTCTGCTACAAGATGGCGGCCCCCGGCCGACTTCAACTTCCGGTCGATGGATTACCCCTTTGTTCGCAACGGGGAAAGCATTAATGACAACAGTTCATATATCAATATCGTAAAGAATAGAAAAAACCTTAAATAATGTATAGTTATCTGCATCTTTCCGTCTCTTATGTATACTTTTTCAACACGAAAATCGCATTCAGCATGGCACACAAGCGTTTGCCGTGGTAATGAACAACCTGCTTGTTAAAGAGAATGTATAATCCTGTATCTGAGGCAAAATTAATAAATATGCAGCGCGAGTTATATATTTCTAACTCCAAACAATTGGCCACTGAAGCAGCTGATAAAATCTTCCTTTGATTCGCTACGTGATTACAACTTGACACTCAAATTTACCGATTGCATTTTACTGATGCAAAAGACGCGCGCGCACACGCACACGCACTGAGAGGGAGCGCGGTGTGTCAGTGTTCACCGGGCTATGGTAAAAAAAATGACGCAGTTACAAGGTGCGTATAATTTAAACTAGACTACTTAGTCAACACGAACAGTAGCTGCTGTTCGGTTTTCATACTGCTGCTCTCCTTCTAGTCAAAAATGTACCGGGGAACACATTTAAACATAACTAGTATTACTAATATCCAACAACATTAAAAGGAAGTAACTAATTTATTATGAATAGAATAGTTGACTTCAATATAAAATATTCAGATATTATAAACTGATTGATGAAGTAAAGCAATACCATGAGATTGAAAAATTATTCAGCAACACTTTATTTAAAGTTTAATTGCACCTATGAGTTGTATTTAATATCAATCAGTTGGGGGCAGTTCATCTAAAAGTTGATGAGTGTGTTTTGTTTACTATATTTAGCTATCAAAATAGTTTACTAAAGAAATAACTTACCAAATAAAAGAAAAATCAAACAAGGTGAAGTACTTTTCATTTCTAAAGTATTTGGGTTTATTTATTATACAAAGCCCTTTTTGTCGATTTTTCGAGAATAACTACATATATAAATAACTATATCGTGAAATATATCATTTACCAAGAAAAATAAATTAGTCATACCGTGAAATAGAATTTTGGTCAAAAATTTGCTCCTAACCTTAATATAATGTTAAAGGTAGGGTAGGCAACACTCTTTGTTATACTGGTCGAAACTCTCTTCACATCCTGATAGTTAGGTATTTGATGCTATAAAAACGGGAATGTGACGTCATGATTGACTAGCCTGGCTCCGCCCTCCTACGCACTTCAGCTCAATTTCATTTTCCTTCAGTACTACGTCTGGGACTGCTGTGTATTCTTAGGTTTCCAGAAATAAATTTTTTGTAGGACCAATCAGCGAATAGAGGGAGTGGCTGAGAACGATGACGTTGATGTAGCGCGTCAGTTTGAGTTGGAGTTCAGTGATGGCAGCGGAGAAAGACGTGAGAAAATCTATTCGGTCCGTTGTTGCAAAACTGCCAAATATACAGAAGTTAAAGCTGGAGCAAGATCAATGTTTGCTAAGTGTTGTTGGTGGCCATGATGTTGTAGCCCTCCTCCCGACGGGGTTCGGGAAAAGTTGAATTTTCCAGCTCACTCCGCTAGTGGTGAATGAGTTAGCTAAGGCGAACGATAGAGATGCAAAGCCGATAGTTGTTGTCGTCTCCTCTTGTTGCACTAATGGAGGACCAAGTGAGGGAGGCAGAAAGGTTAGGAGTTCGTGCTGGGCAGCTCGGCGTGCACGATGATCACTGTACAGCATTTGCGGCAGATCCGAAATGACCGCAGCGCCGTATTGTTAATGATTACACCCAGCTTCGACAGTTGACTGAATACATCACTGTCCTTAGAGTCAAATATACATTTAGAATGTAGAATTGTTCCTTGAACTCTTAAATTCAATGAACAAAACATGCAGCTCTCGTTGACAGACTTCAGACTTCTGACAGACAGATCTTATTCTAAACATAATCCTCTGATCATTCGGACTTGTTTTTTTATTGTTTAAAACAATACACAAGTAATAACAGAAAACATAATACAAAAACAAACAAAAAAATAATAATAAAAAACAAAACAAATAAAACAGTAGGGGGATAATATAAAATAAACATTAACAAGTTAAGAGAATTACATGACACTGAAAAAAGGAAAATAATTACAAACAGATGTTTTTAAGACTTTTTTTGTTCTCAGACAACTTAATTGAAAAGAGGTATTTTTAAAATTCTTTCACAAATACAAGAAAGAGAGGTTTAGCATTTAGATATTTAGATTGATGAATATGGAATTCGGACTTGTTTCCAGCCGGTTTCGGCGCATGACCACACGTTAGCGATTGGTTATGGCAGATCCTGAGTGACTCTGGGCAGATCCAATAGTTTTGAACTTTAACAGAGAACCCGCCTACAAGGAAGTAAACGTTTCTCAATGGAGCAAGGCCAGACTCTCTGTACAAATGAAATTTACGAGAGTCTGGTAGAACCAGGCTAATGATTGACAGCTTCTATAAACAAAGTAGTCACTGAGACACCAATGGACTTTTTGGGGGATATTCAGGAGGAGATTGGAGCTTCAGCTTTAATTTCTACATGTCCATAACTGTTTATTTCACACTGACATAATGAGTTGTTCTGCAGTAAACTGTAATAACGGTTTCTGCGAGAGTGAGGGGGGGACCTTGATTGCGCGGCTTCACATAAGAATCAGGTCCCAAATCTGCGCAAGATGTCAGCGCCATATTAGGACTTTGGCGGCTTCACTTTTCACCAATGGAAGAGAGTGAAGGTGCGTCGTCTATCTTTTTTTTTTAAGTCTATGGTATTACTATCTGGTCAGCGTTTCCCCTAGGATTTTTTTCAGGGGGGGTAGATCCCCCGAAAATAGTGTCGGTGCTAGATCCCCCGAAAATATCCGTATGCGTGTTACGGATACGTGGTGTAAAATTTTTAGTAATCAAAAATCATGTCTAATTAATTGAAATCATGACACTTTTACTATAAACAATTATTAAACTTATACAAGATTTTAAAAAAATTCTAGAATTTTATTTATTTTTTTTCACACAAATTCGGTGTTGTGTTTTTCTGGTAATCAAATGAAGTCAAAACATTAATTAAATTTATTTTAATCATATTAAATTAAACAAACTTTTTGTCAAACAACGTGCTGCACAATGTGCTTTACTGTTAAAATTAAAACATGGAAGAAAAATGTATTATTCCTTAAAAAATAAAGTTTTGATAATTTATTTGTATTAGTGTTAGTATTATTATTAGATTAAGACGTATGTAAATTCTACTGTACAACAGTAATATATTTCTGTATTTTGACGGGTTGCTGTGATGACCTTTCAGTTTCTGTGTTTATGACATGACGATAGTTTTTTCAAATGAAGGTTAAATGCTCATGAAGTGACTTTCAGAGCGGATCTAGAGTATGGAGAGGAAGTTCATGCATTTGTGTCCTCATAGGCAAAAAAACAGCTTGAGCGTCACAAGTGCTTCAGCGTGTGTGTGGTAAATGAAACTCATAGCCGCTAAAGTTACTACATGTAGCTCGCGCGTCCATTTATTATTAATTTTTTTTAAATATATTTTTGTCATTCTTTCAGGGGGGTCGTTTTGAGGGGGCGACATTTGAGATTTGTGTGAGGGCAGATCGGGAGGTGCAAGATTCGATCTGTGAACGCCTCACATTACCAGATAATATACGCCGAACATCGGAACCGATCGAAGTCCTCGACAAGATTTTTTCTCAGATTCTCGGGAAGGGAAAATCAGGGTTAAATTGGCCTAAAACTCATGTAGTATGAGTCAGGCATTAGAAGCTGCTAAACGTATTCAGACAACACATACATACTTTTTCTTATTCCCGTCTATGTTGCAGTTGCAGGTCTATTAGTCTGCATTTACACTACAACACGTAATGCACACCAATTCTTAATTTGACATCGGCTTGTCAGATGTTTTATCCAGTCTTCAGTTAACACTGTCAGTCATAGCAATTTCAGGAGAGACTCGCGGAACAATTCGCATAATTAAATTTGCAGTATAAGTGAATGTTGGTCCTCTTGAAAGCATGACAACCAAAACTTTTCTTTAAATTGTGAATGGATTATATACAGAAAGCCCGCAAAGAGTGCTCCCTTTATAGCATGACTGACTGAGCTCACTCACGCAAAAAGAGAGGAATGGATTGACTTAGCTACAGTAAACAACTCTGATTGCCCATTGCTTTCAACAGAGATGCCTGTGAGTGGCTACAATCATCAACACTGCAAAAACATGTTGAAAATAGAACCCCTTGCCTTTGTGCCACACACAAATTTGCACAAAAGCGTTTGAAAGCAGTTGCACACACGGACACATAACCCCATCCCCATTTTAAAAACTCAGCGGATCTACACAAATCACACGTGACCTATTTTGGATTCAAAACTGGCAAATGCAACAAAAGGTGACAAGTTTGCATCCCTGTCTGAAGGAGGAGTGGCTTTAGAGAGCGTTCTGAAGGGAGGGTGGGATCTTATGCTTTCATAGCTAGCTAGCTATTGCTAGCCTGTCCAGCAGACCCAATGCGTTGTGATTGTCCAAACGCCTCAAGCGTGTGTAGGAAAAGTAACACCCCTTACCATAATCGTGAGCTTCAGCTTCCATGGCTTTAAGCAGTTGTAAAAACACATTAATAATGATGTCGGTTTTCTAAAAATGGTTTTCATCGTATTCTGAAAATAAAGATAATAAAGTGGAACTTGAGCAGAACATTTCAGAGAGGCAAATGGATCTTAGTGTATAACTGGTGTTGTACTCTCCCAGGTTCAGGAAGCTGTCCTCAGAAAAAAATGCACTTGTAATGCAAACTTTTAGGATGTACTGCTCAGGAACAGCTTTATAAATAAATCTTAACCTAATTTCATTTCATTTAATTTTTTGGAAGGCCAACGTAAGTGGTTTTGCTTTTAGCATCCAAACACACAGTGTCTCTACGACATGACAAATCACTGAAGCATCACTTTCTTGCTTTGTGTATGATATGTGAAAAATATGATACACTGGTGTTTTGCCAGATGAGAAGTTTATCTATGTATCATCTTTTTACTCTTTTAATTCATTTTATAACTATCATATATCTCTTTTAATTTCTTTTCTAACTACTATCAATTTTCTAATTGATGTTCTTATCAAATCACTGTAATTACGAGGCTTACAAAGAGTAACAATGCCTTGAGATCTAGGAGTTCACTTGGCAAGGATACTTATGATACTGATAAGACATGACATGTTAAAAGTGCAGGTGGTTTGGAACTGACTTTGGCTGTTAGTTGTGCAGACAAGGGAGCAGAGGGAATTGTGTGTAGAGCATCTGGAGGAATGACAGTCACTGTTTGCTGGAAAACAACCTCAGACACAGGAGACTGCGGTCTCATCTTTAACCCTGCAGAAACATGCAAAGGTAAATTTAGTTTCCACAGTCAACTGTCAAACACAACGCAAAAACCTAAAACATATAGTAATTTGGTATTAATCTATTTAAATAGAAAAATTTTAGGGTGAGAATACCTGTTGTAGACTTCCTTCCCCCTTTTAGAGGAGCTTTAGTTGTCAGAGCAGAGATCTCAAACTCATCCTGAGGCATCTGTGCCACCTTCTCCAAAAAATACTTCTCAAGGTCTTGAGCCATCTTAACAATATCATCTCCTGGCTGGAACCACACACATACACAAAATGTCTGTGACCAAATGTCGAAAATCAAATCTTCAACTTACATTTTTTTACACAAAACAAGACCTCACCCGATTGTACACGTAACAGTTTGTGAACATGGTGTTGAAGTCTTCTACACACTCCATAGCCTTCCAGTAGTAATTGTTATCAAGACGCTTTCTAATGGTAGTCAAGTCCATTGGGTTCTTGATGATTGCATAATAATCCTAAATTAAATATAAAAACTATTTTAAAGCATGTTACTAAAGATTAAAACATACAAACTGTAATCAGTAAAATAGCTATAAATTAATAAAAAATTGCAGTAAAAAAAATATGGGGGGGAAAAAAGAGCACTGCGAGACTTACTGGCAAATTGAGTCTGACTGCATCCACAGGCTGTCTGAAAGGCCAGGAGAAGTGGTGTCTCCACAGAGATTTAACCACCACTTTTTCTAGATACTGCAACTGATTGGTGAGGCGTCCAGGCTTTTTGGGGTTCTTGAACTGGGGGGGAGGGGGGTTCCCATTCATGGTGAAATTCTGTGGGGGTTTCGCAGCAGACATCGCCAGAACTGATCCAGGGAGCGGTGACCAGTATGGAAAGGGTTTTCGCAGCTTCGCCTAGGCAGCTCAGCGAGCATTACACATCCACTGTCTGTGCCACTGTAAACAGGGAGAGCAGTGTCAACATACTCATGGTATTCTGCACTGCTGATTATTATCTCTAGGCAAATCAGAACAAGCCTATTTGAATCACACAAGTATAAAAGTCAATGTAATAGCTTTGAAAATTTCTAACTAATCAAATACTGCACTGAAGTCCAGTGCTCAGGACCTATTGCAGGTTTGCTGCGGTATGCACTGCCCTCTATTGCCCAATAAACAAATATTACAATGCCTTTTAGCTCCACTAGACATCAAGTCATCTTCACAAGTTGAAGTACAAGATCAGTCTTACTCCACCCAAAATAATTTTAAAATAAATAAACGGATATCCGTACAGACACTTGACAGTTAAAATGCAGTAAATCAAAGTTTGAACATGAGACCATTTTTTTTCTCCCATAAGATTATCCAGCACATTAAAAATATATACCAGTGGCGTTTAGCTAATGCGACATTTATCAAAAACTAAACTTCAATCAAACTTAAAAAAACAACTCAGAAATGTTTATTACTGCAACATTTTTCCAAGGCAAATTAATAGTACAAAAAGCAAGTAGTAATACAAATGTATCCAAAATTTATTGTCACTTCACTTACCAACTCGAAATGCTCTTCAAGACTTGTTACCCATTAGTAAAACGATAAATGAAAACACCTTCATACTATTACTTTTGTGCTTTAAAGTCACAGAATTATTTTAATTGTCTCTGAGCAAGCTTTATTCAGCTCAACTGCAGAGGTTATTCTTCATTACACTTACCCCAAACTTATTTTGTTTTCTCATACTCAAAAACATTTACAAGTTACATTGATCATTATGTGTACTTTATTTAGATAAAAGAAAAAAAGGGAAAAATCATTGTACATGAAACCTAAGGACTTACAAATTTATTTATACAAGGAAAAAAAAGAAGAAAAAAAGTTAAATGCCATTTTATTAATTTTTTTTGTAAGCTATATAAAAACATTTAGAGTCACATTGGTTTGCTTATGATTGAGTAGGGAGTATTTATGTTTCTGGAGGGGAGGGAAGAGGAGAAGAGAAGGAAAGGTTGTCCATTGGAAGGAAAAATAATTGTTTCGTGATTATTTTCTAACAAATTTTACAATTCGTTTATACAAATGTAGCGACGTTGTGACAATTTGTGTGTTTATTGTGGCCAAGAGCATGCCAATTGGACAAATTTGAGACTGCACACATGATAATAACATTCATCTAACGTTATTCAGGCCAGAAAGAGACTTCGTATGTTAACAAAATTGTCCAGCAATATAATATTGAACTAAAACCAGCTCCTTATGCTCAGAGTGAAATATGCATTGTGTTGTGTTCATATGAAAAAAATGTTTGTTCCTTTACTCAATCCAGGGACATGCGTTACATAAACCCGATGACCTTCTTATGGATGACGCAATACCAACTTCCGGCTCAATAGGAATGCCACAGAAGTGTCGCCTCTGCTTATGTTATAAGTATTAGGAACGTATACAAGCATATAATACAATTTAAGCAATTAAGACACGGGTTTACATTAATTCCCCGATGACCGAGTTGTCAAGCCTCGAGCTACAAAATGGCGCCTGGCTAGCTTTAGCACGGCTAGCCACACATTACCCCGCCCCGTCAGATGCTGACATTGAGCTCAGTTAACAGTCCCTCCCCTAACCATTCCGCTAGCTAAATGAAGCTAGTTCAACTTGGACCCAAAATTTTACCTTTCCGTCTCGGGCACAACAAAGAAAGTTTAAACTGCCGAACTGAGACAGACGCTTGCAGTGCAGGAGGAGCTCTGCTGGAAAACTTCACCAATCGAAGAATCTTGTTGATGCTTTGCGCCCGAAAAACCCTCTTAGAAAACGACTGAAAGATTTTTGAGCTTAGTTTTCAACGCCAACAGAACAAATTAACATCATATATATTTGAAATAACTCTGTTTCTTTTAAAGGTTAGTCATCAATGGCGGATGTCTCTCACGGCAACCGCCTGGTATTTATACCCTCCTGCTGAAAGCGTCCAATCCCATTGGACAAGACCCCTCACGTGTTCTCTTCTTCCCCCTCGCGCCTCTAACACAGAGAAAATATTCCTTTAAAATGTATTCCACGGAAACCTCACTCTTTTTTTATACCCGAAATAACTCCGAAACGCTGTTTTACAAATGATCACGTTTATTTTTACGACGACGACGAACGAACTCCTGTAAGAAACAGACATGTACGTCAGAGTATTTTTTTTTTTAAAGTGCGACATAACTGGTCTCCGGACATCACATGACCATTCTAGAACATTCTGTCGATTGCTATAACTCAATTCCCCTTTTAATGTCTGTTAAATGGTTACATTGTGGCTCTTTTCCGTAGCTTTGGTTGTCAGCTTCTGGCGACTGTCGGACATCGGTCATCTCTGCAGCTTGAAAATCTCACAAAGAGAACTATGATATGATAGAGCAAGAGCACTGAGCAATGCTGAGGGGAGGCGAACACGAACTAATGCGCATGCGTACTTTCTTGACAGCGATTGGCTTTTCAATTGACGCTGTCCCCGTCTTTTGTGTAGAATCTCCGTTTAATAAATCAATAGATAAATAAATAAAGTAAAGTAATAATCAGGGATTATCCTTGTTAAACACAGTTTTTTATTAAACCTTTTATTAAACCATTGTTAAACCCAAACTCAGTATATAGCCTGCAAAGCAAAGCCTATCATAGACTGTAAAAAAAATTTTTTCTCCCTTTTCAGCTGTTTTAACGATTGAAATAAAATTGTATTAATCTTATTTAAATGCCACAAAACTTGGAGCAAGCTAGAGAATCTCCTACATACCAGTGGCATAACTTTTTTTTAACTGGATGGGACAGGAGTGTGTGTAGGGTTGCTGGAAATGTACAATAAATGCACAAAACACAACATTACGATGTCCTGAAAACAACTTCAACATTATGCCTACAGTTTTTTTTACAGAACCTCTGTTTAATGCGCTAGTTTCATCCTTAAATCTGGCTATACTATAGTCTCAAGAGTAGGCTAGTTGATCCGCACTAATGTTTTACATATGGACTGGTAGTAGGCCTATAATTCTTTGTTAAGATTCAAAAATCGCGAGGTGTTTAAAAAAAATGGTGGGGACCATGTCTGGAAAAAGTGGTGGGGACATGTCACACCCGCAAAATACGCATGCATGCAAATATGATTGGAGAGATAGGCCTATACGCGGTTTGTGCCAAGTGCCATTTTTGGGAAAATGTTTCATTTGGGTTGGTGGTTAAAAAGTTTTTTATTTCGTGCATGATAGTGTTGGGAAGCATATTATTCAAACAATGTGTTGCCTACATTCTCTAAATTATATATATATATATATTTTGTCATTAAGGAACAATAGGGCCTACTTTTATGGAAGAGTGCAGGTCTGAATATATTTTATTAATTGCTTTAAAAGTTTGCCCAAACATGAAAAATTGCACCCTCTTGTTGCTGCAACCCCTTTTTCCTTCTCAGAGAAGACTTTTGTACAATGACAGCCTCGGTCACTATTCACTTTCATTGCATCTTTTATCCATACAACGAAAGTAAATGGTGACTGAGAACATTATTATATTGAATTAAAAAAAAATCATAAGGATTTGATTGGAGCAACTTGGGAGTGAGAAAGTGATGACAGACCTATTATTTTATTTCACTAAATTAAAAACATGATTCAAAATAAACCTTCCACAAGAGGGCAGCAAATGACTTATATTGGATAAAAAAAAAACTTCCATTATGTTTTCTAGGTTGCAGTGCTGCATAAGCTTACATATGGTAATGACATTTACCAAAAGGTAAAATAAATAAATAAATTGGGTGAACGCTGTCCTCTGTTTATCTTTGCTTTTATAAATAGTGAGAGCTATATAACTTATGTCATATGTGTTGATTCACGTTTGTTTGTTTTATTCTCATTTTTGTCTTTAAGAAAACTTTAAGGGAATCTGAAGTAACTATACATAAACATCCCCTATATTTGCTCATACTTCAGATGAAAGGCTTCATCATACCATGTGGCTCCAAGGTCAAGAGTTCAGCACCCGACATTCCTCATGGGTCACTTCTCACATGAGAAAGTGTTATACATGAAAGCACTTTCACAACTAAAGATTGAGAGAGATCAGGCCATGACCAAGACGGGAGAAGGGATATATGTGTCTTTGCAGCTATTAGAAGATGTGGTGAGCCATTCCATTTTTAAAAGCAATACAACCAGTGCATTGTCAGGCTTTACAATGCATTGGTTGTATTGTGTTAAAAACAAAATCTACAGATGGTTTTCTTATTTTCTTTTCATTTTTTAAAGAACAATTTAATGCAAAGGGTTTGACAAAGATCACATATGCAAGCAAAACAAAGGAAATCAAAGAATTAGGGCAGATATTCATGTTCAGGACTAGATTTTGTCACGTCTCTCTCCCCGTCTGTGCGGATGCTTTGAGTAGGTCTGGTTCTAAGGCATACATATGCATGAGAAGTGAAAAATGACATGAAGCTTCTGAGTACATCTTCATTGACACTCAAAAGCATATCACTGTTTTCAAGACAGCAAGAAGCTCCAAATCAAAGTTTTCAATCTTGCAAGGGTGCTGTCTCATTAGTGGCAAATCACGACTCTGACATTTCCACTGTAAGCAATGGTAATGCATTTCTATTTCCTTTAGAGCGGAGCGGAACATTTCAGTCAGACAGCATAAGTCTGTTTGTTCGGGAAAACAAGCCAGGGGAGGAGGCAGAGGCAAAAAAGAAAAGAAAAAGTAAACAAAAATATCCTGAAAATACAAAAACACACAAACATACATCTGTAAAGGAGTTTAACTCACATCAACCATACAAAGGATCTTGCATTTTCCTTTGTTCATGTTTAAAAAATGTATGCAGCTGACCAAATGCAATTGTAAATGGAAATCAACAGGACAATACAATTCTTCTTTTATGGCAGTTACTGGTTGATTGTCAATGGCTTAGTTAATCCCACAATCAACAACTCTTTAGTAAACTAAAAACAGCTTTTGGTCCCGAAAGAGGTGTTAGTCCCTTTAAGGAAAGGCCAGTCTAAGTCAGGACAGCATGTTCTTTGCCTTGAATCAAATCAGTTGGCAATGAAAGAGTGATACTGCTATCACTAAATCATTTAAGATAAGATAAAACACATACAACGGAAGATCTGATTTAGTTCTATATCTATATCAGAGAAAGTAATATTAGTGTGGTAAAATATATTAGTTTGAATTTCACTCCGAATTTCATCTTAATTCATGAAAACAGCATTTTTCATAAAGTCTTGAATTGCTGCATATCAGCTAAATTCTGATCTGAATTTATACACTCTCAGAAAAAAAGGTACAAAATGCTGTCACGGGGGTAAAAACGTTGTATTTAACCCTATAAGGGTGCATATCAGTTAAAGAGTTGCGAAAGTGTATTAGTTACCTAAATGGTTCAAATTAGAAATACCATCTCAGTGATAGCTTTTGTAAAAAAAAAAAATCTGAGTTTATGAAAATAAGGCAGAGTTGTTTCAGAATTATTTTAGTTAATTCTATATATTTTTGAAAATATGTGTAGATAATTTTGAGGGTCGTGGAACTACATACTAATGAGATGTATTGACTCTATCTATTCGATAGTGCTTGGAGTAGATGACATTGACACCACTCTACCTTAGATTAGTTTATGGCTGAGGTCAAACTCATAGACGGGGGCTCAAGCACACATGGAAATTAATGAAATTCATTAATTTTATCCAATCAAAAAAATTTAGGTTCAAGAACCTCTCTGATTGGTGGATCTCACATTGGGTACATTATGTTTAAAGTTACAAAATGACAACCTGACAAAAGCTTTAGCTTTCTGGGTTTTTTTTTGCACTATGATGAATTGCATTTTTTGTAATTAACTCCAAAATCACAGGTATCAGCGAGAGAGCGACTCACGACAACACTAATGGAAATAATGTGTGCTTTAGTTTGGTTGGTAATCTATTGGCTTCATTGCTCAATGCTGCAAAACACTCTAAAAAATGCTGGGTTGGTCACATATGAACAAACCCAATCGTTGGAATAAAACTGCAGTTTAAAAATGTAACCCAACGGCTGGTTTTGTCTTGACCCAAAATTGGGTTAAAACAACCCAGCATTGTTTAGTGTAGAAACCTTTGACACTCTTTAGAGAGCAAACACAGATAGGCACTGGATAGTTTGCTAAATCTTTTTCACCAAAATGCAATTATTTCAGAGAGAACTGATCCTAGACCAGCAGTTACGCCAGTCTCAAGTCTGTGGCCAGGGGAAGGCTAAGCCCTGCCCAGCTTTACACACACTCTGACTATGTTGGTAGTCCATATTTTTCCTCTTTGCGAGACACATACCTTTTGTGTATTTCATTTACAGAAACATAAATCGCTGCCTATAGCTCAAACTCTTAAAGCAACACTAAGTAAGATTTTTTACCTTAAAATAATGTTTCCAAAATCGTTTCAGTGGTTCATTAAGTCATAACAGGGTGAAAGGCACTTCTGGATTCGCTTTGCGGTCCTATATCTGCTAACCAAGCTATGTAAGATTGCCAGATCGGGTCGCATTTCTGTAGTTCTAATGAGACATAAGAAAACTACAAATTTGACTTGCTTTACGTCAAGCGTTACAATAGTCATTATTTCGCAATACATTATACTTTCATGAAATCATGCAACACACTCTACCTTGTCTGTAGACATCGTTCATTCCAAAGCCGGTGCTGGATAAACAACGAGCGTGCGTGCGACAGTAGGCTGCGGTAGGTTAAATTATTTACGACAGCGATAATGGACAATTCCGCTTCCAACCTGTAGGGCGACCGCAGAGGAAAAGTTACTTGGTGTTGCTTTAAAAGGGAAATAGTCCTATTTAAATGAGGTATAAAGTGAAACATCTCACACATGGATATAGGGCTTTCAAATGAATAAAGTAGAAATAATAAAATATTAACCTTATAATAGTGTTCATTAAATTGTAAAACTGCTCAACAGAACAAAAATGCGTTAAAATATGAATAAATCAACTTTTTGAATGTACTTTAACTTTTCAAATGTTGCTTGTTCATGTTATTAAGGAAAGTGAATATTTTAACATTTACACAACATGGGCACTTTACTTTGTTTTTAATTATTTTATTTTTTATTTTATTTTTAATGTACAGTAGGCTATTATTAATTGTATTGTTGTTAATAAGTTGTTAAATCTAATTTATAAAATTCTCTAAAATGTAAAACCAATTTGTGTGGAGTGCAAAATCTCCTAAATTTCTAAATGGCTCCTGAATGGAGAATCTTGGAAATGTTGCTATGATTAAAGGTGCAATAGGTAATCTGGGAAATACTAACTTTAGCCCATAGCATTGAAAGCATACGATCCCACCCTCCCTGCAAATCTAGACAACCAGAAACAACGTTATTGGATTACATTATGTTTAATTCCCGGTGAGAAAACTTTACAGTACAGTGAGTAACTACTACAATAATGAATGTAAACAACTGTTTGCCTGCCATTCTCGCTGTGCATAGCGTACGTGAAACGCGCAAATGATGTATGACGTCTGCGTGAACAGGCTGCGCAGTGGTATGCAAACACACGTTGACTGATAGGGAACGCATGCTTTCATTTCATTCGGACCGGATTTCATTATGATTTTATGGTCATAAGCCTTCCACAGACGATTTATATATGTATAAAAATATATTTCTACCGCTTAACATGATTGCTATCAAGATATGAGTAGACTTTCAACCATCATAACAAACATGTTTCTACAGAGAATCACCTATTGCACCATTAACACAAAAGACATTTTTTTTAAAGCTTGGAAGAACGTGAGTTTGCCTATTTCGGTTTTAATAGCTACTGTATATAGCCTAATGTGGAAGGATTACTATGTAGATTAATATTCAGTCTTACAGTCTGACACCTCCACATAATAGAAAGAGACATTTTCAGCGTTATAGCCCTAAGCGTAAAATAGGTAAATGCTTGTTAGTGCAGATGCTGAGAGCCAGCAAATTGTGTGAGATATTACACTCCATTTCAAACTAATTTTAACAGATTTGTTCTAACACTAAGCTTTATATCATTTTTATGACCTCATTTTAATTGAGACTTCATGGAATATGCTATGTTTAAAAATTAAAAAAATGTAATTAAAAATTAAAGTGCTAATAAAGGAAATATAAAAAAATGTATATGCTATATATTTCAAAATGTAAAAAAAAAATACATGGATATTTTTTAAATACTGTCAACTACCCTATAATTTCATATAGCAATAATAATAATAACAATAATAATTATAATAATAATAACAATAACAACAATATGTATTATTATTATTTTAAAAGTAAACTCACGTGTCATCATGGCTGCGGAAGTTGATGGGTTTTCAAGCCCACTTCATCCTCTTATTATTCTTGAGATGTGAATCGCAGCCTCCTCCTACTGGCCCCTCCCACTGAAACACACACACACACACAGAGAAAGCGGGAGAGGTATTTAAAACTTTTTGAGATCTGTCACAGGCTTTGTCATCCCGAAAATCGTGGTGTTTGTCGCACGGTTATCACTGTCCTGACAGAAGATTTTGCGCAGGTCCTTTTACTATATCAGCCGAAGGAAACGTTACCGTGAACTCCCTAAGAAAGTTTTCCTCAGCATTACTGAAGATTCGCTGGTATGTCACTTTGTTTCTATCGTTGCTTTAGTTTTGACGTGTACATTGTGTCAGGATTATTGCAAGACTAGTTTAGGGTCCTTGTTAAAATATTGTTTTAGCATGTTTACAGTCGCATGCTCATTCCATAGACGCGCATGCACGTTTCAGAGCAGCATGATGTTGAGTCTGAGTCTCGATCGCGAAGAGACAAAACCAGAACTGTTCTACTATCTATGAAGTTGTTGTCTTCTATGCAAAGTAACGTTCTTCAAGTTGAAGATTAGAGATTAAAGCCCATTAGAATTCAATGTGATTGTAAAATGTGTGTTTAAAAAAAACAAACAAACTGAAGTCTAAAGAGTTTTGTAAGTCTGCACGAGCTCTGCAGATGTTGTGATGTGGTCAGGATGAGCTGGGAAACTTGAGGTGCTCGTGGTGCCATCTGACAGCTTGAACTACTAGTGTTGTCAAACACAGAACAACGTTTTTGTCCATTAACTTCAAGCCTGCATGACTCTTTTTCAGGATGAGTGGACTGCCCTGCACAGGAATTTCATTTAATCAAATTAATGTACATAGTTCACATAACACTGGAGGTACAGTCATGACATGAATCTCTTTCAGTGCATGTAAAGACAAAAGCCTCTTCCATTTACTAGTTGCAGGTATTGTGAAATTCTCAAGCAGGACTGTGAGTATTACACAATTGGGAATGGTATATTATGTAAAACATCACAAACTTCAAGGTATACCTTGGATTTCTGTCACTGAACTTGATACTATGAGTGAAACTTAAACAACAAGAAATACTCATAAATATGATGTCTTGTGTCATCATTTGGCTGTGTGCATTGTGATTGTCTTCTATAGATGCGGTTCTTCAGCAAAATTAACAGCAGAGAAGTTCTTACATTGTTGATCATTTTCAGCAGATGTAGTGGTTCATAACTGCAGACTAAAATGTGTTCTGACTGGGTTGCAGTCGCAGACAACACATAAAACAATGCAAATAACAAAATGCACCTAAATTAGTTAGTTTGTATGTCAACTTTTAATAGGGAGGACAAACCGCTTCCCATGTCTTTTGGTCATGACGCCTAATAATGTGCAACAAATAAAAATAAAATCAAGCCTTTGTAGAGCTGATTTACAGCAGAATTTGAATTACTCATATTTGATGAAGTTTGCATTATTGATTCTGTTATATTCCTGTTTATTACTCCGAAGCTGATTATTCCTGCTATTACTCTGACCTGTTTAATATTTTGAAGCTGCTTTAAAACAATCTGTTTTGTATCAAGTGCTATAATAAATGTGTCTTGACTTGACATGACACATACATTTGTCACTTGGTTAAAGCTTGATAAATTAGACCTATCTATCTATCTATCTATCTATCTATCTATCTATCTATCTATCTATCTATCTATCTATCTATCTATCTATCTATCTATCTATCTATCTATCTATCTATCTATCTATCTATCTATCTATCTATCTTTGTGTTCTCATAAATTTGTTTATTGATATAACTGCTGTTTATTAAACATAGCATTAGTATTTATTCAACATAGTATTAAACTAGTATTAAACATTTTTTTAACCATGGACACCCTTGTTGTTATGCTTCTGTGTTTGTTTACCAGAGAGACAGTTTTCATCTTATCAGTTTGGCAAAGTGTCTTAATTTAACATTTTATAACCTAATCCATAACCTATTCGTGTTTACAGGTTACAAATTTATAAAAGTAATATCTTTAGTTGAGTCCGTTCGCTGTAAGTCACTTTCATTATTGGTGCGTGGCTGATCTCTTCAGGGGGATTTGTTCTGGGTCCCGGTCAGGCTATTCATGCCTGTCAGACATTAGATGATCTCTGCAAGTGTCTTGCGTGAGAAAACGAGGGTTTCTGGGCTGTGAGTTCCATGGGAAAGGCTAATCAGAGCTCTTGAAACAACTTTGAGACTGTTCATATAGTGATTATTAAAGTGGAGATGAGGTGTAGACGAGTGAAGGTGGTTTCGTGAGGACAACAGACCTGTGACTGTTATCTGATTCAAGACTCCTGTGACATGTTGATTCGGGTCCTCAGGGTTCGCAATCACTCACTCCCAACTTATTGCTTTCTAGTCTCAAAGATAGAGGGAGACAGAGAAAGTCCAGTGCTTTTTGGAGGGAACTAAATTCACTGCACATAGCTGAGTAGATTAACGAGAGATGATGCATTTGCACAACTTTTTCTTCTCTGAACTGTCTTTGTCACAATGCCGTTCTGTGAGTAGAGCCAGTGATTCATAACTAGAGGAGTATGAGTAAAAATGCATGTTGGTGCAAGTGTATGTGTGTTACTTTGCTGGCTCTGATGTGACTCACAAATAAAGGTTACATACACGCAGATCTGCAGATGTTCCCCATAAGTGTGTGTGTGTAAGTGTGTGCTCTGTGGTGTTAGCGGCCGCCCTGAGGTGTGATTTAGTGTCTGTTTGTGTGCATGCTGTGTGAATGAATGTGTCCGGTGCTAAAGATGTGCAATTGGCCCAGTGAGCCGATTAAATTGATCAATTTGTATCACTGTTGGAGGTTGTGGTTTTGTTTTAGTGCAGCTGGCCACTTCATGTCCCTAGTGTGTCACTGTTTGACACGTGGCTACGCTCGCAGCCAACACGGAGAGGATCCATTTGGGCCGACGAGCACATCTTCCATTATAAACATGTCAAAGAGTCTCCCGTCACCGTTGACTTACGCAAACGGGAAACCACACTCTGTTTAGGCTGAATGACTCAATCCAAATAAGATTCATTAGCAAGCAGCCAAGAGGCCCGTGTTGGACATCATTATAGCTTTCGTGAGGCTGCAACTACCAAAGTGGCCCTATATGATGCAGTCACACTCAGGTACCCACATTTTCATAGAAACTCATGCCATGTTTCATAGCTTGAACAATGTAGGCTGTCCTGTTTTATTTATACATGGCTGGAAATAGTTGTGGTGTTATTCTCTAGAGGTCATGATGTATTCTGGTCTATTCTCTCATGCTTTGATGGTTTTCAGAAGGACACGGTCAAACATCCTGTAAAGACCTCGTGAAATAAATGTATCTTAGCTGTTGGCTTTGTCGCTATAAACCTGTGCACTTTTAAAGATTTGAGATCCCAAATATAAAACCGTCTTTTCTTTGAAGAAAATGGATCATAAATATTAATAAATCACCTTGTTTGGAAGGGTGAATGCAAATCTGTCTTTACACTCTTAAGCTTAAGGTTCTTTATTGGCATAGATTCCATGAAGTAACTTTAACATCCATGGAACCTTTCCATTGCAGAAAAGATTCCTTGTAGTGGAAAAAGGTTCTTTGGATTATTAAAATGTTCTTTACACCAGGAGAAAAATTGTCTGCATAAGAACTGTGCAATGAAAGGTTCTCTGGGGAACCCAGAATGTTTCTTCTATGGCGTCGTTGTGAAAACCCCATTTTGGAACCGTTATTTTTAAGAGTATTGAATGAGCATTTCCCACCTAATACCACTTGTAGAAAATAGCCTATCATGTTGAAAACCATGGTAAAAAAAAATCATACAAGTTTGTAATTAAAGGTGCTATATGTATTTTTAGCGGCCTCTATCGGTGATGTTTCAGATTGGAACCAATTTTTACAAGAGCGCTCGTGCTCTTGCGCGTGCTCGAACACAAGAGCGAGCACTCATGGTACCGGCCACACTGAGACTTTCAACACACCGGAGAAAGCATCACACAACATGCTGGAAACTCATGTAAACTCCCACTGCAACGTTATAATAGACTACTTTTATCAGCTTAACGTTGAACTAATGCTCCATGCTCGTACCATGATAACGTTACATTGACTGCATTTAGCCGACATGTGGTGTTATCTAGCATAACAAGGCATTTCACTAACTATTCGTGTATCTTTCACAATCAGGCAGCAATGTCAACATAGGTGAATGTATAATATGATAACGAAAACGGCTAGTGAACTAGACTGAACAATTTCAGTGTAACAGTAAGATCGTAGGAAGTAACATTACTGTACTGAACGTGTCTGGAAATGTGTATTATAAACAATATGATAGTAGTGGGATGAGTGACGTTAGACAGTAGATCTAGTACATTAAATAAAAGTTACATCCTAAAGCACCTACTTTTTGTTATCCTGGAACAGTCTGTTGTAGCCTATTCATTTCATGTCTCATGTATGTTGTAGTTTACCTTGCTATTTCATTACAGTTTACCATTATTTATTTCAGCATATCTGAAAACTTCAGGAGGTCTCTCTATAATTCAAACGCTCTGCCGATGTTGATCCGTGTTTCCGTCCTAAGTCGATCCGATTCACGTTTGGCCTGACGAGCTTCAGCAGATACATTTTTGTTTTGTTTTTTATATTTATGTGGAGTTTGTGTTGGAGTCTGTGTTGTGCTGGAGGCAGGAGTTTTTGGGTGTTATCAGACTCCATGTCGTCAGCTGCAGTGCCGTCGCATAGACTGTATATAAAAAGGAGAGAGGCTCGGGAGCGCGCATGCACGTCACATCCGATGGATTTCGCAGAAAATCTGACCCGGAGACTTCACATAGAAATAGGAATACTGGCCTTCAGAGGTAATAGCAAAACCCGACAAGTGGATCACTGTAATGTGTGATAACAACCCCTTCACACACAGGCAATAAAAAAAGGATTCATTTTAGAAGAAAAGTTACATTTAGCACCTTTAAATGAGGAACATTTAATTACAAACTTGTATGTAACAAAACATGAGAAATTGTATTTTGTTGGTGAACTATCTCTAAGTCTATTGGAAAGTAAAAAAAAGAAGAAGGAAGCCATTTGAAATGTGTCATCCCAACTTTTTGTTTCAGTAGGAAATACATTAACAAAGGAAAGAAAAGTGCATTCACCAAACCATTTCATTCGCTCTTTAAAGCATAGCTTGGATAGATTGCCATGGGAACAGTTTGCCCTTGATTTTATACAGAATATACTTTTCCACAATAAACCGAATATGATCAAAACAAATTCTTTGATTGTGAATGATCTGTATCTTCTTTCATTAAGTCAGTTTTTCATTTCGAACTGAATATGGATATAGTTTTAAGGCACGCTTCTTCCTCCAGAGTGAAGTGGCTCTTTGAGTTCAGACCGAGGCTGCGCATTAAACCATATGGTGTTCGACACTCCACCTACACAGTAATAGTGTGGAGTAGCTACTTATTATGTTCAGTCTGGGGTCTGCTGCCTTGAATTTGCTAATGACTTTTCCAGACTGTTTCTGAATGTTATTGTACTATATCTTTCTACCGAGAAATAGAAAGAGAGACACAATCTTTCAGCGGGAGTCATATGAGGTGATTGGTCTCTAAACTGAAACAAACACACTTTTATTTTATATCTAACCACAACCAATCAAGTTATATAGAGTCGACCTGCCCACATTCCCATGGTTTATGTTTGCTTCATCACTGATCTGCTTTTGGTTGACATGCTAGTCTAGGTCCTGGATAAGATTTGTATGCACTTCATTTAGCGGATAATATCTCAACTGTTATAGACTAATATGACCGCCAAAATCTCTACCCGCGACGAAAGTCCTGAAAATTACCACAATAGGTGACACTATTATCACACTACAGGTGAATTGGACTTTTTTTTTATCCTATAGATATTCATATAGGATGAAAGTTGGCATTCACAGTAGCACTTCTCACAGCTGTAAATCCTGAGACACTGTCACTCTCATGTGTCACTTTTTTGGAGAAGCGATTGGCCATCCACAGTTCTTCATGTTTATATGAAGCTTTGATTGTGTTTACAGTGTGCAATATAACATGTGTTCATGTTTTGTGTGTAAAAAAACACAGTATTTTTCCACACAATTTACTTATCTGTATACCGCTGTTTTCACTGTCCAAAAAACGGCCCGATGACTTCCTTGTTCTATGAAGTCCCTCCTTCAGAAATACGTAACGAGTTCTGATTGTGCCAGCGGTTCCTGTGTTGTGATTCGACAGCAGCTTATCGCACGTTGCCCGGAAAGGTCACGCCTCTTACCATAAATTGGAGATGCATGCGCAGCTGAAGTGCTTCTTCTCCGTGGGAGCGCAACAAGACCACGCCCCCTTTTTTTGTGTATTCCTGTGGGCGGAGATTAGTCAAAAAACTGTTCTAGTTACGTCATTAAAAAAGAAAGTAGAGGGATGTAGTCCAAAACGGCCGTTCGCTGTATGCTTTGAAAGGGGACTTCTGTTAAGTAAAATATCTCGCTAGGCATTGCACTTTGAGCTTTATAATTTTACAGGTATTATGCTCTAACAGCAACATTACACACTAATTCAAGTTTGAAAAATGGAATCGCGAAGAACGGGACCTTTAACTTGGCGGACTCGGTTGCTTTGGCAGAGCTGTCAATTGTTGTGGGAGAGGGGTCTCTTGACATATCTAAGACTCCTGATGCTGCAATAGTGGAGCTCTTTGTGTTTGGAATAGGTTCTGTGGCCACTGCAATGGGGCCTGTTGACATGGGTGAGATCTCTGTTGCCCTGGGAATGGTATCACATCAGATACCACTGTGGTAGACTCTGCTGAGGCTGTTGCTGAGGTAGAGAGTTCTGATTGTTGTTGATCAACAACTGTTGCTGGAGCTATCAGGTCCAATGTAGTAGAATTGGAGACAGTCACTGATACCTTATAGCAGTGGCGTAGGTTTGATTTTGAAATTGGTGGGGACGGGGACATCAATATTTAATATATTTAAAGTTTTGATCGAAAATATTGCTAGGGATATATCAGTGTCACTGGATATTGGTAGGGACACGTCCCTAGCGTCCCTACTAAATTCTACGCCCCTGCCTTATAGTCAGTGTGTATCTCCCCGCGCTCTTTTATTGGTCCCATCCTGATAATCTTTTGGCAAAGGACTTTAGACCTAAGCTTTACTGTGGTCCGGCTCTGAGTGTCAACGGACCTTGCAGAGAGTTCACTTTCAGCTGATGGTTTCTCTACATTGATTGGAACATTTTGGAAGATTACAAGGATGGTATCATGTGTGGAGCCTGTTCCTGCCAGGGTGCTTTCATTGCGGTCAAAGTTATCCAATGCCCCATTTAATGGGCTTGTTGCTTCTAGGACAAAAGGGAGAGGTACTCTGTTGTTACCTGCTGTAGTGATGATATGTTCAGCAAGGTCCACATCAATCCTCTTGACTGTGTTGTAGCTGACACATATTCCGTGATGGTTAAGAGCAGTCACCAGCTCTTTTGATCGTGTCAGACTGTGCACTCCTTGAGCCACCATTACATGGAAAGGTGTTGGTTCTTTGGCATCGGTAAGGATGTTATGCAGAATTTGAAAGACTACATCAGTCTTCAGCTGAGAGGATGTTTTCCCCTTAAACATATAGGAGAAAAACTCCTGCCATCTTTGTGGTCGGTTCTTAATGAATATGTCATTGGACAGTTGGAGGTCTTGCGGTTCACAGAAGCTCTTCTGTAGTCCAAAGCTGTATTCCTTCAACTCCTGCGCAAGCTCAGTTGCCACCTGTCTGACAGGGGAAACTCTCAGGGACTCTACCAAGACCTCTGGAGAACTGTTGGTGGAAAGTACCATCTGAGATGTTCGTTTGTTACTTGGGTATGTAAAGCTCGATGATTAGCTGCTTTACAGCTCGGTTTGACACTACTTGAGTTGAACCTTCATTGAGTCCGTCTCTGATGGAAGTCAGACTGAATGCTGTTTTGCTCAAATCAAGCCCAAGAGCTAAAAATCTAGCCTTCAAGGAGTTGTCTTCAGCTGTTATTGAATCCTCCTTTTCAAGGTTTTTCAGTATGTCCTCAATTTTGGCAATATATTTATTGAGTCTTTACGACAAGGGTCATGATATTGGATATCAGCTGCAAAAACAACATCTACCTCGCACATTACCACTGTTTGAGTATACACATGGTCCTTGAACAACATGGCCGCATTTAGTAGTTTCTGGGCCATCGGTTTTTCACAGATTCTGAACAATTTGTGTATTTTCTTCTGTTTAACTGTTTTGCAATCTGAACCACAAAAGATACTTACATTTTTAGTTGCACTGGTCTTAAAAAAATAACCCCCATAATCCACAGATAAATTTAAGTCAAGTCAAGTCAAGTCATCTTCATTTATATAGCGCTTTGGCTTTTAACAATGGAGATTGTTTCAAAGCAGCTTTACAGAGATAAACATACAATTTACGGTAAAATTTAAATTAATTAAAACTTATCTTACCATGTTTCCCGCTGTAGCCCAGTCTAATGAAGTATTATCTATGTGACACTGGATGGATAAGTTGTGCTCTCACTCTCTCCAGATATTTTGGAATTTTGTAAAATAAGGTTTCAAATATGAGTAATTGGTATACCAACTTATCTGAATAACTTCATGACATGAAGACACTGTAATTTCATCAACTTGTCTGAGACTATGTGATCACAAGTTGTGATGTACTGGTGATGACATTTTCCCCATTTAGCAAAAAAACAAAACAAAAACACTAGCAGCTAGCTAGTTAACAAACTGTAGTTAGCTAGATACAATACACACCAAATTAAATATAAAACTGATACAAATTCATTATAATTATTTAAATACACAAAATTACAACTCATATGATAATGACACGTAATAAGTGTACACGCCAACACAAAGAATAAAGAGTAGATTTCCTTACTCACCTCAGAAAATATGTAGCTTCAAGGGTTTATATGTATGCATATTTAATGAGATATTGCCTTATTTGCATATTTTATTTAATTTTTTAGACAAAGTGTAATACAAAAAGTATTTCTCTTAATATGAAGATTAATCTGGTAGAAATGTATGAGGATATCTATAAAGGGAAGAAAAAGTCCCATTCACCTGTAGTGTGATAATAGTGTCACCTATTGTGGTAATTTTCAGGACTTTCGTCCCGGTTAGAGATTTTGGCAAACATCCCACGTTGTTCAATGGGGTCATATTAGTCTATAACAGTTGAGATATTCTTCGCTAAATGAAGTGCATACAAATCTTACCCAGGCCAGGACCTCTACTACTAAGAAAGTTCAAGTTTAGTTTTGTATTTTGTTTTGCTCTAACCAGGCCTGGAGAAAATGATTTCCCGTTAAGCTAGCTAGCTATTTATTTATGTATTTATTTAACTAGGCTATATAGGACAGCTGAAAAATATTGTTGTTGGTTTTTTGTTCTTATTTTTTTTATATATTTTTTTCTGTTTTATTATTTTAATTTGTTTCATTTTGCCCAACTAACCAGCAGATTTGTTTTTAAAGAACTCTTATCTAGTTTTTTTAGATGTTAGTTTTGTTTTGCCCCATTTTTAAAAATTGTTTTAAGTGCTTTTATTTGTTTTTTGTTTGTTTGTTTTTGCTTTGATTTCTGTTTTTCTTTGTTTTGCCCTTGATGATGTCCTCTTTGATCTCAGGAATCCAAAATGCTCCTACCATTAGTGTGAGAATGGCAAGAGAGGGGGCATCGAATCAAAGGCAGAGGGGCACTGGCTTGGGGCCCCTGTGCTGGAAGTGCAATATTTATTGAGATCCTCCAAAATGACTTCCCAGCCTCAGCAGCTGCCCGTGTATGAATGACTCTTTGTTCCTGCAGCTGTTTGCCGAGAGAGAGAGAGAGAGAGAGAGAGAGAGAGAGAGAGAGAGAGAGAGAGAGAGAGAGAGAGAGAGAGAGAGAGAGAGAGAGAGAGAGAGAGAGAGAGAGAGAGAGAGAGAGAGAGAGAGAGAGAGAGAGAGAGAGAGAGAGAGAGAGCTCTCCTCACCTTACTGGGAGAATGAGAAAAAGGCAAAAAGATAGAAGGAAGGAAGCAGAGAGAGTGAGCTAGTGACAGTTTCAGATACTGATGAAGCTGTGGCTTTCTTTACTCTTCTCCTGGGTACACCCTCCCCCCCTGGTTGTTCTTAACCATTGATGTTTTGATTGACTTTTGAGGTTTTAATCCACCTGTGCCACTGTGCATCTTTGTGTAAATTTGACACATTGCTTCCCCATAATCCATTTTAGTAGCATGTGGTGGTGGGTTCAGGGACCGTGCCTCACCCGTTGCTGCACGGTTGGATGCTTGCTCTGAATGTGACTGCTAAACCCATTAGTGAAATGCTTCTGCAAACTAGCGTGACAAACCTGTGATGTTGTTTGGTCAGGATAATAAAGTGTTATTGGCCTGTGTATGCGTATCTTCGCACAATGTGTGGCATTGTGATGTATGCCTCTTAAAATCTGCTACTTTCATTATAGGTAATCTTTACGTGCTGATGAAAAAACAGCAGAGATGCAGCCATGTCGAAACTGGCGAGTTGTGCCACCTGCGACAAAGTATAAATTCTTAGAAATATGACACTTTAAGGTGATGTTGTCACAGTGTAATTACAATAAATACTGAGTAATATTAATTAACTACATTTTCTTACTATAAGGTTTAGCTTAGGGTTTGGTTTAGGGTTAGTTACCTGTAATTATGCATCATCTACTGTTATTACCGTAGTAAGTAACTAGTAATATTGTAACATACATCACCTTAACATACAGTGAAGCGTTACCATAATACTAAACAGTCTAAAAACAATTGGAAATTGCTTTTAGGATATGTTTTTGCTGATGCTTGCCTTCAGAAGGACTTGATTTTAACCTAAAATCACCATTATTTACTCCAAAAACCCTGAACCTCTATCTCAGATTTGGGACGATGGCCATGGAAAACTAAACTATTCATTTTGTCAGAATGGAATTAATCAAACTGAATCGAGTCTGATGTGACATTTCAGGCTCTCTGGGCAGACGTAAATGTTTAAATGCCAGTGTAGATTTGTTTGAAAGGTTTTTAATTTGATGACTCAATATCTGTCACGATGCAGATGGTAAGTTTATTACTGTGCCGTTTTGTCAGGTAGTGGAGTAAGTGAAACTTTGTGTGGATAATGCATGTTGTATTTAAGCTCTATTGGTGTGGCATGTGTTGGCATTAGCCCACCCTGCAGTGAACTCGGGTTGGCTTCTTCATCTCTCGAGTTCAGTTGTGGTCGTGTTAATTAGCTGTCGTCTGTTAATGCTCTTAACGGCAAACTCCAGGTGTCTAATCGGACTGTTATCTTCACTTCAGAATTTCTTTTATTGTCTTGTTATTAATTTGAAACTGACCTTTTTTCATACAGCAGTTGATGAACCATTGCTTGTTCTCCTCATTCCCACAGTTCACATGATGCTTAATTAGTGGGTTGCGAATAACAGCGCCGTCACATCAACCAGAGCCCTGCTGTCTCGTCCCATCTAAGCCCACAGGATATGTGACCCTAATACCTTGCTGCTTGGTCAGTGACTGACATCTTTCTCTCTCTCATTCTACAGAGTGTGTGGGGACCATTCAAGAAGACACCCCGCTGCTTCTGTTTCTTCCACGTCTGGCTTCAGGAAAGCGTTCTCTTCCAGCCATGCGGCTAACGGCACACATACACCCCTCCGCCATCCTGTTTTTGACCCTCAGCAGCTTGGCCTCTGCAGGTAAGCACTGTTATCCTTGTAACCCATCATCTCTCTCCTGGGCTTTTGGAATAACAGGTAAAGAGTGAGTGAATGTGGCATGACGTTGCATGAGCCGTCTATATCATATGTTCCGTTTGCCTTATGAAGATGAAGGAAAGGCTGAGAATTTATGAGGGGTGTTTTTAACGCCTTTCAAAAGTGCTGCTGTGTAATGGCTCATGATGAAGTGAATACCAGAGCTCAAGCTCCCTTGGCTAATTTTATGTTTTAAAGTGGTGTACATTTCTGGTCACCAAGCAGTGCCAAATGGGCCCCATCTGCCTTTTTTTGACAAAAAGTTAGTCTGGCAAAGTTAGTTAGGCAAAAGATGACATGTCAGACAGTAGAACATGCTTAACGTGCATTGTGGGTTCTTTCTTTTGGGTTATGATGAACACAAAAGAAGATATTTTGAAGAATATGGGTAACCAAACAGTTGACGGGCCCCATTGACTTCTATATGGAAAAAATACTATGGAAGTCAATGGGGCCCATTAACTGTTTGGTTACTGACATTCTTCAAAATATCTTCTTTTGTGTTCAGCAGAAGAAAGAACTTCATACAGGTTTGGAACAACTTGAGCGTGAGTAAATGATGACAGAATAAATTTTTTTGAGTGAACTTCCCCTTTAAGGGGGCGATTAAAGTTACCTTCAAACGTTTGTTCCGTTAAAATCAATATTTTCTTTTTCATGTAGGCCTATAGCTACAGTTGTGGTCAGAATTATTGGCACCCCTGGTCGTACAAATAAATCTGTGTCGTTTATCCTTTTGATCTTTCATTAAAATTTTTTGCAAAAATCTAACCTTTCATTGAAGTAAAATAATTGAAAGTGGGGGGAAAATCACATTATGAAATGCTTTTATGACCCTTCAGAAATCATTCTAACATACTGATTTCGTTCTCAATAAATATTTCGTATCATCAATGTTGTAAAAACTTGCGCAGTCTTTGATGAATACAAAGTTAAAAAGAACATAATTTATTTAAAATATTTTGTGACATTATAAATGCCTTTACTGTCAATTTGATCAATTTAATTGAAACTGTATTCTGACCCCAGACTTGTGAAAGGTGTATCTGATTAATGTAAATGTATGTATATGATGTGTTACTAGCTCTTCAGTTTAATTATTATGATGTGCTTGCTGCCTCATCGATTACGAAATTATACGATTAATGATATGAAGGATCATTAACCAACATATTCATCAATAATACGATGAAATAACACTATAATTGACCGTAAGCGTGCCTGCATCTAGTCTAAAACAGAAAACGGGGCATGTTCTTTGCCGGGACTCTTCGCAGGGCGTGTTCTCGATAAGCTGTGCCTCGGCGCTCATTGTCTTGACAGAGTGAGGCAGTGTTGCCTGTTTTGTCAGGCAATCACGATTCGCCCCCTGTGTTCGGAATTTCCCCGGTTCCTCCCAGCATGAGTCTTCTAGATCTGGCTGTCAGAGAGCAAAGGCCGGGGGGATTTGCATTAAGAAAGTGCTGACAGCCTCAATCTCTCAGCCTCGAAACACCATTGCCGCACGTCAGCTATGCGTCCTCTAACCCGACTCATGCAGCTCTATCTGTGTGATTGATCAGGGCTTGTTGGCTCAGTCTCTTCAGAAGAGTGATGATTTGTTCCCCTCTGGCACAACAGCCTGACAGATAGTTGCATGCCAAGAGAAAAAGGGAAAGAAAACAATATGGCAGCAACCAAACAAACAGAAGGAACAGGCAAAATTATGACAGTCATCAAGTCGGTGTTGTCGGAATGGAGTGTTATGACTTAAGAGTGCATGTATTTCACACAGTTCTATGATTTTACTTCCACTTGTTCTGTCGAATGTCTCTTTGTTGGTAACAGATCCCACTGGCCATTCTCAGCAGTTTTGCGACTTCTCTGTCACTCAAACCAAATGCTTTTCTTCTCGAGAAAAAAAAAGAATAGGAAAGTTGTGTAAATATTTGATGGAAAGACATCATTTGATGGTTTTTACACTTTTTTCTTTTTTCTTGTACATCAAAAAGTAATGTGAAGGTAAATTCACAACCCTACTAATTATATGAAATATGCAGCTGTCAGAAAGCTGATGTTAAAGGGTTATAAAAGTATACAATTCTCAGAGGTCATATATAAATAAGCTAAGAAAATAGAGGACTTTTTAATAATGTTATCTGAATTGTTGGTCAGCGTAACGCTAACATAGGATAAACACCTCCATCAACACGGCTGGTAAAGCGAGATGTTTGACCCGAGTCTCGAGGTGCTCAAAGCGGAACGGTTCCTGTTAGTGATGGTAAAACAGGAGGACAAAGGCTACTGTGTCAGAATGTCTCTTGAGTTTAGTGAAATTTGGCCACAATACAATTCTACCTACCCTTTCCTTTAATACTTTTGAGTGAGCATTGTTGCTTTGCACCATATATTTGCTTCTTAGAGTCTTCTTCGAGTCATGTTGGCACATTTACCTGGAGCACATTTATTGAGGCTCTGCCTTCTTTTAATTATTGTTGATGAAGCTGTTTCAAACCCAACATCACCCTTGTTTTGGGTGATGTTGATTTTGATCAAATTGGAGTCTAAACAAACTTTATGGGTGTCATATCAGGGCATGCTCAATATTTTCCTTGTACTCCATTTTTTCCTCTTGTTTTAGAGCATAGCAGCCTCACTGACGTCTTTTGTTTTCTAAAAAAAACTAGGACATTATCTAATCTGCAGCATCAGAGTGTCTGCAGCCCTGAGCCCTTTTCACATGGACTTCAAATCACTTCCAGTCATAACCTGTGTTCAGCTGTAGTCATCTGATTCTAGAGATGATAGAGGTGTGATATATGAACATCTCCATGTCTTCTGAGACCTTGTCATCAGAACGTCTCTTCCACAACACTGAATCTCCTGTGAGAGTGGTGAAATGTGTAATCTATATAATAGATTAGGAAGAAGATCTGTCCCACTGTGTCCCAGGATGGTTCTCTCTCATGTGATGTGACTGATACAGCAGGAATAGTGTTTCACAGGTGACATGTATTATTTTTAGGTCTATATGTAATGAGCACAATTTAATGAGACTCACATTTAAAAGGTCATGAAACCCTAAACTAAATTTTCTAAAGGTTTTAAAGGTCCCCTGACATGAGATTTTCACTTTCTGAGGTTTTTCAACATTAATATTAGTTCCCCTAGCCTGTATTTGGTCCCCTCGTGTCTAGAATTTTCAATCGGTGTAAACCGAGCTTTGGCTATTTTTCTCTTCTCTGCAGCTCAGACGCGCTGATCTTGAATCTCCTCCTTATGACGTCCTATAATGAGGAAAGGTTACCTCCCCTTTCTCTGCTTTGCCCGCCCGGAGAATTTGGCTCGCCCACGAGAAAATGAGCTAGGAAGTACGAACGCGATTAGAGTTTTACCTCGAGAGATATCATGGCTTGCAAACGAGCGAAGCATGGCAGTTGATCAGTGTTCGGATGTACAAATGAACACAAAAGTATTATGTTGGTCCGAAGGGTATTATGGGAGAGTAAAATAAGTGTTATCACTTTAAAATCAATAACTATGGGTGTTGTAGTCCTTAGCGAAATGCATCATGGGTAATGTAGTTCATATCAAGCGTGCTCGTGTGAGGGACGTGAATACTCTCGCTGTGCTGTGCAAGAAAGTTTCTGGGAGCTTTTCTGTTCGTTTATTTAAGTCAACCCACCCGGGAGTTATCGTGAACTGTAACTCTGACAACTTCACCCTGCAAGAATGAGTAAAATTGGATGCATTGGCAAACGTTGTCCCTATCATCATTGCCCGAATGTGAACTAAAGAGTCGTTACGCTACCGCTGTGAATGGCCGAAGCGGTGAATGAAACACAGGCTTTAAGATTTTGAATAATGTTGAAATAGTCTGATTAATATGTTCAACTTTAAATAGTTACACCAAAAATTGTAATTGTCATATTTACTCACCCGCATGTCATTCAGCCATGGCTGTCACACAAGAATTTCAAGGCAAGATTAAAGTGAATAGCAGCTTAAATTTCCGTCTGTTCATATGAAGCTCTCTTATGAATTTAGAGGATGCTCACAGGTCATATGAAGGACTTTTATAGTGCTTTTTGTGAAAAAGCACTGGCCATTCTGGTCCCCATCCACTTTCATTGTTGGTGTTCCATGGAGGAAAAAAAGTACACAGATTTAAAAGGTTGAATATATGATGCTAGAATTTTAGTTTTCTGGATGAACTTTCTCTTTAATAAGTATTTTTAAATAAGCTGTCTCTTTTCATCCCCTCTTTTCACTGCCTCTTTTCATCCCTTCATTTGTCAGACATTCCTTTCTAAGCACTTTTTGTACATCTGAGTTGCCTTTTTTTGGTCTCTCATTTTGCCAAGCTGTAGATTTTCAGTACGGTCTGTTATTATGGGATGGCAGGGCTTTTGGAAGCCCTCAAGTTTCACTGGTGAAGTGGAGAGTGGAGCAGAAATCCTGCCAGATATTAATTTGCTGCACTTGCCAAAAACAGCTCTTGCAGGATGCTGGTTACGCCGAGGGCCGAGCGTGTGGCCTGTGGGGCGGCTGCAGGAACACGCGTTGGCTCATGTACACGGGTGAAACGCCTCACTTTCCCCTCAGCGCTCCATCGTTTTTTACCCTCCCACAGCTCACAGGGATGAGTGACAGTCTCGTCATGCCTGTAGGGGCCATACAGATTGTTCGTCTACCCTTCCATTCTGTCATGTGACAAAGACAGAGAATTAGTGCTGAAAGGTGAGTTTACAGAAATATAGCTGCAGTTATATTCAGCTTAATGACACGCTTTAAAGGGGATTAGTCCTTGATCCTCATTTTAAAACAACAAAGGCTCTGCTTTGTGGACATAAATGACCCTAAACACTGAATAAACCATATCAAGGCAGGGCTCAACATTAGGCATGGCTTAGGGCCAGTGTGAGAAAGATTCAGGTCTGTTGATGGAACTGTTGTGTGTGTTTTACTGAATCTTAGGTTCATTGATAATGTGCATGTGCTTAAATGTTTTTGAGTTATACTAGCCTGGGTTTCCCCATGCTGCATTTGCACAGCGCGATTTTATTCACGCTGCTAGGCAGCCTGGATACCATGGACCAGATTTTCGCCTTAGCGAGGGGATCAATCACAGAACGGGGAGGGAGCAGCAAGACGATGACGACGTCTATGCGACACACCGAAGCAGTTTGTTTATACCTATGGATGAAACATGGCAGCAGACGCGAAGTTACCTTTTCGATGCACCCTTAGATACATACGCCATCGTGTACACATAAATCTCTGACCCATCGTCTTCTTCCTCGTCTAGTTTCTGTCGCGCTACATACGTCATCTGGTATAATTGAAACGATTGGCTATGAACTACGTACAGGCGCATTTGATAGACATTCGTAGCACCCAATAAACGGCTCTGGGCATTCGTAAACCACGCCTCAAATACGAGAAAATGAACATGTGGTTCCCAGACCACGTCTCAATGTCAATGAGATGTGGTCTGACGTTAGCCAGGCTAGAGTTATACATGAATTTTGAACAATACCCGTTCTTGTCTTAGGACAACTTTGATTAACTTTTTTGATCCACTTCAAATGTTGACTACTGTGTATATATATATATATATATATATATATATATATATATATATTAGTGCTGTCAAACGATTAAAATATTTAATCGCGATTAATCACATTAATGGCATAGTTAACTCGCGATTAATAGCTCTTTTTTATCTATTCTAAATGTCTCTTGATTTCTTTTTGTCCCATTATTTTTTCTCATTTTAACCCTTTGATGCGCAAGCTATGGATACCCCTTCTAATGCGCAACATGGGTCTAAAAAGACCCGTATTCATTTCCTATGTTATTTCAGTCATGGCTGAATGTTTCTTTGCTGAATCTTTAAAATATATGCATTTTATCATTTGTTATTCCAGGTATTGATTAAATATCATGTTTTTGATTTACACAAATCATTATGTTTATGTTTCCTTTCTTACTTTATAAACAAACACAGTTTTTGTATTTCTACATCAATTTTACATACACGGGTCTAAAATGACCCGTATTCATTTCCTATGTTATTTCAATCATGGCTGAGTGTTTCTTTGCTGAATCTTTAAAATATATGTATTTTATCATTTGTTATTCCAGGTATTCATTAAATATCTTTGTTTTTGATTTCCACAAATCATTATGTTTATGTTTTCTTTCTTACTTTATAAACAAACACAGTTTTTGTATTTCTACATCAATTTTACATACACGGGTCTAAAATGACTGTATTCATTTCCTATGTTATTTCAGGTGGCTTTGACAGTTACAGATTTTAAAATCAAAAGGCGGGGAAAAAAGGACCCTAAACTCTTAACACATCGAACCATTTCAGCATAATGGCTTATTCAAGACTATACGGTTCTTAATAGAACTTTTAGGCCTATTACATGTAAATAAGCTTTAAAGGGGCATTTGGCAACTATTTCAACTTAATGAAACCGTTTAGAAATCATTTGGATGGTTTAATAATTGTTCTGGTGAAAATGGTGACTTTCCCTGCTCCCCCCAACGTTCCTAGGCGGAAAACCAACCTTGCAACATGGGGACTAACGTCCCAGTAAGTTGGAAACAGGAAGTCTTGTGAGAAGCGAGAATGAGCGAGAAACACAAAATGCTTTATGGCAATTCGACATAAACACACACGCCGCCCTCAATGTGTATGATGTATTACCCACCTCGGTATAGCTCCACACGATAAAGTTGGCCGGCTCCGATAATAACAAATGCACATGAGCAGCAGTAGAAAGGGGGAGGAGGGGCCGCAAGTGAGTTTTTTTTACAACATTGTTGTGAAATATACGTCCCACAGCTGTAGGGGGAGCTCGTTGAGAAAACATGCGACAACAAAAGTGAAAATCAGCGAAGAAATGACTAGAGTTGCTGAGTTCCCCTTTAAAAACCCATCTTTTTTTAGTGTAGCTAACATTAGCTAGCTAGAATAGAATATGTCGACAGCTAGCTAGCTAATAGTATTGGATATGTTTCTCTTTCTCACAAGTAATTTCTCACTAGGATTTCATGGTCAAGTAACCATAGCCTAATATTCAAATATTATGTCCAGTTATCTTTTACAAAATATCAAATATTTTCTGTGGTTAAAATAAAATAAGACTTGCATCAAATATACAAAAGCAGCAGTGTTGAGTTGTGAAATGTGTGGCAGGTGAATAGTATTATGTAATAATACCATAGTAAGAGTATTTATGCAGTAAATATGTTCCTACTTGCAAATACGGTATGTGCAAATATCAAAGGTTTCTATATGGGTCATTTTTGACCCATGTATGTAAAATGTATGTAGAAATACAAAAACTCTGTTTGTATATAAAGTAAGAAAGAAAACATAAATATCAATATTTAATGAATATCTGGAATAACAAATGATAAAATGCATATATTTTAAAGATTCAGCAAAGAAACACTCAGCCATGACTGAAATAACATAGGAAATGAATACGGGTCATTTTAGACCCGTGTATGTAAAATTGATGTAGAAATACAAAAACTGTGTTTGTTTATAAAGTAAGAAAGGAAACATAAACATAATGATTTGTGGAAATCAAAAACAAGATATTTAATGAATACCTGGAATAACAAATGATAAAATACATATATTTTAAAGATTCAGCAAAGAAAACACTCAGCCATCACTGAAATAACATAGGAAATGAATACGGGTCTTTTTAGACCCATGTTGCGCATTAGAAGGGTTGTGATACAAAAACTATTTTTATTCAAAAAGTAAGAAAGTAAAAATAAAAATAAGGATTTGTGATGATCAAAAACAAGTTAATTGAGGAATACCTGGAATACTGAATGATGAAATTAATTTCTTGCAAAGATATAGAAAATTAAAACTCAGTCGGGTCTATTTAGACCCATGTTGTGCATCAAAGGGTTAATGCTCTTATCAACATGGAAAAGTGGATCGGCTTGCTTTGTGCAAATGTTTTTTATTGAAAACAACATTGGCATATACTGTGTTCAATTTCACACTAACATTCTCACTTGGAGCAAATAATCTCTCACACAATGTAACTGCCCATTAATAAAAGGGTGAAAGATATTGATGAGGGGGCGGAGATTTCGCATCAGCTGTGTGTGTGCGCTTGGCCATCATCAAGTCAAGTGGTATTTCAGACTGGACGTGCTGCGATCGCGATGATGATATCTCAGTTCGACAAAACACACAGATCACTTTGGTCTTGTCAATGGAACCATTTGGCAACTTTTTAAAAGTAAACTTTCCATTCAGAATCTTATTGGCATCCATTTCGGCGTCTCGCGCTCGTCATCCACTCAAAACGTAACGTTAACCAACTATTTGGCCGGCTCGCAAGCCCAAACAAGTGTGTGCGGCGTGCCTGTTGTTTTGTTTCCGGTGTTGTGCCGAATTTCGACCCCCGCCAAATTATTACCCCCCTAGCATTGGTAGGTTTAGGATTGGTTGTGGGGGAGGGGGTAGGATTAGGGGCGGGGTTGGGATTAGGCAATCAGGTCCTGACTTCAACGAGGGGGGTAATATTTTGGCAGGGGGTCGAAATTCGGCACAACACCGGTCTAGCTAGATCCGCTTGCGCTTTGGTCGACGAAGCAACAAAATGTCCTCGAGCATGCCGCGTCCTGTTGCAAAAGCATGTGAAAAAAACTACAAAATTTGCTAGGCCAAAAAGACCGTTAATCGCGCGATAAAAAAATTGACGCCGTTAAAATCGGTTCGCGTTAACGCCGTTAATAACGCGTTTAACTGACAGCCCTAATATATATATATATTTTCAAATGTATTTATTCCTGTCATAGCAAAGCTGAATAATCAATTGTCATTACTCTTCATGATTCTTTAGAAATTATCACACGTCATCCTTCTGAAATCATTCTAATATGCTGATTTGGTACTCAAGTAACATTTCTTATTATCAATGTTGAAAACAGTGCTGCTTAATATTTTTGTGGTAACTGTGATACATTTTTTTCAGGATTATTTGATGAAGAGAAAGCTCAAAAGAAAAGCATTTATTTGAAATATACTTTTTTTGTAACAATGTAAAAGTCTTTACTGTCACTTTTTTGAATGGAAGTATTATTTTTTTATAGTAGAATTGAATAAAATTCAATTTAATGTAAAAATGTAATTAAGTTTATCACTATTGGTCAACCAAGTTAAAACATTGGCAAGGCAGGTAAAATATATGGAGAAAAAAAATCCTTATTGTTGAGCCCTGCAATGCATAAGACATGTTTGTTTAGTCTCTTGCTCTGAGAAAGGACCCCAAACAACATTTTATTTTCATATTCTCATTTAAAATGACTTGTCTGCTTTTCCTCTATTAAGAACCAGGCACAGAATCAGACAGACTATAATAGTGCCTCTCCAAATGTTTGAGGTCAAATGATCTATGTGCTGTTTTATGGTTTGTGTGACGGACTACGTCTGAATGTGCGTACGTCTCTGTGTGTGTGTGTGTGTGTGTGTATATGAGGGCCTCCAAATTGTATTGCGCAACCTCTGCAATCTGAGCCGTGGTGCTGTGGAGGCAGTGAGATCCAAACCACCACACGACTCCACACTCTGCTCCAAACTGGAAGGAACGAGAGCGAGAGAGATCTCCTCTTTAAACCAGATGTTGCACGGTGATTTAAGTGTTAGTAACCAGACTCCTTCACTGCTCTTGGGTTGGCACGAGGTAGAGGTGTAGGGATGTTTACATAGCAACAGCAACCCGCCATTGGCTTAATTACAGGTTACTGCAATCTACACCACGGCTCGCAATCTCTTCGAGTCGGTCTGATACTCTCTCTCTCTCTATCTCTTTCCCCTCCACCACAACCGTTATGCCAGTAAGTGAGTGTGTAGACGACCTCAGCCAGAAACCTAATGGAGAACAGCTGGGGTGACCCTGCATTTTCCATTGTGTTTCATAGAGTGCTGGAAAAAAGAAAAGAAAACGAAAAACACAGGCCACAAGATTTGGAGAGGTCTAGGGAGCGTGCCGTGAATTCATTGAAAAAGACGAGAAGAATCGTATCGCTACAGTTAACTCCTTTCGTGCTGGTTGTGCGAAAAACAAATAGATAAAACTGACTATTAAAAATAATTATCTTTACACAATTGTGTTAATGTTTACCTACCCCTAAGAGGAGAGATAAAACATGTATGGAGCTGAATTTTCTTCAGGAGTCACACACTTTTTAACCAATGAATTTACATGACTGTTGCAGTTGTTCATGATTTACTGAATAAATATTAAGGATAACTATTTTAAAAAATATAGAGCTTGGCATAATGAGAAAAAATGAATAGTCATTATAAATACTTAACTGACTTTTTTGCAGGTCTATAAATTAAACTTAAAATTATGCATTTTCAATATTTAGTTGTTTTAGCTGAGTTTAATTCTGGTTCCATCTTTTTTGAAATCATGTTAAATCATCTTGAGCCTGGTTGGAAGTTTGCTGAGGCCCCGTGGTTGAGAAGCACTGCTTTAGGGTATGTACACTTTTGGACAGGATTACTGTCTAAAATAAATTATTATTTTATATTTGCAGAATATATATATGTCAAACAGATGTATTAAAAACAAAACATTTTATTTGATCTGTCTAATAAGTTTACATAACTCTTACAGAATTCGTTTAAAATAATGAACAAAACTATATCTATTACTATATTGCACAGGTGTATGTGATCCATTATCATAATGAAGTTTATTATGACCACAACTTTGCATGCATATTTAACTTTAGATTACCCCCCATTCGATCCAGTCCAATACATAGTCCTGTTTACTGAGCTTAATTCTCTCAGCACTCCAGCATAGGTTATAGGGAGTCTCACGCTCAGACGTTAGAGGGTCCTGAAATATTTACTGTGCTGTGGCTTGCTTTTCCTGGCTTTTCCCTGTCTTCTTACTTTCCTTTTTTCCCTCTTTCCTACCTTTTAAGATACGTTTCTGAATAAACCTCAAAGATAGAAAATCACATTTCCAGGACTCATTGATCTGTGCAGTAAATGCTTGATAAGGGAAGCATACTCGGGTTAGATATTTGAACAAACTCCTAAAGTGTTAAGTGTAAAGTGTTACTTCTGTGCAGGATTTTATTACATTGGTTGTTGTGCATACCGTGGCAGTTCAGAAATTACATGTCTGATACTGTAGCACTAAAAGGTAATGCTCTATTGCGTTAAAAAATAATAGACCACTTACAGTAAACCCTACCCTAAACCTTACCAATAGTGTTACCAAAAGCAAACGTGAGATAAAAACGCATTTGTTGCCATTTTAGTTTGCTTCTGCAAGTCTTTTAGCTCTTTTAACGAGACTTGTGTTTAACAGGACTCGTACTCGGAAGCTTTGCATCGCAAGTGCAACGCTGTACCAGATGTCCGAAAATTTAGATGGAGCTGGTTATGTGATGCAAACATCAAAATGTATTAGATTGCAAATCCTACACTATGGTTAAAGCATATTGTGCAAGGAACCGTGCTAAACTAGGTCTTTATTAATTGAAAAACTTCCCATGCAATCATATTAAGTGAGTAAAAGTGAATAAAAGTTGTTGTTTTACTGCCTCTAGTGTTAATTCAATTTTATGTAAGTTTTTTGTAATTTTGCTAAATTGTGCAAAAAAAAGCATGTTTTTTCCAATGTGACTTTGAAGTGACCACTTGGACACGTAAACAACGGTTTAGCGATCACCTATAACACCCTAGCTACCACATAGCAGTATGCTAAACATGATATTGTTAAAAAAAAGAAGCTTGTCACCCTTTTTTGACTGGTTTTTGCAACAAAAAGCCCCAGTTTGCAGCCCATGTCCTGTCGCAGATAATACAACAGTTTCCAAACCGAAATTTCAAACTGATCTGAAATCTAGCTGATCATTATTCCTCAGCATTACGTCGATAAAGTATGGACTCGTAGGAAGGGTTTAGGGTGCCATTTGGGTCAGGGCCTATATGTCATCCTGACTATAACACTTCACACTTCATCCAACCCCTTGTACCTTTTTCTGCTGAGTACCAAAGACTGTTATGTGCTTGGAAGAAGGAGGGCTGACTTTTGACTTGTCTTCCATTGACAGCCTGCCCTCTGACCTTAAAAGGGCTGATGGTATACCCTCTTGAGTGTTTTACAGCTTGTAAAACATTTATTCAACATGCTCATGCCCTCAGCTTGCGCTTCCTGACTCACACTTACAGAACGGTCTTTATTTCCTGTGTGCCCACTTCTGGCAGGCTTGTCAGTGGTGCCATCAATCATTGAGACAGGTGGGAGCATAAAACGACAATAACAAAAAATGCTTCTATAGATTTTCATATATATATTTTTTAACTTTGGGTTGCTACACCCAAATCCAGTATCCAATTTGTAGATCTTTTAAAATGTATAACACACATTCACCGATAAGCCTGTTTAGCTTGAGCCATTTTGAAGGAGTCGGTGTGTGAATGGGTGAATGTGAGGCAATATGTAAAGCGCTTTGGTGGCCATTGGGTCTGTGAAAGTGCTATATAAATGCAGTCCATTTACCATTTACCATTCTCAAATGAATGACCAGATCCATACGGATGCTGTTACGTTTTTTTGTTGTTGTTGTTTTGTTGTTTTTGCATTTTCTGTGCTGATGTTGTGAGAAAATCTAAATAGTCACAGAACTCTCTTATTAGTAGATGAAAACAGTGTAATTCCAAAAATATTAATATATATTATTAACCCTTAAACGCATACCTCAGGTCTTTAGTGATCCAGCAAGTCATTCATTACCCTCGTCCTCATTATTTTTTTTAAAGTTAGACATCAACCGTATTCCTCTATCAATTCTTTATAAACATTTAACAAGATTTTTTTTATATATATAAAAGAATCCATAGTTTCCCATTAATTTTTTGTTAAAATTGTATAGATTTGGAGCACATCTTCAGAGAGGATGTGGCGGCTCTCACCGATGACTCGAGAAACATGACATCTTTTGTTTATCTGAGGAGAGTCCTAGAAGAGCTGACATGGAGGGAAGAAGAATCGCTGTCCAAATAGCCACAGGACTTGGAGTGTTTACTCCGACATCGGACCCTCTCTTTCCCTGTTTATGTGCTACAGACAACAGTTGTCTCAAGTTTATTAACGTGCTATTACAGAAGAGAATCTTCTACGTGTGTGCATGTGTGTTTCTTTGTGAACATTACTGATGAAATTTACTCATTCATGAACTTCTTCATGAAGAAATTTAGTCTTGCCTTGGATTCATTGTATGTTGAAACAAGATAACTATACTTGAAGTGTATTCAAGGACCTCAAAGAGGGATTGTTTTCTGATTAAAAGCAACAACAACAAAAAAAGTATCTGCTAAAACCTAGTGAGAAGGCACGTTCCCCTTTGTGCACCCCATTTTCGAGGAGGCAGCCAGTAGTTGTGCTGTGCTGTTCTTATGCTGACAATGCAGTGAGGTCAGAGGAATGTTTAGTTTGCCATTACGGTAAGAGGCACTACAGGGAACAAGCTGTACAAGTATCATTGAAAAGCACTCTTCCCTGCCTGATTGAATGGAGGACTATTTTCTACCAATCAAACACCGTGAATCTCCTGCTGTTCCATGGTGCTTTTGATTGATTAACTATTGATTTTGATCATGTGACTGCCAAATCAATAGCATTCTAAGAGAGATTGTGTGTCTGTTATTGTCTTTCTCTATTGATCTTGGGGATCTATTGCAATCCTTTGTATTTGTCTGCTTCTTCGTCTTTGGGCACTTTTAAGGGTTGATATTTATTCAAATGTAACAGATTTCAAGACATTACAATTGTCTTGGAAATTTTTAACCATTCCTTCATCATTTATTTTTGCCACTTTTCAAATGACTACTATGTGTAGCTTTAATTGCTTTGCACTTGTTGCATGCAGACCCAGACGTTCATTCTATGAAAATCCACCATAATAAATAAATAAATATATATATATATATATATATTATTTTTTTTTATTACAATTGTCACATAGTTGTGGAGTTATTCCCTTTACACTAAACAACTGTGCCCTTATTAAAGTTTTTCTTTAAACAAAAGTTAGTGTACCTGTTTACCAATGCCATTTTATTCCACCACACAATGGCATGGAAATTGGCCAGTTCGCCCAAAACTTGGTTACGATTTGCCATGAGAATGAGTTGGATGCATCTTGCCTGTGCTCTTGCTGTTGTAATGTTAGCTAAGCTGCTCTCTATCTCCCTTGTCATGTGCATGTTGATGTATGATGCATACATTCCTGTTTCTTTACGTGTGTGTCAGCAGTCAGACTGTATGTTTCGGCAGGTCGGACATTAAAGCCGGTCGTGCACACACATGTGCAGGTCTGTATGGAGCAGCTGTCGACCTGTTTGTTGAGAGTCTTCCTTTCCTCTTTTCTTCTCCTGTCCTCTGGGAAATGGTCATGTCATCTTTTACTTCAAATACCATTGATTTATACCTACCTTAGGAGTACCTATATGAGAGAGAGAGAGAGGGGGAGAGAGAGAGAGAGAGAGAGAGAGAGAGAGAGAGAGAGAGAGAGAGAGAGAGAGAGAGAGAGAGAGAGAGAGAGAGAGAGAGAGAGAGAGAGAGAGAGAGAGAGAGAGAGAGAGAGAGAGAGAGAGAGAGAGAGAGAGAGAGAGAGAGAGAGAGAGAGAGAGAGAGAGAGAGAGAGAGAGAGAGAGAGAGAGAAACAAAATGCGAGCAGGATGGAGGAAAAGTCTTATGTGAGCTTTGGCGTCTCTCTAGACTAGTAACGGTGGCCATGAATTTTACTCTGACCCCAGAGCTGCCTCTTCCTCTCTCTCTCCTCCTGCCTGAGAGATGAAAGATGTGTCCCCATCGATATGCGATTTAACATCTGAGGTTCAATGCCACGATTGTCCCTGAACCTTTTGCCCCGACACTGATTTACAGCTCTTTATCCATACACCAAAATACACCTGGTAACATATTTGGATATGGAACAAAGGTTTACTCATTCTGAAGGATTTAGTTCTAGGCAAGCTCACACTACACAACTTTTGGCTGGATTTTGCTGTCGCAGACAGATTTCCAAGGTCTGCGACAAAGCTCCGGATCACGGCCAAATCTGTGTTTGTTGCGGTCTCCTGTCTCGAGCAGTCACAGACGGTGTGATATTTTCAAACCAGTTTGATATTATCGCCTCATGATCTTGTAGTGTGCGCAATGCAGTGACAAGGTGGAAATAATCCAGCCAATCACAGTGCAGACGTTAAAAAAGGAAAAATCTCGTAATTACTTGCATGAATTTATGCGAGAATTTTCCGCTGTTAGTCGGGACTGCCTCTTTGCCAAATGTGTTGTAGTTTGTGCACCTTGTCAGTGTTGTGTTCCGCTATTGCGCACTGCAATGAAGACGATGACAGATGACAAGAAACCTGGTTGTGTAGTGTGAACTGTGAACAAGTGTTGTGTTGTTCAAAATATGTTTTATATGCCACATAAGTGACTATTACCAATGTCGCCGGTGAAGTGTGTCTTAAATCTGTCACTTGCAGTTCCTTTACAGGATGCTAGATGGCCGCCAAAGGGTTCCAAAATTAACACTCATCAAGTGCCAAATGTGAGGAAAAAGAAGTTATTCGCCAGTTGGTCAGTAACTTTATAAGGAACATAAATTCATTTTGAAAAAATAATAATTTTGGACTCTAGACGCAAATGTAGGCATTATCAGTAGGTTTTGAGACAAAGTCATTGCCATACCTTGATCAGCCCTCTACTCTCCTAGACATGAATGTTTTTCATGCCCTCATGTTTTCGAAACTGTAACTGAGAATTTAGTTGTTTAAAACTAAACACTTAATGTTAAAATAGCTTCTTCTGGCATTTGATAGATGCTGGTGTAACATCACACTGATGTTGAAGTTTATGACATCTGCTGACAGCGTGCAGAATTACCTCCTACTACCTTTTCGTGTCTTTCGTCCATATTCTCTCCCCCTCTCTTCACCTACATGTTGCTCCTCAATGGCATTCTGTGAAACCATATTTCATCCACAGACAGATGAACTTAACTCCCTCTATTCCCTGCTAAGGAGTACATTGGCTTCCTGTATTTGTGGCCTCTGGCTGGAATGGGAGTGAGTTACAGTAGGACAAGCAGCGTAGGTCTAGTGATTACAGATAAAAACGCAAGCAGGGAGAATATTGTGTTCATGTGCTTGGTGTAGCTTCACAGAGCCTGGGAACTTCATAGAGCAGCAAAGAGGCAGAAGGTTTTGAGGATTGGCCCTAATCCCTCATTCTAAATGAGAATAAATATTTGTTTCCTTATGGTTTATGTAGATAGAGTCCACCATGCTGAATCTGTGACCCCTTAGAGCCTACATCCTCCTCTGTTCCCATTTACTGTCATGAGACTAGACATTAAGGTGGTTAAGTTTAATTAAAAACATATTCTTTATAGCTTTGCTGCACATGATCAGGTTTCAGGTTATGTAACAGCTCAGCATGGTTGGAACATTGTTTCTCCTCAAGGTATGTCTGAAAATACTGATGATGTATTTAATGTAAACCATTTTACTTTATTAATTGAATGCTTTTAAGTGGAAGAGGATATTCAATGAGAATACATGTAGGGTGGGAATTGGTATTATCTATTGTAAATTGATTGGATTATAAAAAATTGACAGGCTGAAAAATACAGGTGGATATTTAGAAGACTAGTTATTACATAGTTATTACATAAGTAATAACATGATTATTAATATAAGATGACTGACAAAATATGTAAACTGTGGCAAACTGTGGTTTTTAAATAATGTGCACATAATCATTCATAATGTGTCCAAGAACACGTATTCTGAACATATATTGTGATTTTTTTTAAATTTTTAATTTTTTTTTATTTATTTCACATCCAGGCACAATGAGAATGAAATTTCTAAATTTTCTCTTTAGAAAAGCTGTATCAGATTTGGTTTAGCTGGCAATGAGGGACTGACATCACTTCCTGTGCCCAAATCCAGGCCCTTGGCCTTTTACCAAAAGTGTCTATGAATCAAGTATTTTTCTTGGAAGTTTCTAACTTCTAACTTTTAAGTGGGCACTTTATAAGTAATTTGAGGACCCTCAATGCCAGAAATGTTCTTGTTTTGAATTTCTACAAGAGCATTTTCTGCCTCTCCATGTGACCTTAGCCATGTTTCACTAACTCTCTAAATTCAATAATGCTCAGAAACTGCTTTGAGTATCTGCGGTTTGAGATAACTTTCTGTTTTTTTACCCTGAAGATATAATCTGCGTGAAAGCAAAAATAATTCTCAGAAGATCCGAGGACATAAAAGCAACCTGTGGTGAATTAAAAGTGAAGTGAGTGGGAAGTGCCAGAGCTCGTCTTCATTTTCTGCTTCTGTAAAAGCAATACTTCACCTAAAATTAAAAGTCTTACTCCCCCTTGCATTGTTCAAAACCTAAATGAGTTTATTTTGTGTAACACAAATGGAGAAACTTTGAAGACTGTGCTGGTTGCTCATTTCTGCCAAATTACAATACATGGGGACTGAAGCTTTAAAGCTTCAAAAATTATGCAAAAGCACCATAAAAGTGTTGTCTGTGCTACTCTGCGCTCTTGAACGTAGTTATTTACTGACAAACTAATTCTTTTGAGTTAAATCTTTTCAAAGAATCACTTTATCGAGGTCATGGTCTGATATTGATTCATTCACAAATTAGATTGTAATTGAGTTTAAAGGGATAGTTTGTAAATTTTGTACTCATTTACTCACCAAAATGTTGTTTCAGACCTGTATGACAATGGTTATCGTTTGAATTTTAACGATTTCTGATTCTGCTTATTGATTCCGATTTTTATTGACCCCTAATTTTCGAATCCAATAAGGTAAAAAACCTTACTTTTACATTTACTCTAAGTCTAATTGCAAAACATTTCATTGTAGCTAGGGCTGTAACGATGCGTGATATAAAATCGAAATCGCGATACTCAGGTCCACGATCCTGTATCGCGATGTGAGAAGGCAGAATCGCGATCACACCCCTTCCAACTCCCAGAGTTATCCTTCCTGTCCAGAACCAGGGCTCGAATTTCGGCGCGGCCGCGCGGGTATTGCGCATAATTCTAATCATTCCCGCAGGTCTCCCATTTATAATGCGGGAAATTCCCGCAATCGTAATCCACACAGATAATAAAATCAAATCATTCTTTTAACAACTATCTTCCAGACGCAATTTCACAAACAGCGTGAGTGTTCAGCGGTGCCGCGCGTCTTCTATCTCTTCTCATAATGTGTTGTGCAAGGCAGGCATCAAGCGCTGCGGCGATAATACACACTCGCGTTTTGGAGTCGGGACCATAGACTGTAAGGTCGGGACATGACGGAATATTCACTTGCACAATCGGGCCAGCAGTGCATCGTGACTGAAGTCTTTTTAAGTCTTACCAGTTTAAACATTCAAGAGATTTTAAACTAATCAGTGCTCACGCGCTCTCTGAGATTATTTTCTATGCGCACATTGCCACATTCATAGAAAATCCACCTCAAAAACAGCTGGCCAGTAACTATTTTTCGCGGATTACATTGCTTTAACACGCAAAATTGTCCATTTCGGTCTTTGTGAGTAGGCTATACTCTAAACATAGTCGGTTTTGTCTTTAATAAGCATAAAACGCATGCCAGTATAATGAACACAGGATCCGTGCACTAGCTCTTAAAGTGACGGAAGCCATATGTGTCTGTCATTAATTTTGTTGTCAAAACAACAAAAGATGCCTTTAAGTTAAAGGAATCAGGATTAATAGCCTATGCATTTAATTTATTCAGGACTAAAATTCTACCCAGTGTTATTTTCCATTTGATTACTTTATTCAGTTTCTGTATATAAATACTAGTGTTAGACCTATTCAAAAACTTTTCTCTTTGTCTTTATTTGTATCTTTATTCTATTGTATTTATTTGTGCTACTTTTTTCAATTTAATTAAACAATTTAAATCAAACTTCCTTGTGATGTGTAAATTCTTAACAACAATATTACCCCATTGTAAAAATGCAATGAGCGCAAACATTTAGGCAAGATAAATGTAATAATTTTGTTTGGAAAAAATGCCCCCCCTTTCTCCCCCTCAAACAAAAAAAATCCCCCCCATGAGAATCATCTAAAGGGGGATTTCCCCCCCATTTTCCAAAACGAAATTCAGGCCCTGAGAACTACCACATCTTTAAATTACTATTAGTATTATTTGAAGTTAACATTATAAAATACGTAGACCTACACCACAAAACTAGTTGAGGATAAATTATTTAAAATTGGGCAATTTCAGCATTATGGACGTGAAATTTGCAGCCAAAACTTGAAATATAAATTCTCAGAAAGGGCATTAAATTAATCCTCAATTGACCGGCAACACGTCCAACATGCAGATGCATATCCCACGGCACCATCCCGAAATCAATTTAGTTGGAGTACAGAACACAGCCCAAAAGCAGCAGCCTACACTGCCTAGTATAGTTTAATAATTTGCATAGTTATTATTGTTCTTTGGTGTTTAGATTATACAGGTTTTTCCAAATGTTATTTAATAAAAATACCGGTATTTTTTCTTCTTCTCTCAAAATCTCTTTTTTTCACCACAAGCCCCGCCCCCATGATAGAATCGCGATACGAATCGAATCGTGGGTCAAAAATCGTGATACGAATCGAATCGTGGGTTTGGTGTATCGTTACAGCCCTAATTGTAGCTGAATACCATGGACCAAATTCAACAGGCTAAACAAGGAACTTTTGCTTTTTTAAACTATGGTTTAAAAATACCATAGCAAAAACAACTAGCCTAATATACATTTCAGGTATTATTAAAGGAATGTAAACACTGAATAAAAAAAAAAAAAAATATATATATATATATATATATCACACAAATGAATGCAACTGAACAAATACACGATTGAAATAAACAGTGTTTTAAGATTTTCAGGTATTCAGATACAGAAACTGTTGTCAAATGTAAAATAACACTGCAATTTATAAATAAAATATACATTAAAAATATAGTTAATAAAAGTTAAGTCAAGAACAGCTAATTAATTTTCTCTTTGTCATTTGGCAGCAGGACTATTAGGCTGCTGTCACTTTAAGAGCTGCACGGATCCAATATAATGCTATGCGTTGTCTTTGTCAACTTAAGAAATACACTTTATGTTCACTTAAGACAGAGCCAACTGTGTTTACGAGGATATTAACATATTTTTTGTGTGTATTTGTCCGTTTAAGTGCAAAAAGATGGGGAAGAGAACTTCAGTATCGCGCACTATTCAGAATTAGAGGCGGATTTCTGTGCTCACCTTTTATATGTGTGAGTGGCACAGAAAACAGCAGGTCTTTTTGTGCTTGAATGGTTTAAAGTCATATTAAAATGCACACAAAGGAATTGATAAAAGGGATAGAAATGTTAATTTTATAACAAGTATCCGATGACCTTAAGTATCCGAATCCAGAATTGGAATCATCTTTCTACTCTGGAACACAAAGAAGATATTTTCAAAAATGTTCTTTCTTACCAAAACAATTAAAGTCAGTGGGGTCCAATGCTGTTTGGATCCTAACATTCTTCAAAATATCTTATATTGTCTTCCGCAGAAGAAAAAAACTGCAGGTTTGGAACTACATGAGGGTGAGTGAATTTTCAATTTGAATGAACTATTCCTTTACACTTTGGTCTGTTCCTCACATACAATTACATTAGAAGACTTATATGCACTTATGGACTACTTTTATAATATTTGAATGGGGCTTTTACCCCCTTTTGAAGCTTGAAATCTTCAGTACCCATTCATTGTAATTGCACGGAAAAGAGCAACCAGCACAATCTACAGAATTGCTCCTGTAGAAAGTCAGGTTTGGAATGACATGAGAAAGAAAATGACAGAGCTTTCATTTTGGTGTGAACTATTCCTGTAAAGCTCTCAAGAGCAGCAAAAAGGTTTTGAGCCTCATCAGATTCAGGGGTTCTTCTTTTCACATCTTTCACCTTTTCCCTCTCAGAGAGCACTCTGAATAGTTTCTGTGTTGTACAGTATGGAAGCTCAAACACGTGGTCCCACGTAAAGCTCCGGAAAGTCATGCATCGACGCTTCTCACTGTATGAGCTCAACGGGGGCGGCATACACGTGCACTGCTTGTGTGGACACACTCTTACACTCTTACTTTTGTACACACTCTACTGCGCTATCATCTCTATTTTCTGCTGTATCGTCTCATTTGGACAGAACAGTGGGATTTTTTTTTTCTTTTTTTCTTTTCTCTCGGTTTTACCCACAACCTGTCAGTCAAGTCATTTAATTGGCAAGTGTGAGTTCGGACACCGTTTGTATTTCCCCACCTGAGAATTTGTGACAGGATGTGTGTGTGTGTGATCTCTCTGTTCAGAGGTGCAAGTGCAATATTTTTGCAAGTAAGCAAGATAATGATGCTAGTGGAGATAGAAGTTAATTTACTGTAAATGGCAGAGAGCTGTTTGTGTGTTGTCAGAAATGTTTGGTGTAGACCCAGTTACAGATGTGGTGTGGGTTTGTCACTGAGCATCAATGAAACAGGTGCATGTGGGCGTTAGTAACATATTTCTCTTTGCAAGGCAGCAGAGGCTTTGGCAGGTTGTCACAATGTTTTTTTTTTGTTTTTTTTTGCAGCGCAGTATGTGTTTACATTACAGTTCGTCTGGAGCTAGAAAAGCCATTTGTTGGAAGTAAATATTGTTTATAGTGTTAATGGCTCCCATTGGGTCATTGGCAAATAAGAGTGTTCATGATAAAGACATTTTTAAGACTGTTTTTAAGAAAAGTTCACATGTAACATCTAGCAATTATATTTACCTTACACCTTATATATCTATGAGTGTACACATCTTAAAGGCACACTGTGGAACTTTTCAACCTTTATAATATATTACCAAAACCCATTGAGATGGTACATCGACTTACAATAGGTTGAATGACACGTCTGCCGAAGCCTGAAGGTGTCTGTATCGCTTTTACTAGCACTATGTAACTTCGGGTTTCGGGTAGGAACCCGAGCACAAAAAGAACTACAAAATTCGACCGCTTTACGGCATACGTCACTTCCCCCACCACCCCAACTTCCTCAAATTCTAACGTGAGAGCTCAACTCGCGTTTGATTGCCGGCGTCTGTATGTTGTCATCATGGCTGAATCAACAGCTACTCGGAAGAAAGCGAAGAAAGCAAAGATTTTGTCAGAGGAGACCAAAAAAAGAAAAAGGGAGAGTTTAAAATAAACATCGGCATAAAAGTGTATATATAATGTAATATTTACTGCGAATTCGTGTAACAAAACTGATATAAGTCACAACATACTGCTGTATACAAATACAAATGTAAATGTTTTTTTTCCTTTCAGCTCATATATGTTTGTATTTGTGTAAAAGGAAAAACAAACTGAAGACTACAAATAACGGAAATATGTAGTGAGTTATATCAGTTTTGTTAAACGATTTCCCGACTACTCGATTTCATCTCCAAACCATTGCAAAGAGATCCTGAAGACGTTAATTGTTTGCTTCAGGTGTGTTTGATTAGGGTTGGAGACAGGGATGGAAATTAACTTTTTTGTCCACCAGCCACTGTGGCTGGTGGATTTCAAAATCTACCAGCCACTCAATGTTTTTACCAGCCACTTTCTTGTTTTTAACCGACAATGTGTAACTGCATGTGAAAATTAATACTACAAGAATACTTAAGCAGTTCATTTAATCTCAAGTCTCAATGAAATACTGACATTTTCTCTTTCTCTCACCCTCGGCCTCATCCACCTAATCTGTCATTTATTTTTGTTTTGATGATAAATTGAGCCAGCCTCCAAAAGTAATTAACCTGTCCTGTGATTTTTTTTTTCTCTCACACAACACTCTCCAGACACGGATTTATGAGCTATAGTATGTTGGTTCCCTTTACATTAGAATAATATTTAATATAATCTAGATATGAAATGGAATAAATAGCATTCAATACAAAATGAATATGTCTCATATATTGAAATCAAGTTTTATGTGATAAAATATTTGCTTTGTTGTGCATTAGAACCACATCAGGCATTTAGTACAAAATAATTTATTGAAGCATCCAGATACTTCACCACGTGACAGCAGCTAGGCTCCTGATTGGTTAACGCGGCGCGAATTGATGCTAAAGTTCAGATTTTTCAACTCGGGCGGCAGAGTCGGGCAGACGCGAATTCGCGTCAAACGCGTGAATGCACAAAAGCACTCAATAAAATCATGCGCGCGGAAAGCGTCAGACGCTCGAACTTGCCGCGCGAATGAGGCGTATTCGCATCTACCGCGCCGCGCTCTACACCTCATTCACGCCGCAGGAATTTTTTACGCGCGTAACGTCTTTGCATTGACTTAACAATGAAATCACTCGCGCCAGACGCTCTATTCTCGTCTGGTGTGAACGCACCTTGATGTTTTCTCTGCAGACCTCTACGCCTGCGATGTAACGCCACATTTTGTTTGAAAGTGTGCCTCCTCTAAAAGTGTCCGCCGTCCGGGTGAAACAGTATGCTATTTTTATTTACCCGCCACGGTGGCCGGTAGGTGAAGCGAGTTTACCCGCCACAACACAAAATCACCCGCATTTGGCTGGTGGCGGGTGCTAATTTCCATCCCTGGTTGGAGATGAACTGTGCAGGACAGACGATCGGCAGGAGCAGGATTGGGCAACCCTTGTCAATGCGACTTACCTGATCAGACATTGTTTTCTGCATATGCTACTTTTATTCAATTTGTTTTCTTTATAGGATTTATATTATTAATCTTATATTTGTATTATTATTTTGGTCAGTAGTGAATCGATTAACTTTCTCCAACATACAAATCAAATGCCGTCTGCACACACATAAAGACACGGGAGGTTGACCGGTTGACTGTTTGTTGACTTTTGCGACAATGCTGCGGCGCTTGTGGCCTCTAGGGGCACTAGACGTGAAAATTACAGGTCGAGCGCACCCTAGTGGCCAAAAATTACACAGTGTGCCTTTAATTTTTCTTTTCAAAAAAGCTTTTATATTGATAATGTTTTCATAGTACAGTTAACTTTTATTTCTCAAGATCAAGGATAATAAACATTTTCATGATATAACAACTAACATTTAGTACCTATTTAGCACTTTCTGGACACATAGACATTGTCACAAAGTAGCTTTACAGGGTGTTAGACCTAAAACCCCTCAAAGAGGTGACACAATGCAATGAAACCTCCATGAGCGTAAAGAAGGAGTCTTTGGAGGAACCAAGGATGAAAGTGCAGAGCTGGTAGAATACGACATTAGAAGAAAGATCAGAGGTGTATCTGAAGTGTTGGGATTTGAAGCTGAGCTCTTTTAAGGTGCAAGAGTGCTGGGCTGCTTTTCAAGCCTTTAGGCCTGCTGAACTGAACAACAGTGTCTCTTATTCTTGTATTTCTGTGGGCGTCCAGCTAGCAGACAGCTACAGACCCTAACAGCTGCCATAGGACCAGTTTGTCCTTTGCTCGCTGAAAGAGGGAGCACAGACACACAGACAAATGGGGAAAAAATGGAGATATGTAGAACAGTGATTCTCAACCAGGGGGAGTGGAAATACTTACATTTTAGCTTTCATAAACCGATAAATTATGACCAGAAACAGTAAAAAGGGTACAAGATGCACCACTTGTAGGAAAATTAATAGGAGAAATCGAAAGCAACTTTAGCAATACATGTCCTGCCTTCAAGTTAACAGAGCCAATACGGTTGCACATTTGCGCAACTTTTTTATTATTCTTTTTTTTAATTTAGCAATTAGCATGAGAATTATGTCAGAAATAGAAATAAATGTCAGTTTAATGTCGGAAATGGTGTCGTGTCGCGCCGCATCCATTGTAGACAGCATCACTGATTATAATGGGTTCTATTTGCTTTTGTCGCGTTCCACAGCTCGTGCCTGTTGTAGGTGTTCACCAAGGCTGCATTTGAAACAGTAATATTGTGAAATATTGTTAAAATTGGAAATAGGCTATTACTCCAGTCTTCAGTGTCACAGAAATCATTCTAATATGCTGGGAGCCTCAGACAGCTTTGGTTGTCTTTCTAGTCCAATTGACCCAGTTAAGAGAATGTAATGAAATGTTTTATAACTATTTTTGGTCTTGTGTTGGACTAAATGCTTCTTTTTGTCTCCCAAAGCTCAACAGGAAACCAAGGACGGCACATATTAATTATATTTTATATTCCTCAAAAAATAGTGTTTTTCCATATAATTTGAAAGAATAATCTTACCTCATCAACTTAGAATAAAACTCTCCCACGGAAGACCTATTTTTAAAATAAATATCTCTCTTGAAATATACACTATACAAAATGAATGTATTGAAAGCATGCAGGTTATTTTTTTTCTTCATGGGAACGCATTTTTGTTTATGGCCCCTGATTTCAATTCCATTATTGTTGGAGAATCACACAACACATGCTCGGCTTCCCTCTATTATTCTCCAAATCATCCGTATTTTCTTTCCCCGAGGCACTTTGTCTTGTGGGCCGTTTTCCCTAAGCAGTTAAATAAAGAAACAACATGGCTGCCCAATAAGAGCTGTAATCTTTTGGCCGTCTTCCAGACTCTGGCTGGCTGGTGCTTGTTATTCCTCTGTTCACTCTGTGAAGGAAAAAGTGAGTTTGAGTGATCTCAGCCTTTGGTGAGGGAAGAAGGCGTGATGCCGTCGGTAAGACAGGCAACAAACTCTGTTCCGCTGGGAGGAAGAGGGAGGTAGTGGAGGAGGATGGAGTATTGAAGTCACACAAGTGACTGTTAACCTCTTTATCTGTGATTTTTAAAACCTTTCATTCTTGATCAACGTGTTTTCCCAAAATGGCTGTTTTATTAGAGCACATCAAAGTGCAGTTTCCTTGCGCACTTACGAGATGACGTCAAGGGTTGTGTGAGATTGATAGAGCCCGTAGAAAGGAAAAAAAGAAACATTTGAAATTCAGAGGTCATTCGAGCCTTGAATGTAAGCATTTCTGTCATCACTACAAATACCCTACTGTTCAAAAGGTCTGTAAGATTTTTTGTTATGTCTTTGAAAGAAGTCTATGCTCACCGGCTGCATTTAATTGATAAAAAAATATACAGTAAAATCTGTAATATTGTAAATATTATTACAAAAAGAACAAAATAACTATAATTATAAATTCTTTGTGACTTTTGAACAATTGTGTCCTTAAACTGACTGCCCCCAAATGGCAATGGCAGTGTATATAGGAATTCACCTAAATATCTTGATTCTGATATTATTTACATAATGTAATGTCATTCCAAACCAATATGACTTTCTTTCTGCTGTGGAACACTGAGAAAAAAAAGAAGATTTCTGAAGACTTGGAATATAGTGCACAAGTCCTGTGGGCCATTTTTTTTTACTCTTTTGTGGTTCTTTTTGTTATTCTGGAGCCCCTTTCTTCATTTACTAAAAATTTATGGAAAAGAGTGACTATGATATTCTACATAATCGTAGCAACCATATTCACAATAAACTATGTGGCGTACGCCGATTTTAATCACAATAAACAGGCATGTAAACACCTCAATCACATTACAGATAATGTACGATTTGTGTTGTATGCAAGAAAGAAAGTAATACGGATTTGGAACTACATGAGAGAGCACAAAATATCGCCAAATCTTCATTTTTGGATGAACAGCTAAAATCGGTCTTTGCCAAACACTTTTCCTGAAGACATACATACGACATTTTGAAGAGATGAATCTTTCTATCTCCCTCTCTCACACACTATAATAGTTTCCAAATGTTTTTCTGATCATTATCGCAGTGTGGTTGTGTGTTTGTCGTGTTGGAGCTGAAATGTGAGGTCATGGTGTGGACACAGAGAGAAAGACAGACCTGCAAGAGGACTTAACCTCAAGCTCTCTCACGGGAGCTTACTTCCTCAGGAAAAGACTTTGTACGTTTACATGTGTCACTCAGTGTGGTTGAGGAATGTGTGCATTAAAGTGACCATTTCTAAAAAAAAAAATCAGTCAGTCAGCAGCTCTAAGAATGATTGGCTACATTCAGGGTTAGTGGGCAGTTCCCCACTGCTGCAACAACAATTATGATGATTCAGTATTCAGATTATAGATGATTATCTAGCTATCTTCTGCCACTCTGAACTGAAATCTCATCCTCCTGCATATTGCTTGCTAAAATGGCTGTCTCTGATGAAAGTAGGTAATGGATTTGCAAGAATGTAAGAGCATACTTCTTACAAGTTCAAAGGTATGTTCTATTAGTATGCATGTGTTTAGACATACTACATCGATTATGACGTCTCCTCCATTTGGTAAAAAAAAAAAAAAACCTTGCAGCTGTGGTCAGCAGAACTTTAAACTGTAAAAAATACAGTAGCAACATTTGAAGTTTTACAGATTGACCGTAAATTTACAGTAAAATAAAAAATAAATGTATATTTCACAAGTCGAAGTATAGGTGCACAGTGTCATACACATAAACAAAAAACATTACATTACAAACATTAATAAGTTATTATATAAGATTTATTTACTTATTATATAAAATAAGATGTAACATAAAAGTCTAATGTACATAACTTATAAGAATAAACTAAGAAGAAAACAGTTATTCAATGAAAAACCATTGAGTGGTGTCAAACAGAATTGTGGGAATGTCAATTTATGTTTTTTTTAAACTATAAATTACCAAATGCTTTGTTCTTTTATTTACGGATTTACAATATTTAAAGATATTGTCTTTATGTTGCTTCCACATTAATTCGAAGATACGCTGATTACAAAATTTGATGTTGTGTCATACAGAAACCTGATTATTTCGGGGTTTTTTTTCATTCTATCAGCAGAATTGTTTTTATGTGTCACAGTTGAAATGAATTTAAATGAAAAATTTCCCCACTGTATCTTTTTTTTTTCTCTTTGAGACTCATTGGAGACACACTGGCTTTACGTCTGAGTCTGCTCATCTGCCCAGGTTGTCCTGAGCTTTATCGGCTGATGGGTAAATGCAATGCTCCTTCGCTTTCTCTTGGCAGGAGAGACATAAGCCTAGCTGTAGGGACCTCTGTCTACACACACACACACACACACACCCTTATGGGTCCTTCATCTACTAGATTTGGTAGCTGATTACCCTCTGAGCTCGAGAGAAACATTCTTCATTCATCCTCCCTTGTGATCTTGCTGCCATTTGGCATGTCTGTTGTTAAAGCTGACCTTCAGCTGGAAGGTGCACTACTTATTAAAGCACAACCTAAACATAAATGGAGATCTAATGACCTGCGGTGAATTAGACCAGACAAGTCTTGTGACCATTCGAAACAGAACTGCACCTTGAACCTTTCGCCATCATTTCAGTGTAGCTGCCAAGAGGGTCCTGTTTAACATTCATCACCGATGGCTGTACAGTGTCATTAGGTGCTGTTATCTTCACACAGTGCTTGTTTTTCTCCTCATTATTCCATGATCTCTTTCTCTGTTGTGTTTCAAGGTCATGGCTCAGAGCGTGTGTCCGTTCCAATTCTACGGTACAAACACATCACTGCTTGCTTAGTTTCTGTGGTAAGAGCCTCACTGACCTCCTCGAATGTGGGCCAATTAAAGGAGTCTCTGACATAGGAGGGCACTAACGTGTGAAGCCTTTTTTCTTTGTGAAAGTGATTAAGAGGGTAAATCTTCCCATTTAGGGAGAGAGAGAGAGAAACTGTAGAGAGAGTAGAGGTTATTAAAGAGGACAGATGGGTAGAAAGAGTCTTGGTAATGAGCAGGAAGTATGCTGTGTGCCAGCTTGTGTGTTTGTGACTTGTGTATAATATTTATTATGAATAATAATAATTAATAAATATATAATTATACACATTATTTATTTATTAATTGATATATTTAAATATATACACTACCGTTCAAAAGTTTGGGGTCGGTACGATTTTAAATACTTTTAAATACTATGGCTGCGCTTATTTGATTAAAAATACAACAAAAATCAGTTATAGTATTAAATATTATTCCAGTGTAAATCAGCTGTTTTCTGTGTGAATATATAGTAAAGTGTAATTTATTCCTGTGATCAAAGCTGAATTTTCAGCATCACCAGTGTCAGTGTCTTCAGTGTCAAATGATCCTTCACAAATCAGTATAATATGAGGATTTGATGCTCAAGAAACATTTATTATTATTATCAATGTTGAAACAGTTGTTGGTCTGTCAGTTGTACAGTTTTTCTTTTTTTTAGGATTCTTTGATGAATAGGAAGTTCAAAAGAACAGCATTTGTTTGAAATATAATCTTTTGTAACATTATAAATGTCTTTACTGTCCTTGATAAATAAAAGTATTGATTTCTTTCCTCCAAAAAATAAAAATAAAATTCTCACTGACCCCAAACTTTTGAACGGTAGTGTATATATATATATATATATATATATACACACAATATATTTTATTATTACTATTATTAATAATGTAAATCATTTAAAAAAATATTTATTTTAATTTATACATATATTTTTTATTAGTATTGCATTTTTGTATTTTATATATATGTTAATTAGAATGCAATAGTAAATAAAATATATTACGTATAAATTATTAAAAACTATATAAATGAATAAATACATTATACATAAATAATCATTAATAATGTGTATAATTTTATTTATTTATTATTATTATTTTACCTGCATATCATTTAAGCAAATTATTTACTTTAGTTTTACAACTCAGTGAAATTAAGTGCAAGCCAAATTCCACCATACAGAGCGTGAATGACAAACCCATATGGATTTCATTTATGTACAATTTGTTTATGTATATAATATATAAATTATTATGATGTAATATATGTAAACCTATTTGTAAACAATCTCATGTTCTGAACTGTGTTTAATAAAAGCACATTGTTATGCTGGGGCAGGTACCGGAATTTGCTAAATTATGATATTGCTGTAATTTTTTTATGGTTGTACCACACAATCCATTTTCTCTGTACTTAATTAATTGGCTGTTTTGTCTTTTTACATGCTTGCATAATGGTTGACCCTTATCATTTAACAGTGACAGAACTGCAATATGAAAACACTGCTTTCATTTTTAATTGTGCAGATTTTTTTGCTATGGGTTTTTGGCTTAAACATGCTTTGATCTTCTGCATACTTATGGCATGGATTTGAAGTGACTTTACAGAGTTCTATGTAAAAGCCTGTTCTAGTGATACAATTTAAACAGTCAAACAATGTATCATAAAACAGCATGTTTTCAGAATAATGAGGCAGAATGTGTATTTAGAATGTGTCTTCACGCCAAGTTTTCTATTATTTGCAGGTCCATTGTCTCGGAGCCCTTGTGAACTTTTGCCAGTTGGGGTGGGTCACCCGGTTCAGGCCATGTTAAAGAGTTTTACTGCCCTATCAGGCTGCGCTAGCCGAGGAACCACCAGTCTTCCTCAAGAGGTGCACATCATCAACCTACGAAAAGGCAATACACAAGGAGCCAGAGAGAAACCAGCAGAGGTACAGTAAGGTTCCTTCACTACTAGGCCTCAAATGCTGCAACGGATCCTTATGTGCAATAAGCCCGTTTCATATGCATTGATTAGCTCATTTCAGTTATGTCATAATTAAGCATTTGAACACGAGAGGGATGTATGCTATCGAAAAACCGCATGACCTCAAATGTACTCTTAGTAAATAAAAATGTGAATCGAACAAACCCCAAACATAATTACAGTCAAGTTAAGTTTTAGTATTAACAATCTCTTGTTACAGCAGTTACCACAACATAACAAAGTTGCATGGTTATTATATAAATACATGTTATTAGCATACAGGCTAACTTAACTAGTGACACGTATTAATGCATTTATTAAATCAATGAACTTATAAATGCATTGATGCTATATTGTGTACAATTAGCTGCAGTGTTGACACTAGGGGTAATGACTGTTTTTCAGTAGCGCAATTTCAGATTGGTGTAGTTTTTCCAGCAAGCTGTTTTTTTCCAATTACTATCTATTATATGTGATAAATTGTTACTTCACTGTATCATGCCATTTTATTGTGCTGTTTCTCACATGTAGCACTGGCGAGTCTGATTCAATCGATTAATCGATCCGTTCGCACTGTTTGCATGTTAATATTCACTGGTCAAACTAAGGATTCAAATGAATTTTCCAATTTAACCACTTCCAATTACAAGTCCCTTAAGCTCACCAAGGCTGCATTTATTTAAGTAATAATACAGTAAAAACAGTAATCTTATGAATTACTATTACAATTGAAAATAACTCTTTTCTATTTCTATTTTAAACTGTAGTTTATATAGCTTGACTATATTTAAACCATATTACATTGAGATGAGATTGCTTCGCAAGCTACATTTTCAAAAGTAGCTTTCCCAACTCTTTGCACTTTAGCAGGTATGTCTTTCAGTATGTTCATGCAGACTTAAACACAGACTAGCAGAAATGTTGTCTGACAAAAGGGATGTCAAGGACCCCTCGTGAGCACTATTTTAGATTGTTCAAATAGCAATTTCCCTGTTATGAAACATCAAACCACTAAACCTGGGAAACCTAGAGTTGTTTAAATGGCTTCATGGCAGAGCTGTTGCTTGTAAGTTTAACTTGCAATGATAAAGTGGTTATAAACATACTTTGATTTTGAACTTGGCTGAGATGAGGTGAGTTGGCTGGATTGTTAAGTTGTTAGTTGGTGGGTGTTGTTGAAACAGCGTGGGGTGCGTCCAGAGTTTGAGTATGAATTGATGTTGTAATTGCTGGAAGAACTTTTTGGCCGAGAGCATTGCTGACTCTAGATGTTCGCAGCGAGACGGTACAATCTCATCTTTGCGTTATCATTTCTGTAATTAGAGCATAGTGCTTTAAGCACATGCACAAAAGCGATTACACTCTAAAAATGCTGGGTTGTTTCAACTCAAATTTGGGTCAAATATGGACAAACCCAACCGTTGGGTTAAGTTTTTTATTTAAATGTTTTACCCAACGGTTGGGTTTGTCCATATTTGACCCAAATTTGGGTTGAAACAACCCAGCATTTTTTAGAGTGTATGATATGAACCCTTCCTGCCCAAGTTGTGCGTTTTTTTTATTCTGATTAGTAACCAATGAGTATGGAAAGAAAATATGTACTTGGAGAAAGATTGGCCTTCAAGTTTTCAGCCCTCACATATCACTAAAAACAACGCCATTGGGCCTCAGGAAAGTTTGCGGTAAATTTTTGAGGCTCTGTCTGGACTTTTGTGAGCGAAAAGGGAGGAAGAAAGAGGCAGTGAGACGGGCCAGAAGAAGAAAGAAATACAGAAAGAGTGCAAATGGATGCAGTTGTCGGGCACTATCAGCCACGCGGATCGAGAAAGGCTTTTTTTCCCCCTCTGGACATTGTGAGGCTTGGGCTCACAGCTCTATTGAAATACAATATTGGTCCCTGCCGACACAGACAATGATGGCTTTAAACCGCCTCGCTTTCACTGTTGTGTGTTTTTTGCATCAGGGAGCAAGTATCACTCAACTGGGTCAGCGCAGACAAAAGGCTCTCTTCTTCACCCCTGCCAGGGTTCAAAGCCCACTTGGATTTTACTCTGTGGCGCTCCATTAGACTGCCGCTCATATCCATACCATGTACTGTGTGCCCTCACGCATTGTAATCAGGATCGCTGTTGTTCCCTCCACCCTGACAGACAGGAAGCAGAAGAAAAGCGCACTGGCCAAAGCACAAGAGCGGACCGCTGTAAACATCCGTGCCAGAGAGATCAGATTGTTGTTGGTGGCTTCAGTATGTGAAACAAAAGCCTGAGGAATGCTATCTGACATATCTCAGAACAGTAAGCAACATGAAGTGAGCGAGTGAGCGAGAGAGAAAGAGCTTCTTTTGTTTGCAAGTTGTCAATCCCAAAGTCATTTGCAAACAGAAGATTCAAGTGTTTGATAAACAAAATAAATGCTTTTATAGGCAAAATTCACTCGACTTTCTTGCCAGCTGCTTGCTGAAATTCACTACAGTGAATTTCTCTCAATCAAGGTTTTCAGTCTTTATTTTCTGTATATCCAGTGTCTAAAAACCAAGCAAATGCAATGGTGAGTAAATAAAATAAAGCTATCTGCCAGTAACTTTATTAGCATCTAGCTACTGTAACATGCATCAAGTTTATCTCCAGAACTCCATGTGATGACACATACTGTATGTGTAATATATCTCACATTAAGCCACTAAAATGAAAATATGAGGAGAAAAATCACTTTAGGTCTTAATGTTGCTGTTTGCCAGTGAGCCTTAGACTGGCTCATTACTGTTTATCACTCATATATATTTAAAAAAAAAAAAAAAAAAAAAAAAAATTTACTTTAAAAATGCAATTTCATGGTCAATAATTTTTTTTAATGTTAAAGCGGCTATATGTAAGAATTTTTATGAATTAATCGTTTTTTTATTGCCAATGTGTGAACAGCTTGTAACGAAACTTAAGAAATGAGAGCTTCCCTGACCTTGTCTCAAATACACATTGTAATCAAACTATCAAAACAGCAGAGCTTCTGCAAAAATATCCACATCTCCATGATCAGATGCTTTCTTAACTGCTGTTTTCTCACTGCTGTCATTTTTGTTGTGTTTATTTTGTTGTTGAGATGAAAGCACATATTTACATATTCATCTAAACGTCACTCTCAGCAGCGTGGGTGGCATCGGGATGTTCGTTAACCATATATCGCTGCAAAGATTTTTAACTTCTTTTTACTTCTAAGCAAAGAGTGAAAAAAACCCCCGCTGTGAGTATATCAGGGTATTGAATCACGTTTAGTCTCTTGTACCTTCCGTTTGCACGAGTGCGAGCACATGCAATAAGTTGCTGGCTGCAGTTCACTTAACAGCCACCGGCGTCACTAATAACAAGGGTTTCTGAATTCTACATATAGCCTATTTCATTTTAGAACCTGGTTTAAAGGTGCTGTATGTAACTTTTTTTCACTCTACTAAAGCATAAAAATACCATAATATGTCTGCATATATTGAGGAAACATGCTAAGTTCACTCGTTTCTCTGAAAAACACTTCTACAGCCAGTTATTTTACCTTGAAATGGACGTTTCCAGGCTGGAATGTTTGTTTTTGTTTTGGTCTGTGTGATACTGCACATTGCCAATTTGCCAATTTTGGTAAATGGTAAATGGACTGCATTTATATAGCGCTTTCACAGACCCAATGGCCACCAAAGCGCTTTACATTTTGCCTCACATTCACTCATTCACTCACCGACGGCTCAATTTTCATTGTCATTTGCGCTCGTTCATGTTGCGTGTGCTCAAACTGGCAACCCGTGTGAGCGCCGTCCTGTCTGAGGAGCAGTTGGCGGGAGAAACAATGATCTCCGATATTTAGAATTTGGACTGCAGTCCCTATTTCGACCACTAGTTGTCATTCTTACAGACTGCACCTTTAAGTGGTCTCATAGCCTGACCTAAAGCTTAACAATTAGGCAGCCAAAAACGTCATACATTTGTGCCTATTTACACTGCTGTTCAAAAGTTAGAGGTCAGTAAGATTTTTTTGAAAGAAATGAATATTCTTATCGAAAGTGAGCGTAAAGACTTTGTTTACATTTCTTTTTTTTCGCTTGGAGGGTCAGTTTTTTGTTCTGTTTAGTGTGAAGTATCTTTTGGGAACTTTGTGTAAAACCAATACAAAAAAAATTATCTAAAAAGAACACGTTTTAAAATAAATGCTGTTCTTTTGAACTTTTGAACTATTCATCAGAGAATCCTGACAAAAGGTGTATAACGGTTTCCCCCAAAAATATTAAGATAATAAAAAAACAATTTTAAACAGTTTTCAACGCGAATAATAATACATATTTCTTATGCACCAAGAAACAGCTGGAGCTGTTTGGGTAGTTCGTCTGAACAGTGCCCAAAACTGTTTTAAAACCAGCAAACTAGTCCAGCCTGGGAGACAAGCTTTTTCAGCAGGATTTCTGAGTGTGTAAGCGTCTCTAGGCGATTGATCCAAACAGCAGGTCATGCATAAACACCAGCACGTCTGATAGCATGACTCCTCAGTGCACGAGCACCATGAGTCACAGGTCGTGCTATTGGATCCCATCCTCTAAATGTGCTTCGTCAGGACTTTGCAGTGGCCTGAAACCATGTCCTGGAGATGTGTGAAAGTCAACATGTCTCAACTAGCCATCAGGATTCCAGCAGCCTACAGCGGAAAGCGGACTGGAGCTCTGCCGATGATGAATGAGACATGTCATTTTCTGCTATGCTATTGTGCCATTAGCACTTTGTTTTTGTTGGCAAATGGCTAAAGAGCTCAATTCCCTATGATGCTATTGTTGTGGTTTTGTATCTGTATCTTGGTAACAGATTTGCCATTTTTTGTGCTATTTGCACATAACTGGTTAACAATTGAATGGAGGCCAAGACTGTGTGTACTCAGCACATTCTAGGGTCTTGTTTGAGTCATGACTGCAATATGTCTTGGTTCGTTTTCCTTATGCAGATTTATTATGTAAATTTTTCTTTATTTTAGTGGAAAAAGGGAGAATAGAATATGTATAACATGAATAATACAAAGCAAACGCTGCGACTAGCTTGGCAAGTACAAATGCAACAAAATAGAAGTTACAAGTTTCTATGTAGCTTCCTAAAATATGGAAAAAGCTTGTGGAGATGTAATTGCAGCGCCACTAGTGGCACCAAACAAAATGGCAACAATAAAGACAAACTGTCAACCTACACATGAAAAAAAATGCTATAGTTAAAATGATCTCTTTACATTAAACTGGAGAAAGTATAATATCACAAAAATGAACAGTTACGTGCTCTTAATACACCGTGCATATGAGCGGATTTTAAGCTTTCCCCTTAAGCCTTATATGAGGTGAGTTTTGTCTACAAACACAGGAAGATATCACCGTTCCTCTCACTGCATTCCAAGCCACAGATCTTTCAAAGATTGGTCCAGATATTGTGCTCAGTGATCGGAAGAGAAGATTAAGGATTCACTGAACAAAAGTATAATGACGGCTGTTGATGTAGACACATCCAGACTGGCGATCTTTACTACCTAAAGAACTATGGATCAGAATATAATCATACACACATATTTGCAAAATGCAGGACCAGGTTGTTAACACAGATTCTGATGTTTGTCTTATCTGTATTTTGAAAAAATATTTTTAAGTAATAAATATGTTAAGATCCATAAAACAACATCAATGTACTTAAGACTTCATATTTAGTAGGAATTCACAATATAATAGTACCATATTGGATATTGGCCAATATTTTAGTTTTTATTATTATTATTGATCTGTATCAGCTAATATTGGATATTTATTGTGTATGAACATTTTCCCAATTTTTATATTTAGGTTAACTTTTGCTCTCAATCTAACAGTCACTTTATTTTTAATAACTCTAATAATTATATAACAGTGTTAAATGTTTAGCAAAAATGAAATGAATATCCATATTGCATGCTGTACAATTTTAATGTTTTGATGGCTGGCTTTTAGTTTTTAGCATTTTATTATAGAAAATAAATATTAATATCGGCCACATAGCCATTATATAGTATTTATTGATATTTTGAATTTGCTTTTTTATTTTAGTTGTGCTTTTCTCATTTTTATTAGTTTTTTATATTTCTATTTAGCTTTAATTTTTTTTTTTAATTTTTTTTTTTTAATTCGTTTTTTAAACTTTTTTCAGCATTTTTTTTTTGTAGTTTTTCAGTTAATTTCTTTTATTTCAGTTATTTGCCATGGCAAGTTTTCTAAGTCTTTTACGTTAAACATTTGACATAATTGTTTTTGACCCATTGAAAAGTGTTGTCTTGCTGTAAGTATAGACCTTGGAAACAAAGCTTAATATCTCAGCCAATTTTTTCTTTCCATATAACCTATCCTGGTTTGATTATGATTATGATGGAAGTCAACAGTACAGAGTAAGCAATTTTTTTTTTATTTTTTTTTTACACAGTTACCATGTGTCCAAAGTGCCCTTTGCGGTCGGATGTTTCTTTTAAAAACCACGACTCCAGTTACTAGTCTCAAATTCAGCTTGTGTGGCTCAGAAACCAGTAAACAATAACATCCTAAAGGGGAACTGTAGGGTCATTCTAATGGTGAAATTCTCAGAAGACTCTCATTCACTTAATATCTGTTTCTCACTGTGGTTGAAGTTCATGTTTTTGTCCATTGTGGTTCTCTGCAAGATAAAAAAAAAAGCATTGTCTTGCTAATCACACAGAATGCTGAGCCCGGGCATTGTCTTCCTTCCTTTGGGATTGCGGACTTTAGAAGTGTCCTAATGTCATGCGAGTCTATTTGTCCTTGACACGTTTATGCAGCCGAGAGCGCCGCATTTCTTATGGTTTACATATGAACCCCTCTTGACTATTTTTTTTGGACTGCTTCCAGATGTTCTCCATTTTTCTGCGGGGCCGTGTGCTCAGCGTGTACAGTATTAGTTTGCTTGCTTCACTGTGCTAATGAAGGAGTGCTGGGTTACCCGGCACGCCAAAACTTTCCTCACCAGTTATATTTAAGAGATTTTATGTATTGACGAAACTCGACTCTGTCCTGACACCTATAGCTCAGTGTCTCTCAGGCCTTGTTCACCTGTGTGGTCCCTGGCTGGATGGTTGGAGGACAGATAAATCTGCCTGTCCGTGACTCCTTGGCAGCACAGAGGAGATTTGAAAGGGGGTGAGGCCGGTTGGTGGGGTCATGGCTGGGAGAGAGAGAGTTTGGCCCTGCTTCTTCAATGGAGAAAGATAAGCACCCAAGGACATCTGGCTGGATCACAATGAGCCTTGAAATTAACAACCACCTACCTGGGGCATTGGGACAGATGTGGCCTTCTGGATTCACACACCCACACTTAAATCGCTAAACGCACAACCAAAACCTTCCTTCTCTCTTTTTTTCACAGATAAACACACACACACATGCACACACTGTCCTTCAGTTCTAATCCAGCATGGAGACTGTAGGAGGGTCGTGTTTCATGTGCCCAGGCGCCACCGGCCTTCAACGACAGATGGATCAGATCCCAAGACATAAACAATTCAGCAAAGCCCTGATTTACTGCTCCTAAATACAATGTTGAAAACCTAGAGGGGCGATAGGGTTACTGGCCATCCCGGTTCCGCCAACTAGCGGGACTTGTCCGTAATACACTATGCAGCATTAAGATTTGCTCGTAATGAATTGATACAACCTGATATAGTTGGTCTGACCAATGTTCCCTCTAATTTTTGAGCAAAACTTTTCTCTATTTTGCGGATATTTTGGCCACCTGAGCAAAAACATTCTTTATACCAGAACTGTACAGTGATGTAACTGATGTATTTTGAGTTTGCATGCTACACCTGCGGTGGGTGTTTAATTGTAAATGTCTCAAAGTTTTGTTACTGTGCTGTGCCCATCATCAGTTATTTCCACCAAGCCACTCTTCCCGCAACTAATTTGGCCTACATGCGCTCACATCATTCTCTTTCTATGAAATCTTTAAACCGCATTCACCCGTTCTAACTCTATAGCGACACTTACTCTACAGCAGTTGACCAGAGCACTGCAATTATTTCTCATTTAAACTACAATCAAATGGATTTCCATTTCGGGTCTGTCCTCTGCGCGGGCAATTTCTTAATTCTGCGCGGCCACCCACGAATATTGGGTCTGATGTGATAACTTTTACATTTGTTTATTTATCACCAATTACTTAATCCCGAATATCCAGTGTCCTTTACTATATGGAAATGTGAATCAAATTGCCATTGATTTAAAGTTCAGTTGTTTAATTGATTTATTTATTGATTGAAACGTTCCAAGCCAGATTTAAACTTGTTTCCCACAATGAACTCTGTTCCAAAAACTTAGGCCTGGTTTCACAGACAGGGCTTAGATTAAGCCAGGATTAGGCCTTAGTTCAATTAGGACATTTAATTTAATTTAACTGGCTTAAGCCCTGTCTGTGAAACCAGGCCTAAATGTATTCAAATATTTTAAATAATGATAAGCCATGACTCAGTTATAATGATGGATCCTGTGTTCATTTATATTTATGCCTCTGAGTCCAGAAACTGAGCAAATAGGCACACTGTCTTTCTAACATCCTCCTGTTAGAAATAACAGCGCCACTTGCCCTTCATATTGTGTGAATTTTGCAAGCTGTTTGTCATGCAACCTCTTGGAATGTAAGTCAGGTCATAGAGTTCATAAATTCATCTCATTTTGTTTGAAGCGGCCATTCTCCTGTTTGCTTTGGACTGGGTCTTGGATGCTTGTTTACAGAGTCAGCATGAATGCAGCCGGTCAGTCAGCAATTACGGCAAGGTTAGTCTCTGAACGCTCCAAGTCCTCCACGTCCCCTCACAGGCTTAACTCTGTCAGATAGAGGTGAACACACGGGTCTGAATTGTGAGGAAGAGTGATTTGGGGTCGTAGTCAAAACTCAAGTACATAGTAATTGTACTTCATTGCTGTCTTTAAGTATTATTTTTGGGAATTTGTACCTTATCCAAGTAATGTTGCAACTAAAGCTTTGAAGTCTTACTCAATAACGTTTTAGTGGAAGCTGTTTGGGGTAAGTAATGCTTTTATTCAGCAAGGACGCATTAAATTGACCAAAAGTGACAGTAAAGACATTTATAATGTTGCAAAAGGTTTCTACTGATTAAACACTGTTCTTTTGAACTTTCTATTCATCAAAGAATCCTGAAAACATGTATCACAGTTTCCACAGAAATATTAAGCACCAAACTGCTTAGATATTAATACGCAGTTTTCAGCTCTGATAATAATAAGCAGTTTTCAACATTGATAATTAATAACCATTAATTGAGTACCAATAAAAATTGAGCAGCAAATCAGCAATGATTTCTGAAGCTTCATGTGACACTGAAGACTGGAGTAATGGCTGCAGGAATAAATTACATTTTAAAATTCAAATTGTATCAATATATCTCACAATATTACCGTTTTACTGTATTTTTAATCAAGTAAATGCAGCCTTGGTGAGCATTAAGACTTCTTTCAACAACATTTTTAAATATCCTGTTTACATATATGCATTTAATGTCCAAATGTAAGAGTTTGTGCACGACATTTCGGCGCAGTTTGTTTGTTCACAATGTAAAACAGGGAAATGAAAACAGTGATTTGCACTTTTGCTTTAGACATATTGAGGCATTGGTTCGAGTCCTGCTTGTGACATGTCCAGTTCCATTTCCCCTGTTTCTAATATTCACGGAAAATTAAATTATGTTTGTTTTGGCACAAAAACCTTGCCTAAAATTAAAAGTGGACCTCAGGAAAAAAAACAATTTGTCGAAAAAATATGATATGAAGAATTGTTTATTGTATATTGCGCAGAAATACATCACCACTCACACAGACAGCAGCTGCAAGGTGTCAGTGCTGCCCTCTTATGTCTAACATCCTTGTGTAAAATCTTTCCCAAGCACAGCCTCCCTCATTCTGCTCCCCTCACACATACACACATTTCCATTTTACTGCACAAATCATAAGGAACTGTTTCCTGTCCCTCTCTCCTTTCCCAGTGCCAGTGTGTTGTACAGTGTTACAGTAGACAGGCTGTGTTATCCTCTCAATAATAGAGAGAGGTGCACAGCTGCGATTTGCTCTGTAATGGCCATGGCACTGGTCCAGACTGAACCGCAGCACTGGGAAATTAAGTGAAACTGAACACCTAGCAGTGACTGTGCATACTGCTTTCACTTCATCACTCTCACTGAAAATATAACAGTACTTTCTTTCGCTTCAGTCTTTTTTATTTATTTATGAATAATGCAATATTTTTCCCACATGAAGTATTTGTCAGAGCTGTGGTGCAGTGGACATATTGAGCGATGGTGCACCTGTGAGAGATTCAAGTTTGAGTTCTGCCTGCGACGTGACCTAGATTCCATTCCCGCTCTCTCCCTAGTATATTTTTTTTGCCTCCATGCTAGATACTGGTCAAACAAGGATAAAGCGCAAAAAAAAAAAAAAAAGACTCTTTAGAGACCCCTAGAAAGAGTCTGACCATCTCAGTTCTTTCATCTGTTGGAGTATTTTCTATTGAAACAGGAATTTGTCAGGACATATCATATAACTTGTCCTTTTTTAATCAGCCAATAGCCTTCAGTTTATATCAAATCAGCTAAATTCAGCTGTGGTCGACCGATATTTGGAAGCTTTTTCCCAGTTATTGTCTTTTTTTTAAAAATCTAGTTCTAAATATTTTTGGTTGATTTATTATTTATTGTCAAATTATTTATTAGTTGATAAATTGTCAAATTATGTTCATAAATACAAGGTAGTAAACATATGAAATATTAATTAAATTAAAATAAAATATGAATTATTAATTAAAATAAAATATTAATTTAATTAAACTTGAATTAAACACACATGCACACACACACACTTAACAATTCAATTTAAATAATCATATATCCACATTGTTTTTTTCTTTTTTTAAGATATCTGCATTGACCATTTAAAATATTTAGCCCTGCTAAAAGATTTTGCCAGCTTTTGGCCTTAAATATAATGGACATGGTCTTGGGGTTTTAATCGGAATGCATTAGTTACGACACATCGTCTTTTCTGGGAATATAGGTTGGGATGACGTTAGATGATGCAGTGGAATGTTCTTTTGGCAGAGCAGTAAGATCCTGACTCATTAAGGAGTCTTGCTTCTGTGCTTTTGATGAAGAGCTGTGTCTGTGACCATCCCTGCAGCCCTGTACATCAAGACAGCTTTTTCCTCGCTGTGAGAGCTGAGACATAAGAGATATTTCCATGGATCTCAGTGTCCTTATCTAAAGAGTTCAGGGAGACGGATTCTCTCGACTTCAAACACACTTGCATTGAAAGTGCTGCTACAGACAGCAAACCAGCCCAGTCAGAGAAGCCCTTTCAAGCCTGCAATCTGCTCCCTCCATCACTGCCACCTCCACAAAGGCCTGGCTGGAAGGTGGTAGTCTGATACCCTTACGGCAGGCGGCAGAGAATGGCCGTGTTTGGACACGGGCCGCTTGGGCGGTAATCCTTTAGTTCCAAGTTAACGTACTCCTTCATCTCAATGGACAAAACTGCAATGATCTCATCAGTGTCTGCATTGACCTAAGGATCAAAGTGCCAGAACCTTTCTCTCTGCCGGCAGGCCTATATGTGTGTGCGCGTGGATGGATGGAGCGTCTCAAAGAGAGGGGAAACAAAGCATTCATTCTGTGGCAGATGTGATAAGGGCTATAAGTATAGTGTGTTCTGGAGGAGAGGAACTCTGTAGGCCGATAAGAGAAGAATTACTCTATGGCACATTTACACTAGATTAGATGCACTACTCAGAATGTGAATAAATATACCAGCTGGAGGAGATTGGAGCAGTGGTTCTCAACTGGTTTTTGCAGACTTGCTAATTTAACCCATACACTACCATATGTTGTTGAAAGAAGACTGTTATGCTCACCAAGGCTGCAGTTAGGTGATCAAAAATACAGTAAAAATAGTAATATTGTGAAATATTATTACAAATTAAAATGTTCTATTAAACATGTTCTATTTCCATAAACTATTAAAAAGTTTATTCATTCCTGTGATGGTAAAGCTGAATTTTCAGCAGCAATTACTCCAGTCTTTAGTGTCATATGATCCTTCAGAACTAAGGAACCTTCAAAACATTTTTAATATGATTTTGTGTTCAAGAAACATCATTATTAACATTGATACTAATAATATTTTTGTGAAAAGCATCATTGTTTTCAACATTGAAGGCATGTCATGCAAACTGTGCAGGTTTGTGGCTCATTTCTACAAACCACAGATGAATTTGTGGCAATTTGTGTTGATCCAAGTCTATGGTTTAACGTCACAACAACAAAAAACAATATGACAAACATTACTTACTTCCCTTCTAAAAGTTGATAAGCCTATTGTTTTTCAGTCTTAAACTGGTTGACAAGTATGGGGGTTTCGATGGCTGATGATGCTGATTCTAAAAGAAGGATAGCAAAAGATTTGGTTCTTGTCCCACCAGTTGAGAACCACCAGATTAAAGGAAGCTAGCAAGGGCAAAAAAAAAAGCCATATACATATATCAAGAGAGGCAAAAAAGATAAGAATAACTTGAAAAAATAGTAAACAATTGTACAGGTGAATAAATACCAGTAATAAAAACAGTTAGATAAAGATGTTTGTGGTCAGAACTCAAGTTATCTCAAATTATAATTAACGTGACAACAGGTGAAATCTTGTAGTATATTTGGTATTAGTTGTGGTCTATTACTCTATGCAAAGCAGTTTCGTATCGGCATACTTTTGGTCTTTCACCATCCGGTACAGTGCAGAGCCATGGGACTTATCAGACGTTTACAGGGTGTGGCATTTCCCTTGTCAAAACTGTTTGTGTCACAAAAATAACCACGTTCTATCTTTTGACAAACAAGCGTAGTTTTCTCTTAGCAACATGAGAGCAAACAGCGGATAGCCCGTGTCTCTTATCCCTCTCTGAGTGTGTGATTCCACAGCATGGCTGAAAATAAACAAAGTCAAGCCAGTTTAATCTAACTCACAGGCCATCTTTGTCTAATCAATTTAGCGAAAGTTAAACATCAAACACCAGCTCTTGGCCGCGGCTCAGCGTGAGGCAGAGCGGATGATTGTTTTATCAGGTGGAATTCTTAGATAGAGGGACTGGAGCCTCGCAAACCCAAACAGGAGATTTTGAAGAGGTGAAGGGGACAGTGGCAACATTGCCACCTCCACCCTGAGAATCTATCTCAACGATTGCCAAGTGAATCTAATGCTATTCTACATTCTTTTAACGTAAGTTTAAATTAAAAATACAAACACAATATCTTTTTTGTTTTTTTTGATTGTTTTATCATATTATTCGCCTTCTGCATTAACAACACAATGTTTGTTTGTAGCACAATGTTTGAACCAGGCAAATAGTGCTGAGTTTTCTGAGCCTACAAAAAAGGCTTCTTAATGAATTTTAAGGCATCTTTCTGCTAATTGTCTAAAATATTTAGTTTTACAGTAAAACGTAAATAAAAATCCTTAAATTAACATATAAACTCATAGATTGTATCTTAATTAAGTGTATTGTGTATATGGTCACATATTTTTTAACTTGTTTATAAGTCACAGTGAACTGAAAGTTGCGACCAACTTTACTTCAGTATTGTGACATATTTTCTGAGTGAAAATAGAAAAATTAGAGGATGTGACTTGTTTTTTCCCGCTGGGAATTGATTGGATCTAGAAAAGTGGGAGTTCCATTCAGCTCGCTGTCAAAGTTCGCAGCAGACTGACAGCTGGAGGGAATGTTCTACCCAAGCCAGAGAAGGAAGGCCATTCATTTCAGATTCTGAGCAAAGATAACAAACACAAATCTTTTTTTTTTTAATCGATCCACAGATGAATTGTTCACCACAAAGACTAGTAATGTGCACTGACAAAGTAAATGTTCAATTTTGATTTCATGCCGACTTTAAAAATGATTGTAAGACAAAATACACTCACTATACATACACTGTTAAAATATCCCTAAAAACAAATCTTAACATCTGTAAATTGATATAGTCATGGCTGAAGTATTTTTAGATAAGGGTTAGGGAATTTAAATAGGAAAAATAGGCAAACGATTCTTGTTCAAATGTGTGTTTTTTTGTGGTCGTTTCATCATTTCAATTTTAAAATACAATATTTTAAATAAATGTATAAATGCTTCTCTTATTTTTAAAAAATAAAAAATAATTCTGTTATTTTTTTCTTTTTTCTTTTAAGTTTTATATTAGAAATATTTAGAAATCCATAAAAGAAGATATTTAGGTACTTGTTTTGTCACATCTTTTTTTAGCTTGTTTATACTTAAAACAAGTGAGAAAATCAGTGCAGTAAGATAAAGTACAGTACACTCAAAAACACACTGCATGTATACATACTCTATTAAATATATATTCTCTAAAAACAAGTCTTACTATATTTTATTTTTATCTTGTCTCATGTAAATATATTTTGACGAGAATTATGTTTAGATATTTCACATTTAAAAGCGTTAACATTATTTGAAGATAAAACATTTACAAAAATGTCTGTTAAGAAAATAGGAGTTTTTGCATTTTTTATAGCAAATATATAATGGGTCTTTGGCAACTGTTTGGCAAATTCACCCCTGTGCAAAAAAAAAAAAAAAACAGAGACAAAAAAGTGCATGTTCATCATAAAGCGAAACCTGCCTGTTCTCTTTAAAGAGGTCAAGTGTGTGTTTGTGCACATAACACACATAGAGGCGATCGGATTTATCTTCCAAACTTGCCCTAAATTCATACAAGCACACACAAACACACAGCGTGATGGCTATCGGTTACCAACGTGCTCTGGTGTGTCTGCACAGAGGGCTGATGAGGTAGACATATCTGTGTGTTTGCACGCTTAGATACCGGCAGATAGACATCACAGTGCACTAAATGGGCTTTAGGTTGAGGTCACAGATCACTGAGCAGTGGTGATAACAGCACCCCCACATTGATCTGACCCTCAATCTTTACCTCATTTATTCTTCTTCAGCCATGCAGAAACAACCAAGATGCACAACACACACAAAGAGTTGCGTTTATAACAGTGCCAAATGCTCGCATAGCTCTACATTGTTTCAAATAGAGTGCAGTCAAACTGAGTCATAGCGAAGATCATGTACAGACACATGGCAGCGATTTAATCAAATTTACAAGAAAATCTCTTGACAGCACAAATCTCTGCTTTGCTAAGCAAAGTTAAGTGTGTTGCTCTGACACAGTCACGGAGAATGTGCAAACATTGCATTATTTCGAGAAAGCAAACTTTATAAATAACTGAAAGAGTTGTTTTCGTGATCTAATGTTTTTCTTTTTGCATTTAGTTAAAACTGCCTTTGTGAATTTGTGCAGTATATGGAAGACTGTTTCCACATCTGAGATACAGTTTAAAATAGATTGCAATCACAATTCAGATACAGTATATATACAAAAAAATATAAAAAAACAGCTTGTCACTGGGGGAGTGTCATCAAAGAGACATCTTTGTAGCTTATTTTTCTTCATACCTTGCCATATTTGCAAGAAAAATCAGCAATTTTGAGATATAAAGTCATATTGTAAGAAATAAAGTTCCAGTTGTGATATACAAAGTTCCAATTGCAATAAATAAAATCACAATTAAGGTCAATGGCAGTGCAAATTCTCAAGAGCAATTTCGATACCACAGTAAAAAAACAAATATGGTAACATTCTTTAAGTAATTACGGTAAGTAACTGTAATTCAAATAAGTAAATCCTTCTCTTATTCAAGTAATGGTTAAAGATTGTAATTAAATAGAGTAAAGTCTCTGCCTATAATTGGTACTTTATATTAACCAAACTGTAGAAAGACTGTTATTGTTAGTATTTATTTGTATTTTAGTCCCAAATTTGTAGCAACGTACCAGTACATTTGACATCCCTAAAAGGGACTAGTTATCTGATCACCAACTTTTTCTCAGTTTTCCCATTTCTCCATGAATTATTCCATATCGTTTGTCCATCATCTTCTTTAATAGCCCTGCCGTTTCCCACATACATCTCCCATTCCCCAAAACTTCACATGGCCCGAGTGAACGCTGTGAATGTTATGTTCATCAAGGCTTAATGTTTGGCTTATCTTGCATTATTTGGCATCTAATTAGAGGATGTTTAGTGAACTAAAAGTTTGGGAGGACTATCGGTCACATAACAAGCTCTGTCAATAGAGTCAACACCCTTCCCTCTAAACAAGGAATTGCTGTCAGCAACAAAAGAGAAAGATTTACGGTGGAGTTGACAGAGTTGATTAATTACTGCTTTGCACAAGAAAGCAGGAATTATGAAGGTTTCACATACAAATACACAGGAACAGCATGGTCTCCGCACAGGAACTGTAGTGTCTTGCTGACACTGTTTGTTCTCACTGAGGTTGATTTGTTGATTTGAATGATAGGTTGCTGGTGTGTTAAATGACATGGTGTGATCGGTTTCCCATCACCCCCTGCAGTGATGATAGCCTCTGGGGTGGGTTTGTACGGGGAGGTGCAGCTATCAGAGCCTGTAGTTTCTTTGTAACTCAATCTGGCCGGACGGGCCCATGCAACACCATCAGACAGCGGTTAGTGCAGTGACCTGTGAAATCAGGTCCAGACTCATACTCTGGGCTTCACACTGGCAATGCCTTACTTTTCAGCCCGTTCTCATCCCAAGGCGTCATATACTGATATGGAAATTTGACATATTTTGACATTTCGTCTACATCCAACGCACATGGCACCCTTTAGCGTCAAAATGAGACGCAGATAGATATGGGCCAGAAGGCGCCTCCTAGCGGTCTAACCCTACCCCTACCCCAGACCTAAACCTACCCATATCTATCTGCGTCTCATATTGACGCTAAAGGGTGCCATGTGCGTTGGATGTAGACGAAATGTCAAAATATGTCAAATATGACGCCCTAGGATGAGAATGCGTTGTACTGTTTATCTCTTGAAACATGATCATTTCAACCAGTCCGTTCTTCTGAGGCCTGGATTTGGTCAGTTTAACAACTCTGTTTGCAATTCAGCGGTAGTTCCAGTGGTGACACTGCAGATTGAAGAGGGCTGTAATGTGTTTTCCACTGCAATGGTGCTGTTGCTGGTGCCATCGCACTCGACGGGGGTCTCATATTTATGCTGACTTAACAATGATGACCTAATCGAGTATGTTACTACAATCTGCCAGTCACCTGTTCTATCCATCGGTTGTTAATTTGATTTTGAGATGTGGGCATTGCACCAAAAATGGAGGCAGATAAATGCAACTTTGCAGCTTACTAACGTTAGTTAGGACCAACTAACTAAAATGAGTAGTAGCTGGTTGAGGACCAGCAGGTATAAGAACAACTTTTATTTCAGTGGCACCTTGTCAGTGGAAAGAGATATGTGTGTGTGCATGTCTGTACATGCAATTTAGATGGATGAACTGTTTTCTTTATGAACGTATATGATATTCAATTACTGTAGAAATCCTTTGTAAACCATGTTGTATTCTTCAGTTTAGTGCATGCATTACAGATGCATTACAGCATCGCAGATGAAGTTTCACAGAACCATGTGCGATGTGGGACTAATCAACGCTTCCCAGCATTGCCAATGTGTGATGCGGAGTATGTGAGCTCACCCTGGAGAGCTGGGTTTTTAGCTCATGCCTAGCCAAGGTAATTTGCTTCTCACCTTGGAGCAGTTTTGGAACGGCAGCATGATTGTGTTTGTGCCTCCTCTTAATGACTCACTTTTTTGGAATCGTTTCTGTCTGATTCTGAAATTCCACGATTTTTACACCCGGGAGAGTTTGTACTTGTGTCTCTCTCCTTATAACTCCCGCATCCCTTTATTCAGACAAAACTTTCTTCCCATTTCTTTCTCTGTTTCTTGCTGAAAAGCATAGTTCATCACCCAAAATTGTAAATCACCAATCATTTACTCACTCATGTCGTTCCCAAACCCGTAAGACTTTTATTTATCTTCGAAACAAAGGTTGCTGTGCTTGACGCGCAAGAACGAACCTCATTAGTTCGCACATCTAGCATGTTTGAGCTCTTGCTTACCATTTTTGCTTTAGGTTTGTACATTTATCAATGTTTATATTTGAATAAAATCCTGACATAAATCTGTTCATAATATAAAGTAATCATGTCTCTTCTGAAAGCATGGATTAAACCACTCGATTGATATGCATTTATTTTACAGTCTCTACGCACTTTTTGAAGCATCAACATTTTGATGTAATAAACTTTCTTTGGAGGGAGAGACATCTCTTAGGTTTGTGTTTTAAAGATGAATTAAAGTCTTATGGGTTAAGAACAAAATGAAGATGAGTAAATGGTGACAGGATTTTCATTTTGGGGTGAATAACTCCTTTAATTATTCAGCAAATTGATCCATTTATCAGTTTAGTTTTTTCCTCCCCACTCAAAATCTTTCCATGCAGGTAGGATTTGTTTGTGAACGTCTGCTCAGACTGAGCCAAGCGGGAGGCTTGGGTAGATAGGCCTATTGGATGCTTATTGAAAATTTTCCACTGAGTACAGACATTAGGAAGGCAAGTGAGCGGGAAAAAAAACAGTGGAACAAAAAGCGATGGTCTCTTGCTTGTGCGTCTGAGTTTGCTCTGTGCCCATTGTGATACGCACTCTGTAATATCTTCCATTCTCTGCTCTCCAAAGACCCCACTGTTATGATTATTGCCGCACTTTTATTTCGCTCGTTGCTTAACACTCTCATTTACTCCAGCGTCGTCCCTATAGGCTCAAATCTGCGGGGGAGATGCTCATTACGCAGCTCCAAACCTTGGTCAGAGCTCACTTAAGATGTCATTGTCATTTAGGGCAGCACGTAAACACATCACAGTTCAATCCAAGAATACATCTGCTTCCTCTAAAATGGACATCTTGAAATGGCAAGGTTTATTGCTCTTTTGTAATTCAGTTTTGTTGGACTTACGCAATGATCCTTTTCCAAATGGCATCCTCGGCCCTAACCAAGTTACGCCAGAAAGGTGTATCGAGGGCACATTGCAGCTACATAGAGGGTGGTATTGAGGACCTTTTTAACCGTAGGATGAAAATGTGGCATATTATCCACATCAGGTGTTCCATTTGGGACATGTCCATTCTACCATGCAGATAAGGGGCCCTATCTTGCACCCGGCGCAAATGTCTTTGTACACTGACGCATGTATCATTCCTATTTTGCACCCGCGCAAAGCGGGCTTTTCCCTCCACAGACGCACGTCGGTAAACTAGGAAATGAACTTGCGCTCCGTGGGCGGGTCAGCGCAAAAAGGAGGCGTGTTTCGGCGCAAACATCCCCTAGTGCTATTTTGCAGTTCCAGAAAACAATTCCGCCACTGACCAGAAAAAACCTAGTCTAAAGTCAGTGGCGAGTTGCGCGTTGTTCATAATGCTATTTTAATCGCGCATGCTTGGCCATAATGTAGCGGGTGCACAACGCGCATACACTTTGATTCTCATCAACACAGATGCAGCAGTTTTTATTTTTGCAAATCATACATTATAACAAGGGAAAATATTAACACATGAGGGAAATCATTGTGGTGTCCATGAAAAAAATGTAGGCCTAAATCTAGCTTACACATTTACCCACATTTTTCAGGCTAATTGTAGTAATGACGGATCAGACCTGTTTGCCCAATAGTGGCAAGACACATATATGTATATAAGGACATCTGACAAATTAGTTTGTCCGTCAAGAACCAAAAAAAATAATAATATAATTCCCATCCCTATACATGTCACGGATTCACCCAACGACACACCCCAGCCAGCTTCAACCCAACACACCTGGTCTCGATCGCAATCACCAGAGTTCTGATTTACCACACCTGCACCTTCATCACTTCACTTACCACTCCAACTCTGCATATAAACCCCAGTCAGTTTACAGCTCACTGTCAGGTCTCGTCTTTTGAAACCAGTGACTCTCCGGGTCCTTACTTTTCAGTCTGGTTCCAGAAATCTCCGTATATCTAAGCAAGTATTGTCCTTCTACACTAACCTCTCAGTGTGTGTGTATATTCCAAGCAGCCTCTGTGTGCGGTGATTCGCCGGGATTCTCCAAACCGCCTCTCTGTGTTCTCCAGTGTGATTCTCGGATCTCTAACCAGGACTCCAGTGGTCAGCTATTCCCAGTATCGACTAGAAGGCATCAAGTTCAAGTTTTCTCCTGTGTTCCCCTGTGTGGATCTCGAAGCTCTTCCTGTATTCAGGAGTTGCATACAGTGTCTAAAATAAAACCTGTTAACGTCATCCTCTGTGTCTTCATCCTTGCAGTAGTGTGACAGAAGACCTGACCACACACCATGCAAGCTTCCTCAGCTTCTGAGATCCCCGCTGCATCCACCGAAACCCCTCGGGGCGCCGCCGCACACGCTGCCGCCGCACCCCAGCCGTTTATGGATGCCGCTGTTAATGCAGCCGTCGCACCGCAACAATCGCTTCAAGAATCCCTCACGGAATTCCGTCACGCTCTTCAGAACTACCGACCTGCCTCAGTAAGTCCCATGGCCAAACCAGCGTCATATTCAGGCGAGGAAGAGTGCAATGGATTTCTACTACAATGCAAACTCTACATGGAGGTAAACGCTGTTCAGTTTATTTCTGAAAGAGCCAAAATTGCTTTTATAATTTCTCTGCTCTCGGGTCGAGCATTAAACTGGGCTCAAGCTCTCTGGGAATCGAATGCACCCGCATTACAGTCTTTAAATGGATTCTTTGAACATTTTCGCACTGTATTCGCTCAAACTTCTAGTGCCATCTCCGTTCATGATCAGCTGTTTCGCCTACGACAAGGCACCTCCTCTGTTTCAGATTACGCTTTGAAGTTTCGGACGATCGCAGCAAGCAGCGGATGGAACGAAATCGCTTTGATGACCGCTTATCGTCAAGGACTCAACTCAGATGTCGGGCTACAATTGGCCATCTATGATGACACCATCGGGATTGAAAAACTCATCCAACGCTCGATCCTTATAGCCCAACATTACACTGCATGTTTGTTTAATTCCTCTGCACGTCCTCCTCAGATCTCCTCGTCCATAAGCCCTCCAGTACCTGAGCCCATGGAAGTCGATACAGGTCGTTTAACTGCATCTGAACGTAACCGACGTCAAACCAATAACCTATGTCTCTACTGTGGTGCCTCTGGACATTATCGTGTCGAATGTCCCGTCCGTCCCAGCCGTTCGGCGGTGAGTACGGTAGATCTACCATTTCCAGTGTTAAACCTAAAACAAACTCCGGTCTTAATAACATATTTGAAACACTCTATTCCAGCGAAAGCACTGATTGACTCCGGCGCGGCGGGGAACTTCATTTCAGCTTCACTACTCAACCGTTTGCAAACTCCCCGTCGACGATTAAATCAACCACTGAGTATACACTCCATCCTTGGAAAACCCCTTTGTAAGAGAAGTATTCAGTACTGCAGTCCCGAAATACACCTTTCCATCGGTTGTCTACACCAAGAAAGATGCTCTTTACTGGTACTGGAGGGCTCCACAGCAGATATCGTCCTGGGACGCCCGTGGCTTAATCAACACTCGCCTGACATCTGCTGGACTTCTGGAGAAGTACGTTGTTGGAGTGATCACTGTAAAATGCATTGTCTACGTCCTGTCAAGAAACAATCCACTGCCACCATATCCGCTGTCACTGCAGTCCTGGGTTCAACCTCCGTCGAAAGTCCAGTCACAGATTCTTCTCACCAGATTCCTCCTGAATACCGGGCATTCCAGGACGTGTTTAGTAAACAACTCGCCACCACACTACCACCTCACAGGCCATGGGACTGTGCTATTGACCTGCTGCCTGGGGCCACTCTACCGCATGGGAAGATCTACCCGTTGTCCATCCCGGAGCAGAAGGCCATGGAGGAGTATGTGGAGGAAGCCTTACGCCAAGGATACATTCGTCCTTCTACGTCCCCTGCCGCCTCAAGCTTCTTCTTCGTCGGGAAAAAGGACGGAGAACTTCGCCCATGCATTGATTACCGCATCCTTAATGCTTCTACCGTCAAGTTCAGATATCCATTGCCCTTGGTACCTTCGGCTCTCGAACAGCTCCGTTCAGCTCGGGTCTTCACCAAACTCGATTTGAGAAGTGCTTACAACCTGGTTCGTGTACGTGAAGGCGATGAGTGGAAGACTGCCTTTATCACTCCTGCTGGGCACTAGGAATATCGGGTTATGCCGTTCAGGCTGTCGAATAGTCCAGCAGTCTTCCAGGGCTTTATGAACGAGATATTCCGAGATATGCTCCATCGGTTTGTGGTCATCTACATTGATGACATCCTAATCTACTCCTCCAACCTCGATGAACATGTACTACAGGTGAAGCAAGTCCTTAAACGCCTCCATGAGTACCAACTGTACCTGAAGTTAGAAAAATGCGAGTTCCATCAAGAATCCATGCACTTCCTGGGGTACGTGATTCAACCAGACGGCATTTCTATGGATCAGAATAAGGTAGAAGCGGTGATCAACTGGCCTAAACCCCAGACCCTGAAGGAGCTGCAACGTTTTCTTGGCTTTGCCAATTTTTATCGCCGGTTCATCCGCGATTACTGTAAGATCTGCGCTCCAGTAACATCCATGGTAAAGAAGGGTACCAAACAGTTAACCTGGTCTGCTGAAGCTTCCGAGGCCTTTGAGAATTTGAAGAAATCCTTCTGTTCTGCTCCTACTCTGAGTCATCCCAATCCTGATCTCCCGTTCATAGTGGAAGTGGATGCGTCCACCAACGGAGTTGGAGCTGTTCTTTCACAGCGGCAGGGGACCCCTCCACGACTCCATCCATGCGCCTTCTTTTCACGCAAGATGTCCCCGGCGGAACAGAATTATGATGTCGGTAATCGAGAACTCTTGGCCATTAAATTAGCGTTAGAGGAGTGGAGACACTGGCTGGAGGGAGCCAACCATCCATTCCAAGTAATTACAGACCACCGCAACCTTGAGTATCTCCGGGAGGCCAAAAGATTAAATCCTCGCCAGGCTCGATGGGCTCTCTTTTTCACACGCTTTAATTTCACAGTTACCTACCGCCCGGGTTCCAAGAATCTCAAAGCAGATGCTTTATCACGCCTTCATCAATCCGAAACCTCTCCTGAAATCAACGAAACCATACTCCCTCCAGCCATGTTTGTCAGTCCCATCCAGTGGAACATCGATGAACTCATTGCCGACGCCACCCTTGCCGAACCTCCTCCGCCGGGGGGTCCTGAGGGGAAGACTTTCGTACCTACCAACTTCCGCCTTTCCCTCATAGAATCTGTGCATACTTCTCCGGGCTCTGGACACCCAGGCAACCAACAAACCCTCTCACTTCTCCAACAACGCTACTGGTGGCCCGGCATGGCCCAAGATACCTCCCGTTACGTGCAGGGGTGCACTGCTTGTGCTATGGCCAAGGTACCTCGACGTCTCCCAGAAGGGAAGCTTATGCCTCTACCAATTCCGAATAAACCCTGGTCCCATCTCGCCGTGGATTTTGTTACCGATCTACCATCATCCAACTCCAAGACCTGCATTCTAGTGGTCGTTGACAGATTTTCCAAGTCCTGTAAATTGATTCCCCTCTCCGGACTTCCCACAGCCTTCAAGACAGCAGAGATGTTATTCACCGAGATTTTCCGCCACTTCGGAATCCCAGAAGATATAGTATCGGATCGGGGACCACAGTTCATATCAAGAGTCTGGAAATCGTTCTTCAAGCTTCTAGGAGTATCGGTCAGCCTGACTTCGGGGTACCACCCTCAATCCAACGGCCAAGCGGAGCGTAAGATCCAGGAGATCGGGAGATACCTGAGAACCTATTGTCATGACGCACAGGACCGCTGGGATCAGTACCTCCCATGGGCAGAGTATGCCCAGAACTCTCTACGCCAAACATCTACAGGCTTGACGCCGTTCCAGTGCGTTCTGGGATACCAACCACCTCTGTTCCCATGGACAGGCGAACCATCGGACGTTCCTGCGGTCCAACACTGGTTCACCGAGAGTGAGAGGGTCTGGGACTCAGCCCATGTCCATCTTCAAGGGGCAGTACGGAGGTTCCAACAACAGGCCGATGTACGTCGAAGACCCACACCCCACTACACTCCTGGCCAGCTGGTGTGGCTCTCCACCAGGGATATCCGCCTCCGACTGCCCTCCCGTAAACTGAGTCCCAGGTTCATAGGTCCATTTGCGGTGCTGAGGCAGGTCAATGAAGTCACGTATCGACTTGCACTACCCCGTCACTACCGGATTGCACCCACCTTCCATGTTTCCTTGTTAAAACCTTACACTGCACCTCTCTCTTCCCCTTCCACAGAAGCCGAAGCTGGCGAAGTGCCCCCTCCTCCTCCGGTGGACCCCACAGACGAAGCCGTATACCAGGTCCGCACCATCTTGGATTCCCGACGACGGGGGGGTCAGCTGCAGTACCTCGTGGACTGGGAGGGGTTTGGACCTGAGGAACGCTGTTGGGTCCATCGAGACGACATCTTGGACCCCATACTTCTCCAGGACTTCCACCGTGACCACCCGGATCGTCCAGCCCCCCGTCCACGGGGTCGCCCTCGTCGTCGGGGTCTACGGCCCTCAGGAGCTGGCCGTGGAGGGGGGGGTACTGTCACGGATTCACCCAACGACACACCCCAGCCAGCTTCAACCCAACACACCTGGTCTCGATCGCAATCACCAGAGTTCTGATTTACCACACCTGTACCTTCATCACTTCACTTACCACTCCAACTCTGCATATAAACCCCAGTCAGTTTACAGCTCACTGTCAGGTCTCGTCTTTTGAAACCAGTGACTCTCCGGGTCCTTACTTTTCAGTCTGGTTCCAGAAATCTCCGTATATCTAAGCAAGTATTGTCCTTCTACACTAACCTCTCAGTGTGTGTGTATATTCCAAGCAGCCTCTGTGTGCGGTGATTCGCCGGGATTCTCCAAACCGCCTCTCTGTGTTCTCCAGTGTGATTCTCGGATCTCTAACCAGGACTCCAGTGGTCAGCTATTCCCAGTATCGACTAGAAGGCATCAAGTTCAAGTTTTCTCCTGTGTTCCCCTGTGTGGATCTCGAAGCTCTTCCTGTATTCAGGAGTTGCATACAGTGTCTAAAATAAAACCTGTTAACGTCATTCTCTGTGTCTTCATCCTTGCAGTAGTGTGACAATACAACATAACTTCTCTGTCTTTCACTGTCCTGACAAGAACGTCGGTCTCCTCGGCTGTGATCCGCCTGGTAAATCCGCCATAATAATAACAATCCGCCATGCAACATGCGCACCTGCTCTTAAAGGGTATGTTGGATGACGCTCTGATTGATTTATTTCAAATTACGCCCAAACCACACCTATGAATAATGAAGCTATTTCAGACCAACCCCTTTTAAACTTGCGTCGGGGGCAAGAGTCATTTATCCCGCCGGTAAAATAGCAACAGCGCCCAAGACCCGCCCACAAAGTTACTTGCGCTTCGCGCTTGATACTTGCGTTTCAGATCGTTAAAATAGGGCCCAAGGTCTCCGTTGCCCAGAGTCATACACAGTAATGTACAGTAAATTACTATATCAAGTTTACAATTTGGTATTGTAGTTTTGCGAAAGGCGGGTCAAGAGCACATTGTGGCTACATAGAGCGCGCTATTGAGCACCATAATATGAAAATGTGACAGCCTGTGATCTTGTGGATAGATGCACACAAGAGAAAGTCATAAGTCCGCATCAAGTGTCTCATTTAGGGCATGTCGTTTGAGCTACCCTGAGTTACCCTGAATAATGTACAGTAAGTAAATGGGGTCATAAGGTATTTCAACAAGAAGTTTGGTTATCCGCCATTAACATAAATCTAAGTTATAAGAAATGGTTTGGTTGGACATGACCTTCTGGGTCTGAATGTTGCACTCAAGGGTAAAAATAAAATGATTCAATGTTTCAGTAAAAAATAATAATAAATTAATTAATAAAGTTTTCATATGCAGTTCAATCGAACTTTTCCTTATCTTACACACTAAGTAACTGCATCAAAGCAACGTCTTTGAAGATGTGTTTGACTGGATCTAAGATAATATCATTTCCAAATTAAGTTTACAGTGTCTGATTGCTTAACTTACTAATTTGTTAAGTCAATAATTTGACACTGGCTGTTCTGATGTAGTCGTGGGAATATGTTCTCAAGTGTGTAATAGTATTAGCCTGAGAAAGGGCCAAATGTGAAAGGAACTATTTCAAACTATATTAAAAATATCCTGGATGTCCTTTGAGAGTTTGAAAGAATGGTTCACTCCAAAATAAAAAAATCTATCACCATACTCACCATATTTTAATTCCATACATAAATATAAAGGATTCTACAATTTGACATTTTGACTACATGACTTTGTTGACCACAAAAAAAACTGTTTCAAACTATATGAAATATACATGGTCACCTCAGAGTTTAAAATAATGGTTCACCTCAAAATAATAATAATGATAATAAAGTATGTCATCATTTACTCGTTTACCTGCATCATGTAATTCCAGGAGAAATATTGAAGAATGTACTGTTCACTCGTTCCATGCAAATACAATTAATGCAACTTCCAAGCTTCCAAAGAACACAAAACATCATAAATTCTCAAAATTATGGTCTTTTGAAGCAGTATTAAAGCTTTGTGTGAGGAACAAACCGACATTTAAAAAAAAATATATTTTGAAAGATTGCGAATTCAAGTGTAGGTAATCGGTCAGTGCCTGAAGGATGAAGAGGGTGAGTAATAAACCTCTAAAGGTGATGAGGCAGTGCTTGTTTGTCAGGTCAGTGTTGAGAGGTAGTTAATCAAACCATGTCTGGAATGGAGTTTGGTTTCGACCCCACTGCAGGACCTAAATCAGCAGGTTATATTTGGCCCACTGGGCCCCGTCAGAAGCTGTGAGACCGGGTATAATGCAACAAAACACCGGCTAAATGCCTCAGAATCTGAAACAGATTTCTGAATATTTGAAATGACAGAATCCAAATCCACAGCTTTCTTTGTCTCTTTTTTTCTCTGTATGTTGGGAAATGCAATTATATATTTATATTCACCCACTAATAAGACTAATAATTATTTCAAATGCATCTTAAAAGCCTTAATCTGCATTCATACGCCAGCATTTAAAAATAACCCAGTCTGTGATTGTGTAGCCATTAAGTCATGTTACTGGCAGATATTCAACTAATAAATAGGCTAAATATCTGTACCATTTTATAACTTGTGTAAATAAGCTGAAAGTAAAGCTAAAACCAAAAATAAAAAACAAATCTATATAAACTCTTCAACCTCATTAATCGACCGATCCATGCTGTGTAGCTCTATATTTCCCTCTACTCTTGCTCCATTACTATCACCATTTTTTTTTTTTTTTTGACAAAAGAGCTTGTGTGTGAAAGTTCAAATACCAGTGTGGCCACATATTGTGGCCTTCTAAAGAAAAACACGGCTTTCTCAGTCGCTGTGAGATTATCAGTGGGGTGGAGACATAAATAGCACACACTCTGATAAGGAGTAACAGGCGTCCACAGTGCTTCTGTAGTCATGTTTTTGGCACTAACATTACTGCAATAACAACAGAATGCAACTGAGGAAGGGATGGAATAGAAAGAGAAAAGAGGACAGGAGAGACGTTTGGATAAATGATCGGTTTTTATGACAGTGAGGTTCTCATTATTGGGCCCGCAAGCTCACGTGGGGTCACCGTAAATGCAAATAGAGTCGAGGGGAGGATTTCAGTTTCAACTGTTGTAGCAGGATTTTATTTATGATATAAATAAAAGCTTTGCTAGCATGATTTTTATAGCCATAGGATAATCCCATAAATAAAAATAAGCAGCATTAGTTGTGCTTAAAATATTATTTGAGATGTAGGCTTCAATGTGACCCAAGAGCAAAGGTGAACTCCGTGTTTGCGAGTCAATGACAAATGAGAGTGACCAGATGAAGAAAATAAAAAAAAAATATTTTAAAAATCTAGTTTTAAATGCATGTTTTTAGAAATGCATGTTGATTTATAAAAATATATATTTTTTGTTTCAATTTCAAAAAATCATTTTCATTAATTGTTTTCTAAAAATGTCACAGTATAAAGATCAAATAAAAAGTAACAACATTTTACTGATTGCAAAAGATGATGACTTATGTTTGCAGTTTTTCAAAATGATATATACAATTTTCATTTCACAAATGTTGAATATTAAAAAGTGTCACTGAATTCCCTAAAATTGTTGTAGATCAAATGTTGACCAACTGAACCAAAATGTTGTACTTTAAAAAGGCTGAAAAACAAGCTCTGTGGAATTTATACAGTTCAGAGCTCCATGTGTCCTTCCTGTCTTCATTGTCTTCAGCACTCTATGCATTTCATGTCTTTTCCCTTCTCTCTCGCTCTCATTTGACCCATTTCTTTGCTGTGTTCAGGTGGCGTTACATCTGCGGCCCATCCAGTCCCTGCAAATGCACCAAAAACCACTGGTCTTTGTGCTGAACTCCCCTCAGCCCGTCCTCTGGAAGCTTCGGACAGAGAAACTGGTCTCAGGAGTTAAACGCATCTTCCATGTGAGTCTGAGCTGCTTTATGACTCTCAACCCATCTCTCTATCACCGCCGTGTCTCTCTCTCCTTCCTCCCCAGCACTGCTTCTGAGCCAACTCCATCTACATTTTCTCAGTAAAGAATATTCAGATTCTCATTCATTCCAAATCAACAAGCATCTTTAAACACACAATTCATTTACACTCTCTTTGGCTCGTCTTACCTTCCTCAAACAAACTTCTCCACTCTCCTGTCAGCAGAGGTCTTAGTCGCTCAAAGATGCATTCAGGTGTGTGTACCCAGAGGAAACACAAACACGCTCACACACACACATATACACACGTAAACACACCCCATGCCAACACAACCATCTTTCAGACAGAGGCTTGTGTAATTGCATCTGGCACAGGCTCACAGGTTTATATTGACTGCTGTGGATGTTGACCACGCTGCCTAAAGGATGTTTGGTGTCGAGACGCTCTGTTTCCCACTGCTTTAACCATCGCTTTTGCCGCAGAAACACTTATTGCTCAGTGGGTGCTCTTTATAGCTCATGAGACTTAGAGTTCTCAGATATGCATAAACCTTTTATTTGAAAAAATTGACACAAATGGGACAATTGTTGACGTAGAGTAATTATTAATGTGTATAGCATGGCTCAGATTATTTGGTCTGGGAAAACTTTAATGAGAATTGTTCATGTTGAGGTCTCTGACATTGGATTTGCAGAATTTTATATCTTGGCAAATTTAAAAGTCTGCAGAGATCTCTACTGAAACTCTAGAGGAGACATGTGTGAGACGACTGGACGCTTTTAGTAGAAAAATCTGAGCGGCAGGAGAGCCTCATTTATGAAACACAAGTTGAACAATTTTTTTTGGGAACCCATCTGTATAGTTTTGGGAATGGATGTGTCCCCTCAATGTTTACATGCACCCAAGTAATCTGTTTATAATCGAATTGATGGCTCAATAGAACTGAAAAGCCTTCATGTAAACACTTCAATCGATCCGATTGAGTTCAATCCTGTAATAAACATGTAAATGCTTGAATATGTTTAATGTTTAACTTACAAACTGCACATTGTAGACTGAATGTTTACTTGATTTATGCTAAAAAGCTCTTTTGACATGTATCTAAAGAATGCTGGCATAATGTCATCAAGGCAAAAATGACAATTATACTTGCGGTAGCTCCGGTGACAATATAGTGGTGGCGTTCTGAACACAGTGTAATTAGATTGCGTCGTTTAGGGTTCATATAAACAGTACTTTCAGAATCTGGAATCAGATTGGATGCATTCTGATTGGTATGGATTGAATTTTCCCTCACTAATCATGCTTCTGATTTTATTATCAACAATGATTTAATGTGAGATGCTGGTAAATTAATATTACTAAGTAACCAATTACAGTGCATGTTCTGAAACATAAACAAATTATAAAACGCTCAAATATCTGGATGTTATTACCGGACTGAACATAGTACTGTATAGTCATCCACCTTTTTTATATTAAAGTTGACATGAAATACAATTTCACCATACAGTATCTTCTATATGAATCTTGATGATCTTTTTGTGAACAATTCATCCATGCATGTTTCGTTTAAAAAAAATATATACACTCACCGGCCACTTTATTAGGTACCCCATGCTAGTAACGGGTTGGACCCCCTTTTGCCTTCAGAACTGCCTCAATTCTTCGTGGCATAGATTCAACAAGGTGCTGGAAGCATTCCTCAGGGAGTTTGGTCCATATTGACATGATGGCATCACACAGTTGCCGCAGATTTGTCGGCTGCACATCCATGATGCGAATCTCCCGTTCCACCACATCCCAAAGATGCTCTATTGGGTTGAGATCTGGTGACTGTGGAGGCCATGTTAGTACAGTGAACTCATTGTCATGTTCAAGAAACCAATTTGAAATGATTAGAGCTTTGTGACATGGTGGAAGTAGCCATCAGAGGATGGGTACATGGTGGCCATAAAGGGATGGACATGGTCAGAAACAATGCTCAGGTAGGCCGTGGCATTTAAACGATGCCCAATTGGCACTAAGGGGCCTAAAGTGTGCCAGGAAAACATCCCCCACACCATTACACCACCACCACCAGCCTGCACAGTGGTAACAAGGCATGATGGTTCCATGTTCTCATTCTGTTTACGCCAAATTCTGACTCTAACATCTGAATGTCTCAACAGAAATCGAGACTCATCAGACCAGGCAAAATTTTTCCAGTCTTCAACTGTTCAATTTTGGTGAGCTCTTGCAAATTGTAGCCTCTTTTTCCTATTTGTAGTGGAGATGAGTGGTACCCGGTGGAGTCTTCTGCTGTTGTAGCCCATCCGCCTCAAGGTTGTGCGTGTTGTGGCTTCACAAATGCTTTGCTGCATACCTCGGTTGTAACGAGTGGTTATTTCAGTCACTGTTGCCCTTCTATCAGCTCGAACCAGTCTGGCCATTCTCCTCTGACCTCTGGCATCAACAAGGCATTTCCGCCCACAGAACTGCCGCTCACTGGATGTTTTTTCTTTTTCGGACCATTCTCTGTAAACCCTAGAGATGGTTGTGCGTGAAAATCCCAGTAGATTAGCAGTTTCTGAAATACTCAGACCAGCCCTTCTGGCACCAACAATCATGCCACGTTCAAAGTCACTCAAATCAACTTTCTTCCCCATACTGATGCTTGGTTTGAACTGCAGGAGATTGTCTTGACCATGTCTACATGCCTAAATGCACTGAGTTGCCGCCATGTGATTGGCTGCTTAGAAATTAAGTGTTAACGAGCAGTTGGACAGGTGTACCTAATAAAGTGGCCGGTGAGTGTATATTGACCTCGTCATTTTTTATCGAAATGTCATAACCCGATCTTCCAGTGAAACTACAGACTTCTTTCTAGTGACGTGTGGCAGAATTCCTGTCCAATCATTCAATCATTTAGTCCTCTTAAACTCTGCCTCTTACTAACAGTTGACTGCAATGTCACATTCAGATCTGCCTCTGTCCATTCAACAACCGATTAATAGATTAATAGAACCAACAATTGTTTTCTTTTTTTATAATCCGTTTTACTCGGTTGTACTTCACAATACAGAATAAATGACCTGTCACTATTTTTGTTACATTGTGACTTTAATTAACACTCATTAAATCACAACATCTATGGCATAAATCTAAATGAAGTTTTTTTCATTTTCCCCATATGTATATATGGGGAATATATATATATATATATATATATATATATATATATATATATATATATATGTGTGTGTATATATATATATATCATTCCCCTTATATCTATATCACTGCATAAGACATTGTACCTTAGAATGCTCTTAAAAATGATTTATACAATAGAGTTTGATGAATGAGGCCCATTGTTATCCACTATAGGACAAACTATTGAGATACTAAAAAGATCTCCTTTGAGATTTTTCATTTCTTTTTGTGTGCTTTCAAAACATCTCGCCTGGAACATAATCAGAATCCATCTCTACACACCTATTTCAAATCCAAACTCTTTAGTATTTACTGAATACTAAAAGAATAAGTATTCAGAATCTAAAAAGAATCTATCTTTTGGTTGTCATGGAGTTGTTTATTCATGGAAATCATTGAAACGCCTTTGTGTTCGAAGCAACATTACTCACAAATAAATGAAGGACCAAATGAGATCAGCGATTCAATAACGATTCTCCCTGACAACATTATTGTTTTCCAGCCATCCTGTGAAACAGAGCAGAGTTACTTCACTCCTCTTAGCCCCAAAATAACAAGATGACAAGATCCAGGGAGTTCCTCTTTGCGCTGAGGGAGCTCAGAGGAGAGCTGGAGTACCGTGGGGTTGGGTGTGTGTGTGTGTGTGGGGTTAAGTAAAGAAAGCCACCCACTGAATAGCCAACCACATTTAGTCATGCTTAATGAGAAAATGAAAGTGGGCTGGCCTGGGAAGGATCTCTGATCATAAGCATTGCTATTGAAATAGTTCATTTAGCATTGAATGGGAAGTGGACTTTGATAATGTTTTTTTTCAGCGATAGGATGTTCTTCTCTTATTCAGTGTTAATTTCATATTATTTATATACTATTGTAGAATTTTATTCATAGGTTTAATTAGCTTATTTTTCATGTTAGTTTTAGTTTGAGTAATTTTGTCATTGTTATTATTATTATTTTTCTTATTTTTATGTCCGGTTTAGTTTTCGTAATTCTAGTCTGCAACTTATTTTATTTCAGTTAACATTTCAGATTTTTTTTAGGTCATTTGAGTTAAAATTGTCATCTAATATTTATATATTTTTTATAGATTTAAGTTTTAAGGCACCCAACTATTACAAGATTATCATGCTGATTTTGGGCTCAATTCTCCTCTTCCGACAATCCTAGGTAAAGTCCCGATTATCTTGATGGTTCTACAGATTATCTCATCAGATTTTCCTGTGGTGTGAGGTGTGTTAAGAATGATTGAATCTGCTCGGAAGAACGTCAGGGCCGCACCGATCTCAAACCGGAAATATCCATAATGTCGAATGTTTACGATCAGAAATCCTGTTGTGTAGGGGGAACCCTGAGGACAAACGCACATGCACTCTGTAGATTGTCACGTGGAATGAAACAATATCAGAAGGCAAGCTGACGGAAGACGGAAGCATAACACGACTTCATCCAAACCCGAATTTTCTGTAAAAAGCAGTCCCATTTCTTTTTTCCCCTTGTCCGCCATGTTTGTTTACTCTAAAGTCACGTTTGACCGTGAGAGATTTTGCGAGATTTCCCATGTTCACTGTCGGGACACTGTCTGGTTGTTTGTGAATAGAATCTGTTAGTGTGTGGTGTGCTGTCTTCGTCACATCGCGTGTTAAATCACAAAAAAATGTTTGTGGTCTCTCACTATTTGAAAATCTAATAAGATTAACGTGATCAATAACGGCACTGCTGTTATCTCTGGCTGCCTGCAACCAATAATGTTTTGCGAGTGTTGTTAATTTACTAGTTTGAACATATATATATATATATATATATATATATATATATATATATAAAAAGGCTTATTCACACTGCACCAACAGACGCATTTGTTGGATTTTGTTGGATCAGTGCCTTGTGGTGTAGTGTGAATTAGCCATAGCGAACAAAATTATTTGGAATTACGCATATAAAGTGAACATGGGATGGGGCATATTAGTGTTCTTTTACATGGACCTGAGATACATTTAAATAACATATAATACACAATTCTGCTCTTAGAAACGTACATGTGCATGCCGTTGTTACTAAGAATTCCCTGTAAAGTCCAATCCGAGACAAGTCGCCCACCACAGTTGCTGGTAAATAAACTATGCACCAAAATACCCAAATTTGGCTGGTAGCGGGTGTTAATTTCCCATTATGTCCCTATCGCATGAGAAAATCCCAATGAAATGAGAGCAAGAAGCCTCACTGGTTTAACTCTGTCACACTCTTCCTGCCTTATTTACACTGTAAATACTTTTATGTAGCTAGCGGTTCTATGCAATAATCATTTTCAAATGGGTTTTAAAACCATAGCATTCCAGAGGAATGTAGTGCTGAGAGCCACTATTATTTCCATGTGTGTAGATAAGTTCTGCTCTCCTGCTTGTGCTGTACATTCGGATGTACAGAGACTCTGTATGTGCAAATAAAATACATGCTTTATTTCTTTGTCTATGTGAGGGACTTTCTCTAACATGCATACTAATACAAGCATAATAATATCTTCATAACTCCTTTAGTGGCCACAGAGAGATGTCTAACTCTACTACACCCTACATTCCCTTTGTGTGAGTCAGTCCACTTTTACCATGTTAGATTTGGTCTTTCCTCCAGAATTCAGAACGCTGTAGTTGTCATTCATCACCTGGCTGTGGGAAGGGACTATTTATTCTGTAAAACTGCCCGTCAACACATTTCACTTGTTGCATGGCACAAAATGAGCACAGAATGAAACCGAACCACAGCGAACCATGTTTTTTTGGTTTGTAACCAAGGCTCGGGTTACAGATACTTTGGAGATTATGGATGAGAAAAATGTAATATTGTGCTAGACCGCAAATTGAGTTATGTCCTGTAGAGAGAGACAGGATGTATTCTCATGTCAGCTTCATGTAATTTCATGCAGATGACTATATGGCCAAAATGTATTTCAGTGGAGAATGTGCTGAGGTCATCCTTGGATGTTTATTAGCAAGTCAACACTCTTTTAAATGTCTAGCTTCGTATGCAGTGCTAATAAAGAGCATGTTTATGCTTTTGGCAGAGCTACCTAAGTACCTGTCATAAACACAATGTTTACCCTTTCTTGTAATGTTCCCTTACGAGAAAGGGTAAACATTGTGTTTATGGCTGATACTTTAGCAGGTAGCTACAGTTAGGTCAAGACAAAGACTCAAAGTGCTCACAACCAATATGATTGACTTGATAAATGAAAGCTGAGTGACTAAAATTTCAGTAGTGAACCCTGACTCTTGAACCTTGGCCCTCTCACCTCTTCCCTCAATGGGAACAGTAAACTCAACCTAAATTCAGCCTAGCTTACCGTGTCTTCTTCTAATAGTACTGTATAAGTTAAATTTGATAAAAAAAAATGCAACAAGCAATCCGCATAGTGAGTTTGAGAGTTATCACCAAAATAAAAAAAGTAATAAATCCTCATTATCCCCAAATCCTTATTACAAATAATTGTATTATCACACAACCGGTGTGAGCATTTCAGAGGAATATGGTGACAACTGGTTGAAAAACGTATGACACACAAAACCAACGAAATTTAATGCAAGCCGAAACATCATGACCATACCAAGACCAAAGAAAAAATTAGCGACAGAAACCTCTGCATCATAGACAGTGAACAGCGATCATTGCATTTTCACAGCAGCCGTTAAATGAATGTAACAGACAGTAATATTCTTATGATTATGATCAATTTTACTATTATGCAGAATTACAGCAAATGTGCATAATGGTCGCTGAGTTGGTAACTGTAACACAGTGCAAGTGCAATGTGGGATTGAATGAGAACACTTAATATCGTCCACTATGGTTTCGGACACCACTACAAATGGCTATCCCCGTATAGGGGGCGATTTCGGATTCGCCAAAGTGATAACAAGCCCCACCTATTTAGAGGGTCGATATGATTGGTCAATCTTCCTGTCAATTGAAATGGCCCTATTGCATGGCCCTTTCACAGCTGGACCACTTATCACAGAACTGAAAGCGTTAGGCGAAAAAATATAATATGGAGAAAATGGGCGTCTACACAACACAACATTTATATTGAATGAATGTTGTTACAGACAAGATTCAGGCTAAATGAAGACTCCAAAACCTAGTGGGCTGCCTAAATAAGGCATACCTCATTTTGGTTGTTTTTAGGGCAACATCACGTTTCGTTAGTAGATTCAATGAGCTCAGTGAGAAGGGATTATGTTATAAATGTCTTATTCAGTACTGAAAAATATCATTGTACATAGTTTTATATTGTTATAAATATGAAGAGTTTGGTTCCAAAACGCGATAAACGCCATTTCTAAAAAAAATTTGTTACTACAAAAATCGGTATTGTATCTGGTTGGTATTGAAAAGTCAATGTTTAATTTTAAGTAAAATGCGATATCCGCCGTGTTATTCTGTCATGCTTTCTCCCTTTCTTTCCAAACCGCGACAAACGCCAGTCTCCCTTCTCTGCAGAATGCGATATATCCGCTCTCAACCAATCACAACGCACCATTCCACGCAATGTAAACAGTAACGGCAGCGCCTTATACACCCGGCTTCCTAGTTTTTCTTATCTATTTTGTACTTTTCGATCAACAAACAAACAAAAAAAATGAATAATTTTGATGGCATTGATGAACCTGTGGTTGTAAGAAACATAAGGCATCGAAATCGAATCATTTACGTGAGGAGATTAAGAAGATGAGGCACTCGGGAGGAGGAAAAATGTTTTCAATCTTCTTTACAGTTCTTAATAAAAATATTCTACTAATAAACTTACGTTGTTGTGTATTTTCAACAGTTTCAATATGAAAAAAAAAACTTTTATATTGATTCAATGGATTAATTGCATTTTGCATTTTGGGGAAAAAAATAATCCGTTTTTATAATAAGTCTTTGAAAATCAAAACCTGGATTTTAATTTTTTTTTGTTATTATGACCTACAAATGCTATGTGAAAGTTTGAAACAGAAAATAGTGGTTTTCATCTTTCCACTTTCTTGGTAAAGAAAACACACTTTTACTCAAATTAATCTAAATGGATTTATTGCGTTTTGGAACCAAACTCTTCATATAAAGTTGATGTACATCTATTGTAAAAAAAACAGAGTGTCTATTTATATATTTATTATATTGGCCACCCTGCACTCTACATACTGGATTAGCATCAACATCAGCCATATTGAAAAGCCAACTGACCATTCGTTTCGACTGATAGCACATAAATGCTGGTGCCTTGTGTGAGCTGATGATGTAATCTGTTGGCCCTTTTGATGCAAATGGGAATTTTACTCCACTGGAACATCTCAATAATGAGTCAGGACTGTGAAAAAACAGAGACATGATCCCATTGTTGAGCTGTCAACACGTACCTTCACCCCTCACTTCACATCTTCCTTCCTTTTGCTCTTGGCTTTGATTTTATTAGCCCATGTCTAATGATGACATCATCTGAATACACATACAGCCTTCACAGTTAGTGTGAGATCAGCCAAGCCAATGAGCTCACACTTTTTTATTATTATTTTCTTTTTTTTACTACAAGAACCTCCTTACCAGGCATCCTGACACACTGACAGAATTCATCCTTTCGTAGCGCAACTCTCACACACACCCTGTTCAATGCAGAACTATTTCCGGCTCAATGCTCCGTGAACTGATCTCAGTTCCAGCACATAGCTGGAGCAGATGGCTTAAGTAGCATCGTAGCCAAGTCATGTGCAATTTTGTTTAAAACTTACAAACATGTTGGAGAGGAAGCAGAGGGTTTACATCTGCTCATGTCTAGGCACAAATTAACCCAGCTAGTTTAACCCAACTACTCTAGGGTCAATGACATGATGCTCTTTTTCTTTTCTTTTTGGCTAGATCTGTTCATTTATTTAAAGAAAGATCATAAAAAGTGCATTCATACAATGACTTCCATAAACCTGTTCTATGGTGAACATGTTTTAAATTTCTAAATTGTCAAATTAATTTTGATATTCTTTTCACAGAATAAAGTTAAACATTCTGTTTCAGCTGTCCTAGTATAATAATAATAATAATAATAAAACACATTAAGGTTAGCATCGTGTTTTTATTAATTATTAGAGAAAAAAAGGATAGTTAAAAAATATATATTTTAAAGAAAATATATTATTACTCTTTACTTGATGGTTACACCACATCACATTACATGTACACTTTTGATGAAAATGGCAGACACCTTTTTTCAAAACCAACATGAAAAAATATAATATCTAAGAACTTGGTTCATCCATTTTAAACTACGTTTTGAAATATTTTTTCCATTTCTTTATTTTGGACACTGTTATTTGTCATTGACCCTGGAAGCAAATTTCTACATCTCAGTCCCTCAATGTTGGCCCTATATTTTTTGAGTTGAGTAATGGCTCCTTTATAAGGCTGGTTGTCTGTGGATTAGCCCTGCCAACCCTTGTTTCCTGGTTCCAGCACTTGGAGGTCCAAAGAGGCAGATGGGAGTCCTGGAGTCTGAGCAGAAAGCTGGTGTTGGCTGCCTTCACCAACCGCCCTAAAACAAAAGCCCTGAAATCCAAACATCTCATTGTAAAACACAATCCCTGTGAAGCCATTGCCAATCTTCCACCACAGTCTGAAGGGGGCTATGGGTAGATACTTGTATATCTCAAAATGATCTCAAAAATTGCTTTTGTCAAGAGAGGTCTGAAGAAGACCAGAATAGTTGGCATATGTTGAACTTTGTTTGTGACCAGCATGGGATATTTGTGTCTTCATCGCACTGCTTAGCTTTTTCTTTGGTCACCAGAAAGTTGCTTCATCAAAAAGAAAGTTTTTCTGGTAACTTTTATGATCCACAAACTAGACCAGCACCAAACCAGAACTAACCAGCCTGCACATTCGTTCTGGTCTAATCTGTGATCTTCAGCAGGGTCTGTGTTTTTGGGGACTGTTTTCGATCTGGCGAGCGTTTCTGAAATAATTGATGGTGCAACATTTAAAAAAAAGTTTGGCTGTTGTAAATTTGTTGCTCTTTCTGTATTTGCCAAGTGGCTGTTTTCCTGATTTTTATTGCCTTGGGAGGTTAGCAAAAACAGTCTCCCTCTCCCTCTGATTTTTAATTGAAACCATTGCGGGACCAGTATTGGTTTTGCGATGGAAGTTGATCTACAGGAACGCTCTTCTGTGGCGCTTGCAGACAGATGGTGTTGTTTGTTCCATGACAGTCTCTCTCTACAGCTCACAGGAAAACGACCATGGAACGTTGCCAGGAATTTGATTAGCTTTCTGGAGTAAGCAGAACAAATCACCGACAAATTTATTTACTGCCTTCATCTCTTCAGCACGTCATGGCACGTTTGTTTCCCCCCATCTCAGGAGCTCACGTCGCATCTCTTTCCTCCTCTCTCACGCCTGTTTTGAGCACTTCATCATCTCCTACAGATATTTGTGCTTTCTCAAGTAGAGGGTGTTTCATTGTGAACGTTTTGGAGATTAGTGTGTGCTTATAATTGATATAAACCATTTGGCATGCCGTCTCCTTTTTCCCCCTTAACATATGGTTGTAATATGTAGATGCTGAAAGGCAGAAGGTGCAGGAAATCCAGTGAAATATGCATGTAGTTTACTAGTTGGAGGACAGATGTTAATCGGACATATTAGGAGAGCACAGGTGTGATGGAAATGGTGCATAAATATGTTGCCACCTTTGGATGAGGCATAAACGTAGGTACCATTACAAAACCAGTGCGAAAACCATGGCAGCAGTGGGGTGTAAAATTTCATAACCCAATTTTTCAAACCCTTGGATCAGCAAATGCCAGATGTCAAGCTGTTCTTGCAGAAGTAGATAAAACATTTTGGTTTGGCTTGGTGGTGTGATATTTGGTTGGGTTGTGTAAGACTCAGCAACTCTGTAGGACATTTCTGAATTCGTCAGGTTACCTCACAGGGTCTTTCAGTGATCCTTTGGGCCTGAACGAAGACTCAGACGGAGTCAGACTCCCGAGAGCAGAGCATGGACATTAGCTCATATCTCTGAGCAAACCCAGGGCTAAGCTCCAATCTGGACCTGTTTACTGACAGATAAGGCATAAACAGGACGATTTATGCAGGGCTAAGCCTGCTGAAATGTTCCAGACGGGTTATTGTGAGTGTGAGAAGAGCAGGACTGAGAAATGATGACACTCAAGACACTGAGGGAAACGTCATTCTTGTCGAATGAGACTGCTCCAATAAAGACACTTTGCAGTGGATAGAAAATGTTTTTATGACTTTTCTTAGCCTTTTGGCATCTTTTATGGATGGGTTCAGTGGAAAGCTGTGCAGTATCACTCAACAACAGGTCATGTTCACTAATAATTGCATGCCAATGTTCTTGGTGTCCGTGTTCAGAAAAGGTTCTCACCGAAAATTTCTTCCGGAACAGGTGCGTAGTCTGCGTACACATATAAATTGGTTCTTACCCTCTAATTTTGATGTATCTGGAATACTAAATGAGGGGCTGTGTTAACACAGTTTGTAATTGGAATAGTACACACCCAAACCATATCCATTTAAGGACTTCCAATGCTCTTGACCTTAAGATGCACTCTCCCATAAGAAAACTTTTTAAATATTTAAACAAATACGTTATATGCATTGCTTATATAAAAAAAAATGTTTTACAATTAAATTAAAAGCACAAGCTACCTTTGGGGTGGTCTGATGAAGAGGGTTTATAGGGATAGCAAATATAATCACAATCTAATAGACAAAAGAAAAATAAAACCCTCTTTATTTTGGTTCTATTTACCCTCGAACCCGTTTCACATAGATGCAGAAATAAAAACTGACTTGTAATTTGGATTGAGATGAGGGTTTACAGCCTGAGCTTTACTGCCTCTCACTTAGAGATTCTGCTGTTAACACACACCACTGATTATGCTCAATAAAGGTGAGCAGCAGCTTCCAGCACACTTTACTGACACTTACCACATCATTCATGAGATAAACTAGAGAAGCTTGCCTTTTAATTGTTCACTGTTTTATAGTAACTGCCCCGTGTTCTTACTTACCTTTCACTCTGTAATCACTCTGAAGTCATTATTACCTCAAATATTTTTTTTATGTGCATCATTTTCAGGTACAAGATTTGCATAGTCAAGCCAATTCTCTTTTTTTAGGTACTAATATATTTTATGGTTCTGAATGTCTGTGTCATATATTTGTACCATGGTATTTCCAGTTTCTACTGTTGTACGCCTATGTCCTTCTTTTATACAACAATTATATAAACAAGAAGTTCATATTAATATTGCTTCACTCACATTTCACCATTTTGCACATTAGTTTGTATATTCTTTCTCTGCCAACAAAAATATTTCCAAACGAAGTCAAAGTATCCAGCTTTGCATATCACCAGGAGTCGATTGTGTGAGTTAGGTGGAGTGACATTTTTCTCTCCCAAAATGTATTGTAATCACTTGGAATCCTACTGGTGAGAGAAACCCTGCACTGAGCGATCCTAAAAGTAGTTTTTTTTTTGTTTTTGTTTTGTTTTTTGCTTGTGTAGGAAATAGGGTTGTCAGGATACCAAAATTCCAGTAGTCGGTACCAATACCATTAAAATTGTACGGTTCTCTGTACCAATTTTGGTACCACAGCAAAATCTGTTGGAACTATTTAACTATTTTATTTAACTATTTTGAAAAAAATATTAAATTAAATTCAATGAGTTTATTATTTATGATGGTAGTCATTATAAGTAATTATACTATAGGGCTGTTGAATGCTTGATTCTGATTGGTTGAGAACGTTCTAAGGTGTGCAATTATTTTCAGGGAAACGCACGGCTAAAGTAGTTCCAGGCAGGCTAAAGTAGCTCCGCTTCGCGTCGTGACCGCATTACCACCTCGGGTGTGCATTATTTTTCTAATAATTCAACGGCCTGTCGTCAATTATTCCTTACATAATACATATACACATTTGAAGGCCACATGCTGTTTATAAAAAAAGATCAAGTTAAACATAAGCAACCCTCTACGCACACCTAGTAATAATAATAATAATAATAATTATTATTATTATTATTATTATTACATTGAGACATAGCTAAATCTACTGTACAACAGTAGCCCAATATATTTCTGTCAATTTCTTAGTTAAACCAAACCTTTATTTTGACAGGTTGCAGTGAAGACCTTTGAGTTTCTGTGGGTGTATGATGTTATGATTATATAATGTTTTTTTTCTCAAATGAAAATGTAAAATGCTCATGAAGTGACTCAGACCCAGAGTGAAAACACAGCGAACGTCACGCGTGCTTCAGTGGTGTGTGTCTGTGTGTGTGGTAAATGAAACCGCTCGTCTGCGCCATTCGATTTGATTTGATTTGATTTGATTTTTATTTAATTATATCAAGAAGCCTAAAACATAAAAAACAAAAGGCATCAAAATACAATCGAGGATTAAAACACAATAAAGTCCAGGACTTATTTCCATTGTGGTCCTCCTTATTTTATTCACACAGAGATGCGCAGAACATCCAGGATTCATATTTAAATAGTCTTTTGTGATCAGTTAGTTTGGAGCCCTGCACTTAGAAAAACACGGAAATGACTGAAAGCAGCCGCCTGTCAGAGGGTACCGAATATATCCGGTAGCCTACTCTGTACTACCTGTAGCTGCTTCACTGTAAAGCTGCTGTGAAACAATCTGTATTGTAAAAAGCGCTATATAAATGAAGGTGACTTGACTTGACTACCGGTACAGAAATGCTGGTATCGTCATATTTTCAAAATTTCAGTACCGACTTGGTACCGAAGTAACGGTAGCCTACTTTCTTTAGATGACAGTCATATAACTAGTACTTTTGATGTCTTTACTAAAAGTTAGACTTGTGTTTTATTATATGCCATAATCTTTTAAAAACATGTATGCCCATCTGTATGCTGGCATTGAGTTTGATGGCTTTGGAAAGGATGAAGATGGTTTGGGTTTGGGGGCTAGGGGTCTGGCTGAACTCCAGAATGGGTTTATTGCTTTCATATTCCCTTTAGAAATTCTTGAGGTTTGAAACTCTTCCCAAAGCCTGGAGCTAATTTAGTTTTTAGGCTTTTCCTTCTAATTCCTCGAGACTAATTACAGCCCTATTCCCGCAATTAAATCGATAAACTCCTCTGTGCTTAGTTGGGGTTGCCAAAAGAAGCCCCCTCTCCTCTCCTCTCCTCTCCTCTCCTCTCCTCTCCTCTCCTCTCCTCTCCTCTCCTCTCCTCTCCTCTCCTCTCCTCTCCTCTCCTCTCCTCTCCTCTCCTCTCCTCTCCTCTCCTCTCCTCTCCTCTCCTCTCTTTTTAAAGGAATATTCCAAATTTATCTCAATCAACAGCACTTGCAACTGTTTAATGCAAAAAAAGTCCTTTATTTTCTTTAGATAAAGTGATGAAAGCAGATATGAGACACTTAAAATAAAATTAAATGGAGCCAAGAAGTAGGTGAACATATATTTCAGAAATATTTCAGTAGTAGGCTATAGCCACATAATGTAAATAATGCGTGTGTTAACATGAATTTAATCTGAATAAGTGTATCTAAAGTTAAAAATGCATTATAATATTCACATAATCCTTGTTACATCTGAAATTGTCTGTCTGTCGTGGTTTAATGCATTATACTTTCTAAAGGTGTATTATAATGTATTATAACTGTGATTACAATTATTCATGAGACCATTAAATGCATTATAAGGTGCATTACAAGGCATAATTAATGTATTAAAAATACTTTTATAATGCACTATGCATAAAGGCTTTAAGTAAAGTGTTAGCCAGTTGTTTTCAAAATTGTATTTTTTTTTTTTTTTTTTTCAATATTAGAGTTCTTTTTTTTACTGAATTTTTATCAAATAAATGCAGCCTTGGCTAGCATAAGAGACTTACCGACCCCAGACTTTTTAATGATAGTGTATTTCAACTTTTGAATGATAATGTATTTCACCCCGCCCCCCACACACACACATTTTTGGTATCAATTGAATTGAACTTGTCAAACCCTCAATATTCATTTAAAAGAAAAACTAAACAGTTTTACACACAGTCTACAATACAGAGGACCCTAAAAATAACCTTCAACCGAGACCAAAATTCTTCGACGGCCTCTATGCCTTTCTCATGTTTTTTCTTTTTCTTTTTGAAATTTATCACTCCTGGCAAGGATGGGGCGTTTGCCTGGGGAGCTGTCCAGAGGTCAAGCAGATGTTCCTCATGGTGCTGTTTCGTGCACCAGGACAGATCTCAGCTCATTCAGCACGTCATATACCTCTCTTTATCTCTCCTTCTCCCTCACTCCACCTCTTCTGTCTGTCACCGCACAATAGTACACAGGTCTCTGGCTGTACTTCAGATTGTCTTTCTGGCTCTCTGCGCAGCTCGTATGGGGTCCATCAAAGCTGTGGTGTGATATAATGGTTTAATTGGGTTTGCCAGCACAGAGCCCACTGAGAGTAGAAAGAACACCTTTGGGAGAGTGTGAGAGAGAAATGAATGGAAAAAAAACCTCACAAGCATGGAAATGTAATGAGTCTGGGCTGTCTAGACCGTGTGCTTGGCTGTGTGGAGCTGTACGGCGAGTTTTTCAACATATGTGAATGTTTATCCCTCTGAAATGGAGCATGTGGACCCAGGGTCCATTGGGAGCCAAAAGGGAGGACTTTCAGAGCAAAGCCCGCCCAAGTCAAGCAAGACGACATGCAGAGAAACTCACAACGCAATGCTTTATACATTTGCAAGAGCGTACACACATTTGCCAGCAATCAAATAAAACTTAAACACATTTTCTTATTTTTCATATTTACTTTTTCCTTACCTCTTGGCCATGTTACTTTAATATTTTGCTCACATTAAAGCTTGCTTTAACTCTCTGTAATTTCTATAATTTGCAACTCATTCTTTAAACATAGCATTTGAAGGAAATCAAGCACATAACACGTATTTAGAGTATCCTGGATGAAAGGTTAGCTGGCAGAAGCTGACAAGACTCCTCAGAGTTGCTTTGACAGCTGTGAAGTGTACATACTGTGTTATTCCTCCTGTCCACTACAAGACTAACACTACTCCAATTATGTTTGCATGTAGAATAATAATCTGTTTATAATCAGAATGATAGCTCAATCACAATGAAAAGTTCTACAATAAAAACACCAGAGAAATTGTGATTTGGATTTGAAATGAAACTTTTATGTTATTTGAAGAAGCATATCCGGAAGGTGCATATTTGAAAATAATTTGTTACACTAAATAATGATTGGTTTGTAACCCTTTAAATTTAACTGGTTTCAACTTGCATATATGCACAAGGCAGTGTGTTGCTTTGCTGAATTACTAAGCACTTTTTATTGTGTTTTTATAAACATAAAACACATATTATTGGGGTAGAGGGGCTCTTATTGTATTTTCTGCAAGAGCCATGTTTTCTTTAATAAAATCCATTGCACAAAAAAACCATTCCATGTTATCCTGAATCTGTAAATTCCAAAACTGTGAATTCCAGCAGGACATCTCTCTCCCACCAATCTTTGCTACACACTTTTATCCGATCTTCACATGCACAGATATTGTATGCGGAATACATGTGATGCAGATCTGTACATATAAACAGCATGTTCGCAATCTGCGATCAGTTTTAATTTATTCACATAGACAAAAGGTCTGTGCATGTAAACAATCACTGTCTGCTAAACATTCAACTTATAATGACTTGCACTTAAAATGAAACTGACTGTATGCTATACTTTTTCAAGTTACATTATCCTAACTTTATTAATGCTAACCATTTGAAACCACAGAATGCTAAATTGTTGGCATATTAATATTATATTAATATTTTGGCAAATGTACTATTATGGGTTCAAGATGCACACTCTGCTGAGTCTGCATACTGCATGACAAAGTATTTGATCCCCTTAAAGTCGGACTTTGATGGTCTGCATTGCTTTTGCATGTGTGAAAGTGTGTACATATGTTGTCTATAAGGCTAATCTCAGCCGTTAGCTCTCTATTCTACCTCGTGCCCATCTCCTCTGATGCACAGCAGTGTGTTATATAAACAGTGGAAAGCCGACACCTTATTGTGTTAGAGGACCATGTGTAAAAATATGGTGCACAGCACACATTCAAAGAGGCTTTCAGAAAACCATCAGGACAGAGTGTTAAAGATGTGTTTTGGCAAAGATCGTGTGGAAGGTTAAATTTTGGAAAGGCCTGATGTGATACACTTTTTCCTTTCCTCTCGTAATCTGTAGTCTTGCCCTTAAACTTTATTACCTCATATTTTCTCCCTGTGAAATGGGATGTGCATATCAATACAGCTCTGAGTTTTATGGGCCTGTCTTCATCGACAGAGAGATCTTTGTTTCTTGAACTGTCAAGGGGGGAAAAACGCTCCACCAGTTAACAAAAGGGGTTTGTATTGTACATCAGGGTAGCTCCCACATAAAAAAAAATCTGCCAATTTCTCTTTGTAATACGATTGTTATCGTGTTGACAAAAGCCACAATTACTAGTCAAAGTGATTGGGAACTGGAGTTATCAAACCTGGAACTACTGCGTACTTGTTTAGTTATTAAAAAAATGAATCCATCAACCAATCAGAATTAAGAATTTAACAACACTGTGATAGAAAATGCATTAACTGTTTTATTTTGTTGATCTTGTCTTAGGTTGCAGAGGGATCTGAAGTGCATTTTGAGGCAGGAAATTTCTCTGAGTCATGTGAGGTGAAGATGGAAAACCTTCCTCATGGCAATGAACACCTGCTTTCCTGGGCCCATCAACGCTACCGTGCTGTTACCTCTTTCAGCGAGCTCAAGATGACCCATGAAATCTACATCAAGGTTGGAGAGGGTATGTATCTCTGAGCATGCTCAGTTTTACCTATCCCTCAAAATCTTTTTTTTTTTAATAACTGTTATTAATATTTTTTCCTGATCACCTGACACTTTTTTAAATCAGTATGTTTTGTTAAAAAAAAAAAAGTACTTAGTTTAAGTTTATTTGGCCTAAAATAAATGTGCCATTATCTCTGATCTTCAATCATGGCCCTGCACATGCTAATTCACTCTCAATGGTGCCTATTGACAGTGTTTAGTTACTGGACCCATGGGTAATAAAGCAAATCCCAGTGAAGCCACCAGTCATTCTAATTTCTACTGGGCAACATTCGGTTTCATTTAAATACAACATGGCGGAATCTGTGGGCTTTCTCTGTCTTTCGTTCGTAATCAGTTGATTTGCTTGCATGTCAGGCTCATAAGCAGCCGCGAGATAGAGAATTGATGGAAAGGCCAAGTAAACATACGGGAAGAGTTTCAGATGAAAGCCCTGACTGCCAGCTTGTTCGTACGGGCCCTTTGCCAAATCTGAAGCCTTTCACAACAGTTCTTTTTAAAAAGGGAAGGATGAGGGAGAAAGAGCAAACCTAGAGGAAAAAGGGAATGAGCAAAAGGAAAGTTTGGCAGGGAGGGTATAGAAGAAGCATAAAAGAAAATAGAGCCCAAAACAGAAAGTCCAAATTTATAGCACTACCAGGAAGCCTTGCAAGATTCTGCTAAGAAAGTATCTTAGCCATCTGCCCAATGACATGAGCCGTAGGGCGGGAAATTGGCTTATTCTCAACGGAAACGGTTAGGGGGATTTAACTTGAAACCGACGCTTGGACTTTGATATGATGTTTGAGTCAGACAGGGCTGCCACATTCAAATAGTTTGTTGTTTACTCGTTGAGAGCATGAAACAGGGAAAGCAGAAACAGATACTTGCAAATGCGTGCCATTAGCGCAGCAAGCCGCAGGGATCGTTTAAAGAAAGAAGAAAAGGACAGATCCTGCTGTGTGTTTCACCCAGGGCTCCATCGTGTTTCCCCCGCTGAGTTCTAAGACCAAACCAGCAACACGTCTGACTTCAGTATCTATCAGCTGTCAGGTTGCCCGGTTAAACTGCTGGTGCTCATGTTTCAGTCCGTAAAAGAACACAAGATTCCAGCACTGGAAGAAAGTAATGACTGCATCATTCAAAGTACGCTTTCCAGTCTCCAAGCTTGTTTCAGTCAGTCCCGTAAAACATTTGGCCCAGCGGTGTTTGAGTTTGAGGTTTGGCAGTGACTCAAAAGGCTGTGTTTACCTCTACAGGAGAGTTCTGGCCTTCTACTCTATCTCAACCCTTTGTAGCTCCGCATGAGAGCGGACATGCTTCCGATCTGTTTGCTGTAGAGAACAGGCAACCCTCTTTCCCCCAGCACCTCAAAGAGCCAGGAAGAGCAGACAGTAAGAGATGCCAGCCTTTCATGAGGAGTTGACACTCATCACACTTGCGCTTTGTCCAAAAACTTAATGGCCAAATAAGGAAGCATCTGTCTTCTGTTTCTCTGGGGCAAAGAGAAGAGCCGTTATCTCTTTTGTGGAGGAGCAAAGAAAACAGTGTTCAAGAGTGGAGAGGATTTTTTTAGGAAGTAATTAATCTGCAACAGGACAGATCAGGTCAGGCTGTGTTTTTGATTGAATGATGATGGTTTTATTTTATATAAGTGATTAAAGATTATACATTTCCAAGATTATAAACATCGACTGATAACCATGTCCTATTGGTTGGTCAGAAGTGTCTCCCTACTTTGACAGTTCCCATTTTTACTGACAGGTTTGTCAATGAATGCTGATTTTTTTGGAGGGGAATTTTGAGTAAATGGTGTGTACAACTAATTTGCCATCATTTAATTATATTTTACACTACTGTTCAAAAGTTTGGGGCCAGTAAGTAATTTTTTTTTTAAGAAATTAATACTTTTATTCAACAAGGATGTGTTAAATTGATCAAGAGTGACGGAAAAGAGTGTTACATTGTTACAAATTTTGTTTAATTTTTTTTATCAAAGTTTGCACAAATATATTACGCATTCAAAACTGTTTTCAAACTTGATAATAAGAAAAGTTTCCTGAGCACCAAATTCAGTATATTAGAATTAGAATCATGTGACACTGAAGACTAGAGTAATGCCTGCTTAAAATGAGCTTTTAAATTTTAAAATATAATTATATAGAAAATTATTATTTTAAATTGGAAATGTAATGCTGAAGCAGTGATGAAGCGGGGAGAGAATCCACATGCAAGAACTACTTTATTAACAAAACAAAACAAGGAATCCAGGACAAACGGGGAAACTCAGGACAGGAGCATATTGCAGCAAACAACAACTGACCAACCACAAGAGAAACACAAGGGCAATTATTACACAGCCTAACAAGGTAACAAGGGGGCATGGTAAATTGTCAGGGGAACACATGAGGGTAACCAAGGGAACTAATAAGACACCTGGGTAGACTAATCAACATGGAAAGACTACAACAAACTACAAAACATGGCACAAGACAGGAAATAACACAAAAGTCCTCACACAAGACAGGGGAACACAGGCTGGGATCATGACAGTAATATTTTCCTATATTACTGTTTTATTGTATTTTTGATCAAATAAATGCAGCCTTGGTGAGTATAAGAGGCTTTCCAAATCATTCAAAAATCTTGGGCCACTCCTAAAAAATGTTCAACTCCAGTCTGCTTCCATTACTGCTCATGTACAGTGATAGTCAGTGACAGTGAAATCAAGTGATACAAACAGCGAAACGTTCCAGCGCTTTTATACTAAATATAAGATTACAGGACTGTAACTAAATGTTGGTTAATTATTTGTCAGTCAAACTTTTCTATGTCCTCAAAGTTTCTATCAGCCCTTGGCCTAAACATTTCTCATATTTGTTTCAGACCCCGTCTTCTCCGAGACCTGTAAGATTGATAACAAGTTCCTGTCTCTGAACTACCTGGCCAGCTACGTCCAGCCCCAGCCATCCACAGGGTGTGTTCTCTCAGGTCCTGATCATGACCAGGAGGTCCACATCATTGAGCTCCAGGCACCAAACTCCAGCAGGTGAGGAGAAGACTGTTGTACTGTTGTACAAGTCAAGGATTAAGATATTTCCGTAAAAGTTTCTGTAATACAGTGGTAAAATACAGTCATATTCACATTATTTAATTATATTATTTATTTATATAATTTTCTTTTTAAAAGACAGCTTTTTAGAGCTTGTACAGCAAAATTAAGAGCAAAGAATGTGCATTATTACGAAGACTTGCTCTGCTAAACCCTAAGAGTGTATGATAGTAAAACGTTCTGCTGCAAGACAAAGGTGAACCCCATAAGAGATCTAGACAGATGGTGCTGGGGAGGAGGGGGGGCTATAGACATAGTGTGCAGAACTGAGCTCCATTTAGTTGGACTGCAAAATAAAAGCGAGTGAAGATAGGAAGAGGCAGTTGATTGGCTGCAAAACCGGCGACGAGACAGCCAATCGGCGTCACGGTTTCATGACTGAAACAAAAGTGCATTCAATGATGGGAAATGTACACTATTGTTCAAAAGTTTGGGGTCAGTAGGATTTTATTTATTTATTCATTTACTTCAAAGAAATTAAAACTGCAAGGACCGATTCAATTAAGAGATATACTGGTCGACCAGTCATTAATTAGAAACGGCTGGTTTTTGCTTTTTATTTTGGCTGATCTGTGTTCCAGAAGTACACCCATGCACACAAACTGCACTGGAATCATTTACCAAAATGTCGCTGTGTGGAAATAGTATGTGAAGCTGTAATGTCTGCAAAGCACAAAAGAAAAGTCACCCGAAAGACCATGATGGGTAATTTAAAAGTGTTGATGACAAACAGACGCAGACACCAAGAAGCAAACACGCATTCGTCTGCTGCCATATAAATAAGAGCCACTTTCCTGTGCTTGCTAAAGCTGCGTGAGCGTATACCTGTGTGCACCCTGCATGAGAAAGTGAACATTTGTTCAGCTCAGTTGGTCATGTGGTGGACGAGAAAAGAAACAGACTAGCTTGTAACAAATGCTGCATTCATGCCATGTCGTAATTACCGTAGTCTCGAGATGACAGAACATGACATTCTATTTGGAAATAATGTATTTTTTATGGCAACACTATCAACGGCTAAATGAATCTGTAGCGATCAGGTGATACAGCGGTCGCGTGGTAGAGGTGCGAGCTCTCCGAAAATTCCCATCTTACAAGCTGTAATTACAAGTTGAAATCTTGTAATTACGCTAATAACAACATGGCGTGAACGCACCTCAAGCTAAAATGCTTCTTTTTGTAAAAAGCACTTTCACACACTGTATAAAATCTTCAAATAAAAAAATTTCAAACTACGAATAATTGTGTTGCTGACTATACTGTGCAGGATATTTTTGTTCATATGGGTGTGTTTAGTATACCATGGTGTGTATATATACACATGAGTGTTCATGGATGGGTGTGTTTGCTTTCGTGTGTAAATGTACGTGCTTGTCTCTCTGTATTTGTCATTTTAGGTTGTCATTGTGTTTCCTCCGGTTTTGTACAGTTTATTTGGAAATAGGCAGGAACTGGGGTATTGTTGATATTGGAAAACTCTGCAGGGTAAAACTGTCTCCGCCCACAACAATATCACTCACTGTTGCCTAATAGTGACTTAAAAAATGAAAAACAGATCTAAAGATATGCAAGCATCATGATGGATCCCAGCACTGCGTTATGTGGTCTGTTTCACATGTGTCCAGCTTTGTTTTCTAGGAAACGATCCAGTTTTTTAATCAATTGGCCAGACGGAAAGCATGTTAAAGCTGAAGTTTAAATTTTCCAAGATTCTTATGGCCTTCCTTCCATTTCTTCTCTCTCTCTCTCTCTCTCTCTCTCTCTCTCTCTGAGTAGTGCATTCCAAGTGGATGTGATCGTGGATTTAAGGCCGCTGGATGGTGACGCCCCACTCCATCGTGACATTGTGTTGCTTCTGAAATGTGAGAAGTCAGTGAATTGGGTAATCAAAGCCCACAGCATCATCGGCAAACTGGACATTGTGGTATGATGTTTACATTTTTTAGCCACATACAATATGGGGAAAAAAAACAATGGTCATGAGGGATTTGCAGGTACATTATGTATATCTGTTCAAAAGTGTGGGATCAGTTAGATTAGTTTTTGAAAGCATTCTTATGTTCACTAAAGCTATGTTTATTTTATTATTTTTATTTTATGTTTTATTGCAGCCAGAAATGGTAATATTGTGAAACATTATTAGTTTGAAATAAGTGTTTCAAACTGTAATGCTGTACTTTAAGTATTTTCTAATTGATTTATTCCTGTGATGGTAAAGCTGAAGTTTCAGCAGTCATTACTCAGCTTCAGTGTCTTCAGTGTCACATGATCCTTCAGAAATCATTCTTACATGCTAATTCAGTACTCAAGAAACCTTTTATTATTATTATCACGGTTAAAAATGGTTGTGCTGCTTAATTAAGCGTGGAAACCATAATACAGTGTATTTTTTCAGGATTTTGAAAAGAAAGTTTAAAGAACAATTGAAATTCTGTTATTTATTTTGATCAAGTGAATATGTCCTTGCTAAATAAAAGGATCAAATTCTTCTTAAAAAACAAAAAAACAAAACAACAATCATAGTGATGATTCCAAAAGTTTGAACGATATGATTTTATTATTTTTGTCATTAAACTATACGTAATGCTTACTCTTCAAACCATGTGAAAAGGCTGAGCAAAGGATAGCAGGTTGATGCAATGAATTGTGTGATCTGGAGGCCTGTTATGAGATGGAGTAATAACAGAAGGAGGGGTATAGTGAGTTTTTCTTCAGCCAGAGCCTTTGGAGTGTTTTTATTGTAGCATTGGCCTGACACTTCAGAATATGAATTATGAGAGCGTCTGTCTACTGGTTTCAGATAGCACAGCATAACATTCACACCACTGAAACTGTCACTACACTGCACAGCTCTTGGAGAGCGACTTGCGCACACTCTGTGTAATTTATTGCTAAATATTTGTGCGTTTTTATGTGCTGCTTATAAGGAAAAAATCCACACTGTCGTTAGAATAAGTCACATTCGTTTTGAGTTTTGAGGTGTTTATATGATAATTTATATATATTTTTCTAAGCTGGAAAAGTGTAATGTAGAGTACAGTACTTTATATACAACTGCAATGCAATTCTTTTACAAACTGATCTCTCACTGGATACACAAAGATAAACACCAAAATAGAACTGTCACGCTTAGTCCAAGGGAAGAAGACGACGCAGATAATCCAAGTGCAGAAACACAAACAAACAGTGTGCATAGCACAAACAATACTCCACGATGAATGAAAGGAAATGAGGAACTTAAATACACAATAATGATTAACTCAAAGACTAACAGGTGTGATCGTAAATGAGTGACCATGACAACTAATAGGCTTTATGCACAACTTCACTACTTCCTGAACTTCAGCCAGCCCTTTGTTTCCTGTCTGTGGGCCTTTCTCAATCTGTGTTCTTGTCTGTACTTGTGTCCTTGTGTTCTTGTGAAACGTCATCTTTTGTGGCCCAAGTACTGTCCCAATACACAAGTTTGCATTTTGGCAAGAACAGTTAAAAATCCCGAATGTGTTCTTGACACGCCCATTTTACCGAGGATGCATCGGTTGGTAACTTGTGTGAACTTGACGGCAGAAATATCCCAGCATTCAATTCGGCATTCGAGGAAGGAGAGGCAGGTCAATACAGTATTTCGTTTTTCTACAATTACGTACACTATTTCATCACTAAATTCACTTCTGAGAACATTTGATGCGAGAAATCAACTGTGTAGATTTCAAATATTGGCATTTTTACGAAAATTTATGGCTAATCGAAAATGTGCTCAAACGTTTTCGGAAGTGATAATCTCCATAAGCGCCTGCGGGTGTAACGTTAGCTATCGAGCCAACCGGCCAGTTTGCTCACAGACTCGTTTTACCCCACAGTCAAGAGACCATTGCAGCCTGGCTGTTATCGTCAATAATTCTCGTTATGTTTGGGTACTGCAGACGGTGTCTGTGCGGGGGTATTATTGCGCAATACCAGCAAGAACACATCGTCTCAAACTGTCAGCAGCGTTCTGTGTGCTCGTCACCTTGTGAGTTCATTCTTCCAAGAACAACTAGCAAGAGCGTTCTCCCCAAGAACACAAGTCCGTTCTTTGCATTCTTGGTTTTGAGAAACACCCTGTCATTATTGGACAAACTGATTAATCCAGGTGTGCCTGATTATTGTTACTGAGACCAGGCACACCTGGATTAATCAGTTTGTCCAATAATGACAGACAGGAAACAAAGGGCTGGCTGAAGTTCAGGAAGTAGTGAAGCTGTGCATAAAGCCAATTGGTGATGGGAAAAAGAGAACAAAGGAACACAGGAAAACAGGTGACTAAGCATACTGACAGAAAACGAAACCAAAACTAAGGCAAGACGTGACAAGTACAATAGACAACAATTTACAGTGGCAATGACAGGATTTCGCAAGTAAACACAACAGTGTTCCTTGTGCTGCTTTAAAACTCTAACAGAAACGGACGTGGAAGTCACTTGCATCACTTTTGCACAATAGCACACATGGACTTAGCTGGTTTTGCAGCAAAAGACAATTAAATTAGTTAATATCAATGAATTGACTAAAGTGACATTTTTTGAAAATAAGGCATTTCAATAACTGACTAATGACCTCTTCATTGCCATTAAATTGAAATGACTGAACCTAAACATAGGAGCCTGATAAAAAAAAAAATGCTAATTTAAAAGAAAACAGACTTAGAGGTTTTTGCATTGCACTCTTCCTATATTATATATAACAGCATGTTTTGCTAAATGAAAATACGGTTACACTTTACTTAAAGGGATACTCCACCCAAAAATGAAAATTCTGTCATCATTTACTCACCCTCAAGTTGTTGCAAACCTGTATGAGTTTCTTTCTTCTGCTGAACACAAAGGAAGACATTTTGAAGAACGATTGGAACTGTTGACTTCCATAGTATTTTTTTTTTCTACTATGGAAGTCAATGGTGCCAAACAACCGTTTGGTTCCAATCGTTCTTCAAAATATCTTCCTTTGTGTTCAGCAGAAGAAAGAAACTCATACAGGTTTGCAACAACTTGAGGGTGAGTAAATGATGACAGAATTTTCAATTTTGGGTGGAGTATCCCTTTAAAGCCTTAATGAATAATGCATTATATAAAAGTAATGAATTAAAACACAACAAACAACCAAATTCAGATGTAACAAGGGATCTGCGAATATTGTAATGCATTTTATCTTTGATTACAATTATTTATGAATAAGTTATATATATATATATATATATATATATATATGATATAATGCATTATAACGTACATTATGAATAGCTTTATAATGCATTGAGGACTCCCTGGTATTGTATCTCAATTGGACCTTCCTGGTTAAATAAATACATCATTATACATAAAGGCTTTAAGTAAAATTAAGTTAAAATTCTTATAAAGTACAAATATTTGAATATATATAGATATATATGTGTATTTATATATAAATTATATAAATATATTGAGATCCTTGATCTACAGTAGATGCACATGTATGTAGATCAAACCATTAGGAGTGGTCCTGCATTATGCTATGGTGTTCTGGCATTGACAATCAAAGAGTCATAAAGTTCATTAGAGAATTTTAATATGAATGTCTAAGTGTGTGTATAACGCATCTGTCGCCATGAATGTGTTGCACTTGTCCGTGTCCGAGTGAATCAGTTACAGTGGTTAAGAGTGTAGGAGAATGTTATGCCTAAGTTATGCGTGTGATACGATCCACAGCCTTGTAAAATTAAAGCCCTGCTACTGTTGGCATATTGGCTCAAGCTCGTTGTCCCGCCTGGTGAGGCAGTTGTGGGAAACACGGCTGGGAATGAGGAACATCTGTTCTTCACACCCAATAGAGAACAAACTGAATCTAACTTTTAATTCCTATGTAATTTGACCAAGATCTCAAACCATCATTTAAGTTGAACCTGGAAAATTGTCAAAACTACAAATGTATTATGATTTTTTCATACTTGCCAATGGCATGCGATTTGACAAAAAAAAAGCCGTTCTTACTGACCATGAGACTGCATTTTGCATATTTTTAAAAATTATTTATTAGCACAATCTTATTTTTTGTCTATAAGCTCAGGCACATGAGTATTTATGGGATGAGGTGAGGTCTCAATCTCAAAACCATCAAAACCTTTTTTTTTTGGTGACTTGTTTGATATTCAACATAAAACAAGATTGTAAATTACTTCTGTTGGTAAATTTATTCTGAAAAGGTAAAAGTTGTTTGGCATTTGAGCCCTGATATGAGGATCATATCATAGTTCTTGAGGATCAGTCTATAGTTAATTTGATTCAAAACATGCATGCAATTTGCAATCTTTTTTGGCCTTTTTCTTAACTTCAACTTGGAGTTTAGTGAGTGTTCATTTTGTACCTTAAAATAAGGTATTAGATCAGAATATGTTGTCAGTGAAAACAAGAAGAACCTTGGCTTATAGTTAAAGAGTTGTGAAATGTGTCTCACAAAAAATGGACTTGAACAGAAGTAGATATCATTTTATTTCCTTTCTGACTATTAATTTTTTTGTTCTAAACTACAGTAAAGAAAGAACAAGTGTGACTGCATTCCTCTGTTTCTGCATGTGAAGTGAATGTGTCATCTTATTATTTCCCTTTGTCCTTCTCAGACGTCAGATACCGTCGGCCTGAATGATGACACTGAAAGGCTGATGCAGGTATCAAAGACGGTCAAACAGAAGCTGCCCTCCGGATCTCAGGCTCTGATCCAGTGGGCAGAGGAAAAAGGGTTCAACCCCGTCACTTCCTACACCAGCACCCCTGTCGCCAACCACTTCAAACTGCGCCTCAGAGAACAAGGCAAGAGCAACAACCGAGATATGAATAATATCGACTTAAAATAGTTCAAATAAGCTTAATTAATTGAATACACAGCAAAAAAATAAATAAATTCAATACCCACACAGATAAGGCTTGTTTCCACCTGATAGCTTCATGCGTTTTCTCTGATTGGATAGTTATCCGGTCTTAAAAAGACCAGGTGTAAATGCCCTCCCAAACACTCAATCACTCACTCACTCTCTCGATCACTCATACCACTTCAGGAGGTGGTCTGAGACACATTCCAGGCGAAACTGGACATGTGTAAGTGCATATGGTTGTTGAAACCACATATGTAAATTTTATTCTTTCCAAAAGGGTAAAAATAAACGTGTGAGAGCGTGTTATAGGCTATATGATGTTATAGCCAGATATGACAGCATCACTGCAACACGCATCAACACAGATGAGTAGCTGAGCATCTCTTCAGCAAGCCAACGCTCAAACTGCCGCAAAGGAAATATCTGTTGCTTTTGTTGACATCGGATTTATATTCGTTTTGCGGAGACACATTTATGTGGCCAAGTGTAAATGTAACCGTTTGAACAAATCGGATAGATATCCGATCAGAGAAAACGCATGAAGTGACCAGGTGTAAACAAGCCAATACATTTTTTCTTCAAAAACAATTCTTTTTGGTTCCTAAGTAAATCTCATAATACAATTTTGTACTGGAAACCAAGACAAAAATACTTTTTCAGTACTGATAAAAAAGAATACATACAGTTAATGTCAGTTGGTTCTAACTGTGTTTGCTTTGTGTGTGATTTTCTTGCATCTACATTACCAATAAGTGTTCAGGCAGATTGATGTTTAAATCTCTTCTTTCTTGATCACTTCCAGACCTAGGGAACATTGATGAGGGAATGTTCCCACCTGAGCTGTCCATTCTCCGCAATATCAACCCAAGGCCCAGTGCCCGAGATTCCCCTGCACGGACTGGGTTCCCGTTCCCCTTTCTGCCATCCATGGAGCAGGGCCTGTCATTTTCACCTCCGATGCCATCTCTTGAGGAGCGAGTCTATCAGGCTGGGGGTCTCGAGGAGCATCAGGGATCTCCAAATGTAGGATTCAGTGTGCAGTGTGAGAAGAACAAAATGGTGGTCAGCATTGACAAGGAAACTCTACAGGTAGGAAACACAAGTGACAAGTGCACAACCTTTTGTACACGCAAATATTGGATGAGCATTGCAGAGTAACTAACCAAAAGTAGTGGGACTACTAACGCAACTACATTTTTAAGTAGCTCTTATGTCTGTTATGTTTTTCAAGACTGCATATATTTGATAGAAAATACAGTAAACGTATTGTGAAATATTGTTGTTATTATTATTTAAAATAACTGCTTTCTATTTTCATATTTTGTAATGTAATTTACATGTGATTTTCAGCATCATTACTCCAGTCTTCAGTCATATGATCCTTCAGAAATCATTCTAAAATGCTGATTTGATGCTCAAGAAAAATTTCTTATTATTATCAATGTTTAAAACAGTTTTGCTGCCTAATATTTTTGTTGAAACCATGGTACATGGTTAAAAATACAATAAAATTATACATTTATTTAAAAGAAACCTTTCAATGAAAATCTTTTGATGTATTTTTTGTATTCTTTTGTTGTTTTATTAGTAGGTTGTAGTGTAGCCAACTACTTATTTAAAAGGGTAGCTTGAGTATAGTCGCACTATAAACTACTGTTTCAAAGTAGCTTCCCTAACACTGGTAAAAACTAGATGTTAAATGAGTGCAGAAGTGCTGTGTGAGAGACACCTTGTTTTTCCCTCAAGCTGATGCAGTGTGAATATTCCCAGAATGTGTGGGCCATATGCACTGACGTCAGAAACCAGAAGTTTAATATACGTGGTGTAATATACCACTTCAGAGAGAGAGAAAACCCTCATTCTACAATCAAAATGCTTTTGAGCAAAGTTAGACCAGCTTGCAAGTCTTGTTTGTCACAGTAAAAAGTTGCAACACACAATAGATCTCGAAAGCACAATAGATTTAGAAAGCAATATCTTGAGGACTGATAATAGATCTTGTTTGATATGTTGTCAAAGGTCGAGATTTTTCCTGTGAAGTCATGTTTTCCTAATGTCCTCACAGGCCAATGGGTTTGGAAAACCCAATATCACTCTTCAGGACTCCCAATGCAAAGCAACCTCCAACACCACCCACTATATACTGGAGACGCCCCTGTCTGGCTGCCAAACCACCAAAATCCCCTCCCATCCCAGCCCAGTGGTCCTCTATATCAATTCAGTGAGTACTAAAGCCAATATACAATCAATAATATCAGATGTGAAATCTAGTCCTAGGGTCAGTTGGAGTGTCCCCTCCAACACGCCGTATCTGTTTTCTGTTTCCTGGTCCCGCATGTGTGTTTTCACCCAGCAGGGATGATTCACTTCCACACTGATTTTTTTGCGATAATTTCTAGCGGAAATTCCTAAAAACACTTTTAGCCTTGAACCCATTAAAAAAAAAAACTGGACAACCTCCCAAATATGTATCTTTTACTCTGAACTCTGAGCCTCAAGGGCAATTAAAACGATGTGACCCGTATGGTCAGAGTTCAGTACTGGCTCACAGAGTGAGATCCACAGAGCATCAAAGGAGGATGTTGTTGCAACGGCAATCCTATGACAAATTGGCAAGTCTTGTGTGAATCAATTTCACCTCAACTAGACAATGTTCACAGGCCTCTTTCACCTTTGAACCCATAATCTGTCCTGAGCTCAAGGAGGCGATTCTCATATTATAATGTGAATGGATTGCTGTGTTTTTTCCGATGAGAAGTACTCAGAGTTTTTTTTTTTTTTTCATCTGCCTTGGGAGTTACATTGCTGAAATTGTGCATTCCCATGTATTAAATCCAGTTTTCTCATCTGTTTTGGCAGACCTTTGGCAAGTATAGATTTCGATTATCTCTGACTGTATCTGTGTACACCAGAGTGAAGCAATGTCATTTCTAAGAAAAGTTTTGTTGAGGAAATTGTATGATTGTTAGGAAGTTGTTGGGTTTACCTTACCTTATTACTGAGAAGTCATGAACTAAGTGTGTCTGTGATTGGCAGATTGTTATTAGCCAATCGGAACAGAAGGATGGAAGCGGCTGGCCTGTTGACGATGAAGATCTGGAGTCAGGAGATGTTGTATTACCAGGAGATCCGGAGGTGACTGGAAGAATTTTACCAGAAAGTGGACCTCGTGCATCTATCTTGGTATGATATTCACATAAAAACTATATTATTTATAAATGGTACTACCGGAATAGAAACAACAAATTTACAATATATACAAACAATGTATTGTATCCTCATACAAACAATATATTTGTATGAGGATAAGAACATCATTTAAATCATTCCGCTCTAAAAATCTTCCTCTCACTGCGACTCTCAAACGAGATGTGGCGAATATTATAACTGATGTCTGATTAGAAATCCTAAAATACAGTTAATTAATCTATGTAGTCATAACCATCAATGCATCAGTTAATGCATTATATAATATGTAACACAAATTTCTCTGTGCTACATATCATATCATATTCTCTTAATTATATCTTGAATTGTTTGAATGGTATTTTTTTTTATTCTTTATGACGTCACCATAGGAAGATAATATATTTATAATATGCTAATATTATGATAATATATATGTTTAATTAGGACTGCATTTACTGTATGTGATCAAATACATCAGGATAACGATATTCGGTCTCTCTCACCTTCACATTTCCCTTTAATTGAGTTGAAAATTCACTTTCACAAAAGATTAATATTAATATTTTCCAATTCTCTGTTTCTCTGTCCTTAGTTCAACTGCACATACCGTAAGAACCAGGGCACCCCAGTTGACAGTAATATTGGATCTGATGATTTCGTTGTAGATTCTCTAGACAATGTTACCTTTAACATGGAGCTGTATAACAATCCCTTCCACTTAACCATCCCTGAATCATTCCTCACCATCACTGAGAACAGGCCCATCTATGTGGAGGTAAGCATATACATATACATATGTGTACATATACATAGGGTTTGAAATAAACACCGGCCGACCCACCAAATGCGGGTAAAAATCAACTGTATTGATGTCAAATCAGTAGCCAATTTGGTGGGTTATTTCCACAAATTATGTTCACTCAATTTGCTTGTGAAGTTTATGTAATCTGTGCAAATTTGTTTGCTTTGAAGGGAATAGCTCAGACCCAAGAAACATAATAATGTGGGTTATCTAACCCCACTGTGAAATGGACAGAACCACCTAGCTTCGAAGAAGGACATCTGCCAATTTTTAGCAGTTACAGTGGGACACCACGTCTCTTGCCTCCTCTGAGCCCGTTGAGTTTAAACAGAACCCCTAAAGTGTGCGGTGGGTTCAGTGGGGGGTAATTGAGAATGAATGGGGGAAAGTCACATGAGATGAGGCAATGCCTCCATCTTGCTATGATTGGATATGATCGGTTATAATTGGATATGATTGGTTCGTGCAATAAATCCCACCTCTTATTTTTGTGCGCTTTCTCGAATTGGCCTGAATGTAGACAATGATGGCGTTAATGGGAAGACTAATTAAAAAGAAAGTAAACATCTCAGCCATTTAGATATCACCGCTTTGTCGTGTTAAAATCAAACTTGAAATGGACTGAAAACAAGATGACTGTGAGGGTTTTAGTGAGCAATCAGCTTTGTGAAATGAAATGTAGGCTACATCTTCGTCTGTGATCGGTGTGTACAAGCTTGATGACTGCTGAAAATAAGTTGACTATTAAAACGAAATTTTAAATTTAACTTTGCATTGGTAAGATTTTTTAAGTCTCTTGTGCTCACCAAGACTGTATTTATTTGATTAAAAAATAAAAGTAATTTTAAATAACTGTAATATTGTGAAATATTATTACAAATTTAAATAACTGTTTTCTATTTTATTATATTTTTTAAAATGTGATTTGTTCCTGTGATGGCAAAGCTGAATTTTCAGCAGTCATTACTCCAGTCTTCAGTGTCTCATTATCCTTCCGAAATTATTCTAATTTGCTGATTTGGGTCTCAAGAAACATTTTTTATTATTATCAATGTCAAGACTGTGCTGCTTAATATTTTTGTGGAAACTGTGCTAGACTTTTTCAGGATTCGTTGATTAATAGAAAGTTCACCAAAATAACACCATTTATTTGATATACTGTAATTGCTTTTGTAACAATGTAAAAGTCTCTACTGTCACTTTTGATCAGATCAGTGTAATGCATCCCTGCTGAATAATAGTATTATTTAAAAAAAAAAAAAAACAGTAGTGTACATGTGGAAACCATGGGGCATTACATTGTACAATACATACATTCTGTGTGTGTGCTATTATGGAAAAGATTCCTTTGGGGTTCAATAAAACCATTTCCAGTGTTGTAACCACATTAGAAATCTAATTTAGTAATTGAACGAGAAACCATATACACAAATATAGTCACTGCCAAAAGCTCTTGAAATACAAGATCTGCTTTTACCCTCTAACCATGATGTGTGGTTCTCATTGTGTATGGTTTCTTGTTTCTAATACCATAAGCGCCTGGTGTCTGTCTGTCTGATCAGACATTGTCCTGAGTATGTGAGCATTTACAGCTGCAAAAGTACACACGTGTGTTTAGATGTCTCTCTGTCAATCGCTGTGAAAGCAGTCTGCTGTGAGTGTGTGTGTGTGTGTGTACATTTTGTCTGGTCCGGGAGCATGTCATATTGCCATTAATCAGTGGGGTTTCAAGGGGGCAAGGCTGACAATATTTGATCTCAGAGTGGAATGCTCAGGTCCCCGTTTTTAACTCTCTCTCTTCCAGGGTTAGAGTCTTTGATTAAATGTGTTCCACTGAAGGTCTACCTCATATGCCATATGAAAACATCAGATCAGTGCAGATTGTTCTTGATTTATAGCCACATCAATGGAGGATCTGCTGTGTCAATCAGACAGCAGATCACAAAGAGGGTCCACACTCTTTTTGGGCCTTGCAAAAAAAAGTTTTTAATTAATCTCTCTTTTTTTCCCCATTTGGTTATACAAGTCTGCCAGTGAGTTGAGAATGCACACATATTAATATAGCCAATCACACGGAACAAAACGTGCCACACTGCATGCTAGCTTGAGTTCAAGGTGGCAGAACAATAACAGTGAACCTAATCACTCAACAGTTATTTATTAAGAATAAGCAAAGTGGCATAGACAATTTTAAAGTATGGTGTTTGAAACAACAGAAAGGGCAATGGACATCACGCAATTTCCCTATATGTAGCATAAACTTTAGTTAAGCTGTCAAACCACAAAAAGCTTGTTTCTCAAGTAAATCTATCCTTGTTTCACTGATTTTTGTTGTTGTTCTTTTATTTGGAAAATTAAACAAAATACTCTTTTGCAATAGGATTTTTAGCAGTCTATTCGTATCAAAGGGTTCACCCAATAATAAAATTCCTGATGTTCATGTTGTTCGAAATGTAGATTACAGCTTTTTCAACATTTTAGACCGTGATCACTGACTGTAAATCCAAGTCTTCTGAGCCCACTTGTGCAACAATGCATTTGCACATGTAAATGCTTCAGACTAGGCTTGACATCAGTGATGCTTTTGCCTTATCTTTTAACCAATGTGTTGCTCAATTTGAATATGAATATGAATATTGAGTGGAATATGACTTACATTTTGGACTGTTCTCAGACAAAGCTAATTTACGCATTTAGAAATCTAGCAAGTCATTTTTGTGGTGTGACAGCCTGTCATTCAGCCAAGTCAATATTATTTCTGCATCTTTCGCATTATTGTTCAAGGTTCATAGTCTGCCTTTCTGAAATGATTTGGCCACTTTCCTGAGTTTGACACCCCTTTGGCACAGTTATATTGAGGAAATGGGATGTGATGTTTTTCGTGGCAGCTCTCGTCTGTAATGCGTGCTTTTACAACATCAGATGGCCAAACTATTACAACTGAATGATCCTCAAAGATTTATTCTAGGCACAGAAATCTGACGTCAGAATTTGTGATTCTTGGAACGGTGAACACTTTGACAATGTTTCTTTAGACAGTGTGCCGTGTTAAAACAAATGAACTGCGTCTGTGCGTTATTTGCTGATTTGAAGCGATGCCTGAGATAGTTTGTGGGGGAAAAAAAATCACAAAGACCGATCAAAAAAAGATAGACTGAGCGTGTCTGGCAGAGGAATAGACATAATATATAGCATCTAAGCATCACTCTGCTGATCCATCTCATACTATATGAATCACGTTTGATCGTATTATTGAAAAATTGTCAAAAAGTTGTATTAATCAAGATAAAGAAAGCAGTTTTTTTCTTTCTCTATTTGTCTTGCTGTCTCTATCTTTTATTGTTTGCAGCAGATGCATATTTTGTCTCACAGAAAAAGGACTTTTCCATTATTAACAGAGACATGTGACCTTTCTCTGCAGATATCCGCCACAAAAGCCGACCCTAACCTTGGGTTCATGATCCAGACCTGCTTCATATCTCCAGAATCCAATCCTCTCATGCCGTCAGACTACGTTGTCATAGAGAACATATGTCCCAAGGACGACTCTGTACTCTATTACCCTCAGCGAAGCGATTTCCCCATCCCTCACGCCCAGATGGACAAAAAACGCTTCAGTTTCACCTACAGATCAAAGTTCAACGTGTCATTGCTCTTCCTGCACTGTGAGATGTCCCTCTGCTCCAGAAGAAATGACCAGGAGATGAACCTGCCAGAGGTAGAAACCAACATCTAACATATCAGTTCTGTTCCAAGATCTAAGCTGTATTTTAAGGGCGTCACACTGTACATTAGGTGTGTTCATAATGCAAATGCTGTTTAAAAAGTTGGGCAGTGACATTATAGTGCCTTCTAAGATACACTGTTCCTTGTTTTCGTAAATTCTAAAGCATCATCACGTGTATCGTTCACAGAAAAGGCAATATAGTGAAAAACTAAACCCAAGATGGCAGAAGCAAGAGAAATGTTCATTCATTACTGAGAAATATAATTGAAAATAGTGTAATATAATTAAAAACACCCAATAATGCGGTGTACTATGTGTCGTATTCTTATTTGAGTATTGCTTAGCCACATGCTAAAATCAAACTATATTTTAATTAAGTTTGGATGATTCTATGCATTTTTTGCGTTGGTTTGCAGTAAAAAAACCCACCAATAATCATTATGTATTTTAGTATTAATAGTAACACTAAAAGTAGTTGCCTGTACATGAAATCCTGAAATCAGTTGTGGCCTATCAATTCCTGCTCATTTTACAATAGAATTCACTGTAATTAAGTTAAACACTTAATGATTTGTTTGCAATCAGAGTTATGGATTTTAATAGCTAATATTGCTTTACCGGCCTTTGGTTAACTTTTTTTTTTTTTTTTTTTTTGTGGCATGCAAAATTGTGGAAATAAGACTCCAAACTGCAAAATGGTTTTGAATTTGCAGTATTTCTTACAGTAAATATAGCAAAGTCCTGTAGGAACTGCTATGTAGAACCTTCCAAATGGGTTCCTCATGAATTTCCATTTCGGTTATGATGTTGCCTTAGAAGGAAACTTCCTTTTTTGGCAGCCCACTAGGTTTTGGAACACTGCCTTTATCTCCTTTATCTTTGCTTTCATCATATACACATTATTCCCTCATTTCTTTGTATTATTTATAAAGATCTTTATAGATGACTCTGTGATAACATAGTTCAACTTCTTAAAACTATTTAACTCCAGTACTAATCAATTTAAGCTGATTAATATAAACTGCAGGTGTGTTAGCTTTCACACAATCAGATTGAAAATCATTCTATTGCATTATCATTTATAGAATCAAAATTAGCTGCATTGTGTATGCTTGTTTTATTTTAGACTCCACAGGGTTATCTCATTAAGTCAGAGTACAGGAACGCAGATAACTTATTGACCCTAGCACATCTTTTCAGAGTAGTTGCTTTATTATATGGATAGCATGAACACACTCTTTAATTCATTTATATAATCTGTTTGACTTTGCTGTCCATCCTAAGAGTTGCTTTTTGATTCATTGCCTTGGCACGGGTCACTCTTATGCCAGCTGCTAGCATCAATCCACTCTCTCTGAGTGCGGGATGCATAAATCTCAGGTTACTTCAGTTACCATCCACAGAGGAAAAACAAATCTCCAACTTTCACTGTCCTTTTTCAAATTCCCTTCCTCCCTCACTTCTACACATAATCATTTTAATCTCCTGCATTTTCAGCCACTCTAATCATCATATTGCACGTTAAGGTTGTTTATGTCTCACCTAACATGATCTTGAAAGTGACTCATTGTTTGGTCGTAGATGTTTACAGTTCAGCTATAATCTGGATGAGGATAAGAGATGTGACACGTCAAACTGTATAAACTGTGTATGAAATTATATGTGCTTTCTCTTCGAAGAGTGTGTGTTCAGTTTGGCTCAGGCACAATTTCGGCCACGAATGGTATGGTTTTAATGGCTTGAAATATACACTAATCCATGCTTATGAAGAACAAAGTGAAAATTTGAACAATATGAATGGTCAGATGGGGTCACTGTGAGAGTGTTTCGGACCAGTTGATAACAAATCAGTAATGTGTTGCAACAAATGTTATTGGTTGCTAAAAAAGGTAATGAACCTTTAAGGCAGTGGTTCTACCACCTTAAAATAACATTAACACAGAGCATGTATTTCTAAAAGGCAAAAGTCTGCCTCTAGTATAAAAACAGGAAACATGGTGGTGTTGGAAATGGTAAAATACATGATATCCAACCTTATCTTTTACGGTCAAAACTGACTGCATCCACACAAGCAGTACTATATAAATAAAGGTGAAGGATAAATATAGACACAGATTGTGTCTATATACAAACTCTCTTCGATACGAAAGCATACCCTATGTGAGTTCTTGTTTTTAATGTTGATAATATTATATGAGCAAGAATAATTTTTTTGATTGCAACATGATTGCAAATGTGTCACATACAACAGTTCAACTAACAAAAATATAATATTAAGTAGCGTACATTTTAAACAGAGCATTATCAATATTGTTTGCTCTTTTTGCAACTATTGCATCTCCAAGCAATACACAGCGGTGTTTCTTTAGTGAACGAATCTCCGTCTTTGAATGAATCGGGAGAGTCAATGATTCAATGACCAATTCATAAATACACATTTGGTTCCAATTTACATTTGTTTCGTTATTGAATGAATGAATGGCTTGATGACTTACTCATTAAGACGTGACTTGCAACCACCTACTGTCGGTTTTAGTTTAATATTTAAAAATACTGTTACCATAATTTAACTTTTTTAATTAAAACATTATCTCATAACATTATTTATGCCATTGTAATTGCATTAATGCCACCTCTGAGCAGCATTAAACAACGTTTAAATACATCTAGATGCAGCTTGTACCACTGCAATGCAAAGATGGCTTTTGTTGATCAAGATTTCATTTGATTGAAATTACTGATTTGGTTTAATTTATTGCTTTATTTATTAGATTAATAATTATATTAATGGAATTTTAAGAATTTGACAAACATAACAAATACATTTAATATAGGGTTAGAAAAACTGCCCAACTGCTTCAAGGTAGCTTTTAGGGGTAAATAAGATAAAAAGGTGTACCTTATGAAAGGGAAAATAAATGAATGTTGATATATAATATATAATGAATAACATCCTTTTTATACATTCAGAATATCTGTTTTCTCTGTTTGCCAAGCTGCAACAGACTCCAAAATCTGGCCTCTCCTCATAATAAAGGAAGTGCAGTTGTAAGCCTGTTTATTATAATATGCTCTTTTATCTCATGAGGGAGGTTCATGTTGTTTTTTGAGGATTGTGGTGCCCATATGCCAACGATTACAATTGGATCTTATTCTAACATTTCTGCGTTTTTTCTTTGTAGTGTATGTTACCGGATGAAGCCTGCACTTCCCTCAGTTTGGACAACATCCTACTCATGATGATGAACACCAAAACCATCACCAAGCCAATGGTGGTCATCTCCGACAACACACCTGTCACTGTTAACACACCCGTCACTGTTAAGGTCCCTGAGGAGAAAATTCCACAACATCTAGGTAAAGATCACAAGTCAATACAACATCCAACTTTAGACATTAAAGGTGCACTTTTTGGGATTTTTTTCTTTTCTTTTTGCAGTCATTTCAGTATTATAGAAGCTGCGTTTTTTTTTTTTTTTTTTTTTTTGCTGAATTTAATATCTTAGCCTTAGATATTCTGAAGAACATCTTGCTGTGATTGGCATATATGAAGCATCATGGGAAAATGTGTGTATCTGAGGTTGTATATGTGTGTCAGTCACTCAGATCACAGGTCCGAGTTCCTGTCTTGTCTCACTTTGTGGCGCATTACACCCATTTGGAGTCTTTTAGTATGTGACATTTGAGTTGAGTATGTGTGCATTTGCGTGTTGTGCTTTCAATGTGGTTTGATTTTAAAGTGTGTGATTCATTAGAGATGTGGGACAAGGGACTCATAGATGCATCAGAGGAGAGGAAAAAGACCAGCTTTCCAATTCTGGATAGCATTTGTTTTCACTTAAACATTCTTTAAGACCTCCCCTTCTGTACAGACAGAGAAGGAGATTCAGAGAGCAAGAAAAAGGAGAGAATGAAGATAAGGAAGAAACTTGACCATGATAAAGAAAGGGAGGTTTTTGCACTATATACCTGCAGTCTGCATTTGCCATAGATGGACTGTGTGGTATACAAGAGGACAGCAGGGTGCTGTCTAAACTTTTTTTTTTTTTACAAAGAAACTTAATATGACCATGCCTGATTTGTTCTGTTCCCTGTATCTTCTTGGCACTATTGCACCTATTGCGGTTGGAGTGAATCAACTTTACTGACTCGCAACTCTAATGAAAATCATTCCGGTTTAATAACACAATGTTGCTGTGCTGCTTGTAGCAAATGGAGCATGCATCTATTAGTCACACTTGATTAGGTAAATGATTGCCACTCCTGAAGGATGCAAGCTGGGATTTTATTGCCACAAGTCAAGTTTTATGTAGGTTTAGTTGTTTCTGAGTGGAAACAAAATAAAAATTCTGTTCCTAAGAAAGCAGATGACACATACCTGGAAAATGTGGAGTGAATCCAGATTGCATGTGAATTCAGTGTGAATCCAGTGTGGGCTCACTCTTGATGAACAAGCTTGTGTGTGTTGCCAATGTCAGGTTTATTCTCTCTGGTGTGAATTAAGTAAACTCAGATATGCCATAAAAAGTAATGAAAACAGGCTTTTCGTCTCATTTTGAACACAAAGACGACTCTTGTACAGACATGGCAGAAAAGCAAAAAGGCTCAAAGCGCCGCTCTGGACAGGATCCCAAAATGTTTGGCTTAATCTACAAATCAAAGAGGGCAGTTTATGGGAGTGCCATGCTTGAGAAAAACATGGCAGAACAAAACATTGCCATCCGAAAAAAGATTCACGATCAGAAAACATCAACACTTCCCTACCTTTTTTGGTCTAAAGCAGAGGTACAACCTCACACTGAATTTTTGTAAATGTTTTTATTTTAATTTGGTGTGCTGGTAATCACACAGTTGCTGACTTATTACTGTAAATGACTGAGGATCACACACTAGACTTAAACGTTATTCCGAACACATACAACTTTAGGGGATGCATGACAAATGAAAACAATGTGTTTTAAAATAATCTCAAAATATCAAACATGTATGATATCCTCCAACTGGACAAAACATCGTATTCTCTGCCCATCATAAACCATGCGATTTTCAGCAAAATCTGTCAACTTGGACTGCCCAAAATCTGCAGAGCAGTTTTGACTTCCTACCGTGTGTTTCAAATGTCTAAGTTGACTGAGAGTTTAGAGAGACTGGGTTCTCATGGTAGGTCTGTCTTCAAAGATTGATGTTTTGCTAAATTATTTCATTCTGAATAAAATGAATGGGATTTTGACTTTTTACTGTGCTCTTTACCAGAGGTGTAAAGTCCAGGGGTCAGAAAGTAAAAGTCCTGCCGTATGTTTATTCCACCCATGAACTCAGCCAGCTGATTTCACTAATTAGTTCTATCTCCTGGCTGGAAAACTGTGCTAATTAGCAAATGCCAGGTGATTGGAACAAAATACTGAGGAGGACTTTTACTTTCTGAACCTGGACTTTACACCTCTGCTCTTTACTGCTGAATCAGGCAAACACATCATCTTGTTGAAGTTTGTCCAATGCTTGTCCAAAAAATACACACAAGAGTATTATTCTTGTGTTCATACTTCCTTTGAGAAACCCAGCTAGTCCTAAAAAGGGCGAAGTAAAGAACAGCACAAATATGTTCTGACACCCGGGAGGAGATCTTGGGCGGTGGTGACTACATACAATGTTGTCCAAGTCATTAGGGCTAGTTCATTTACTTCCCTCCGAGATACTTTACAGGGTTTGTGGGTGGAGTAGCTCAGACAAACCTATGGCAACGGCAGAGCAAACCACATCCCTTGCTTCAAGCTGACATAGCTTCTCCCAGGAATCCTCTAATCGTACAAGCTTTTGTTCTCTGTTCTGTTTCGCTTCCTCTTGTAAGCCATAAATACAGTACATTGAGATTTTATTTTATTTCACCCAAAAATGAAAATTCTGTCATAATTTACATAGATGAATTTCTGTATTCTGTGGAGCACAAAAGAAGATATTGTGATAGTCAATGGAGTCCAAACAACATTGGACCTCATTAAATTTTTATATATAAAAAAAATCATTACATTTCTCATTGCATGGGAAAAAAGACAATTATCACAGATATGCTACCATTTAAAAGTTCATAAGTATGCTTTTTTAAAAGAAATTAATACTTCATATTCAGATTAATACTTTATTCGGAAAGAATGCATTTCAATTATTTTACTTAAAGGTGACCAATAAAGACATTTATTATGTTACAAAAGATTTCTATTTCAAAGTTCTTTTGAACTTTCTATTCATCAAAGAAGCAGCGCAACCGTTTTAATGCTGAAAGTTAAGCTTTACCATTACAAGAATAAATTGCATTTTAATATATTAAATCAGAAAATAGTTCAATTCTAATATTTCACAATATTACTGTTCTAATATTACTAATTAGAATCTAATATACTGTTCTAATATTACTGTTCTTAGCTTTTTCTTTTTTTAATCAAATAAATGCAGCTTTGGTGAGCATAAGAGACATATCTCACCGACTGCAAACTTTTGAACTTTAGTGGGGTTTTTTTGTTTACTGTTTCTCTACCCTTTGCTTAGGCCTATAACATGTACATAGACAGAAGTGTTGATGACAAGCTTTATATTTTTGAGCTGTCCTGCACAGATATGATATAGGGGTTGGTTCTGGTGGTGATTTGGGGTAAAGGGTAAAAGCCTGAGGTGGGAGCTGTTACATAGCACTCGCTCTTGTTTTAACAGAGCGCTCCAGTGATAGTCTGTCATCAGTCTGTCAGAGGGGATGAAAATCTGAAGGTGCTCTCTCTGAGAATAGCCTCTATTGTGCTTGGGATTTTGGCGCTAGACCAGATGGGCTATGAAGCTGGTGGCCACACAGGGTCTATTGTGCTGTGTGATCAGTGATCATTAGAGCTAATTAGAGCTCTGAAAGTCATTCGGCCTGTGGCGCGAGTCCAAGGAAACTCTCAGATACTTGGCTTGCTCTCGGATGCCACTGCAAATCCCATACCAAGCATGTGCTCTTACTTTATACGTGGTCACCAAACACTTGCACCACACAGCATGTAAACATCATGAATGTAAAGAATACAGTAGCAATTTTTCAGGTATAAGATATTTGTGCGTGTATACTTTAACGTATTATCATGTTTCATCAAGTAATATAATGTTAATATACCAAGCTACCAAAGGCAACTTTTACCTCAGCTTTTATAATGTACTGATAACGACCATATGGCCACATAATGAAGTCTCAGTTTACGAATGTAATAATGGTTCCCTGAGAAGGGGAACGAGACACTCCATCTTGGAACGATGAAATAGGGAGTGCCATCAGTGTGACCAGTGTCTGAAACACGTGTATATACATACGAAAATTTAATTGATGAACGGCAGTCCATGGCGTCACTACTGGAGCGCCTGCCCTTATAAGAGGGCACCTGCAATAGACGTCATCAACTTTTTTTGTCTGAAGGAGACGGGCAGGTAAATCTGAGGCATGGTGACGAGACACAGTGTCCCCTTTTCACAGAATGTTCTCTTTCGAAGTGGAACTCAACACTGCATCTTGGATTGATGCGATGGGAAACAAATACCCACTCGGTCATGTTGAGGGAATGCCTGCCTCATTAGCTGTGCCTGTGGTTTTATTTAGAATAACTATTCACCCTCCTCGCTACATAGAACTCTATCTAAGCCCAGGGAGCTTCAGCTCTACTACCTACCTAAGACTCCCAGAACCTGACAAAGGTGCCTGATAACAAGAAGAGCTGCCAGAAGGCAAATTAACCTCTATTTGCGAGGTTCTAAGGGATCAGTTAAGGCTAAATGAAATAAAGGACAATACTTTAAAATCCAGACCGTAGGGGAGCGTTCTACTCTACACTCAACCCAGAAGGACTGCCCGGACCTGTCCAGGGTCCCAAGACTCTGAGCACCTGACAAAGGTGCCTGGTAACAAGAAGAGCTGCTAAAAAGCATATTAATTCCTACTTGTTAGGTTGTACAGGACCAGTTAAGGCTCCAACAGGGAGTGGAGGACCCTACTTTAAAAACCCAACAGCGATTTAGTCTGGTTTCAAAAATCGCTTCCTTTTTAATTATTTCCTCCTAGTGTCCTGCCTCCTCTGTGCTCTACTCCTCACCGGAGGAGCACGAGTGGCCACGCTCAGCCTCAAGCCCTGCCTCCAGTCCTTAGATTGTGACAGACCAGGTCCCCCAAAGGTATTAGGCGAAGACTTAGACCGGGACGGTATGTATCCCCTGAAAGCTGTCAACCTCACCTCTCTAAACCTATGGATGTGCCAAAAGTTCAGAGGGCGAGACATCCAGCTTCCTTGGAGTCGAACTTGCTCCACCCGTGGCGGTTGTCTTACACGCGCATACAAACAAGAGTCTCCTAAAGACACAAAGAGTTGATGGCGTCTATTGCAGGCACCCTCTTATACGTCTGGTGGACTCTGGTAGTGGGGTCATGGACTGTCGTCGGCCAATTAAATTTTCGTCTCTATACACATGCTTCAGACACCAGTCACACTGATGGCATTCCCCATAGTGTCGATCCAAGTGTTCCTCCAAGTTCATCGTAAGTGGGCTGTTCATAAAACATGGGCAATACTTTACACATGACACTAAAATAATGCAATTGAATAGTATATTAAATAATATAAAATGAAACAACAGATAAAAAAATATCAAGTCAAGTCACCTATGTTCATATAGCACTTCATACAATACAGATTGTTTTCCTTTCCTTTACAGGAAAACAGGAAAATAATGATTCAATGATGCAAACACAATTCAATTCTGTTGTAAAGCAGCTCTTAAAATACAATAGTAAACAGTCCTTATTCAGATGAAATTAGTTCAGTTGAACAAATAAATGAATAAATTACTGGCTATCCCACATTTGTTTTTTAACATAACTCAGGCACTGAGTTAAAGTATGTATATATAAAAAAAAAGTAAAAAGAAAAAACTGTTTTACACACATATATGATATATATATATATATATATGACTGTAATTTTACAATGCTATCCATGTTTCTGCAGCATGTCTGAATGCATGAAACAATGGTGTGAAAAAGTTTCTTGTAATTGAAAAAGTAATTGGATTGGTTTACTCACATTCCTTACATTTTCCAAATTGATGCACTCCAAATTGCGATGTACCAAATATTTACCAAACTGTACTGTAACCCTGACCACAGAGTGAAAAATCAGAACTTTTACATACATACTTTAACCTATATTTTGATTTCTTTCTCACAGACATCATATATGTGTTGGACACCCCGACTGTGGTGGGCATCGCTTTTGCTGCCTTTGTGATCGGAGCCCTTCTGACTGGAGCTCTCTGGTTCATCTACTCGCATACAGGTGAGAAAATATTCACATCAGAACACCCTTGAACTCATCTGACCCTTGTTCTCATTCCCTGCCTCACGCTAATTAGTATTGAGAGAGTTATGCATCATATCATTTATCATATTGTCAAAATAAGCAAGGAAACAAGCTCATTTTTGATCGTCGGAAGGGCTTGCCAGTTCTGTTAACAGCAATATATTAACAATAGCATATTGACTCCCAGCCTGTAAATATATCCTGTTCGTCAGCAGAAGCGCATCTGTCTTTTCCGTTCTTTCAAGCATTGGGGGGGGGGTCTGTTGGATGGTCGGCAGTATTTTGGGTACAATAGCCCAAAAGGGACTGGAATTCCCCCTATCCATGAGGGTGTCTCCAGGCCTCACAGGAAAATACATATACAATCCTCCAGCTGAATGCCAAGATTCACTCCACCCCTCCTCCCTGCATTGCCCTGTTGTCGCCAGGCCGACGACCTCTGTTGACCCTTCAGAGGAAGCGCATGCTCTTTCTTAGCCCCGATTTCCTCCCATTTGCCTTCACCCTTAGTCTGGCCTTTGGTTTATGTCCTCAGTGCCGTTGACCTGCTACCGTTTTATGGCACACATTTGAAGGGATTCTCATTCTGAACACTGTTCCAGAATCTGTAGTTGTGTAGGCCAATGAGTATCAGTATGTAGACTGAGGATCAAAGCCATTCTGGATTTGAGCTATTTCTATTTTTTGGACATGTGTATCTTGGATATATCCGTGTCTTGACATAAAGTAGTCATGTTTAGCTTTTATTAGCTTTCATTTTTAATCTAGAGTTTGTTCAAAAACATAAATCAGTATAATGTTTTATTAATATTGCCTGTGGTATTCAGTTGGGATGACATTATCCAGCTGTGTTCCTGCTCATTGTTGTTGTTACGTGAGACTGAAGAGTTTAGATCAGGTTGTTGTTGTTTGCCAGTTTATGTTTGCACCTTAGATCAGGGTCACTTTTTATTTGTTACTGGTAAGACTCAGTGTTTCATTTGACTACCCTTTAAGTTAATTTAAGGTCAAAACTGTGACTTTTTCTTGTCGGAAACGTGTGTAAAATGTTGAAATGAAAAAAAAGAAAGAAAAAAGTTTAGTAATGGCGTACTAAGCTCTGATCATTCCAGTCATGTGTTTCTCATAATGGCATTGATTACTTTAACCACAACATTGTAAAGTATTTAATCATATTACTAAAATAGCCCTGCATGGAATAATTTTTTGATACCGACGTTAACCCCAAGTGCTTTTCAAGTTTGGAACAGCCTAAATTATTGACTCAGAGCTTCTTGAAAAAAAAAAATGCTAAAAGACGAAACTATCAAAAACACGGGTGCTTTTCTTACCTCTGAGGTGTAGGAAAATGGCAAAAAAAGGCTTTGGTTTTTTGGTTTTATTTTTACAAATAAAATATTACATTTGTTTAATTTAATCTTATGCTGTTTTGTCAGTTTTATTTTATATTTATATTTATATTTCAGTTTGAGTTTCAGTACTTTTAATACTTTACAGTTCTTGTAAAAAATAATTATCGTCTAATATTTATATTTTATTTCAGCTTAATTTTAATCAACTAAAATGATTTTACTTCACAATAACAACACTTTACTTTCACACTAAAAGAGTGATGTGTATAATGATTATGAGTACATAATTGTTCCATACATTAGGGATGCTTACTATTTTAGGGAAAGCTACGTGTGGAATGTTGCGGGGGTCTGTTAAAAAACAGCTCCTGTAATCCTGTCACCGTCCCTGTCGTAGATCACACTGATAGGTTAAGGACGTTGCCCCTGTGCGCACAGAGTGGGAGTTACACAACGAAATGACACGGTCGAGTGGAAGAGGTCAACAAGCTGCCATCAAACTCTTTCTCACACATACAACAAAATGCGTCCTTGTTCGGAGTACTGTTTCATTTAACTAAAACCAACATATGCTGTTAATCTGTGTGCTGTCACGGTGTATGTTCGCAAGACGAGTGTCCGTAAAAGTGAGATGTACGGAGGCAGATAAGCGAGAGTCTAGTACACAGCGCTGTATGAGGAAATAGGCTGTTTTTAGCTGGAGCTCTTGGCAGCACATCTCTGGCACATATTAGCAGCAGAGGGGCCTAAAACAGGGAAGCAGAGACACGTCCAGATGAGCTGAGAAGAGAAGCACACACACACATAAACACACTCACAATTTACAATGCTGGGTTGGTGGACATTATTTACAGACGTTTTACAGAGAATTCAGATATATGTAGTGTAAGAGAGCAGAGTGCTTAATTAATATTGGGGTTTTATTTGAATGCCAAGTATGTAAAGCAAACCTGGAATTTGATTAAAAACTCTAATCTAGGGTTGAGTCCTCTGATAGAGGAATGTTTAAGTCTGTCTAGAACAACAATCAGTGAAGACAAAGAGAAGAATGAGATAGAACACTCGCTTAGAGCCAAAAGCGAGTAAAAATCAGTGCTGAATGGTGGCCATTTTGTGTTCTCCAAAAGAACCTTTCAATGAACAATTCTTAAAAGATTTTTTTTTTCTTTGTGTGTAGAAGATTTCAATTATTATCCTTTTTCCACTATGAAGAACCTTTTGTGAAATAGAAAGGTCAGAATGAATGTACTCTTAAGTGCACCAGCCAAACCACTTGATGCGACAGAGAAAAAAACAAAAAAACATTTATGAAATAAATGTGTCTGTGCATGAAAGTGTTATGCTTTCATGACTTCGGGGTTAACAACTTCTGACATTCTAAAAGACCTGAATCTCAGAAAGTCACATTTAGTGCGAGTCATAGATTCATGACATCTAGAAAACAATGTGTTTTTCCAAGTGTCCCTTGTAGGAAACTCAGAAGCAAAGACGAGGAGACTCTGTGTGTCTTCAGCAGGCCTTTTTATTGAGAACGTGCTGTCCAAGTCAAGTCCAACTAAAGCCTCGTTCACACCGCCCATGTCGCTAGTTTCTGTTCTGTGAAGACGCTTGTGGGCGTTCCTAGTGCTGTCGCTCTAATGTTGTTGGTAGACTGTGCGTCTGGCCGTATCTTTAGAAAATGCAATCACAAATTATATATAAAACTAAGATATCATTCTAATTTGACTAGGAATTTGACTTAAACAAATTAAAATTAGCATCTGCTGTTGGAGAGTACCGTGATATTAAACTACAGCAGTGCTCAGTGTATTAAATCATTAACCAGATTAACCAGATCGATCAATCAACGAATTAAACTCCGTAAAAAAATGACTAAAACGTCATTCGAATTTGACAAATAAGAATTGAATCTTGTCCCTAATAATCCACACAATGCAGGGGAAACTATAATTTGAACTGCACTAGTGCATCATATAATTAACAACAAACAAACTATCAATGTATGAATCAAACTCAATGACTGCCGACAGTTTCATCACACATCATATCCATGTATGTGGTTACAGTCCTGTCTTGCCTGCACTCGAGACGGTGACGTGAGAGCTCCAGTGACAGTCTTTACTCCTATTGGTTGTCGCTCTGGTGGCATCATTGTCGTGTGCATTGGGTTACCAGCACCAAGTCCAAGTCTATTCATTTGCACCCACATTTTTAATCGACAGTACGTTTTTTGTTAACCTTTTATCGTTTGTCTTGGAGTATCGCAATAATTTCGTATCGTGAGTTCAGTATCATGATATGTTTCGAATCGTGATATGAGGGTATCGTTACACCCCTAGTTTATATACATTGGGGCAGTGCTTAGAAATGGAGACAAAGCACCTGGCAGTAGGGCTGTAGTCAAGACCACCTTTGTCGAGTTCAAGACCAGGACTAGTCGAGTCCAAGACAAGACCGAGTCCAAAAAGGTTTGAGTCCGAGTCCGAGTCAAGACCGAGTCCAGGACAGGAAAAAAAGTCTTGACATTAAATGACAATAATTTTGGGTTATTATTTGTTGATCTAAAAGCAAAAACAGTGTCACAACACCCAGGATTTTTAAGTATAGACATTCCCCTTGATATCATATAATCTTCTAATCTACAGAAAAAAGAATGATGACATATGGTGATACCTCATTATAGCAGTGTTAGAACTGATACAAACACCAACCCACCACTGCTAGGTAGGCTACTAGTAGCCTACTGAGCATTTGAGCAGCTTCACTCCAGTAAAATATATCTGTGGTAATTTCTTCACGTTAAACCGAACTTTTATTTTGACGGGTTTCTGAGTGTATCTGACGATGAAACGCTGAAGATAAACGTGTACTTGAGTATGTGTAGTACACGAACCTGCGGCACTCACTTGCAGAGACTCGCTGAACAACCAGATTTGATAGCAGTCTTTAATATTCACAGTGACTAGTCCATATAGCAATTTCATATTATGATTGGCAGTGAATAGACAGATCTGTTATTTCAGCTATGCGCCGGTATTGCAGTAGCAAATAGTAGAAAAGAAATCACACACGCGCAGGTCATACTTGTCAATGACGGGCACTACAATCTGCGGTAATCTGCGGAGGTTTCTGTGGAAGTCTGCGGGTGCATACTACAATAATACGTTACTGGGAACATAAAAAAGACACCTGGACTCGGTCGAGACCAAAAGCCATATTTGGCAAGACCAGTGGCCGAGACCGAGACAAGTCTGAGTCCGAATACCAGCGAGTCCGAGACAAGTCCGAGACCATAGAAAAACGGTCTTGAGTCCGGACTCGAGTCCAAGACCGGACTCGAGTACTACAGCCCTGCCTGGCAGACCTTAAACTTAGCATGCAAATGAAGTATACAGTTATAGCAACCCACCCCTGACTCTAGAGCAGTGGTTCCCAAACCTTTCCTCACGGCACCCCAACACTGCACGTTTTCTTTATCTCCCTAATCAAACACACCTGATTCAACTCATCAGCTCATTATCACATGGGTTAATGAGCTGATGAGTTGAATCAGGTGTGTTTGATTAGGGAGATAAAGAAAATGTGCAGTGTTGGGGTGCCGTGAGGACAGGTTTGGCAACCACTGCTCTAGAGTGTCACCAGTCCTAATCCAATCAGCATAACTATTCAAAGAATGGGATCATCTTTACCATTAAATGCTAAATTCAATCTACTTACCTTAGTTTTTCATGTGATTTCTGTCAGAGCATAGGATCATCAGATCTTAAACAGATTCTTAAATGTGTAATCTTAACGTGTTCTTTATCAATCTCCCTCTTCAGGTGGCACAGGAGCGAGGCAGCAGGTGCCAAAGTCCCAGCCGGTGTCTGAGAACAGCAGTGCGGCTCACAGTATCGGCAGCACACAGAGCACGCCGTGTTCAAGCAGCAGTAACGCATAGAGCAGCTGGACCCAATGCTGCTTACATTGCTATTATGCTTCGTAGAAGAATACGTGATTAAGTAGCATACCTTGAGAACACAATGCCTAATTATTTTCACTATTTGAACTGAAATGTGTAGGCTGAATATGCAACCGGATGAAATAAGCTACGTTTAGAGGTGAGGGAAATAACTAAATCAAGATCCCAGACGGTTTTTAAATGTTGCTTTTTTCCCCCGTTGAACCCCACAAGAGAGTGTTGTTTTGCCTTATATGGTTGGAATCAGTGTGAAAATAACAAAGGCTGTTTACACCAGTCATTATGGCATGAAGGCGGTCCAGAGGAACAGTTAGTACTTTAAGGCGAGGTTACGCAAGGGTTCTGTCTGCTCCTAAACAATGATCAGTGCCTTTCCCCATCGAGCATACATACGATATTTAACAAGAGAAATATATTTAAAGATTTGAATGGTCAGTTTGTCCATATCTGACTTTTAATACCCAGATGCCAATTAATTCTACATTATGGCATATCGTTTTCTTTAAGACCATCCGTCTTCAGGAGTTTTTGGCATATTGTAAAATAATGTATATTCTGTGAATATTGTATGGAATGCATAGAGATTTAAAGTGGAAATAACTCCATTAAAAAAAGCTTTAACTAAAACCAAATGTTTATAGCTACATCATTAAGAAGATCAATTTAAAATGACACAATTATTCATAAAGGCTAATATAAATTAATTTACATATATACATGCATAAGCTCTTTCCCAGAATTGGCCTTTAAAAGATAGTTGCAAAATAATAAGACGGAGAATACAACTTAAATTATGATGTTCATTTTCCCTCCCATATTTTGTTGTTTGATAGCCACTATTAAAGTCTCTGTACAGATAATTACAGATAATAAGCATTTTATGAGTAAAAAATTGACTTATATATTTTATAGAAAGTTATTTTTAAATGCTGGGCATTATTATTCAACAGTAGTATAAAAGGTAATGATTTCAGCAAACAGTTATATTTTGGTATTTCATCCTTAACGTACTAAATCAAAACGAGTATTTGTTGAGAATGATTTAAACAGTCTCTTCGCAAAAGATGTACATAATCTGAGGCCAAAGAATGGGCTTTTACTTTCCAGTTTTTTTGGGTTACAGCAGGATCTGCGGTCTATATGTTTAGGTACTAACCTACCACTAAAGTCAACACAAAATCAACTTTTCTCAAAAATTAGTATTTTATTTCTGCTGTGTATGTGAAGTTATCATTTTGGGATTGTTTTAGAACATCCATACAGATACACTTGTGAAGTGCAAGAAATGTATGGATGCAAAGCCAGAGTAATCCCACCGTCAAAACTTTACATGAATGTCAATACATTATAAGTGCCTTAACTTTGAGTATATGCTTAATTTCAGATATAAAATGAGGCAAGAAGGGAAGTGGTGTTTGCTTTGCTTTAAGCACAGTATATACCCTCTGATGTGAAAATCTGCCAAACCTGTGCATCTAGTTGTTTGTTTGGTTGGTTGTTTTTAGTATCTAATGTTGCTTTTTTTTTTGGTCCGTGTTGCTTGCTACAGACTGTACCTATAGAATGTACTTTATTTCAAACCTTAGTTTCATTGTAAACATGTATAAATGTCTCCTGTAAGAGAAAAGAGAGTAAGAATTTAAACATTTATTTGTGTATAGTTGTATTTTTCCAGAGAGAGATATATATATATACATACATAGAGCCACCCTATAATTCTATCTGCATACTGTGAATTTTTGTGGGCATATTTCTCTAAGTTTTTGTGTGTTTTCTCTAAATCTAAACATAGTCCATAATGCTGAAGTGAGCTGCATTCACTTATATTCTCCTGACATAGTCATATAAAATAAGATTTTATTATAGATATATTTTTTATATGAGAACACTATATTATTTGGAACACAAAATATATTTTGATGACACAAATGTTTTTATCTCTCTTTTCAGCTCTTCACCATTTAAGTGTCTGCGTGTGTTTGGTCACACTATAGCTCTATGTAACCATGTATGTGGGTTTAAATGAATGTGTTTATGTATAGTCCTTGTTGTATTGTGTCTTTTGGGAATGTTTAAAACAATGCTGTCATGTCTAACAGAGTTTGAATCTCTATAGGTGTAATCAAGGGTCATTAAATGGCTGTAACAGAGGCCTTTTATCAAAAGGTCTTTCTCTCATTCCAGTAAACACTCTGTCTTGAGATAAACTTTTTTATTCTAAAATGTAAGTTCACACTGCTGTGTTTGACACAGTGGTTTTCCTGTACGTTGAATGGTGAAATTGATTGTGCTGTCTTTCTGTTTATCTACCTCATTTGAGTGTGTGTCTGTGTGTGTGTATAAGGTTTCATTATCTTGACATCAAGAATATGTTACTGTACATATCGTGTGGATCTTGATGTGACAGTTCACAACGAATCAGTCACCGGGCTTTCCGACAAAAGAGGAAAGTCTGAAATATGTAAATGTGAACCTATCAGAATTAGACTTCAACATTTTCAGGCTGTCTTGCTCTGAAACTACACACTATTCGTGAATATTTTGTATTTGTTTGTTTTTTTCTCCAATGGTATGTGAACCTTGTAGTGTTTGTAAATACAATGTGGTGTAAATATGCATGCTATATGTATGCTCTGTATATACCAAATAAATTCTTGTAATCTTTTGGGAGTTTGTTTGTGTGCTTATTTAAAAATATTCACTGGGCAACACATTTCTTCCAATAAGTGGGTCAATGAGAACATTTTATTGGGTACGTTTACACGACAACAATGTACTAAAAGCGTAAAAGTTTTTCTTTGCTTTTCCCTGTTTACACGGATCCGCGAAAATGACTAAAAGTGCTGTATTATTCATGCCAGGCCAGTAGTTGGCGATGATTTTGTTGTGTACATGGAGACGATTGAGGTACTCTCAGGCCCCCCAAACGCCATTGTTGTTTAAATGAGCGCCAAAACGCATAACAAGTTTTCCACTTTTAGTTGAAAATAGTGTCGTGTAAACTGCCCCTAAGTCAAAGTACATTGTTTTGTAAAAATCCTAAAATATAAAAAGCAATGGAAATAAAGCCAATTTAAATAATAATAATGGTCACACTTTAGATTAGGGTCCAATTCTCACTATTAACTAACTATTAACTATGACTTTTGCCTCAATAAACTCCTAATTACTGCTTATTAATAGGTAAGGTAGTTGTTAAAGGTGCTATATGTAACTTTTCTTCTAAAATGAATCCTTTTTTTATTGCCTGTGTGTGAATCACACATTACAATGATCACTTGTCGGGTTTTGCTATTACCTCTGAAGGCCAGTATTCCTATTTCTATGTGAAGTCTCCGGGTCGGATTTTCTGTGAAATCCATCGGATGTGACGTGCATGCGCGCTCCCGAGCCTCTGCCTCCAGCACAACACACACTCCAACACGAACTCCACATAAATATAAAAAACAAAACAAAAATGTATCTGCTGAAGCTCGTCAGGCCAAACGTGAATCGGATCGACTTAGGACGAAAACACGGATCAACATCGGCAGAGCGTTTGAATTATAGAGAGACCTCCTGAAGTTTTCAGATATGCTGAAATAAATAATGGTAAACTGTAATGAAATAGCAAGGTAAACTACAACATACATGAGATATGAAATGAACACAAAAGACTGTCCCAGGATAACAAAAAGTAGGTGCTTTAGGATGTAACTTTTATTTTATGTACTAGATCTACTGTCTAACGTCACTCACTACTACCATATTGTTTATAATACACATTTCCAAACACGTTCAGTACAGTAATGTTACTTCCTACGATCCTACTGTTACACTGAAATTGTTCAGTCTAGTCACTAACCGTTTTCGTTATCATATTATACATTCACCTATGTTGACATTGCTGCCTGATTGTGAAAGATACACGAATAGTAAGTGAAATGCCTTATGCTAACACCACATGTCGGCTAAATGCAGTCAATGTAACGTTATCATGGTACGAGCATGGAGCATTAGTTCAACGTCAAGCTGATAAAAGTAGCCTATTATTGTAACGTTGCAGTGGGAGTTTACATGAGTTTCCAGCATGTTGTGTGATGCTTTCTCCGGTGTGTTGAAAGTCTCAGTGTGGCCGGTACCATGAGTGCTCGCTCTTGTGTTCGAGCACGCGCAAGAGCACGAGCGCTCTTGTAAAAATTGGTTGCAATCTTAAACATCACCGATAGAGGCCGCTAAAAAATACATATAGCACTTTTAAATTTAGGTATTAGGATTATGAGATGTGGAATATGGTCATACAGAATAAAGCATTAATATGTGCTTTATAAGTACTAATAAACAGCCAATATCCTAGTAATATGCATGCTAATAAGCAAATAGTTAATAGTGAGAATTGAACCCTAAACTAAAGTGTTACAGAAAAGAAAAAAAACCCTGAGAGAAATGGAAAGTGGTGACATCATTTTAAACTGGCCAACACTGACCAGTGTGGGGCAATGGACATTCAGTATGACATCACCTTCCCAAGGAAAGTCTACTTGATCAACTGACTATGTCATTTATGGAAAGTTTCCATAAAGGTTCTTTTCCAGAGTAATATTACTTGTAATGTAATGTGTCAAATTGTTTATCAACTTTTCACAAAAAAAAAAAAAATTAGTAAAATCCTCCCAGATTAAAATGAGGATGATAAAATGATTACATCACAATAGATTCCAGGAAAGAAAAAGTACTAGGAGGGATTTAATCGATAATGGAACAGGCTTTTTGTCTTAAACAAGGATGACTCAATGTAGGTCATCAGAGTTTATTTTGGGTTTAGGTGATGTTTCAAAAGAGAGTGAGGTAAAGGGCTGACTTTGTGGTTGAGGCCCATTGTTGATATTCACAGTTGAACTACTTAAAATTGTCAAGTGGAACATATAAAGTGGAATATGAATAATGTACTGTATAAAGGCATAGAATGTGGCCTTGACCAGGATCTAACTACAGGAGTATAGTTTAAGTCTATGAAGCAAGATTTTATATTCCAAACTATATTTTTGATCCTTATCTAAACTCCATACCGCTTTAAACATAGTTTTAAAAAATAAAACGTATTAGCCTTTATGTGTGGTCTGGCTAACGAACAGTAATAACATTTCACAAATATGAAATTAATTTAACTCATTTTTTAGCAAGCAAATAAGGTGCTGCATTATGAGCATTTTCTTTGAATATCACTTTGGGTTCTTTGTTGCATTGATGGTCCCATAAATAAAGAAATTATTATGGTTTAGTTTACAGTTTGACACCTGCACCTGAGATTCTATAAACCCTTGGCAAAGACTTTACATGCTGAAATCTCCACAGATGTGTGGTAGGGTCTCAGTTCAGTCCCACTCCAACAGCTGGCCAATTTGCCACATGAGAGTTTAAATATACAGCATTAAATATGGCAATATCAATAAAAAGCATTTAATTTTGCTGAGTCGCCAACTCTATTTTGATGACAGCACTGGGGTGGCTGTATATTTAGCCACAGAGGGAGAAGGAGCTCAGTATTTATGGCTGGAAACACTGGAGAGTCTCCAGCGCTGAAATGTATAGCCATAAAATTATACCAAATATAATGAAACTGCTCTGTCATGATTGTGTGCCAACACAAACCAACACTCAAATACACACATCTGCACATAGTGCACGTGTGTATTCTTATGTAATGCATCATACATATCCTAAGTCTATGTATGCATGCATACATATATCAGGTCATTTATTCTCCCACACATTTGTGTTTGCCAATGTATCAAAACATGCTTTTGCATTTTTCTTCATAAACAACTTTTTCCAGTAAGGTTCACTTAATGCATTAGGTATATGGAGCTAACAGTGAAAAATATTTAGCATTTGTTAATCTAGGTTATGTTTAATATTTGTTTTTGCATGAATGAACATTGAACAATATTATATTAATACATTTAAAGTTAACAAATGCTGTAAACATGTTTCTTTATTGTTAGGTCGCGATACATAATAATGCATTTACTAATGTTAAAAATAATAGAAAATTCGGTCATAATTTACTCACCCTCATGTCTTTCTTTCTTTATGGGAACACACACACACACACACACACACACACAGAGATGCACACACACTCCATATAATGAAAGTCAACGGCATCCAAAACTTTCAAGCTCCAAAAAGGAAATTAAATCATATGACTCTAAATCTTCTAAGGCATCACAAAACTTTGTACAGTATGATGAAGAGATTTAAATTTAAGTGAAACAATGAGGGTTGACTTTAGTTGGGTCGTATTGATTTATTGCATACCTTTATGTCCTTTTTAGAGCTTGTTTATTGGACCCCATTGACTTAATATGCATAATATGCAGCTGAAGCATTCTTCAAAATATGTTCTTCTGTGTTCCACAGAAGAAAGTTAAACGAGATTAGAGTAACATGATTGTGAGTAAATTATCCATCAATGAACCAATGGATGATATAATTGTTGTTTTTCAGGTTAACTATTCCTGCAACAGACTGAACTTTATTGTAAAGTGTTACCAGAAAAACTAAACAGGGAGAAAAAACAACAACAAAATAAACAATACTTTCTTTATCATGTGTCACCATCCAGCATGTGTTGATATTTATGTAATAGCTCTTAACTGTTAAAAATGTTTATAAATCGTTTTATCGTTCAAATCACCGGAGACCCCAGACTTCTAAACTGCACTGGAGGAATAATGGAATGCCACCCGTGGGCCACACACCAACATCAACAACCATATCGCCATGGAGACGAAACTGTGCCCCAAATTGTAGCCTCAGCCCCAAATGAGAACCAAATGCTTCAAGACCCACACATCTAATATCTGGGGAGAGAGGAAAATGACTTAATATTTCTATGTACACATAGTGGAAAAATTGGACACAGATGACTTTTATCTCAGGGATGCAATATGAGTGGAGGTTGAGATGGGGCAAGTGTGAGGATCGTCCTCATTACATGTAAACTGTAATGATTGCACTATGACCAATAGAAAAACACTGCTGGTGATGCATTGTATTTTCTTTCATGGACATTTGGCTCCTTACCAGTGAAACTGCACTCTAATACAGTCCATGAGAGAGAGAGAGAGAGAGAGAGAGAGAGAGAGAGAGAGAGAGAGAGAGAGAGAGAGAGAGAGAGAGAGAGAGAGAGAGAGAGAGAGAGAAGAGAGAAAGAGAGAGAGAGAGAGAGAGAGAGAGAGAGAGAGAGAGAGAGAGAGAGAGAGAGAGAGAGAGAGAGAGAGAGAGAGAGAGAGAGAGAGAGAGAGAGGGGAGGATTATTATTCATCCGCTGCTCTTTTTGTTTTGCTCGTTGAAGGGGCCACTGCTGAGTTAAAAGTCAAAATACACAAATCCCTTCCTTTCCTTTTGTCAATTTTCATCAAAAACATGAATCTATTTTTCTTTCTTTGCAATTTCAAATATCATTGATCAAAACCAGATTTCGAAATTACTTGCAGATAATAGGCTGCTAAAGATGATTCATATTTTAAAAGATTTTCTCAAGTAGACAAGAGACTGCGTCACACCTCGTCTCAAAGCATATAACCTTTCAATAATAATGAACGTAAACAACTTACAGAGCTCAGACTTGTACCACCTGACTGCTGCAGATTCATTTCAGTGTTGATAGTGTTGCCAAAAATGCATAAATCCAGCTTGTCACGGGTTGCTATCTCTTAATTACGGTTACGACATAGCGTGAACGCAGCATAAGCTTGTTGTTTTGGTTCAGGAGGAACTGTCAAATGTGGCTGCTGTTTGTTTGTGCTGCGCAGAGGTATGGAAATACATTGACAGGTAGGGTGTACTGAATGCAATGACTATATGAACATTTTATGGTCCTGAGACTTCCACAGAAGATATACATGTTTTAAAGTGATAGTTCACGCAAAAATGAAACTTCTGTCATGTCATTAATCCCTCATGTTCTTCCAAACCCGTTGACTTTCGTTCATCTTCAGAGCACAATTGAAGATCTTTTTGATGAAATCTGACAATAATTATTTTCTGTGCTCGCCATACACAGCTAAAACTATACCACTTTGAAGCTTCAAAAAGTTCACAAAGATATCTTAAAACTAATACATATGAATTGAGCGGTTTAGGAACATTTTCTGAAGAGACACGATCGCTGTATATGAAGAATAGATTAAATTTAGACTTTCATTCACTATGATGAACGAAAGTCTTATGAGTGTGGAATGACATGAGGGTGAGTAATTAATCATTTAATCAATCTTTTTTGGGTGAACTAATATTTAGACCACTTCTGTTATTGATTGCTATTAGGATGTGAAGAGGGTTTCAACCAAAATAACAAAAAGTAGCTTGAGCTGGAAAAAACTTGAGCTGGAAGGCATTGACGACATCATATGGGTCAATAATGTATATGGGTGTCCACAATAATATATTATTGATATTTGGTTATCTATATTTGAAAAACGTTTGTCCTCAAAGTCAAGTGGTTAATTCTTTTCTAAATATTAAAAAAGAACTAAAGTAATAAAATATTATGTCAAACTAGTTATAAATGCAAATAAATTCCAAAATGTTATTAATATTCTTCCAAAACATTTAATCCTCCAATTTCTTTGTTTAGAACTACATTTAATCTAACTGTTTGAAGGGTAGAAATTTGTGAAAATATGACAGACTTCTCAAAAAGTTCCCTCAGTAAAGGACCTGAGAGCTGTTGTCTTTTGAAGCAATATGACCTAGATTCTCTAGGACATGACAGCTGCTCTCCACCACTGCTTCAGCATCTCCCTTTTCACCAGACTGTAAACATAACCAGATGCTCTACCTGCCACCACTAAGCACCTGAATTTTGATTAGTGGAGACAAACTGCCCAATCAATCTGCTTAAAAAGTTAAAGCAGATGCAGAAAGTTCTGAGGCAGAACTGCAAGTTATTTCAGTCACTGGCTCTGCAACGAGTCTGAATCAGATGTGCACTTAACAGCTGCGGGTGCTGAGACATAAGTCTCAATACTGGAAACGTAGTTAAAGAATGGGCCTCTATGATCACGTTCCTGCAACCTCCTGTCGAACAGCGTGAGTGGAATAAGCCTCTTCCTTTATTAGGTCACGCTGCACATGGTTTTATGTTTGGAATTGGCAGATGTGTGAGACTGCCAACCAATTTTAGCTTTATACTGTGTATCATTTCATGGTTCTTCTTGTTATGCCCTGATCCACATACATTTTGACAGATCAGATATAAGTGTTCACTACAAGAAAAATACTGACGAAAAGTATATTTGATTTCATAAATGATAACAAAAACAAGTAAGAAATGTGCACTATGTATATGTGAGATTAATCAGCTTTATAAACATAATATTATAACTTGCATCTGCACAAAATGACGTGAATGCACAAATGAACTTGAACCAATTAACATGGTAATCAGAATGCGAAAGACAGCATTTCAATACAACACTCCAAAACACAGATATGACTGACATTGTAGGCCACGACAATGCCAAAATGCCATACTACACTTTTGTTTGGACTGTTTTTATACTGCATGGTTTTTATGTTTAGTAGCCTACCTATTTTAAGAGAGCACAATTTCAAAAGCAGCGAATAATTCATAATTATTTGTATTATAATTGTGTACTTATTGTAATGTTATTTTTAGGATTTCAGGTTTTAAAAAAAAACAAATATGATCTTTGGATTGTGGGGGAAAATGGCAATCTGAGGAAACATTAATTCATATAATATGATCAAAATAAATTTCAACTAAATTAAACTACTACATTTAAAGGAAAATTATATAATGGACAAAAAGACTATAAGTAAATAAGTGTATGTATGGAAGTAAGGAAGTAAGTAAGGAAGGAAGCAACCAAATAACCAACCAAGCAAGCAACTAACCAGGCAACCAAGCAGCCAACCAACCAAGCAACCAACCAACCAAGCAACCAACCAAGCAAGCAACCAAGCAACCAACCAAGCAACCAACCAACCAACCAACCAAGCAAGCAAGCAAGCAAGCAACCAACCAACCAACCAACCAAGGAAGCAACCAAGCAAACAACCAACCAACCAAGCAACCAACCAAGCAACCAACCAAACAACCAAGCAACCAACCAAGCAACCAAGCAACCAACCAACCAACCAAACAACCAAGCAACCAACCAAGCAACCAAGCAACCAACCAAGCAACCAACCAACCAACCAACCAATCAACCAACCAACCAACCAAGCAAGCAACCAAGCAACCAACCAACCAACCAACCAACCAACCAACCAACCAACCAACCAACCAACCAACCAAGCAAGCAAGCAACCAACCAACCAAGCAACCAACCAAGCAACCAACTAACCAAGTAACCAACCAACCAAGCAAGCAACCAACCAAGCAACCAACCAAGCAACCAACTAACCAGCCAACCAACCAAGCAACCAACCAACCAACCAACCAACCAACCAACCAATCAACCAACCAACAAACCAACCAACCAACCAACCAACCAAGCAAGCAACCAACCAAGCAAACAACCAACCAACCAAGCAAGCAAGCAACCAACCAACCAAGCAACCAACCAAGCAACCAACTAACCAAGTAACCAACCAAGCAAGCAACCAAGCAAGCAACCAACCAAGCAACCAACCAAGCAACCAACTAACCAGCCAACCAACCAAGCAACCAAGCAACCAACCAACCAACCAACCAACCAACCAACCAACCAACCAACCAACCAACCAACCAACCAACCAACCAACCAAGCAACCAACCAAGCAACCAACCAACCAACCAACCAACCAACCAACCAACCAACCAACCAACCAACCAACCAAGCAACCAACCAACCAACCAACCAACCAACCAACCAACCAAGCAACCAACCAAGCAACCAACCAACCAAGCAACCAACCAACCAACCAACCAACCAACCAACCAACCAACCAACCAACCAACCAACCAACCAACCAACCAACCAACCAAGCAACCAACCAAGCAACCAACCAAGCAACCAACCAACCAAGCAACCTAGCAACCAAGCAAGCAAGCAACCAACCAACTGACCAAGCAACGAATGATTGGATGAATGAAAGAACAAACACTGCCAGAGATGTAATCCTTTCTTTACTGCAATTTTCCTGCCTCAGTTTTGAGGCTTAAATGTCCTAAATGCTGTTTGGTTTTACCTGAAACCATCTGGTATGTTCCTCTATGCAGCCAGTGGAGGAGTGTGTCCCACGGCTGTACAAGAGAAGTCATAGGTGGAGTGTGGGGTCAGTTATTTTGTGTATTTGCATTGACTCCTCTGAGAGCAGGGGCCATGTACAGTTCAAAGATAAAAATGTGAGAAATGTGAGAAAAGTCGGTCAGGGCGCAGTGCATGTGTGGTAAGAGCAAGCTCTCAGTCATCAGAGAATTGTGTTTGATTGATGGTCCATGTTGAGAAGAAGAGGCTGCATTGTTGGTGACCGCTCAGCCTCATTGAATGGACTCACAGAAGCATGTGAGCATGTTTACTGTTTTCATACTGTTACCAGGAAATGGGTTATTCTCAAAAGGAGACACCCCATTTCCTGACATATGAATTAATGCTCAAAATCCCTGAAACAGACAGGGAACAAGACAATTTAAAACCTAATGGCAGTAGATGAAAAGTATGTCTGTATTCTGTATGTCAGTTTACTATGATACTTCTCAGTATATAATTTACTGTTTTGTATATTTAAGCAACAAAACACACATCGTGCAAGTTTGGCTACAGATAATCACAACTGTGCTAATATTCAGTATAGTATCCAACTGCACAATTACAAGTGTGATATTGCTCATATACAACAAGTTAAGAACTTTATTTTGAGAATGCACATTTCAAATAAAATTTGGTCAGTTAGTCCATCTATTTTTCTCCACCAGATTTTTTTTCTTTTCGAAAAGAACATTAGAGGACTGGATATAACAGTTGTATAAAGTATTGTATTGTTTATTGTATATTGAATTGTATTGCTTGGGCAGTAAAGAGCCTCTATTCTATTCTATTCTATTCTATTCTATTCTATTCTATTCTATTCTATTCTATTCTATTCTATTCTATTCTATTCTATTCTTAGTCACTCACCACAATTAGAAACAAACACATTGTGCAGTGAGACCAACTAGCCCAGACTACTTTTATTGTAAAGTTTGTGGTGGCTCACACACACACACACACACACACACACACACACACACACACACACACACACACACACACACACACACACACACACACACACACACACACACACACACACACACACACACACACACACACACATTTTTGGATTTTGTGGAATATAAACACGTTATCATGCGTCCCTTTATTCACATGTTTATGTCTACTAAATTATGAGAGAGAGAAGAATTTGTCTGCATAAAGTGTTTCTAATTTACCTTGTTCCCCAGCCGCTGGTATTTGTGAGTAGCACACTGGCACTGCTGTGAATGTGTTTTGCCAGCAGCTGGTATTTTTTTGGCACTTGCTGACATAATGGCTGGATTCTTCAGGCTTGTTACCTTAAGGTTTCCCTGAGGAGTCCTGAGGCACTTCCTGCTTTGTCAATAACAGAATAGCAGACGTCCCGTCTGTTTTGCACTTAGGTCAGTCCTGGCCACAGTTTGTGTCTCTTCTCTCTCCATGTCTCATTCTCTTTTACTCACTCTTTCTTCTCTTAACCCCTTAATGGGCGCATTATAGTAGTAGTAGTAAATGAGATTGTTGAGATTGAAATTAATAGTTAATAAATATTTTCCATCACAATGCACTGACTTCTATCATTTAAAATATTCTCCCTCAAATATAGCTTCTTTAATGTAAAGCAGGTGGAGTGTTACAATTTGAAAATCTTTTTTTGGAGAAATCAGCCTTACTCTTGTGTAGGGCACATCCCATGCACATCAGAGCATACATCTCCTATTGTTGGCCTGAATTGTCTATAACTGAAGTAAACGGCACTAGCAAACATAGAGTAATATGTCTCCAAAAATGGGCTTATATTATTGTCTATAACTGTAGTAAAAAGCACTTTGCAAAAATAAAGGACTATAAAAAAAAAACTCTATCTCTAAGCCCTGACAATAATTTAATGCATCCCATGCACATTAGAGCACAAATCTCCCGACATGGACCATTTTATTATGACTGATGTGAAAAGTACTAGAAAACATATAGGAGAACCAGAAATTGCTGATATATGGAAAATTGGGGATGTGCAAATACAATGCAATACATGTTATTTCTATAGCACATTTAAAACAACTGCTGTTGACCAAAGTGCTTTCCAGCATTGATAATTCAAGAAAAGCAATTACATACAGTCACACAAACAAAATTAAATCCTGTTCTCTCAATCATTTCTAAAAGCCATACTAAAAAGATACAACTTCAAACTAGACTTAAAAGCATCCACAGATGGGGAAGATTTAATGTGCATTGGAAGAGGGTTCCATAAGCGTGGAGCTTCCACAGAGAAAGCCCTATCACCCTTTGATTTTAATCCAGTTTTAGGAACATGAAGAATCATCTGACTAGAAGATCTCATATTTCTTGTGTTTTGATAAGGTATCAAAAGGTCAACAATATATTTTGAGCCAATACCATGCAACACTTTAAAAATCATCAACAAAACCTTAAACTCAATTCCCAGACAGTAACATAGTGTCGGCCCAGATCCGGCCCATCCAGTAAGTGTGGAATCCACATCCAGATGTGGCCCGGATCTGGGCCGACACTATGTTGCTGTCTGGGTTCTGAATTTTACAGGCAGCCAGTGCAAAGAAACCAAAACTGGGGTAATTCTCTCTCTCTTCTTTGTACGAGTCAAAAGTCTGGCCGCAGCATTTTGCACAAATTGTAGATGAGATAATTGACCCTTGGATGTAGCTCAGTTGTAGAGTGCATTACATGTATGAGATCCTGGATTCCATCTCCAAGCACTTCCAGTGCTACTGTATAATGCAGTATTTTTGTCCATGTACCTTAGCAACTGTCTCCCAATATATATATATATATATATATATATATATATATATGTATATTGGCTATACATGTTTCAAACATACAGGATTTTTTTTTTGTCCATTGAGTGGGTTGTAGCTCAGTGGTTGTGTACATGTTTTGTATATTTATGAGGAACTGAATTCAGTCCCCAGCATCTCTGTCAAGACAGTAATGCAAGCCATGCACATTTGAGCATATGTCTCACAATCTGTGCTTATATTTCGTTTAACTGAAGTAAAAAGCACTTGCAAAAAAAAACAGGAGTACAAAAAAAAAAAGTGGTTGAGTGCATGCTTTGCTTGAGAACCTGGGTTCAAACCCCAGCATCTCCAAGAACTGTTAATACTTAAATGTGTCCCATACACTTTAGAGCATTTGTCTCCCAATGTGTAGGCCAACATATATTAGCCATAACTGTGTTTATATTGGTTATAACCTACCTATAAATGCATCAATCATTTTCAGATTAATGTTATAACACTTTACACCACACAACAGCTAGTTTACCACAGGAACATTTCACGTCAATTTCTCTGTTAAGCTCATTCTTGTCTTAATGAAAAAAGAAGAAACTTGGGCTGGATGCTGTTTATCAGTTTATGCTGTCAGAAAGTGCAGATCTCTTTAACCTCCCTCTCCTGTAGGATCGATAACGTTCCAGAGAATTTACCATGTGTAGATCACATAAACAGCTCGGAGAAAACCCAGACCTGAAGGCCAGTACGTCTGTGGGTTGGCCTTACTAAGACATTTGTATCTATTTGCTCTTGAACCTGTCAAATGGACTATGAAATAAATGATCTCTTAGCAATTACACAATGGGGTTTCACAAAAATCATACCGTTTTGATTATTTCAAATGTAAACAATCCCCCACCAGCCTCTCATTGGACTTCATCTGCAGTGCAAACTAAGTGAAGTTCTTCCCCAAATAAGGCATGAGTAGAAGAAACACAATGTTAAATCCAGAACCATTTATTTACAGTGACTTTTTTTGTTTATACTACCATCTGTAACCATTTTTCTGTCATGCTAATATACTGTTGAGGTATCTTATCCTATAGTGGAGCACAGCTGTGCGACATACCATGGATTTCTATGAAAAACACATGACATAAATGTGTCGAATCAACCTTCAAAGACGTAATTTATTTGCCATCTGAGAGGGTTATAAATGAAGACTCCAAGGGTTAAAATTTTGTAGGGTTGAAAAAATCATCCATTTGAGTGTTAAAAATTCCAAAGATGACAATATTTTATATAACGGTCCATGAAAATATTATAGCCATTGCTACTCTCCCTGTTGTGTAGTGGGGGGGAAATTTCCCCACAGATTAACAAGTGAGTTTTATTGGTCCACTAACACCTCATTGGTTGTTTAAATCTAATACATTCTTGTTGATATTGTGCTCTATAGCCTGCACAGGTGGCAAACTGTAGCACAAACACCTCACAATGAGAGAAACACACTTTGATGAGTAATTTGTTCAGCAGCTGGTTTTTCCATCTGCACATTTTTGTCGCAACATTCTGCTCAAGATATTTACGCAACATTGACTTGTACACACAAGGGAATGTTCCTATAACTAGAAACCAGTTAGTGTTCTCGTTGCAGAAGGATGACTTCACCCATATGACTTAAATCCTAAAACATTATTATCTTTTTTATGTTGTTGGAGGTTTTTAAGAATATAAGACAAAAAGAAAATCAATGCAAACATTTCTGGCAAATTGGCAACAATAAAGACAGGACAAAACAAAATTGTACAATAGACTATAAATATATAAAGTTGTTTTTTTTGTATTTTTCCTCAGGTTACCACCACTGTTTAACAGGCTACCTGAGCCCCTTTTAAATATCTGGATCTGTGACCCAGGTGTTCTCCATCAAGCTAATTAAACAATCAGAAAAACAAGGGGAAACAATTACTGCAAAGGCAATAATAATTACCAAGCATGCACTGAGATGTTAGTTAACTACATTTTCAGCAGTCTTTATCCCTTTCTCCCCAGAATTTAATATGCCAGCCTATAAATGGTGCTTGATATATAATTAACAGGAAAGGGTGGCAACAAAATTGCAATCAATAAGTCAAGATGTTAAAAAGTGCAAACTCATTTCCCAATGGACTCTTTCAACACAAGGATCATTTGACATTCGTTGGCTTTTTATTTAACGTGATCAATGAATAATTAAAGCTGTGAGTCTGTTTATGAAAGAACCAAATGTTGAAAAACCTGGCTCCACAGCAAAGATCTAGGACAGGCTCATGGATGTTGCAATCAATGCTTTGGGTGAGAGAATGTTCTGGAAATTGATTTTGATTCAGTTATGTTTATTCAAAAGCATGATTAAAGTGAAGGGCCAGAGAAAAAGGCTCTAGGGAATAAAATTAAAGCAGACACGGCCAAACCTCAGAAGAATGGGGTCTTTTGTGTTTTCTATCTAGGATCTCGGCCTGGGTCGGCCTGTTATTTGTGCACAAATCTTTCTTTCTGACATTCACTGTAGCCATAGGAGGGAAAAAGAAAGATGTTATTAAATCTTATGTAAGGCTCAGAGTTTGACAAGGAGGATATGCTCAACTGGGTATGATTTGGGACAGCTTGTGTACAAGTATGTGAGGATGACCATCTTCATTATACCACAGTGAAAGATACAAAGAAAGTACAGTCTGTGATGCTAAACTAACCCAACCCTGTTCTTCGGAGTTTTTATCTCGGTTCATAATTAAGAGTCTGTCATTTCAAAATCAAATTTAAACAACAAGCACATTATTATGCTTTTTACTTACAATAGGCAATCCCTTTCCCCTCCCTATGTATTTCCAATCTCTGCTATTAACAGAATAGTTCACCCAAAATTAAATATTCTGCCATCATTACTTGTCGTTCCAAACTCATATGACTTTCTCTCTGCCATGGAATACAAAAGGTAATTTTTTGAATAATAACCTAGCTGGTCTTTTCTTTTTAATGAAAGTGTCAAGCTCCAAAATTACAAAACAGCATCATAAAAGCTGTTCATATCTTCTGAAGCCATAGCTTTGATAGTAAAATTTAAGTCGTTATTCACAAAAAATCTTAATATCCACTGGTGCGTTCACGAGAGTTTGAAGTGAATCTGAAGTTTTTAATGAAATTATTGATTCATGCACTAATCAGACTGATTCAGTTCTCAGTTCAAATCAATGGAAACAGAGCAGAAGATTATAATTGAATAACAGGGTTTCTTCGTCACACAATCTCTGTTGTCTTGGAATATAGCATATGATACAGTACCACTTTTATGATACTTCTTTGGTGCTTTTTTGTTATTTTGGAGCCTGAGAGCTTTTATTCACAGAATGCAAGGGAGCAGCCAGGACTTTCTGTTAAACTTCTCATTTTGTATTCTATAAATGAGTCATATGGACATGTTTCATGTCATATGGATTTGAAACAACATAAGGGTAAATGAGGACAGAATATAGATTTACTGCTTGAGAGGTTTTGAAGCATGCTTTTTACAGCATGTCTTGTAAGTGTTGTACCATGAGTACCACGTGGCTAAAAACATATGTTACATATGTGTTAACACATAATCAGGGTGAATTACAATTCTGTTTATGCCTGGTTGAATGGTGGGGGACCTGGAACATTCATCTTTTCTAAAGATGTGTTGATGTGGTTTGCAGGTACCAGTGGACTATTAACTTTGCATGTTCAGCCACATCATTTCAGTTTAGAAGAATATATCTCACTCTCATGAGCATATACATATCATTAGCACTTCATGAAAGTATGGAAAAATGTTTATATATAAGGAGTATTTTGACTGACCATACGGCTCTCTTCTGCTATCATTGACACAGAGAATTTCATCAGCCTTCTTCAGTTTGTCCCTTAAGAAATTAGAGCAAATTAAACATCTGAGCAGAAGCTCAGACAACAGGCCATTCTTGTGGAATGAAGAATTTACACACACTTTAAATTGTAAATATGTTTGTCCTGCAGGAAATTACACAAGCAGAAGAAGAGGGAAGTGAGAGACACAGCAACACATTCTGATGGCACTTCATAACTATTTTGTTATGGAATATTGCTGGATAATTTGTATGAAATCAATCTGCTTACGTTCCAGTGACGGTTCTATTTAGGGGTGGCGTATGGGGTATGAATTCATACAAAATCCCCACCTCATAAAATAGTTATATGATTTCCTGTGAGATTGGGTTGGAAACTGAAAGAACGAGAGACAACATGACTGACACAAACACATTTCACAAACTTTCTTTCCTGTTCAGTGTAAAAAACAACAAAAAAACAACAGAAAACAAATCTTGATGTTTTGAATTTGCTTTTAACCCAATCAGACTGGAAAATGTCAACTTACAACTCAAAATAAATTCAGCAGGTGTGACACAGGTTTCCTGGTGTGAACAGCAAACAAATGTGCTTGTGAATGTATTTCTCAGGTGCTGTGCTAGAAAAATAGGTCATTGTAAAACATTGAATAAATTACATTTTAACGTAGCTTGAAGCACAAATATGGTACTGACATTGTGATGTAATGTATCTTGTGTTATGTAGGCTATACATGGTTGTGTTATTTGCTTGCTTTTATCTGAGATGTACCTGCTGCAGTCCCACCTGCTGCTCGCTGCAGGATAGCAGAGAAACACGTGTCCTAGGACAGCAACCAAAAAACTGTCTGTATTTGTAAAGCGAAGAAGAGTAAAGATGAGAGAAACAGAGAAAAGCAGAGTGGGGTTAAGAGAATGAGGAAAGAGCAGGATAAATGGAAGTGAGTGTGTGTGTGTAGCAGGACGTTCTCTCTTGTGCCAGTAGACAGATGCATCCAGACAGAGGAGGAGGGATGACGGAACGTTCCATGCAGCGAGGAAGGGGCTCCCGTGAGGATCTTCTGGCCAGGGACGCTGTGGATCAGTCAGGCTTTAGCCCTTTGGCGGGATGATGAGCACGGATAACTCATCCTGCTAGCAGACTTCTGACAACACCGTCTATAGCCTGCAATCCACTCTGGACCTTCACGATGAAACCAACTGGGTTTGTATTTGTGTTTGTTGGGCAGACTATCAAGGTCAACTCTCAGAGACTCTGACCTAACTAAATGACCACTAGAGGACATTCTGGCCTCCACAACTTTGGGACAGCTATGGAGTCAACCCCAAAAGAGTTTTTTCCTAAAGATTCAATCATTTAAAACAAGACATTAAATTAGTGTTCTAAAATACAATTACTAAATTTATTGCGAAAATGAAAAAGGACCTTAAAACTATCCCCCAAAGCATTATTTTCCTTCATGAAAAATAAAATATGGCGTGAACACTGACTTAAGATCATTTGGCTATTCATATTAGCCATTTAATGTGAAAAAATTAAAGCAACTTATATATTGAATTATATGACATTATAGTATTGTAGAGGTTTCAACAGTGCCCAGGTTTGAGGGTGTCGTGTACTTGTGTACTTCCACCAGTCAAGCAACTGTCATGGAGATGAATAGGAGTATTTAGGGCTAGCTTTTTCTCTGAAAAATTGACAGAAATAAATGTTCTCCCAAAAAAAAACAACTAAAAAGACCACTAGAGGGCACCGGGTCTCCATGACTTACGAATGTGCTTGTGTCAATGTAAAATATTATGTTCAAGACTGAGTTGACTTTGGAGATCAATATCTTTCTGTATCAGAATCAACTGTTGAATCCAATTGCTTATTCAATATGAAACCGACCTAATTGTAATTATATAGCACATTGACACCTGTTGGTCTTATAAACTGAATCAGTCTATACTTTTACATGTTCATGTTGTTTAGTCATCACCTGTAAGTGTGTGGTGAAGAGAGAATAGCCTATTCAGCTGTCCTTCTTTGCACTTTGTATGTTTAGATGGTGCTGGCAGAGCAGTTCTGAGCTACATTGATCGGCATAACTGGAAACTTGAGGTTTCTCATGACAGAAAGGGTTTGAGATGGATTTGGGCCAGCCTGGGTTGTGTAAACCCCACTGCCTCACAGTGACTAAAGCCTAGTCACATTTCAATACTCAGGGTTGTAATTTCCTGTCATACACAATATAAATTCAAATTTCCTATATAAGACTTTGCTTAAAATGGTGCAAATTAGGCTCTTGAATGTTCCAGAATGTCCAAACTGAAAGCTCCGGTGTATAGGGGCGTCAGCCCAACAAACAGGGAACATTCTAAGAACTTGGGGCTAACGTTCTGGCAAGCTTCTCTCAAAGTTATGAACCAATGTTCTTTCAGTAACGTTAAAATCTGTTCAAAGTTATCTGGTCTGTTAATAACATTCTCATGATTTTTTTTTTCTAAAAGTTTTTTTTTTTAGTTTTTAAAAAAAATGTTACTACTTGTTTCAGACCATCAGAGAATATTCAAAAGTAATGTTCCATTTTCCAATAATGTTTGCAAAATCATAAAACATAATGTTACTGTATAACCAAGAAAAGACATTTCCCTTTCAAGGGAACTCTGTGATGCTGCGGGAATGCTCTGTGTGATTGCGTCATGAAGCACGAGTGAAATCAGTCCAATGGTGTGAAGGGACGTCAGAGGCAGGTGACGTCATGAACCAGGAAATTATAAAGCATGTCCAAACAGTGCACCGCTAGCTTCTGTATCCTCAGTAAGCGCTACATGTGAAATTGTTTGTCTTATTTGGTGTTGTCTGTCTCTCAACATATATATATATATATATATATATATATATATATATATATATATATATATATATGTATTATCATGGCGAGCAAACGGCAATATAGATCTTGTGTTCATTCCTGTCCATGCTACATCACGGGTGGGGATAAACATGATAAATGTGTTGTTTGTCTGGGAGCATGCACAGTCAGCTCTCGAGGGAGCTGGCTGTGCACATTGCGAACAGCTTCCATTACGGACGCTCCGCTCCCGCCTGGGACTCTTCGAGGAATGTGCTCAGGCTCGCGTTCCTTAGAGCTCCGGTCCCTGGGTCATGGTGATCGCAAATGGATCTACCAGAGGGGTTAAAGATGGGCCTGACCTTATCTCTGCCCTCACCTGTTAGATCCAGTGCCTTTTCTCAGGGTTCAGAAGCACTCGTTGCGGGTTCCTCCGCCCTAAGTGAGACCTGCTGTAACTATCCAGCTCTGAGGAGGCAGGAGATGTTGAGGACTCGCCACCTCACTCTCAAGCCTATGAAGAGCTGGTGGAGGTTGTGACTGCCGCTGTTGCCAGATTAAACGTTGACTGGGCAGCTGAGAAGCAGTAAGTTCGTCCAAAGAGCAAACTGGACGAATGCTTCCTACTCTCGCGAGCACAGCCTCCCCGGTGGGGCCTGCTGTTTTTTCCTGATCTACACACAGAGTTGTCGAGATTCTGGAAGAAACCGATCGCCTATTGTGTATATAGTGCACAAACATCTCACTATTCATCGATAGTTGGCCACAAAGAGCACGGTTATGGGGTGATACCTAAGGTGGAGGAGACGCTAGCCAGCTATCTCTCCCCTCAGTCTGCATAGTGCCTAAAGGCCCCGACATTGCCCACCAAGCCGGTCAGAACATCTTTGGCTTTGGTGGGTAAAGCTTATGCATCGTCTGGTCAGGCTGCTGCATGCCTACATACAATGTCATTGTTGTAAGCCTACCAGGCAGATCTGTTAGGATACCTCGATAAGGGTGGGGGTATTGGCCCTGAAGCAATTTCAGAGTTGCATCAGGTCCCTGATCTTTCTCTCCACGGAGAGGCAGTTATGGTTAAACTTAAGTGCCATAAAAGAAAGAGATAAGAGCTTTCTGATGGACGCCCGCTATCATCTCCTGGCTTCTTTGGCGACGCTGTTAACATAGTCGTCGAGAGGTATCAGGAGGCCAGTAAGCAGGCGGCTGCATTCCAGAAGCTGCTCCCCCGTCGCTCTCAGGTCTCAGGGGCTGCTGACTGGGAGCAGTCCCAGACATCTGAAGCCAGCTCCTCACACCGTACCACACAAAGCAGAACGTCGCTACCCGAACTCCCCTACTAAGAAAAGGGAGATCAGGGAGGCACTCTCAACCGCAGCCTTCACGTGGTAAGAATGATCTGAGGCCAGTAGCGCCAGACCTCTGAGGGCAGTCCCCTCTGGGAAGAAGTGGTCAACACCTCATTATACGGTGCCCATTTCCCCTCTGTGCCCTCAGGGGGCTGTTCTGCCAACCCCGCCACCTTGAGTGCTTCGGGGCGCAGCAGTCTCCAGTGAGCCCATTTCTCAGTGTCCGCCCGGAAATGTAGCGGCGCTGGGATGCTCGCCCCCTCTTAGAGCTACAAGTTCGGTTGTTCCCTGCTGGTGCGGCGTTTCAGGGCACCAAAGTGGTTTCTCAAAAACAATCAAAAATATAATGGTTTTAATAAAATGAAACTACGGATACAGAATTCTACATTTAAACACGGGATACATGTATGTACAGTAAACAGTAAAACTAATGATACAGACGAACAACAAACAGGAGTGAGAGAGAGAGATTGCGAGAGCGCAAGATTGGGAGTGAGAGAGAGAGAGAGAGAGAGAGAGTGAGAAGATGAGAGATCTTCTGGTTTGGCAAAATTCATCACAGACACAGAACCTTTTTAGACACCAAGAATCAACAGATCTTAAACCTTGAAAGAATGGTAAACGGTTACTTGCACAGGTAAAGCTCTTTGTGGTTGATTTGAAGAAGGGTGCGTGTCTCTGTCCTCGCGTCATGCGTTCACGTGGTCTTTCAGAGCGGGCAAAGCGCGTTAGTTTGAATGAAGGCTTAAAGGTCTTTGGTTCTCCTGGTGTTGCTGAGGAAAACTGTGTCTTGCGTGTGTGTGTATCTCTGTCATGTGGCTGCCGAGCGTTCGGGTTCGTCCAGCGAGCGCGGCGTGTTTGAATGTCCTTGTAGGTGAAGCTTGCCAGTCTGGCTGTGTTCATTTTCTTCGCGAGAAGACATGAACAGAGGAGCCTTCGAAAAAGATAAAATAAACTTGAAGAAAACAAAAAGAGAAACGATGGATCATCACACTAAGGCGATGTCCAGACGCACGAGGAGTCACATGATGAAGCCCCGAAGAGCAGGAAGAGCCAGGGAGTTTAGGCAGAGAGTTTTCAGGAAGCTTTCAGAAGCGTTTTCAGAAGGGTTTCAGCAGCCTAGGGAAGCTCGGCGCGTCTCTTTAAGGACACTTAGGTTCACGCCCCTTCTGGCATGAAGGCACCAATCAGCTGGGAGAAAAGTGCCCGCGGAAGATTCCTCTTTGTCTTGTCAGGATCATTTATGATGGTATAACATTTTGTCATTCCTACCCAGAAAGATTGTACAAACCGGACAATAGATTTTACAGTAATATCCTATGTATGACTGGTTCAGTCAAGACAAGACGGTCAAACAGCTACCAGACATGGCAGGTAAAAGTAGAAGAACATAGTTACATTTATATGCAGAATTACAAGCATTTTAAAGTTGGTTAACACGCTATAAAATTGTCAGTACTTCCTGTATGGCATGTGACGACATCTAAGCACAAAATGAATACATTTAAAACATTTAGAGGTACTTTTCTCTGAAAAGTTCCATGGCTGGTGTTGTGTGTTAATGTGTTGGAACATTCTTTTGATGAACTCTTAGACTTCAGAGCTATACACTAGCAAACCACACTTCTATTATAAAGCAAAGCTAATAAGATATGCATGCGTACAGGAAGGTTGGATACAATTTCTGTGTTATATACATTTATATACACATTATAGGACATTTGTGTGTGTGTGTGCATTAATGTGTGATTGTCCTTAAGCGTTCAGGCAGCTTTGTGGACTCTTTCTGTGGGGGGGGGGGGGGGGGGGGGGGGGGGATGCGTGTCTCGTGAGACGGCGAGGTACGAATGGTTGTCCATTTGTTGAAGACAACGCTAGCTTGTTCCAAATGTGTCATGTGCTAGCCATAGTGGCACCAATCTGGTCAACATGCCCGAAGGGGGTCGTATACAGAATGCCCCCTTTGTTTACTCACGAAGAACTGACCTTTGTTTGCAAATCGGGATTCGCTAATTTAGATACATCTCTCCGGATACCCTGTCAGAGTCACTACATCGTTTTTACCTCTTGTAACCACAGCCACGTCCAAGTGATCTGAGGGCGCGGGCGCTTCGGTCTGTGCGTTACAAGAGGTAAAAACGATATAAATACTGTTCCTGGTAACCCAAAGACCCTTCTTGCACTGTTGGGGGATGTTGAGCTTCAAAGATTATTTGTAAACCATAACAAATAATTGTGCCTGATTGGTCTCAGTTGATACATTTTGTTGTTACAGCCTTATTCCAAAATGGATTAAATTCATTATTTTCCTCAAAATTCTACAAACAATACCCCATAATGACAGTGTAAAATAAGTTTGTTTGAAATTATTGCAAATTTATTAAAAATAAATAAAATGCCTTTGCTCAATACTTTGTTGAAGCACCTTTGGCAGCAATTACAGCCTCAAGTCTTTTTGAGTATGATGCTACAAGCATGTCACACCTATGTTTGGGCAGTTTCTCCCATTCTTCTTTGCAGAACCTCTCAAGCTCCATCAGGTTGGATGGGAGCGTTGGTGCACAGCCATTTTCAGATCTATCCAGAGATGTTCAATCGAGTGGGCTCTGGGTGGGCCACTCAAGGACATTCACAGAGTTGTCCCGTAGCCACTTCTTTATCTTGACTGTGTGCTTAAGGTCTTTGTCCTGTTGAACCGTCGCCCCAGTCTGAGGTCCAGAGCGCTCTGGAGCAGGTTTTCATCAAGAATGTCTCTGTCCATTGCTGCTTCATCTTTCCCTCGATCCTGACTTGTCTCCCAGTTCCTGCCATTGAAAAACATCCCCACAGCATGATGCTGCCACCACCATGCTTCACTGCAGGGATGGTATTGGCCAGGCGATGAGCAGTGCCTAGTTTCCTCCAGATATGACACTTTCCATTCAGGTCAAAGAGTTCAATCTTTGTTTCATCAGACCAGAAAATTTTGTTTATCATGATCTGAGAGTCCTTCAGGTGCCTTTTGGCAAACTCTAGACGGGGTGTCACGTGCCTTTTACTGAGGAGTGGCTCCCATCTGCCCATTCTATCATACAGGCCTGATTGGTGGAGTTGGTTGTTCTTCTGGATCTTCCTTTCTCCACAGAGAAATGCTGGAGCTCTGTCAGAGTGACCATTGGGTTCTTGGTCACCTCCCTGACTAAGGCCCTTCTCCCCCGATCGCTCAGTTTGGCCGGGCGGCCAGCTCTAGGAAGAGTCCTGGTGGTTCCAAACTTCTTCCATTTACGGAAGACGGAGGCCACTGTGCTCAATATGACCTTCAATGCTGCAGAAATGTTTCTGTACCCTTCCCCAGATCTGTGCCTCGATGCAATCCTGTCTCGGATGTCTATAGACAATTCCTTGGACTTCATGGCTTGGTTTGTCCTCTGACATGCACTATTAACTGAGGGACCTTATATAGACTGGTGTGTGCCTTTAAAAAAAAAAAACATTATTAAAATAAAATATTAAAATAAAAATATATTATTTATTATAATTTTTTTTTTTTACTGTAAAGCACGTTGTGACCCTACCTTGTCTGTAAAAAGTATAATATATAAATACACTTTACTTACTTACACATCATGTCCAAACAACTGAATTTACAACAAGTGGACTCCAATCAAGTTGTAGAAACATCTCAAGGATGATCAGTGGAAACGGGATGCACCAGAGCTCAATTTTGAGTGTCATGGCAAAGGCTGTGTTTTTTATTTTTAATACATTTGCAAAGATTTCAAACAAGCTTCTTTCACGTCGAAAAGGGTTACACTATTTGGTTTGGGTCTTGACCGCCCAGATTTATGGGAGTCCTGCCCACAGTGGTAGGCCCAGAGGAGGCTCTGGTTGTGGAGCAGGAGGTAAAAACTTTGTTGGGGAAGGGGGCCATAGAACGTTTACCTCCCCCCGACAGATAAGCCAGTTTCTACAGCTAGTATTTTATCGTTCCAAAGAAGGATGGGGGGTTGCGTCCCTTTTTGGATCTGCGTCGTCTGAACCAGTCAGTCATGCAGCTCAAATTCAAAATGTTAACATTGAGAAAGATTGTCACAGATCAGGTCCAAGGACTGGATTGTTACGATAGATCTCAAGGACAGATACTTCCATGTATCCATCCTTCCACAACACAGGAAGTTCCTGAGGTTAGCTTTCGGAGGCAAAGTGTACCAATATCAGGTTCTTCCATTCGGTCTAGCTTTATCACCCAGCACTTTCAGCAAATGCGTAGATGCAGCACTGACTCCGTTCCATCTTCAAGGTTTTAGCATCCTGAACTATATCGTTGATTGGTTGATTTGAGCTCAGTCACATCAGTTAGCGGTTCGACATTGAGATGTCGTCCTCACTCAAATGGAAATGTTGGGGTTAAGATTAAACCCCAAGAAGTGTGTGGTTTATCCAGCACAGAGGAACACTTTCTAGGCGTGGTATGGGATTCAGTTACAATGCAAGCAAGACTTTCCCCTGCACGCATTGAATCGATCCTGTTTGCCATAAACTGAATAATGCGATTCTAGAAGGTTGCTCAACTCAAGGTCTTTGGAGGGGGCATCATCTCTCCTGGCACATCAACTGCCTGGAGATGATAGCTGTCCTTCTTGCTCTCAATAATTTCCTCCCCGACCTCAGGGGCCACCACGTGCTTGTCCGTTCAGACGCTTGTCACCTACATAAATCATCTGGGGGGTTTTCACTCGCATCCACTCTGCAAACTAGTGCACCAAATCCTCCTGTGGTCCCTGATTTCACTCAGGGCAGCTTACCTGGGTGCCAAAATCAGGGAGCAGACATCCTGTCGAGGCAGGGGCTGAGGCCCGGGGAATGGAGGCTCCACTCCTATATGGTAGAGCAGATATGGGGGTGTTCGGCCAGGCAGAAGTGGATCTGTTTGAGTCTCGAGAGACATCTCACTGTTTACTCTGGTTCTCTCTCACACATTCAGCTCCTCTCGGACTGAATGCTATGGTTCAGACTAGGGCTGTTGGAACGAATTCCGAAATTCGAATATAATTCGAATATTAAAAAAATCAATACTATTCGAATGCTGAAGTTACTATTCGAATATTGTTTTTTTATGTATATTTTAATTTTTTATATATAAACAGGAAAGAGGCCGCACTATGCATAAATTGTTTTATTTGCACAAACGCGTTTCAAGAAGGCACGCGCCGAAACGCGTTTGTGCAAATAAAACAATTTATGCATAGTGCGGCCTCTTTCCTGTTTAACGTTATATATTCTAATCATCAGGCCAGCATTCTTAAAGTTTAAGTTTAATCATTGAGTGAAGCCTGCTCCTATTCCCATTCATTAATTTTTTTTATATGGAATCTTGCCTTTCTCGCCACCTTGACTTACACACATGTGAAAATGAAATGCTTTTGTTTCGTCTGATGAACAATAACGTTTTTGAATCGTAACACAATTGTGCACGTTATCCACGCTGTATCATCATAACAATACTGTCAAAAATGGTAAATGTTTAACAACGTAAAAAAACGCCCGTGAAGCGCAAATATCTTGGTGAAAACTCAACGGATTCGGCGAGCACCAAACTCGTTGGAACCGTCTAGTCAAACTGAAAAGAACGATATAAGTTTCAGAATTTTTGGTGGTGTTTTAGCGGAGATATTAGCCGAAAACCATCGGTAGCGCTTCAACCATATTCAGCACAAATAAAATGTTTATTGTAATGTTAGATGTCCTTCTAGTGGACAGAACGTGTAACAACAACCACATGCTATAGTGGCATTGGCGATCCATAAGCCTGAGTAATGTCGTAAATATTAATAATAGGATGAATTTGAGCATTTAATATTCGAATATTAAATAAAATAAGGAATGGAATTCGAATAGTATTATAGAGGAAGATTGACAGCCCTAGTTCAGACGGGAGTCTATATGCATTTCCCCCGATCACTCTGCTCCCGGGAGTTCTGGAGAGAGTTCGCAGGGTTAAGGTCTGTCTCACCTTAATATACCAGCGGTGGACGGGCAGAGTGTGGTTTTCGGGTCTTGTGTCTATCCTCGACGGCTCTCCATTAGAGATTCTGATCAGGAGGGACCTTCTGTCCCAGGCAGGGGGCTCAATACTTCACCCCCACCCAGAACTGTGGAAGCTGTGGGCTTGGCCTCTGCGGGGGCCCAGCTCATAGATTTTGGTTTCTCAACTGAGGTTGTTGAGACCATTCTTCACTCCAGAGCTCCTTCCACAAGGAAACTGTATGCCTTGAAGGGAAGAGTGTTCACTTCCTGGGGCAATGGTCGTCAGCTGGACCCAGTTACTGCCCTGTTGGTACAGTGCTGGAGTTCCTGCAAGAGCGATTCACTGCAGGGTTGTCCCCATCCACCTTAAAGGTTTATGTGGAGGCCATAGCTGCTAACCACACTCCTTTGGGTGAAATGCCTTTAGGGAGAGACCGATTGGTAACATGTTTCCTCTGTGGCACATTGTGGCTGAAGCCTGCAGTACGCACTGGGGTACCATATTGGGATTTTGCCTTGGTTCTCCAAGACCTGTCCCAGGCTCCCTTTGAGCCTATTGAGGAGGTTCCAGTCAAGTTTCTGACTCTCAAGACGTTGTTCCTCTTAGCTATCACTTCTCTTAAAAGGATAGGAGATTTGCAAGATTCTGTCGGTTGCCCCTTCGTGCTTGGAATTCGCACCTGGCATGGTGAAGGCGTTTCTTCATCCATCCCGGGTTACATTCCCATGGTCCCCACTAATGTGGCTAGATATAATGTACTGCAGGCCTTCTGTCCTCCTCCATTTCAGGATCCAGACCAAGACTGTTCGTTTGTTTTGGGTCCCCCAGCAAGGGGTCCTCAGCATCGAAGCAGAGGATGAGTAAGTGGATGATAGTTGAGGCTATCTCTCTTGCAGCTTCCAAAAAACAAACAATAGTTATATATTTGATAATTAAGTTCCATGATTATGAATGAATAGTTCCCCAAAATTGTCATCTTTTAATGAATTTCCCAGTTTTGAAGCCAAAATATGTCACTTCGTATGTGATTCGTGTAGATCCATTGATTTTTTTGCAATGGAGATCTTGGAATCACGGAATAAAACAATAATAAAAAAAATTATTGTGACTTTTTAACTCAGAATTCTGAGTTACGTCCGGATGGGATTCAGAACGTTGATCAAAACATAGATTGAGTAGATCGAGTCAATTAACACCCCCAAAGCTTCACAGTCGTTTCCTCTTCATGGGTTCGACATTTCATCCGGTAACATTAGCTAGTTTTGATTTATATTCTGTTTAATGTTTCATGATCGTGTTATTTTACATTTGCATAAGCAATCTTCTATCACTTGTTTCTGGTTCTTCTTCACATGTGTTTTGATCTGGAGATTCTGTACTATTTCAGAAGATACGTAATAACGCCCCCTACTGTATAACAGTGAAAACACGGATAGCCAGAAAATTCAGTCAGTGGCGGGGAAAGAGTGAAGTAGTAGTAAATTAAAATGTACACTACCAGTGGCCTAGCCTACAGGAAAATTCAGATACTCAGAATTAGGAACATATCTGTTTTCTTTATAAATCAATACATTCAATCAAAAGAGTACACACAACTACAAGTCAATTCTTAGAATACTTAAAGTCCCTGTAAAGGCAATTTTAAAAGAAAATTCTAAACACATTATAAATGTTAGAAATGTATTGCTAAAACATATTACAAAGACTGTGAACTGTGAAGTACTGAATTGAGTTATGCTACGTTCACACCGGACGCGAATAGCGCGTCAAATTCGTGCCTACCGCGTCTAGTTATACGCTTGACCACTTTGAATCCGTAAAAAACTAAACTTTGAAGCGAAATTTACGCACGTCTGAATCGAAACCCGTTGGCGGCCATCTTTTTTTATGTTGATCGAGCATTCATCGAGAGAGTCACCGCTCTGTATTTGCTCTGAATAGCATATATTCTGAATACGAGAGCAGAACGGCGGCGTAGGGGTCATCGTCGCCGTATTTGTGTCCACCAGACCCTTCAAAGGCGAACCCAGTGTGGCGAGTTTCACCATTTGCTCGCTCCAGGAGCTGCGCCTGGATGACGGCCGCTGTCAGCGGTACTTCCGCCTGTCCCGCGCCCAGCTTGATGACCTGTTGTCCCGCATCGGAGCGAGGATCACCCTCGCCCTCATCCACCTAATCTGTAATTTATTTTTGTTTTGATGATAAATGGAGCCAGCCTCCAAAAGTGATTAATCTGTCCTGTGATTTTTTTCTCTCTCACACACATCACTGTCCAGACACGAATGTTGGTTGTCTTTACATTATAATAATATTTCATATAGGCCTAATCTAGATATGGAATAAATAGCATTCAATACAAAATGAATATGTCTCATAGGCCTATATTGAAATCAAGTTTTATGTGATAAAATATTTGCTTTGTTGTGCATTAGAACTACATTAGAACCACCGTCAAATTACAAAATAATTTATTGAAGCATCCAGATACTTCACCACGTGACAGCAGCAAGCAGCTAGGCTCCTGATTGGTTAACGCGGCGCGAATTGACGCAGAAGTTCAAATTTTTCAACTCCGAATTCGCGTCCCCTCCCCGGTGGGGCCTGCTGTTTTTTCCTGATCTACACACAGAGTTGTCGAGATTCTGGAAGAAACCGATCGCCTATTGTGTATATAGTGCACAAACATCTCACTATTCATCGATAGTTGGCCACAAAGAGCACGGTTATGGGGTGATACCTAAGGTGGAGGAGACGCTAGCCAGCTATCTCTCCCCTCAGTCTGCATAGTGCCTAAAGGCCCCGACATTGCCCACCAAGCCGGTCAGAACATCTTTGGCTTTGGTGGGTAAAGCTTATGCATCGTCTGGTCAGGCTGCTGCATGCCTACATACAATGTCATTGTTGTAAGCCTACCAGGCAGATCTGTTAGGATACCTCGATAAGGGTGGGGGTATTGGCCCTGAAGCAATTTCAGAGTTGCATCAGGTCCCTGATCTTTCTCTCCACGGAGAGGCAGTTATGGTTAAACTTAAGTGCCATAAAAGAAAGAGATAAGAGCTTTCTGATGGACGCCCGCTATCATCTCCTGGCTTCTTTGGCGACGCTGTTAACATAGTCGTCGAGAGGTATCAGGAGGCCAGTAAGCAGGCGGCTGCATTCCAGAAGCTGCTCCCCCGTCGCTCTCAGGTCTCAGGGGCTGCTGACTGGGAGCAGTCCCAGACATCTGAAGCCAGCTCCTCACACCGTACCACACAAAGCAGAACGTCGCTACCCGAACTCCCCTACTAAGAAAAGGGAGATCAGGGAGGCACTCTCAACCGCAGCCTTCACGTGGTAAGAATGATCTGAGGCCAGTAGCGCCAGACCTCTGAGGGCAGTCCCCTCTGGGAAGAAGTGGTCAACACCTCATTATACGGTGCCCATTTCCCCTCTGTGCCCTCAGGGGGCTGTTCTGCCAACCCCGCCACCTTGAGTGCTTCGGGGCGCAGCAGTCTCCAGTGAGCCCATTTCTCAGTGTCCGCCCGGAAATGTAGCGGCGCTGGGATGCTCGCCCCCTCTTAGAGCTACAAGTTCGGTTGTTCCCTGCTGGTGCGGCGTTTCAGGGCACCAAAGTGGTTTCTCAAAAACAATCAAAAATATAATGGTTTTAATAAAATGAAACTACGGATACAGAATTCTACATTTAAACACGGGATACATGTATGTACAGTAAACAGTAAAACTAATGATACAGACGAACAACAAACAGGAGTGAGAGAGAGAGATTGCGAGAGCGCAAGATTGGGAGTGAGAGAGAGAGAGAGAGAGAGAGAGTGAGAAGATGAGAGATCTTCTGGTTTGGCAAAATTCATCACAGACACAGAACCTTTTTAGACACCAAGAATCAACAGATCTTAAACCTTGAAAGAATGGTAAACGGTTACTTGCACAGGTAAAGCTCTTTGTGGTTGATTTGAAGAAGGGTGCGTGTCTCTGTCCTCGCGTCATGCGTTCACGTGGTCTTTCAGAGCGGGCAAAGCGCGTTAGTTTGAATGAAGGCTTAAAGGTCTTTGGTTCTCCTGGTGTTGCTGAGGAAAACTGTGTCTTGCGTGTGTGTGTATCTCTGTCATGTGGCTGCCGAGCGTTCGGGTTCGTCCAGCGAGCGCGGCGTGTTTGAATGTCCTTGTAGGTGAAGCTTGCCAGTCTGGCTGTGTTCATTTTCTTCGCGAGAAGACATGAACAGAGGAGCCTTCGAAAAAGATAAAATAAACTTGAAGAAAACAAAAAGAGAAACGATGGATCATCACACTAAGGCGATGTCCAGACGCACGAGGAGTCACATGATGAAGCCCCGAAGAGCAGGAAGAGCCAGGGAGTTTAGGCAGAGAGTTTTCAGGAAGCTTTCAGAAGCGTTTTCAGAAGGGTTTCAGCAGCCTAGGGAAGCTCGGCGCGTCTCTTTAAGGACACTTAGGTTCACGCCCCTTCTGGCATGAAGGCACCAATCAGCTGGGAGAAAAGTGCCCGCGGAAGATTCCTCTTTGTCTTGTCAGGATCATTTATGATGGTATAACATTTTGTCATTCCTACCCAGAAAGATTGTACAAACCGGACAATAGATTTTACAGTAATATCCTATGTATGACTGGTTCAGTCAAGACAAGACGGTCAAACAGCTACCAGACATGGCAGGTAAAAGTAGAAGAACATAGTTACATTCATATGCAGAATTACAAGCATTTTAAAGTTGGTTAACACGCTATAAAATTGTCAGTACTTCCTGTATGGCATGTGACGACATCTAAGCACAAAATGAATACATTTAAAACATTTAGAGGTACTTTTCTCTGAAAAGTTCCATGGCTGGTGTTGTGTGTTAATGTGTTGGAACATTCTTTTGATGAACTCTTAGACTTCAGAGCTATACACTAGCAAACCACACTTCTATTATAAAGCAAAGCTAATAAGATATGCATGCGTACAGGAAGGTTGGATACAATTTCTGTGTTATATACATTTATATACACATTATAGGACATTTGTGTGTGTGTGTGCATTAATGTGTGATTGTCCTTAAGCGTTCAGGCAGCTTTGTGGACTCTTTCTGTGGGGGGGGGGGGGGGGGGGGGGGGATGCGTGTCTCGTGAGACGGCGAGGTACGAATGGTTGTCCATTTGTTGAAGACAACGCTAGCTTGTTCCAAATGTGTCATGTGCTAGCCATAGTGGCACCAATCTGGTCAACATGCCCGAAGGGGGTCGTATACAGAATGCCCCCTTTGTTTACTCACGAAGAACTGACCTTTGTTTGCAAATCGGGATTCGCTAATTTAGATACATCTCTCCGGATACCCTGTCAGAGTCACTACATCGTTTTTACCTCTTGTAACCACAGCCACGTCCAAGTGATCTGAGGGCGCGGGCGCTTCGGTCTGTGCGTTACAAGAGGTAAAAACGATATAAATACTGTTCCTGGTAACCCAAAGACCCTTCTTGCACTGTTGGGGGATGTTGAGCTTCAAAGATTATTTGTAAACCATAACAAATAATTGTGCCTGATTGGTCTCAGTTGATACATTTTGTTGTTACAGCCTTATTCCAAAATGGATTAAATTCATTATTTTCCTCAAAATTCTACAAACAATACCCCATAATGACAGTGTAAAATAAGTTTGTTTGAAATTATTGCAAATTTATTAAAAATAAATAAAATGCCTTTGCTCAATACTTTGTTGAAGCACCTTTGGCAGCAATTACAGCCTCAAGTCTTTTTGAGTATGATGCTACAAGCATGTCACACCTATGTTTGGGCAGTTTCTCCCATTCTTCTTTGCAGAACCTCTCAAGCTCCATCAGGTTGGATGGGAGCGTTGGTGCACAGCCATTTTCAGATCTATCCAGAGATGTTCAATCGAGTGGGCTCTGGGTGGGCCACTCAAGGACATTCACAGAGTTGTCCCGTAGCCACTTCTTTATCTTGACTGTGTGCTTAAGGTCTTTGTCCTGTTGAACCGTCGCCCCAGTCTGAGGTCCAGAGCGCTCTGGAGCAGGTTTTCATCAAGAATGTCTCTGTCCATTGCTGCTTCATCTTTCCCTCGATCCTGACTTGTCTCCCAGTTCCTGCCATTGAAAAACATCCCCACAGCATGATGCTGCCACCACCATGCTTCACTGCAGGGATGGTATTGGCCAGGCGATGAGCAGTGCCTAGTTTCCTCCAGATATGACACTTTCCATTCAGGTCAAAGAGTTCAATCTTTGTTTCATCAGACCAGAAAATTTTGTTTATCATGATCTGAGAGTCCTTCAGGTGCCTTTTGGCAAACTCTAGACGGGGTGTCACGTGCCTTTTACTGAGGAGTGGCTCCCATCTGCCCATTCTATCATACAGGCCTGATTGGTGGAGTTGGTTGTTCTTCTGGATCTTCCTTTCTCCACAGAGAAATGCTGGAGCTCTGTCAGAGTGACCATTGGGTTCTTGGTCACCTCCCTGACTAAGGCCCTTCTCCCCCGATCGCTCAGTTTGGCCGGGCGGCCAGCTCTAGGAAGAGTCCTGGTGGTTCCAAACTTCTTCCATTTACGGAAGACGGAGGCCACTGTGCTCAATATGACCTTCAATGCTGCAGAAATGTTTCTGTACCCTTCCCCAGATCTGTGCCTCGATGCAATCCTGTCTCGGATGTCTATAGACAATTCCTTGGACTTCATGGCTTGGTTTGTCCTCTGACATGCACTATTAACTGAGGGACCTTATATAGACTGGTGTGTGCCTTTAAAAAAAAAAAACATTATTAAAATAAAATATTAAAATAAAAATATATTATTTATTATAATTTTTTTTTTTTACTGTAAAGCACGTTGTGACCCTACCTTGTCTGTAAAAAGTATAATATATAAATAAACTTTACTTACTTACACATCATGTCCAAACAACTGAATTTACAACAAGTGGACTCCAATCAAGTTGTAGAAACATCTCAAGGATGATCAGTGGAAACGGGATGCACCAGAGCTCAATTTTGAGTGTCATGGCAAAGGCTGTGTTTTTTATTTTTAATACATTTGCAAAGATTTCAAACAAGCTTCTTTCACGTCGAAAAGGGTTACACTATTTGGTTTGGGTCTTGACCGCCCAGATTTATGGGAGTCCTGCCCACAGTGGTAGGCCCAGAGGAGGCTCTGGTTGTGGAGCAGGAGGTAAAAACTTTGTTGGGGAAGGGGGCCATAGAACGTTTACCTCCCCCCGACAGATAAGCCAGTTTCTACAGCTAGTATTTTATCGTTCCAAAGAAGGATGGGGGGTTGCGTCCCTTTTTGGATCTGCGTCGTCTGAACCAGTCAGTCATGCAGCTCAAATTCAAAATGTTAACATTGAGAAAGATTGTCACAGATCAGGTCCAAGGACTGGATTGTTACGATAGATCTCAAGGACAGATACTTCCATGTATCCATCCTTCCACAACACAGGAAGTTCCTGAGGTTAGCTTTCGGAGGCAAAGTGTACCAATATCAGGTTCTTCCATTCGGTCTAGCTTTATCACCCAGCACTTTCAGCAAATGCGTAGATGCAGCACTGACTCCGTTCCATCTTCAAGGTTTTAGCATCCTGAACTATATCGTTGATTGGTTGATTTGAGCTCAGTCACATCAGTTAGCGGTTCGACATTGAGATGTCGTCCTCACTCAAATGGAAATGTTGGGGTTAAGATTAAACCCCAAGAAGTGTGTGGTTTATCCAGCACAGAGGAACACTTTCTAGGCGTGGTATGGGATTCAGTTACAATGCAAGCAAGACTTTCCCCTGCACGCATTGAATCGATCCTGTTTGCCATAAACTGAATAATGCGATTCTAGAAGGTTGCTCAACTCAAGGTCTTTGGAGGGGGCATCATCTCTCCTGGCACATCAACTGCCTGGAGATGATAGCTGTCCTTCTTGCTCTCAATAATTTCCTCCCCGACCTCAGGGGCCACCACGTGCTTGTCCGTTCAGACGCTTGTCACCTACATAAATCATCTGGGGGGTTTTCACTCGCATCCACTCTGCAAACTAGTGCACCAAATCCTCCTGTGGTCCCTGATTTCACTCAGGGCAGCTTACCTGGGTGCCAAAATCAGGGAGCAGACATCCTGTCGAGGCAGGGGCTGAGGCCCGGGGAATGGAGGCTCCACTCCTATATGGTAGAGCAGATATGGGGGTGTTCGGCCAGGCAGAAGTGGATCTGTTTGAGTCTCGAGAGACATCTCACTGTTTACTCTGGTTCTCTCTCACACATTCAGCTCCTCTCGGACTGAATGCTATGGTTCAGACTAGGGCTGTTGGAACGAATTCCGAAATTCGAATATAATTCGAATATTAAAAAAATCAATACTATTCGAATGCTGAAGTTACTATTCGAATATTGTTTTTTTATGTATATTTTAATTTTTTATATATAAACAGGAAAGAGGCCGCACTATGCATAAATTGTTTTATTTGCACAAACGCGTTTCAAGAAGGCACGCGCCGAAACGCGTTTGTGCAAATAAAACAATTTATGCATAGTGCGGCCTCTTTCCTGTTTAACGTTATATATTCTAATCATCAGGCCAGCATTCTTAAAGTTTAAGTTTAATCATTGAGTGAAGCCTGCTCCTATTCCCATTCATTAATTTTTTTTATATGGAATCTTGCCTTTCTCGCCACCTTGACTTACACACATGTGAAAATGAAATGCTTTTGTTTCGTCTGATGAACAATAACGTTTTTGAATCGTAACACAATTGTGCACGTTATCCACGCTGTATCATCATAACAATACTGTCAAAAATGGTAAATGTTTAACAACGTAAAAAAACGCCCGTGAAGCGCAAATATCTTGGTGAAAACTCAACGGATTCGGCGAGCACCAAACTCGTTGGAACCGTCTAGTCAAACTGAAAAGAACGATATAAGTTTCAGAATTTTTGGTGGTGTTTTAGCGGAGATATTAGCCGAAAACCATCGGTAGCGCTTCAACCATATTCAGCACAAATAAAATGTTTATTGTAATGTTAGATGTCCTTCTAGTGGACAGAACGTGTAACAACAACCACATGCTATAGTGGCATTGGCGATCCATAAGCCTGAGTAATGTCGTAAATATTAATAATAGGATGAATTTGAGCATTTAATATTCGAATATTAAATAAAATAAGGAATGGAATTCGAATAGTATTATAGAGGAAGATTGACAGCCCTAGTTCAGACGGGAGTCTATATGCATTTCCCCCGATCACTCTGCTCCCGGGAGTTCTGGAGAGAGTTCGCAGGGTTAAGGTCTGTCTCACCTTAATATACCAGCGGTGGACGGGCAGAGTGTGGTTTTCGGGTCTTGTGTCTATCCTCGACGGCTCTCCATTAGAGATTCTGATCAGGAGGGACCTTCTGTCCCAGGCAGGGGGCTCAATACTTCACCCCCACCCAGAACTGTGGAAGCTGTGGGCTTGGCCTCTGCGGGGGCCCAGCTCATAGATTTTGGTTTCTCAACTGAGGTTGTTGAGACCATTCTTCACTCCAGAGCTCCTTCCACAAGGAAACTGTATGCCTTGAAGGGAAGAGTGTTCACTTCCTGGGGCAATGGTCGTCAGCTGGACCCAGTTACTGCCCTGTTGGTACAGTGCTGGAGTTCCTGCAAGAGCGATTCACTGCAGGGTTGTCCCCATCCACCTTAAAGGTTTATGTGGAGGCCATAGCTGCTAACCACACTCCTTTGGGTGAAATGCCTTTAGGGAGAGACCGATTGGTAACATGTTTCCTCTGTGGCACATTGTGGCTGAAGCCTGCAGTACGCACTGGGGTACCATATTGGGATTTTGCCTTGGTTCTCCAAGACCTGTCCCAGGCTCCCTTTGAGCCTATTGAGGAGGTTCCAGTCAAGTTTCTGACTCTCAAGACGTTGTTCCTCTTAGCTATCACTTCTCTTAAAAGGATAGGAGATTTGCAAGATTCTGTCGGTTGCCCCTTCGTGCTTGGAATTCGCACCTGGCATGGTGAAGGCGTTTCTTCATCCATCCCGGGTTACATTCCCATGGTCCCCACTAATGTGGCTAGATATAATGTACTGCAGGCCTTCTGTCCTCCTCCATTTCAGGATCCAGACCAAGACTGTTCGTTTGTTTTGGGTCCCCCAGCAAGGGGTCCTCAGCATCGAAGCAGAGGATGAGTAAGTGGATGATAGTTGAGGCTATCTCTCTTGCAGCTTCCAAAAAACAAACAATAGTTATATATTTGATAATTAAGTTCCATGATTATGAATGAATAGTTCCCCAAAATTGTCATCTTTTAATGAATTTCCCAGTTTTGAAGCCAAAATATGTCACTTCGTATGTGATTCGTGTAGATCCATTGATTTTTTTGCAATGGAGATCTTGGAATCACGGAATAAAACAATAATAAAAAAAATTATTGTGACTTTTTAACTCAGAATTCTGAGTTACGTCCGGATGGGATTCAGAACGTTGATCAAAACATAGATTGAGTAGATCGAGTCAATTAACACCCCCAAAGCTTCACAGTCGTTTCCTCTTCATGGGTTCGACATTTCATCCGGTAACATTAGCTAGTTTTGATTTATATTCTGTTTAATGTTTCATGATCGTGTTATTTTACATTTGCATAAGCAATCTTCTATCACTTGTTTCTGGTTCTTCTTCACATGTGTTTTGATCTGGAGATTCTGTACTATTTCAGAAGATACGTAATAACGCCCCCTACTGTATAACAGTGAAAACACGGATAGCCAGAAAATTCAGTCAGTGGCGGGGAAAGAGTGAAGTAGTAGTAAATTAAAATGTACACTACCAGTGGCCTAGCCTACAGGAAAATTCAGATACTCAGAATTAGGAACATATCTGTTTTCTTTATAAATCAATACATTCAATCAAAAGAGTACACACAACTACAAGTCAATTCTTAGAATACTTAAAGTCCCTGTAAAGGCAATTTTAAAAGAAAATTCTAAACACATTATAAATGTTAGAAATGTATTGCTAAAACATATTACAAAGACTGTGAACTGTGAAGTACTGAATTGAGTTATGCTACGTTCACACCGGACGCGAATAGCGCGTCAAATTCGTGCCTACCGCGTCTAGTTATACGCTTGACCACTTTGAATCCGTAAAAAACTAAACTTTGAAGCGAAATTTACGCACGTCTGAATCGAAACCCGTTGGCGGCCATCTTTTTTTATGTTGATCGAGCATTCATCGAGAGAGTCACCGCTCTGTATTTGCTCTGAATAGCATATATTCTGAATACGAGAGCAGAACGGCGGCGTAGGGGTCATCGTCGCCGTATTTGTGTCCACCAGACCCTTCAAAGGCGAACCCAGTGTGGCGAGTTTCACCATTTGCTCGCTCCAGGAGCTGCGCCTGGATGACGGCCGCTGTCAGCGGTACTTCCGCCTGTCCCGCGCCCAGCTTGATGACCTGTTGTCCCGCATCGGAGCGAGGATCACCCTCGCCCTCATCCACCTAATCTGTAATTTATTTTTGTTTTGATGATAAATGGAGCCAGCCTCCAAAAGTGATTAATCTGTCCTGTGATTTTTTTCTCTCTCACACACATCACTGTCCAGACACGAATGTTGGTTGTCTTTACATTATAATAATATTTCATATAGGCCTAATCTAGATATGGAATAAATAGCATTCAATACAAAATGAATATGTCTCATAGGCCTATATTGAAATCAAGTTTTATGTGATAAAATATTTGCTTTGTTGTGCATTAGAACTACATTAGAACCACCGTCAAATTACAAAATAATTTATTGAAGCATCCAGATACTTCACCACGTGACAGCAGCAAGCAGCTAGGCTCCTGATTGGTTAACGCGGCGCGAATTGACGCAGAAGTTCAAATTTTTCAACTCCGAATTCGCGTCAAACGCGTGAATGCACAAAATGCACCATTCGCGCGTAACGCGCGTAACGCGCCAGACGCTCAATTCGCGCCATTCGCGCGAACTTGACGCGCGAATGAGGCGTATTCGCGTCTACCGCGCCGCGCTCTACGCCTCATTCGCGCCGCAGGAATTTTTTACGCGCGTAACGCGTCTTTGCATTGACTTAACAATGAAATCACTCGCGCCTGACGCGCTATTCGCGTCCGGTGTGAACGTAGCATTAGACCGTTAAACAGTTTTTCACCATTGATATTTTACGGATTTTTTGGGCGGGGCTAAAACGGGGCTCGATGACGCACTGGAGCCCCTGAGCTCCTGGACACGCCCCTACTTGATGACGCACTGGAGCCACTGAGGCTGTCCGCTCCCCTAACAATTCATATCAGTTTTGCCGCTCAATCGTGAGTTACGGTCAGTAGCCTACTATTAGTTACTACAGCAGCCTACAGATTGCTAGCTAGCTATGCCTTCGTTACAGAAAAGCGTAGGCTACTACCTGGATGCGATCACCGGATCACATACAAAACAGATCGGTGTCCTTATTTAAATTTCCGAAAAACGATTAGCTACATCAAGAAGAAGTGGATTAATTTTGTGAAGAGCCAACCTTGATGGAGAGCTGAGGATCACTGCCAAAACCCGCCTCTGTAAGTGATCATTTTACACGGGATAGTTTTATAAACTTTCGTCGGAGACAACTGAGACATTCACTTATAATCCGTTGTTACTGGTGAATGGGGCCGAACCGACTACCTTCCGCCTCGGCATTCATCCTCCCGTCGCGCCGACAACTGGTGCCATCATCGGCAGTTCGTGCCCACTGCCCACCGTGCGAGCATCCATTCCGGCTGTAGAGTTGAGTGTGGCGACGGCAGCTTTCCCGCGAGTGGGCGTGGTTTCAGCGCAGCCAGCGGACACGCCCCCAGTGTTTGAGAGCAGAGATACTGCTCATTTTTTTCAAGATTTTGATAGCTTATTTTATGTACTTGCTGGCTTTTTTTATCATTCAAATTTGGCAGGGTGGCTAATAACACATTTTTCTGTGGTGTGACAAACTCAGAACACATACAAAATTTTTACTTTACAGGGACTTTAATTATACGTTTAAGTATATCTCGATCAAAAGATTGAGTACATCATGTATAGGCCAAATATACTTAGACCTTTCTGTCAGTATAAGTAAAGTATACGTAAGTGCAATTTTAATTATATTTCTGAGAAGTACATACAAAGTAGACAAAGTATACTTTCTTATTTTTAGTTTAAAATAAGTATATTAATAGCACACATCTTTTTCGTTGCAACATACATCGGTGCCGCGAACGACACATCAGAGGCAAAGCACAACCAAAACAATGTTGTTCTGCAAGATGCGTGGTTTTATTTCATGAAGTTTCAGTTGCTTTATGTAAAGTTTTAATTATCATTTTGAGTTGGATTTTTCCCCCTATGATACACAAATATTTCTGTTGTTTCCCATACATGAAAATGCTGGGCTATTACTGGCTTCCGAGTTAAGTTGCAATTTTGCTTAGTTAATTTAAAAAATATATATTATAGGCATATATCAGAAAATTAACCCGGCCACCATGCACAGGGGAGTATAAATGTCATCCCTGGTTAAGCAGACCTACTGTCTGTGAGACAGACCTGCATTGGATCACTGTAACACTCAACATCAGGCCTTGCAACAGGGGCCATTTATTCACTGAAGAACTGTCTGCATATCTTATTTCTTACAGTATTTCTATGTGTCCTTCTCATCTACTGTCTTTCTTCCCTAGAAGGATGTGACTGGTGGACGAGGAGAGTTTAAGCACTAATGATGTTTTATGGTGTCCGATTCTCCTTCTCTGGTGAGTTCCTGTTTACACCCTCACAGCTGGACAATGTCCAGGGGCGCGTGTGTGCATGGGTGGAAGACATAGTATGATCTAATTTGTTGTTCTCCCAAGGCCGCCAATATTGAAGCTAGATAATGTAACATAGTTAAAATCTTTTTCAAGTTGACTTTAATTATGGCCTATATGTCTCAAGTCAATAAGCTACTTAGAGTACTCTCTTCTACTATAAAATAGTTTTTGTCGAAGTATTCACTCACACATTAAGCATTATGAATGCATTTAATATCTTATGGTTATATTATACATTCTCTAATGTTACATACCTCTGCTATATAAGTTATATAGCAGAGGTATGTAACATTAGAGAATGTATTTAATGAGTTGTCAGCTTTTGCCTGCTTTTTACGCAGTCGCGCTGATTTTATTAGCTGCAGCGACCTCTAGTGGTCATCAGTGCATATTCACAACTGTCAGTTTGAAGACAGTTTCTCGCCATGTTTTGTGCTTTTGGCAGTGCGGTCGCTTATGAGAGAGAGAGTGTGTGTTCATCATGCCAGAGTCTGCATTCCACTCATTTGCCGTATGCTCCCTGAATATGTGCACATTTGCAGCTGGTTGTACAGGATGCTACTTGGCTGGACGGTACCGTTTCCAATGCCAATGGAAGGAGACAGGGGGCGAATTACTGAAATATAAACTGCCATTCTTCTGCACAATGAGACAACCACTCAAGAATCTCTGTAGGCTTCAGATATGTCAGCTGTATCAAGTGAAATACACCATTGTAGCTTTTGTGTGCTACTTCTTGCCTGGGAATGTTATCAGGAAGTGCAAGATCAGTTTTCACAGATGATATACAGACCTTGGCCTTATTGTATCCAGCTTTAAATGTGTGGCCCATATTAGACACAATTGCCTTTTATATGAGAAATAGGTCTATATACCTATTTGTCTGATGAAGCTGTTGAAATCAAAACATGTCTCTACTTTCTAACACTGGCCTCCTTGCTGTTTCAAGAGTCATAACAATATAGGAATACAATAACTTGTGAATTGTGATCTATTTTACAACCTAAACCATAACAGCAGTAAATAATCAGAATTAATAACCTGAATTGCTATTATTTACTTGCACTTTTTGTATTTATCATTGTCATTATACTGATATTCACATTGTGAGAAAAGTTCTGTACACTGTAAAAGAATTGCTGTAATTATGCAGCTGTTTGCCAGTAACTTACTGTAGATTTAAATTGATGTATATTTACTGGCAACAGTTTGTTCAAAGTTAAATGAACATTAAACATTAACAAGTCTTTGTCTTTACAGAATAAAATTATAAAATAACAATCAATGCAAAGCATTCTGGGAACCAGAAATCTTTATCAACCTTTTTCTGTTTTTTTTTCCCTTCAGATTTTGGTTCCCAGAATGTTTTGCATGAGGCTGTTATTTTAGTTTTATTCTGTAAAGATAAAGATTTGTTAATGTTTAATGTTCATTTAACTTTGAACAAACTGTTGCCAGTAAATAACATCAATTTAAAACTACAGTAAGTTACTGGCAAGCATCTGCCAGTAATACTGTAATTTCTACAGATTTTTTTTTACAGTGTAGGGTAGAGCAGGGCAAGTTGTCAGAGGAATTAGGCTATATTTTGGTAACTATAAGGTTTTAAGTCCAAAATACACAATTCTTTGCTTTCTCAAGCAGTGATTGTAGGTTTCAAAAATATATTTCAAAGTGCCTTATATTAGGATATTGTTCTGTGTAACTAAACTAAACTTCCAATAGCCTCTCATCATATTGTTGTTGTTGAGTAAAAAAGTGAGCACAATAAAGCCAAGACAGGGATTTATTTAAAATATTTATATTTCCTGTCAAATATATGAAACCCCCCGAAATAGAACATTCACTGGTGGGTATTTTGACAACCTACCCCATATATGACAGCATGCTATTGATCATAAACGGTCAGTGTGTTTAGTGAATTGTATAATTTTAATAATGGTTGAACTGTTTAATAGTAAAAATAAAATTAAATAAATAAATAAAAAACACTGAGGTAAAAATTGACAACTAGCATATGTCTCCCATTTATATAATGTTTGTTTTCTATTTCACACTTTGCCAATTAAACTGAAAAGCTAAAATTGGATGATATTGTATGAAGAGAGCTGGGTTCTAAAAAATGGTAAAACAAAAATAAAAAGACCTTGATACATCATCATGGATTCCTAAGGCAGTGTTGATTCAACTTTGATTCCCCAATGTGGTTATTCAGATCTCAGAGCAAATAATACACATCTGCACAGACATATGATACACTTGCTTTAATTATTTTTCTCTTTGGAAAAAGAATAAAAGAAAAATCATTGTTTCTCAACAATGCTGCCTCTAATTGTCAACGAATGGAGATAGATAGTGCAAATCTCTAGCTTTCAGCTTAAAACACAGCAATCTACCAAAGGACTCAATTTATTTGACGGGACCCCATAACAAACATTCCAGCCAGAGGTCTTTTTTTTTTTTTTTTTGGACGGTGCTCCTGTAGCCTTGGCACAAACCCACCACTATCTTTTATTCTTTTGTAATAATACATTAAGTGGAAAACAGCAGTGGGTCATTGACAATTCTCTTTCTAGAATGATCTGTAGAGGCGCAATTCGGCTCATTGCAGTAATGAGCATTAACAATGGACATACCAAAAGAATCAGAAGATTTTCTCAGCCTTTTGAAGAGAAAAAAGAATTGGTGATATGTAAAGCTTCTCTCTTTTTCTTCTTCCTCAGATATTCAGAGGAATGAAAACAAATATTACAGAAACATCCATTGCTGCCCATAATCTCCAGTGTGCAGAACTAATCAGTCTCCGCTTATTGCCCAAGGTCTCTCCATGTCTGATGAACATTGTTCGGCCCCCCCAACAAAGGCAACATTAAAGGCGAAGCCTTGCGCTCAAACAGCTCCGGCTTTGCAATCTACTTCAAATCCCGCATTCTTAAAACTTGTTTACAGAAAGATCAACAACAAAACTCCATGGGAAGACATCACTACCTCTCTGACATGAATAATTGAACTGGCGTGATAACCTTAAACTCTCTGTTTTTCCATAATTGCTTTGCTAAAAACATTCACAAAGAGCAGCACAAAGAATATCAACGACAGTTCTGCTAGTTTACACACATGCAATACTCAGTTAAAAGAGGTAGAGAAAGCCTCTGGCAGGGAAAGTTTTCAGAGTTTTGTAACTCGGAGAACACTTTCAAACTAGGAAGAGAGACAATACTGAATGATTACGAATGAAAACAAAAAGAATCAAACCTATACCAAAAAATCCTGTCAACACTACACACAACAACAAACTCCAGGAAGTTAAGTGGAGATGAATTCAACACATTTCCATATAACGACACTGAAAACAACTCACAAACTGACTAAAAGGAGAAGCACGAGAAAGCAAATAAGATCATTATTCTTTTTGGCTATTTGTGAGGGAAGGTCATGTTTCTATTATAATAAAATGAAATGGTTATTAATAATAAATGCTGCAATTTAAATGATATCGTTTGATACAGGCACACAAGACAAGAAAAATTGCCTGTACTTCTTTAACGGTATTCCTTAAAAACATGAAAGCTATTGCAAAATGTTACATCTGAATTGTTGCATGAACACACTGGAAAGACCGATGCCCTATTAGGCTATACATGTATAATTTATTAGAATTCTTTTGAAGAATTTCAATTCATGTCGTCCAAGGACTTGCATGTCCGTCCACACACTGAGACATTCTGCCACCTTGTGGCTTTGTCATCTTTTGCAAAGAGGAGGAAGAAATGGTTTTGCAGTTCACATTACACTTATATGTTTTGCATAATTTCCATACACACGCACACACACACACTCATGTTTTCATGTTTCCATAGACATAATGATTTTCATACTGTACAAACTGTATATTGTATCCCCTAACCCAAAACCTACCCATCACAGAAAACTTTCTGCATTTGTACATTTTCAAAAAACATAATTTAGTCTGATTTATAAAGCTGTTTTCCTCATATGGACCACAAATGTCCCCACAAGGACAAGGATTTAGGATATTGCCATATTGTTTTTATATAAATATATATATTCAAAGTGATCAAGTCTTCAAACGACATTATTAAACAGTGCCCCCACAACCATTGAACTTCTCCTCTCCCTTAAGGACAGGTGAACGCAGACGAGTGACCTTGAATTGATGGGCGAAGCGAGTGAAAAATATTCTTTCATTAATATGTTTAGGTCTCAGAGCTGCCAGTGAAACGGGACGGATGAAACACGGTGTGCTCTCTCTGCTGCCCTGCTTTAAAGACAAACCACCTCTGGTGAAATGATGAACTCTCTAATCCTTTGTATTCATTCTTCTGCCCCCAGATTTAAACGGGTACACTGTCTCTTTTCTGCCTGTTAACAGGCAGCAGTATAATAATGCAGTTTCCTGTGATGTTTCGACACCATTGCTCCAGGCTCAAGCTTAGTCGGCAGCGTACGGGATCAAGAAAAAAATGTGAGCCAGAAAATGGATAAAAATGGCCCATTGTACCCCAAGGTGGGGAATGATAACTACTAACGTGAGGCACAAACAGCATAATAAATTATTAGAGATTCTCTGCTCTTGTTCCAGCAGACCAAAATCAAACTTTTCAGCGTATGCTTGGCAGGCCATTAAAAGAATTACTTCATGGTCTGAAAACAGAGGCCTAATGTTAATTTGGATATTTCATCAGAAATGTACAGTTCACTCTCCAGATTAATCAACATTGCTGTGCTTCAAGAAAATAAGGTGCTCCAGCATTGGACACAGATATTTTTAAACTTTCTTTTAAAAGGAAATTAATGATGTATTATAATCAATTCACATACAATATTTATTTGATTTCGTTGGCTCATCACATATCTCTCTGAACCCACAGATCAGATGTCAAATACATTTGATGCTATAAGTTATCATGCGCTCATTAATCTAAATAAAGGGATTTCAATCATGTTAAATTGTTAAACTGTACAAGACTGTGAATTAAGAGAACGAAAGCAAGAAAAAGAAAGAAAGAAAAAGAAATGTCCCCTTTTCAGTATACTGCATTTTAAAGGGGACCTATTATTCCCATGTTTTCAAGATGTAATTTAAGTCTTAGTTGTCCCCAGAATGTGTCTGTGAAGTTTCAGCTCAAAATACCCCTCAGATAATTTATTATACCATGCTGTAAAAATGTTTTGAGATGAAGGAAAAACATGCTGTTTTCTTGCATGTATCTTTAAATGCAAACAAGACATTTGGAGTCCAGGCCCTATCCCCTTTCCAGAAGAGGGCGGAGCCTGGTGGTGCCTCCAACTCTACCAAAAACTAAAACATCTGTTTGGTTTTGATTATCATCTCTATCGCGGTCAAGCTCACATGACATTGCAGTTCTTCATCATCATGAAAGTTTATTATCTGCATGCGTTTTAAAGCCATATCAGTCTAAAACTTCTGGTTTTCTGAGAGCACACATCCAAACTAGCATGTGTACAGAGATTAAACTAGGTTGTCTTTCACGTCTTATTGCGTTTAAAATGTCAAATAAATACGAGGTTATGTCGAACAAAGTTCACATAAACATGTCTGTGAACGTAAACAGCAAAGAAATTTCATGTGTATATTAGATCTGTGTATTAAAGTGAAAGGAGCGTAGCCTAATAGCTATATTGTTATCTCAGCCTCAGACGTCATGCCCACAGACCGTTGGCTGAACGTCTGATGCATATGGCACACTTAACAGGAAACACTTCAGGATTTTCAAAGTCGTCATCTGATTGGTTGAATTCTACATGATTTCCGGGAGACGTGCGTGTCAAGTTCTTTAATGGCCCGCCTGGAAACAAAGATGCCGTGACGCCAAACCCCCTCTAGGAAGAAGAACGCCGTCGTGTTTACATCTGTGACAATGAGCGCTTATCAGGATCATAAACGCTGGATTTTCAAAAGTATGTGAAGTATGTTAAGTTCACGGCATAGATTCTCTAAAATACGTCCAGAAGGTTTGCACACCGGTCTGTTATTGTAGGGACATCGACTTTACATTTTCACGCCCCTAAACCTGACGCTGAACAAAACAAACTGTGATTGGTTGCTTTACATGTCAGTCAGACGGCCTCAGGGCGGTCCTTGGCCAATGAAAGATAGAGTCCACACCTGCTGCCGTCAGTCTGAAGGTCTGGCTACGCGACACTAAATATATACCTACTGCTATTAATATGAATCAAACAACAAAAGAAAAACAGAAAATAACCCACTGCTCTTGATAGAATTTACTTTAGTAGCTTTAATTAGAATACATTTCTTATTTGAATGCTGCTGCTGTTAAATGCTCTGGGAGGAGATAAACATGCCGGACTGAGTACAGCCAAAAGCTATACCTATAGAAAGACGGTTCACCCCTTTTATTGACGAATGGGAGAAACGCCCAATATGGGGAATACGTCCCTCCTTCTAAGGCCTTGTCCACACGGACACGGGTATTTTTATAACCAGAGTTTTTCCTACAGCGTTTAAAAAAAAAATCCCGTCCACACATGCTCGGTCTCCGTCTACATGAAAACGCAAAAACACGCTATAAAGCGCGGTCAAGAGCATGCCACGCCAGCAGGCAGCGATATAAACCTTAACCATAACGTCAAACACAGCGGATAACGGCGCACACTTTGACGTCGCAAGGCAAAAACCCCGGTTTCACTGTCTACACGACAACACTGTAATAACCGGCGTTTCTGAAAATCCTCACCCTGGCAGGGGTTTTCAAAAATGTTCGATTTCAGTGCGTTTTCGCGTGGATGAACGGCCGAACCGCGTAAAAAAAGTCACGGTTATAAAAATACCCGTGTCCGTGTGGACAGGGCCTAAGTAAAAGAGCCAATTGCCAATTGCCAATTGGTAAAGTCATTGCATCACTGCTGACGTTAGAAGCTCCGGTTGCAATATAAACCTGAGACTTGACCTTAGAACTGCACATGCACATTGGCTGGTCTAGCCTGAAAAGTACACTTTTTTTAACGCTATTTGAGCATAAGAAACAGTTCATGTCATATTTTGTTGCTGATTTAATTATTTAATTGTTATTTAATTGTGAGTTTGTCAAGCAGTTTTTGAGATTTCAGGATTCCCCCATTAAAATAGATAGGACTCGGTCTTGGATGCCCGAAATAGCTGCCCCGAGGCATTGCAAATATGGCCGCCGAGTGAACAGACTTTCCTTGAAAGAGACTTTTTTTGGTACAGCTCACTCAGGACGGGGTCTACGCTAATAGGGCAAAGTCCATCAGCAGTCGTGGGCGGGCATAGGCATTTTGTGACATCACAAAAGGTATAATCTGCAACAGCTTGTTCTGAGATACTGCTGATGATTTATGGGGATTAAAAAAAGAGGAGTGGGTGGATTTTTTGCACACACACCTGGAACAATCCTATAGTTAGTAACAGTTTACAGTCGGTAGACAATTAAAGTCACAGTTCCAATAACTTAGGACATTTAAGAGTCCTTTCTACGGACTCTGAAAAACACCAGAAGAAAGATGTCCAGGGTCCTCGATCACTTGTGTGAAGATAAGGATAAGGAAGGCATAAGGACTGCAGATGTGGCCAGAGCAATAAACTGCAATGTCCGTAATGTAAGACGCAGTGTTACAGGGAGACAGGAAGAACAGCTGATCGTCCTTTCAGTGCCAAACAACGTCTAGCTATATGTACATATAAGAAATTTGCTGGAAAAAAGCAGTTGAGGACGTTTCTTTTTTTCTTTTTCTTTTTTGCTGAGTATTAAATAAGATTATACATAAAATATTGATGCACATATTACATTACATTTTATTAAAACTTTAGATTCTTAACTTTAGCTTTGGTTAGTTTACTTTTAACACAGTTTTTTTCAAACAATAAATAACAGACTAACAGACAGTCATTCAGGTCTAAATAAAAAATGTTACACAATTATAGCTCACACAACAGACAAGTCTGTGTATTCAAATTCGTCAAAAAAATGAATATGGTAATTGTATAACTATGCTTATAACTGGACATATTGTAACAACACTTTTGCATAAAAATGTGTTGCAAATGTCCAACTGGCTACGAACCCCACTCCATCTTTCTTTTACCTTGCATAGTTTTGTTCATGGATTTTAAAGATGTCACACAACTGTCCATGTTGGTATTTGTCTAATTTGTCTAGCTTCTAGGGCATAAATCCATACATTTCTTTGTGGTATTTGAATTCATATGAATTTCTCTAGACTAAATCATTTGTACACTTTTGTACAAACTGCTTACATCCAACTGAGGGTTAGGTTTAGGGGTGTACCTTCATGTTATATCTTTTTTTTTTTTGTATGACTCATACCATATGACACATATTGACACCAATCCACAGATATTGGCACGACAAGGCCAACAACAAAAGGTATGAGATTATATGCTTAATTTTAAAATTTGTTTGACACATTTATTTTGTTTTTCTAATTATGCACAATTATATGGTTAGCTGCATTATTTGCATTGATTTAACATTGTTTTTTTTGCTGTACATGACAAGCCCTGCGACTCATTTTCCATCATGAATCATGACCCACTAGTGCTAGTTCTTCTACCCAGTGGTTTAATTTATATATATATATATATATATATAAATATATATAAAGAATTCCAGTCACTGACAATGTTATGAAAGAAAACTTTCAATGTCAATTACACTTTCTATCACTGCATGTAGAGTTTAAATATGTGGTTTAAAATACATTTGACCCATCTTTATAGTAACAAAACTGATATGCAAAATATCTTATTCCATTCCTTTAAATTGTGATCTCACATTACACAAAAATAAAAAAATAATGCAATTCAGGAATTCATTATAGTATGCATATAAACAAGACAGTTGCCTGTATCTATTATCAAACAACTTAAAACTGCAATCTCCACTAAAAGTATAACAATTTCCAACAAGAAATGCTTACAATCCTTTTCCGATAAAACAATAAGCATTCCAGCCAATTATGATGTTATTATTGACCAAATCACTAGGTGTGCAAGTCCACCTCTACTCCCCACCATCTTTTCTCTATTTTTTTTTTTTAACACCAGCAGTAACTTCACCTAAGAAGAATTCACCCTCTGTCTCTGGAATAATCCATATCGCGAGCGGGGGATTTACAGTATTGAATTACACATCATCCCGCTTTATAAAGACCCAATGCACCATTTCTCCGTGAATATTAACACGACCTTACCTTTTCACTTTCTCTTTTAAAGAGCGTAAACAGTTATTTTGTTCTTCGTATATGGTGTGATTTGTGTACGCACAGACCGAACATCCCTCCTGCAGTTTTAGTTCAACCTGCAGAATTTTAGGCAAAATGGCGACATTGTAACAGATGGAGGACGAAAAAAAGGAGTGTAATCAAGTACCATGACAAACTTGTCCCATGTTATAGTGTCATTCTCTGGAAAGGTAGGTTTAAAACTTACAAACGTCTTCCCTTGCCGGATGTGTGTTTAACCGTGTTGAGAGATGAGTGCGCGATCGGTACAGTGAGTCCTTGCATGGGCACGAGAGCTTATAGACGGGCATCAGGTATGTCAACACCGTGCCAGTCACGGATCTTGCAAGCTAACATTTCACCCCTCCGCTGTCACGCAATTGCTCTGAATGGTATTGCATTTGGGGGAAAGTTGGACGCCTTTCTGCCATCTGAGCGTTCTCGTTTCCCCCCTGAAAAACACTTTATACACACTTTTACAAGGTGGGTGTCAAAATCGATCCAAAGCGGTGTCAGTCACTGGATGAGACGAGCCGTTTTTCCGTGTCAGCGGGGAGTTTGTGTCGCGGCCTCTAGTCGCGGGTTTGACACTTGAAGAGCGCAGACGTGTTTAGACGCTCTTCATGAAGGCGCTCGGCGCGACCTTGATTGGAGGGAATCTGTTCGCTACGCGTTTGCGCACCGCGGCAAACAACCATGCCGCCAGCCTATTGCTTTCTCTTGAAAACCACAGTCGATCATTTTGAATGGTACTTAAAAATAGGCCCTATTATGAAAGATTCTTGCATGTCCCCTGAACTTTTAATAGCTGTAAACGCACATTTTATAGGCCTAGTCTTTTCAAATGGACTGATATTTGTGTGGCCTACTGTATGGCGTAGACATCATTATGATAAATTCTGCTTTACCTCCATTAGTTCTAGACTTGCTGATGTACAAAGTCTGTTTTGCTGCATGACAACTTTTTGTGCCGAAGTAAAATCCTGCTTTAAAGTCACAAATCGATTTTTTTATGCAATAGGCCTATTGGAGTTTTATTATAAATCATACAGTATGTGCACATCATTATTGTTATTTTTTAATTCATGTGCCCCCTCGTAATCTTTTATCAAAATAACTTACCCTTAGCCTGGTTAAAACCAGTTGTAACTGAGTTATGGTCTGGCAAAGCGTCATAGTCAAATAATTTCCAGAGGGGCGTCACCAACGGACGTCGCGGATAGACCTAAAACCAATCAGAGCGATGAAGGAGATGACGTATGCAGAGCGGCAGACAGATCTCCGAGTGTTGTTCTTTGCTCGGTTTTTAACAAAAAGGAAACGTTCAAATCGCTTAAAACAGACGCGATAGCTGATTCGAACGAGTGATGTTCGACGGCGGCATCCACCTTTGTAATGTAGGCTACAAAATCTGCTTCAAAATCCCAGCGCTGTCGTCATCGTGTAAAGCCCGCCCCAACGTTTCTGATTGGTGCCGCGATTTCGGCGGATTGGAAATGAGCTTGAATGAGCTCTTTGCCAGACTAACTTTCAGAGCAAATCTAAATTTGCCGGAAGTTGTCTGGGTTTTCCCAGGCTAACTTACCCTCCCACTTTCAACAACATCTCTTCTCTGATGACGTGTTCACTGGCGCAAGGGCGGTAGCAATGGGGCGATTATGAACGATTCGTTCATTTTGAATGAAAATTTAATATGACTCATTATGAGTGATTCATTCATTTTGTGTCGACCGCGCATGCGCAACATCCTATAGGTTCTGTACAGGAAACATAAATGATTAGTTCACCTCTCAGGTCTTTGGGTTCGGGTCCGAGTCGTTCGTTCATCCCGTGACAGCCCCATAGAGGCTATGCTGTCTGTACCAGAAAGATAAATGATTAGTTAACCTCCTGAGTCTTCGGATCTGACTCTTCTGAGTCGTTTGTTCTTTTGTCACGTGACGTGACGGCGTATTGGATACAGAAATTAGTTTTTCAACTCGTACAGTTACGTGATGTGTTTCTGGTCCCAAATTTTGCTTTTTTATTTCTTACAATTTATAATTTTTTTAATTACTGTCATGACGGTTCTTTTCCATAACATTGAATGTGGTAGCCTAATAAAGAATTTGTAATGCTTTAAATTTTATCCGTATGATGTGGAAAAAACACTTTGATAAAGCAAATATATATATATATATATATTTATAATAACAACATACAGTTACGTGACAAAAGAATGAACATCTCGTACACGAAGAATCGAGAGGTGAAGTAAGCAATTCTGTTTCTGGTACAGGATGCAAAGCTCCGGACCGTGGATGTGATGTGACAAAACAACGAATGACTCCGATCGGGAGGTGAGATAAACTAACTGACTGACCATCTAAGCAATGAATTAATCGTTTCTGTTTCCCATAATTTGGCCTTGGCTGCATTATAGTTTTTTTTCTTATTCGAAATGCAGTATTGGGGATATTACTTTTTTCAAGTAACTAGTAAAGTAACTCATTACTTTTAAATTTACAACATAACGTCTGAGTTACTTTTTCAAATAAGTAATTCAAGTTACTTTGTTTTTCCATTTATTGACTGACAGCTCTCCTGTCCCCATGTTGAGAGAAATCGTGAGTAAGTGCAGAGGTGTTGTGTGTGCTGTGGGAACATGATGGTTATTGTAGTTTTAGAATAAATGTGAGCAGGCATTTACTCATCTCACAGATTCAGCTTTACTCAACATTAATAAAAACAGTGAAAGGTAATCTTAGAATATTACGCAAACCAGCAATAATTCAATATATTAAATTACACAAATATACTTTATATAGGCTATTTAATCTCACTTTATTAGCCAGTATCTTTGATGCTGACCTTCGATGATCCACTTCAACCATACTAATAAGCAAAAATGACTTTACATAAACATCACATTTGAGTTTCATTTTTTAAACATTTTAATGCTGAAGTAAGCGTGTTGAACTTTCATCTCCTGCATCCTATTCTTCTGCAATCCAGAATGGCAGAACAAAACAATTTTTTTTTAACTGCGCCCTCTACTATACAGGCATTGATTTTGCATTTCTTTCAGCCTGAGGCTTATTCATTTCACTTTTGATGTGAATGTGTCTTTACATTTGCCAAAAATGGAAAAAATGTTTTGCTGTTATTAAAAAAAAACTAAAAAGCAAGCTCACCCAGGTGAGAAAAAGTAATGCAAAAGTAGTGCAACGCATTGCATTCCATTAAAAGTTACTAACGCAATTAGTTACTTTTTTAGGGAGTAACGCAATATTGTAATGCATTACTTTTAAAAGTAACTTTCCCCAACACTGTAGAAATGTGATCAACATTAAGTAGAATTTGTCTAACGTAAAATTAAAATTTTATTCTGCTAAAATGAACAAAATGAACAAAATTACTTGGAAAAAAGATTTGTTAATTTTGATGAACAAGATTCAAAAGAGCCGAGTCAGTAAAATGATTCAGGTGTTCCGATTACTTTTTTAATGGCCACAGTTGTATAAAATCAAGCACCTAGGCATGCAGACTGCTTCTACAAACATTGGTGAAAGAATGGGTCGCTCTCAGGAGCTCAGTGAATTCAAGTGTGGTACCGTGATAGGTTGCCACCTGTGCAATAAGTCCATTCATGAAATTTACTCACTACTAAATATTACACGGTCAACTGTTAGTGGTATACTAACAAAGTGGAAGCAATTGGGAACAACACCAACTCAGCCACGGAGTGGTAGTAAAATCACAGAGCAGGGTCAACACATGCAACTTTCTGCGGAGACAATAGCTACAGACCTTCAAACTTCGTGTGGCCTTCAGATTAGCTCAAGAACAGTGCGTAGAGAGCTTCATGGAATGGGATTCCATGGCCGAGCACCTGCATCCAAGCGCAATGCAAAGCTTCGGATGCAGTGGTGTAAAGCACAACGCCACTGGACTCTAGAGCAGTGGAGATGTGTTCTCTGGAGTGACTAATCACGGTTCTCTGTCTGGCAATCCGATGGACGAGTCTGAGTTTGGTGGTCGCCAGGAGAACGGTACTTGCCTGACTGCATTGTGCCAAGTGTAAAGTTTGTTGGAGGGGGATTATGGTGTGGGGTTGTTTTTCAGGGGTAGGGCTTGGCCCCTTAGTTCAAGTGAAAGGAACTCTTAATGCTTCAGCATACCAAGACATTTTGGACAATTTCATGCTCCCAACTGTGTGGGAACAGGTTGGGGATGACCCCTTCCTGTTCCAACATGACTGCGCACCAGTGCACAAAGCAAGGTCCATAAAGACGTGGATGAGCGAGTTTGGTGTGGAGGAACATGACTGGCCTGCACAGAGTCCTGACCTCCACCTGATAGAACACCTTTGGGATGAATTAGAGTGGAGACTGCAAGCCAGATCTTCTCGTCCAACATCATTGTCTGACCTCACAAATGTGCTTCTAGAAAAATGGTACAAAATTCCCATAAACACACTCCTAAACTTGTGGAAAGCCTTCCCAGAAGAGGTGAAGCTGTTATAGTTGCAAAGGGTGGGTCAACTCCATATTAAACCCTACAGAATAAGAATTTGATGTTATTAAAATTCATGTGCATGTAAAGGCAGATGTCCCAAATCTTTTGTCAATATAGTGTATGTCACAATGGGGAAGAAAAAGACTATCACAACTTATGTTTTATGCCGACTTTTTTCTGCCCTAGCTCTTTGCTAACTACATAAAGTTTCAGTGTTTTCATTTGCTCTCTAGTCAGTTACTCGCAATTCTAGACTTGCGAGCCATAAAGCTGTGTGACTTGTCAGCTGTAACTCAGAGACTCTCTACCTACACATACAATTTCACCTTTGATTATTTATTTAATAAAAATAAATAAACTGAATAGATTAAATAATATCATGTCAAAGAGTGCTATTGGTTTGTATATCATCAGCACGGCTGTTATTCATCCACATGACTGTAAATGTGATGTTTATGTTATTAAGAAATGTCAAAAAGTAAAATCAATAAGTAAATAATATCAATTCATTTGCTCTTGAATTGAAAGCAGTGAACACAGATAAGCGGAGTGAAATATTCTTGTGCTGTTATACTATATAGACTGGTTGGATAATGAAACTGGTTTTAGATGACAGTAATTGTTTATGTTGTAGGGCATTCCTTTGTGGCCAATACAGCATAAATGTGTCTTGGGAATGATAGATACAAGTCCTGCCAGTGGCCAGAGGGATTTTGAGCCATTCCTCTTCCAGAGCAGTAGCCAGGTCACTACATGATGCTGGTGGAGGAAAAAGTTGTCTAACTTTCTCCTCCAAAATACCCCAAAGTGGCTCAACAATATTTAGATATGGTGACTGTGCAGGCCATGGGAGATGGCCAACTTCACTTTCATGTTCATCAAACCATTCTGTCACCAGTCTTTCTTTGTGTATTGGTGCATTATCATGCTAACACAGGGCACACCCTTCAGGGTACAATGTTTCCAGATGGTCCTCCAAAATGGTTCAGTAGTCCTTGGCAGTGATACACCCATCAAGCACAGTTGGAGTTGGGAATGTTATGATATAGTTGGGAATGTCATGATAAAACTGACAAACAGTTTTGGTGGAAACAGGAGAGTTGAGGTGCACATTTAATTCTGCAGTGATTTGGGAAGCTGTGGTTTTATGTTTTTTGGATACAATCCAGGCTAGTACCCGGACATTCCTCACAGCTTCCTGTTACTCCTGTTGGTTCATACTTCGTGGTGGAATGCTGACATTACCCTGGATACCATAGCTCTCGAAACACCACAAAGACTTGCTGTCCTGGTCATAGATGAGCCAGTGAGATGTGCACCAGCAATCTGTGCTCTTTTGAGCAATATGTCTCCAATTATATTGGGTGAATTGCAATATTTTATGTACAACTGTGCATTGCTCTGCTAATTCAACCTTCACACTCTGCTGTTACTGGTGGAATGTAAAATCAGTGAAGATTGGCCACCAGGCCATGTGTATGTGTGTATATATATATATATATATATATATGCGTCAAACCTTCAACAATATACTGGCCAGTGTTTCAGTTTCATTCTCCAACTTCTGTAAATATATCAGCACACTTTGAATTCTGCTTGACCAATTAGAATAGAGGACTGAAACTAGACTTTGAAGTGCTTTGAAGTATGACCCAGGTTGTTGCTTTGTTGGTGTTTCGGTGGACTGTTATTGCAAATGTGTGACTGACCCTTGTATTGAGTTGCATAATTGTCTTCTAGTTTTTTTTTAAATAAGATCTAAATACCCTTATTATTGATCATTAGTTCTTTGCAACTCTCTGTTTTCTCATTCTAAATTATCTAAGCATATGTTCACAATGAAGCTATTTTTACACAGATATTAATGCTTTGTTACCATAGACACTGGATAAAGGGGCCCAGGAAACACAAGGATAATTACTTATTTGTTTTATTGGTGTTTACAAATAAAGCGGATGGCAGATGTTTTAGTTATTATCATTAAGGTGAAGCACCATTACAATTTTAGTTTCTCAGATTTAAGCAGATTTAATGGTCATTTCCCCATTAGAATAATCTCTTTACTATTTATAATTTAAACAACAATTAAAAGAAAAGAAAGTTTTTTTTCTGTACTTGGTTTTTGATAAGTAAGCTGTAATGGCTGTTTCAATGTACAGCTGCTTAAATATTGATTTGAGTTTTGGTTTTAATTTACTTGTAGAGTCTGTGGATGTCTGAATGAGCAATATATTCCCAGATGAGCGATCAATTATAAATTGATGCTAAGACAGCGATCCCTTGGAAATATTTCAGTATACTGAATCTTGAGATTGACCAACCAGTATCAAGAACACCAGAGAGCTATAGAATATTATAATGCACACTAATACCCCTGAAAGCCCTGTTGTTGTTTTTTTACTTGAGAAAAACTTCCAGTTAATTCAGTTCATGACAGAGTCCTATCTAAGTCCATCCGTATTTAATAGTAGTAACCTTAATATAATGTAAACAGCAGTCTTAACAGAGATTTAAGAGGAAAAAGATCTGATTACCAAAGCTAATTGAAGAAGGTCAAGACCAGGAGCAGGGCTCAGGCTGATGCAATCTGCAACCCACTCTCTTACAAATTCATAATTAAATCCTGTAAAGATAGATTACATAGCATGAATAAGTAAATGAAATACTTCATTTCACACAAAGTGATTATGTGTCACTCAGCAAGGTCAAATATTTGCACTGAGACGCATTTGTGGAATGTGCAGAATGCAAAAAATCGGCCCCATCTTGCCTGTTTTTGCTTGGCTCCCAGTTCACAGTGTTCTAAATGAAGACACAGGGGAATGTTTTAATGGAAGTACACTGGCCTGAATTAGCAAGCCAGCACTACTGCAGCTGGGCCGGAGAGATATTTCAGTAAGCTGTTGATCTAGCCAGAACATGGAGACCTGCATAAATCTATTAGTGGAAGAGGCCAAGAAAGAGAGAGAGAGAGAGAGAGGCCTATTTATGTTATGCTATGACTATAAGCTGCTCATTCCATATCATTTAACCTCCAGCATGACCTCTCATTACAGCAGACTGATCTCATGAAATGGCGTATGTATGACACGCCAATTCGTATTTCCATTTTTGGCGTGCTATCAACACGCATAATCGCTTTTCAGCGTGTTTATCAACGCCTTTGACTTAACGTTATATTACTGTATTATGCATATAGAAATATATGACCTACCCCAACCCCGTCCCTAAACCTACCCGTCACTGGGGTTAATACCATTTATGAGTCTTCTCCTACCATCCTAGGAAAAGAAATATCGCTCCACAGATGTAGATATAGATTTTGCTTCGTTTCGCTCGGACATTTAACGGCGTAGACATACACGCGGAATCACTCGGACATTTAATGGCGTAGACATACACGCAAAAGATTTCGGCGTGGACATACACGCGGATATTTCAAAATGCGTATAGATAACACGCCACTTGAATTGAAAGTGGCGTGTATGTTTACGCAAAGTCATGATGTCATGTTGCATTACAGCCACCAGACTCATTAGTATATTACAATGTAATGTGCTCTACTACTTAAATGAGATGTTGACCTTAAGGATTAAGGGGCTGAGTTTTGGTGATCTGATAGATAGATGGATAGATAGATAGAAAAGTTACTTTAAATTGTAATACTATTTTTGATCAAATATCTACTTCTACCACTGTTGTAAGCTGTTGTAGCTTATTTTTTTACGGCTCATGCTTTAGTAATGTTGTCTCTTGTGCTTTCTCACGCATAATCTTTTTAACCTCTTAATATGACACGTCTAATACTTATAATAATAATTGTCTGTGTGTCTATAAGTTCATGTTGCAGGTGGGTTTACAGGGAGCCACAGGGTGACAATGTTTTGAAAAAGACTGGTAGGGATCCCTTATGTTGTGTTCGGGTCATTTTGACTAAAACTTACTGACTTTGCTCACACAGGGTATAACTACTTCCCAATAGACACAATTTTCTTGGTACTCTTCACCAGGGCATCGCCACACATGCTGGACACCATCTGAGCCACACAAGTTTATCTTAGTCTCATCAGACCACAGGACATGGTTCCAGTAATTCATGCTCTTGGACAGGTTGCTTTCAGCAAACTGTTTGCAGGCTTTCTTGTGAGCCAGCTTCAGAAGAGGCTTCCTTCTGGGACGACGGCCATGCAAACCGACTTGTTGCAGTGTGTAGCGTACGGTCTGAGCACTGACAAGCTGACCTTCCGCTTCTGCAACCTCTAAAGCAATGCTGGCAGCACTCATGCGTCTGTTTTTTGAAGCCAGCTTCTGCACCTGACGCACAGCACAAGGACTCAACTTCTTTGATTGACCCTTGCGAGGCCTGTTCCAAGTGGAACCCATCTTTGAAAACCTCTGTATGACCCTGGCCTGTACTGCACTCAGTTTCAGTGTGTTACCAATCTTCTTATAGCCTAGGTCAACTTTTTGGAGAGCAACAATTCTAATTCTCAAATCCCTAGAGAGTTTGTATGGTCCTGTCAAGCAGACAGAAACATGAACATGATGAATAGGACATGTGGCTTTGCATGGTTAAACGACGTACAGCTATTATCACTTAGGGTGTACTCACTTTTGTTGCCAGCTATTTCGACAATAATGGCTTTATGTGGAGTTATTTTCAGAGGACAGTACATATGTACTGCTATTATACAAGCAGCACATTGACTACTCTAAGATATATCCAAGTTTCATTTTTTATAGTATTGTCCCTTGAGAAGATATACTAAAATGTTTGCTTAAATGTGCAGGGTGTACTCACTTTCATGAGATACTGTATGTATTAATTTATTTACATAATCATTTAGTGTATTTTAAGTTTTCCTCTGTATTAAAGTTAATTGCAATGATGAATGTTGTTTGAAATGTCATTAAAAAAGATGAAATTACTGACAGAATTAGGATGGAAACGGTGAATGTAAGATTTGTGTCTTCCCTAATGTTGCTGGAAAGCTGGAGTGACAGCGCTCTGGCTGTCTGTACACAGCACCAGGGGTGTGTGTAATGTTCCAGATATTTGGTGGCATGTCTCAACACCTTGAGCTGAGGCACAGATGTGTGAACTGCTCTGATACTATAGCTGGGTGTGATCACCAGTCAAATTAAATCAGAGCTGTCAGTTACGCTTGTCAGAGGCATACTTCCCGTCAGCCTGTAAACCTGGCAACCTTCATCTTCCTCTAGCAGCCCTCCAGAAAAAGGCCAAAAAAAGGGGAATCTGGGTATAATGTTGTGTGAGCGAAACTGCCAAAATAATTTTGTGTAATTGGACAATGATCCAACAGAATCGAGATGATAGTGCGAAAAATGTTAACCTGTCTGCGTTCTGCATTCAAAAGATAGCTTTGTCTCTGAAGTTTGTCTTGGGATGTGTGCCAAAATTATTTGACAGATGCGATTGTCACCGGTTAGTCTCGTTCCAAGTTGAGAGCTTGCCTCTCTCTAAGCGCAATTCTCACAACTTTAAAACAGTTATGGCATGGGTGTCCCAGCAGTCAGTTATCCACACTCTGGATAAGCAAATGAGAACACCTCTTCCTATTAAAGACTTTATGAGGGAAGTTACACATGTAAAATCTTTCAGCTCACCAAATGCTACAGACTGCATCTGCCTCGGGCTCCTGATCTCACACTGATGACTTCACCACTAGGGGCCAGGATTTGATCACTAATGCTCTGTGGGGTGCTAAATTTGGTTACAGTTAAACATATGAATGCATCTCTCTGAAGGTGCAGTTACTGCTCTGCCAGTCATAGTCTGTTTTAAATAATCCTAGTTGTATCAGTATGAAATGTTGGTAACAATTTGACAGTGCTTATACTTAGTCTTATGAACAGCTGACAAATACATGGAAAATGACAGTGTTGCTTGGTTTTTTTTGTACTGCATGATAATAGGTCAATTGAACATGCTTGAGTGAAATTGTGTCTATCGCAAGTTCTCGTATAAAAAAAAAAAAAAATTACCGCAGAGGAACACAGTCCGTCGGAACAGACGTGTTTGTAAGCGCCTACAAGAGATTCCAGAATCAATAGGACCAAGGCCGTAAGAATGTTCTATCGACGCTGAAGGGTGTCTCTTACTGAGCACCAATTAACCAAAATTAAATCCACTGTTTCTATTGATTGAAAGGGTAAAGGCAAAAGTTTGCCTGAGAATTAACTGTCAAGCCCCCCAAACCTTTTTTCTTGCGAAATCCTTCAAGGTTGTGGTTCACCAATCTCATTAAATTTTCCAATTATTCCTGGAGTTGGATGTGATATTTTAGAGCTTTGAAAAGAGGTTGCAGGGTGATGTGTGATTATAGAGCATTTCTGTCAGGAAGAGATCACTGAATTACATGTGGTATTAAGAGACTAGATGAGAGTGTGTGAATGGTTTTCCTGTGCAGTCATCACATATAGTGATATTCTGCTTATTGATGTGTTGATCACAAGCAGGTTCTAAAACTTAATTTGTACAACCACATTTTGAGTAAGGCCGTAAAATCAGAAAATCCTATTGTTTTATATATATACAAATCGTGAAATATTTGAAAACTAAAAAATCATGCTTGAAAGGAAAAGTCTTTTACTTTTGTCCTCAAACACATAAACACAACCTTTTTTAAAATATTTAGTTTTTTAGTTTTTTCCCCCCAACTTTTTTCCTCTTTCCTTTTTTCTTTTTTCTTAATTTATTTGTCTCTTTTTTATATAGGCTATACGTATATTTCATGTTATATAGAAATGTGTGGACTAATGTTATAGAAATGTCTGGACCAATGGCCAGAGCCATCTGTTGGTCATTAGGGGTAGTGACCAGTAGGAAATACTGATAGAGCCAGCTAGTAGGAGTGTAACAATATATTGTATCACAATATATCACAATACAAAAATGCAACAATATGTATCGTGGATAGTGACATAATTGTATTGTGTATAGTTCACCCAAAATGAAAATTACTGTGTGAGAAATTATTTTGGGTGTTTCTGGTGTCAGTACTACATTAAACTACTATAGTGTTGAATATAATGTATGATAATCCAATGGGGGGTTATTTGTGGGTCCTGATAATGCCAAATGTCTTATGTTTCCAGTAAAAAGTGGCCTACATTAATTTAAATATACAGTATCTCACAAAAGTGAGTTCACCCCTCACATTTCATCAAACATTTTTGTATATCTTCTCAAGGGAAAATACTATAGACATGAAACTTGGATAGATTTTAGAGTAGTCAATGTGCTGCTTGTATACTGTCCTCTGAAAATAACTCAACATACAGCCATTATTGTCGAAATAGCTGGCAAAAAAAGTGAGTACACCCTAAGTGAATATGTCAAAACTGTGTCCAAAGTGTCAATATTTTGTGTGAGCACCATTGTTATCTAGCACTGCCTTAATCCTCCTGGGCATGGAATTCACCAGAGATGCACAGGTTGTTGCTGGGTTCCTCTTCCACTCCTCCATAATGACATCACGGAGCTGCTGGATGTTATACACATGGCACTTCTCCACCTTCCGCTTGAAGATGCCCCACAGGTGCTCAACGGGGTTCAGGTCTGGAGACATACTTGGCCACTTCATCACCTTCACCTTCACCTTCAGCTTCCTCAGCCAGGCTGTTGTCATCTTGGTGGTGTGTTTGGGGTCGTTATCATGCCGTTCGGCACAGTTTCTGGAGGGAGGGCATCATGTTCTGCTTCAGAATGTCACAGTACATGTTGGAATCCATGTTTCCCTCAATGAAGCGCAGCTCCCCAGTATCAGCAGCACTCATGCAGCCCCAGATGTAATACCAAATTTAGCATTTTAATAAACAGTATTTTTTTTTGTTAACCTTTTATCTTATGTCTTGGAGTATCGCAATAACATTTGTATCGTGAGTTCAGTATCGTGATATCAAATCGTGACATGAGGGTATCGTTACACCCCTACCAGCTAGTGTCTGAAATATTGTTATTATTATTATTATTAATTGATTTATTGGAGTCTTCGTTTTATTGAATTTAAGTAAATATGATCCCTTTACACCTTTCTGTGGCGAAAGGGAAGCAATTTGAATTTCAAATTGTGCAGATTAAATCTGTGAGACAAAGTCATATTTAGCTGTTATGCTGAGTCCCACTTGCAAACAGATTCCATAAAAAAATAAGCATTAAACCTTGACATTTATTCCAACTTGATACTTTAAAAATATATATTTTTGATTATTTAAAAATCAATTCAGAATTGGTATTTATTTACATAGGCCTATGTTCTGAAATGCATATGTTTAAACCACACTTGTTTGTTTGTATAGTTCAATAGAATCTTTTAAGATATCGTCTTGCACCACATTTTGTTTCATTTTTGGTTTGGTTTGCTGCATTTTGACTTCATTGAGTACAACCAGACGGTACACTAAGTAAAGTGGCTCCGGTGCCCGATATTTGATAAGAGCACATTAATTGGAATAAAGAAGGAGGGCCTCTTCTTCTGTCTTTTGTATACATTTACTGTTATACTCATTAGCTTCCCGTCGTCTCCCAGCTAGCATCTTCTTTACAGCCCGCCGGGAGTCTCTCGGGAGGTTATTTACATCTCTCCATGGGGCTCTCTCTCAGGCTACCAAGCACACCCCCTACCTCTCCTTCTGCATGCATTCTACCTCCTCTTTGATATGTTTGGGAGTTGCTCTGATTGAGTGGGGCCCTGGTGTTAATGACCAGTCTGGATGCAGCTCCGCCCCCCTCATTCAGCTTTAATAGATGCCATTGACAAGCAGCAGGGACTGATAAAAATGTGATGATTTTTTAATATCCTAAGGGAGCCTGTTCAGGGGGAGATGGACCACAAAGTGCAAGCTTTGCTTTATGCGGTTAAGAATGGGTCGTTTTTTTTTCATTAGCAGAATGTTATTTTAGATTAAGTTTTGGTTAAACAAAAGTCAGTGTGAATGTGTTTACATCCATCAGTTTAGTCCTGATTTAGACAGGAATCCTCTGCCACTATTTGCCCTTTTCCACTTTTATTATGTTGCTCATGTCTTATAGCTTGCACGGCACATTACGTTTTAAGAAAAGGTAATAAGAGTTGTTTCATCCCGAAACCTGCGCCGCTTGACATTTCTCCAAATTTAAGCGTATTGATGTCTGCTCGCTTAGACCCGATCCCGTCCTCAGCGTGTAGACAAGCGTTGACATTGACATGCTTTCATCTGATTGGTCACGTGTCTTCAGCAAAGCGGCAGTGACAAAGTTAGCTTTATTCTTTCACACTACTCAAGCAAGACAGATGTATGCGAGTATGCCCTCGATCACAGCGGCAGATACGCGCCCGTGCAGCCCCGTCATATTTAAATCAGATCTCCAGTAATCATCACATTTCACATGAAGAAAAATCAACGCCGTACAACAGCTAAAAAAGCGCCTGCAACTCATGACCTGAGAGGAAGTATATCTCATGGCATATTGCTTTCATATTTTACACAGGATAACATGCAACAATCAATGTTTATTTTTCATCAAGAGATGTGTTGCCGCGTAAAAGTAGCGGAATGATGCAACTGCCAGAAAACTTTCGCCTCCTTTACGTGACAAACTCTTTGCATCATTCTTTAATGTGAGATAGGCTACTGGTGTAAAGGCCTGTCGACCTGCGCTACTTCGCACCCACTGCCCAGCTCACGAGAAAAGCGCCCTCATTAAAACTGAAACCCCAGACCTGCTCAGCTTTTTTCCCTCTCTCTTGCTCCCTTTTTAAATAAGAGAAGTTTTAAACTGACAAAGCCGCGGGAAATCCCCATCAGACATCCCTCCCTTAATCCGTCTAATTTTGAAAGGTATTGTTTAAGGCTTCAAAGTTTATATGGTTTAATCCTCCTCTAACACTACAGGGCAGCAAATGAGGCCATGTCAGCAGCTCTGGCATCACTAATCTACTTCACACAACAGAAAATCCTCCTTCTAGATAAGGTTGCATAGGTTTCCTGTGAACTCGCCTTTTGATGTTCCTTACCTGCTATTGAACATGACTTCTGTCTTAACCCAACTGTCACTCACTCCCTGTCCCCTTTTATCATGCCCAGTGACCCCCCTTTCCCCTCTCCCCGATCCTAAATCTACCATCAGGAGGAACAGCCATTTCACTTGCTCTATTTTAAGAAAGAGTACTGAGGAGAGATGTGTGATCGAGTCTTTGAGAAGGCGTTCTTTTAATTTGGGTTGAGGAAGGATGTGTTCTTTTGTTTTGAAATCCAGAGCCAAATTTGTGTGGACCGTTTTTAATCCGGGTTAGTTAACAGAGTCGCAATGTTGCATCACCTTGGCTATGAATTGCAACCTCTGGAAAATGCAACTTTTGCAGTGCTGTGGCAACCAATACCTTAGAGTTGGCAGCCTGGGCTCCTGGTTAAGTAGCGGTTTGTTAGACACAGAGGGAGAGATGGCTAAGGTAGCTGCCCCTGCACTCTGTGGAGATTGTGTATTGAAGCAGATTTATTGCTGAGCTCTCAATTTCCACACAGCGTTCAAAAGAAATTGGATTCTTGCCACTCTCTGCGCATCTTAGTTTCTTTTCCAAACGATGGGGAAAGAGGGGGGGAAAAACAAACACAAAAATGTTCAAGGGTTGTAATGTATGGTACCTGTATTGTGTGCAACATATGACAGCTATCCGATGTATATTTGCTTTCCTATAACTCAGACAGTACAGCAGCATTGTTTATGTGGAAAGGTTAGAACAAAGGTCAAGTTTTAGATGTTCCATATTAAACATTAAAATTTGTGATTTATGTGCATTAAATAGTCAGACATGTTAACTGAGACCTCTGAACTTAATTTTTAAATCCTTTATTTCATTATTAATCAAAATATAATATGTATGAGCGTTCCCTTGCAAAAGATAAATAAATAAATCCTTCCCAAAACATCTCTTGTCCCGTCAGCGGTAGCATGTGCTGTGAAACCCAGCAAGAGTTTCCTCCTGTCACTGCTGCTCTGTGTGTTAAGGAGACTGTTTGAGTTGAAGTCAACGCTTTTCCTCAACATGGCAAGAGAAGAAGAGAAAGACAGGCTCTCCTCAGTCTCTGTGAGGTGTCAGGTTGAATAGCTACCTGTTTGTTTGCTCACAGCTGTGCTTTGTTAGTCTCTCACACTTGAGAGGCGGCTTCATAAATTCACAGTGTGTCAAACAAATCAATAACTCCCATTAACCGAGGAAGATTCTCTGCTCTGTACTTGAGGGGCCTTGGCCTTCCTTCTTTGTTTAGATGTGTTTTTTCCTGTGATAGAGGAAGAAGGGTATGGGGAAAAGAAAGACAGGTAAAAGAAAGAAAGAGAGAGAGCGTAATGGATAAAGTGAAATGGAGTTGGGCATGTTGCCGATTCACATAGACAGTTAACTGCTCAGAATAACTTCTCACACCTGGTCTTTCTGATTTTTGTTGTAGTCCTCTCTTTTAGGGGAAGAGTCTAAAGGAATTATGAGAGGGTTAGAAGTGTTTGGGTAATTAATTTCTGTCTCGTCACTTGCATGCATTAGGGAAAAAAAATACAAAAGGAAATTGCAATATCTACACCCTCCTTCAAGAAGTTATTTTTTAATAGAGATTAATGCGAGTTCTGTCTAATATTTATAGAACATAGTTTATGGTTCTCTGCATTTGTAGTACACCATATAATTGTATTCTTGGAACATAAACTTTCAACTTTTGGCCTTTTGTCATCAACATATGAGTCTAGTAGGTGGAAAAAAAAGTTGAAGACACCAAAGTGGAACGTAGCAAGTAGTTTGTATTCTCCTATGATTAATAAATATCCAAGAAAAGTTTACCTTCTGGGGTTCTAGAATAATATGTAATGATAATATGCAATTATCACCTCTTATTTTTTCAGCAGTAACCTCAAGATGAGGTGCAACTCAAGTGTTAGAACAAGTGCTGATGGAAAGAATAGGGGCTGAGAGAAAGAGAGGAGAGTGAGCACATGACATATGTGTGTCGTGTAAGTGTTAAGTGCTCTTTTACTTGTGCAGTTAATTTAGTCTGATCACAGGGGGACCTCCTCTGATTCATTGTTGTTTGTGAATTCAAACATGTTCATTACTGAGCATATTTCAAAGAGGGAAGAAAGAGAGTTAGACCGAGATTGAGAAAAAGAGCTAATCGCTTCAGATTGATCTCCGCGCCGAGCGTAAATGTATTTAAGCTCATAATCCTTGTAAATAGCTTCCAGCAAGGCAAAGGCAGCCTTTTAACATTGACTAAATGAAGTAAATAGAAGCGAATGAATTTTTAAAAGACGCATTGCAGTTGAACCCTGTTTGTTATGTATAGAACAGATCAGTGTGGAAACTGGAAGCTAATGAGGCCTGTAAATTTAAAGCTAAAATCATATTCTGAGGCTTTGCCACCCTGCTGTTTAGGGGTTTGCAGTGAAGTTCGTTTTTAAATGCAGAGCGTCTGTTCTCCCTCCGAAAGCCCCTCACACCCCAACAGATGGAGAGAATATGGAGCTCGGAAGGTTTACCTAGGAGGTGGTAACAGTGAAGCCACTCATTAACACTGAATTTAACACTTCGTTAGCAACGCGGCTTCCTGTTGAGAGCAGCTAGTGCTGAATGTCAAATCCTCAGAGCATACACTGTGGCCTAGCAGGACAACAGCAAGCCTGGGCCCCTTTAACACACCCTTTAAACACACTCCTGTTGTCCCACAGGTGTCGAGCTGCTGAAAACCATCAAATATAATTAGATTGGCTGATGACACCTGAGGTATATTTCTCTGGCTAGTCATGAACGGGAGCGTTTCTACCTGAGTGTGTGTGTGTGTGTGTGTGTCTCTGTGTATGTTTGTGCAGTGTGCCAATTTGTCAGGTTTGAAGCAACAACAGTCTCGTGCTGGGATGTGCTTTGGCACCATCAGAGAGTGATAAGACAGAATAATATGATCTTATTGGTGGTGTGCTTTGTTCCCATGGAAATTGGTCAATTTTAGCAGGCGGCTGAGAACTTTGGTGAGAGAAACAGGAAGGTTAGATCCCAGAGGTGCATTCACATAATTAAGCTTCCTCACCAGGACTTCCAGGGCTAACATTGGGGTGTGTTGTGAAAAGAAGCGTTGACAGTGGGTGTTTGGGATTGTGGCAAAAAAAAAGTCGGCCATCTTCTTTAGGCCACTATTAGTTCATTTTAGAAAGCTCTAAATTATTTGATGCTCCTGAGGTTCTATGCATTTATATAAAACAAATAATTAATACATGGATACGTACATTAATGCATGAATTAATTCTTTTATGTTGATTGTTTTTAATTTCTGAATTAAAAATCATTGAAACGACTGTTCTTATATCATAATGAATTATAATATTTTAACAAAACTGCCTTCAGCTGCTTATTAATATTTGAAATCATTTTGAGCAGCAAAAGTTATGTGGTGCAGCCTACAAGGTCATGTGCTCCAAACAACATACAGAAATATGCAGGGAAAAAAAAGATGCAACCAGAAATTATATCATAGAGAGGACCTTCTTCATGAATATTCTTGATATTTATTCTTTATAAAAAAAAAAAAAAAATCAAAATATTTCTTGAAAAGTTTAAAAACCACATGAAACCAACATGAATACAAAAAGTACTTTTCTAAGAACTTGGCCTTTTCTTTATCAAGGACACAGTCCAACATGTCATTGACCCCTAAAACAAGTTATATGGAGATTTGAAACTGATCACTTGTCTCTCTTTTACAGATCATCTTGCTCCGTTATGGCGGCAGTAAAAGAGAGCACAGAGGAAGACAAAGAGGTAGAATCTTCCTCTGACATTCAAGAGTTGACAAGCACATCTTCTCCCAATGACAACAATAACAACTTGGATCCACCAGAGCCCCTGCCCTTGGACAGTCCCCAAAACCCTTTAAATGGAGTCCAGCCGAACCCATTTGTCTGTGGTAGCATCCCTGCTGCCCCCAGCACAAACGACTCATTGCCTTCAGGAGCACTTGTTAATGGAGCTGCTTCACACTGTACCTCAGAGGAGTCCTGCGTCCACAACAAAGACGCGTCCCCTCTGCCCGGGACAGACACTAGCCCTGAGGTGTTACTGCCTCCCAGTGAGCTTCAATCAGACACCCGGCAGAAAGCAGAAGGGTGCGCCCTAAAAGTGCAGCCCGCACGGGCCTCATCTGAATCAAACAACAGTGACGGTGAGACCCCCCTAGATGTGCTGGTGGGGGAAGGCTTGGATACCAGGCCAATCAGCCGACTGTTGGCTAGAAAGGGAATCAAAACAGGGTGCTTATGGGACTTTGATTCTGAGTTGTCAGAGAGTTCTTCTGATGACTGTGATGGTCTAACTTGGGGCCTGCAGGAGAAGTTCATGCGGATACTGTTGAAAAGCAGTGTAGCAGGTGATGGGGTAAGAACAAAGGTGGAGATTGATGGGGCTCCTCCTGCCAACCAAAGGCAGAGGATGCGTAAAAAACGTACCATGGAGAGGGCTGACACTGGAGGACAGGTTTATGATGGCTTTGATTACGCATCCCAGAATTCCCTATCTGACGAAGACTCAGATTTTGAGTCGTCCATTAACAAAGAACATGCCTTCAGGAAAGAGCCGGAAAGTTTGAAAGCATATGCTGGCTTGCGCCTGGAGAAATTCTGTGACAAGTCAGCTGCCATGAAGAAGCTAATTTCAAGCGAGAAGGAAGAGAGATGTGATGAAGGCGGCAGCGACATAGAAACAAACACCTACATGGGTGAAAAATCGGCACGGTTAAAGACAGAGACAAAAACAGACGAAGAGCTTTCCTTCTTCCCGTGTTCAAAGTGCAACGATAATTTCAAGGAGAAGAGGCATTTGCATAGGCATATGATGTATCATTTAGATAAGAATAAAAAGGTGAGACAGGAACACGTTCCCCGACCCTTTATATGTAGAGAGTGTGGGCGTTCATTCCGAGACATAACCTCTCTGCAAAAGCACATTATAATCCACCAGGTGCGGAGGGAGAGGCTGATGGAAGAGATTAAAGGTTTCAGTAAGATAGATGTCGAGGGAAGAAGATCTTGTCTTCAGTGTCCCCAGTGTGTCTTTGGAACGAAATGCCCCAAAACTTTCGTCCATCATGGCAAAACTAATGAGAAGGAGAAGTTGTCTTATAGCTGTGAGGAATGTGATCACGTGACAACAACTGAAATGGAGGCACATCAGTGTACAGCTCACCACACCACATGTGGCAAGACTGGCAACTCTTTTGTATGTCAAAATTGCACATTTAGAAGTATGAATAGATATAGTCTCAGAAAGCATGTGGAGCTCATCCACGGGCAGCCATATTATGAGAATTATGAATCTCAATCACACCGCAATGTAGATGATCACATTAAATGTTTGTTTGACCAACCTAAAACCAAGGACTCATCTTTACTGATGCCAAAGATTCAAAGCACAGAGAAGCGGTCTGTTAGGGACAGAGGTGAGCTGCCCTTTAGGCCCAATGGCTCAGCTGACCTTAATGTGAGAAGCAAAGAAACACAAAAAGCCTGTGACGGTTTCAGCTCCTCCCTGATCAAATGGAGCCCTGGCAGCCCTGCAAACAAGCTGTCACCATTCTCACTGAGAAGTGACAAGCCAAGCAAATTATCCCCTCTGCCTACAGAGAAAATAGACGTGACTACAGGTCTCCCATACGTCGAAGAAGACAATCAAGAATATGAAAGTGCTGTCTCCGAAAAGAGGACAAAATATCTTTCCAGCTTTGACGTACATCTTACAACGAAAACAGAGATCGTGAGTAAAGCAGCCTGTCTGAACCCTGGCACTGAGAGCCATCCCAAAGATCCTTCAACTGGCAGTACTTTAGCGCTGCAAACGCTGAGGCACAAAATACCGTCGAAAAGAAAAATGTCAATCCCGTATCGCAACACCCATGCCAATATTCCTCATGTGCGTCTTCCAAAATCTGAGCCTGAGTCTCCACAATGGGACTCTACTACACCACGAGAGGGAGATGACAATGAAGGTGCTCAGGATTTCAGCGACTGCACCAAAGAGTCTCCGGATCAGTGTAATAGCAATACCTCCAGTGAATATTTCATCCCTCTCCACAACAACATTCTGGACTATGCCAATTATACTAATCCAGACAATTGTAGAGTGGAGGACAGTGACGATATTTGTACTTTTATAGTGAAGGATGAGTGTGTTGAAAGTATAATAAGTGAGGATGACCCTGGTCATGTTGTTTATCAGCAAAGCGATCCTTATGCAGAGTATATTGTCAACCCTTTGTCTTTGGTGGGCAGGAAGTGCTGTCCCTACTGTCCCGCAGTGTTCGAGTCTGGGGTGGGCTTGTCTAACCATGTGAGAGGACACTTGCATAGGGTTGGGCTGAGTTATGATGCTCGTCACGTGGTGTCACCTGAGCAAGTGGCATCTCAGGACCGCCAGCCTCGCATACGCAGAAAAATTCCCTCAGTGAATCGCAGAATCAGAAAAGGTGATTATTGTTCACCTTTCCTTGTTCAAGTCATTGTGATTTTAGATAATGCTTTCAAGCTAAAATCACACATGCATAACCCATATTTATGTATGTGTACAAACATTTCTACATGTAACTTATTAATTTAAAGTAATTATGTGCTTTCATCATGGCAGATAAGCCAGAGTCTAAAACCGAGCACACCTGTCCCCTGTGCCTGGGCTGGTTTGACACTAAGACCGGCCTCTCCAATCATGTGCGGGGTCATCTGAAGCGGATTGGCAAGCCTATTTCGGGTGCTAGCAAGTCACCTCTCTGCATTCTGACAGAACTTCTTCAGGATGAGGCGGAGTACATGAACATTATGAGGGTGTTTGGTTCCAGACCGCACTTTTCAAAACCTTTTGTCTCTCAAAAGTTTGCCAGCAGTGATGGACTGTTTCTTACATCCTCTGGCATTCCCATGAAGATCCATCATGCCACTGGCACACCAGACGAAAGGCAATGGACTATGATCAGGAGTCCCCAGGTCAACAGGGAGAGGAAGAGGACCAATAAGGTCCGATCTAGCACTTTAGAGGATCTGCTGGGAAATAGGAAAGTGGATCAGGAAATGGAGGTCGAAGGCCACTCAGAGGATGCCAGTACTCCTTTGACCATCTCCTACACTAGTGGCAGTATATCCAGATCACCATCTGTGAAGCTGGATCCTACCTGGAGCCAAGGTTAGGAACCACACAATCACTCAATCGTGTAATTTGCTGTTATCCAGAAAACAAATTAAATATTAATTTACATAGGGAAGCCCCAGTAACAAGGTTCAGTAAAGTGTCTTTATTTAAAATTTGAAAACATTAGTAGTCTCTCTTTTGAAGAAATGGCCCTCAGCCATTAATGATTAAATATTATATTTCTAATTATGTTTTCTCACCAAAAGCTTACATTTGTGTAAGTGTCTCTGAGAAATAGAGGTGAACAGGTTAATAATTAGACACTCAATCAGTGACAGAAGTTTTTTTTTTCTCAACTAAGATACATAATGTTTGAGTTGATTAGCTTTCCGTGTTTGTTTAGAGATACTGCATTTATTTGATAATAGCATTAAACAAACCAACAAGCCACTGCAAATATGTACCTGGACTTCCATAAAAAGTGATAGTTCACCCAAATATGAAAATATCCCAGTGTCATGTCTGTTTTATGGAAGCATGTTTCTGCCACTGGATAAATATAAAAAAGATAATTATGACTTTTTATCAAACAATTTAGATTTTCTTGTTCTTAGAATTGTGAGATATAAACTTGCAATTGCGTGAGAAAAGTATTAATTGCGAGAAAAACACAATTCCTCTAATTTGCAAGAGAAAATAGTCACAATTACATGTTTTATTTTTTATTCTATGGCGGAAACAAGCTTCCATTTTGTCCAAATCAAAATCATGTTATATATATATATTTAAACACAAAAGGAAAATGAAGTATTCATTTGAGTATGTAAAAAAGAAACCTTGAAACTGATTGGGTTACAGCTATTAGGGGTTTATTGAGGGAAAATTATCACTGGATAGCATCTTACAATTTTTGTTTGTTCCTCACACAAATATATCATACCATTACTGAAGCTTTGAATATAGCGCACAAAGTCACAATTTTCTTTTGGCAAACAAAAGACAATACCTTACTTATGTTTAATTACAAATGCCCATTTAGCTTCAATTTTAGTGGTTGTAAAATAATTAGGCTTGCAATTGGCCATTAATTTCTGTTTTCTCATGCATTGTGAATGGACAAAGAGAGCTTGGAAGTACCATTGATACTGAGCAATTTTAGTAAAAACAAAACCCCTCCATGACAAGAATCTTTTGCCTGTTCACTGACAGCTGAGCGTGTGATCTGTCTTGTTTCGAGTGATGTTGAATCAAAGAATCTGAGAGTGACAGACAGGTGAGGTTTCAGATATCTGGGTCACAATCCAGCATTGAACATTCTTTATTCCCACAACATAGGGTTTTTATTGTTGTTAGTCTTTTGTTAATAGTTATAGCCCTTGAAGTGCAAATAATAAAGTAGTTTAAGTGCTATAGCATTGATTTGAGATAATTACAGTAAGCATGGGTAGAGATGATCAATACAGTGTAGCATGACTGCACAGCCTTGTTTCACAGCCGCTCTCATATGTTTTTCCACCTCTACTGCCTTCATTATTTACAGTGCACCTTAAAACCCAATTTCAGTCATACACTCCATATTAAATATGTATGACAGACGCCTCATATTTAAGACAAAGTTCTCTTCCTGTAACCTTGAAGTTGCCAGTTGATTCCATTAAAAGAGAGAGGGAACACAAGATTGAGAGTGCAGGGTAAAAGTTTGCCACTCATTGAAATATTGTAGCAGGTACAAAAAGAATGAATGTCATCAAAAGTGGCTTTGAAATTCAAATGTAAAACGCATAGCTCTCTTTTATGTACTGGAAACACATCAGCTGTATTTGCACATCTTTGTTTCATGCGTACCCAAATAAAACTCTCATTTCATTAATAGTAATAAAAAAACAACTAATTAATGGAGTTTCACAATCAAATTTCTTTCACAGGTTGTCCGTTTTAATTGGATAAACAGTGATTAGTAAATTTGATTTGATTGATTTGATTTGATTCAGCCAGATACATATAATCAGGTCTGTTGCTTTATGTTTTGCTAGAACTCTCTGATTGAAGATGGAACTGTTGAAGGAAGTTCACTGAGGCCAGTTAGAAAAAAAGGGACATTTGTGATTTTCAGAGTAGTTTTGATAGATACACCTGTAAATGGTGACTTTTAAATTGTGATATTTTTTCTTAATCAAATAAGGCAAGCCTATTTCGGGCACTGGCAAGTCACCTCTCTGCATTCTGACAGAACTTCTTCAGGATGAGGCGGAGTACAGGAACATTATGAGGGTGTTTGGTTCCAGACCGCACTTTTCAAAACATTTTGTCTCTCAAAAGTGTGCCAGCAGTGATGGCAAACTTGGACATTGACATGTTCAGTAATGAACTGGTGACTCTGTTTTTACCTGTCAGTGTCTGTGAAGGAGTTTGTAGGCTATTTCAATAAGAAACTGTCATCTCGAAAGGAGTTTTGTGTATGTCCTTTTGTTACTATTACCCAGAGTGACCAAAAGACCATGACTTTGGTATTTTTCCATCTTCCATATGTTTGTATTAGGGCTATCAATTCAACATGATTTAGTACAATTGATTAATAAATAATAATAAAAATAATAAAATTGTCCTATTATCAGAACAATACAAGAAATAAACTTAAATGCAAATCATATTTTTGATATGAACGAGTTAAAAACCATCCACAAATGACACGTTATTGTGTTCAAAAACATAAAAACAGAGTGCCATGGAATGGAACATAATGTTGGGGTCTGGAGATGCAGTTTTGAAACCTTGTTAACTTTCCACAGTGTTTTAAAAATGTGGCACTTATGGTACAAGATGCTGAAAAAACAGCATCCTTTTGACATCTACATGACCAACCATTAAAAAATAGTGCAGACAGAATGTTGAATATTTGCAAACAGCATTGCAAAGTTGTGTGGTTGGAACGACAGCTCTTGAGCTGTGGTTAGAAGCATAGTTTCTTGTTTGCATGACATGTGGACTTAATAAATCCTTATCTGGTTCCTCAAGTTTGGACACATTTAGACAATAAAGACACAAACACCTCAGGGAATTCTTGCACCAATTCATCAGTTTGCTCTTTCAACAGAGTAAACGAAACTACAGGTGGAGGAACAACTTCTCTCCACACTCGCCTCCCTGTCAAATTATTCCCCAGAATTAAAGAAACGCCATTCACAGGTGATGATGGACGCACTTCAAGGGTCACCTCTCCTTCAACTAAATCCGATTTTAAGTTAACTCTGTGCAAAGGAATGGACAAAGTCTGCAGCCTTATCCCCCTTATTAATCCCCCTATTAATACAAAAAGGAGACTCTAAAATGAACGAATCAGATGCCCCAGTATCTCTAAGAATCTTAACTGGTACTTTGTCAATGCCATCAGGTATCACAATATAGGCGAAATTTACAGAAGTGGACAGTGTCTCTACTAATAATGTAAGAACAACCAAATTTACCTTTTTACCTCACGACCTCAGTTTGCCTGCCAAGTGCCAACACCGGACTTTACATTTTTCCAGTGTCAAAGCAATAATGGCATTATGGCAAACGTTAACATCAGATTTTAATTTTAAATCATAACACACATATATAACACATTCGTTTTATAAATTTACAGACGAGCCCCCATTTGTAACAGCCGGCTCTTAGGCTGCAACAAAAAGTAGATCAGATGGGTCAATTTCCTTAAAAAATAATTTTAATTAAAAAATATATAAATGTAACACAAACAAAGAAACGTGTCAGGGCCGGGCAGGACACTCAGCATAGCGCAGACCGTCGAACTCCATGCCGGAGACGATCACCCAAAACAATCCTCCCACATGAACTGTTTCAGCAACATTTAACTCGGCGTCCAACAAGTGTCAGGTGTGTCGGCCACGTCCCCTCCAAGCGGCACTTAAAAACACACACGCACACGCACAGCCTAGGCTGGGACGTCACACAGCTGTAGATTTGCATTGACTGGACACATTTCATCTGAAAGTACAATGAGAGGAGATGAGTAGTTTCAATCATTGCCCCTAAAAAACAAACAAACAAACAAACAAACCATCAAACTGATTGCAGATACTTGCTGAGAACATACAGTACGACTACATGTCCTCCTAAACAGAGTGCACAGCACAATCTTTATTATACGAAAACAGATGGAGTGGGAGGTGATGACACTCAGGGAATCAGTTTTATTTTCTTCAAGCTGCTGTGTTCCTTTTCTAAATTACACACTCATGTAGCCGTATAACCATGCTTTTGCTATTTATAGAGCAGTCATGAGTGGAGTGCAGCTACAGAAAAAAAGCATGAGGTCATCTAACTGTTATTTAAATACTCGTTAGCTCAAAACTTTTTTATTTATGTGTAATCCAGAGAAGTTTGCAGCGAATAAGAAGATCTGCATCCACTGCAACGCGACGTTCCACAGCGCTGTAAGCCTGTCCAATCATCTTCGAGCGTATGCGCGACGGAAGGAAATCGCCTTATTAGAAGGAACAAGTAGGGTTTCATACTTGCTCTTCCAATCTGTTCTAATTTAATCATCTGGCCACTCAGCTTTTCATTGATTATAATTACATCGTTTGTTTCACAGCATATGATTGTAAACAGAAGAGGCCGAGATCAAGGCCTGGGCCAAAAAGGAAGGCGTTTTCATGTTCACACGCCGTCTCTGAAGTGATCTACAGAATGACCTGCAGGTACTTTACAACACTCCTCTACTTCATCACCACCACACTCTCTCCAACCAGCTCTCATATCTTTTCTTTATTTCCCCCAGGTTCTGCGATCTGATCTTCCAGGGTCCTCAGTCAATTCAGGAAGACTGGATCAAGCACTTGCAGAGGCATCTTATGCACACGAGTATCCCCGGCATGGGTGCAGGTATGGTGGAGGTTTCAGCGCTGTGTAAAGAGCTGTGTTCCCCATCTCCCCCCGAGCGCCTGCTCCTGGATAAACACCCTCCTCTCAGTCTGCCTGAGGGGGTCTCCTAAGCCACGTTTACACACCAGCTACGCTCACTGTACACCTGTTCTGCACATGTTCATAAACATATAATACTGCATATGCATCTCTATACGAATACAGAATAGAAATATAATATAAATGAAAGATTTTCTTCTATTGCATATTATTCATTTTTCTCTTAGTTTTATTTCCCGATTTTATTGTATCGATCTTCGGTTGTTCTTAAGGGCATGCTATTTGCAACATAGATTTAGAGTTCGGCTATATTTAGATCTTGGATGTGCACATTAGGCAGTCTCTCGCTGCAGACTGCAGTTCTCAGCTGCTGTGACTTGCAAGTCTAAAATCCAGCAGCTAGATTGTAGAAACTATCCAAATCATAGAATTCAGAGGTCACTGTTTAGAACATGGCACTATGATGATCAAGATCACTTGATTTAATGCTATTTACTGTAATTTTGCTGCGCAAAGTTTATTTACACTGACAAAAACACATGTATAACCAATTTTTAAGAGAGTATATTAACATTATAATATATCTACAGTAGTGCTTTATTTCTGGTTTAAAATGCTTATATTTACTCTTATGCATCATTTAACACATTAGGGACAAAAAATCATATTGCGGATAAAACATGTAACACGCAATCTTTTATTATTTTTGTTTTCAATGCTATTATCAAAGAAATGAACTGTGAACTTTATGAATATATCAATGATTATTTTTCAAAGCTTTCTAGTTGTTTAGTAATAGTAATATCATGGGCAATACTGTCATAATGCAATATTAATTAGTTCTATCTATATAATGTCAAAAAAATGTCATTGTTCTATATTATTGTTGTAAGTTGCTGAAACCTCTGCAAATGCTATTTTTGATCATCATTTTATGGTGCTACAATGTAAGGTATGTCACACAAATGCATAATAACGCAACTAATTATCATGTTTTACTTTAGGATACTAAAGGGAATCTTTACCACTCATTCTTTCTGAGGTAAACGATTTCTTTGCATTTGATTGTAAATAAAGCTGTTGGTAAAGACCAATTGGAGGAATAGTCCTCCATGCCTTGGTCAGCCCTTCAAATAGTTACCATGTAACTATGTACCATTACTTGGTGATGATAATGTGCAAGCACATACCGATCAATTAAGGTATACAATGTGTTAATGAGCCGAGCAAGCGTTAACACGTTGTATTTATGTCTCTGTTAAGTCACTAATAGCCAATTAAAATGTAATTGTGATTTAAACCTTTGTATCTTTTTCTGCCGTAATACTTATTTATTTACACTGCCACTTTGTTGACAAAGGCTCTGTCCAACACTGTCGTTATGTAAGTATCAAGGATTTATCAGCTCTGTTTTCGTGTAGTAGAGGAATAGCTCTGATAATATCAGAGAAAGCGGCTTGACCGGGGTTCATCAGTAAGCGTCTGGACCGGGAGGCGACCTCACAGTTTGTCCCGGGCAGGGCTTAGACTGGCGATCAAAGCTGTACAAACCAATTGTCATCACGTTCCTCCGGAGGGAATTTGGAGTACATTAATGCCCCTGCTTTGGGAAATAATTGTATCTCTCTGTGACTTCATTAGGCTCTCCTGGACAAATCAAAAGGCACTCCACCAAGGCTGGAAGCTGCATGGTGGGCAGACAGTGTCCCAAAGGGCCGAATGAATAAAAAACGAGGGATTATAATGAGATTGAGCTAACCATGACCAGGATTGAGTTTTTCCATTATACCATCGGCAGCTTTAAGAATGAGGTGGATGAGGGGGGAGGCAGGAACATAAAGAAATGTGTAAGATCCACACCAGCCATCTGCCACGGGGTTGTGCCGCTGACAGACCAGAGCACGCTTATCATTAGGCAGTGAATCAAAGAGGCCTGCTCTCTGGAGATTCCTCCATTAAAACAGTATACAAGTGTCATCACTTCTCGGTGTGCAAGAGAGCACATCTTATCTGAAATCAGGAGGCATAATGACTCGGCTTTGGAAAACAAGAGAGAGACTTTCTATTAATCAGCATATTTTATTTGTTAAATCGAACATCCACATTGTATAAGGAAGAGATTGCATGCTATGTTATTTCATATTAATGGTGTAACCTTAGGTGGTAATTAAAATCGCCCTCTGGCGGATAAGCACGTTCTTAATATTTCATTGGCGCAATTGTGACAAAGGCAGACTTGGGACCTCAGGAAGGATAGAGAGGGTTTATCTCACATTACATTTATCTCCCGATCATAGTCTCAGGTGCACCCGAGGAGATACTGTTGATTGATTGATTGACGGACACTCTTTTTACCCTTTCTTAGTGTTTTGTCTCCTAAGACTGTCACTTGTCTTGACTTTTTTCCCTCCTCTGAAGTGGCAGGAGCGACTCAGGGATCAGGACCAGTGACCAAGCCCTCGCCGCTGTCGACCGTGCCCTTGCTTTTGCTTTCGGTCATTCTCAAGTGCAAGAGCCTACACTTCCTCTGTGAAAAAGAGAGAAAAGAAAAGAGAGAGTGTGAGAACAAAAAAATCAATAGGTTTCCATTATCTGGTTGGGCAGTGTCACTGGCCTGTCAATGATCCCGCTACAGTCCCGGCACAAGGGTGAGACGAGCCCCCAGTCAATCGCCACTGACAAGAGGAAAACATGCTGACAGCAACCAGGAACAAGTCAGAACACAGATTTGCACTTCAAGCGCTCGTCCGAGGGGGCGGTGTGAGGGGCCACCAAACGACGAGGGGCCAGACTCAGGCTGAGAGGGGGGCATGGTACAGGGGGCTCTGGCCGGGTTTTCACCCCCTTGTCTGAATGTCTCACTCCCCCTCACAAACGCTTTTATCCTTGCATCAATTATTTACCTCTGGATACACCAAAGGAAACCCAGGTGCACTGATTGTGGCCAAGAGAAATTCATCACCTTCGTTGTTGCCACAAGAGCTCTCTGTTCCGTTCCTTCTCTTTCTCCCCCCTTTGCTACCCATTCTCACTGTCCCACAAAATAAATAAACAAAATAATAGTATTGAATAATATGCATGTTGGTGTATTTTGTGTCACTGAATGTAGATCATTTTCAATGTAAGCAATCTACACAGTATCTCATGATTTTAATGCGATACAAAAAACTCAATTTGTTTCTTTTTAAGCATGGGCTGTTTTGAGTTTTACTTACTCCCAAAAGTTATGACTTTTTAAATGTTGTTTATTCAAATTCATTGGAGAAATCAATTGTACAAACACAGCAAATTAAGTGTAGTTTAGAAAAAAAAAAAAAGACAAGTGTAGAGTACTTTGCCTCTAGAGTATCTCTAGAACAACGAGAGACAGTCTATAATTCCAGGCTTCCAAGTATTCCAAGTCTATAATCCAGTTTTACAGACTCGTTATGGGGTGTTAGTATCAGCCCTCCATTTGAACCCTCTTAAACCAAACTCTCTCCTGCTGACCGCAAAGAGAGACATCAACCACTCCACAAAACCAGAGAAATCAATACATTTTGACAAGGATGAAACCTGTTTGGGATGCACCATTTTTGTGCTCCAAAAATATGCTTTAGCCCTTGTCACATTCAATTATATCTGTGGCTTGTCTGAGGTTCACCGCAGTCAGCTTATATGGAGCAGTAAATCCATTCCTCTCTCTCAGTGTTTATATCTGTATTTCTTGTAGTAGCTACTGATTTTAAACACTGTTTATTCTTAAACATAAAGGTGAAATTGCAACTGTTTCGTTACTAATTATGTGGAACTAGGTCTTATAACAAAGGTTAATGAGAAATTAGCTCGCCCATTCGCTCTAAATTATTTCTAATGGACGGTTTTTTCAAAAGGCTTCAAGCTCTCGGGGCATCATCTGACATGCGGTATATAGAGCCTATTAATTAATGCGCTTTCCCGCCAATTGTTTTTCAATTAGTCCGCCTTCTTTTTTTTCCCTGAGTTCCCTTTCCTTGTCTAGTGCACTAATTCGGTATAGTGGATGACTGCAGGGAATTCAGGTTAATATGTTGACAAGCCTCGAACAATAGCGAGTCATGTCGCTGTGCACGCTCGGCTGGTTCGTTTCATTTCAGCAGCTGACAGCAGGTCCTAATCATCCGTTGCCCTAAAGACACGTCATTACGTGCCATTATGACGACATTATTACAGTTGTCTATTTTTAAATGTTTCCAATTAATGGACAGGCTGAAATGTAATATGTAGCATTAATTATGTATAATGAAAAAAGCCAAACTTTATGCTATCTTTGAGTATTTTTTATAGCCTATATCCTTTAATTAAAAACAAGTAGCTATTTGTTATTTTTACGTTATTATCATTGCAATCTGTAGGGTATACTTTTCTTATTCTTCATTAATATTATTATTTAATTTGATTAAAGCGTTTCTGTATTCTACCGACTTAATGTGTTAAAAGTGTCACCGTTGTTTAAATAGGGCATATTGACATTAACCCGGTATGTGATGTTTAGATTGGAGTTACAGAAGATGATAAAGGCAATAAATAATAACAGCAACAATCATAATATAGCCTAATTCCATTCAATAATCATTAACGTGACCGGTGTAACATGCTAAAAATCCCAACAACAACAGCAGCTATAGGCTAATAATAATAGGCTAGTAATAATAATAGGCTAATAATAATAATGCTTTGAAATGCTGTTGGACTGTTTGAAGAATGAATGGCCGTATAGCAGAGCTGTTAGGTGTGACTGGTCACTGAGCAGCTGGCGCTCATCCCTCCGGGCGCACCATGACCTGCTTTTCTTTCCACACTAAATTGGAGGCTTGACAAGCCACAAAATGAAAGTGATTTGAGTTGGATTCGGGAAGAAATCCAGAATATGAGCCAAATATGACGAGTTGGACGGGTATCCCGGGCATGAGACATCACGCGTGAAACATACGTGAATAACATCTTTATTCTCCGTTCGAATATTGTCCAGCAGCACAAAGGCCATAGCCTGTTAAAATAAAATAAAAATAGTCTAGAATATTTCCCCCGCATTTGTAAAGCATCATATAGGATGCGTGTGCCATATCTAAGATTAATGAGTGCGTGTTGCTTAAATAGTATTGTGTTAAAATAGATTTATAAAATATAAATTGTATAGGCTAAGCTAGCCTAAGCGACTTAATTCATACTTGCTGTAGCCTAACTGTGCATAACTTGCTTACAGTTATCTCGATGAAGACTATTGGTTGTAATGGGTTAACTCATGATGGGAAAAATGCTTTTCTCACATTTTGGGGGAAATAACAACCATATCAAAATGCAAGATTTTTCTCTCTTCTGTAATAAAATGCGGCGCCAATTTGGTCTTGCCAGCTCCGTTTGCGAGTGTTAATTGATCGTTTCAGACCAATGAAAATGTAGAGAGAATTGAGCCAATCAAATAAGATCGCGTATGCTGAGTTTGGCTTGAAGCCTCTGTTTGCCATGCATTTTATTTATTTATTTTGAAACATAAACTGCAGTGGCCATGCAGTGCAGATATTGGCCACTAGGAGTCACTGCACCGCAAGATCCACTCACACTTGGCTACAGATGCGTTGTTGAGCCAACATTAAACGTTTGAGATGAGTCTGCCTAACCGGCTTTTAACCTATCTAGATACTCACCTAAAAATGTTGTAGTGTATACAATATTTAGTAGTAGTAGTCAGTAGTTGTGATTTACACAAATCTAAAAGCTAAATAAAATGAAGCAACATTCAAATAGCCTATAGGCCTATAGGCTATCTTTCTTTCTTTCTATTTCGATTTACACAATCCTTCCAGAATGTGTACGGGTATGATTAATGATATTAATGTATTTGGTGCGTATAGTTATTAATGCATAATAGGCAGCCTAATGTAACACACACACACACACACACACACACACACACACACACACACACACACACACACACACACACACACACACATATTACAGCCTACTTTAATATAGCCACAAAACATTCTAGACCATATGATTTGGGGAGCAGGAAGCAGAATGAACTCCAAATATTTCATTTTGTCTTTCAATCCCCCACCTTGGGATAGTGCTGTCTAATTTTAGAAAGCTTCGCCTCACGCAGAAAAACGAAACAATTTTGCATTTACTGCACTGACATGTCTGTTGTTTCATTGGAAAAACAAATAAACAAACAAACACAAACTTGCTCGCGCGCGTCATCCTGCCGTGTGTTTATTCCTTTACCATTTAAACGTGGAATATTTTCACCGTAAGCAATGCTTTCTTTTGCTTTTTGCTTTGTTGATATATATATAATTGCGACCCAACTGTATACTGCTGTTGAGAAATGTGTCAGGCGACACGTGAGTATATAGAGCAAATGACAGAAACAGAGGGGGAATAAGTGACAGTAGAAAGACGCACGCAGCAGTACAAAGGCGCGCAGAGCTTTGAGAGCGCAGTTTGTTTTAGCGCACATCTCCCGGGCTGAAGAAAGAAACTAACACGCCCTGTTTAAGAAACAAACATGCAGATTAGATAGGGGTTTGACAGACACTCTTTACTTGCAGATTCCAGGTCCCATCGCGCGTATACCAACACAAATAGAGCAGCAGAACCTGCTTGACTAAATGTAGTATTGCAGCGATATAAACTAAATTATTTATGTTACGGGTAAATTTAATTTCTAAGCACAGGTTAATAACGGTAATTAATGACACGTGTTTCATTTGTAAGTTGACTGACATTTTATTTTATGGAAAAATGTTGTACTTACTGTACAGATTTTATTGTTTTGTATTTAATTTAATTATCATACAACCTTTCCATTTCATTTTAGGCATTGATATTAAGTGATTTTATCTATGTCATGTTATTTATGTAAAAAATGGAGGAGCTCTGATGCATGGCACAAACATGTTTACTCAACTGAAAATATGGTGCATGTGTGTGCCTGGAAAGTGTTGCCATATTTCACCTGCTGGTGTAGAGGCTAACATTGCAGGTGGTATGCAATCACTGACAAACAAGTTAAACTGCTCTAATCTGACATGATCAAAAAGAAATGGCATTGCTTTTTTCTTCTTTTTTTTTCCTGGTGCTGTTAAGGGTCATATAGCTGACACAGTGCGTGTAGATATCACAGCCCGTCCAGGGAGTTGTCACCTGTTATGCGTCTGTCACCTCCAGGCTTACTAGCTACATCCTGAGCTGTGATCATTGCTCAATCCTGCCAAAGTTCAGAAACATTTCTAGGACTGTAAAAAAAAATGTGACTCATGCCAAAACATGTCGACCTGCCATGAGTTTGTAAGAGGTATTGTAATATTAATTATATTTTTATAATTTTATAATTTTTCAGGCTATATAGGCAATCTGTATAACATCTGGCTTCACATACAAGGTCCAAAATGTGGAAAAAGGCCAAAACACACTCGACACAGTATCACTAAAGATGGTTCAATACAATATTTATTACAAGCCTTTAAAAGATTAAAGCCCCAATCTGCATCATTTAGATTACAATATTCATGTTACATTGTAATTGCATATGTAATAACTGAGTAAAGCAAATTAACAACATGTTATCAGTTAATACCTTAGCGCCTGTTTTTACTAAATAGTATTGAATATTTATTTGATGGTGATGTGACAAATATTATTGAATATAGTGTATTATTTGTTCCAACTGAAAATGAAATTGAGCTTTTACGTTGAACTATATTATGGGGTCAATGGACATAAAATCTGTAGTTTGTCACGTTCGTAATTGGAGTCAGTCAGGCTGAACAATATTGAGATTTTAAATTAAAGGCACATGGGCCTTGTTGAATTGACTGTTAAGTATTCTGCCCACTTCCAGACGTTGTCCAATGTTGTTCTAATCACTAGATCAACAACTCAAATCTACGGGAGAACAAATAATGGAGATGAAATGAACAAGTGATTAGCATACTGTGAAAAGTACAATACGTTTCTTATTTAGCATTTAGATAACTGTCTGTCCCAAAGAGCAAAGCTTCAAAGTTGAACCCAGTTTAGGGGAAGGGAATTAATTCTCTCTCCTTCATGCTTCATTGAATCTCTCATTACCAAACTTTGTCTGTATTGATGTTAGATTTGATTGAAGATTAGAGCATTTAGCAAATCTTGCTTTTGCGCATGTATCAGTTTTTTTCAAGCGCCTGCTGGTCAATACCCTCACTTTTATCCTGTGTCTGCTTCATTTAAACTTCATCAACTCCATCAATGAACTGGAACAGAGAAACGTCCCCGTGGTACAATGCTGTTCTTTTGTTAGATAATTCTTTACTGCCTGTCTCCCCCCCACCTCTCTCTCTCTCTCTCTCTCTCTCTCTCTCTCTCTCTCTCTCTCTCTCTCTCTCTCTCTCTCTCTCTCTCTCTCTCTCTCTCTCTCTCTCTCTCTCTCTCTCTCTCTCTCTCTCTCAACCACTAAACCAAAAATCGCACTATGATGAATTATTTCAATCAATATGGTAATGAATATTGGTTTGAGCTTTCAGTTTGTCTGGCTTAACAATGTATATGACAGCAGTGATACTCTCTCCTGATGTGCATGTCAAACCCCATCCCACTTTTTTACAGCCCTATATTTTCACTGACAGTGAAAATTGTTCATATAATAGAAAATGATGTATTCTCACTTGGGAGATGTACTTCCCATGAAGGAAGAAATCAGTGTTGCCTGCTATGTTTCTACTCTGTATTCCTCGCAACCCACTATAAATTATGAGAAATGCAAATATGCAAGACAGCTAGTAAACCATACCATTGTGTGGAATAGATCATTCATGATAGGGTTGCCAACTACATGGTGTTATTTGTCCCCTGTAGTGAATACCTAGTTGTTTTGACTTTGTGCCTCTATAAAGTGAGACGTGAAGCAGTGCATCATATTTATATGGCTACCCGAAGAGCCATTTCCGAAGTATGTGCGGGGAAAATGTACGTCCCCATCTGTTGCCATACTAATGAATGTTCTGCCGTCTGAGCCCATTCAATGGTAATCATATCTTTAATGATCAAGTGGCAAGTGATATACACCTTTCCATAAAGTCCCTCAGATTCACATTTCAGCGGGAAAGGGCTGTCCGTATGTCACACAGCAAACAGCAGTACCCTGCCCATTTGTTCTGGTTGTAAACGCAGCAAATTAGTCTCCAGTTGGTGGAGTTCAGAGCAATATATACTGAAGAACCACAGCACCACAGAGACGTTCTATAAAGAGAGTGACATACTGCCCCTCTTTTTATCATAAACTATGTGAGTACTACGTAACACTTCTAATAAGTTGTGTTATACCTTTTTTGAAACATTTGATTATGGGAAATATAAAGGGCTGATTTAATTCATATTAGGGATTAGTCTCGATATTGCCTCAAATCTCTAGGTATTACATTGTCATATTCGCCAGCTAATTTTGATTTCAAATTGCTTCACAATAGCAAACAACTTTTAATTAAGGTGGGCTTTAGAAAATGAAGTCCTATTAAGTGGGCGAAGTCATGGACATATGCATCAGAAAATATTGGGTCACGCTTCCAGTTGTGTCGTGTGGCCTAAAATGGTCCTTTTGGTAAGTGCAAAGCAATCGATTAAAAATGACCTTTGAAAATGTACTATGTGAAGGCAACACTTGCATTTCCCCCCCACGGCCAGTAGGTGGCGTAAACAAGCCCTGACCCCACAGGAGCAAGGGTTTTGAGTTCACTGCGGAGTTAAAAGGTTTGAACTAAGTATAGGTCCTCATCCCTTGAGAAAATGTTTCAGTATTTCAAAACGACTCTGCTTCTCCATTTCACACAGGATGTTATAATTTGCAGTTCTTGCAAGAAACAGTAGGCACCAAAATCGTAACTATTTATATATCGATTGGAAAGGCGTTTTAATCTGGTAAATTGTTGACGGTGCTTTACAGCTGTCTAATAGTGTTTTCCTCACCTTCAGCGCGAGAGTCCCAGGATGTTCGCATACACGCAGAGGTTTTATATTCAAAACCTGTCCCGGCAAGGCATCTCATTATTCCTGTCTGGAAGTATTGGCACACAGAGAGAAGTGTGATTATTGGTGATAAATGTATAAGTTTTACGCTTATCTAATCCATTGGTCTCAGTGTGAGCTCTCACCCAGAACGTTCCAAGCAAATGGGTGAAATATGAACATGCAGGAGGTGAAGATTCTCTATTCTCCAAAAATCTAATAGAATATGCATAAAATGTTTGAAATGGTTTTACAGTTTGGCACAGGTAACAGATTTGTAGCCTGTGAATAATGTTTTATGTAACTTTAATATGTTAAAAAATGCAATTCATACAATGACTTGAATGCACTGATGAGAATGTTTAATTTTTATTTATTTTATCTTTGGGTGGCATAAAGTCAAATTGTCAGGGATATACAACTTCAGATATCACAATAATGAAAAAAAAAAATCCTTATTAAAGAATTCAATTCTTAAAAGAAACTTTCTAGTTTGGCATAATATAAGGCATATGAACAGTACATTTTTAATAATACTGCTTCATGCTTATTAATATTTGAAAAACACCAAATCAAAGTCATGGGGTGCATCCAACATCCAGAAACAGAAAAAAAAGGTCAATAAGTTTGTCAAGTTCAATAAGTTTCTTAAAATATCAAGATAATTTGACTTAAAAAAAAAATGGAAGGAAGGAAGGTTAGTTCAATCAGGTTAGTTGGGTCGTAAAATGTCATGTGGTGCCAAACAAACATAACAATATTTATGAATTGTAATTTATTTAATTAAAACAAAGACTAGTTAAATATCTGAGACCTTGACATATTTAAAAACATTATATTTTTTAAATCAAATAAATATTAAGACACATGTTTTATTGGTGTAAGCAAAATGTTAGACTTTTAACCTTACAAGTCATTAAATGTAATATAAACTAGATTTTTCATTTTCTTTATCGTGGACACTATATCATCAGCCCATGTACCATGTTTGCAACATGAGAAAAACATTCCAAATATATATTTTTTTTGTGATGATATTTTTGATGTATGATGTGTGGCATTGCATAGTAAAAGAGTGATAGGAATACAACGTGTTTGTGATTGGTATTTTTGAGCATGTAGTGTGGGCACCAGCAAGAAGAATTGGATGGATTCAACAGACTCCTCAATTCTCTGTCTCCCTTCTCTTGTCTTTTCATCTCTCTCAGTCAGTCTGGAAACAGCTGTCATGTTTGACTGACAGGCTAACATACACTCGACATGGCCAGACTCTCTTGTGTGAAAGCCCTGTTCTCTCCCTTAGCCTGGCCAGAGCAGAGACACATGTCAAGAGAAAGCTTTTTCCATCTCTCTGTTCAAACTCATACCACACTGCCAAAAAGAGAGAGCGAGACAGATGCTTCACATCTCTTGCTTTGCCTTTAATCACAGTCAACGTCTGCTGTTCCTTACAACTGCTTTCATGCTGTGACTGGTCAAAGATACGTGAATGAGATGTTTCAAAGTGCTAAACCAATTTAACAGGCATTCTCATATGAAAGGAGACACAATGGTAGCTGTTTAGAGCAGTCATCAATACCATCCACAAAGACTACAATGAGGGGACAAACACCTCACTTCACAAAGGACAACATGTTTATTAATCCTTGCTCTCCGTTACCGAGCTTTGCATCTTCGATGACAAAGCACAGTAATGATTTACGACAGCTGTATCTTTCTATCGCCATTGAGTGGTTGATGAGACGTCGTCATTGATGTAAGACACTGTGAACACCTGAAAAGACCTCACAGGAAAAGACATGCTTTTCACCTACGTCTTGTATATTACAAAACAGTGGTGTCTTTGAATGAATGTTGTTTCTCTGATCTACTTATCAGAGATCTTGAAGTTTATTGAGGCTTAAACTGACACTGGAAATGACCAGATTGGAGATCTTTTTTTGATGTCAGATTGTAATAATGGAGCGATTGAGAGTGTGTGTGGAGAGCACATATCTTGAGGCTTCGGTTGCTGCTGGAGTGGGGTTAGTGTTTATTTGGTGTGTTGTGTGTGGAAGATGAGATTTGGTGTGAAGCTCTTGACCCCAGATTCCAAATTCTAGGGCTCCCCCACCTTCTCTTTGTCATGATTCTGCCTTAGTATCCTTGATTTTCCTAGTCGTGAGGCAGGATCATGACAGAATCATGTTTTGTGTACAAGTGCATGGCCAATTGTTTGGACCATGTGCTTGTGTTGTCTCGTTACGTTACCCCGCCCCCTTGTTATCCTCGTCTCGTCATTATTGTCTAGTCAGTTTCACCTGTCCTTGTCATTAGTGTTCCCTTTATAATCCCCTTGTGTTTGCTGTCCTGTGTCGGTTCATTGTTTGATGTAAGTGACATACGTTGTGTGCATCTAGCTGTGAGTAACTTGTTGGAAGTCTTGTTTAAGAGAAAGCTTTGTTCCTGTCTTAGTTGTTAGTTTATTGCCTGAGTCTTAGTCTAGTGTATCCTGTCTTGTTTTGCCCCATCGAGGGTTTTGTTTTCTGTTTTTGTCATCAATAAACCCCTGTTTGTATTATTTGCTGTCTGCAATTGGGTTCATTCTTCTGCCACATAACACTCTTAACCGCACAGCCCCATCAGTAGGCTCAAATGTGCTTAACTGACACCAAATCAGGAATGTATTCATTGTAGTGAATATCATATAGCATAATCATTTTTTTTTTTTACAATTATTACAATAATTGAACAAAAAAAAAATCAATACTTTTGAATAACACTCACCAAAAATTTCTCTCATCTGTCCCTTTTATTTCTGAATGAAAAAGTGCTTTGAATTGACATGTTTTAATCATGTACATCCACACTAATCAATGAAGTTACATCAATGTTTTTTTTTTGTTCAGGAATTATTTATCAGAAAATATAGTTATTTCATGTAAATTCAGCACAATGTAAAAACTATCACATCTCATCTTGATCAAAAACGCATACAATATAATTTATTTTCAACATTTACCTTTACGTCGCATGCATAGCATTCTGGGAACTACAAATCCCCAATGCCTCTGGTCTTTAGTGACCCGAGACGTCATTCACTACCCTCCTCGTCATTAATTTTTTTAAAGTAAGACATCAACCTTCTTAGTATCCCTCAATCAATTCATTATAAACAATATAACAAGAAATTTTTTGTAAAAATTGTATAGGGTTGCTAAAGACTCGAGGTGTGTAACAGTGTAAGATATTGGCAGGTGAGTTTTTATCAGGGTTGGAGCTAAAATCTGCAGGACAGTGACCCTCCAGGACTGAAGTTGCCCATCCACAGTCTATTGTATTTCCAGTGGATTTTTTTAAGTGTTTGGAGCAGGATTTGGTTAAACTAAAAAAATGAATAAAACAAACCTGGCACATTAGTGAAGGGGTAACTAATAATAATGATTGGAATAATATTTAAAGTATCATGTCATTTTGATATCAGTGACAGTGACAGATACTCGCCTAGATTTATTTGCTCAATTAGGACTGCACCATATTCAGTTTATAGTCTACACTTCTATAAAGTGAAGTTTATTTAAATGGTTTTTTTTTATTATTGAATTAAATTGAAATTAAATTCAATATTTTATTAAAAAGTCAAAAATGTCATACGTGGTGCACACAACCACAATACATGACATTTTGTAATGCCCACATGTCGAAAAAACACACTCCCACATCTGTAATAAACAAATGGATACATAAAATCAAAAGTTGGGTGATTCGCCTCAAACATCATTTACAAAACTTACAAAACTGTGTAGGCCTATATGCTGTATGTACTGCTTAAATATAGACATCTGAAATAAGCTGATTTCCGCAACAGATGCTCTTCTCAAAATAGTCAGCATGAAGAAGTCAGCATGAAATCAAAATTGACAATTCTTACTTTTTCTTTTTCTTTCTTTTATGTTGCAGTGTTTATTAAATGAATTATCCGTGCACATCATTATTATTATTTTTTAAATTCATGTGCATTCGTAATCAAAAACATTAACCTCCCGACATCTGTTCTCTTCACAATTCTCTCTGAATTATGTCTCGGCAGAGAGTGGGACTAAAATTTCCTTCACAACTGTCTGCAAACTGGCATTCAGATCTGCCTCTATTTAGTTAGCAATGCCTAACTTCCTAAAATCCAATCAATTCCCGAGGACGAAATCCAGTCCTGCCCTACATTTTTTTTCACATTCCAGAAACCGCTTTACTCGGATATACGTCACAATAGGGAAGAAAAGACTATCACAACTTCCGTTTCATGCCGACTTGAAAGCTTACAGGCTTTTGTGCATTGTCCACCTGTAATGACTTCTGGGATTTCTAACAGTTCAACTCTCTCAAGTCTGCATTTGATGAATCCTTAAAGGGTTAGTTCACCCAAAAAATAAAATTATCCCATAATTTACTCACCCTCAAGCAATCCTGGATGTATATGACTTTCTTATTTTAGCCAAACACAATCAGAGTTATATTAAAAAATATCCTGGTTCTTCCAAGCTAATGGGAGTGAATGGTAAATGAGATTTTGAAGCCCCAAAAAAGTGCATCCATCTATCGTAAAAGTAATCCATATGGCTCCAGTGGGTTAATAAAGGCCTTCTGTAGCGGAGCAATGCATTTTTGTAAGAAAAATATCCATCCTTTTAACTGTAATCACTAGATTCCAGTAACATCTGTCCACACGTTCACGAGAGAAACGAGTTCTGGCATATGGCGTAGGTGGATGTAGGAGTAGCGTAAGATTAGGTGAGAGTAGACACCTCTCGCGGTTCAAACAAATAGGGCTGGGCAACAGACTCAAGCTCCTCTGACATTTCTCTCTAAACATTCTTGTTTTAGACTTCTAATTCGTGACCGTTTTTTTGTTTTGCTCTATCCTCTGCACTTCCGCATTTGTCAATACGTCATGCGTCGGGTCAGAGGTCACTCTTCTCCCGGAATTCGACTCGTGTACAAGCCAGTGATTCTACTTTATAACGTTATAAATATGGACATTTTTCTTACAAAAATGCATCGCTTCGCTTCAGAAGGTCTGGAGCCCTATGGATTACATTTATGATGGATGGATGCACTTTTTTTTTGACTTCAAAATCTCAGTTACTAGTCACTCCAATTATAAGGCTTGGAAAAATTAGGCTATTTTTAAAGGTTCTCTAAGCGATCCTGGGTGACGTCACTTCTTGTTGACGTTTGAACTATTGTCAAACAAAACGGAGGCTAGCTAGACCCTCCCTCCTCCTCATCCGCACACTAACCCCCCAAACCACACCCCCAAACCCTTCTTGTCGGTCATTGGCTGGAACAGTTTGTTATGTTTCGTGGTGCGGGTAAGCCCAGTTTGTTTTTGTTGCCGTTTGTGGAGCCTGGGGTGTCTGCAGAGACTGCGTTTTTTTTACAGTGTGTTCAGGGGACAGGCAGCTAGCGGATAGTGAGGAGATGTTTGCTGTATGTGACAAAAAAAGTTTTGGCCTAAAAAACGCGTGACATCGCTTAGAGCACCTTTAATATAACTCTGATTATGTTTGAAATTCATATACACCTAGGATGGTTTAAGGTGAGTAAATTATGGGATAATTTTCATTTTTGGGTGAACTAACCCTTTAATATCAATATGACTTCTGAGAACTAACATGTGTTCATGAGTACTGGAATTGAACTTCGACAGTTGATGATGACATTTGAGAACACAAGGAACAAATCAAGGTTTATAACGGCAAAAAATTACTGAAAAATGTTCATATGTGTATGCCAACTGAAGAGCATGCGTATCACAATTCAGGAGTAAAAGTTATGAGTATTTGGCATGCTGTCCGAGGAGAGGGCTCTTGGCTCGGTATTTGGCCCGAACAGAGTACCCCCCCCCCCCCGTATTCCTGGCTGTGGTAGGAACCAGCCAGGAGTGAGGAGTCGGGGGTGGTGGAGGGATGCTGAAAACTGCCGAGGAACTTCGAACTGTGAGTCGACTTCGAATATATATATAGGCCTCCTCTAATGCTGATAATGTCACAGTATGTGATTAGTTTTCATGGACTTTTAGTTTGTTTTCATGCATCTTCTGTGTTCGTTGTTCAGATTCCCGCCACTCATTTGTCTCCATGGTCACCGTCATTATGAGTTTGTTTGCATCAGCTGTGTGTCATCAATCATCTTGTTTGAGTCACTATTTTAGTTCTCCCTTCACATTCTGTCATTGTTCGGTCTACTGTTGCGTTAAGTGTCTTTTGCATCTACCTGTTCTCCTTCCTGTTTGAATAGTATTATTAAACTTTGTGTTTTGGAACCTTCTTCATCTGTATTCCTGCATGCACTGGTGACAGATAGGATAGACTTGATAATTGCTGATGACATGTTGATTGGATAGATCATTTGAATGTGCTCCTCCCAAACTTTGTTAATGACACATCATATAGTTATGGTTTAAGTTTTGTCTTTATGTACTCTTAGGCTGGCCACACACTTGAAGATTTTAAGCCCAACTGATCGGGGAGCATGACCCGATTCGAAATTACTATTTGTCCAAAAAATCCTTATTTAGTTTGATGTCATTCCAATTTTTTTACTGCTCCCGATCGCATCGGGACACGATCCCAAATGGAGACTCTTGACTGGGCTGCCTCTTACGTGATATCCTCGATAGCCAGTGAGAGTGAGAAAGCTTCACCAACCGGATGTTGCATGCTTTTACAGCTGAAACTTGGCAGTCGCAAACATGCCACGAAAGTATTGAGTATTGAGAAAGATCACCCATATTCTATTTTTCTTCTTTGTTTTTCTTCCCATAAAACAAAACTCATGCCAGGAGAACAAGCTGACAAAGTCGATCTTCCTCCATTTGTTTTTCTTCTCAAGTCACATTTGATCTCGTGAGTCTCTGAAAGTATTACTACAATCGACAGGTGTGTGGTCTCTCGGTCCTGACGTATCTTATAGTGTGTGCATTCGGAAAATTGTAATGCTAAAAATCTGTTGAAACTGTCCTTATGTCTGTGGTCTCCCACAGTTTTAAAATCGGTTGAGATGTGAAAATTGTTTTCATCATTCGGCCTGTATCATAATGTTTCCTTTCTGTTGTCATGCTTTCTAAGCATGTTTTAATTTGTTGTCGAAATTACTTATTCTTTGATTTCATTCACCTGCTCCTTGTTTAGATCATTAGTTTGCTGTGCATATCTTGCCCTCAGTTCGCTCGGTTCTTTTTCTTGGGTTGTTTGTGTACAATGTGTACAAACTATTTGTGCTCATATATACCAGAAATTAAAATAAATGTAAAGATAAAGAGACAATCACAATATGCATTGATATTAATTATGTGTAAATGAGCAACTCATTTGTCATAATTATGTCACTGAAATAAAAAAAATGAGAGAGAGAGAGCAGATGGGACGTTTAATCAAAGTATTGTAAATTAACATTTTTAGGTTCTCATTTCTGTTTTATAGATTAAACCCCTTGGAACCTGCTCATACACCCCTTTCAGGTAACCCTTTTGGGGAATTATTCCCTTAGTCTCCTAATGTGCTGGTGCATCATATGACCAGATGCCTTTAATCCACTGTCAAAAGTCAGGATTTGAGTTCTTACTACCATTTATTCTCTCAGTCGGCTCTGCCTTTCATATCAAGCCATACTAGAACAATCAAGAGGGCATTGCTACGTGTTTTTTGGGACGTGGGAGATTTTGAGATGAATAAAAGATCTGTGAATTAAAGACCATCTGCTATGTGATTGTACTCTTATTCTTTTGAGTTGTGTAAAATAAAGACCTCTTATAGCACCTTGCAGTGTTTGCTCATCTGCAGGACCAGCCCCTGCTCCGCAAATTCAACACAACCGGACTTTGGCAGGGAGGATCTAATTTAGCTAAAGGGAATATATGCATCAAACAAAAGAGAAAATGGATGAAAAAAACATGCAATTATGTCCTTGATCAGGTTAAGCTTCTCTTTGCCAGTGCTCCAAACCACCAGCATTTGCAGTCAGCCTCCAAATGGGTGGCGTCTAGGAGCTGGGCCAGTTCCGAAAAGCATTCCCCCTTTCCCCATAGCTTTCACTGCCATCTCTACATTTCTCATTCCTCAGATCAGCGTCCAGGCCTCTCCTCTCCTCCCCTCTCCCAATCCCTTGCTCACTGTTCCAGATAATGGAGCACTCTGCCTCTGTTAGGCTGCCAAGGGCTGCAGCTCTGCCCGCTAGTAATGACCTGAGGGGATGGCGCGTGACAGGCCGGCTATAATAACGCCTCCAGCCACGGACAAAGCAGCCCCCAGGGCTCTATTTTTAAATACTTTATACTTTACAGCAGGGCTAAAAGTCATTTATTGTTTTGTAGGTCATGTCTATGGATGGGCAGTGGTGTGTGGGTAAGTACAGAGCGTGAGGCAGTGAAGACACATACTAGTCACTCGAGGTGAGTGTTTGCATAAAAGGAGGAGCGCTTTCTTTAACATGAACAGAAGGATTTAAATGCAGCAGGTTGAGCGGGTTCAGTCGCAGCGTCACTGGAGGGATTTGAGCTGTAAATGTGACTGTTCACAAAAGATGTTAAATTCATTAAACGACAGCGCTGTTGCGCAAGGTCTTGCCCTTGAGTGTTCTGCAAGTCATTTGCAAAGATGGCTGTAAAGCAGAAATATGCAGAAAGTGTGTCGGAGGTGGTCGCTCTGTTCCCCTGCGGCACAGTGGTTTGTCTGTCAGCATTTTCACTCCTCAACCCCTCCAACAGAATCAGTTCAGCCCCCTTAGTGCCTTACATGATTAAGCAGGGCCATTTGACATGACTGACGGGTACTTCCACCAAACTCTCTCCAAAACAGACGGGGTGATGTTAAACGGAGAGGGGTTTATATCTTAGGGGGTTTATAAATATATATATATATATATATATATATATATATATATATATATATATATATATACAGTATATATATATATCCCTGCTGAAAAATCCAGAATTGCTGGTCACCAGCATAAGGTAAGTTTTGCATGCTAGGACCAGCACGGGATTCTGGTGGACCATGTTTTGCACGCTTGGGATGCTGGTGTGCTGGTGGATCATTATGTTATCTTTTGGGTGTTGGTATGATCTCAGCAAGACCACAATAAAACTTGTGTGTGTACATATCACATTTCTTAGTGTCTGTTCATCATTAAATAAAGACCAAGACAATTTTCCAATTAATTGTAATAAATTATTTAGAAAAGAAAAATACATGTTGCAAGTTACGGGAAACCTATTTACTGGTACAGTGCAAAATCCTCAGAGTAAAAGTTTTGCAGTTAGTAAAATAAAGTAGATTCACTCTACAAGTGATGTTTGACCATTACTGATGACTCCTGAGGTTAACAAGCAGAACCACTGAAGATAAGAGGAACAACAAGAACAGAAAAAAGTCAAGAGAAGAGCCTTAGATGAAATCAATGCAAATAAATTATCCCCATTACCTCAGCATTGCATGTTTACTTATTATAAACTAGTATTTATTTTATTATGGTACATGTACAAAAGTTGTTGAAGTCTGTTTGAAGCCACCATTATGGTGAATAGTGTTCCCTTTAGTTGGGCACTTGGCCATTGATATTGGTTAAATTAATTATCTTTCAGCAATTGGTGAAAGTTATCACGAGTGGCTGCAATAAAATAGTGCACAAAGACAAATGACTCAAAAGGAAACAGTCTTTCATATAATAATCCACAGTAGTACACAGGAGATGACATGGATCACATAACTGAAGCCTTGGCCACACTAATACGTTTTCGTTTGAAAACACAAATTTTTCTCTCCGTTTTGGCCTTCTGACCACACTGAGACAGCGTTTTTATTAATGAAAACGAAGCTTTTTAAAAACGCTCTTCAAAGGGGATCAATTTGAAAACGCCATTTTCGCGTAGTGTGGACTGTTAAAACGGATGTATTTAAAAACGATGATGTAAGTTTAGTCATGTGACACATATTGTACCAATAGATATTCATGTTTATACCGCCTGTTATTTGCTATTCACTTTAAACACTATTGCTAAAATATGTTACTTTGCACACACAGATAATTTAGCGTTTTCAGGCGTTTTCTAAATGTTTCTCATCCACACTGAAAGGTCAGAAAACGGAGAACATTTTTAAATGAAAACACCGTTTTCAAATGTATCCGGATTAATGTAGACGTAGCCTGTGTAAACTGAGGGCTTAAATACACAGAGATTGTTACTCACTTAATGACTATGGCAACAGACAAGGCAAGGAGAAACTGGCAAACAGAAGACAACGAGGACTGAACCAAAATGTGGATGGAGAGTCACTGGGAACAGGCTGATGACCAGAGACTGGAGACTGAACTTCCGTGTGAAGGTAAGCAGGTGATCGATGGATGGAACTCAGGTAGGTAGCGGGTAAGTTGCAGGTAAGTAGCGTGATAGTCTGTAGTGTCATGTAGAGACCAGACCAGACAATGAGTGTGTGAAGAGGAGTTGAATATATAGGGAGGTGAACTGATGAGGTGCAGGTGATGGTGATTAAAACTGAGGGGACTGTGAACGAGTGGGAGGAGTGAGTGAAGCTGGTGGAATCCTGACAGTACCCCCCTCCTCCGAGGCGGCTCTCGACGCCTGAGACGAGGGACGAAGACGGCGACGAGGTCTACCATGACCCCTGGGAGCATGGCGATCAGGATGGTAGACGTGAAACTGAGTATCCAAGATACCATCGCGAGAAACCCACGACCGTTCCTCTGGACCATAATCCTCCCAGTCAGCCAGATATTCCAGCCGAGGACCTCGTCGCCGTGAGTCCATGATGGTGCGGACTCGGTAGATGGACTCTTGCTCGACTGGAACCGGAGGAGGAGGTACGTCCTCTGGGACAGTTTCTGTGAGAGGAGAAGTGACAGGTTCAATGAAGGGCTTCAACAGTGACACATGAAAAGATGGTGAAATCCTGTATTGTGGAGGAAGATCAAGCCTGTAGGTGACTTTGTTCAGCTGCCTCTGCACGGTGAAAGGACCGATGTGTCGAGGACTCAACTTACGGCAGGGCAGGCGGAGGCGGATTTCCCTGGTCAAAAGCCACACCTTTTGTCCAGGCTGGTGCTGCTGAGGTTCAACACGACGAAGATCGCCACGCCTGCTGGAGGTGCACGTGAGCCGAGTCCCGTACCCTCTCGCTCTAATGGAACCAGTAATCGACAGCTGGAACCTCAGAGGGCTCACCCGACCAAGGGAAGAGTGGAGGTTGATAACCCAGGACACACTGAAAGGGGGTGAGCCCAGTGGTGGATTGCCGAAGGGAATTCTGGGCGTATTCCGCCCAGGGAAGGAACCGGCTCCAGCTGTCCTGGTACTGGTGGCATTAGGTCCTGAGATGTCGTCCGATCTCCTGGATCTTCCGCTCAGTCTGGCCGTTTGTCTGAGGGTGGTATCCAGAAGATAAGCTGACAGTAACCCCGAGGAGTCTGAAGAAGGCTTGCCAAACCCTTGAAATGAACTGTGGACCTCTGTCCGACACTATGTCCTCGGGGGATGCCGAAGTTTCGAAACACATGATTGAAGAGGGCCTATGCGGCCTCAAACGCAGTTGGAAGTCCAGGCAATGGGATCAGCTTGCAAGCCTTCGAAAAGCGATCCACAAAGACGAGGACACAAGTGTGGTTACTGGATCTGGGAAGGTCCGTCATGAAATCAATTCCAAGGTGGGACCACGGTCGTTGTGGGATAGGAAGTGGCACGAGCATGCCCTCCGGGAGTCTTCTGGAGGTGTTGGTAATGACACAGACTGAGCATCCCCGAACGTACCTGGAAACATCCTGTGAGATGGACGGCCACCATTTCCGATTACTGAGGAGCGAGAGGGTACGCCTGCTACCTGGATGTCCAGAGCCCGGAGCGGTATGAGCTGAGTCCAGAAGGGCGGCACGAAGATGGAGAGGTACGAAGACGCGCCCCTCTGGACCTCCCGGCGGAGCGGGATGATGAAGGTTCTCCTGGGAAATCTGCTGTCCCAGATGATGGGGCTGATGATCATGGCTGGAGGGAGGATAGGTTCTGGTAGGGAATCTTCGGTTTAAGCGTGATGAAGACGAGAGAGAGCATCCGCTTTGCGATTCTTGCTTCCAGGTCGGTATGACACGGTAAAATCAAAGCGGGTAAAGAAGAGAGCCCATCGAGCCTGACGGGGATTCAGCCTTTTTGCTTCTCTGTGGTATTCCAGGTTGCGATGATCAGTTATAACCTCAAACTGGTGATTAGCTCCCTCCAGCCAATGCCTCCATTCTTCTAACGCAAGCTTGATGGCGAGCAACTCCCGATTCCCAATATCATAGTTCCGCTCCGCCAGGGGACAGCTTCTTAGAGTAGAAGGCAAATGGATGGAGTTTGGGAGGATCACCCTGCCGCTGTGATAGAACTGCTCCAACTCCTGTTGAGGATGCGTCCACCTCAACAACAAACGGTATATCTGGGTTAGGATGAACCAGGATGGGAGCCGTCAGGAAGGCTTCTTTCAGTTGGACTTAAAATCACTTGACGTGCTGAATCTCACTGAGGCAGACGCTTACTCCGTTGCTCCGGCGAATTACTTCATTAATCCTTGTTTTATTGCTTTACCAGGCATTTATAAGCAAGCACTTTTTATTTTTATATCATGTGAACTTATCCACGAAACTATTCCTTATAAAAAACAATTAGATTGCTTTGATATCGCTACTTATATCCAACCTTTCGATTCTCGGCTACTAGCCTTTAGCCCGCTAACATTTCACGCGTGGCCTCGGCCGTCTAATATTACATCCTTTCACTGAAAGGACACGAGTTATATTTGACATTGCAGTCCTAAATTAGTACTGATAGTTGTAGTATCACTGCTAATTTACAGCTCATTTGTTATAATGGCGAACATATCGGATGCGTGTCTAACTTTACCTCTGAGTGCAGGTGAGGACACTTTCGAGCTATTCTCGGTGAATCTGGAGCTGGAATCCGTGGAGAAACAGATCCGTGGTCTGCTGGAAAAGCAAGCCGAGCTGTTGGATCGGCGATCAGCACTTGAAGCAGCACGCGCCGATGCTCACAAGTTAGTGGTTAGTAACTCTTTAACTCCGAGTTCGTCTACTCCGTGTGTTTCTCTGTCCAGAAGGACGCGATCATCTCGGGCTTCATTTACTCCGGCACCGACACAACACAATGGACCATGGATCACGCAGCGGAAGACGCGAGCCAGGACCAGAGCTACTCCTCCGCCCCTCCCGGTCTTCGAGATCTCCACTCGGAACCGCTTCTCCCCTCTTCGCGAGTCGAAACGCGACGACGCCGTGATCATCGGCACGTCCATGGTCCGCCATGTCCGTGCTACCTCAGGTAAAGGTAAGGTGCGCTCTCACTGCTTTCCTGGTGCTCGTGTTCTTGATATCGCTGCACAGGTTCCCGAAATCCTGACCGGGGACGAGCGCGTCGGAGCTGTGGTGCTGCATGCGGGAGGGAGCGACGTCAGGCTGCGGCAGACGGAGGTTCTGAAGAAGGACTACATGAGCCTGATCGAGACCGTACGCAACACAGCGCCTGAGGCAACGATCATCGTGTCTGGACCGCTTCCCACGTACCGACTAGGACAAGAAAGGTTCAGTAGACTATTTGCACTAAATGAATGGTTAATGTCACTGTGTAATGAACAGAAACTGCTCTTTGTAAATAATTGGAATCTGTTTTGGGAGCGACCCAGGCTGTACCGTGCTGATGGCCTGCACCCCAGCAGAGCCGGAGCGGCTGTTCTGTCGGATACTATCTCCAAGACGTTACGCACCAGATGACTAATAAGTCAAAATCCAAATCACAGTCTTTGCTGTCCAAACTTAATTGATATACGTAGTGAAGAACATTATATAGAAACTGTGTCTATTCCTCGTTTAGTGAAGCCAAACAATAAATCTAGTGCAGGATCTAGCAAAAATCTTATTGTAATTAAACCAGAAAATCTAAATATCAGTGAACAAAAAGAATTTCTAAAGCTAGGTCTTCTAAACATTAGATCGCTCACACCTAAAGCGGTTATTGTAAATGAAATGGTCACAGATAATAATTTCGATATACTTTGCCTTACTGAAACCTGGCTTAAACCAAATGAGTATTTCGGTCTAAATGAGTCTACTCCGCCAAGATACTGTTATAAGCATGAGCCCCGTCTGACTGGTCGTGGCGGCGGTGTTGCAACAATCTATAAAGATATTCTTAATATTTCTCAGAAAACAGGTCACAGATTTAATTCGTTTGAAGTACTTATGCTAAATGTTACGCTCTTAGATGTAAGAAAGAAATCCATATTATCTCTAGCCTTGGCTACTGTATATAGACCTCCAGGGCCATATGCTGAATTTCTAAAAGAGTTTGCAGACTTTCTCTCGGATCTATTGGTCAATGTCGATAAAGCAATAATTGTTGGAGATTTTAACATACACGTAGACAACAAAAATGATGCCTTAGGGGCTGCGTTTACAGATTTATTAAACTCCTTTGGGGTCAAGCAAAACGTCCGTGGTCCCACTCATCGTCTAAATCATACACTAGATTTAATTATATCATATGGAACCAATCCAACTGATATAGATATTATACCGCAAAGTGATGATGTCACTGATCATTACATGGTGACGTGCATAATACGTACTGCTGAAATATGTCATGTTGCGCCACGTTATAGACCAGGCAGAACAATCCTTCCAACCACTATAGATAGATTCTCAAATAGCTTACCTGATCTATCTCAGCTGCTCAGTGAACCCAAACAAACAGATGAACTAGAGGAAATGACTAGCAGTTTGAGCACCATTTTCACTAGTACATTAGATATTGTTGCACCAATTAGATTAAAAAAGGTTAAAGAGAAAACTAAAGCACCATGGTACAACAGTGTTACGCATGATATCAAGAGAGAAACTCGTAACCTAGAGCGTAAATGGAAACAAACTAATTTAGAGGTCTTTAGAATCGCGTGGAAAGACAGTATGTCACGTTATAAAAAGGCTCTAAAAACAGCCAGGGCTGAGCATCTCCGCAAACTAATAGAAAATAACCAAAATAATCCAAGGTTCTTATTTAACACCGTGGCTAGACTAACAAATAAACAGACATCACCAGAGCAAAATATACCGTTACAGTTTAGTAGTAATGATTTTATGAATTATTTCAATGAGAAAATAGAAAGCATTCGAAACACAATTATAAATGTACAATCCTCTATGGTCTCTTATGATTCAGCCTCAATTATCGTCCCTCAAGAACAACTACACCGCTTTGCAACGATAGGACAGGAAGAGCTAAATAAACTTATTATTGCATCTAAACCAACAACATGCTCATTAGATCCAATACCCACTAAACTACTGAAAGAAGTGTTACCTGTAGTGGAAGAGCCTCTTCTTAATATTATTAACTCGTCTTTATTCTTAGGTCATGTTCCAAGAATATTCAAGCTGGCAGTAATAAAACCTCTCATTAAGAAACCGCAACTAGATCCAAATAACCTAGCAAATTACAGACCCATTTCAAATCTTCCATTTATGTCCAAAATACTAGAAAAAGTTGTATCCGCTTAACTGTGCTCTTTTTTGCAAGAAAATGATATCTATGAAAAATTCCAGTCAGGATTCAGACCGCATCATAGTACAGAAACTGCGCTAGTTAAAATTACAAATGATCTACTCTTAGCTTCTGACCAAGGCTGTATCTCAATACTAGTCCTACTTGATCTTAGCGCCGCGTTCGACACTATAGATCATAAAATACTCTTGGATCGACTACAAAACTACACTGGTGTTCAGGGACAGGCATTAAGCTGGTTTAGATCGTACTTATCTGACCGTTATCATTTTGTCTCTTTACACGGGGGAAAATCAAAGTTAACGTCAGTAGACTACGGAGTACCGCAAGGATCGGTGCTAGGCCCTCTGCTATTCTCAATATATATGCTGCCACTTGGTAATATTATAAGAAAACATGGAATTAATTTCCACTGTTATGCTGACGACACTCAATTATATATTTCATCACGACCAGATGAAAACATTACCTCATCTAAATTGACAGAATGTCTCAAAGATATAAAATGCTGGATGACGCGTAATTTCCTGCTATTAAATTCAGATAAAACGGAGGTATTACTTATTGGTCCAAAAAACTACACACAAAACCTCTTACAATACGACTTTAATATAGAAGGATGCCCTGTTACTTTTTCCACTACAGTAAAAGACCTGGGTGTTATACTAGACCGCAACTTGTCTTTCGAAAATCATATTTCATCTGTTACAAGAACAGCCTTTTTCCACCTTAGAAACATTGCTAAATTACGTAACATGCTATCTGTTTCTGATGCAGAAAAGTTAGTTCATGCATTCATGACCTCGAGACTAGATTACTGTAATGCTTTATTAGCTGGTTGTCCTGCATCCTCAATAAACAAGCTACAGTTAGTGCAAAATGCAGCCGCTAGAGTTCTTACTAGATCAAGAAAATATGATCATATAACACCGATTTTATCATCTCTGCACTGGTTACCTATTAAGTTCCGTATCAATTACAAAGTACTACTACTGACCTATAAAGCCCTTAATGGTTTAGCTCCTATGTACTTAACGGACCTTCTTTCGCCCTACAATCCACCGCGTTCTCTAAGATCACTAAATTCAAGGCTTCTGGTCATTCCTAGGATATCGAAGTCCACGAAAGGAGGGAGGGCATTCTCGCATTTAGCTCCAAAACTCTGGAATAGCCTTCCCGATACGGTCCGATGCTCTGACTCGCTGACACAGTTTAAAACTAGACTAAAGACGTGTCTCTTTAGTCAAGCATTCACATAATGCTTACCTTTTAGTCCTCTGCTATGCCATACGGAACCGTTTGCCACTGAAACTGCTTAACGCACCAGTGGGGCTCGACAGCCTTATAGACAAACGGGTCGGTCCGTATGGTTGCGGTTGGGTTGCGGAGGGTTTGGGTTGCGGAGAGTTGTGAGATTATGGTTTTCTAACACCTACTCCCGTGTAATGGAAATCATTATGAACATCAGCTATGCTAATTATTTCCCATCTGCCTTTCTGCTGTTATCTCGGGACGCTTGTCCCGAGAAAAATGGCGTTCGTAGGCTCCAGTTTGGTATCCTGCCTCTCACGGGGATTTCGGATGCCTCAACGCCTGTGATGAGAAGACCAACGCCTGTGAAGAGACGACTCAACGCCTGCGAAGAGACGACTCAACGCCGGCGATATGTTATCCCCTAAATATTACATGATTAACTAAATGTATTTTTTCCAGGTACTCTCTGATATGCACTTACTGTAAAGCTTCTTTAAAACCCTATGATTGTTAGCCAGAGGAGAACTGGCCCCTGACTAGCCTGGGTTCTCCCAAGGTTTTTTTCTCCATCCAATCTGATGGAGTTTTGGTTCCTTGCCACTGTCGCCTTGCTTTTGGCTTGCTTAGTTGGGGATATTTAATATTCAACAATATTATTGAACTGTGTTGTACTACTTTCATGTTATCACTGTGAAGCTGCTTTGATGCAATCTGTATTGTGAAAAGCGCTATATAAATAAATGTGACTTGACTTGACTTGACTTGTTGAAAGGCTAAGATGGCTTCAGGAGATAAGGACAGAGGCTTGGGCCGGCCCTTTAGAGACGAGGTCAAAGGAGAACTGATGTGACTGTAGTTATTGATGAATCTTCTATAGAAATTGGCGAATCCGAGAAACCGTTGAAGATCCTTCACAGTAGAGGGCAGGGGCCAGTTCCGGATAGTTTCCACCTTCCTTTGGTCCATCTGCACTCCCTGTTGGTATATGATGTAGCCCAGAAATTGCACATTGGTGGTGTGAAACTCACATTTCTCCAGTTTCAGGTACAGTTTATGAGCTCTCAGTTTCTCGAAAACTAGAGTGACATGGCGCTGATGCTCAGCAAGAGATGAGGAGTAGATGAGAATATCGTCGATATAGACAACCACAAATCTGTTGAGATACTCTCGGAAGACCTCGTTCATGTAACCCTGGAAGACAGCTGGGGCGTTGGACAGTCCGAAGGGCATGACTCGATACTCATAGTGACCTGAGGGCGTGACGAATGCCGTCTTCCATTCATCACCTCGTCGAATGCGAATCAAGTTGTGCGCACTGCGTAAATCGAACTTAGAAGGGGAAGGAAGGGGATAACTAAACTTAACAGTTTGAGAGTCGAGATGACGATAATCAATGCACGACCTCAAGCCTCTGTCCTTCTTAGCCACGAAAAAGAAGCTGGAAGCGGCAGGGGATGTAGATGGTCGAATGAACTCCTGTTGAAGAGCCTCCTCCACATACTCCTCCATGGCCTTCTGCTCCGGGATGGACAGAGGATAGACGCGGCCTTTAGACAGGGTGGCTCCAGGTAGCAGGTCGATAGCGCAGTCCCATGGCCGGTGAGGTGGTAGTTTGGTCGCTAACTGCTTGCTAAACACATCCTCGAACGCCCTATACTCAGCAGGAATCTCCATCTGGTGATGGACCTCCGGACTCTCAATGGACGTGGAACACACGGGAAACTCGGACTTTCCCACAGAAGATGAAGAGGGGGCTTTCTGGACCTTCTCAACCGAAGCTAGACAGGAATGCGAGCAGTCTTCTCCCCAGCGAAGGACCTCCCCGGATTTCCAGTCGATGATGGGTTGATGTTGGACCATCCAAGGGCGTCCCAGAATGAGGTCAGCAGTGGACTCCTCCAGCACCATGAAGGAGATCTCTTCCGAGTGCAGGCAGCCAATGCGGAGAGTCAGTGTGGGGGTGAAGTGACAAATTCGACCCAGCGGTCTACCCTGGATGGTTTGGACTCGGAGATCTTGATGACTTCGGCGTTTACGAACGTTCAATTTTCGTAGGAGTTGAGTGGAAATGAAGTTCCCCGCCGAGCCGGAGTCGAGGAGGGCTTGTGCTGAGACACATACACTGGGGGTTAATAAATGAACAGTTGTGCGGTTCAAGGTTGAAATCTAAGGAGGAATCTGAATGGTGCTTACCGCAGGGCGTTGAGGTCGAATAGGGCAGGAGTTGATGAGATGTTTATCATCCCCACAGCATAGACAAAGACGCTGTTGAATTCTATGCTGCCGCTCTGAGGAAGAAAGATGAGTGGAGTCAATCTGCATGGGCTCGGGTGCTGGAGGGGCGACTGATGAACATCACAGGCAGATAAGCGTTGAGATAGTCAAATGGTTTTCTGAATGAGGTTTCCTCGTATACCACCACCAGCTGACGGATGTTAGGGTTGAGACCATGTCGAAAAGCTGTCATCAAAGCTGTCTCATTCCAGCCACTAGAAGCCGCCAGCGTGCGAAATAGAAGGGCATATGCACTCACTGAAGACTTTCCTTGACGAAGGTTGAAGGGCTGATCGTGAACGGTGAGATCGGAAACTGTCTGACCAAACACTTCCTTGAAATGCTGAATGAAACTTGAAAGGGATTTAACCGCAGGAGAATCTGAGTTCCAGAGAGATTGGGCCCATTGGAGAGCTCTGCCGGACAGCAGGGAGATAATAAACGCCACTCGGGCTGAATCGTTAGAGAATTGATGTGCCTGCATTTGGAAATATAGCGATACCTGAAGCAAAAAACCGCTGCAATCCTCCGCCTCTCCGTTGAATGTCGCTGGTCGGGCCATGGGACTCGCAGAGGCAGCTGACGAAGCAGCGGATGTTTGCGGAAGTGATTGGTGGCGGCGTGCTGAGTGAAGGAGATCCTCGGGAACGGTGGGTGGATTAGCCGGTGGAGAAGGAAGTAAGGACTGGCGAACAGCCTGAACCAGTTCCGCGAATGGATCGCGAGATGGATTCTCCACGGGCTCCGCTGGACTCTGCATTTCGTTGGTCTGGTCTTCTGTCACGGATGGAACAGGAGTCAGACAGGTGGTAAGTGAAATAGTGTTTATTTACAGGTTGCAGATCCAGACAGAGATATGGTGAGTATGCAAGCAGACGATAAAGAGTCTTTGTTTACAGATGCGGATGGAGAGTCACTGAACAGGCTGATGACCGGAGACTGGAGACTGAACTTCTGTGTGAAGGTTAGCAGGTGATAGATGGATGGAACTCAGGTAGGTAGCGGGTAAGTTGCAGGTAAGTAGCGTGATAGTCTGTAGTATCATGTAGAGACGAGACCATACAATGAGTGTGTGAAGAGGAGTTGAATATATAGGGAGGTGAACTGATGAGGTGCAGGGGATGGTGATTAAAACTCAGGGGACTGTGAACGAGTGGGAGGAGTGAGTGAAGCTGGTGGAATCCTGACAGCTGCATGCAAAATTATTATTATTAATAACAGTAATAATAAAAATAAGCTTAAAATCACATTTTAAAGGGTTTATTGCATGAAAAACAGGCTATATATTTTTTTTATATAAATAAACAAGTGATCAATGGATAGTAAACAAATCCCATAGCCAACAAAGTGAAAAAAAACATACTTTGACATTTAAATTCCAACATTGTTTGTAAAAGTCCAAAAAAGTTAAATGTAGCAAAATAAATATATAAATAAATATTCAAACCTGAAAAGTTGTGTGGCTCCCTGTTTTCATTTCATTATCGTTGTACACTTGGCGGCTTAGTTGTAACTGTGCTACAACCAACCCTGAACATTTCTAGTAATTGTGCAGTTCATTCTCATACTGTATTTTCAGAAAGTTTGGAATATGTATCCTCTTCCCAAATTTGTCACTAATAAAACACAATAAAAAAAAAGGTTACAATTACAACAACAATTACAATTTTAATAATATTTTAAGTGTAATCTTTCTTTGAAAAAAGTATACATTTTATCATACGTATTTCAAAGGTAAGGATTCATTAGTTTGAATATTGGAACAAACACTATAATAAAATCTTAGTTGATAATTCAATATAGGCTACCTACTTTATTTTTGACAAAACATCCCATACTATATATTTAACATATGAGCAGAAATTGGCGAACAAAAGCTTATTTGATGTGGCAGTAGTCTTTTTTTTTTTACAGTAAAAACTTTATAATCTATCCAAAACTAATCAATGAAATCTTGTCTAAACATTCTATTTAGCCTGCAACAAATCATGTTTATGATATATTATCATATAAATGTTAATTTGCAGTTTGTTGCTTATACAAAGACATTTTATTTCAACATATTTCAGTCTATTTTTACTCATCTCAGGAGGCTATAGCAATATAGTTTGGTAAAAGCTAAACTAGCAGATGTGTTCATGTAAAAATAACGTTTACTAATGTAAGTGCGATTGTGAATGAACGGCACAGACGCGCGCTGTACAGCTGTAGTAAACAACAGCGCGCTCTGTGCCGTTCATTCATTCATTCACACATGCGATTCATATTTAAACATTTTTTTTTGCGGTTTACAGACACTATTCCATATCGCGATTAGAACAAAGCACTTAAGAATAAATAACTTACTACTATTCACATCAGCTTGATCCGTTGCTCCTCGAAATTAATCTACCAGCACTTCTGAGGCAAATTTTCCAGGATTATTAGATAGTATTATTCCTCACAGCGTAGCAAGACAACGCAAAGTAAATTATTCTTATTCAATTTGAGGTGTTTTATCCAGCTGATGTGGGCGTTGGCATGTTTGAATGGCTTGCCTCAGATTATTTGCGTTTGAATAGCACGCTCACCGTGGGCGTGGTCACATTAGCACTTAATGAGCTATAATGAGCTGAAAAGAAAATGACTGACATCTCTCTCTTTTTATACAAATTACATAAACTGAGAATATTTGTTTTTTTAAAATATAAATTACTTCATTTAAAAGAAGAGAATTCAAGCTTCATGCCTGTGTGCCTGTATGGCTTTGTGACTGAGTATTTATCTTTATTTGGCGAAAAGCTCAACACTTGGTTTTTATTGTATCCACACACAAAAAATAGACACTTAACAGGATCTAATGATGTACAACACTTATATGTAAGATCAAAATCAACAGAGTATTTTGAGTCTCTTTTGCACTAATAAGAAAAAAAGCGAGCTTGTCGCGCCGGCGCGATAGCAGACCCCAGGGGGGGGGGGGGGGGGGGTAAATTTAGATGAATCGCATGTTATAGGATGATACAGGAAAATTACAAATAAATGTAAAGATATAATTTATCTTAGCATTTATCTTAAAGGCCCCCTGAAATCAAAATTGAAGTTGTTTAGCTCTTAGGATGAATATGTTAGCCTTAATATTGTGAATAAGCTGGTGTGTTCCAAAACAATGACAAAATTCGCATTTAGGAGATTATAAGCATTCAAAACTTTGTGGACGCTCTGACGTAGATACAATGTTTGGTCTTTTTTTAAGCTTTTTTTTAAAAGGGGTCATATAATGGTACATGCACTTTTACAAGTTGATTGTACTGAAATGTGTGTTGGCAGTGCCTGTACACAACCATCATATAATTATAAAAATCCATCCAGTGTTTTTGTTTTAATCTCCTTATATGTTTTCCCCTGCCTCAAATCAAGCCGTTCGACCATGTGACGTCACACGGTCGGACGCCCCTCCCGCGATTGTTGATTGTCAGCAGCGATTCAACACAGACCCGCCCTCGCTCGTCCTGTCAATCATAGTCCGCGCGGATCGGCGCGGTCATTGTTGATATGCTGGAGCACTGTCTATGAGCAGAATGGCGTCTAAGCGATTGTGGTGTTCTGTTCTTGGGTGCAGTAACACAGCAGTCATTTTAATGTTCCTAAATCCGAACCGCTGAAGACGCAGTGGCTGAGTTTGTTTTCGAAGGGAATATTCCCCACGAGCAACGTCAATGCTTTCGTGTTTGCGCGAATCTTTTCTCAGTGGACTGCTTTATAAAGGAGGGTCAATATAAAGCTGGTTTTGCTAAGAAGCTGCACCTGAATAAAGGATCGGAACCTATTCGTGTTCCTGCTGAACCTTCAGAAGAACTAAAGTGAGTGTAACGTTTTATTAATCTTTATATTAATATTTATATTAATCTTTGCAAATCGCTAGCTGCACGCTTCACGATGAATGCGTCGGTTTACACTCAGGGTACATTACAGCATGTTTTCTATGTACAACGTTCTCAATATAATTCATAATCCCAAGTTTATAATGAACAACACGTTATGGTTATTGTGTTATTGTGTTACAAACGGTGTATGCGCAGAACAGAGAGGCGGGGTGAGCAAAACTCATTATCATTTAAAGTCATATGCACTGAAACGGCGTGCTGAAAACAGAGCTGTTTTTGACCAGGTAAAATAAGTGTTTTCTTACAATACTAATGAGAATTTTTAATTAAAGTATATTACAAACTTTTAATTTAGACCCTAAAGAATCATATTAGCTTGTACAAAAATGGCATTATATGACCCCTTTAAAGGGACCGCAAAGCAAACAAGCATGTTGGTCGTTATTTTTGCAGACTGACCAAGTAGGGTATAAGTTAACCTCATGGAATCTTTTAAATGTGAAAGTAAGAAATTGATCGATGGAAAGAACTTAACAATTATAGAGACATGTTTGCAAACAAAATAAACCAATTAAAAGCCATTTATGTGGTATGTATTTTGTGTTCATGGTTAAGTGCTAATCTAATTTGCATTCCCACTGAAAAACTTGTTGCCTATAAATAGTGTTGCGCGCCTCCTTATCAAATTCACATGATCAACCTCTCCTCTAATTTGCTTGGGAACTAATGTGGTCGGAACCAAAGTTTACAGGACTGGGTTCTCTGGAATCGTCTCCAGCGGAGGACTTCTACATTCCGATTGGTTGCCACCTGTAACAATGAGGCAGGGACGAAGCGGAGAGAGAATCCACATGCAAGCACTACTTTAATGACAATACAAACAGGTAATCCAGGGCAAACAAAGAAACTCAGGACAGGAACACTTGCTAAGGTGGAGCTGTAGACAGGAAGACCCGAGGCAGATCCATGCAGCAGAGAGGAGATAACAGAGGGGGAGCTAAGGGACTGAAGAGAACCAGCAAAGACGCAGGGCCAAAGGACTGGCTGTCTTTGCCTGGGTGGGATCACTGGACATGCAAGAGACTTGGAGCTGAGCGGGACTAGCAGAGACCCAGCAGATGAAGGAGAGCTGGGCAGGACCAGCGAAGACGCTGGAGATTTGGAGCTGAGTGGGACCAGTGGCAACGGGAGACTTAGGCAAAAATCTCTTTCAAATCCTCATGATATTCTACAGAGGGAAACTGCAGCTCACCCTCTGCGTTGGGAGTGTGGACGGGTCTCCACTCCATTCCCAAAAACTCCACTACCACACCCACTGGGACAATGTTGCTAGCTCACGCACCTGGCCAGACTTTTCCGTTGGGCTCAGGCTCAGGGGCGATGATAATCTCAGGCATCCCGTTCTGGTGCTCTCATCGCGGCAGGCTTAGGCTCTTTGTCTGCAATGGGCTCTGGCATAGACTCTGTCCAGTGTGTGGGAGGCAGCTGGCTGGGCTCTGGATCCGGAGTGGGGCTGGTGATGTCCTCCTCAGCAGGGTAGATGGTGAACGCCAATTTGTTGTTCACCAGCACCCACTCCACAAATATGGTTGAAATTTCCCTGAGGACCAACACCAGGCAGGCGTGCCTTGGATTGCTCGCTGAGGCTGGTGTAGTAGAAGAAGCAAAGCGAGTGATCCAGGTGGTGGAGAGGCATGGCAGATCAAAGATGACTCTCGTGTAGACCTCGAGGTTACACTGCTCCTGTTTTAAGCAGAGCAGTTTGACTGCTGGTAAGTCAATTTTTTTGTCGATTGGTTCTTCTGAAACGGAGTTGTTGTCGTAAGCATATGCATGAATATGAAGATACGAATAAACAGTTTTTATTATAATCCAACAAACACAGGAACTCAATAAACGCTAACCACTTTAACAAATAAACGAGAACCAACAACTGAACTGAACATAACAGGGAGTATTAGTACCAGGCAAACATAATGACAGACAGGTGCAAATCATAAGTAACCATGGATGCAAAGAGGACATAATCAGAGTAGGGAAAACAGGAACTAAAGAAAACAAAGCAAAATATCAAAATAAGAGTGACACTTATCACTGTTGAGTCTCTTTTGAGTATGTGTCACATGACTTGGTTCAAATTTTCTTTGCTCCTTTTGTCAGTCTGACCTAAAACCAGCACGTTCATCCATGGTGCTGGACATACTGACTTTGCAGAAAATAAATCAAATATAAAAAATCCTTTAAAAATGTTTTACTTAAGTCTATATGATGTAAAGTGACATAAAATAATTTTTTTGGCTGATCATTTTCCACTCTTGGCTGTTTACGGGTTAAATAGAATGTCAGGAAATAATTTCAAGTTACGTGTCCCCTAGCAACAACCTACACATCCCAGCATAAACGCTTATGCATTTTTTTGTTTGTTTTTTATTAAAGCCGCTATGTTCACAAACCACTATAATTTGAACAGAAAAGCAGACAATTCTAATAACACATTGCCTCACCTAATGCTGCTGCATTACAAACAAAAGTTTTATTCAAATTCTGAAAGGATTATGTAGTTTAATGCCAAAAGAGGGTTTACTCTGATGCAAGCTGTTAGTAAATCTGGCCCAAAATATCTTTCACCAACATGCTATTATTACGGAGAAAAAATGAACCTACCACCAGTTATGGTTAGCTTTTCCTTCTAAAAGCAATAAGAATCAGTAGCAGTCAGTGGTCTGAGAGTGGTCTAAGAGTGAGAAAATTCCACGCTATGTAGTCCGTGGCCAGGGAAAGGCTATAGGCCAAGCCCAGACGTACTGTACACATGTTCTTACCTTAAAAGCCCTAAATGGTCTAGCTATTTATAGAGTTTCTATCATGCTACAATCCATCACACTCTTTAAGGTCACAAAACTCTGGACTTTTGATAGTACCAAGGATATCAAAGTCTACTTAAGGAGCTAGAGCTTTTTCGAATTTGTCTCTTAAACTCTGGAATAGCCTTCCTGATCATTTTCGGGACACCAACAATTACAAAGATTTCAGATGACAGCAATTCTGAATCGACACCAACACTTTCAAATGTTATCCTATTATTGTATTATCCTTATATTGCAATCATTACGAGCACAAGTTGTAATTTTTGCCTAACTGGAAGTTAAATAACCGCCTAACATGTACTATACAGCTGCATAATACTGCCATGGACATTACTTTCATACACTCATCTCTGGCTGATAACAGAATACTTCCTAAATTGAAACACTAAAATAAGCATTTTCTGTAAAGCTGCTTTGAAACTATATGTATTGTGAAAAGTGCTACAAATTAACTTGTACTAGTAAGGATAGTATACTAGCATATACCAGCCCGTTCTCATCCCAAGGCGTCATACATGTGACGCTTTTGACATTTCGTCGAAATCTTACGCACATGGCATCCTTTAGCGTCAATATGAGACGCAGAACCCAAGGCGTCATACAGGTGACGCTCGTCTAAATCCGACGCACATGGCATCCTTTAGCGTCAATATGAGACGCAGATCCCAAGGCGTCATAACCGTAACCCTACCCCAGACCTAAACCTACCCATAACAGTGCGTGTTATATTGACGCTAAAGGATGCCATGTGCGTAAGATTTCGACGAAATGTCATATGGCGTCACCTATATGACGCCAAAGGATGAGAATGTGTTGCATATACCTTATTCAGAACAGCACCATGACAGATTTGAAAGCAAGGTTCTCTTACGAGAGGTTCTCTCGTATTGCGTAAGCTAGCTTACGCTGCGGGAAAGATTCATCTTTTCTGAGAAATTGAAGCCAAAAATTATCCTATAATTTTGTATCCATTGTCAACGCAGTTCAGCTGCAGCAGACCATGAGCAGGCTAGCTAGCAGCTCATTGGCTCGCTCACAGGGAACTGCTTAAGCCTATGAGGAGACACGAATGAACTCTCGGCCAATGAGAGTCTGACCTGCTCTCATTGCGTCAGAGCCCGCCGAAACGGGCGTGGCCAGAGAGTATAAATTCGCCTCTCAGGCTGCAAACTCTGATTTTCATCTCTTCAGCTAGGCTACACGCATCTGCTGATCCTGAGAGAAGCCGCCGTCGTTGAAAAGGCACCTTCTAGCGAGCATCTGGGAGACTGAGGAAGCCGGCCGTCTTCGCCACCTTCAGCCGTCCTGCAAGCTAGCGCCATCCGACGACGTATCCTTTACAATTGTATTTTGTTTGTGTACCTTCACAAAAGAGCAGCGAGTGTCTTTTTTAAGATGCCTCGCACACCTGCGGCTCATGCCGCGTCCCTCTCAGCGCCAGAGCCCGCCTTCTTCTGCGCTCTCTGCCTGGGACAGGAACACGCAGAGCTTTCTCTCGCCGACGGCGGATGTTTCCTCTGCGAATGGGCTTCTGTTGTCGACCCTGCGGGCTCGACTCGAAGCGTTAAGCCGCCTCCCCCTCTCACCGCCCACGAGCGCTGAATGGGGGACGAGCCGCTTACAGCTGTGCCAACCGCGGCTAGTTTTCTTTACTTTACAAGAGAGCTAGCCCGGGCCCGTGCATACGCGTCACCGGCAAGTGGGTTTATAGTGCGTTAGTTCCGTCGAGGCTGAACTAGTCGCTGCTACCACGCCCTCTTATCTGCTCGCGCTATTAAACCTGTGTCTTCCCCCTAGCTCAGTGGTGGAACACAAAGCTTTTCGCGCCAGAGACCCGTGTTCGATTCCGGCTCTCGCAGATAATTTTTTATGCAGCTCTGAGCTCTCGGCTAGCTTTCTTACGTTACAGAAAGCGGCCGCGCTCTCCCGCCTGCATATAACGCCGCTACATAAAGCTGGACTAATGGGTTTATAGTGTATCAGTTCCGCTGAGGCCGAACCTGTTACTGCTATCACGCCCTCTTATCTGCTCGCGCTGTTATGTTTGTGTCTTTACCCCTGGCTCAGTGGTGGAACACAAAGCTTTTCGCGCCAGAGATCCGTGTTCGATTCCGGCTCTCGCAGATAATCTTTTATGCAGCTCTGAGCTCGCGCCCAGCTCTCTTACGTGACAGAAAGCGGCCGCGCTCTCCCGCGCTCATGAGAAACATTCTCATTTCCGAGCATAAAGCTGGACAAATGGGTTATAGTGTGTTAGTTCCGCTGAGGCCGAACCTGTTACTGCTATCACGCCCTCTTATCTGCTCGCGCTACTGTGCTTGTGTCATTACCCCTGTGGCTCAGTGGTGTATCACAAAGCTTTTCGCGCCAGAAACCCGCGTTCGATTCCGGGTCTCGCAGATAACTTTTATGCCGCGCGCATCACAAGTCCAGCCTCTGCAGGCTAAAAATAGTCTCGTGCCCGCTTGCAGCGTTTCGCCCTCTTCACACGGCTACTGCAGCAGTGTACACCGCCATCAACAAGCCGGTCTCTTTTCCCGCTTGCATGTGCACAAACGCCGTTTTCACCGCGACCCAGAGAAATCTAAAAAAGTGCATAAAAGTCTCTTGTGTAGAAAATGTGCCCACAACACTGTGTTCACTCATACACAAAGCACTGCAGGTGCACAAACACCGTTTTCACGGCGACCCAGAGATATCTCAAAAAAGAGCATAACAGCCTCTTGTGTAGAAAATGTGCCCACAACACTGTGTTCACTCATACACAAAAGCATTCCAGTGCCCGTGTGTCTCACAGAGCCCACTCTCATAAAGCGGTTCCAACCCGCTCGAGTTTCAGAGTGCATAAGCACGCCCACGAGCCCGTGTGCGCGTCCCACCTCTGCTCACTCTGTTACACGGCCCTTAAACTCCTCTCTGAGTGTAAGTCCCGCTGTCATAAACACTATGAGCGCGCCCGCGCGGCCCGCTGTGTGCAGCAACGGGGACCATGTAGCCATTCACCCCTTAGCGTTACGCTTCAAAGCGTGGGAAGCTATTCCGGGAATTTCCCAGTGGGTGCTAAACACAATAAGGCTAGGCTATCGCTTACAGTTTCACCGCCGCCCTCCACGTTTCCGAGCGCGGCTAGAAACTATTGTGAACCCGGAAGCAGTGACTCTGCTCCGTTCAGAGATAGCAAAACTATTGTGCAAAAGGGCTATAGAGAGAGTCCCTCTATCTATGAGCGAGTCGGGGTTTTACGGCCGTTATTTTCTGGTTCCAAAGAAAGACGGCGGCCTCAGACCAATCTTAGACCTCAGATTTCTGAACAAAGTTCTCATGAAGAGACCCTTCAAAATGCTCACTATCAGAAAACTCCTCGCGCATGTGCGCCAGGGGGACTGGTTCATTTCACTAGATCTGAAGGATGCTTACTTTCAGATTCAGATAAATCCCCTTCACAGGCCATTCTTACGTTTCGCCTTCGAAGGCCAGGTTTATCAATACACCGTCCTTCCGTTCGGCCTATCCCTAGAACCCCGTACGTTTACGAAGTGCATGGATGCGGCGCTCGCCCCCCTGCGGAGTCAGGGGCTGCGAATACTGAACTATTTGGACGACTGGCTGATTTTGGCACAATCACAGAGAGAGCTACTGTCTCATCGTACAGTTCTCCTCGACCATCTGAAAAGTTTGGGCCTCTCTGTCAACTGGACAAAGAGCGCACTTCAACCCAGTCAGACTATCTCCTTCCTGGGTATAGAGCTAGACTCGGTCTCGATGACGGCTCGTCTGTCTACACAGCGCGCGCGCCGTGTTCAGCGTCTCGCCGCATCCTTTCAGATGAACAAACTCACACCTCTGAAAACTTTTCAGAAGGCGCTGGGTTACATGGCCTCAGCCTCCGCAGTGCTCCAGCTGGGGTTACTGCGCATGCGCCCGCTTCAGTTCTGGTTGAAGAGCCGTGTGTCTCACCGCGCGTGGACCACGGGCCGCCAGCTGATAAAGGTAACGCAGACCTGTATCACAGCTCTGCAGCCATGGACCATGACAGAATGGTTTCAGCGGGGCATTTCCATGGGGACCTTTTCTCGCCGAAAAGTCATTTCGACAGACGCATCCAACACGGGTTGGGGTGCGGTCTGCGAGGGCTCACCGGCCTTCGGCCCCTGGTCAGCTCAGGAGAGTCTCCTCCACATAAACTGTTTGGAGATGCTGGCGGTCGAGAACGCGCTCACGCGCTTTCTGCCGCGCATTCACGGTCACCATGTGCTGATCTGTTCGGACAATATGGCCGTGGTCTCCTATCTAAACCGTCAGGGCGGAGTCAGATCCAGAAATCTCTTCAGGCTGACAGAACGCATCCTAGTTTGGTCCCAGTGTCACCTGCTCTCGCTCAGAGCGACGCACGTGCCGGGCCATCTGAACGACGGTCCAGACAGTCTGTCCAGGAACCCCATTCCCCCCGGGGAATGGTCCCTGCACACTCTTACAGTCCAAAAGCTGTGGCGAATATTCGGCAGAGCAGAGGTGGACCTCTTCGCCTCAGAAGAAAACACCCACTGCCCAATATTTTTCTCAAAAGGCAAGGACGCGCTAGCCCAGACCTGGCCCAGCCACCCGCTTTATGCATTCCCTCCGGTTTCTCTGCTACCGCAGGTACTTCAGAGAATCAGGGAAACACGCCACTCGGTGCTCCTCATAGCCCCACGTTGGGAGGGTCAGACTTGGTTTCCGGAGCTCACTCAGCTGTCACAGACAGCCCCGTGGCCCATTCCAGTCAGAACAGATCTCCTCTCCCAAGCTCGCGGCACGATCTGGCATCCCCACCCAGAGCGCTGGGCGCTTCATGCGTGGGTGATCAACGACTACCCGTTGCTTTGCCAGAGGGAGTTCTAAACACGATCATGCAGGCTAGAGCGGCTTCTACTAGAAGGCTCTATGCGTCTAAATGGTCTGTGTTCTCTAAGTGGTGCACCGACAGAAGCTTGGACCCACGGTCATGCGAGGTTCCTTCCTTGCTAGGGTTTCTCCAAGAGATGCTGGACAAGGGCAGGTCCCCGTCCACTCTCAAGGTGTATGTGGCAGCCGTCGCTGCGTTCGCTGAACCCCGGCGCGGCCAGTCACTGGGCAAAGATGGCTTAGTCATCCGCTTCCTCAGGGGAGCTAGAAGGATGAACCCCTCACGCCCCCCTTCGGTGCCGATTTGGGACCTTTCCATAGTTCTCGAAGCTATGAAAGTCCCCCATTCGAACCGTTAAACACCGTGGACCTCAAATACCTTTCGCTCAAAACCATTTTTCTGCTCGCGCTCGCGTCAGTGAAGCGTGTGGGAGACCTTCACGCGCTGTCCAGTAGCGCTTCCTGTCTGGAGTTTGGGCCCAATGACTCCTTAGTCGTTCTCAAACCTAGACACGGTTATGTCCCAAAAGCGATTGGTACCCCGTTCAGGGCACAAGTTATTTCCCTATCGGCTCTGCCTGCATCCGATAGCGAATCTGACTCTAATCTCCTGTGTCCGGTCAGGGCCTTGAGATTATACTTTACTCGCACTGCTCCGGTCAGACGAGCTGAGCAGCTTTTTGTTTCGTTCGGTGGGCGCACCAAAGGATTGGCCGCCTCGAAACAGACTCTGTCCAGATGGATAGTTGATGCCATTGCAGCCGCATACGCATCAAAAGACCTGCCATGCCCTCTGGGCATCAGGGCCCATTCCACTAGAGGCATGGCCTCATCGTGGGGTGGTCCAGCGGAATTTCCATTCATGATATTTGTGTGGCAGCGGGATGGGCTTCCCCCTCCACCTTTGTCAGATTTTACAATCTGGAAGTTCCCGCCTTGCAGGCTAAACTACTAGCAGTCTAGTATGTTACAGCTCTTCTGGTTGAGCTGCACTATAAGGAGTATTCAGTCAGACCGGTTTCGCTCTGTCCCTCCTTTTCATGTGCTTATGTACTTCACAATCCCCGGCCCGCTCTGCTGGCCTTTGTCACATGTACATATATTATTCCCACTCATAAGGGTTCCCCGGGGTCCCCCCTGGGACTCATAGTGGATGCTTAGCACGCACGGCGTTGACCAGGTGTTCCCGCAGCGTAAGCTAGCTTACGCAATACGAGAGAACCTCTCGTAAGAGAACGAATCGGTTACCTAACGTAACCTCGGTTCTCTCTAGATGAGGGAACGAGTATTGCGTTCCTGGCCGTGCTTGTGCTACTAGCGTTCTCGCTTCATTCTATGAAAACCAGAGTTTGCAGCCTGAGAGGCGAATTTATACTCTCTGGCCACGCCCGTTTCGGCGGGCTCTGACGCAATGAGAGCAGGTCAGACTCTCATTGGCCGAGAGTTCATTCGTGTCTCCTCATAGGCTTAAGCAGTTCCCTGTGAGCGAGCCAATGAGCTGCTAGCTAGCCTGCTCATGGTCTGCTGCAGCTGAACTGCGTTGACAATGGATACAAAATTATAGGATAATTTTTGGCTTCAATTTCTCAGAAAAGATGAATCTTTCCCGCAGCGTAAGCTAGCTTACGCAATACTCGTTCCCTCATCTAGAGAGAACCGAGGTTACGTTAGGTAACCGATTCGCTTTGGAGGATTGACTTAACGTGTTTTCAATGGCATCCGCTGTAAAAAGCTGTATAAAACTCCTAGATCACTTATAATACATAGGCGGTGTCAGAAATTGCCCCCTATACTCGTAAATAGGAAACTATTTGAGAGGACAGCCATTTATATTGGTGTCCAAAACCATATTGGACATTATTAAGTGTACTCATTCAATCCCATAATGCACCGCGATAACAAGTGTACAACCGATGTACACTCAAAGGCTAGAGAATACCCACAATGCCCTATGAGAGTCACATGCCAATTGAATTGTCTGATCTGAAGATGGCGCCCACTGCTAAATCATCCATCCATCCATTTTCCAAGTCGCTAGTTCAATGTGGCTACAGCATAATATCATACAGGTAGTGTGTAAATTCCTTTTCAATTGATTTGGCCTATTGAATTGTTTAATTAGGCTTATTACATGCTAGTTTCCATGACAGAGTTCAAGATACATCTTTTCATTACTACTAGAACTGCCAGTTTGCTAAGTTTCAAATGATTATTAAACAGCAAGCACAAACTATGAAAATACCTTTTCACTGCGCACTCAGTGTCTGAATTCACTCACTTGTTTTCATTCACTCATTCAAGGGGACTATTATAAGTTGAGGAATGTAGGAAAATAGTAAATTAGGGTATAGGGGGCGATTTCGAACACAGCCATAGGCTATACACCGTTTGGGAGCAGACTGCGAGCGCATAGCAAAAAACCCAGTAACAAGTGGAGGAAAATGAGAAAAACTAAATCAGAGAAAAAATGCCTTTGGGTGTCTTAATCGGAATGCAAAAAAAGAAAAAGAAAGATCATTTTTAAAGAAAGTCGTGTATAAACATTTCTTGTTCTGTTAACTTTATTAAATTTCATTTTCAGTAATACCTGCTTGCTTACTAAACATTAGTATAACTGATTAGCTTGCTAGTCCAGCATAATGATTACCACTACAAAATGAAAACAGGAAACGCTATTTTGATTATATATATATATATATATATATATATATATATATATATATATATATATATATATATATATATATATATATATATATAGATAGATATCAAGGTACATTTTTTGGTCCTCATGAGGAAAACAGCTTATGAATCATACTAAGTAATTTTTTTGAAAGTGTAAAAATGCAGAACGTTTTCTGTGATGGGTAGGTTTAGGGTTAGGGTTAGTGTAAAAGGATAGAATAAACAGTTTGTACAGTATACAAATCATTACGTCTATGGAAATTTCCCAGAAAACAAAAACACAATGTGTGTATGTGCACGCAGTAACTCTGCAGAATGAGCTCAGCTGGTAAAAGAGAGTTAACAGAGAGCTCTTGGGAGTAAGGGACAGAGCTGAAAGAGTGCAGAATCATACTTCACCTCATTGATTTTTTCGATCGGTTTAAATAAGGAGCACTTTAGGCCAAGAGCTCACCACTGAGCCATCAGTCCTCTGCTGGGTTAACTGAGCACTACGCTGCCATGTTACAAGTAATTACAGCACACACACACCATCACACCAGCTGAGATGTGCTCTGCTATCCTATAATTACATCATAATCTCTTCTTTGTACATTTTCTAGAGTTTGGACACAATTGTCTTTTAAAGACTCTCCCTTTTAAATGATAAAATTATATTTAAGAAGCTTCATTTATGATAACAAGGAGTAAGGACCTTTAATTAAAAACTAGAAGCTCAAATATAATCAGTTGATGAATGGTTATTATATATTGTGCTAAAATAATTAAATATAATATAAAAATGTGGTATCATTTAAATCATCTACATTGTTTTTTCTATCATTGTTACAATCCACTCACTTTATTGACAGCATATTCATCACATGTCATTTAGTAACAAATGACTTTCTAAAGCAAATATTGATTGGGACAACTCCATTGTCATACTGTTTACCTACCTGCCAATAAGCTATGCACCTTTGAGAGGCTCATCTGTATTGTACATATTTGTAGCACATCTGACATTTTGAGCATTCCATTATAATACATCTGACAAGTGTTGCCCCTGCTCCTTGCTGTGTGAAATATAGATTTTCTATTCTCCAGGATTCTTGTAATCCACACCTATTATCTTACACACTACAGGGTTGCTATATAATAGTATAGATAATTATAAAGCATACACCAGCACACCTGTCTACAGACAGAAGCCACATGCACCATACATGCCAAGGGAAAGAATAATACATCCTGTGATTTATTACATGTGAATGTGTGTGCATGCAAATTTTAAAATAAACTGGTTACTGGTAACACTTTGTTTTGATGGTCCCCTTTAGACATTCTCTTAAAAGACATCCTACTAATTATAAGTAACTTTGCAAGTACGTCAACTTATTCTACTAACCTTAAGCTACAGTCTACTAATAGTACTAATAAAAGTTAGTTGACATGTAGGTGCAACATTACTTATTGTGAACAAAATGTCTAACGGGGACCATCAAAATAAAGTGTCACCTAATTATATACAATTGTCCAGTTAAGTTTTTTCCCCACTTTTATTGTCTACTATTAAAACATGAAATATCAGAATGGCTGTCAAATAACCTACTTATCCAGATCGTGTAGATGCAAATAGCTCAAGCTAGCAACATTTGTTATACAGGGATGAGAAATAAGGGGATGTGACATGCACACACATGCTGCATAACAAAGTAAAGTAAATCACCAGAGTAACAGCAGCACAATGACCGGTTTGTGTTTCCGCGTTGATTGAATGATAACAAAGAGCACGAGTTACAAGCATCTCCTCATTTAACGACCCATTGGAGAGAGAGAGAGGGAGAGAAACGGCAGGAACGAGTGGCAGGGCCTGGCGAACAGCTTGCCTCACCTCATTAAAAGCTTGTTGACGTCTTGTAAATTTTAGAGGAGCACGGGCTGGTAAAAATCAGCCACCAAACTTACTCATAAGGGAAGAGGATAGATTCAGTCCCCGCCCATCAGGACCGAGCGATGGGCGAGAGGAAGATCAGCCATCTGAGGAGAAGAAAGAGATGCAAACAGAGATAGAGACAAAAAGAGAGATAGAGATGAGAGGGAAGCACCCAGACATACAGTACACAAGCCAACGATAAATAACAGACGTATAAATTGCCTCGTTTTCTTGTTTTGGGTGATGTCGATTTAGCTGCTAATTGGTGACAGAAACTGTCAAACGGGTGGCAGCTAGTGATTGCAGTGGCTTCTGTCAGGATTAGGTGAGAGGAAAAGGAAAAAAAAATGCTTTTTATCTGAATAGAGAATGAGAGATATGCTGGCAGCTTCCTCCCATCTCCTCCCGTTGTCTCATATTTACCCAAAACACATTAAAAACACAAGGCAAAGAGAGCAAAAGAAACAATAAGCTTGGCATTATAGGCCCCAGTTCTCTCGCTGTCTCTCAAACTGATCAGTGTGTTTGTTTGTAGAATCTTTGTTTGTTTGCTTGCAGGAAGGAACTGAACACACAAACACCCGTGTTAACCTATTCAGAGTAAGAGAGGGAGAAAGAGAGCGAGAGAGATAAAGGCTGACTGACTGATCTCCTGGGGCCGTCTCCTCCAAACCCTGCCTTGACTCCCCCTCTGTCCCGGGGAATATTGAGATGAGCAGTAATTAGGCTTTGATACTCTGGCAAATGAACAGTAATTAGAGGCTGCGAGTGAGGCTCCTCTGTCTGAGCTGCTCATCCAATATTCACATCATTATTGAACATTAGGATTAGCTCTCTTCCATGCACAAATAGCATGGCACAAACACTGCCCGTGCAGATGGCGACGGGGGTGGCCGCTGGTGACACTGGCGCATGTTTGCGAGGAACGTGTGGATATAAGTCAGATCTATGTAAGTATTGCGTGATACAGTATATCTAGAAGAGCGAGAGCGTGTGTGTGTGGGATGTAGAGATAGGTCACCCGTGTCTGGCCGTCTCTCAGAGGGGATTTTCTGGTTATTAGAGCAGCGCCAGATCATGGGCCAATTATACAGAAAACTGTCAGTCAAGATTGTGTGGCTGTGTGATTAGAGCAAAAGGACAAAATCAGGTGAGGAGTGTGAATCTATCCGGGGCAGCTTTGATTTGCTAATGAGGGGAAGAGGGGATAGGACCGGGGCCACCATCCCCAGCTGTAGCCCCACTCGCCTGCCTTCATTTTCGCTCTGACCTTCTTAGCGGATGCTGCTTTTGATGCAGGAGGGAGACAAAGACAGGGAAAAGCTAGAGAACAGTGGATGACTCTCTCTCCGGGAGCGACGGGACCCCGGCCCTCAACGGTGCATGTGCCACAGGTCACAGTCCGTAAATGAGACCAATGCACCCTGCTAGCACAGAGAGGGCCAACAGCAATCAAAGTCAAGGCCCACTCTATTACTGCACGGGCCAAAGGCTCCTTAATTACCCTTAATAGCTTTAAACACGCTAATTCCATCCACTACCCCCTCACGTATTGCAAAAACACACCCACGAGTGGAGAGGAGGAGTTTAAAGGACAAGAGGAAGGAGGAACTGAGCAGCCCTCTCCTCCCAGAATACTTCAGGCCCAGACTAGTCCTCTCATTTAAAAAAAAAAGGAAGAGCTGACGGTGGATCCTAATTTAGTGGCCACTGTTCGGGGGGCTGACACCGAGAGGCGTGGTGAGGGGTCTTTGTCAGCTCAGCCTGGCAGCGTTGGCACCGTCCGTGGGGCGGTTGAGGTTGCGGAGGAGAAGAGGATGGTGCAAGCGGAGACAGGGTGCGCGGCAGCCCTGCAGAAGCAAACGGCAGGGGCCTGTAATGAATAGAACGGGGGGACGGGAAGAGGGATGACAGCTCTGGCAGCTGATGCATGAGCTCCATGCTAATTCCTCAGCCTGGCCTTGATGGATCCTGAAATCTTGACCAGACGTCCCATTAGCCCCTGTCCATGACAGCCCCAATAAAGATATTATCAAAATCCACTGAAACCTTTGAGGGAAGGCTATGGGGCTGTGGCAGAGGGGCAGAGAGCAGGGTCAAAGCCAGAGAGTCTCATCTCCCAACGAAAGTTATTGATGAGTTAACCTCTTGGGCGCGGGTTAGTGGTGATGGATATATTGGGACTGGAGAACCACACAAGATAATGAGACGAGCAGTGAATCACTGTCCCACCCCTGTTAAAAATAGAATCCACTGTATGTCCTGCAAATAGAGTTGTGTTTTGTTTTCGGCAGCAGAGATTATTCATGAACAGCGGCCTGTGAAAGAGAAGTATGTGCGTATGCTGATGAGCACGCGTCTTGCGGTGAAGACAGGAAGTAGTTGCTCAGCTCAGCGAACCTGTGAATGCTTCGGCGTGACCCTCATTTCAATGCGCCGCTGTAATTCGGATACAAAGTCTGGTATACCACAGGACCCAGTCCAGGTGTGTTTACCATGAATCTTTTATCTTCCGCAGCGCATCAGGCTAATATTTTTGACAAGCGGCACAGGGGATATAAATGACCCAGGCTTCGGACAAATAGGAAAACTGGTGCCTTGGCGTGCGGCGTCGGAGCGAGGGCGTTGGGAAAGCCACACGATTCCCGTGGTTGACAAATAGGGTGGGGAGAGCCGGGTAGGAAACGGAGAGAGAGGTTACAGTGACAGACAAGGAGCACAATTATCACACCATGATGAAAGAGCGGCGGCCGGCGAGCTCCACACCGTTAATTACACTCCTTTTTCCACAGGACTCTAATGTGAGGAAAAACACGCAATGACAAGTGTGTAAAAGAGCAAGCAGTAAATTACTGTCAGGAAAAATAAACGGAGGAGCGTGCGGCCTGCTCGATGATTTACGGGGGCAATTAGTCACCGCCCCACGGAGATGCTGAGGACAGCAGCGGAGCGAGAGTGTCAGAGAGAGAGAGAGAGAGAGAAAGCAGAGGAGGAGGGGTGGATGGAGAAGGAGAGAGCGAAAGAATGATTGTGTGCATGAGGAAGATAGAGAGGTGCACTTCAGCCGCTGCCGAGAAAAGACAAGGAAGGAGAAAGTAAGAGGAAACACTCAGGCTATTATGAATGACCTTCTGGATGCTAGCAGAACCTTATGTGCCCCTGATGTGCTATTTCTGTTCAGTCGCCCGCTGACATAGTCCTGGGCCACGGACACACGTGCCCCAGCCTAACGTTCTACAATTAAATCTGCTTACTTATCTGAAACAGCACAGGACAGCTCAACAGAACTGGTTAAAGTACTGCATAAGTGAATTTAATGCAGAAAAAAGTGAAACAAATGTGATGGCAGAATTTTTAAATAGCCGTGCTCCATCTGAGAGAGGCCAACACCTGCGTCAGTAAAATAGGACAATAAACTACTGACTGCCATGCACACTTACTAGAAGTTTCCCAAATCTAAGTGCTAACAGAAACATCGGATCTTTGTGGAAGCAATACATGCTGTCATCGTGGTAGATTTACAGTAGGACATGAATGGTCTTTAATCACTAAACGTTTGAAATGAACAGTCCCACATGCAGACGCACTTTAATGGGCCTTAATCGACTTTAAAAGTGACACCACAATGTCTCTGCAGATCAAAGCCGTTTCCTCTTCCACTGATGACGGCTGATTTCCTTTCTTCTGTTTGTAAACAGAGATTTCGAACAACGAGGTCTCGGTTTCCAAAGACACATGTCCCTCACTTTTTTTTCATTCGTAATATGATGCACGTCAGCTTTTATCCCATTTTAAACACATGCCGTACGTTTAACAAATTAAGGCCGCTGGGAATATTCCCAGCCGCTGCTGAGCAGAATGACATTAATTAATTGTGTCATTCCATTTTTGTTAATTTCACCCATTCTGATTGAGTGAGCAAGTCAAGACTGTGTTTCTTTCAGAACAATGTGCTGCAGAAAGTGACAGAGACAGGCCTCAATAAGATACAGTCAGTTTGGGTCATCGCTTACAGATAACTGATGAAATAAAATCCTTTGTCAAGTGGGAAACGAACTGAAGACAGAAAGCTGTGCAACAGAGACGTCTGTACTAATTAGTCATGCTGATTGGAGGATGTCAGGTAAATCAGATGGCTTGAAAGTGATACATAATCCCTGTACAGTTAGCAACTACATGAATCTGTAGCCTTTATACAGGTTTGGGGAAGCTACTGCAACACTGTAGCTTTTTGGAGCAACAAGCTATGCATCATTTAAAGTTATTAAATTACAGCTACACTACCAGCTAACAAAAAAAAAAGTATCAATGAAACGACTTTACAGGTAGAAATTATAAAAAATCTATATATTATAAATACGTTTTTTTGTGAATGAATATTGATTAAAGGTACAGTGAAAATATAAATTAGCAAAAAAAGGAATACAACTATTCTAAATAAATTGAAAACAGTAAATAACGGCATTGTTTAAACATTTAAAAGCTACAATGAAAACGGCTGAAGTAGTGTCACGCTATTTGAACTATGCTGTATGAAAATGTTAGTAAAGTTTTATAATAAATCTACTTTTATAATACCTGGCTGTCAGTTAGCAGTCTAGGAATAAAGTTTAAATGGTATTTGTGTTTTTCATGCTCTTATTATAGATTTAATCAGAAGTCCCCTGTCCTGTGTGTGACAGACCCTCACCCTGGACCTTCTGTGTGTCAGCCTCTTTCTGAAACTGTCAGCTCTGCTTTACCAGGAGAAAAGAGAAAACAGCTGGTGATGAGTCTTAGTTTGATGGGCGAAGAAGCCCTGGCAATCAAAGCTGAAAAACTATGGCAGCATTTTACCTTCAGCCTGCACTAGCTCTGGTCAAGGGCATCTTTCTCTGTGCGTGACGCAAGTCGATGCATCTTTGTCACAGGTGCATCTTATTTTTATCCTTTAAACTCTTCCTTTCCCCCGCTTCCGTCCCCTTGGCCATCGAAAATGATGGTTGTAGTTGATATTTTTCTGCTCATACATTTTCTAAGTCATCTCACAGTAAGCTGTCAGCCTGCACAAGGTTTATACAGTGACATTTACAATCAATAGCCATTTTCAAAAGGCTAACGTTTTTCATGTCATGGCATGTCTTTGCCTTCCAGTGGAATGACCTGTCAGGCCAAGTCTGTGATGTATTTACACCGAAGCTTTTTGGATTATTTCACCATTTTCTGTCTATTATTTTGACTAGTGCATAATATTTCTTTCCCATCATCTGTTCTTTGTTTTGTTCTTTCTGATTTTAATATTTAGGTCCAGTATTGTGCGTAAAATTCTGAGACAATGTAACACAAAATTGATCCCATTGACTCTCACTGTTTGGACAAAAAATTAATAAACTGAGGTATTTGTCCAAATATTATATTTTGTGTTCCACAGACAATCAGCCATACCGGTTTGTGACAGAATTTTCATTTTTGGGTGAACTAAACCTTTAATGTTAATTGCAATCCTCGACCTAAACATTACAATTAGAGTGAAGGAACAAAATGAAAGAACATAATAAACAGACGATGGGAAAGAAGTATTCAAAATAATAGACAGAAAATCATTGAATTCAGAATTATTGGGAAATCTTTCAGAAGCTCCTTAGCTTTAATAGGCACAATCAAACAGTATTTTACATCTCCAGGTCCTGTCGTTATCTATAAGATGTCCTGCAATGATTTAGGCTGACTAAACATTATCTGACTACACCAGGTGCGGAAATGAATTAAATCACTATTTCACCTCCTTGCATGTTTCCATCATTCAAGGTCTCATTTTCTGATACAAAACTACTTGTTATTTAGCCCGTGAAAGTAAGAGGACCAAGTTAATTGTTAATTCCCTGTTTAAATATTCATCGTTCCATGCAGACCTGTAATGCTTCAACAACTCCCTCATTTGATGTCAAGTGCTGGTCGTGGAAGGTGTCTTTGCCTTTATATGCCTGTGATCAATTTTACATGTGCACCATACGCTTTATATATGCACATTCTGTTGTAATGATATTCATGTGATGGAGGGTGAGGGGTGACATATATAGAGCTTGTTAGAATTATAAGTTAAAACAGCATCTTTGACAGGAACAGGAACTTTGCTCAGGGTTACTGGTTTAATTTTCTTTATGGTAAGCTTTTGAGGATCAGTTTCTGTATCCTATTATAAAAAAATAGATTGAACATAAAATATAGAGAATATTTATCTTCCAAATTTGATTACATGAGCTGTATTCAAAGTGATTGTAAAACACAGATAAAAAAAAAAAGAACTTTCAACCAAACATTTATATTAGTTACTATATTAATAATAGTTAGTAATAAATAAAAGGTGATATGTTGCTCTGCAACTGTAAACGATCTGCATTCAGGCTAATTAACTATATTACTCAGCAGAAGAGTTTATTATATTACTACTATTACTACTACTACACTATTACTACTACTACTACTAATAATAATACATGCAATTATTTATTTAACAAGAGTGTCTTTCATCTGTAGTTTTAAAGAGCAATACGCCTCTGGAGGCTGTATGTTACAGTGAATTTACCACGGCTTTTTATGGCGTAGGTCTTAAGTTAAAGATTTTAATTTAGTGATAATTTGACAAGTGGTCATTTTTCATGTCTTGGAAACCAATAATCTTTTTCAGCGGTAAAACTACGTATTTCTAAGTATTTCCAGGGTCATATTTAGTCACCTCAGCCAGCCATGCCATAAAACCACCGAACAGGGGAGAGATAGAGACAGAATGTGTGTGTGTGTGTGTGTGTTGGGAAGGAGCTATGAATCAATCTGTGTAATAGGGGGAAGGCCAAATGTAATAAATAATACAATAACAAGCCAAACTAATGAGCCGTTGCCAAGGTGAATTTCACAGAATAGTCCCCCTGTACAAAACCCCACTAATAATCCAAGGGAGCCAGCGGATGATAAAGCGGCGCCATAAGGCAACACCTGCACAATTAAAGCAGAGGATTCTTTCCCAGCGTTACATTAATTTCTGCCTTTTGTAAAGGCCCAATGAGCACGCTAATAATCTAGTCTACTTGACTCCGTGTCTAGCCAAAACAGGGTGTCTAATTAGGTAAAGGTAATTAATTAGAGATAAACGGAGCTAATCAAGAGCCGTTAGCGCTCTGTCTGTCTCGTCATTAAGACACACAGGCTTATTCCTCTCTCATTGGCTGCTTCAGCAGCTCTCTAGATATTGCCTAGAAAAGTGAGATTTTAACAGTATCAGAACATTCACCCAAGAACATTACTGTATGCACACAGAGATGAGATAAAAAAATAAAAAAAAAACTCATTCAAAACTAGCACTTTTTGAAATGGATCAATTGCATATAGATATAAAAAAGTTTAAATGGTGCCACCAGTTCTTGTTAATTGCAACTGTCTCATTCAACAGATCCGGGGAGCATTTTGATGGCAGGATTCATTTGAGTGTCATCAGCCACTTCATTACCAAAAATCTGTTAACATGATTTTGATGATATGATGATAAAAGCTAGCTTAGCGGACCCTTGCGTTTCCTCTCACCATTAATTGGTGGAGTAGTGCGCTCTGATTGTGCTGATGGTGAGGGAAGTAGTGTGATGTTTAACACAGCATCACATTAGCGAAAATGAATAAAAATAACATGGATATGAATTTGCGTATTACCTCTCACCCCCTCCTCGGGGAAAATGTATCAGGACTTGCGCTTCGAAAATAACGGCTTGCTTCTCTGAGAGTCTCGTCAACGTTTCAGCTCTAATTATGAAAAGTGGAGCACTAAGCAGAAGCCAGAACTCACTCGAGACAAATCTCGAGCAGAGACTAAGTTCAAACAGGAAGGCCTCTACTCTGATGCGCATGTACCCATCATGTCCAATTGTCTGTGATTAAAATCCCACTCTCTGCTATGGCTGGGACGAAATTATAGAAGTTATACTTTAATTGTAAGCCTAATGGATGTTGACTCTGCATGCGAAGGGAAGCGCGACAAACGGAAGCAGAGGAAAATGGGAATAAGATATAAGACATTTTTAAAAAGTGCTAGATCTTGAACAGGTTTGGTGAGAAGGATTTTTTTTTTTCAGCCTGTGTATTGTGGGACACAATTGAGTTTAGGAATATTTTAGGGATTGTTATTACCCCACCCCCCTCGTCCTCATACACGAGGGACTCGTCTCCTACAAGGAGGCAGGCCGCTCCCTCGACACGCATCATTAGAGGGTTTTTTACAAGCGACAAGCAGGCTATTTGGCTGTCATTGGGATTGTTTGAAGAGAATATGTTTATCTGCCGTTTACTCAAGGGGGGCTGGCATCACAGAGAAAGGCAAGCAGATAACCATGAGCACTTGACACCACATTTATGCATTTGTCAATATTAAGGATAATAGGTGGGGACTGCTGGCTTTAAATTGGCATCTCGCTGCACCGTGCCATCACAAATATCACTAGACCTTTGACCTATACTGTAACGTACCAGATGACCACAGAGTTTGTCTCTGCCATCACTGCTAATTGCTAAGCTAAAGTATTTACACAACAAAATATATAAGTAGTCTCCATTTTTATGTACAAAATAAAGATCATAATTTCTGCTTAAGAAGAAAGTAACAAGGTTAGTACAGTTTTATATTTTCAAATTTGTTTTTATTTTAATCTATTTTCATTTTAATGTTTTAATTTTTTATTAGTGGTGCTTGCCTATGGCGAAGCAACACTATTGTTATCTCACATACTTATTATTAGTGGTGCTTGCCTATGGCAAAGCAACACTAGTGTTATTGTGCATACTTATTATTCTTATTAGTGGTGCTTGCCTATGGCGAAGCAACACTATTGTTATCTCACATACTTATTATTCTTATTCTTCTTATTCTTATTCTTATTCTTATTAGTGGTGCTTGCCTATGGCGAAGCAACACTATTGTTATCTCACATACTTATTATTAGTGGTGCTTGCCTATGGCAAAGCAACACTAGTGTTATTGTGCATACTTATTATTCTTCTTCTTATTATTCTTATTCTTCCGGCCACATTTTGACGCGCTACTCCTCCCGCAGTTTTTGTCACAGACCCATGAGTGAGGTGTCAAAACGTGCGGCCTGTTCGGGAATGGTGTGCTATGACTTTTCTTAGAGATCGGGTGTACGATGTTCGCACAGTGGACGAAAAAGCGGCCAAAAAAGTCCCATTGACTTAACATTGCGGAATTTTCAGAAATTTAAATCTCAACTGTCATTTTCACACAGACACAAAAGGGCCTGACAGCCCTGCTGTCAGGCCCTCTCTCTCTCCCTCAGAGGATTTATTTTATCAAGCAGCCAATAAGTAATGGCCCTAAATCTTCAAAGCCACACCATAGCAACCAGTTACAGCACCCTAGCAACCGTGGGTGATAGGCACGAGGCCGCAGGCCTCGTGCCATACTAAATAACTCTATAAAAACTCTATAAAACTCTATAAAACTCTATAAAAACTCCAAATAAAAACTCCACAGTAATTATCTGTTAAAAAATACACGCCGACATCACACACCCCTGATTGAGGCGTCAAATTGTGCGGATTATTGAGGAGAGGTGTGGTATGATTTTTCTTAGCGATCAGGGGTACGGTGTTCGCCCCAGGGGCAAATCATTGGGTAAAAAAGTCCCATAGACTTAACATTGGCACAAAAGTTGTTATATCATATCTTTTGACCAGAAGGACACAGAGACTTGGGGTTGAGCTCTTTTGACTCGGCCTATCAAGCAGCCAATAAGTAGTGACATAATAACTTCATATTCCTGCCCTAGCAACCACTTATGCCACCCTAGCAACCATAAAACTACATTTCTAAGTCATTTTTCAGCTCCAGAAAATGGTAGAAACATGGAGTTTGGCTTTTTTGACTCAGACTGTCAACTAGTCTTTAAATATCATCTCATAAACTGTATAAGCACACCATAGCAACCATTTAGAGTACCCTAGTAACCATACAAACACATGAATAAGCCATATCTCAGCACTAGAACATCGTACAGACATGGTTGTTGGCTCGTATGCAATAATGTACCACACTCTAGCAACCGAGCGGCGAGTTTTGCCACTGCAAGCACCACTTCACATTTTCTTCTGGAAATGTACATTCTAGTTCTTCTTATAATTAGTGGTGCTTGCCAAAGGCAAAGCAACACTAGTGTTATTGTGCATACTTATTATTCTTATTCTAATTTTTATTATTATTATTCTGGACAAAGTTTGACGCGCTACTCCTCCCGCAGTTTTTGTCACAGACCCATGAATGAGGTGTCAAAACGTGCGGCCTGTTCGGGAATGGTGTGCTATGACTTTTATAAGAGATCGGGGGTACGATGGTCGCCCCAGGGGCGAAAAACCGGCCGAAAAATCCCATAGACTTAACATTGCGTCAAACTTTGACGAGTCGTAGCTCGGAACGAGGATGTCGCAGAAACGTGAAATTTACCACATTTAAAGAGGCTGACAGGCTCTGTAAGAATATACCACACAATGGGGTAAAAGTTGCACCCCTGAGGGGCAGGAGCTGCCAAAAGTTGCCCCATTGACTTACTATGGTGTAGGACGGCCCATGAAATGGGCCGTCCTACACCATAGAAACCGCTTTTATATTGAACATAACTCTGGATCACAGTGTCGTAGAGACAAAGGGGCGGGCTCATTTTACTCAGACGGCCAATCAGTCTCTCAGGATCATTGTGAATCTATCTAGCCACGCCCTAGCAACCATTTAGAGCTCCTTAGCAACAAGTTCCATAGACTTCCATTGAAACAGATCAAAGGGATATCTCAGAATATAAGAGTCATAGAAACATGAGGGTGGGCTCGTTTGACTCGGGGCAGCAAACAGCCAATCCTGAATCACCTCAACACTTACTGGCCACGCCCTAGCAACCATTGTCGAGCACCTTAGCAACCAAAATCCAAACAGGGATATCTTCCATTCTGAATGTCACAGAGGCATGGGAGTTGGTTTATATCATTTATACTGACAAGCAGCCTTTGGAGTTTCATGATTGGCAGCTGCCAAGCCACTCCCTAGCAACCAAACAGAGTACCCTAGCAACCATTTTGCAAGACCTACATCTCTATATCAGAACATCGTATAGAGATGGGGGTTGGTTTATATCATTCATACTGACAAGCAGCCTTTGGAGTTTCATCATTGGCAGCTGCCAAGCCACTCCCTAGCAACCAAACAGAGTACCCTAGCAACCATTTTGCAAGACCTACATCTTTGCATCAGAACATCGTATAGAGATGGGGGTTGGGTCTTTTGACTCATGCTAGCACACAGGACTTTCAACATGCTAAACATGCTAGCTGTGAATAGCTACATGCTAATATTGATTAGCTAAGTGCTAAATCATGCCATGAACATTATAAAAACTCTATAGTAACCAAATGTGAACACTACCAACCACCTAGTAACACCATAGCAACCATCCAGAATACCATAGCAACCACCTAAAACACCCTAGCAACCACCCAAAACACCCTAGCAACCGCCTAGCAACACCATAGCAACCACCCAGAATACCCTAGCAACCACCTAACAACACCCTAGCAACCACCCAGAATACCCTAGCAACACCATAGCAACCACTCAGAACACCCTAGCAACCGCCTAGCAACACCCTAGCAACCACCCAGAACACCCTAGCAACTGCCTAGCAACACCCTAGCAACCACCCAGAATACCCTAGCAACCGCCTAGCAACACCCTAGCAACCACTCAGAACACCCTAGCAACCGCCTAGCAACACCCTAGCAACCACCCAGAACACCCTAGCAACCGCCTAGCAACACCATAGCAACCAGCCAAAAACCCTAGCAACCGCCTAGCAACGCCCTAGCAACCACCCATAATACCCTAGCAACCACCTAGTAACACCTTAGCAACCATGCTAGCATCATGCTAGCAACATGCTAAACATGCTAGCATCATGCTAGCAATATGCTAATCATGCTAGCATCTACCTAAAACATGTTTGCAACATGCTTATTTTTGCTAGCATCATGCTAGCAACATGCTAATCATGCTAGCATGTTGGTAGCATGATGCTAACAACATGCTAATCATGCTAGCATGATGCTAACAACATGCTAATCATGCTAGCATCATGCTAGCAACATGCTAATCATGCTAGCAACATGCTAGCAACATGCTAATCATGCTAGCATCATGCTAGCAACATGCTAATCATGCTAGCAACATGCTAGCAACATGCTAATCATGCTAGCATCATGCTAGCAACATGCTAATCATGCTAGCAACATGCTATAAACATGCTAATCATGTTAGCATCATGCTAGCAACATGCTAGCAAAATGCTAATCATGCTAACATCATGCTAGTAAACATGCTAATCATGCTAGTATGTTGGTAGCATGATGCTAACAACATGCTAATCATGCTAGCATGATGCTAACAACATGCTAATCATGCTAGCATCATGCTAGCAACATGCTAATCATGCTAGCAAAATGCTAGCAAAATGCTAATCATGCTAGCATCATGCTAGCAACATGCTAATCATCATGCTAGCAACATGCTAATCATGCTAGCATCATGCTAGCAACATGCTAATCATGCTAGCAACATGCTAGCAAAATGCTAATCATGCTAGCATCATGCTAGCAACATGCTAATCATCATGCTAGCAACATGCTAATCATGCTAGCATCATGCTAGCAACATGCTAGAAACATGCTAATCATGCTAGCATTATGCTAGCAACATGCTAATCATGCTAGCATTATGCTAGCAACATGCTAGCAAAATGCTAATCATGCTAACATCATGCTAGCAACATGCTAATCATGCTAGCAACATGCTAATAATGCTAGCATAATGCTAACAACATGCTAATCATGCTAGCATGATAATAGCAACATGCTAATCATGCTAGCATCTTGGTAAAAACTAGCTAACCGCACGCTAGCAACCGAGCGGCGAGTTTTGCCACTGCAAGCACCACTTCACATTTTCTTCTGGAAATGTACTTCTTATTCTTATTCTTATTCTTATTCTTATTCTTCTGGCCACTTTTTGACGCGCTACTCCTCCCGCAGTTTTTGTCACAGACCCATGAATGAGGTGTCAAAACGTGCGGCCTGTTCGGGAATGGTGTGCTATGACTTTTATAAGCGATCGGGGGTACGATGGTCGCCCCAGGGGCGGAAAAGCGGCCGAAAAATCCCATAGACTTAACATTGCGACAAACTTTGACGATTCATAGCTCCGAGCGAGGATTTCGCAGAAACCTGCAAATTACCACATTTGAAGAGGCTGACAGGCTCTGTAAGAATATACCTCACAATGGGATAAAAGTTGCACCCCTGGGGGGCAGGAGCTGCCCAAAGTTGCCCCATTGACCCCTATTGAAAATTTTTCTAGTATAACATTTACTATTCCAGGAAAAAAGTTTGGCGCCCTCCTATTCCCGCAGCTTTTGTCACAGACCCATGAATGAGGCATCAAATCGTGCGGCCTATTGAGGAGAAGAGTCCTATGAGTTTTAATAAGAGATCGGGGGTACGATGTTCGCCCTAGGGGCGAACAAACTTCCAAAAAAATCCCATAGACTTAACATTGCGACAAACTTTGACGACTCATAGCTCCGAACGAGGATTTCACAGAAACGTGTGATTTGCCACATTTGAAGAGGCTGACAGGCTCTGTAAGAGCATACCTCACAATGGGGTAAAAGTTGCACCCCTGGGGGGCAGGAGCTGCCCAAAGTTTCCCCATTGACTTACAATGGTGTAGGACGGCCCATGAAATGCATGCGTTTTTCCTACTATGGTAAATTGCATAGGGATTTTGTATTGAACATAGCTCTGGGTCACAGTGTCATAGAGACAAGAGGGCGGGCTCATTTTACTCAGACGACCAATCAGTCTCTCAGGATAATTGTGAAGCTATTAAGCCACGCCCTAGCAACCATTTAGAGCACCTTAGCAACAACTCCCATAGACTTCCATTGAAACAGATCAAAGCGATATCTCAGGATATAAGAGTCATAGAAACATGAATTTGACTCGGGGCAGCAAACAGCCAATCCTGAATCAGCTCAACACATCCTAACCCCTCCCTAGCAACCTATGTCAAGCACCTTAGCAACCAAAATCCAGACAGGGATATCTTCCATTCTGAATGTCACAAAGGCGTGGGAGTTGGTTTATATCATTCTTACTGACAAGAAGCCTTTGGAGTTTCATGATTGGCAGCTGCCAAGCCACTCCCTAGCAACCAAACATAGTACCCTAGCAACCGTTTTGCAAGACCAATATCTCTGCATCAGAACATCGTATAGAGATGGGGGTTGGCTCTTTTGACTCACGCTAGCAAACAGGACTTGCTACATGCTACACATGCTAGCAGTGAATAGCTACATGCTAATATTGATTAGCTAAGTGCTAAATCATGCCAATAAAATGCTACAAACTCAATAGTAACCATCTTTGACAACTACCAACCACCTAGTAACACCATAGCAACCACCCAGATTACCCTAGCAACACCCTAGCAACCACCCAGAACACCCTAGCAACTGCCTAGCAACGCCCTAGCAACCACCCAGAACACCCTAGCAACCACCTAGTAACCACCCAGGATACCCTAGCAACTGCCTAGCAATGCCCTAGCAACCACCCAGAACACCCTAGCAACTGCCTAGCAACGCCCTAGCAACCACCCAGAACACCCTAGCAACCGCCTAGCAACCGCCTAGCAACCACCCAGGATACACTAGCAACTGCCTAGCAACCACCCAGATTACCCTAGCAACCACCCAGGATACCCTAGCAACTGCCTAGCAACGCCCTAGCAACCACCCAGAACACCCTAGAAACTGCTTAGCAACCACCCAGAATACCCTAGCAACCACCCAGAACACCCTAGCAACCGCCTAGCAACACCCTAGCAACCATCCAGAATACCTTAGCAACCACCTAGCAACACCCTAGCAACCACCCAGAATACCCTAGCAACCGCCTAGCAACCACCCAGGATACCCTAGCAACTGCCTAGCAACGCCCTAGCAACCACCCAGAAAACCCTAGCAACCGCCTAGCAACACCATAGCAACCACCAAGAATACCCTAGCAACCGCCTAGCAACCACCCAGAACACCATAGCAACCGCCTAACAATGCCCTAGCAACCACACAGAATACCCTAGCAACCGCCTAGCAACGCCCTAGCAACCACCCAGAATATCCTAGCAACCGCCTAGCAACGTCCTAGCAACCACTCAGAACACCCTAGCAACCACCTAGCAACTCCCTAGCAACCATCCAGAACACCCTAGCAACCACCCAGAACACCCTAGTAACCGAGCGGCGAGTTTTGCCACTGCAAGCACCACTTCACATTTTCTTCTGGAAATGTACATTCTAGTATTGTGATTACTATTCACCTAGACAAAACTTCGGCACGCTACTCCTCCCGCACGTTTTCTCGTAGACCCATGAATGAGGTGTCAAATCGACTGGCTCATTGAGGAGAGGTGTGCTATGACTTTTCTAAGTGATCGGTTGTACGATGTTCGTTCAGCAGCCGATAAATCGGACGAAAAAATTCCCATAGACTTAACATTGGCACAACATTTGTGAGATCATATCTTTTGACTAGAAGGTCACAGAGACTTGGGGTTGGGCTCTTTTGACTCGGCCTATCAAGCAGCCAATAAGTAGTGATACAATAACTTCATAGCCGCGCCCTAGCAACCACTTAGGGCACCCTAGCAACCATAAAACTACATTTCCAAGCCATATTTCAGCTCCAGAAAATAGTAGAAACATGGAGTTTGGCTTTTTTGACTTAGACTGTCAACTAGTCTTTAAATATCATCTCATAAACTGTATAAGCACACCATAGCAACCATATAGAGTACCCTAGTAACCACCTGAACACATGAATAAGCCATATCTCAGCACCAGAACATCGTACAGACATGTTTGTTGGCTCGTATGCAATCATGTACCACACTCTAGCAACCGAGCGGCGAGTTTTGCCACTGCAAGCACCACTTCACATTTTCTTCTGGAAATGTACATTCTAGTTAGTGGTGCTTGCCTATGGCGAAGCAACACTATTGTTATCTCACATACTTATTATTCTTATTCTTCTTATTCTTCTGGCCACTTTTTGACGCGCTACTCCTCCCGCAGTTTTTGTCACAGACCCATGAATGAGGTGTCAAAACGTGCGGCCTGTTCGGGAATGGTGTGCTATGACTTTTCTAAGAGATCGGGGGTACGATGGTCGCCCCAGGGGCGAAAAACGGCCCAAAAAAATCCCATAGACTTAACATTGCGAAAAACTTTGACGAGCCGTAGCTCGGAACGAGGATGTCGCAGAAACGTGAAATTTGCCACATTTGAAGAGGCTGACAGGCTCTGTAAGAACATACCACACAATGGGGTAAAAGTTGCACCCCTGAGGGGCAGGAGGGGCCCAAAGTTGCCCCATTGACTTACTATGGTGTAGGACGGCCCATGAAATGCATGTGTTTTTCCTACTATGGTAAATTGCATAGGGATTTTGTATTGAACATAACTCTGGATCACAGTGTCATAGAGACAAAGGGGCGGGCTCATTTTACTCAGACAGCCAATCAGTCTCTCAGGATCATTGTGAAGCTATCAAGCCACGCCCTAGCAACCATTTAGAGCTCCTTAGCAACAAGTTCCATAGACTTCCATTGAAACAGATCAAAGGGATATCTCAGGATATAAGTGTCATAGAAACATGAGGGTGGGCTCGTTTCACTCGGGCCAGCAAACAGCCAATCCTGAATCACCTCAACACTTACTGGCCACGCCCTAGCAACCATTGTCGAGCACCTTAGCAACCAAAATCCAAACAGGGATATCTTCCATTCTGAATGTCACAGAGGCATGGCAGTTGGTTTATATCATTTATACTGACAAGCAGCCTTTGGAGCTTCATGATTGGCAGCTGCCAAGCCACTCCCTAGCAACCAAACAGAGTACCCTAGCAACCATTTTGCAAGACCTATATGTCTGCTTTAAAACATCGTATAGAGATGGGGGTTGGTTTATACATTCACATTCACTTTGGAGCTTCATGATTGGCAGCTGCCAAGCCACTCCCTAGCAACCAAACAGAGTACCCTAGCAACCGTTTTGCAAGACCTATATCTCTGTATCAGAACATCGTATAGAGATGGGGGTTGGCTCTTTTGACTCATGCTAGCAAACAGGACTTGCTACATCCTACACATGCTAGCAGTGAATAGCTACATGCTAATATTGATTAGCTAAGTGCTAAATCATGCCAATAAAATGCTACAAACTCAACAGTAACCATCATTGACAACTACCAACCACCTAGTAACACCATAGCAACCACCCAGATTACCCTAGCAACACCCTAGCAACTGCCTAGCAACGCCCTAGCAACCACCAGAACACCCTAGCAACCGCCTAGCAACCACCCAGGACACCATAGCAACCACCTAGCAACTTCCTAGCAACCAACCACATTACCTTAGCAACCGCCTAGCAACGCCCTAGCAACCGCATAGCAACCCCCCAGAACACCCTAGCAACCATCTAGCAACGCCCTAGCAACCACCCAAAACACCCTAGCAACCACCTAGCAACCACCCAAAACACCCTAGCAACCACCCAGAATACCCTAGCAACCGCCTAGCAACACCATAGCAACCACCCAGAACACCCTAGCAACCGCCTAGCAACGCCCTAGCAACCACCCATAATACCCTAGCAACCACCTAGTAACACCTTAGCAACCATGCTAGCAACATGCTAATCATGCTAGCATCATGCTAGCAACATGCTAATCATGCTAGCAACATGCTATAAACATGCTAATCATGCTAGCATCATGCTAGCAACATGCTAGCAAAATGCTAATCATGCTAACATCATGCTAGCAACATGCTAATCATGCTAGCAACATGCTAATAATGGTAGCATAATGCTAACAACATGCTAATCATGCTAGCATGTTGGTAGCATGATGCTAACAACATGCTAATCATGATAGCATGATGCTAACAACATGCTAATCATGCTAGCATCATGCTAGCAACATGCTAATCATGCTAGCATCATGCTAGCAACATGCTATAAACATGCTAATCATGCTAGCAACATACTAGCAAAATGCTAATCATGCTAACATCATGCTAGCAACATGCTAATAATGCTAGCATAATGCTAACAACATGCTAATCATGCTAGCATGATGCTAGCAACATGCTAATCATGCTAGCATCTTGGTAAAAACTAGATAACCGCACGCTAGCAACCGAGCGGCGAGTTTTGCCACTGCAAGCACCACTTCACATTTTCTTCTGGAAATGTACATTCTAGTGTTGTGATTACTATTCACCTAGACAAAACTTCGGCACGCTACTCCTCCCGCACCTTTTCTCGTAGACCCATGAATGAGGTATCAAATCGACCGGTTCATTGATGAGAGGTGTGCTATGTCTTTTCTAAGCGATCAGTTGTACAATGTTCGTCCGGCGGGCGATAAATCAGCCGAAAAAAGTCCCATAGACTTAACATTGGCACAACATTTGTGAAATCATATCTTTTCACCAGAAGGTCATAGAGACTTGGGGTTAGGCTCTTTTGACTCAGCCCATAGAGAAGCCAATAAGTAGTGACATAATAACTTCATAGCCGTGCCCTAGCAACCACTTAGGGCACCCTAGCAACCATAAAACAACATTTGCAAGCCATATTTCAGCTCCAGAAAATAGTAGAAACATGGAGTTCAACTTTTTTGACTCAGACTGTCAACTGGTCTTTAAATATCATCTCATAAACTGTATAAGCACACCATAGCAACCATATAGGGAACCCTAGTAACCATACAAACACATGAATAAGCCATATCTCAGCTCCACAATATCGTACAGACATGGTTGTTGGCTCGTATGCAATAATGTACAACACCCTAGCAACCGAGCGGCGAGTTTTGCCACTGCAAGCACCACTTCACATTTTCTTCTGGAAATGTACATTCTAGTGTTGTGATTACTATTCACCTAGATAAAACTTCGGCACGCTACTCCTCCCGCACGTTTTTTCGTAGACCCATGAATGAGGTGTTAAATCGACCGGCTCATTGAGGAGAGGTGTGCTATGTCTTTTCTAAGCGATCGGTTGTACGATGTTCGTCCGGCGGGCGATAAATTAGCCGAAAAAAGTCCCATAGACTTAACATTGGCACAAAATTTGTGAGATCATATCTTTTTACCAGAAGGTCATAGAGACTTGGGGTTGTGCTCTTTTGCCTCGGCCTATCAAGAAGTCATTAAGTAGTGATATAATAACTTCATAGCCGTGCCCTAGCAACCACTTAGGGCACCCTAGCAACCACAAAACTACATTTCCAAGCCATATTTCAGCTCCAGAAAATAGTAGAAACATGGAGTTTCGCTTTTTTGACTTAGACTGTCAACTAGTCTTTGAATATCATCTCATAAACTGTATAAGCTCACCATAGCAACCATATAGAGTACCCTAGTAACCACCTGAACACATTAATAAGCCATATCTCAGCTCCAGAACATCGTACAGACATGGTTGTTGTCTCGTATGCAATAATGTACCACACTCTAGCAACCGAGCGGCGAGTTTTGCCACTGCAAGCACCACTTCACATTTTCTTCTGGAAATGTACATTCTAGTTATTATTATTCTTCTGGCCACTTTTTGACGCGCTACTCCTCCCGCAGTTTTTGTCACAGACCCATGAATGAGGTGTCAAAACGTGCGGCCTGTTCGGGAATGGTGTGCTATGACTTTTCTAAGAGATCGGGGGTACGATGGTCGCCCCAGGGGCGAAAAACGGCCCAAAAAAATCCCATAGACTTAACATTGCGAAAAACTTTGACGAGTCGTAGCTCGGAACGAGGATGTCGCAGAAACGTGAAATTTGCCACATTTGAAGAGGCTGACAGGCTCTGTAAGAACATACCACACAATGGGGTAAAAGTTGCACCCCTGAGGGGCAGGAGGGGCCCAAAGTTGCCCCATTGACTTACTATGGTGTAGGACGGCCCATGAAATGCATGTGTTTTTCCTACTATGGTAAATTGCATAGGGATTTTGTATTGAACATAACTCTGGATCACAGTGTCATAGAGACAAAGGGGCGGGCTCATTTTACTCAGACGGCCAATCAGTCTTTCAGGATCATTGTGAAGCAATCTAGCCACGCCCTAGCAACCATTTAGAGCTCCTTAGCAACAAGTTCCATAGACTTCCATTGAAAGAGATCAAAGGGATATCTCAGAATATAAGAGTCATAGAAACATGAGGGTGGGCTAGTTTGACTCGGGGCAGCAAACAGCCAATCATGAATCACCTCAACACTTACTGGCCACGCCCTAGCAACCATTGTCGAGCACCTTAGCAACCAAAATCCAAACAGGGATATCTTCCATTCTGAATGTCACAGAGGCATGGGAGTTGGTTTATATCATTTATACTGACAAGCAGCCTTTGGAGTTTCATGATTGGCAGCTGCCAAGCCACTCCCTAGCAACCAAACAGAGTACCCTAGCAACCATTTTGCAAGACCTACATCTCTATATCAGAACATCGTATAGAGATGGGGGTTGGTTTATATAATTCATACTGACAAGCAGCCTTTGGAGTTTCATTATTGGCAGCTGCCAAGCCACTCCCTAGCAACCAAACAGAGTACCCTAGCAACCATTTTGCAAGACCTACATCTCTGCATCAGAACATCGTATAGAAATGGGGTTTGGGTCTTTTGACTCATGCTAGCACACAGGACTTTCAACATGCTAAACATGCTAGCTGTGAATAGCTACATGCTAATATTGATTAGCTAAGTGCTAAATCATGCCATGAACATTATAAAAACTCTATAGTAACCAAATGTGAACACTACCAACCACCTAGTAACACCATAGCAACCATCCAGAATACCATAGCAACCACCTAAAACACCCTAGCAACCACCCAAAACACCCTAGCAACCGCCTAGCAACACCATAGCAACCACCCAGAATACCCTAGCAACCGCCTAGCAACCACCCAGAACACCCTAGCAACCGCCTAGCAACACCCTAGCAACCACTCAGAACACCCTAGCAACCACCTAGCAACACCCTAGCAACCACCCAGAACACCCTAGCAACCGCCTAGCAACACCCTAGCAACCACTCAGAACACCCTAGCAACCACCTAGCAACACCCTAGCAACCACCCAGAACACCCTAGCAACCACCTAGCAACCACCCAGAACACCCTAGCAACCACCTAGCAACACCCTAGCAACCACCCAAAACACCCTAGCAACCCCCTAGCAACCACCCAGAACACCCTAGCAACCGCCTAGCAACCACCCAAAACACCCTAGCAACCACCCAGAATACCCTAGCAACCACATAGCAACACCATAGCAACCACCCAGAACACCCTAGCAACTGCCTAGCAACACCCTAGCAACCACCCAGAACACCCTAGCAACCACCCAGAACACCCTAGCAACCACCTAGCAACACCCTAGCAACCACCCAAAACACCCTAGCAACACCCTAGCAAACACCCAGAACACCCTAGCAACCGCCTAGCAACACCCTAGCAATCACCCAGAACACCCTAGCAACCACCTAGCAACACCCTAGCAACCACCCAAAACACCCTAGCAACCCCCTAGCAACCACCCAGAACAACCTAGCAACCGCCTAGCAACACCCTAGCAACCACCCGGAACACCCTAGCAACCACCTAGCAACACCCTAGCAACCACCCAGAACACCCTAGCAACCACATAGCAACACCATAGCAACCACCCAGAACACCCTAGCAACACCCTAGCAACCACCCAGAATACCCTAGCAACCGCCTAGCAACACCCTAGCAACCACTCAGAATACCCTAGCAACCGCCTAGCAACACCCTAGCAACCACCCAGAACACCATAGCAACCGCCTAGCAACACCATAGCAACCACATAAAACACCCTAGCACCGCCTAGCAACACCCTAACAACCACCCATAATACCCTAGCAACCACCTAGTAACACCTTAGCAACCATGCTAGCATCATGCTAGCAAAATGCTAAACATGCTAGCATGATGCTAGCAATATGCTAAACATGCTAGCATGATGCTAGCAATATGCTAATCATGCTAGCATCTACCTAAAACATGTTTGCAACATGCTTATTTTTGCTAGCATCATGCTAGCAACATGTTAATCATGCTAGCATCTTGGTAGCATGATAATAACAACATGCTAATCATGCTAGCATGATGCTAACAACATGCTAATCATGCTGGCATAATGCTAGCAACATGCTAATCATGCTAGCTTGATGCTAACAACATGCTAATCATGCTAGCATCATGCTAGCAACATGCTAATCATGCTAGCAAAATGCTAGCAACATGCTAATCATGCTAGCATCATGCTAGCAACATGCTAGCAAAATGGTAATCATGCTAACATCATGCTAATCATGCTAGCAACATGCTAATCATGCTAGCAACATGCTAATAATGCTATCATAATGCTAACAACATGCTAATCATGCTAGCATGATGCTAGCAACATGCTAATCATGCTAGCATCTTGGTAAAAACTAGCTAACCGCACGCTAGCAACCGAGCGGCGAGTTTTGCCACTGCAAGCACCACTTCACATTTTCTTCTGGAAATGTACATTCTAGTGTTGTGATTACTATTCACCTAGACAAAACTTCGGCACGCTACTCCTCCCGCACCTTTTGTCGTAGACCCATGAGTGAGGTGTCAAATCTACCGGTTCATTGAGGAGAGGTGTGCTATGTCTTTTCTAAGCGATCGGTTGTACGATGTTCGTCTGGCGGGCGATAAATCGGCCGAAAAAAGTCCCATAGACTTAACATTGGCACAAAATTTGTGAGATCATATCTTTTCACCAGAAGGTCATAGAGACTTGGGGTTGGGCTCTTTTGACTCGGCCTATCAAGCAGCCAATAAGTAGTGACATAATAACTTCATAGCGGCGCCCTAGCAACCACTTAGGGCACCCTAGCAACCATAAAACAACCTTTACAAGCCATATCTCAGCTCCAGAAAATACTAGAAACATGGAGTTTGGCTTTTTTGACTCACAATGTCAACTAGTCTTTAAATATCATCTCATAAACTGTATAAGCACACCATAGCAACCATATAGGGTACCCTAGTAACCATACAAACACATGAATAAGCTATATCTCAGCTCCACAATATCGTACAGACTTGGTTGTTGGCTCGTATGCACTCATGTACCACACCCTAGCAACCGAGCGGCGAGTTTTGCCACTGCAAGCACCACTTCACATTTTCTTCTGGAAATGTACATTCTAGTTAGTGGTGCTTGCCTATGGCAAAGCAACACTATTGTTATCTCACATACTTATTATTCTTCTTCTTCTTCTTCTTCTTATTATTATTCTTCTGGCCACTTTTTGACGCGCTACTCCTCCCGCAGTTTTTGTCACAGACCCATGAATGAGGTGTCAAAACGTGCGGCCTGTTCGGGAATGGTGTGCTATGACTTTTATAAGGGATCGGGGGTACGATGTTCGCTCCAGGGGCGAAAAACGGCCCAAAAAAATCCCATAGACTTAACATTGCGAAAAACTTTGACGAGCCGTAGCTCGGAACGAGGATGTCGCAGAAACGTGAAATTTGCCACATTTGAAGAGGCTGACAGGCTCTGTAAGAACATACCACACAATGGGGTAAAAGTTGCACCCCTGTGGGGCAGGAGGGGCCCAAAGTTGCCCCATTGACTTACTATGGTGTAGGACGGCCCATGAAATGGGCCGTCCTACACCATAGAAACCGCTTTTGTATTGAACATAACTCTGGATCACAGTGTCATAGAGACAAGAGGGCGGGCTCATTTTACTCAGACAACCAATCAGTCTCTCAGGATCATTGTGAAGCTATTAAGCCACGCCCTAGCAACCATTTAGAGCACCTTAGCAACAACTCCCATAGACTTCCATTGAAAGAGATCGAAGGGATATCTCTGGACTCAATTGTCATAGAAACATGAGGGTGGTCTCGTTTGACTCGGGGCAGCAAACAGCCAATCATGAATCACCTCAACACTTCCTAGCCACGCCCTAGCAACCATTGTCGAGCACCTTAGCAACCAAAATCCAAAGAGGAATATCGTCCATTCTGAATGTCACAGAGGCATGGGAGTTGGTTTATATCATTCATACTGACAAGCAGCCTTTGGAGTTTCATGATTGGCAGCTGCCAAGCCACTCCCTAGCAACCAAACAGAGTACCCTAGCAACCATTTTGCAAGACCTACATCTCTGCATCAGAACATCGTATAGAGATGGGGGTTGGTTTATACATTCACATTGACTTTGGAGCTTCATGATTGGCAGCTGCCAAGCCACTCCCTAGCAACCAAACAGTGTACCCTAGCAACCGTTTTGCAAGACCGATATCTCTGCATCAGAACATCGTATAGAGATGGGGGTTGGGTCTTTTGACTCATGCTAGCAAACAGGACTTGCTACATGCTACACATGCTAGCAGTGAATAGCTACATGCTAATATTGATTAGCTAAGTGCTAAATCATGCCAATAAAATGCTACAAACTCAACAGTAACCATCTTTGACAACTACCAACCACCTAGTAACACCATAGCAACCACACAGATTACCCTAGCAACCACCCAGAACACCCTAGCAACTGCCTAGCAACGCCCTAGCAACCACCCAGAACACCCTAGCAACCGCCTAGCAACCACCCAGGATACCCTAGCAACTGCCTAGCAACACCCTAGCAACCACCCAGAACACCCTAGCAACTGCCTAGCAACGCCCTAGCAACCACCCAAATTACCCTAGCAACCGCCTAGCAACCACCCAGGATACCCTAGCAACTGCCCAGCAACCACCCAGAACACCCTAGCAACTGCCTAGCAACCACCCAGAACACCCTAGCAACCATCCAGAATACCTTAGCAACAACCTAGCAACACCCTAGCAACCACCCTGAACACCCTAGGAATGCCCTAGCAACCACACAAATTACCCTAGCAACCGCTTAGCAACCACCCAGGATACCCTAGCAACTGCCTAGCAACGCCCTAGCAACCACCCAGAACACCCTAGCAACCGCCTAGCAACACCCTAGCAACCACCTAGTAATACCTTAGCAACCATGCTAGCAACATGCTAAACATGCTAGCATCATGCTAGCAACATGCTAATCATGCTAGCATAATGCTAGCAACATGCTATTCATGCTAGCATGATGCTAGAAACATGCTAATCATGCTAGCAACTAGCTACAAACATGCTAGGAACAGGCTAATCATGCTAGCATCATGCTAGCAACATGCTAATCATGCTAGTAACATGGTAGCAACATGCTAGTCATGCTACAAATATGCTAGAAACATGCTAATCATGCTAGCATCATGCTAGCAACATGCTAATCATGCTAGCATCATGCTAGCAACATGCTAATCATGCTAGCATCATGCTAGCAACATGCTAATCATGCTAGCATCATGCTAGCAACATGCTAATCATGCTAGCATCATGCTAGCATCATGCTAGCAACATGCTAATCATGCTAGCAACATGCTAGCAATATGCTAGCAACATGCTAATCATGCTAGCATCATGCTAGCAACATGCTAATCATGCTAGCATCATGCTAGCAACATGCTAAACATGCTAGCATCATGCTAGCAACATGCTAATCATGCTAGCATCATGCTAGCAACATGCTAGCAACATGCTAAACATGCTAGCATCATGCTAGCAAGATGCTAGCAACATGCTAGCAACATGCTAAACATGCTAGCATCATGCTAGCAACATGCTAAACATGCTAGCATGATGCTAGCAATATGCTAATCATGCTAGCATGATGCTAGCAATATGCTAATCATGCTAGCATGATGCTAGCAATATGCTAATCATGCTAGCATGATGCAAATAATGCTAGCATCTAACTAAAACATGTTTGCAACATTCTTATTTTTGCTAGCATCATGCTAGCAACATGCTAGCATAATGGGAGAATCTAACTAAAACATGCTAGTAACATGCTTATAATGCTAGCATGATGCTAGCAACATGCTAATCATGCTAGCATGATGCTAGCAACATGCTAATCATGCTAATCATGCTAGCATCTTGGTAAAAACTAGCTAACCGCACGCTAGCAACCGAGCGGCGAGTTTTGCCACTGCAAGCACCACTTCACATTTTCTTCTGGAAATGTACATTCTAGTGTTGTGATTACTATTCACCTAGACAAAACTTCGGCACGCTACTCCTCCTGCACGTTTTCTCGTAGACCCATGAATGAGGTATCAAATCGACCGGTTCATTGAGGAGAGGTGTGCTATGTCTTTTCTAAGCGATCCGTTGTACGATGATCGTCCGGCTGGCGATAAATTGGACGAAAAAAGTCCCATAGACTTAACATTGGCACAAAATTTGTGAGATCATATCTTTTGACCAGAAGGTCATAGAGACTTGAGGTTGGGCTCTTTTGACTCGGCCTATCAAGCAGCCAATAAGTAGTGACATATTACCTTCATATTCACGCCCTAGCAACCAATTAGGGCACCCTAGCAGCCATAAAACTACATTTCCAAGCCATATTTCAGCTCCAGAAAATAGTAGAATCATGGAGTTTGGCTTTTTTGACTCAGACTGTCAACTAGGCTTTAAATATCATCTCATAAACTGTATGAGCACACCATAGCAACCATATAGGGTACCCTAGTAACCACCTGAACACATGAATAAGCCATATCTCAGCACCAGAACATCGTACAGACGTGTTTGTTGTCTTGTATGCAATCATGTACCACACCGTAGCAACTGAGCGGCGAGTTTTGCCACTGCAAGCACCACTTCACATTTTCTTCTGGAAATGTACATTCTAGTTAGTGGTGCTTGCCTATGGCAAAGCAACACTAGTGTTATTGTGCATACTTATTATTAGTGGTGCTTGCCTATGGCAAAGCAACACTAGTGTTATTGTGCATACTTATTATTCTTATTCTTCTTATTCTTCTTATTCTTCTTATTCTTCTGGCCACTTTTTGACGCGCTACTCCTCCCGCAGTTTTTGTCACAGACCCATGAATGAGGTGTCAAAACGTGCGGCCTGTTCGGGAATGGTGTGCTATGACTTTTATAAGGGATCGGGGGTACGATGGTCGCCCCAGGGGCGAAAAACCGGCCGAAAAATCCCATAGACTTAACATTGCGTCAAACTTTGACGAGTCGTAGCTCGGAACGAGGATGTCGCAGAAATGTGTAATTTACCACATTTGAAGAGGCTGACAGGCTCTGTAAGAACATACCACACAATGGGGTAAAAGTTGCACCCCTGGGGTGCAGGAGCTGCCCAAAGTTTCCCCATTGACTTACTATGGTGTAGGACGGCCCATGAAATGGGCCGTCCTACACCATAGAAACCGCTTTTATATTGAACATAACTCTGGATCACAGTGTCGTAGAGACAAAGGGGCGGGCTCATTTTACTCAGATGACCAATCAGTCTCTCAGGATCATTGTTAAGCTTTTAAGCCACGCCCTAGCAACCATTTAGAGCACCTTAGCAACAAGTTCCATCGACTTCCATTGAAAGAGATGGAAGGGATATCTCCGGATAGAAGTGTCATAGAAACACGAGGGTGGTCTCGTTTGACTCGGGGTAGCAAACAGCCAATCATGAATGACCTCAACACTTCCTAGCCACGCCCTAGCAACCATTGTCGAGCACCTTAGCAACCAAAATCCAAAGAGGGATATCTTCCATTCTGAATGTCACAGAGGCATGGGAGTTGGTTTATATCATTCATACTGACAAGCAGCCTTTGGAGTTTCATGATTGGCAGCTGCCAAGCCACTCCCTAGCAACCAAACATAGTACCCTAGCAACCATTTTGTAACAGCTATATCTCAGCATCAGAACATTGTATCGCGATGGGGTTTGGTTTATATCATTCATACTGACAAGCAGCCTTTGGAGTTTCATGATTGGCAGCTGCCAAGCCACTCCCTAGCAACCAAACAGAGTACCCTAGCAACCATTTTGTAACAGCTATATCTCAGCATCAGAACATTGTATCGCGATGGGGGTTGGGTCTTTTGACTCATGTTAACACACAGGACTTTCAACATGCTAAACATGCTAGCTGTGAATAGCTACATGCTAATATCGATTAGTTAAGTGCTAAATGATGCTAGCAACATGCTAATCTTGCTAGTATCTGGCTAAAAACATGCTAGCAAACATGCTAATCATGCTAGCATGATGCTAGCAACATGCTAATCATGCTAGCATGATGCTAGCAACATGCTAATCATGCTAGCATGATGCTAGCAACATGCTAATCATGCTAGCATGATGCTAGCAACATGCTAATCATGCTAGCATGATGCTAGCAACATGCTAATCATGCTAACATGATGCTAGCAACATGCTAATCATGCTAACATCTAACTACAAACATGCTAATCATGCTAGCATGATGCTAGCAACATGCTAATCATGCTAGCATGATGCTAGCAACATGCTAATCATGCTAGCATGATGCTAGCAACATGCTAATCATGCTAGCATGATGCTAGAAACATGCTAATCATGCTAGCATGATGCTAGCAACATGCTAATCATGCTAGCATCTAGCTACAAACATGCTAATCATGCTAGCATGATGCTAGCAACATGCTAATCATGCTAGCATGATGCTAGCAACATGCTAATCATGCTAGCATGATGCTAGAAACATGCTAATCATGCTAGCATGATGCTTGAAACATGCTAATCATGCTAGCATTATGCTAGCAACATGCCAATCATGCTAGCATGATGTTAGCAACATGCTAATCATGCTAGCATGATGCTAGAAACATGCTAATCATGCTAGCATGATGCTAGCAACATGCTAATCATGCTAGCATAATGCTAGCAACATGCTAATCATGCTAGCATGATGCTAGCAACATGCTAATCATGCTAGCATGATGCTAGCAACATGCTAATCATGCTAGCATCTAGCTACAAACATGCTAGCAACCTGCTAATCATGTTAGCATCATGCTAAAGACACAGTAGCATGATGCTAGCAACATGCTAATCATGCTATCATTATGCTTATTTTGTTAGCATCTTACTAAAAACTAGCTATACACACCCTAGCAACCGAGCGGCGAGTTTTGCCACTGCAAGCACCACTTCACATTTTCTTCTGGAAATGTACATTCAAGTATTGTGATTACTATTCACCTAGACAAAACTTCGGCACGCTACTCCTCCCGCATTTTTTGTCGTAGACCCATGAATGAGGTGTCAAATCGACCGGCTCATTGAGGAGAGGTGTGCTATGACTTTTCTAAGTGATCGGTTGTACGATGTTCGTTCAGCGGGCGATAAATCGGACGAAAAAATTCCCATAGACTTAACATTGGCACAACATTTGTGAGATCATATCTTTTGACCAGAAGGTCATAGAGACTTGGGAATGGGCTCTTTTGACTCGGCCTATCAAGCAGCCAATAAGTAGTGACATAATAACTTCATATTCGCGCCCTAGCAACCACTTAGGGCAGCCTAGCAACCATAAAACAACATATTCAAGCCATTATCTCAGCTCCAGAAAATAGAAGAAACATGGAGTTTGCCTTTTTTGACTCAGACTGTCAACTAGTCTTTAAATATCATCTCATAAACTGTATAAGCACACCATAGCAACCATATAGGGAACCCTAGTAACCATACAAACACATGAATTAGCCATATCTCAGCAGCAGAACATCGTACAGACATGGTTGTTGGCTCGTATGCAATAATGTACCACACTCTAGCAACCGAGCGGCGAGTTTTGCCACTGCAAGCACCACTTCACATTTTCTTCTGGAAATGTACATTCTAGTTAGTGGTGCTTGCCTATGGCAAAGCAACACTAGTGTTATTGTGCATACTTATTATTATTATTATTCTGGACACTTTTTGACGCGCTACTCCTCCCGCAGTTTTTGTCACAGACCCATGAATGAGGTGTCAAAACGTGCGGCCTGTTCGGGAATGGTGTGCTATGACTTTTATAAGGGATCGGGGGTACGATGTTCGCCCCAGGGGCGAAAAACCGGCCGAAAAATCCCATAGACTTAACATTGCGTCAAACTTTGACGAGTCGTAGCTCGGAACGAGGATGTCGCAGAAACGTGTAATTTACCACATTTGAAGAGGCTGACAGGCTCTGTAAGAATATACCACACAATGGGGTAAAAGTTGCACCCCTGTGGGGCAGGAGCTGCCCAAAGTTGCCCCATTGACTTACTATGGTGTAGGACGGCCCATGAAATGGGCCGTCCTACACCATAGAAACCGCTTTTATATTGAACATAACTCTGGATCACAGTGTCGTAGAGACAAGGGGGCGGGCTCATTTTACTCAGACGGCCAATCAGTCTCTCAGGATCATTGTGAAGCTATCAAGCCACGCCCTAGCAACCATTTAGAGCTCCTTAGCAACAAGTTCCATAGACTTCCATTGAAAGAGATCAAAGGGATATCTCAGGATATAAGTGTCATAGAAACATGAGGGTGGGCTCGTTTGACTCGGGCCAGCAAACAGCCAATCCTGAATCACCTCAACACTTACTGCCCACGCCCTAGCAACCATTGTCGAGCACCTTAGCAACCAAAATCCAAAAAGGGATATCTTCCATTCTGAATGTCACAAAGGCGTGGGAGTTGGTTTATATCATTCATACTGACAAGCAGCCTTTGGAGTTTCATGATAGGCAGCTGCCAAGCCACTCCCTAGCAACCAAACAGAGTACCCTAGCAACCATTTTGCAAGACCTATATCTCTGCATCAAAACATCGTATAGAGATGGGGGTTGGTTTATACATTCACATTGACTTTGGAGCTTCATGATTGGCAGCTGCCAAGCCACTCCCTAGCAACCAAACAGAGTACCCTAGCAACCATTTTGCAAGACCAATATCTCTGCATCAGAACATCGTATAGAGATGGGGGTTGGGTCTTTTGACTCATGCTGGCACACAGGACTTTCAACATGCTAAACATGCTAGCTGTGAATAGCTACATGCTAATATTGATTAGCTAAGTGCTAAATCATGCCATGAACATTATAAAAACTCTATAGTAACCAAATGTGAACACTACCAACCACCTAGTAACACCATAGCAACCATCCAGAATACCATAGCAACCACCTAAAACACCCTAGCAACCACCCAAAACACCCTAGCAACCGCCTAGCAACACCATAGCAACCACCCAGAATACCCTAGCAACCGCCTAGCAACACCCTGGCAACCACCCAGAATACCCTAGCAACCACCTAGCAACACCCTAGCAACCACCCAGAATACCCTAGCAACCACCTAGCAACACCCTAGCAACCACTCAGAACACCCTAGCAACCACCCAGAACACCCTAGCAACCGCCTAGCAACCACCCAAAACACCTTAGCAACCACCCAGAATACCCTAGCAACCGCATAGCAACAACATAGCAACCACCCAGAACCGCCTAGCAACACCCTAGCAACCACCCAGAACACCCTAGCAACCGCCTACTAACACCCTAGCAACCAACCAGAACACCCTAGCAACCCCCTAGCAACACCCTAGCAACCACCCAGAACACCCTAGCAACCGCCTAGCAACCACCCAGAATACCCTAGCAACCGCATAGCAACACCATAGCAACCACCCAGAACACCCTAGCAACCGCCTAGCAACCACCCATAATACCCTAGCAACCACCTAGTAACACCTTAGCAACCATGCTAGCAACATGCTAGCAACATGCTAAACATGCTAGCATGATGCTAGCAATATGCTAATCATGCTAGCATCTAGCTAAAACATGTTTGCAACATGCTTATTTTTGCTAGCATCATGCTAGCAACATGCTAATCATGCTAGCATCATGCTAGCAACATGCTAATCATGCTAGCATGTTGGTAGCATGATGCTAACAACATGCTAATCATGCTAGCATGATGCTAGCATGATGCTAACAACATGCTAATCATGCTAGCATGATGCTAGCAACATGCTAATCATGCTAGCATCATGCTAGCAACATGCTAGCAACATGCTAATCATGCTAGCATCATGCTAGCATCATGCTAGCATCATGCTAATCATGCTAGCAACATGCTAATAATGCTAGCATAATGCTAACAACATGCTAATCATGCTAGCATGATACTAGCAACATGCTAATCATGCTAGCATCTTGGTAAAAACTAGCTAACCGCACCCTAGCAACCGAGCGGCGAGTTTTGCCACTGCAAGCACCACTTCACATTTTCTTCTGGAAATGTACATTCTAGTATTGTGATTACTATTCACCTAGACAAAACTTCGGCACGCTACTCCTCCCGCACCTTTTGTCGTAGACCCATGAGAGAGGTGTCAAATCGACCGGTTCATTGAGGAGAGGTGTGCTATGACTTTTCTAAGCGATCGGTTGTACGATGATCGTCCGGCGGGCGATAAATTGGACGAAAAAAGTCCCATAGACTTAACATTGGCACAAAATTTGTGAGATCATATCTTTTGACCAGAAGGTCATGGAGACTTGGGGTTGGGCTCTTTTGACTCGGCCTATCAAGAAGCCAATAAGTAGTGACATAATAACTTCATGGCTACGCCCTAGCAACCACTTATGCCACCCTAGCAACCATAAAACTACATTTCCAAGCCATATTTCAGCTCCAGAAAATAGTAGAAACATGGAGTTTGGCTTTTTTGACTCAGACTGTCAACTAATCTTTAAATATCATCTCATAAACTGTATAAGCACACCATAGCAACCATATAGGGTACCCTAGTAACCACCTGAACACATGAATAATCCATATCTCGGCACCAGAACATCGTACAGACATGGTTGTTGGCTCGTATGCAATCATGTACCACATCCTAGCAACCGAGCGGCGAGTTTTGCCACTGCAAGCACCACTTCACATTTTCTTCTGGAAATGTACATTCTAGTTCTTATTCTTATTCTTCTGGCCACTTTTTGACGCGCTACTCCTCCCGCAGTTTTTGTCACAGACCCATGAATGAGGTGTCAAAACGTGCGGCCTGTTCGGGAATGGTGTGCTATGACTTTTATAAGCGATCGGGGGTACGATGTTCGCCCCAGGGGCGAAAAACCGGCCGAAAAATCCCATAGACTTAACATTGCGTCAAACTTTGACGAGTCGTAGGTCGGAACGAGGATGTCGCAGAAACCTGTAATTTACCACATTTGAAGAGGCTGACAGGCTCTGTAAGTACATACCACACAATGGGGTAAAAGTTGCACCCCTGGGGGGCAGGAGGGGCCCAAAGTTGCCCCATTGACTTACTATGGTGTAGGACGGCCCATGAAATGGGCCGTCCTACACCATAGAAACCGCTTTTATATTGAACATAACTCTGGATCCCAGTGTCGTAGAGACAAAGGGGCGGGCTCATTTTACTCAGACGACCAATCAGTCTCTCAGGATCATTGTTAAGCTTTTAAGCCACGCCCTAGCAACCATTTAGAGCACCTTAGCAACAAGTTCCATAGACTTCCATTGAAAGAGATGGAAGGGATATCTCCGGATAGAAGTGTCATAGAAACACGAGGGTGGTCTCGTTTGACTCGGGGTAGCAAACAGCCAATCATGAATGACCTCAACACTTCCTAGCCACGCCCTAGCAACCATTGTCGAGCACCTTAGCAACCAAAATCCAAAGAGGGATATCTTCCATTCTGAATGTCACAGAGGCATGGGAGTTGGTTTATATCATTCATACTGACAAGCAGCCTTTGGAGTTTCATGATTGGCAGCTGCCAAGCCACTCCCTAGCAACCAAACATAGTACCCTAGCAACCATTTTGTAACAGCTATATCTCAGCATCAGAACATTGTATCGCGATGGGGGTTGGTTTATATCATTCATACTGACAAGCAGCCTTTGGAGTTTCATGATTGGCAGCTGCCAAGCCACTCCCTAGCAACCAAACAGAGTACCCTAGCAACCATTTTGTAACAGCTATATCTCAGCATCAGAACATTGTATCGCGATGGGGGTTGGGTCTTTTGACTCATGTTAACACACAGGACTTTCAACATGCTAAACATGCTAGCTGTGAATAGCTACATGCTAATATCGATTAGTTAAGTGCTAAATGATGCTAGCAACATGCTAATCTTGCTAGTATCTGGCTACAAACATGCTAGCAAACATGCTAATCATGCTAGCATGATGCTAGCAACATGCTAATCATGCTAGCATGATGCTAGCAACATGCTAATCATGCTAGCATGATGCTAGAAACATGCTAATCATGCTAGCATGATGCTAGCAACATGCTAATCATGCTAGCATGATGCTAGCAACATGCTAATCATGCTAGCATCTAGCTACAAACATGTTAGCAAACATGCTAATCATGCTAGCATGATGCTAGCATGATGCTAGCAACATGCTAATCATGCTAGCATGATGCTAGAAACATGCTAATCATGCTAGCATGATGCTAAAAACATGCTAATCATGCTAGCATGATGCTAGCAACATGCTAATCATGCTAGCATGATGCTAGAAACATGCTAATCATGCTAGCATGAAGCTAGCAACATGCTAATCATGCTAGCATGATGCTAGCAACATGCTAATCATGCTAGCATCTAGCTACAAACATGCTAGCAAACATGCTAATCATGCTAGCATGATGCTAGCAACATGCTAATCATGCTAGCATGATGCTAGCAACATGCTAATCATGCTAGCATCATGCTAGCAACATGCTAGCAAAATGCTAATCATGCTAACATCATGCTAGTAAACATGCTAATCATGCTAGTATGTTGGTAGCATGATGCTAACAACATGCTAATTATGCTAGCATGATGCTAACAACATGCTAATCATGCTAGCATCATGCTAGCAACATGCTAGCAAAATGCTAATCATGCTAGCAACATGCTAGCAACATGCTAATCATCATGCTAGCAACATGCTAATCATGCTAGCATCATGCTAGCAACATGCTAATCATGCTAGCATCATGCTAGCAACATGCTAGCAAAATGCTAATCATGCTAACATCATGCTAGTAAACATGCTAATCATGCTAGTATGTTGGTAGCATGATGCTAACAACATGCTAATTATGCTAGCATGATGCTAACAACATGCTAATCATGCTAGCATCATGCTAGCAACATGCTAGCAAAATGCTAATCATGCTAGCAACATGCTAGCAACATGCTAATCATCATGCTAGCAACATGCTAATCATGCTAGCATCATGCTAGCAACATGCTAATCATGCTACCAACATGCTAGCAAAATGCTAATCATGCTAGCATCATGCTAGCAACATGCTAATCATCATGCTAGCAACATGCTAATCATGCTAGCATCATGCTAGCAACATGCTAGCAACATGCTAATCATGCTAGCAACATGCTAGCAAAATGCTAATCATGCTAACATCATGCTAGCAACATGCTAATCATGCTAGCAACATGCTAATAATGCTAGCATAATGCTAACAACATGCTAATCATGCTAGCATGATAATAGCAACATGCTAATCATGCTAGCATCTTGGTAAAAACTAGCTAACCGCACGCTAGCAACCGAGCGGCGAGTTTTGCCACTGCAAGCACCACTTCACATTTTCTTCTGGAAATGTACATTCTAGTTCTTATTATTATTCCGGACAAAAGTTTGACGCGCTACTCCTCCCGCAGTTTTTGTCACAGACCCATGAATGAGGTGTCAAAACGTGCGGCCTGTTCGGGAATGGTGTGCTATGACTTTTCTAAGAGATCGGGTGTACGATGTTCGCACAGCGGACGAAAAAGCGGCCGAAAAAGTCCCATTGACTTAACATTGCGGAATGTTCGGAAATTTGAATCCAACTGTCACTTTTTCACACACACCCAAGAAAAGGGCCTGACAGCCCTGCTGTCAGGCCCTCTCTCTCTCCCTCAGAGGATTTATTTTATCAAGCAGCCAATAAGTAATGGCCCTAAATCTTCAAAGCCACACCATAGCAACCAGTTACAGCACCCTAGCAACCGTTGGTGATAGTAAATAACTCTATAAAAACTCTATAAAACTCTATAAAAACTCCAAATAAAAACTCCACAGTAATTATCTGTTAAAAAATACACGCCGACATCACACACCCCTGATTGAGGCGTCAAATTGTGCGGATTATTGAGGAGAGGTGTGGTATGATTTTTCTTAGCGATCAGGGGTACGGTGTTTGCCCCAGGGGCAAATCATTGGGTAAAAAAGTCCCATAGACTTAACATTGGCACAAAATTTGTGAGATCATATCTTTTGACTAGAAGGTCATAGAGACTTGGGCTTGGGCTCTTTTGACTCGGCTTATGAAGCAGCCAATAAGTAGGGACATAACAACTTCATGGCCACGCCCTAGCAACCACTTATGCCACCCTAGCAACCATAAAACTACATTTCCAAGCTATATTTTAGCTCCAGAAAATCGTAGAGACGTGGAGTTCGGCTTTTTTGACTCAGACTGTCAACTAGTCTTCTAATATCATCTAATAAACTGTATGAGCACACCATAGCAACCATATAGGGTACCCTAGTAACCATACAAACACATAAATAAGCCATATCTCAGCACCAGAACATCGTACAGACGTGTTTGTTGTCTCGTATGCAATCATGTACCACACTCTAGCAACCGAGCGACGAATTTTGCCACTGCAAGCACCACTTCACATTTTCTTCTGGAAATGTACATTCTAGTTAGTGGTGCTTGCCTATGGCGAAGCAACACTATTGTTATCTCACATACTTATTAGTGGTGCTTGCCTATGGCGAAGCAACACTATTGTTATCTCACATACTTATTATTCTTCTTTTTATTATTATTATTCTTCTGGCCACTTTTTGACGCGCTACTCCTCCCGCAGTTTTTGTCACAGACCCATGAATGAGGTGTCAAAACGTGCGGCCTGTTCGGGAATGGTGTGCTATGACTTTTCTAAGAGATCGGGGGTACGATGGTCGCCCCAGGGGCGAAAAACGGCCCAAAAAAATCCCATAGACTTAACATTGCGAAAAACTTTGACGAGTCGTAGCTCGGAACGAGGATGTCGCAGAAACGTGAAATTTGCCACATTTGAAGAGGCTGACAGGCTCTGTAAGAACATACCACACAATGGGGTAAAAGTTGCACCCCTGAGGGGCAGGAGGGGCCCAAAGTTGCCCCATTGACTTACTATGGTGTAGGACGGCCCATGAAATGGGCCGTCCTACACCATAGAAACCGCTTTTGTATTGAACATAACTCTGGATCACAGTGTCATAGAGACAAGAGGGCGGGCTCATTTTACTCAGACAACCAATCAGTCTCTCAGGATCATTGTGAAGCTATCAAGCCACGCCCTAGCAACCATTAAGAGCTCCTTAGCAACAACTCCCATAGACTTCCATTGAAAGAGATCGAAGGGATATCTCTGGACTGAATTGTCATAGAAACATGAGGGTGGGCTCGTTTGACTCGGGGCAGCAAACAGCCAATCCTGAATCACCTCAACACTTACTGGCCACGCCCTAGCAACCATTGTCGAGCACCTTAGCAACAAAAATCCAAAGAGGAATATCGTCCATTCTGAATGTCACAGAGGCATGGGAGTTGGTTTATATCATTCATACTGACAAGCAGCCTTTGGAGTTTCATGATTGGCAGCTGCCAAGCCACTCCCTAGCAACCAAACAGAGTACCCTAGCAACCATTTTGCAAGACCTACATCTCTATATCAGAACATCGTATAGAGATGGGGGGTGGTTTATATCATTCATACTGACAAGCAGCCTTTGGAGTTTCATCATTGGCAGCTGCCAAGCCACTCCCTAGCAACCAAACAGAGTACCCTAGCAACCATTTTGCAAGACCTACATCTCTGCATCAGAACATCGTATAGAGATGGGGGTTGGTTTATATCATTCATACTGACAAGCAGCCTTAGGAGTTTCATCATTGGCAGCTGCCAAGCCACTCCCTAGCAACCAAACAGAGTACCCTAGCAACCAATTTGCAAGACCTACATCTCTGCATCAGAACATCGTATAGAGATGGGGGTTGGGTCTTTTGACTCATGCTAGCACACAGGACTTTCAACATGCTAAACATGCTAGCTGTGAATAGCTACATGCTAATATTGATTAGCTAAGTGCTAAATCATGCCATGAACATTATAAAAACTCTATAGTAACCAAATGTGAACACTACCAACCACCTAGTAACACCATAGCAACCATCCAGAATACCATAGCAACCACCTAAAACACCCTGGCAACCACCCAAAACACCCTAGCAACCGCCTAGCAACACCATAGCAACCACCAAGAATACCCTAGCAACCACCTAACAACACCCTAGCAACCACCCAGAATACCCTAGCAACACCATAGCAACCACTCAGAACACCCTAGCAACCGCCTAGCAACACCCTAGCAACCACCCAGAACACCCTAGCAACTGCCTAGCAACACCCTAGCAACCACCCAGAATACCCTAGCAACCGCCTAGCAACACCCTAGCAACCACTCAGAACACCCTAGCAACCGCCTAGCAACACCCTAGCAACCACCCAGAACCGCCTAGCAACACCCTAGCAACCACCCAGAACACCCTAGCAACCGCCTAGCAACCAACCAGAACACCCTAGCAACCCCCTAGCAACCACCCAGAACACCCTAGCAACCGCCTAGCAACCACCCAGAATACCCTAGCAACCGCATAGCAACACCATAGCAACCACCCAGAACACCCTAGCAACCGCCTAGCAACCACCCATAATACCCTAGCAACCACCTAGTAACACCTTAGCAACCATGCTAGCAACATGCTAGCAACATGCTAAACATGCTAGCATGATGCTAGCAATATGCTAATCATGCTAGCATCTAGCTAAAACATGTTTGCAACATGCTTATTTTTGCTAGCATCATGCTAGCAACATGCTAATCATGCTAGCATCATGCTAGCAACATGCTAATCATGCTAGCATGTTGGTAGCATGATGCTAACAACATGCTAATCATGCTAGCATGATGCTAGCATGATGCTAACAACATGCTAATCATGCTAGCATGATGCTAGCAACATGCTAATCATGCTAGCATCATGCTAGCAACATGCTAGCAACATGCTAATCATGCTAGCATCATGCTAGCAACATGCTAGCAACATGCTAATCATGCTAGCATCATGCTAGCAACATGCTAATCATGCTAGCAACATGCTAATAATGCTAGCATAATGCTAACAACATGCTAATCATGCTAGCATGATACTAGCAACATGCTAATCATGCTAGCATCTTGGTAAAAACTAGCTAACCGCACCCTAGCAACCGAGCGGCGAGTTTTGCCACTGCAAGCACCACTTCACATTTTCTTCTGGAAATGTACATTCTAGTTCTTCTTATTATTATTCTTCTGGCCACTTTTTGACGCGCTACTCCTCCCGCAGTTTTTGTCACAGACCCATGAATGAGGTGTCAAAACGTGCGGCCTGTTCGGGAATGGTGTGCTATGACTTTTCTAAGAGATCGGGGGTACGATGGTCGCCCCAGGGGCGAAAAACGGCCCAAAAAAATCCCATAGACTTAACATTGCGAAAAACTTTGACGAGTCGTAGCTCGGAACGAGGATGTCGCAGAAACGTGAAATTTGCCACATTTGAAGAGGCTGACAGGCTCTGTAAGAACATACCACACAATGGGGTAAAAGTTGCACCCCTGAGGGGCAGGAGGGGCCCAAAGTTGCCCCATTGACTTACTATGGTGTAGGACGGCCCATGAAATGCATGTGTTTTTCCTACTATGGTAAATTGCATAGGGATTTTGTATTGAACATAACTCTGGATCACAGTGTCATAGAGACAAAGGGGCGGGCTCATTTTACTCAGACAGCCAATCAGTCTCTCAGGATCATTGTGAAGCTATCAAGCCACGCCCTAGCAACCATTTAGAGCTCCTTAGCAACAAGTTCCATAGACTTCCATTGAAACAGATCAAAGGGATATCTCAGGATATAAGAGTCATAGAAACGTGAGGGTGGGCTCGTTTCACTCGGGGCAGTAAACAGCCAATCCTGAATCACCTCAACACATCCTAACCCCTCCCTAGCAACCATTGTCAAGCACCTTAGCAACCAAAATCCAATGAGGGATATCTTCCATTCTGAATGTCACAAAGGCGTGGGAGTTGGTTTATATCATTCATACTGACAACAAGCCTTCGGAGTTTCATGATTGGCAGCTGCCAAGCCACTCCCTAGCAACCAAACAGAGTACCCTAGCAACCATTTTGCAAGACCTATATCTCTGCATCAAAACATCGTATATAGATGGGGGTTGGTTTATACATTCACATTGACTTTGGAGCTTCATGATTGGCAGCTGCCAAGCCACTCCCTAGCAACCAAACAGAGTACCCTAGCAACCGTTTTGCAAGACCGATATCTCTGCATCAGAACATCGTATAGAGATGGGGGTTGGCTCTTTTGACTCATGCTAGCAGACAGGACTTGCTACATGCTACACATGCTAGCAGTGAATAGCTACATGCTAATATCGATTAGCTAAGCGCTAAATCATGCCAATAAAATGCTACAAACTCAACAGTAACCATCTTTGACAACTACCAACCACCTAGTAACACCATAGCAACCACCCAGATTACCCTAGCAACACCCTAGCAACCACCCAGAACACCCTAGCAACTGCCTAGCAACGCCCTAGCAACCACCGAGAACAACCTTGCAACCGCCTAGCAACCACCCAGGACACCCTAGCAACCACCTAGCAACGCCCTAGCAACCACCCAGATTACCCTAGCAACCGCCTAGCAACGCCCTAGCAACCACCCCGAATACCATAGCAACCGACTAGTGACACCCTAGCAACCACCTAGAACTCCCTAGCAACCGCCTAGCAACCACCCAGAACACCATAGCAACCAACCACAATACCCTAGCAACCAACCAGAACACCCTAGCAACCGCCTAGCAACGCCCTAGCAAACACCCAGAACACCCTAGCAACCGCCTAGCAACCATCCAAAACACCCTAGCAACCACCCAGAATACCCTAGCAACCGCCTAGCAACGCCCTAGCATGATGCTAGCATGATGCTAGAAACATGCTAATCATGCTAGCAACTAGCTACAAACATGCTAGCAACAGGCTAATCATGCTAGCATCAAGCTAGCAACATGCTAATCATGCTAGTAACATGCTAGCAACATGCTAATCATGCTAGCAATATGCTAGCAACATGCTAACATGCTAAATCATGCTAGCATCATGCTAATCATGCTAGCATCATGCTAGCAACATGCTAATCATGTTAACATCATGCTAGCAAAATGCTAGCACCATGCTAAACATGCTAGCATGATGCTAGCAATATGCTGATCATGCTAGCATATAGCTAGCATGATGCTAACATCATGCTAATCATGCTAGCATGATGCTAGCAACATGCTAATCATGCTAGCAACATGCTAGTAACATGCTAATCATGCTAGCATCATGCTAGCAACATGCTAATAATGCTAACAACATGCTAATCATGCTAGCATGATGTTAGCAACATGCTAATCATGCTAGCATCTTGGTAAAAACTAGCTAACCGCACGCTAGCAACCGAGCGGCGAGTTTTGCCACTGCAAGCACCACTTCACATTTTCTTCTGGAAATGTACATTCTAGTTTACAAGTTACATTTTAGTTTAGTTTAAGTTCCAGCAGTGACTTTTTTTAAATTTTCTTTTATGAGCATATTTCCATTGTTTTATATCTTTTAGTTCCAGTTTAAATTATAGTTAATAAATAAATTGATAAATTATCATAGAAGTCAACAGAATATGTCCAGATGAACAATACAGCGTTGGTTATTTCAGCAGTGATTTTTTTAAAGTACGTATTTCTGTTTCCTTTTTTTCCCTTTTAAAATATATTTTAGTATGCGAAAACTTTGATAAAATAAGTTATATCTCTATTCTTACAAGAGTTGTTCTTAATGTAAAAAAATAATTTCATTAACAAAAGCTTCATTTCAGTTTTTTTTTATGTATTTATATATATATATATATATATATATATATATTTAAACATGCTCATCTTAGATTTAGGCTAGTGTATAAATCATGAAAAGAAAGACATATGGATTCTGTAATTAGTTTAAAGTCTAGTTATCTCTTAATTAGTTACAATATAACTTAAATAGTCCCCCCATATATATATAAGAAGCTAACAAATACACAACACAAAGAAATATAAAGAAAGAATAGCAAAGAAAGCACGCTGGAATGCTAAAGAACGCATTTGTTCCCTTTCGTTGTCACTCCGAGTTCCGTCGGATGACGACGAATGGGGTTTCGCTTAGAAAGCCAATCGACTTCGAGTACTACAAAACGAGCCAATGGCAAAGAAATGCCATGGGTCTGCGGAATTTGCATAGCGTAACTCCGCCTCACCTCGTGAGTATATAAGGAGAACGCTGGCAGCAAATAGGCATGTTTTCGCTTCGGAGCCAAGGTGATCCTTCGCTCCACAAGCCATTCCTGTACTGTCAGTTCTGCAGACGAGCGAGATTCTCTGGTGTTGGTGTGACGGCGATCTCCGGCGAGGACGCGCTTCCTGCTTTTCTGTCCGTGATTCGACAGCGAGTGTGTTTCTCCCCGGGCGCTTCAACACAGTCAGAGTTTCTTTTTCTCACAAAAGAGCTTGCACGCGGCACGTCTTTTTAAAGATGCCTCGCCCGTGCACTTCTGGTTGCGGTAGACTCGTTGATGACTCTGATGGGCACGAGTGGTGCATAGTGTGTTTGGGCGTTAATCACGCTAGAGCAGCACTCGTGGATGACTCATGTTCTCTCTGTGGGAACATGACCATCGCAGCATTACGATCAAGACTCGGTGATCTCGCAAGAGTGAGGGTCCCCTCATCCACACCCCGATCTACTGACTCTAGAAATAGAGCTAGTACTTCGGCTGGTGGCCAGGGTGATCTGAGGATGACGGTTTGGAACAAAGCGCCGACTATCAGTCCGTGCCCAGCCGCATCCTCTCCAGTGCTGCAACCCGTGAGTGTTCGGGGGATTCCGGCGGGATCATCTTCGGGTGTCCCGCGGGTTTCCTTTGACGCTCCAGAGGATGACGCGATGTCTATCGCAGCATCACAAGGTGGGTCTGAGTCTTCTGGAAGTGAAGACTCATCACAGCTGCCACCTTCGGGTGTGAATACAGTTGTGCTAGAGTCTGATCCAGAGATGACGGCCATGCTGTCTCGAGCCGCCGCGAGCATCGGGTTAGAGTGGAACCCTCCGCCCTGCCCCGAGCGCTCGCGGCTGGATGACTGGTATTTGGGTCAGGCTGCGGACCCCCGTCCGCGTCAGGCCCCGATACCTTTCTTCCCGGACGTGCATGATGAGATCTCGAAGTCCTGGAAGACTCCCATGTCTTCCCGTGACCGCTCGCTGATTTCATCCGCCTTTCCTCCCCTCGATGAGGCCGCTGCCCGTGGGTACACTGGGCTCCCCCCGGTTGAACGCTCTGTTGCGATGCAACTGTGTCCTCAGAGCGCTTCTTCTCGTGGTGAGCCTAAGCACCCATCCAAAGCCTGTATGTACTCGTCTGCGTTAGTGGCGAAGTCCTACAGAGCTGCGGGACAGGCAGCCGCCTCTTTGCATGCCATGGCCATTCTGCAGGTCTACCAGGCCCAGATGCTCAGGGACATGCACGAGGGCAGGACAGACCCGGGGCTCTTCAATGAGCTGCGCGCCGCCACCGACCTTGCTCTCCGAGCGACGAAGGTGACCGCACGCTCCCTGGGTTTGGTGATGTCCACAGCCGTGGTCCAGGAGAGACACCTCTGGCTTAATCTTGCTGATGTGGAGGATGCCGAGCGGTCCCGGCTGCTCGACACCCCCATATCGCAAGATGGCCTTTTCGGCGGTGCAGTCGAGGATTTTGCCCAACAGTTCTCGACTGCCCAGAAACAGACTGAGGCTATTAAGCACATTCTGCCCCGACGGCCCGCTGCTGCCTCCACTCAGCCGACCGGGCAGAATACTCAGTCTGTTTCCCGCCGAGGGCGCCCTCCTACGGCTCCCACCCCTCCCGCCCGGCCCAAGCAGCAGCCTTCACCCGGGCCCGGTCGCGGAGGAGGCCGTAGGAAGGCGCCCCAGCCCTCTCCAGTCCCGCCCCCCGCTAAATGCCGGGTCAAGCGGCGCTCCTGAGACGGGCTGCTCAGGGATGATGTACACTTCTCAGGAGGTGGTAGCAGGACCACTCCTTCCCCCGGTGGAGGGCCGGGGGAGAATCTTGAGAGAAGTGACACATTCATCCCTGAGCATACGGAGTTCTTGGACGACACGGTGCGCCGCCCCCGGGCCGTGCACCCCTCGTCCTCCTCTGTCCCAGAGCCGGATGACAGTGCGCGCCGTCCCCGGACCGTGCCGCTCTCATCCCCCTCTGTCGCCAGACCCCTGGCAGAGCAGACCCCCGTGGAACGTTCGTCCTTCCCTGGTCTGCTCTGTCAGGACGCGGTCTATGACTGTACCCCCACATCGGGCCGCTATGCCGTCCACGTCTGGGTCAGTCATACCGCCTCGCTGCCCCACCGACGGGAAGTCTGTGGTTCGCATGACCCCGCTGGTTCAGTCCTTGGGAGCCTGGCTAGAGCTTCCCAACCTGTCCCGCTGGGTCGCACGAACGATCAGGCTCGGCTACGCGATTCAGTTCGCGCGGTCTCCTCCCTGCTTCAGGGGAGTCCGCTCCACTTTGGTCGGTGGCAATGCCCCTATCATGAGAGCGGAGGTTGCTACCCTGCTGGCGAAGGGTGCGATCGAGACTGTCCCTCCAGCCGAAATGAAGACCGGCTTCTACAGCCCGTATTTCATTGTCCCGAAGAAAACCGGTGGGTTACGGCCAATCCTGGACCTGCGCGTTCTGAACCGCTCCCTTCACAGGCTGCCGTTCAAGATGCTCACCGCCAAACGCGTTTTCGAATGTGTGCGGCACCAGGATTGGTTTGCAGCGATCGACCTGAAGGACGCCTACTTTCATGTCTCCATTCTCCCTCGACACAGACCGTTCCTTCGGTTTGCTTTCGAGGGTCAGGCATATCAGTACGCAGTTCTCCCATTCGGGCTAGCCCTGTCCCCTCGCGTCTTTACGAAGGTCGTCGAGGCAGCCCTTGTTCCCCTCCGGGAACACGGGGTTCGCATTCTGAACTATCTCGACGACTGGCTGATTCTAGCTCACTCTCGAGATCAGCTTTGCGAACACAGGGATTTGGTACTCCGCCATGTAGCCCGTTTGGGCCTTCGGGTCAACTGGGAGAAGAGCAAACTTTGCCCCGTGCAGAGGATCTCTTTTCTCGGTATGGAGATCGACTCGGTCGCCATGTCCGCGCAGCTTACGAGCGAGCGCGCGCAGTCACTGCTGACTTGCCTGAGACAGTTCGAGGGCAAGAGTGCGGTTCCACTGAAACTTTTTCAGAGGCTCCTGGGGCATATGGCATCTGCAGCCGCGGCAACGCCGCTCGGATTGCTTCATATGAGACCGCTTCAGCTTTGGCTTCGCTACCGAGTCCCGAGGTGGGCATGGCAACACGGCACGCTCCGAGTACCAGTTACTCCGACCTGCCGTCAGACCTTCACCCCGTGGGGGAACCTCAGCTTTCTACGGGCAGGAGTGCCTCTGGAACGAGCTTCCCGGCATGTTGTTGTAACGACAGATGCCTCCACCACGGGCTGGGGTGCCATGTGCAATGGACGTGCTGCCGCGGGCTCCTGGACAGGACCCCACCGCTTATGGCACATCAATTGCCTCGAGTTGCAGGCTGTACGTCTTGCTCTGCGCCGCTTCCGGGCCGTGCTCAAGAATCAACACGTACTAGTCCGAACAGACAATACCGCCACTGTAGCGTACATCAACCGTCAAGGTGGTCTGCGCTCCCGCCGTATGTCGCAACTCGCCCGCCACCTCCTCTTATGGAGTCAGAAGCATCTGAGGTCGCTTCGAGCCATTTACATCCCTGGAGCCCTGAACTGTGCAGCCGACGAGCTGTCACGGCTTCAGCCCCTCCCCGGAGATTGGCGACTCCATCCCCAGACGGTTCAGCTGATTTGGGACCAGTTCGGGGACGCACAGATAGATCTGTTTGCCTCTCACGACTCGACCCATTGCGCCCAGTATTATTCCCTGACCGAGGGCACGCTCGGCACGGATGCTCTGGCGCACAGCTGGCCGCGGGGCCGCAAATATGCGTTTCCCCCAGTGAGCCTTCTTGCGCAACTCCTGCGCAAGGTCAGGGAGGACGAGGAGCAGGTCACTCTGGTCGCGCCGTACTGGCCCACCCGGACCTGGTTCTCCGAACTTGTACTCCTCGCGACAGCACCTCCTTGGCCGATTCCTCTGAGGAAGGACCTCCTTTCTCAGGGACGGGGCACCCTATGGCACCCTCGTCCCGATCTTTGGAACCTCCACGTGTGGCTCCTGGACGGGACGAGGCAGGTTTGAGTACCCTGCCACCAGCGGTGGCGGCTACCATCACTTCCGCTAGAGCGTCGTCCACGAGACACCTCTACGCGTTGAAGTGGAACCTCTTCGTCAGCTGGTGCTCTTCTCGCCGAGAAGAGCCCCGGAGTTGTTCGATCAGTGTTGTGCTTTCCTTTCTTCAAGAAGGGTTGGAGCGAAGGCTGTCTCCCTCCACCCTTAAGGTCTATGTAGCCGCTATTGCCGCACAGCATGACCTTATAGAAGGTAAGTCTTTGGGGAAGCATGACCTGATCGTCAGGTTCCTGAGAGGAGCGAGGAGACTGAATCCTCCTCGCCCTCCTCTCGTACCCTCTTGGGACCTCGCAGTGGTCCTAACTGCCCTGCGTAGTGCTCCCTTTGAGCCTTTGCAGTCAGTCGAGCTAAACTTCCTATCTATGAAGACAGCGCTTCTGACTGCATTGGCCTCCGTTAAGAGGGTGGGGGACCTGCACGCATTCTCCGTTGACGAAGCGTGCCTAGAATTCGGGCCGGGCTATTCTCACGTGATCCTGAGACCCCGGCTTGGATATGTGCCCAAGGTTCCTACCACTCCCTTCCGGGACCAGGTGGTGAACCTGCAAGCGCTGCCCCCGGAGGAGGCAGACCCAGCCTTGGCACTGCTCTGTCCAGTACGTGCTCTTCGCATCTATGTAGACAGAACGCAGTGTTTCAGGACCTCAGACCAGCTCTTTGTCTGTTATGGTGGGAAGCTGAAGGGAAAGGCTCTCTCCAAGCAAAGGTTGTCTCACTGGATAGTGGACGCCATTGCTTTGGCATACCAGCAGCAAGGTCGACCGTGCCCCCTTGGTGTGACTGCCCACTCCACCCGGAGTGTGGCATCCTCTTGGGCTCTAGCGCATGGCGCCTCGCTAACAGACATCTGCAGAGCTGCAGGCTGGGCGACACCTAACACATTCGCCAGATTCTACAATCTCCGAGTGGAGCCTGTGTCCTCTCATGTACTCGCTTCAACCAGCTAGTACCGGACTCGCTCAGGTGTCTTCGCTTGCTCGCCATTCCACTCTACGGACTGGATACGTGCGATATTCTCCTCAGGTGAGCTTCTCCGAAAGCCCTGAGTTCCTCCAGCACTCCTGACGTCGGCGCCAGTGTCTCTTGCCTGCGCGTCGGCTAGGTGCCTCCCGTGTGCATGGTACCTCCCGGAGCTACCCCCACATGTGTATTCCCACTGTAAGCCTCTCTGAGCATGTGTCTTTCCCTTGGCAAGCCACCTTGCCACCCCTGGGGTTGAAATATTCCACCTGCGGCTGGACACCCCAGTGATTCCCCATATGCATCCCTCGGGTCATATGTGTATTCTTAAGTCCCCCCCTCTGGGTTGGCAGTAATTGCATACTTCCCTAAAGTTCTGGGATATGCTCCCCAGTGTACCTTGGTTTTCCTGTGTTAAATAGGAGTCCTTCGTCCGTGCTAGTCTCACGACAGGGATCTCAGATTTACGCAGGGCACTGGAAGACAGCTGAGAAGTGGCGTGATTAGACTGGTATCCCCATTCGTCGTCATCCGACGGAACTCGGAGTGACAACGAAAGGGAACGTCTCGGTTACGGATGTAACCCTCGTTCCCTGAGTAGGGAACGGAGACGTTCCGTCTTCCTGCCACTTCCGCTGTACCGCGGGGATCGCCTGAACTCAGGTTGGCTCCTCAGCGAAGAAACATGCCTATTTGCTGCCAGCGTTCTCCTTATATACTCACGAGGTGAGGCGGAGTTACGCTATGCAAATTCCGCAGACCCATGGCATTTCTTTGCCATTGGCTCGTTTTGTAGTACTCGAAGTCGATTGGCTTTCTAAGCGAAACCCCATTCGTCGTCATCCGACGGAACGTCTCCGTTCCCTACTCAGGGAACGAGGGTTACATCCGTAACCGAGACGTTATGTTCACTGAGTTTGTGTGAAAACAGTGTATAAAAAAGTGAGTGCGACGGGGGGGATGTGTGTTTTTTGTGTGTGTGTGCGTGAGCTTGGACATGATAGACTGTCAGACAAGAAACGAGGGACGATAATACGGCCATCACCGACCCAAAGTGTAGGGTGTGTGACTGCTAGAATGTGTGCGGCATTTCCAATTGAAATGAGACAGAACGGAGGCATACAGATCCTCATTATCCTATTTCCCTCAGGGAGAGCAGAGGCAGCCTTTCAGTCAGACGAAGACAAGAAGAAAACGCTCTCTCTCTCTCTCTCTCTCTCTCTCTCTCTCTCTCTCTCTCTCTCTCTCTCTCTCTCTCTCTCTCTCTCTCTCTCTCTCTCTCTCTCTCTCTCTCTCTCTCTCTCTACATGACATGAATATTTGTTGGGGGGAGGAGCACAGCAGATGAAAACTACATCAAATTACAGTTAACAAACAAACAAATCGTGTGGCAGTGCTGGCTGAGCAGTGTAGCTAACCCTCTGAATCTGGGTTCCGTTTAGAGCTGTATTCACCAGGGGGGAAATGTGCCCAATACGAGATACAGGTCACATCACATTTCCCAGCGGAGCCCTGACAGTGAGGGAACAGGCCGCACATCACACGGACACGTCCTGTAGTATCGACTTCAGAGCGGCTGATTGCGCCAGCACCCGCCGGCGCTGTTTAGATAGTTTGACTACATCAAGCTCCTCTTCTCCATGCCTCTTACTGGTGCGATTAGAGAGGGGAGAAGATGAAAGGTGCTTGGTGTATTTTTAAAATTGTTGATTTTCCCCTCTAATGATAGCTGGTGCAATTAAGCACTGGCTTCAGGCTCTATGTGTCCTTGTGTGAAAAATCTCAATTATATATGTGTGAGAGTGAGAGTGTGAGCGTTTGTGTATGAATATGAGCGCAGGGTTTGTAGCATGTGCATGCATGTGTGTTTTCTGGAGATTGAGTGTGGCATGTGTTCATGTATGTTGGTTTTCAAGCTTGCAAATGGTTGTGTTTATGTCACATTCAGCATGTCTAACTTACTGTCATGTTTCATTTGTTCGATTCAGAGCTACTACAGAAACGTAGACTTACAGTTGGGATGGCTTTCATTTTTTATATGTTCACCTGTATTATTGAGGGAACTAGGCCTACTGCTGTACGTATTTCAGAGAAAGACATCATACATGAAAGTCTGTAATGTGTTTGTGACCGCATGCAAAGCATGATTTTGGATTAAAAGAATTATGTTGTTCTGTATTAAAAGTTTATCTATTCAATGTTATTTTATTTCACAAAATTCAATCACATTTAATATACATTTAAAGCTGTAGTCCGTAGCTTTTTTTGGGTTACAAATTATCCAAAATACATATTGAAAAAAATACATAACCAGCCAGTGTTCAAAACTCTCTGCTTGCCGTAGCTTGATTCAAAGCGGTAAGCTTGTAATAATGTTTTTTAATTCCAGTACTGGTGGATTTCCGCGGGAGATTCGAGCATGTCTTTGCGTCATTACGTCACATCTGTACACATAAAGGAGGAGTCTCGGCTAGTAGGCTATGAGTGTGAGGATGTTGGAGGTGGAGATTTATAGCCTTTTCTCACAGCATTTGATATCGTCGCTGCCCGATGAAACTCGCGTATGTCCAAAACGGTTACTTTTTAGGAAGTGAAAAAAACACCGTAATTTCAAAAGCAGTTGAACGTAGCGTTGTCATACTTGGTACGGCATCTTTAAATGAAACCATATTCTTGCCAGTGTAATGATATAATCCACATTTGACCAAAGTCGAGTTTAAATGGACATACGTGCATATTTTACAGTGACGGTGGTCGATACGCGTTCTTCCGATCATAAATTAGAATGACCCAGTCGCGTTTCATATTGAGATGAATAGGCTACGCTCAGTTTATTAAATAGCCTACGTCTCAGTTTATTAAATACGCTCAGTTTATTAAATGTCTTAAGTTAACGATGCAGACTCGCCATCTTCGCAGTAGCTGTGAAAGCGCCTATAGAGAGAAATGCACACTTCATATGAATTAGCCTACATAAGCAGAGAGTAGCCAATTTCTTTTAGTTTTTAATTGTTTTGTTTAAAAGTACACATTTCAAGCTTTCTATATCTGCTTCTTATTTATTAATCCAGGCAAATTTGTTGATGAAACATTGATTAAAATGAAGATACAATTTATACAAAATGAAATTTTCAAGCAAAAATAATATTCGAAGATCGCTGGATATTATTTGATTATTATTCGAAAATCGCACCCCTCCACCATGCACGCACACATGCATGTATACTATACACACCAGAGCATGTGAGCAAAGCGGAGCGGTGTGACGCTTATTGTAACGTTGCGGGAAGAATGAACCTAGAGTGAATCCAATTGCAAGCACATTTATTAAACAAACAAACAAAAGAAAGAAACTCAGACTAGAAAAACGGACACAGCAACCATTACAACATTAAGAACTCACAAGGACTGAACTAAAACACAGGGCTTAAATACAGAGGAACGGGTGAGTGAAACAAGACACAGCTGGGCAAATAAACTAGGAACACAGGTGGAAAACATGAACACAAACGAGGAGCGGGAAAACTAGACAGGACTAAACCAAATACACAATAATGGGGGGAACACAAGACAGACAGGAACAAGACATGAACCCACACCGTAACATAGCCCTCCCCCTATGGGCGGCTCCCGACGCCCATAAAAAAAAAAAAGTTCAGGAGGGTGGTGCAGTGGAGGCGGTCTTGGGGGAGGGATGGAGGGCCAGATCCGCGCAGGGAACAGGACAAGAGCCTTGCAACGGCGGGCATGGACCAGGGAACGTGGGCGGAGCAGGATGCGCAGGCGGCGGCCAGGGCGGAGCAGGATGCGCAGGCGGCGGCCAGGGCGGAGCAGGATGCGCAGGCGGCCAGGGCGGAGCAGGATGCGCAGGCGGCCAGGGCGGAGCAGGATGCGCAGGCGGCCAGAACGGAGAAGACCCCTCGGGCGACCACGGCGGTGAAGACCCTTCGGGAGACCCCGGCGGTGAAGACCCCTCGGGCGGCCACGGCGGAGAAGACCCCTCGGGCGGCCAGGGCGGTGAAGACCCCTCGGGCGGCCAGGGCGGTGAAGACCCCTCGGGCGGCCAGGGCGGTGAAGACCCCTCGGGCGGCCAGGGCGGTGAAGACCCCTCGGGCGGCCAGGGCGGTGAAGACCCCTCGGGCGGCCAGGGCGGTGAAGACCCCTCGGGCGGCCAGGGCGGTGAAGACCCCTCGGGCGGCCAGGGCGGTGAAGACCCCTCGGGCGGCCAGGGCGGTGAAGACCCCTCGGGCGGCCAGGGCGGTGAAGACCCCTCGGGCGGCCAAGGCGGTGAAGACCCCTCGGGCGGCCAGGGCGGTGAAGACCCCTCGGACGGCCACGGCGGTGAAGACCTCTCAGGCGGCCACGGCGGTGAAGACCCCTCGGGTGACCACGGCAACTCGGGAACAGATAACACACACACTTGCTCGGGAACAGACAACACACTCACTGGCTCGGGAACAGACAACACACTCACTGGTTCGGGAACAGACAACACACTACCTGACTCGGGAACAGACAACACACTCACTGGCTCGGGAACAGACAACACACTCACTGGCTCGGGAACAGACCACACACTCACTGGCTCGGGAACAGACATCACACACACTGGTTCGGGGACAGACAACACACACACTGGCTCGGGAACAGACAACACAGACTCTGGCTCGGGAACCGACAACACAGACTCTGGCTCGGGAACCGGAACAGACAACACACTCACTGGCTCGGGAACAGACATCACACACACTGGTTCGGGGACAGACATCGTCTCAGGAACAGACCGCGTCTCAGGAACAGACCGCGTCACAGACCGCGTCTCAGGAACAGACCGCGTCTCAGGTACAGACCGCGTCTCAGGTACAGACCGCGTCTCAGGTACAGACCGCGTCTCAGGAACACACACCGGCTCAAGTGTGTGCGCAGCCCACTCACACCACATGGCTGTGGCCATAATGGCCAGTGTTGCGGTCACTGAGGGCTCAGGCATAGCAGTGGCCATATCTGCTGAGGGCTCAAGCGGCGCACATGTGGCATGAACAGTCTCTGGCTGAGCTGACGTGACAAGAACAGTCTCTGGCTGGGCAGACGTGACGAGAACAGTCTCTGGCTGGGCAGACGTGACGAGAACAGTCTTTGGCTGGGCAGACGTGACGTGAACAGTCTCTGGCTGGGCAGACGTGACGTGAACAGTCTCTGGCTGGGCAGACGTGACGTGAACAGTCTCTGGCTGGGCAGACGTGACGTGAACAGTCTCTGGCTGGGCAGATGTGACGTGAACAGTCTCTGGCTGGGCAGACGTGACGTGAACAGTCTCTGACTGGGCAGGCGTGACGTGAACCTCTGGCTGGACGTGGCTGACGTGAAGCTCTGGCTGGACGTGGCTGACGTGAAGCTCTGGGCTGGACGGGAACAGCGGCGAATGGGGCCCTGGGCTGGACATCACCAATCCAGGGTCGAAGAGTGGCCAGCGTGGAGAGTGGTGTCGGGGCTCCTCTCGACCACCTCCTCTACTGAGGCCTCCACGTGTCCCACGAAACTTGACCAACCTGGTCCCCTCAAAAGAGTGGCCTCTCCTCCGCTCGGTGGCTGGAGAAGAGACACTGGCGAACATGCTGCTGGATTCAATGAGGGTGAGTTCTTCTGTAACGTTGCGGGAAGAATGAACCTAGAGTGAATCCAATTGCAAGCACATTTATTAAACAAACAAACAAAAGAAAGAAACTCAGACTAGAAAAACGGACACAGCAACCATTACAACATTAAGAACTCACAAGGACTGAACTAAAACACAGGGCTTAAATACAGAGGAACGGGTGAGTGAAACAAGACACAGCTGGGCAAATAAACTAGGAACACAGGTGGAAAACATGAACACAAACGAGGAGCGGGAAAACTAGACAGGACTAAACCAAATACACAATAATGGGGGGAACACAAGACAGACAGGAACAAGACATGAACCCACACCGTAACACTTATAAGTTAAAAAACTTAAACATACTTTTCATATTTATGTTTAAATAATATAATGTTATTTTTTTTTATTTCATCTATGTTGATTATATGAAAACGGAACCGCATGAGATGAGTAAGATAGGATCATAAGATATATAGATATTTCCATAAGATATTTCCAATATATCGGAAAACATTTGGAATAGGTCAGACATGATTATTAAGTTTTGTTTTGTAGAAAGCCTTTCTTTAAATTTTATTTCGTTTTGTATAAATTGTATCTTCATTTTAATCAATGTTTCATCAACAAATTTGCCTGGATTAATAAATAAAAAGCAAATATAGTGGACCATATAATCAGGACACGATGGAGCAGACGTGTGCACACTTCATATGAAGTGTGCATTTCTCTCTATAGGCGCGTTCACTACTGCGAAGATGGCGAGTCTGCATCGTCAACTTTATCAATTTATCAACTTTAACAACAATTCAAATGTTTCATGCATAATCATTACTTTCGCCGGTTCTTTGTGGCAAGCTTTATTTCAGGTGTTGCGTGATATCTCTGCGCCCAAGTAGCAGTGCTTCACCTGTGCTTCCCCCCATATAGTCCCAAATCAATCTCTGCTTAGGAAATCACCTAGTCTTAATCTGCATTGCTATTTGTACTCGTTGTGAATAAGCAGGCCACACGAAGTAATTATTTTTATTTATTTATTTATTTTTATCACTTTTACTCACGACATGCTACCTGGCAACATAGGATTCCATTCATTATGCTAAGCTAAGCTAGCGGCGGCGCTGCCAGACTAAGACATGCACTGAGACAAAAATGCATTTGCCCACCTATCTACATGTAGGGGAGACAGTGAATAACCCCAATTTCAAAAAACGGTGGAGTGTTCCTTTAAGATGAAACTTCACGAGACCACCGAGATGCATCCACAGGGTGGGAGATACGCGGCGTGATTGACAGCTTTGACACCAAATGGATATACGTGAAAATCAGATGACATGATTTCACAACTTTTCATTGGTCATTTAGATAATGTGAAGCATACTGTATACGGAAATGAGCCTGGACATTCTATCCGTCGAAAAATCTCAAATTCGGCAAAATGGACATACGCGGTTTTCATCGGACAGCGACGATATAATTAAACGTATCAATTTGATGGCGGATCCAGAAAGGTTCAATCACCAGTGACAACAGATTCACCCGTTGTAAAATGCAAAAGACTTCGTTTGGACTTCGGAGTGGCTACAGAAAAAAAAGAGACTGCAACCGGACCCATGCGAAAACAAGGATAAATATCGGAAGGACATATGCAGCACGCAATGCTGACGTTGTTAACATTAACAATTTGAGAACAAAGTGTAATTTGCACGGTTTTGCGTGATGATAAGTGATTTTTAGATTTAATCAACTCGATTTACTGCAATGTCAGAACCAGAACAAAAGTGGATGTTTCTTACTAGTTCAGATGACATTTTCCGGTGAACATTCTTATGCTGGTCATACTTCCAAAAAGAATAATCTGTGATTCTGAATGCCAGTATCGACACCGGCGCGGTGACTGACAGCTGCAGACTCTCCTCAAACATTGTGTTCATCCGTGCTGTGCGGTGTCAAACTACAACTCACGTAAAGTTGATAATTCCGCGAATGACTGCACTTGCAGATTTCGAGCAGAGATGGCAACCAAGAGGAAAAACTGCGGACTGCAGCTTTAAGTGCTGTCAAATTAGGGCTGTCAATCGATTAAAAAATGAACTAATCACAATTTGTTCTGTAATTAGGTGTAATTGCACCTAACATTAAAGCTTGTAATATATTTTCATATTGTAATAATTTCCCATTTAATCCCCAAATGTAGAAACAACATAAAGACAATATATTGTTAATATTTGTTTGATGGCTTCTTCATATGAAAGAAGGCCAGTATCACAGATACCAATACTGCTACTGGGGCCGGTTTCACAAAGATAGACTTTGACTATGGCTTAGATATAGTAGATAGTCAGACTTCAGATAGACGTCTAAATCAGACCGTTGCACAAAACACTTAAGACTCTGACTATCTTAAGTAGGACTACACTGCAATGCATTCTGGGTAAAATAAGACACTTTTCAAAACAAAAAACATGGCGGATCGAGTAAGCGCATTCATCCGCTCAGTGCAGTTTACCCCAGCGGAAAATATGTGTTTGTTGGAGGAGTATAACAGTTACAAGGACATTTTACTTGGGAAATTTAGCGGAGAATGTAGTAACAAGAAGAAATGTTTAATTTGGAAAGGGCCATTTTCCCTTTGCTTTTGGCTGTTTGTAATGTAACTGATTTGTAACTGATTGTTACTGTTGGTTGCCAAGGTAACAGAGTCTTAGACCTAAGTTAGCCTGGGGGTAAGGTGTCTAATTATTTTGGTATAAATTAAGTCAGTCTTTATTTTTGTGAAACAGCCTAACTTGCATTAGATTAGACTTGTCTAACACTATAGACCGGTCTAAAATAGCTTTGTGAAACCGGCCCCTGATGTCTCAATGAAATAGATTCCCCTCAATTTTAGCCATTATAGTCATTCAGCATTACAGTAAAAGCTATCAATTTTAACATGTATTAGGCTTTAAAAAATATAACAACTTTTAAAGTCCCTTGTGGTGAAAATCAAGTTTTTAATGTTGTTTATATGTCTATGTGTGGTTTTTAATGCTTCAAGACAAACCATGTGCAAATTCACAAGTCAACACCATTGCTGAGTATTTTCTCTTTAAAACTGCAGTGATCTAAAGACAGTCTAAAAACGAGGTTTAAAATCGCTGGTGTTTCTGACGTCACAAACTACCTTGTACCAATGCCAGGGGGCTTTAGCATATCATTAACTATGCTCTGAAGCAGCAAAGTGTCAAAAGAAGCCAGGTTATACTGGTATATTTGAACATTAGCAACACATTATTAGCTGTTTGATAGCCAAGCAAAAGACTAATCATATTAATTACCGTTATGTGTCCGATGTTGTAAAGAGCGATACCATTGTGTAGCGTTTACCTCAGTAAGTTGGCCGAGTGAATCTCTGGGCTCATGTGAGTGAGTGGAGGCGGGGCTAATAAGCATATTCATGGATCCGGTACGGTGGCCGAGAGAGCTCAACGCGCTGCAACTGAAGAAAACGCATGCAAATAGAAGAAAACACATGCAAATAGAAAACAACGCGTGCAAATAGAAGAAAACACATGCAAATAGAAAAAAACACATGCAAATAAAATAAAACCCATGCAAATAGAAAAAAACGCGTGCAAATAAAAAAAACACCTGCAAATTAAGAAAACATCTTCATCAGTTTCACAACACACGTGTGCTCCAAATACTCACAACACCACCAAATACATAAATGCGCTGCAAATAACACAGAGCACAACGGAAATGTTTCCAGGGGAACCAAATAAGTGACGAACCCGGCTGGGACGTGCTGGCATCGGCTGGCATAGATATCCATAAATCTAAGGTGCTTACAGCTTAAAATTATACTTTATTTATTTGTTTATATATTTATTTGTTTGTGCAAAACATACAGAGATTACATTTTTTATGACATACAACTTATATACAATGTACAAGATGTATTAACAATATGTTCAATGTCATCAGAATACAAATGAGAAAAGAACAATGAGCTGGAAAATAAAATAAATAAATAAAAAAGATAAAGAAGAAAAACATGAAGGAAAGATATTTATCTATAAGTTACATCAGTTACACTGTACAAATTGTTTCATGTTATTACATTTTCATAAAGAAAAGTTTCGTAAGAAATGTTCAAAATTTTAAAGTTTTAAAGTTGAGACACAGATATATAACGCATATTTTAAAAGCTTTTTTTGTAAACTAAAAATAAAAATGTATTTGCATCCGTTATGTTAACAGCATCATATTTCTGTCGTAAGACCAGCTGATGGACACCGTGCTGCGTTGTCATGGGAACATCCCACGTTGTCTTTAGTTGCTCCCTTCATCAAGTGCGTTCCACACGGCTGCCTAACAGCACACTAGAGCCTTTGCTCACTCCAAAAGGGCTCTGCAATCTGCCCTTCGAAGGGAGTATGGCATAGGGAAGCTCACGAGCAATAAGCACGTCTCAGCCGGGTTCGTCACTTATTTGGTTCCCCTGGAAACATTTCCGTTGTGGTCTGTGTAACTGTGTTATTTGCAGCGTGTTTTCTGTATTTGGTTGTGTTGTGAACTTTTGCAGCGCGTTTCCTTATTTGGAGCACACGTGTGTTGTGAAACTGATGAAGATGTTTTTTTTAATTTGCTGTTGTTTTTTTTCTATTTGCACGCGTGTTTTTCTATTTGCATGTGTTTTTTTCTATTTGCATGCATTTTTTTCTATTTGCACGCGTTTTTCTCTATTTGCATGTGTTTGCTAAAGTTGCAGCGCGTTGAGCTGTCTCGGCCACCGTAATCCGGGTACACTAAATGAAGCAAGGGTTTGGAGTTACATTCAAGTTAATTTAAAGCATGACTATTTTTTTTACAGGAAAAAAACTTTATATATGCCATTTTGGCAATCAAAGAAGAGTTTTAAGGGGTGACATTTTTGACTACAGGGGGACTTTTATTGAAGTGAACTGAAACAATCTTTACATAAACCCATTATAATAAATGTCACACTTTCCTGTGCCCTTCAATATATCAGGGCTCAAATTTTTTTAGTTGCCCAGTCAGAGAAGTTCAGATGTTTATTTGCCCTGTCAAAATGCACAAACAAGTTATTGTTTTCGTTGTTTTGGACCCATGTAACCTTGTACACAGCTTTAAGATTTTCAGGTAAGTGTAACAGGTAGGATACTGAAATGAAAGAACGTTATTAAACACTTAACTGTCATTACTGCATAAATTATAAATTAAATAGCTACAAAAGTTATTCAGTCAAGAGCAGTGAGTGATGTGTTTCTCTTTTTCGTTTGTTCTTTGATTATCCTTAATGACAAACTGGTTTATTAGGCTGCAATCACTTTAAGACCTGCCACACATGAGGCGGATCTGACACGCATCCCATTTTCTCACAACTCTGAAAAAACTGGCATTTTGGCATAATCTTGTGTGTTTTTGTCTGTTCAAGCGCTGTCTGAAGCGGCTTTCTGTGCACACGAGTGTGTCTGTGTGTCACACAGTCAGGAGATTCACAGACGTGTGACCAGTAGAAGATTGATACGTCATGGCATGACCTCTTGGCTGAATTAAAAGAACGATATTTTCACAGTAAAGTCAAGTAGATTGTATACATATATATATATTTTTTTACATTTTGAGTGTATTAAAATTTGTTATGTGTAGAATTCATGTTTATAAAAAAAGACGCTGCAGAGTGTGACGTCATATCATGACCGTTGCAGTGTCCGAAGAAATTTCATAATAGTGTGACCATGGCTTAAGAGAGTGATCAGATATGTTATGCTAGCCGTAGGATGATGGGGGAAAACGGAGGCTGCCTTAATTGCGTTAAATATTTTTAACGCGTTAAGCAGAAAAAATGTATCATATTTTGACTGCACTAATATAGGGTATAACGGGCTTAAGGCGCAACGGGGCTAAAGGAGTAGGCTATTTGACTTTTTATTATCTTTTAAACCACTAGATGGTACAAAAATTCAGCTCATCACTTTCTTAACAACCACTTTTGATGATGTAGTAGTACGTAGAAATTTGGCTGAAATTTTGTACATTGAAATTTTGATTTTGTGCTAATTTTATATTCAATTTTAAGAAATGTCTATTGTTGTTTATTGAGAAAGGAAAATAAGACATTTCTTGAAGAAATTGAGAGCAGTTTAAGGAAAGTCACTGAGTTGAGTATTTGTAACAGAGCATTTTATTTACTTTGTGAGCATTGTGAACACTCATTACTTGTGCCAGGCTCTTTCAGCAAGCATTCCATCACCCCTTGACTTCAGCCCTGTGAAATCCGCTGCAATTTTGCAAGCAGTAACTTGGTTTGGTAGAGGATGAAAAGAGAGAAAAAAGTGTTTTTTTAACAGAGGCTGTGAGGAGGGAATTGAGAGGAACACTTTTTCTTTTCCTGTTTGATGCACCCTCCATACCTCAGGGCACAGTTCTGAAAAATCTGGCGTGAACTTTCGGCACTTAAATGCTAAAACGTGACTGATTTGGGATGATAATAGGCGCCTAATAGGAGTGGATCCCCAGCAATGGCTTCCAGTGCTGTTTCCTTCTGACTTAATTAAATGTGAGCAGACAGTTGGAGGGAGGGTGAAAAGACAGAGGAAGAGAGAGAGAGAGAGTGAGAAAAATAGCACAAGGCATGATCCTCCTTGCCGGCAGAGAGGGGAACAGATCTTACAGCTCCCCTTTTGTTTGGGAGAAGGGTTGATGGCCAGGAGAGCGGCAGGTCAATACCAATAAGAGAAAGAGTCCAACACAATACACATGTACTTGGTGCAAAATAAACAAAAGGAAAATCTATCCACAACAGCTTCAAGCATTATTGCGTTAAATTGTTTAGTAGTAAACATAACATATTTTCTTCTTCAAATACTCCTTTTAGTTCACAGAATAAAGCAGGTATTAATTGTGTTTTTTTTTTTTTTTGCCACCACAGGAGTAATTGCAGTGTAATAAGTACTTAATAAGACTATAATTACATGTTAATTAACAGGAATAACATGACACTTTTAATAGAGGGAAAACATGACATTTAAATTAGGTCTAATTGGCCTTAAGACACTTTAGCATAGATTAGTCAGTGTCCATCCAATAAAAACCCCATTTAGATGAGCCGAGCCTCATCTGGACTTCTGATAAATGGAAAGTAAACAGAGGTGGGGATGCTGTGAGTGCAATTGTTAAGACGAATCTGCCTGTCGTGGTGTCCAGGTCAACTGAATGTGTTCTTTAAACTTGACCGTCGTTGTAAATCACCTCGTCAACACATGCAGGTGTCCTGCGGTGTTCTGTCACACACTGACAGAGCATTCGTTAAGAAGTTGAATTAGTTGTGTGCCTTGAATCCAGAGATGGCTTGTAAAAAGAAGTCTTATTTCTTTTAATCTGTCCTCTTTGTTGTGCCATGGGTGCTGTGGTGTGCAATACATATGTGTTAAAGGATAGATCGAGAGAAAGAGAGGGAGAGAGAGTAAGAGAGCAAAGCAAAAACTGTGAATGGACCTAAATTACAATGTAATGCTTGTCCTAACTTCAATAACAAGTCATTAGCAAACTGTCAGATAGTTTCATTTATTTGTTATTATGGGGCCCACAGCGAAAATCACAGAGCTGGGAATGTATGCTGACTGCAATTAGACTGGAAGAAAGAATGCACAAAACATCCTTTAACGGCACTTTGTCGAGAAATTGAGAAGTGAGCAACGTTTTAACGCCTCTGTGCATCGTTTTCATGCCTTGTTTCTGGTGTAATTTGCAATAATGGTGTTTGCATCATCAGCATCCTTATTATCATATCATGAACCATGGGAGAGCGTGTAATCAGGTTGATGTGTTTTAGAGGCACTTTCTCCTCCATGTCTCACAGGCAGGGATAAAACACAGCAGGTCCTCCCTCTGAAAGAGCCGGAAAGCGCCGGCAGTGTCGCACGAGCTTGCATTATTATTATCATTTCTGATGCGTTTAATAGCCCCTGTTTTAGCTTTGAAGACAATCTTTGGGGAATATTGAATCAGAGCATTATTTTCTGCCCTGGATTCCTTGCGCAGACAAAACTCTGTTAATTAGCCCCATACCTATAAGCAGATTCTTCCTCTTCCTTCTGCCTTCATGATATTATTAACCGTGACTCCTTCACCCCCCCTCTTTTCTACTCTACCCGTGTTGTTTTGTAATCAGAATACCCCATTGGCACTCATGTTTTTTGCATGCATGATTGGGCTGTGCATTTTTCACCCAACATCCTCTCCTCCCATTAGAGTCGAGGCCTGAGGAAGCCCCTGTAAGTGGCTTCTTCCGTTAGCATGGCGTGTGGAAAAGACCCCTAGTATCCTCTAGACTACTCTAATGCTCTGTGCCGTTCAGAGCCTCTTCAGAGTCGGTTCCTACTTATGAGGAGTTCAAAGTCCTTGTTAAACCCAACTGCCCCACAGTAAAACGGGCCAGGGACCCTTTAGAATGCATTTCACAAATCAATAAGCCCTCCCTAAGGATCTCTCTCTCTCTCTCTCTCTCTCTCTCTCTCTCTCTCTCTCTCTCTCTCTCTCTCTCTCTCTCTCTCTCTCTCTCTCTCTCTCTCTCTCTCTCTCTCTCTCTCTCTCTGTAACATCTCTAGGCTTGTCACAGAGGCTGTTGTAATGCAGAATAAATTCCTTAAAGAATAGACGGAGATAACCGCGAGCAAGACAGAATGCAGCGAGAAGATGTTTTACACAGCCAAAGGGGCAATGCCAGGTACTCCCCACCAACCCAGACGGATGTTATTCACAAACAATATGCTAAACTCGTCACAGGGGATTTCGATTGTGTAGGAAGAATGGCTAGGGATAGAAGTTCAAAAACTGACAACGTTTAAAAGCACGTTTTGTCTCTGCTTTTTCTTCAACTTGGAGACAAGGGTACCGGTTTCAGTCAGAATTTAAAGGTAAACGTTGTTCAGGCTTGTGTGTTTTTGTTTCAGGGCTAGAAGGAAGATGCTGTGTGAATTCATGAGAAATGATTTCCTCTTTGGGAGACCTACTGTAAAGAATGAAAAAATAATTCTTCAAATGCTCTCCATAAGCGATGGATATCACTCTCATACACTTTTGCAAACTCTTGAGAGCAACACTAAAGTTATTAAATGCACAGCAGAGAGACAGCTTAACTTTATGTGACGGTTGGGGCATAATGTGCTGCAAAGCTGTGGTCAGATTTTGGCCTGCGGCTGTTCAGGGAGCGTACAAAACTGAAACACTCCTCATTCAGTCAGACACAGAGCAGAGAGAGAGCAGGGGGGTAGAGACAGGAGATGAGGGAAGAGAAAGAGCTGTGTGTTGTGAAGAGATGGCATTTATGATAGGAGAGGGCTGCTTGATGTGGCACTGTGGATCTGTAACAGCATTGTAAAGCCTGCTGACAGGCTGTTGTAGTTGCGTACTGATCACAGGCAGTAAAACTATGCAGATGGTGGCAGATGATCAGTGCTCTGTGAGCAGAATATAAATATGGCTGCCATCAGAGAGAACACACTCCCCTTAGACAAACACAACATTGATGCAGCAGTATCGGCTCGCACCAGCACTGCTGCTTTAAAGCTTGCTTTTAAAGGAATTTTTGCCTGGGTTCAATACAATTTAAGCTTAACATTTTGAGCATATTGTTGAAAATTAATGAATGAACGAATGAATGAATGAATGAATGAATGAATGAATGAATGAATGAATTGTACATCCATTTCTTTTAAAAAGCTAAAATCAAGGTTACAGTGATGTACTTACAAATGGGGTCAAGTTTTTGAAGGAATGTTATGTAAGGGATAATGAACATCCAGCTGGTTGTTATCTCAGAATAAACGCCCGCTAGGATGATGAGGACCCAGACACGGAGCTCTCTATATGAAACAAGAGAGAGCGAGTCCACTATACTGGATGGCACAATTAAACAACTGTACACAAAATATTGATTTGACTGAGTTTCGATATTTTATTAGCTCACCAAATGCAAAACGTCCATGAAGAAAAAACGTTCCTAGCAACATATAGCGCTGCTGACTTATTAGTAGTGTTAACTGTTTTCAGCGTTTTTTTTCTGGGTATAACATACCGCTGGATGGCCCGATTGACCAATCAGAATCAAGTATTCCACAGAGCCATGTAAATGATTTTTACAAAAGCACTTATGTTAAAACTTGTATATTATTTTATCTGTCATCTTTATTGGAGTTTTGGATGTTACGTTGTCCTTCTAACAAAGTAAAATTGGATATAACTTTACACAAAAACTACTAAAATCATGTTAACATATATTGTTTACGTCTTGTGGCTATAGAGGTAAAACAGTGAGTGTTTAACTTTTACAGAGTGGCCCCATTCACTTTCAATGTAAGTGTCTCACTGTAACCCAGATTTTTTTTCAAATTAGTAGAGTTATTTTATGAATGACTTGATTAATTCATTTATATTACGCCTGCTTTGTATTTTGAACTTGATGTGAGCTCAGGGACCTTATATGTACTGAACCTGCTGAGTTTTTACTGAGACACTTCAGATTAAGTAGCCCCCCTCCCTGCCTCAGTCCCAACTGGGGATGCTGCCTTCTGCTCTTTAAAAACCAGCATTACTAATTGGCAAACAATATAAACCGAGCCTTCCAATGCAGGCTCTTATCCATGAATAGCATACGTTTCAAGCTTTCATCTTGACAGTGATAAAACAAATTCACATCATTCTCAACCTACACTAGACATACAAATAATTAGATAGCAGGTCCATAATGTATTAAGGATTGAAATGATGTAGAGACAAATTAATGTGACAGCAAGTAGTCACATCTCAACCACCGCCATGGAGAGAGAAAAAAAGACTACAAGGTGGCTGCTGGCTATGTCTCTGTTGTGTAATTAATGTAGCATTAAATTCTCCCATTAAGGTGACAGATGACATTGTACATCAGTCTGCAGTGCCATCTTTGTAGGCAATGAGAGGGGATTTAAAAAAGATGGCTTGGTATGAATCATAATAAATAATGTAAACATGCATTTTTGTGTCCCCTGTTGTATCCTTGTATACTGGTTTAGCTGGAGTTCAGGATGTTTAAAAGGATATTCCACCCATATTCCAACTGTCATATATGGATTTGCTAGAAGTAAACATCAGCATATTGTGAAGTGGGATGTAAGCGTGTTGTAAAAACATTTAAAGTGAAGTGACTCCTCTATCCACAACATGTTTTCTTCAAGTGTGAACTCATAAACCCTCATGTGATAGTTGGAAGGAAGCAATGGTTTAGTTTAAAAAGTTTAAAATATTAGTATTTTTCTTAAACACCTATCATTTTGCTTTAGAAGACATTAATTGGGTTGTATGGAATACTGAACTGCCAATCCCCCAACTAAGCCTAGTTTCTTCCAAGGTTTTTCCTCCATTTCTGTCACCTTATTTCAACTTCCTTGTCACTGTTGCCTTTGGGGACACTTAATATTCAGCAATAGTATTGATTTGACTGCACTAACACAATTTGATGATAACTGAATTGACCTGGGTGCGTTTCCCGTACAATGACGTAACTCGCTGGTTCACTACCATAGTACGATGCATCGTTGAAGAAATCAACTAGCCAGTCACATCTGTTTCCCAAAACTGTATTGTTGCAAATTGGTCATTCAACCATGTTGGTTAATGATGTCACACAGGCGGTGGAGTAATAACTTTCTTTAATGAATCTGTTTAGATCGAATTAATGCAAGATGTTTTGCTATAAATTACGATCATGGCATCTGATTCTCATTTTTCTGTTATTTTGCTTTATTTCCAGACACAATTATAGGCTCGTTCTTGCGCTCGTTCTTACGTTCATTCCAACGCATTCTCATCCCAAGGCGTCACTAAATGACAAATTTGACCATGCTTCTTTAAATCTCTTGACAAACTAAAAGACGTAAATGACATTTGTATGTATTCTAAATAAAAGATTGTAATGAATGTCAGCTTGCTTATTTTGCTCAAGACATGGATTTATTAAGTCCACATGTCATGCAAACAAGAAACTATGCTTAACCACAGGTCAAGAGCTGTCGTTCCAACGACACAACTTTGCGATGCTGTTTGCGAATGTTCTTTGAAACTATGTTTTCGGGAAACACAGACTCGTTGAACTATGCTGATAACGACGGAACTTGGGGCCATAGATGCTTTTGGGAAACGCACCCCTGGTGTCACGCAACTGCTCAGACACACGACGGTTAAGATCCAAATGCAGCTTTTATAGGGACAATCCAGACACGTAATCCAATAAACAGGCAAAGGTCAAATACACAGGTAGGCAGTCCAAACGAACAAACAAACAAAACAGGCAGGGGTCAGAGGCAGAAGAATAATCCAAGGAACAGTCAAGAAATCCAAAAACCGGGAGACAGGAAACCAGGGAGAAACACTCGGGAATGCAGTGTAACAACATACAAAACTTCACAGTGAGTGAATGAGTGAACGGTCACCGTGATTTTGTCAAGTACAACATCGTCCTGGATCAACATATTTTGTTGATCCTGGATCAACATTCCTGTCCCAAAATGTAGTCCTTACCCAATCCCTACCCCTAAACCTAACCCTACCCATAACTTTTCCCTAAAATCAGAGGCTAATGATAGGTGAATAACACTGATGTCTAAGTACTTCACCCTGGTTCTAAGCCTAAACTTGACATAAACTGTAAACTTGTCCCTCAAATCTGATTGGTTGATTGGAAAGTTGATCCAGGATCAACAAAGAGATCCAGGAACATGTTGTACTTGGTGAAATCACGTTCACCATGAGGGTCCATGGTATAAATAGACAGAGACAAACAGGGTAATGAGACACAGGTGAATGCAATCAGTGATGATGAGTCTGGGCAGTGAGTTATGGGAAATGTAGTTTGCTGTGGAGTGCCCTCTAGTGGCTCTCAAGAGCACTCCAGCTGGTGACCGTTACACCTGGATGATGACATCACTCTTTTCTGCAGCTGCTTTATAGCTGAATTGAACTCTTTTCATATTATTGAACCAAACTGAATCAACGCTGAACTGACTTCACCTGAATTATTTTTTGGGACAAAACCAGCAACACTTGAAATGGAGAGATCAAAATAATTAGAAAATGGAGCTGAAAAGATAATACTCTTTATTTTGCCAACGCTTTTGGCGCACAGGCCTTCCTCAGGGCTAAATTATTCAGCTGAATAATGACTATTGTCTTTTTGATGCGTTACAGCATCATTAGTCATTATTTTTCTGTTTATCAAGCTGCTTTGAAACAATCTGTATTGTATATATAGCTAGCTATATAAATAAAGTTGCCTTGCCGTGACTATACTGCTTCTGTATACTGTGTTCACTTTGTGTGGTTTTTTAAGTGTCAACTTTAGAGATCCCATATACTTGCATTAAATGGACTCATTATATATAGGCCTATATTTTACCTAAAAACATGTTTGTACACAAGTGCATTGTATCAAAACAATGGGCTCTATGCACGGCGGCATTTCCGGTGAAGGTCAAGGATGCTCGATAACTTCCGCCGATCATAGAGTCCAATGCAATACCAAAGCCAATACCGAGAATTTATATTGAATTGTATACTCCATGGTTATACTAAAGAAGCGTTAGTCACAAAAACTGACAAAACAGACACACCTCGTTGTGTTTATGCTTCTTTTTAAAATTTTAATAAATAAACATAACTATATATAAAATTACATCTAAACGTATGAAAGTTTCGTTTCAAAGACGGGAGGACAGTAAATTTTGAAGACTCTGCCATAATCCCGTTTTCCTCGGTTTTCCTCCGCTTTAATCTCCCCAACCGGAAACTGACGAGCATCCTTGCGTCAAATGCGGAACTTATGCGTGCATATAGCCTATTATAAAAATGTTAGTACATAGTAGTGAAAGACCCTTAAAGGGGTACTTCACCGCTGGAAAAATGGGCTTTCAATAAAAATTGGCTGCCTACGCAGAAGAAAAGCTAAACTTTTGCCAAATAGGTAGGAAAACGTCAACACCTATAATGCACTGGGCTGCCAGTCTACTTTAGATACGCTTGACCAGAGTCAAATACTACCTTGTTTTAGTAGGAACTACTTCTTAGCAAACTTTTAGTCATAATGGTGTTGACTTGTATTGCTCCAGTCAAAAAAAAAGTTTGAAAAATTAGCCTTTTTCTCACACACACCTATTGTGTCTCATTGATTCATCCACTGGATCACTGTCACATTCACACTGGGATCTTTATAGGTCCACTTGCATTATATGGACTCATACACTTGCATTATAAGACTGTCTTTAAAGGTTTACTCACTCTCCCAGTTTAAATATAAATTAAAGACACATCTCTTTAGCCAAGCATTCACATAATGCATCTCATAACCTTATACTCCAGTTATATCAGATCAATTGCACATGATTAGCTTTGCTTAATGTTATGAACAGCAGCTACGCTAATTATTTTCCATTTGCTTTTCTGTTTTATCTCGGGGATGCCCATCCTGGGGCATCCCCTAACTGACGTAACTAGAGAGTAGACAGCTCTAGTTTGGATGCAGCCTCTTATGAGGACTTCAGATGTCCCAACACCTGTGAAGAGAGAGCGCTAACTCCTGCGAGGTCTTCAGATAAAGCAAGCTCTGAATCAACATGCACCAATGCTTCATTTTTCTATCCTAATCATTTGTTAACAAACATGTATTATGAGCTCACTGTTTCTGCCTTAAATGAATACATTGTTTAAATGAATACATTTGCTAACTATGTACGTTGTATATGTACATTTCTGAAATACATAACTTGGACACATTCACCTTTGATAACAGATCACTCTAAATTGTAATGTAGACATGCATTTTCTGTAAAGCTGCTTTGAAACAATATGTATTGTGAAAAGCGCTATACAAATACATTTGAATTAAATTGACTTGTTTTGTCAATTGAAAGTTTTGGATCGGTAAGATTTTTTATTTAACAGTATTACTGTGCAGCCTTGGTGAGCAGAAGAGACTTCTTTTAAAAACATTACAAATCTTACCGATCCAAAGCTTTTGAACGGCAGTGTATATATCTTGGACGGCACAATATTTTCATTTTTGGGTGGAGTATCCCTTTACGTCTCATTGTGCTTGTGGTGGACAGAGCCGAGAATGCCCTTTGAACTCTGAGCTTTGATTGAAGCATGTTTAATTGGATGGCCACTGCTTTGACTAATTAGCGCCTTGTTAATGCACACTGCCCTTTGGCTTGAATGGGGCACTGTCTGTCTGCATGGGGGTCTAGCAAGGCTCTTCAAGAGAGGGCAGTGCTCATGGGTGAGCCTGGTAGGTCATGCTACATAACAGCCCTGCTCCAGTAAGAAGCTCCAAGCTCAGGCCAAGGACGCCTTGAGACGGTCCCCATCCTTGTGAAGTCAAGACAGGAGCTCCTTTCTTGTCCCCACATGATATCATCAGTCTGTTGATTACAGAGCATTGCTGAGGGCTCTGACATCACAGTAGAGAACTGTTGATTTTCTGTGAGGGCCAGAGCGTAGCTGCTAATTCAAATTAACTCAGTGTTCTCTCCTTATTGACCTATCTTGTTCATTGACCTGGCTACAATTATGTTTTCTTTAATTCTGTTGATACTTGGCAACCCCAACAGCCTCCACGACTGGATGAAAGAGCCATTGCTGTGACTGCCAACAGCAGCCGTTTTTATTGGGTCAGGTCATGTTTAAGCTATTGGTCAGGTTGGTAGGGGAGGAAAGAGGTGGGAGTTGATTAAAAACCTTCATTAATGATGTTAGCAGACCTTTGTAATTAATCTAAGCAGTGGTTGGTGGCCAGCTCTGGTGGCAGAGTGATTGATGTAGGCAGTACACTTTCACACAGAGTGGCTGCTTGTAGATCACACTGAGAACATGTGATTGCTGTGGAGAATGTCTCCTCCTCACCGTCCACTAAAACAACAGCTGCACACATGCACAATGATGAGCCATGCAGGATGGCATAAGACTCAGAATGTGTGAGACCTTTAGGCCTTTTTTTAGGCCAAATGTGTTCACTTGAATTACCGACTAACAACTGGATTTATTGCTTGTTCAATTTAGTTAAGCCAATGTCCAAACAATTCTTGTCATAAGTTACTATCAATGCTTGTAATCAATTTGAATTTTGTTTCTTAAATCCTTTTGAATTTGGACAACACAAACAATTTTACAGCTTTAAATTGTTGAATTAATATTCTAATAAAATATGGTTATTTTATTTATTTCTTGTTGAGAAACAAACAGTCATAAATTGTAAAAAATTTATGACATTTTTTAAATGATATTATGTTGTAAATGTAATATAATTAGTAATTATATTTAATACTGAATTAACAACCCAATCTCATAAAATGAGTCTCCATAGCACGCATTGAATTTACCGTGCAATTTATACGCGAAAATGAGTTTTTACGTGCATATGACGTGGACACTTTCATCCGTGACTTACATTCAAGATACACATTTGATCAGTTCAGGGATTCCCTGGGAATCATGACTATGGCATTGCTAAAGCCATATTCGAAGGCTTGAGCTACAGGAATGCTTGGATTTGTTGCATCTTGTAGGTTTAACTAAATAAATTAAAGTCCATCTAACAGGACTAGAACAAAGGCTTCAAAATGTGTGACAGAGTTTCAATTAATTTCTGTTTGCTGAAACCTCATTACATTGTCACTGATCCATAAATTTGCTTTTAAAACCTACAAATAATGTCAATTACCAGATTTATTATTGAAGAATTGCATCAAGTAAAGATTAAATGTTACTTCTGCTGTATTCCTGGTTATTGATTAAATAAACACTTGACCCCACTGAAGGACCAGTTGCAGGATAACGAATTGAATGTTTTTAAATATCTTCATCATTGTTGAATTCGGGTAGGTAGGGAGGTCATTGTGTGGAGTGATGTCTCCCACATCTGCTGTCTCCTGGTGTCCATGTCTTCAGCTCTTTCCTTTCAACTCTCTCCACTGCTTCCACACATGGAGTTTGGTGTAAGAAAGAGATAAGTGCTTCTCCTGAGATGACCCTCTGAGCCTAAATTGCCTTTCACTTCTGGGTCAGATTGTCCAGAATGTGCATGTTCAAGTCCTTATCATTAATCACACATAGACAGTCAATTAACTACATCTGAGCCACAGATCTCAGACCAGTGAAGGAGTCGCTGCGAAATAAAACATGGTGTAAAGCCACTCTTGAATTAGAACAAACTTGTTTTTTCACATTAGTTGTATCATAATTATTCAATCCAAATTAACATGTTAAATTGACAGTACTCTGCCACTGTATTTCCCCAAAAATATGGAATATGGAATAACATACAACTTCTGTAAGTGAGAATGGGTCCCTGTGGCTGCAATAGAGATGTCAGGATGTACTGAGGGGTCACTAGGTTCACTAGGGCTTTTCACTCCAGGTTGACCTTGGACCAGACAGATTTATCCTCTGTCAGGTCTGTGTTTGAGAGGGGGACTCCAACAAACCACTTTTTGGCTGTAGGACAACCTCATAGCAGGTGCATGCTTGTGACGTTCTCCCTTTGTTCTATGACATGTTTGTTTCAAACATCTTAACGTCTCTTTATAGCTCTCTCTCTTCTCTCTTTTTCTCTCACACTCAATTTTGTTACACATTTCTTTTCTCTGTTGTCACATAGCAAATAATGCTCTTGGCTATGAGAGTGAGGTGCGGACATGAGGGGATAATCTTTTTTAACACTCTGTCGAAGGAAAGCAAATTAAAAACAAGTCTACCCATTTGCACGCATAATCACAGCAAATTGCCCATAGCTCATTTGTGTATTGTTTGTCGGGTAAGATCGAGCCGATTCTACTCGTTTGACAGCTTAGTTAGCAGTTGATAGAGCTGTGAAATATCACACTCTCCATAACCATGGACTTGTTTTCAATTTGGAAACCACATCCACAGTTCTGCATTACAAGTTTTTCAAAAAGCAGACACAGTGTTTATTCGATTGCACCAAAACAGTCATCATAAAGAATTTGTTTTATTAAAAACTGGCAGATTTTTAGTATTTTGTTTCTCCTAATTTGCTTCACATAATATTTTCAAACAATATTTTATTCTAAACCATATCAGTTGTTTTAAACTGCCATCTTTCACTACTCCCCCCCCCCCCCCCCCCCCCCCTCCCCTTTTTTATCCTCACCTTGAATGTGCATGTGTGTGTAAACTGCGGGTTGACATGAGTTAATTATTGATTAAACATGAGGGAGGCACATAAAAAACAGTGAGGTCTTCCCTCAGGACCAACCAGAACTCACGGGGGCCGCCGCATGCTACACTGCCACATCATTTTCCCAAGAGCCTGTGCCCCGATGAGACCACTGGCTCGGTAATGAGTTGTTTGCAGACCTCAAGAACACAGTGATGATGACCTGTGACCTCCAAGCACATTGTCTGGGGAGCATGAGGTAAGGGAGAGACAACAGAGGGAGAGCAGAGAGAAAACAGGAGGAGGGAGAGTAGTGTTTTAGCTCAAGTGTTTTCTTGTTGGTGGTGGCTTGGCTCTCGTGTTAAACCCCTGTGGCCTGGAGAGCTGTAAGGATAACATGGTGCTTTGTCTTTGAGCTTGGATCGATTTGCCACTTGATAAAATGCATCCAGTTTTTGTTGATAAACTGTAACTCTGTCATTGCTTGTTTGTATGGCAGACCCGTTCACGCACCGGAACTCAAGGACAGACGCTGGCACATCGATGCACAACATGCGCGCACACACACACACACACACACTAATGGCTATGATTAATGTTCTGTATCTCCGAGAAAAATAAACCAGTTTCTCCTGTGTGTCGCACAAAGGTGCTAAAGGAGAAACAGTTTATCATCCGTGTCACGGCCATGTTCAGTTTGATCCCTCTGTGAGAATAATTCTGTAATTATTTTACAGTGAAATTCCCAGAAATATGGATTTGTGCCCACATACTAATCCTTGATCCCCCCCTCAACATAATATTTACAAAGTTTTAACATATGCAAGACAGCACGGGTCATTATTGATGATATTTTCTTGGCTAACAGGCGGTAAAAATAAACAGATAAAAGCTGAGATGGCGGAATGTAAACAGCACATGCTCCCTCGTGCTCCGTAAAATTCCTCGCAGATGGAGCGAGCGTTTCCGTTAGGATGTCCACGGCGTGCAGACAGGTCTGCGTCGTTCATAATAATCACAGTGACAATCTGACTGAGAAGAGATCTCTGTTCGCATCCTAGGATGCCAGTATTCCAGGCTGGCACCACTGTGCCCAGTGAGGGGAAGAGCCCATCTAATTAATCCTCCTGGTTCCGTGTCATGTGATTAAATTAAAGAAGCCCCCCCATGGGCTCGCCCTGCTACAAACACTTCCAATAATCATCTGTTTTGCTTTCCTATTTAAGCCTGTTTCAGCTCTCTGATGAGGAGATAATTACCGCCACGGTCTCTCTCGCGCTTCCCTTACGTTCGGTGTTCATTAATAACAAAAAGAGGTTGAGGGTTAAAAACTCATTTAATTGCCTTTATGTTAATGACATTATGAATAGCCACAGAGGCAGAGAATCTAATTCTGGCTAGTATTTGGTTCTAACTCCAGGCCCCCTAGAGGGCTGCTCATTTCACTAGCATTACAGATGCACTGCTCAGCTCTCCTCTCTGTGCAGGTGGGTTTCAAAGACAGAATTAATGTTCGTAGCACTTTAGCATCCATGACTAACACCTTCCCGCTCTGCTACCCGAAATTGTCTTGAGAGTTGGCCAGGGAATTTAAAGCGAGTGCACATGTACAGGCACAATGTATGGAATAAACAAACGTAAACAATGAAAAAACTGAAATGAGATGTCTGCATAACGCAATCTGTTGTGTGCTTCTATTAAAAAGTCTACAATAATGCATTTGAATTCCATTTGACCCTTAAGAGAAACAACAACTGAATTAAGAACCAGTAGATGACTTAAGTCAAAGATTCGAAATCATTTTAAATATATATTACCTGTAATTATCTATATAGTTATAATTCTCTGGATAGTTTTTTTCCCCTTTGTAGTGCACTGAATGCAAGGAATTCTAATATATCTTGCATAAATGATACTGTGTGTACATGTAGATAATGACTGTATATGGAATGTCCATTGCTCAATTTGCCATAAAACAGGAAGCATAATGAAGGAAAGCCAGGAGCATGTGGAAGTTGTTAGTTTACAGCCATCTCCAGGCAGAAACCAGGCCAAGGGGGTGATGATGAATGAGTCCATCTCCCCAAGCAAAAGAATGACCTGGATCCCCCTCTCCTCTCCTCTCCTCTCCTCCTCTACTCCTCCTCTCGCTTCCTCGCTCCACCGCCAAGTGGGCCAACATTTTTCAACCGCCTCGCTTTTAGCCGAAGACAGGCCCTCCTTCCAGTAGCTCTGACCCACCACGACCCCTCCTCCTCCTCCTCCTTCGCTCCTCTCTTCTTCTCTTCTTTCTTCCCCCTGAAGAACAGTAATCCTTTTCGCCAGGTCCCCAGTAATTTGATCAAATAGCATGCGCCCTTCCTTACCACTTATTGGCCAATTAAGTCAAGTTCTCATGCAGGGGGTCCGGCTGCTAGCGTGCTATCTGTGGATGAATTGATTGAAGCCATTCGGCAATCGCTGAACCCTGCTTTAATGATCTAGGTGATAATACTTGTAATTCTTCTCAGTCAGGGGACCGGCGGGCGCAGCTGTTGGCACGGTAATCCCTGTCCTGATACACTGAAGTACCAGAGAGGCACTAATCTGTCTCTCTGATTCCTCGCTAGCATTTTTCTTCTTTATCTCCCTCTCCCCTCCTTTTTTTTTTCTTTTTCTCTCTCCATATGATCATGACTAGATCTGTGAAAAGTGACATTTAGGACTTCAAAAATGACGAAATATCAACAAAGCATTCATGTTATCTTATCAGTAACATGTGTCATGTTTTACCCGCCCTGCACATGTAATGCTTGGAACAGAGAATACGACCAAAACAAGATTAAACCAACGGCTTTGGGAGGCATTACAAAGATAAGCTCTAAAAATCAATGGCTGCATGCCTCATTTTCAAAGGCAGACATTAACATTATAAAAGAGACAGCACGCATAATCCAGCCTCCGGCCATTGAGTTAAAATATCAAATTATCATAATGAAGTCTAAATGCATATAAATGTTAAGCAGATTTAAGCTGAGGGAAATTGCATGTAATGTACTAAAATGATGTTGCTAAATGTGTCTTTTTGCTGTGTAAATGAAATCTGGATAAGAAAAAATGTTTTAATGCAGCCGTACTCAACAATAAATGACTTGCTGTACACATACAGATTTAGGGCACAATCTATTATTCTACATTATGCTTATTATCTCACACACTCATTTTCCAGGTTCCTTTTATCATATTAGACCCTAATGAGGACGGGTACGTCTTTTATTCTCCAAAGCCCGATCCTTTCAGACTTGTTCGCTTCAGGTGAATATTACAACTTTTATGGCCAAATTAAAAATATAGTAGTTCAGAGTGAGATTCAAAAAAAGATTATGCACAAAAAGGCACGTACATTCCTTTAAATTTACCGGAGCCGACTTTAAAGTCGACATCAGAGGGGGAGAATTTCACAGGAAATCATTTGAAAAGAGAGAGAGGGAGTCAGTATGAGTCTCTAGTCAGGGTCAGACAGCAAATGACTTTTGATCTGAATATCTGAAGAAGGCCACACAGCGAGGCTGAGCTGAATCCCCTCAGCCAATTACACCTCTGTACAGAAGCTTAATCTGTGCCATCATACAGTACCCATCCACAGCATGTATAGCGCTGGCCTTAAGACATCACTTAACCAGAAAATGTACACACTCCGTCACTCTCTCTCTCTCCCCCTTAATTCACTGCGCTAAGGCCATACAGGCGGAGGTCAGACCCTCATGTCCCCGAGGGCTTGCCCCATTCGCAGGTGTCAAAGGTGCCTATAGCCAGGTGGAGGAGGGGACTTTACCAGGGGAATAAGATCATGTGTAGTTTTAGAGATGATCAGCAAGGAAACACAGCTGCAAGGGTAAACACACCTGCCAATAAAGAGAAATCTTGTATGCAAACAAGGATACTCCATATGCAGGGGTGTTTTACCAGGTTTACATTGATGTTTCTCCATTATTGTCTGGCAGTGTTGAAACACTCTCATTAAGTGTCAAAACAGTACAAACAGTACTTCAATAATATTATATAATTTTTCAATACTTTTTTTTTGTGATAAAATCTGATGCGAGATTTTGATGCATTTGCACTGCAATGGATGCATTTTGATGCATTTGCACTAATTCAGTAGGACACTTCTATTCTTAAATCTGCTGCATATAGATTGAAAAACTGATAGAAAGAAGAAAGATATATGGAAAGAGTCTTGTAAGAATGCAGGGATAATTAAGAAAGTGTTTTTAACATATGTTACTCAGTGTCTTTTTATTCTGTGTCTCAAAAACTGAGGCATATATATAAAATATTTGATATAAAATATACAATATCCAAATATTTATCTGCTATAAATTAAAGTTGTTTGAAAAATACTACTTATCCTTAAACTGTGTAAAGGTAAATAAATAAAAATAAAACATGGACATTTCAATATTTGTGCATGAACATTTTGATTTTACACAGAAAAACACTATTGTAAACAAGTATGCGTGTGTGTGTGTGTGTGTGTGTGTGTGTGTGTGAAAAGCAGAAGATTTTTCTTGATGGGTATAGGTTTAGTTTGTACAGAATAAAAATCATTATATCTATAATGTCCCAATAAAACATGGAAATCCAGCATGTATGCACGTGTGTGTTTGAGAGAGAGTGTGTCTTTTAAAGTGTGTGTGCATTTTTTTTTTTACACGTAGCTTGTATTGTCCATTATCGCAAATCAAAGGTTAAGCAAGATGTGAAATTGAACTTGTAAAAATAACCAATATGTTTATACAGAGACTTAAAACTTAACTGTCGCCTCATTAGAGAGGTGGTTGAGTGACAGTGATTCATACAGCTATGTAAAACTAACTTCATGCGAACATCTAACAACATTACCCAATTTCTGGACAATATAACTCAGACAAACACCCAATAATTGTTGCAAACCTTTGTCATAATAATTATTCTCAGAGCCATGTTTTTCATGTAGATAAGACACCGAAACTCACAATAAATCTGTAAACTTGATAGTGCTGCCACAATTCGCTGAGCATTCTGCTGGGATTGAATATTACATGAGCCCTGAATAAATGAGGGCAGGCTGGGATTTAGCACAGATTCAGATAGTGCCCCGTCTCGAAGTACAGTGTCGGATGCCACAGAAGATATGGCTGTTAAGGATGAGAAATTGGGTGCGTAAGCACTACTGGCAAGCTTGATTAGTCTCATGGCAAACAATTTAGCGAGGGGGCATAATCACAGAGCTTAGACTCATTTAGAAAGCCTGTTGGCTCCCAGCTGAATGATGTCGCTGCCCGCTTCATCCCAAGCATGGTGATGCCCACATTCTCGTGCTGACACGACTGACAGAAAAGTTGAGCTGCGATGATGCTCGACTCGCCCTCCCCCTCAAACACGCATCCCATGCCACCAAAAAGAAATCGTTGCTAATGTGCTGTGGCATGCTATCCGAAGTATCTTAAATGTCTGAGCATTTCTACTGTATGTCTGGTTGTTAGCAGCGTTTGTAAAAACATGGACAATCAATTTACAGCATTATTTTGATAAAAACATAATGTTAACACTTTATTTTACAGTGTCCTTGTTACATATGTTACATACTTGCCATAGTAATAACAGTAAATTATGCATAATTACATGCAACTAACCCTCAACCAAATCCTAATCCTATACCCTAACCCTACAGTACATGTAGTTGCTTAATATTACTCAGTACTTAAATATATAATTACACTGTAACAATGACACCTTCAAATAAAGTGTAAGCAAAATAATTTGCACAAATAATGGGATTTGATTGGGTGTGTACATTTCAAATCTGTGCTAGTCAAATGATTGCCCTTGTAAACAGCATATGTTAGCATGCCTTATTTTGGTCAAGGCTGCATATGTTTCCCTCTGCCTGCTGGAGTCTGATTATCATTCCAATCAGTAGAGGCGGGCAGAGTCACATTCATTTGTAGTAATTAATAGCACTGAGGCATCAGACAGCGCATGTTAACGAGAGCCTTTGATTGTTTGGATCACTAACTGCCGCTCCTCTTGTTTGCATCACCTCCAAGGAATTTGTAATATCAAAGCGTGGCACTATCTGATACTTGTCAAAATGCAATTTATAAAAGTTTAATTATTTTATTGATTTAGTTTGTGTTTTGATGCCTGCAGTGTCAGCTCCCCTGGTAGAACTTAGTGGATTCAAATGCTTGTCACCAGCACAGCCTCCTTTTTACTGAGAACAATTGCCATAGGCCAGCCCAACAGGCATGGTTTAATTGCCATTAATTAAAAGCATAAATCTTTTTTTCTTCACTGGCTCTGCTCTTAAACAGGGCTTTACGTAGCTGCCCCCCCCCCCCCCCCCCCCCCACACACGCTTGTCAGAATCCCTTCTGGCTAGTGAAGGTTAACCCCCCTCCTCCCGATTCCCTCCGCCTCCCTCTACTCACCAGACGTTTCTGAAATCATCTTTTTAGCGTGCTCCTCTGCATGATATGATGTGAAGTGTGAGTGGTGCAGTGATATTTAGTAAACCGGCTTCTTGCTTTATTGCGGTATAATGAGGTCAAATGAATCCCCTTGTACGCATGCTTAGATGCCTCCTCATTTTAAATGCCTTCTGACAGCTAGTAAAACAGCCGGCAAACACAACACCGGCTCCCAGAGAGAGTGGACATTAGGAAAACATTGCTGAGGCGAAAAAAAAGGCAAATTCACTTCCTTATCGTTGCCCTCCCTTTTTTAATGAGATTAATGAGATTTTTTTCACATTCCCTGCCCATCCATCCGTTACAGTTATTGTTGTACGAATGAATTGAATTTAGATTCATTTATACTTCCTTACGTTTAAATTTGAATCGCAATTCATAAATGTCATGGGATGTCACGGTACGTGTGTGCGGGCATGCATGGGTGTATTTCAAGGGTGCAATTAGCCTTCGCTATAGATGATCAACTGCCATTGTCATGTCAAAACAAATTTTGTCCCCCTTTGAAAGCTTACTGACGTCGCCCTTGGCTGTTAACTGAGATTCAGACACAACTTCTCTGTCATCGCATCGGCGACCGTCGAGCCGTTTACGCATGTTAGTCACTGCCACATCTGGTGGCTTTCGCAGTTATTTCCTGAGCAAGAGGGTCCTGCACAGCCCCTGGTGCTGGATTAAAATAAGCGACAGCAGCAAAGCCCAGCTCCAGGACACCAGGAGAACGGCAGCATAAATATGCAGGAGATATCAGGCGGTCAGTTTAGCTAGATCGATACTAGCCCACGTGCACTCCAAACAAATGTCTTAAGCGGATGCAGTATTGCTTAATTGGGAGCTTTGCAGACCAGACTCAGGCACATCCGCACCCATGATTAAGTCCCTGGAAACCACCCGTGAGGATTTTTGTAAACTAATGTGTTTGCTCGGCATCTTCATTTGTAAAATAGTCACAACTCTAACCTGTCAAATTGACCTGCATAGCATAACACTTTAGAGCTGATTCCCAAGGTCCTTCACTCTCTTGACTCAACATAGACACTGCATATGCTCAAAGCAACGCGCACACACTGGCAAGGGCAGGTTTTTTTTCTTATTCTCGCAGTTGCTACGAAGTGGGGAGGAAGTTCCAATTAGAATTCAAATAAGCTCCTTTAACGGTCTCTTAAATTGACAACTGAACAATGATTTTCGTATTGGTATCTGTCAGAGGTCTGGGAAAATCCTCAGTTGATAAGGCCCAACGCTTCCAATTAGGAGCTGAGCAGGACCTTATCCAGTAATGATTTCCAGCTCCCTAAAGATGTGGTGTGGACACTTATTGCAAATTACTGACAAAAAGCTACGCTGTATTGATGAGGAGAACAGCAAACACTCCATGTTCCCATCTGGAGAGTGGGTAACGAGGAGAAACTGTAGGAGATGCCTGCCCCCTTGTTTTTTTTTTTTTTTTGTATACGTATATCTCCTTTTCACCCTCTTTCCTCCTCTCTCTATCCTTGACCTGGGTGAGCAAGGCCTTGCAGTCAGAAACATGGTGTCCTGCTGGTATGACATTGCATTCACTGTTCATTCCCTGAAACTCCAAAGACTCAACAGATCAGTTGTGTATACTATAACTTGGGGTGGTCCTCTTTCTCCTCCTTAATAATATTTATGTTTGAAAGTGATAATATATGCAATAAAGGATGCTGACAAAATCTGAGCGCAAGATAGAAATGTGTATATAATATATGATATACAATTAGCAAATGTCAAATGGATTGTCATTGCTCCTTTTTAATTATTTTTAGTTGAACCTTGTTGAGGATAAATCGTTTTCTCTTCTTGACAATAAATCATTTGCACCATGATATAGCTGTCCATAAATCCATAGTTCATTGACGTTACCTAAAGCTGATTGATTGTAGAGCATTTCTACAAGAGCAAACCCTTACATTTAATTTTGTTGGTGTAACATAATGTATTTAAGTTGGTTTAGTGATTAAATAGTATAACAAACTCATATCATTTAGATGTTATCACAAAGCACATTTTAGGCGTAGTATTGTAAATTCAAAGATCTTATGTTTTGGGCACAGTGTGTTTAATTACAGTATATCAGGACTTATTTTCTTCTATGCTGACCTTTATGATATAGAAGCACCATAAATCTAAAGAGGCTGGCATCTTTTTAACATAATACAGTCAAATTATATTTGCATAAATGGTTATTGCATTAATTGAATAGCAAATAAAACACCTGTGTGAACTTGTTGACTCCTGCTTGGATGCAATTTTCTTTGAGGGTGAAAATTTGTCTGAACTTCTATCGTACCTGTGCTTCTTTGAGATAAAAAAGTCCTGTCTTCCTTTGATATCCACCATCCTTATGTCAGAGTGAGTGACAGCTCGGCTGACAGGGTGGGTAGAATTCCTGAAATTGCCAGTGAAAATCCTTCTTTGTCACAATCTTTCGCCCTGGGCTGTAGGTGTCAGAGACAAGAGCCCAACTGCTTTATGCCAAATGTTTATCAAAGCTACTGATTAAATGCCTTGCTCATCGTATTTTAGTTCAGTAAGAGATCAAATGCCCTGCCCAACCCTGGAAAGCGACTCAAATTTGAGAGACAAAAAACAGGTCAAAGAAGAAAACGGCACATTTTAACGACACATTTATACACATAAACACGCTTCCAAGGTACCTGTGAGATACATGACCATTAAAGCACAAAAGTGCCACACACCCTGAGATCTGTTGTTATTCTCACTTTCCTTTATCCATACGTCCACCCCATCTTCTCATTGCTTCCTTTTTCTTGCTGGAGGTAAAACGTCCGACCCTTGTGGTCAGTGCCACGATGGCTTCCTCTGGTCGCAGCTCTGTGTTTTGTTTTCAAAAAGGCAGTGCAGTGCAGGCGAGCGAGTGCCCTGCAGTGGCAAGCCTGGGGCCATGTCAGCCTCAGCTGCTCCATCACCAGGAGACTGGCCTAACATCTCCTGACTGCACTTAGCTGTGTTTCCCTGATATGGTCATATCACATTTGCCCACTCTCCTGTGACAGAACCAGCACTTCCAACTTTAAACATTTTGCAGCAATCTCCACCTTTCCAGTTTTTCAGCTGTATATGAACGATGTTTGGACATATTACCCACAGCCACTGTAAGTTGATATTACATACCAGAGCCTGTTACAACTCCTGGTTCTTCTTCTTCTCTCTCTTTTTTTCTTTTCAATGGCAAGAACGAGTCCTGCAGCCCGCCATCGCCCCCCTCACACACCCCCGCAGCAGCCTTTCCTCCTCCTCCTCACCACTGCATTTGAATTTCCAGATAATAGGCTTTGACTTCTGGCTGCAAGTTTATAGGTCTTTTCATGTTATCTGCTTAGCTCATAGCATGGAGCTCAAGAACACAGACTCCCTGTGACAGGCCAGCCAGTCAGCCAGGCAGGCCTGTCAGGAGCTCTCATACACTAATGATTTCCCTTTAGTCTATTTTCTGTCTCATTGGCCGTTTCCTTCAAAAACAAAATTGCTCATTTAAATTCTTATGCCTGGGGCATTTTGGTCTTCAAATATTGTTGGAAAGTGAAAGGATTAGGCAAAATATGGTTTTTTAAAATGTTAATATATTTTCTGGTTCACTTTCTCCTCTGAGGCCAATTAGGGAATTTCTGCTGGCTGCATTAATGTCAAACTGACATTCCCAGCTATAATTACACTGTGCTTGAAACCTAACTTTCACTTGTAGGTAGATGAGTGTGCTTGGCAGTGACATGGAGACTCACTCCGCCAGCTTTTGATCATTTAATCATTGCTTTGCTTTCCCCCCTCTTTTTTTTCACCCCTGCTCCCATTCATTGATGATTTCACCTTTATTTTCAGTGTTGCAAAATGCAGTGTTATCTCTCATTACTCGTGCCACTGTTTTGCCGGGGTTCATTAGTGACGTTTTTTCTGCTCCCTTCAGGTGCAGCAGCCATACACATACTGTTTACCCGCTTAATTCTCAATTTACATTGTGTTGTCTTGTGTTGTTGCCGTGTTTCTTCTCTCGCACTCAGTGCGACATACACAGTGCGATGGGATATAATGAATATAAATGTTCTTGACAGGCGGTCGTCATCATCTTCCTCCCTGCCAACTGTAGCTTAGCTGCTATAGGGCAAGATTACAATATTACAAAAAAAGCAATAGAACAGTAAAAGTAAAAAGACTCTTTCAAAAGGAAAAAGAATAACGATTTGTGCGACTATTTTGTGGTAGGCCTACATATGTTTAAAAACAAGATATTTATATTGACAACATTTATTCTACTTATACTGTATATATATATTCACATTTTAAACAAAAAAATATAGAATGTAATATCTAAATTATTTAATACAATTTGCTAATGTTATTGTTATAGGCTTTATAAGTTATTAATAGCCTATTACTACTACTACTACTGCAGGCCTACTATATTACTAGTGCCATCAGCTACTATTATTAGCCATATAGCCTATGTTTTTTGGTCTCTGCACAGAAATTCTTAAGGTCAGCCTTTAATATTCAACTATTTAGTTTTCATTTTGCTTCATTTAATTGTGTTATTAAAAGGGGTAACGGACAAAAGCCTATTTTTTTTTATTCACAACGTACATTATTGCATTAACCCGCAATTACTTACATTTAATTTAGTTTGATTTTCGTAATTAGGCCTGTTAGACAGATACATGCACAGTAGCTACAGTAGGCTACACACATATAGAATAGAAATAGGTTTAAAATAGCCTAAAAATAGCCTAGCTAAAATGAGCCAATCAGCCCATGCATTGTTTTGTAAAACCTGGTTTTGAAAGCTGGGTCTGCCATAGGTGCCGAACTAAATTTGGATGACAGCAGTGAAGACCTACAGCTAACACACATATAGACCTATCCCTGATTTAGCCTCCAAACATTCTGTCAGTGCTGATGCCTATCACTGTAATACCGTGCGAACGGTTTTAAATCTTACTAAAGCAGTGCTGGACAATCTCAATCTGGCTTTTGTTGCTTTGAAAGGAAATCATTTTCGCGTCTTGCTCAATTGCTCGCTCGCCCCTTGAGCAGTGCAGACTTCACACCCACCACCCCTCATTCTCCCACTCTTCTGGCTTATTTCCTCTTGATTTTTTGTTTGCTTTTAGACTTCAGGTAATAGGAAATGGCATTGACCCCTCCTGATCCCCCGATTACCTTTGTGAAGCGTGCACGCGCCACAGAATCACACGTCATGAGGCGGCTCGACGCCATCAGCACGGATCAATCACGCGCTCAGCCGCGCGCAGGAATGCAGCTCGCGGACACGGTCAGAGCCAGCCGCGGCCCGCGCTGATTGACAGCTCTGGTAATTAGGTGATTGTAAAGACCCTTCTGACTGCTAGAACAACGTTGTCAGGGCCGGTCTGTGGCCGGAGCGCACAAATCAATGTGCTTTCCTTGAGCAAGCACTATAGAGCTAGATCAGAAAACCTAACAAAGAGATGCGATGTGGGGATGGGCACTCGTGTGATGCATATGCCATCGTCACTTACTAAAATTTACATTGTCTAGTTCTTGGATGGATTGGTGTTGTTCGTAAACAAAACGAGACAGCTTCGCTGATACGCGCTATACGCGCTATCCCGCTCTCTTGCTTTCGCTCATATTTTAACATTTGATTTGGGTGTTGAATTAAAACTGTAATTGATGTTCCACGGGCCCGTCTGTGTCCTTCTCATAGGCTTATTATTTCCCCTCCTTGTTTGCCTTTGGATTAATACTAGCTGCACTTCAAATTAAACTTGAATGTCACATGTTTTATTACAGTGTAAATTCAAGCACTGTTGAAAGGAAGAGGGGGGATACTGTTAAGATCTAGTAAAAAAAAAAAAAATTGTAATATTGGGATCCTGAAAGCCATAGCTGTAAATGTCACAGCTCACAGGGAGCACCAACCTTCCATACATGGGCTTCTGAAATAATATTTCCTGTTGAATTTTGACTTTCATAACAATTTTGTGTTAGCCTTTTTCCTGTCCGCTCAAATAGAGATGTTAGACATGTTTAGAGAGAGAGAGCGAATTTGTCTTCTGTCAGACCCATGATTCTCTGATTAAAGATGTATTTTTGTGTGTGAGACTGTGTGTTCAATGCTGTCCCTGCTCAAGCGCACTGCCCGTTAAACACTTGCAAATGAAATACACTTTAATACTCAACAGGACCTTTGATTTTTGACAACATAAATTATTTGTAAATATAATTATGTTACCTAGCCTACACGCACAAACTTTTGTCTCAATAAAATATTTCGTTGCATGTTATGTAAATACATTTAACAGCCTTTTTCTGCTTTTAAGTAGCCTATATTTGTTATTTTACAATAAGGTTTTAATTAGTTAACAGTTAATTAACTACTTTAGTTAATATGAACTAAGTATGAACAATAGCTACAACATTTATATTAATAGGTCAATGTTCATTTAATCATTTACCAATACATTATTCAAATCAAAAGTTGTATTTGTTAACTTTAGTTAATGAACTGTGTACTAACATGAACAAACAATGAACGACTGAACTGTATTTATATAATAATATCTTGTTTGCATTCATCGAATAACTCCAAAGATAGGTAAATACAAATTCTGATTATACGTGATTAAATCCATTTCCATAGATCTACAGCAATATTTGTAAACACACATCTGACATTTGTTTTTACATCATGATTCAGATTTTATGGTAGCCCAGGCTTACTTGAAATATGCATGATATATGGGGGAAGTCCGTTGATAATCTTAACTGTAGGTCTTTCATTTAAATAGTGTCATAGGCTTACGGTTGCAAAAGTATCATAGCAATACTCGTGTAGTGAAGCATGGAAAATAGCTCGCGTTCAACAGACAAGTTATCAGTTCGTTTCTGATCATTTAAAGACCAATTTAATCGTGGGATTCATGTGGTTGCTTATTTGTTACCTCACAATTCGGTACTAATTGCATAAACTTCCCTGATATGCATAAAGTTTAATAGGCCCTAGTACGTCTCATAGAAATAATATTGTAATTATAGCATCAACAAACAGTTAAAGTGATGAGAAAAATAGCATTATGCCTTTTAAAGCATCACTAAATAGCTATATACGGGATTTAGCAAAAATAGAGTAAATTTCCTGTTATTTGGCTGGCTGCATGACAGATGTGGAGAGACCTGTCTGCAAACAGCGCGAGGCCTTCAGCAGTCGCTGACAGTTTCCACAAAAAGCCGCGAGGGGAATCAATACAGGGCAAACTACAATTTCACTGTCCGATCATCGACCATCAGCCCCGGCTGACCAGATGATACCCTGACTGGTTGTATTCAATTTGTTCCAGCGGCGCCCTTAAACCTAATAAAGCGATTGATTGAGGCTCAATGAGTTGCAGCAATTAGTGAACTGTTAATGAACATGCTGCTGGAGTCTCATGAGATTGACTGGCGTGTTCAGTCATCGCTTTGATTTTCTTCAACGGAAAGATATACATTGCCAATAGATCGTTTTCACATATCTTAGGGCAAAACACATTTCATTCTCTAACTCAATTAGTTAGTAAATTTGAATTCATTTTTAAAAAGACAGGCTATAGGGCAGCAAATAGCTATCATCTGGCCAAATGATTGTATTATACGTAAAATGTTTTAAAATAACCTTTGGCCATATGTATAGTAGGCCTATCTTTAGATGTGACTGTAAAATCTTAGGCGATTTATGTTGCCTAATTCTGTAAAGAGTAGTCTAGCCTACAACTTTAACTGTAGGCTATCTTAACTAATTGTTCCATTTAACCACGCTTAAACAGGCCTATTCAAGCCACCTATTTATGCATTTAATTGAATTTAGCTGTTGGTAAAACTTGATGTGGTATGTGTATATAGAGTGGCTTTGCCCTGCATTAACCAGCACACTTAAAATGATTATTGACAGGAATTCTTAGATGACTTTGTCGCCGCCTAGTGTTATTACTGAACGTGTGTAAAATCATGTCAGGGGGTGCGTGTTATACAAGAATTTACCAATTAACCACGACTTAACTTCATTATTTCAGTGCAGAATAGAATCCGGACATTCTAAGAATGGCAAGCCAACAAGCCAAGCACACAATTTATATAATTCATACTAACTCGAGCATATGCAGCACCGTAGATCTAGTGTTTAGTTACACAATTTGCAGACACTTACAACCAGAAATTCTATATTATGTATAACAGGTCAGATATTTGGTCGCCTCAAGAAATAACAAAACACGTGAGACGTAAATAACAACATAAAAAAAAAAAAAAAAAAAAAAACTTTTAAAAAAAGACAATCTCCCGTATAATCATGTAAATCAGCATGAATTATTAAACAGTGTGAACATTTCAAGAGTTTGCCAAGTCTATCCCCGGAGAAACAATTGTTATGCGAATAGCTGGTAATTAAAACAATACAACGAACATGCAATCTCTTATATTTTTGATTGTAATATTTAAAATCTGCTTCCTTTCACTAAATCATTTACTACAAAATAAATAGGCAGATAGAATACATAATAAACGTAAATAAAAATTATAAACATGTAAAACCACACAAAACTGTTTTCTAAAAACTATTTATTTTCTTTTTAATGAAGAAAAATAAATAAATTGAAGCGGTGCGTATAGGACAAACCTAAATGATGACTCCCACGTCGATCAGCTAAATAAAAGAGGTTAAACAATCTCGGTTCGATCCGTTACAGGAGGAGGTTGCAAACAGGTTTGGGAGCACAGTGAAGTGATCCACGGAAAACTCGTGCGTAACCCACGTTAGAGAACGCAGCAGCCTGATATAACCAGCTCTGAGTCCGTCTGTTGGCGAAGCCATCACAGCTCCACATACATCGCATCATCATCATCCTCCTCTCAGTACAGCCTAAATCTTCGCACTCAGCGGCATATAAAACATTGTGAACTGTAGTTCCACATTAACAATCAAGAGTCGCGCATTGGACAGTGTTAGGCTGAGATTATTATTTCCCTTACAATATTTAAGGAGGGGTGATGACTTAGCCTATACGCATATATTCGTTAGTTCTTCATTTCTGCTCCCCACTCTGAAAATATTACCATTTAACGCAGTTTGTATTAAAGTTGAATTAGGCTATAAAACCAGAATATGCCCAGGGTTTATTTAGAATAAGAAGGGAAAAAAAGAAAGAAAGATAGGAGCCGGGCGTCTGTCATGTACAATATTCGCCATCATTTCATTCCCTTGAGCTATTTAGAAGCAGTGCTTTCACTCAAAGGCCCTGACACACACAATGACTATCAGCTCAAAACGGGCTTATTTCTCTAGCTCGTTTCACTGTCCCTGTGCTCTTAAAAGAATAAATGACACAATTTTGTTTTGCCAGTAGAGATTACTATGGTGAGGTTTTCTTTTGGAGAAAACATTATACACTGAAAACACATAGGCTATAAATCCAAAGCGGAATAAATACTAAACAAGCCAATAATGCAATTATAAAATTAAGTTCACAATTGAATTAATCCCTTGTTTACTTGTTTTAATTCAGTGGCGTCATAATTTACTTTGCAGTTGATATTACAGTGTAGGCTAATTGATTAGTTGGCATAATTGGGTAATTTTAGTGAACTAAAGTCTACTTTTTGCGTAACTATTTTGTGGAACAGCTAATTTCACGTTACTGCTGTTGTTATTGCTGTATATATATATATATATATATATATATATATATATATATATATATATATATATATATATATATATATATATATATATATATATATATATATATATATATGCAACAATAAGCAATATGTGTATCATGCACACAATGATGTAAAGTGTTACCATAAACATATTTATGTCTATGTCTAATGTCTAAGATGCCGTCTGAGAAACTAGTGGAGGGAAGGTTTCAAAAGAGCATGAGGAATCAATGAGTGGCTCTAACGTGTAATGATGAAGTACAAATCGCTGATTGGACAGGCGCGTGACCATGTAACCAATGAGAGGAGAGATGGGGAACACGAGGAATGTGTTATAATAAAGGAGAAAATATGACGTCAATGTAGGAAGTCATTGTAGAGCAACACTACAACGATTAGTGGCAAAAGGGAGCGTGATGTCGAGGAGTTAGAGCATCCCAATCTCTCCACACCTCAACTTTGAAAGAAAGTTCAATAACCATAACAAAAGGACGTGGACTACACAGATCCACTCGCTTTCCACATTTCACCTTGAATGTAGCAACATCTTGGAGCGCAGGCTATATTTCTCTTTTTCTTTGCTTTAGTGCAAGGATTATTTCATTTGCGCGTAAGAAATGTTTATTTTGTACTTTTTCGGGGCTTTTTTACTGCGTTAACCTTTGAGTTCTGTTCGTTGATTCCGTTTAAGGTTTTTTCTTTCTTCTTCTTCCTTTTAAAACATTGTGCAGGAAAGTTGTTATGAAGACGACTTAGGTGCTCATCCTTTTTCTTGTACTATGGAAGGATCCAGTGGGTCTAGTTTCGGAATAGACACTATTTTGTCCACAACCAATTCTGGCAGCTCAGTACTGATGAACGGAGATTTTCGACTCGGTGACAGTAACAGAACAGCGGATTTCAGGAGTCAGGCGACCCCATCACCATGTTCGGAGATAGACACTGTGGGAACAGCCCCCTCATCCCCGATCTCAGTCACGATGGAGCATCCCGAACCGCATATGGTCCAAGACAGCCTTCAGCATCACCATCACCATCATCATCACAATCAGGCTCAGAGTTTGCAGCTTTCACCCCAGCCTCATCCGCTCGGTCAGGCTGGCTGTGCCCCCAGGACTGCCACCTCCTCCTTTCTAATCAAAGACATTTTGGGCGACAGTAAACCGCTAGCAGCGTGCGCTCCTTACAGCACCAGTGTCCCATCTCCACATCACAGCCCCAAAACAGAGAACGGAACCGCCTCGGACGGCATCAGGCCCAAACTAGAGCTAGATGAAAACAGAAGCAAACTGGACAAAAGAGATGACATGCAGAGTGATTTGAAATGTAACGGTAAGAGTGCGTTTTACATACAGAATAATTAAATAAATTAATAAAAACAGGTACCCCGTTAGATCACGGTATCTGTTTGACATTTATTAATACTTGTTTATATAATTGATTCAATTAGGCTATCAATAACAATGTGAGATTAAGAAAAAGCACCCAAAAATGACATGTACAAATATTATTGTTATTGCCTTGTACTTACTTGTTTAGACAGTAATATTAATATTGCATCGTACAACGACGCAAAAATACATTATTAAAAACAAACAAAACTAATGATGACATTCTAAATACTTATAAAAACTTATCCATGTTTTTTAATATTGAAAATCTGAGCATTTGAGTTTAAATAGTTGTAGTATTCTTCATTGTAAAATCAAAAGCACAAAGAATTATGGAATTCTTCGGTTCGGAACTAATTGGTCGTGTGTACATTAAACAAAGTAATCAAATTAAAACGTAGGCCTATTTTTTGGGGGGGGAAATAGTAAAGATTTCTTAACTGGGATGTAACAATAAATGCTGTGAATCCACCACTGGAATATTACAAGCATTCAGTGGTACAAAATACCTATAATATATTATTTTAATATTATATATTTTAGGCACGTTTTATTAGCCAATTATTATTATTATTAATTTTATTATTATTGTCGTCCACCTTAAAGTCAAATTGTAGGCTTTGTTTATTTGTCTGTATTTTTATGAAGAACCAGTATTACAATACAATATTGGTAGGCTGTCGCTAAGGTTATTCTCTGATATTAGCATAACAGATGTAAAGGCTGGTGAATTTTGCCCGGTGTGGGATCCTCCCTAGTGAGTCAATTAGAGAGATTATTGTTCTTCCTTGAGGGGGGATCACGGAGCCCAGCAAAAACTGCTACAAATAGAGATAGATTGACATATCGATCCTGCTCGTTTTGTTGTAATATTTTCGTCTGCATGCGACGACCTAATTTATCTGTGAAACAAATAAGTATATTTTTGGATAGGCCACCTAGTATTTGACTTTTCTAAAGATCCCGATATGTATAATACCAAGACGAAATAATCGGACCTAAACAGGTTTAGATTTGCGAATAAGATCGAGGCCTTTAGCAACCATAAGTTACCAAAATAAACCTTTTATTTAAACAGTAATTACTAAATTCTTAGACTGTGTTCTCATTTTGAGTAAACTCACTTAATGAACAAATAAATTAACCCTTCTACATTTTTTTTTTTACTACATTTTCATTAACTTTCATTGCAATTACTTCTTTAGGAACAAAAGAAGAGGGCGATCGGGAAATTTCTAGTTCCAGAGACAGTCCGCCCTCCCGCTCTAAAAAACCTCGCAAAGCGCGGACGGCCTTCTCCGACCATCAACTTAACCAGCTGGAGCGCAGTTTCGAGAGACAGAAATACCTCAGTGTACAGGACCGAATGGACCTGGCAGCAGCCCTAAACCTCACAGACACACAAGTCAAGACGTGGTATCAAAACCGACGGTAAGTCTCCACATATCATTCATGAAATATAATAAAAAAAATAATAATAACAACAGCAACAACATATTTTGTACAATATATCAAGTAGGCTATTTTGATTGTGCAAGCATTTTTAGCATATTTTTGTACCTACTTATGGATCTATATTTCCAGTTGCCAAAATTCGAGATTATATTAGTTGGCTATTAGGCCTATTTATTAGTTGGCTATTAGGCCTATTTATTATAGTTATTTAAGTTTATTATTATTATTATTATTGTTATTAACCTATGTTTTAAATAAACGAACGGCGCAACAATTAGCCTAGATCAAATAATTTGAACACGCTTGTCTGAAAATGTGTTTTTTGGTCATATTAAATTATTTTAAATCATTCGATTGCAATTAGCAAGGCCCCAAATATAAATATTTTTAGATTCTTCACTCCTGAATAATTTTACATTTTTTAAACAATTAAACATTTTTTTATTACATTTATTATAGCAATAATTAATATTTTTATTATTTGTTAGTAATTCTGTAGAGTCTGAATTTGGCTAAATATAATTGGAATAATGACGGGAAAAAATAAACTGTTTATCACAATCAAATAGCCTGTTTATAGTTTTTTATTATACATTCTGATGTAGGTTATTTTACAAACAATTTGCTGCCCATTTCATTCGTATTTAAATGAAGTGTACCTTTTTTTGTGCCAGAATCAAACATGCACGCCTCGAATAATCTTGTTCATAAGGAGCCATATGTGGAGAGTTTAATAATTGATTTCTTGTATTTTGATCTCATTGCAGGACGAAATGGAAGAGGCAGACGGCTGTCGGATTAGAACTGCTGGCTGAAGCTGGAAATTATTCGGCCTTACAGAGAATGTTCCCATCCCCGTATTTCTACCACCCGAGTTTATTAGGCACCGTGGACAGCACGACAGCGGCCGCAGCCGCCGCTGCCATGTACAGCAGTATGTACCGGACTCCGTCCACACCGCATCCATCTCTCCAGAGACCGCTAGTCCCCAGAGTGCTCATTCACGGCCTGGGGCCCGGGGGACAACCGGCACTAAACCCAATACCGGGTACGCAGCATCCTCGGTAAAACGAAAAGACACTGAGAGACAAATGTATCACAAGTGATGTGACAGACTGCGCTGAACTTTCACAAGACGCTTTTTTTTTCATCAAGAAAACAATGAGAGACGATTTTATCGAAGAAAAAGATGTATTATTTAATATGGACCATTTCTGACTTATAGGCCAAACTAAACCAGACGAGCCTGTGACCGTGACAGTAAAATGACTGTTCATTGTCAGATTGTTTGTTTTGTCTTTTTTTGGTACAAAAACACATACTGGTACGCTTATAAAGTTTATTAGATTTAAAGAAAGGGTGAAATAAAGACAAAATGTTAATAAAAAAAAGTCAGACGCTTTCTCTTGAAAGTGGACGTATGTTTATCACTTTTCATGTGATCCGTTTAGGAGCTTTCCTTAAAAATAAGTTTAAATAATAATTCCCGTAATTGCATCATGCTAAATAATTTAAGCATCGACCTGGATTTTTAGAGAAGAAAAAAGAGAAATATTTTAGAAATTTAGAAATATTAAATGTCTAACACTTTGAATTATTCTTGGAACTTGTATGTACAACATATACAACATTAGTTTTAGAGGAATCACCAGAACTGTATTCATAAACTGTGTAGCACACGATTTAGGGCACAGCATAAGTTCTTTGTAAACTCTATGAGCCCGTCTGAACTCATTAGCATAGGCGTGCATTCAAGTAAGGCTCGGGACCGGTCTGCTATATGAGAATAGATGGTTTGGTGCATTTACTCTGGGAATGGCGAAGCTGCTCCCGGTCTGGCAGCTGTTCTGTGGGAGAACCGCCGCGGACAGACAGCAGGCGCGAACCTTCTCAGCGTGAGTGAATTAAAAGAAACATTTCATATAAACAATTAGAGACCTTTGTAGATCTCTCCCGAGATTAATATTCACTATTTGTCATTCGTTTAAACCAGAAACACTTACGATAATGCTGTGAAGAACACAACCAAACATAAATCCAACTTTATTTATTTAGGGAAAATAACCATTTAAACGTAGCCTACATATTTATTTATTTTTTGTTCCCCCAGTCAAATCAGTATTTAATTTCCAGTTCGTTATATTTGTATATTGAATAGCATAATTCTAACACTAAGCTGGATTTAAAAAAAGGTCTTAGCGAGTGGATGTGTATAAAAGTGGTAGTATAAAATGAACAAAAGGAATTTTAAATAAGAGACGCAGTAAAAATCGAAATGAGAAACATATAGCCAAAGATTACACAATGCATAATACATGACCGCAATACTTTATATTTCTTGGTCAAAAATGGCTTACACTATGATTTACACTAAATGTGAGAGGCGTAACTATAGGCGTAATAAACGAGACGTAACTATAAGTAATCACGTGGGTTTTCTTATGGGAATGTAATTAAGTGAACATTACAATGCTTTTCTTTTTGAGCTTGATAACGTCCCCTGGAGGACTGACGAGACTGCAGGATAGAATAGCCTCGGGGCGCGTTTGTTTGGGCTCCTCTAATTGGAGAAAAGGTTGCTGATTTCTGCGCTACTAAATTCTTATTAAAGCCAAGTTGACCTCTGCTATATGTAGTTTGAAACAATATGACATTGGCACCCTGCATGATGTCTTACATTTTCTCCATAATAATAAAAGAGACAATTAAAAAAGTCAGGTCTACTACAAAATGTTATACAATTATATGCAAACAAAGCGAAATTTAATAGTGTAAAATAGCCAAAAATTAAAAACACCACACACACACACACACACACACACACACACACACACACACACACACACACACACACACACACACACACACACACACACACACACACACACACACACTCACACACACACACACACACACACACACACACACACAAATAAAAGAAATAGAAATTTGGAACCTAAAATAAAAGCAAACTTCTGTAAAGAGAAATTCTGTAAAGTCAAAACTGTGAAGCCTTCGGGTATCGACAACTAACAAAGATAGTAGGTAGCCTATAGATGTCGAGTTGGATTTATGTAGTGTTGGATTCTTTAGTATTTGGTGGGCACGCAAAACATATGCAGTCAGTTGTGAATTTAATCTTGCACACTCAATTGCAGAGCTAGTTGCAACCATTTCTAGACAACTATTATTTTTAAAAGCTTGTGTTCAGCTGGAATGCTGTACCCGGCTTGCACGCACTTTAGCCAAATAATTTAATTTAATATGGGCCAATACTAATACAGGCTGCGCTTTGATGCTCTACTTGCGTCATATGAATTGCTTAGAATGAGTTATATAATTACATATTTTTATTCGTTTTTCGATAATTTGATACATTTAAAACGCATCAAAGAATATTATCAAGAGTTTGTATGTAGCGACTAACGAAAAATGTGCCATGCTGATTTATCCCGTTAAAAAAAATACAGCCATGCGTAATCTAACGCGTGAATGGTTTACACTTACTGGACAGTAAATTATTTCCAATGCTTTATTAATACAAATTAGTTAAATGGGACAATGTGTTATGTTAAATGTGTACGTTCAACACACGGTTTTGCAATTACGATAAAGTGGCATTTTCAAACGCTTCTCTTTTTTAAAAAGCTAATCGAAAGTGGAGCTATACATGTTTAGATTAAATGATAAAACACGGGGTATAAGCTATGAGATTTTTTTTATTTTTTTTTATTTAGCATTTGTTTGGCAGGTAAAAAATATTAGGTTGGCATATGTTGTTTCACTTTTCTATGCGCCACCCGCAACTTGACTGTGGAGACCATTAGCCTGAAAGTATAATATCAATTTAATTCATAGAAGTGATGCTTGATAGCAGAATCCCCAAAACATTGTGGGTCAGTAAATGCTCAATTTGCTGTGACCTTCTGACCAGGATCTGTTCGTTTTATTTAACCTTTGGTTAAAATTGACTTCCAAATACCGGAAATATGGGAAGCCAGGCCCTGGTAACAAGCTAGGTGAGAGGAGGGGTGTTGAAATTAAAAGAGGATGTTCAGACCTTTCATTTACATGACACCCATTATACGGAACAGATTGCTGCAAGGAATTGGTTGGTTCTTGTTGCTTCCAGGAGCCCAAGTAAGGTTTTGTAATTGCCACATTTTCCAGCTGATGTCATGTTAGGGATGTCTTACTTATTATCCTAATGAGGGAAACGCAGCAGCTCTCGGAGGCCCGCTCATTACCGCATTACACTCGCACTTTTTTTAACGTACCATCTTTCATACTCAAACGGCAGGGACACATCCAGATGAACTTCTCGAAGATGGCCACGTTGCAAGGTCACTCACTGAATCGTTAAAAGGCGACAATCAGTCGTGTGGGATTTAAATGACGCACTCAAGGCCCGAGTCATCGCAGTGCCTCGCAAAACAGCACGGAAGCGCCACATTAAGCATCTGGGTGTCCCTTAATTACCATGGGTTGGATTCTTAATCTTGCCCTGTGGTGATGGCGAGGTGTCAGGATGATGAATTTTAAGATGGTAGGTTGTCAACGTGTGCAATTTCAAAGCTGACTGAATTGGAGGAACGGTTGTAACAAGGTTAGAATCGTTTAAAGTGTGAAAGCGGATTTCTGCCAGGAGGCAGAAATGGTTGACAGACATCGTGGTATACCTCTGCATTAATAGTAAGTTTTAGAAAATTTCAGGGAAGGTGTGAAAAAGACTAATACCTTGAAAAAGGCTTTCAGGAGCCTGCTGATTAAGAATAGCGATCTGTTCCTAAACACTCAAATTATTCATCAACACTCAAAAATGTTTTTATCAAATGCTTTTACCCACTGCTAATATTCATGGCCACATTGCTTTTAATAGATTCACAAGCAGAAAATCTGACAGCTATCTGGCAGTATTAAATAAAATAGGAACGCAGTGCTATACAAGACAAAACTGTTGATTAAACTGATTTGAAACGTTTTTTTCCTGCACATACATTCACAGTTTTTTCCCCCTATTTCCTATTCTAAACAAATAATTGCAATCAAACTGCCAACAAATATGAAATGACAACCATTTTGTGTAAAAAAAATCTACATTACAATATATGTGCCTCAGCTAATTCATTGTTTACTTGATAATACTCATTATTCAGAGTTGATGGCTGCAAGAATGTGTTAAAATCATGGCACCAAATATCTTTCTCACCAGTTATCAGTTCAATCATTAGAGCAAACGTCTATTTGGGTATTATTCACAGATGATGCATGTGTAAAACTGCCATAAAAGAATGCAACTGTCAAGCCTGAGAGATAAAGACAAATAAAAATAATTTCACAAATAAGCTCAGAACAAAATGTTTTACTGTAGGTCGCCTAAATGGCCAATGTCTTGATCTTGATTCCCAGAGAACACTATTAAAATGTATAGTATCACATTGGATAAAAATGTCTGCCAAATGCATAAAAATCTAAAATGGGATGTACAAGACATTTTTAGGAATATGGAATGCTTGCCATACAGTGTGCCATGGTTCTGGAAGCAACATTTTATTTGTATTTTCCCCCGACAGAAATGAACTGGAAATTGTAATAAGTTCCAATGCCAAAATTGAGAGCATGTCCATTATTTCCATAGCCTTTCATTTAAAAGCAAATTTTTTTTTTTTTTTTTTGACATTACAACAAGTGAAATGGCTATTTTTACTGCAAGTATACTAGTGGACTTCCATATCCAAGACTATGCGCGGCTTAAGGCGTAAGTGAACTCTTATTTCTGTAGATCCCACTTCACTCAGTCCTGCCAGGTATTTAAGGAGAAAACTTATTACAAGTGTTCTGAGCCATCATTTCATCAGCCTTTTCCTGTCTAAGCTGGAACAGTCATCTTCCTGCTCCTGTCGTGGCATTAACGCTCATCCATGACACTTCTGCTGAATGATGCATTAGCTGAGTGCTATCATGGTTTAAACGCTCTCATCATTTCAGCAAAACCAGCCTTTTCCCCTCTCCTTTTTTTGCTCAAGTGACGGGACAGCTGATGGCGAAGTTCTGCTAGCTTTCAAGTTTCAAAACCAGCCACCGTCATTGTACGTGTGGCCACATGAAGGAGCACAAGAAAGGAAGGGGAACAATTCTGTCAGCAGCAATGTCAAAAGCTTCAATTCTTACAGAGCAATTAGGGGTTTCATCATCTCCGAGAGGTGTCAGCATTCATTACGGCTCAACAACAGCTAATTGCTTCAAGGTTAAAATTACAGATCTGACAGCATTATTTTAAGTGACAGACTCAAGCTCTGTGATGCTTCACAGTGGCAACACACTGACATTAAGAGAGACGGAAGAGAGAAAGAGTGCAGCTGGGTCATAGAGAGAGAGATGGAAAGATAAAACGCACAAGGTAGAGAGAAAGGCAGGGGAGGAGAAACGCTGTTGAAATTACTGCACATTAAAAGTGAGATGTGGTACATCTACTAGTGCTCTCGTAGGAATCCACTCAAGGCCAGATTTCAAACTGCCTATTAAAAGGCTCATATGATCAATTCTTCACATGCTCACTATACAGTATTTTCTTTCCCCTTCCCCCAGCCATTCCCATCTGCAAAGCAAAGCAATGACAAGCAGGTAAATAAAAGACAAGTAATGAGAAGTAAGATCAGACTGAATTGAATGTGGATAAAATGATCAGTTTTGTACAGTGCTCTTGGTGGCTATTAAGTGTGTTCTGACCGCATTGTGATTTAATTTCTGGAAGCCTGATCTAATTGTGGAAAATACTTTGCACCCATAGGACTCAGCACAGTTGAGGTGGTTGTCGCCTTTATTTGTTTGCCGTGTAATTACTGCAAGCTGCATGAACTGTATTGTTACTACTGGCCATTCTCTTTGCTTTTTTCTTTTTTTTTGAGTTGTGGTCTGGCTTTAGCCCGCAGTCATCATGTGGGTGTAGGTGTCTGAGTGTGTGGACTACACTTCAAATTAGAAAGCTGGTGCATGGGGAAAAATTGAGCGTTTTTGAGTGAAATGAATTATAGATTGCTGCATGCATGCTGGGCAACGGCTGGAGTCATTTCTTTCAAGTGAGCAGTTGTTTACCCTTCTCTTTTTCCCTCTTCTTAAAGTGGAATACCTGATCCTTTGAACTGATTGTTTGTTTAACCGCTGTTGGGAACGTAGAATCCCTGAGGTCTGAGCAAGTGTTGATCTAAGATTGGATTTAAAATCGTCTAATGAGGAACTCTTTGGATAATTAGCACAGGCTGAAATGCTTGTGGATAATTTGAGTACCTCACTAGCAGTTCAGGGGAAAGGGGTCTAGGGGGGGAGGTGGATGAAAGAACACGGAGTGCAGGGTTAATGAAAATTATCACATCAACTTGGTCTCTACCTTTTGCTGTTATCCTTTGTTCTGTTTTGACTGCGTCATTAGGGGAGCAATGGAACAATTAGCTGTGTAGTTCACCGAGAGGCTCTCCACGCTGGAGAGCTGCTGATGTGGCTTTAGCTCCAGAGTGGTAATTAGACACTTGGAAGTGTCGCTTGCCGAGGTCCGACAGGAAATGAGGCGGTGGCACCTTGTCCGTAAGGGAATGATTGATGTCCCACCCTGTACCCAAACCTTGAGCTGTGTGAGACCACAAACAAGAGCTGTGCCTATTTCCGATAATCATACAAGTCACGACTGGCTTGCCATAGAGCAGATTTTTTTTTTTTTTTTTTTGATGGGGGGTTTCCTTAGATTGATTCATTTGGGATTGGCCTGTTGACACTGACTGATTTGCGTAAATAGAATCGCCCCCCGTTCAGTTTACGTGTAGTCAACCTTTTTTTCTCTCCAGTCCAATATAAGCATTGGTCCATTGGCCAAGTGTATCTCTCAAGAGCTAAACAATCACTCCACGTGCGCCCGTTATGCTGTCCGATACTGGCTGCATAGTTTGTCTCCTGCTTTTCACTATGTTTGAGGGGTGATAGGTTGGGTGTGTTTTGTTTGTTATTTCAGTTTTTTCCTCTGAAGACCCTGAATGTAGAGCAAGGAGAGCTCATGCGATGTCAGAGTTAATTACATTTTTAAATTGAGGTTTTCTGTGGGCCGGCTGCTGGGGAAGAGTGACAAAGCCAGGCTATTAAGAGCATGGAGGGTGTGAGGAAATAGGGCTGAGACGAGTTAGCAGATACCTGTGAGGTACAAGCCCGGGCCTGCCGCATGGCAGAAATGTGATTAGAAGCCGGCGTTAAGCATCAGCAGGTCTTCCTCTACCCCTCTCGACGGCTGTGGGGATCCAGCTAGAAAACAAGTTGTTGATTGCTGCTGAATTGTCAGCTTTTTTTATGTCACGTAACTTCCTAGGCCTGTGAGGACTGGCAGTGGAGCTCCATTCTATTAATATCCACTTCTTGCACCTGTGTGGACAACTGGCAAGATGGAGAGAAATTGGAATATGGAAAGAAATGCTAAGAAGCAGCCCTTCAAATGTGTTGGTGACAGTGGATCTTCTTGTTATTTCAGCTTGGTGTTCATCTGGTGCAGGGTTTTCAGAGTTGGCAACAATAAACCTCTCACCATTTGTGGAGGTATTTTTTTTTCTCTTTCCTTTCCTCGCTGCCTCCAGCCAGTAGACATCAGATTTGGAGTTGTCTGGAGCAGCTAAACAAAACCGATCTGCCTCTCCCAAGACTGCAGGGATGCTCTTTTTAACCAAGTTATTTTCTCCGATGCTTCACAAAGAAACTGGCCCCCTCAGCTGAAACGATTTGCAGTCCACAATACGTCAGCTTAACCAGCCAGGTCGGGTCAAGTTGAGCCAGACAATGGGCTAAAGTCTCTCACCCAAGACTACTATGAACCAATTCCCTCAGACTACCAAAGCCGAAACAAAGTATTACACAAACAAAGAGCTACACATTGAGGAACACAGAATGTGCACATTCCTAAGATGGAAAAAGGAGCTTTGTACTTGCGATGAATACTTTAAATTCAAATTTCAAAATCATGCTAGTAATCAAATAACGTATTCAAGAATTGAGTCAATTTGCCTCTTAGATTAGTTTTAAAGATGCACACAGGAGGGGCAGTTGAGCAAGGAATTGTAAATAAGAAGACAGTGCATGTTTACTTATAATTATCCTATATTTGTGTCCTTTTCTATGGAATGGGATTCAAGTTAATGAGAGAGAGAGAGAGAGAGAGAGAGAGAGACAGAGAGAGAGGAAGAGAGAGAGAGAGAGAGAGAGAGAGACAGACAGACAGACACAGAGAGAGAGAGAGAGAGAGAGAGAGAGAGAGACAGACAGACAGACAGACAGACAGAGAGAGTTTTATTTTCTGGACGTGTATATGGTGAACAGCTACCAAGTTCTTCTTTCTGGAATTATACATTTCAGGACATATTGTAATTAGTGCTGTCAAATCGATTAATCGCAATAACATAAAAAGTTTTTGTTTATATTATATATACAGTATATGTGTGTGTGTGTGTACATACACACACACATATATACATTTATATACTGTATGTGCATATATATATATATATATACACACACACACACACACACACACACATATGATGTTTCCTAACAAAGTTCGGGAGGAGCATGTTCAGATAATTAAACACATGTGGAGCACATTCAGGTAATCAAGCCTAATTAGACACGAGTGGAGCACACTCCCAATCAATGAGGTAAGAGGTATATATTCAGCAAACTTAACTCAGTTCTTTGACAGTCTAACAGCATCCCTCCACCACCCCATCTCCTCACTTCTTCTCCTAAATACTCTTACAACAAGGGGGAGCACTCTGGGTTCGGGCAAAAATTTCCGAGCTTGGAGCCCTCCCCCTGGACAGCACGCCAAATACGCATAATCTTTACTCTGTTTAATTGATGTAAATGTGAACTCGTGAAATGTGTGCATATATATACACACACATACAAATGTGTGTGTGTATGTATACATATTACACACATATATACACACACATATATACACATATGTATATAAACACTTTTATGATTAATCGATTTGACAACACTAATTACAATACGTCCTGAAATGTATAATTCCAGAAAGAAGAACTTGGTAGCTGTTCACCATATACACACAGCAATTAAAACTATATATATATGGTTTAAGTTTATTTGACCTCATCACTTCATATGCATGGGGGATGTTTCGTGATATATTTCACATAAGGAAATATATAGAAATATTAATTAGTTTCCTTTTTAATCTTTCCAGGTTCCATGCGGTTTATCCAATGATAAATGTGTAAATAATCTCTATCTCTATATAGCATATATGAGCAATCTCTCATATACACATAATAGCACTGGTTTCATATCTCATGAAAAATACATTTATATAATTTTGCGATGTCAATGATACAAATAAACAAGAGGCAAGTCCCATCCAATGGCAGGATTAATCACTCTGCTGAGCTGATTGCTACTGAAGGAGGGCCAATTACAGCCGCTGTGCTGTGATAATAAGGAGGTAATTGCTTATTGTCAGTTATACCCACTTAAGGCCCTGTGTCCTCGGGTAGTAGACAACAGCTCTCGCTCACGCAGCGAACAAAGACTACAGCTGAGTTTCATCTCAATCTTGCTGGTCTCTGTGGAACAGAGACACACTGTGTGCGTGTGAGTATGCATGTGAAAACAAATTGCAGTTTATAGCGTGGTGTACATGTAATCATGTAATCAACATAATCTCTATAAATGGGCAAAAAATGATGCTTGTTTGTTACACATGGTCTCCTACCGCTTGTTGATGGGCGTAAATAATTTCATGCAGGTATGATAAACTATGATAAATTGTCCAGTGGTAGCATGCTCAATCAGACGTTAAATATACATATGCAAACTCATGCATACATTCACCCGCCCACGCACACACACACATGCACGCACGCACGCACGCACACACACACACACACACACAAATACACACATCAAAACTGTAAACACACAAACTCATGCAAACCTCTCCACATGTACATCCTTCCGGCAACAACAATGGAGGCAGGATGCGGGAGACGAACATCTGATTTGTCACATTTGAAACGCTAATGTTTAAACCAAAAGGAAGAGCACACAGTAATGTGTTCATTCATCTGCATAAACACCACCTGTCCCGGCACAGACAGCTCCTCAAGCACCGAAAGTTTAGTGGCAGCCTACGCGCCAGCCAATCAACGCCAGCCCAGCTGTGGTACCACCATACCGATCGTTTTCAAGTGTCAGAAAGCGCTCAGAGTGGTGCTGTCGGTGCTGGAGAGAGAATGCTTTCATTTCATGTCATCCGCCAGTGAGAAGAAGATGCGACACACTAACACAAAGAAAAACAGGGCACACAATCACAATTGACATCCAGTGGTAATTTATGCTGGCCCCTTTATTTACGCCTGCAATGAATCCATATATTCCCCAGGACCTGCTTGAAGGGTAATTTGGATCATATCTGGTATATTGCAAGCTTGTGTGCTGCAAAAACATCCATCAGTTGTCTCAGGTGTGTGCAATGAGTTATCAAATTTCATAGTCCCATTGATCACAGTGGGTCTCTTTATATCGTAATCATGTGTGGAACAGATATCTAATGCCAAAGTCCTAGTTTATTTGTTTATTTTTGTCGCAGTGTTAAAATAACTGTCATATTTGTGACTTTGTCTACACTGGAGGCAATGATTACTGTCCTCATTGTAAAGTTTTAATCAGACTCAGCTGTCTTTAGAGACAACTTATCAAGCAGTGGTACATACTTGATGGTCTTTGCACACATACATTTACAGAGGCTGAATCTTAACCACTAACAAAACACAGTTAGCTTTTTCTACATTACAAATCCTACAATGAAGTTCCTAAATGAAAAGTGTAATGGAATTGTAATGGGACATTTTTTTTATAATTGAGAATATTCTTAACAAAAGTCTCTTAACAAACGCAACTGGAATATGTTATATGAACAAGTAGACAAGTTCCTCTTCTTTTCTTGCGATAGCCATGAATAATGCCTCTAACCATAGTGACTGTGACTGAATTAAATATCAAAGAGGGTGACTTTTGTGACCCCTTACATTATAATATTAATTGATAAAACAATTTTTAAATAAACAAGTCTAATTGATGAGTGTGCATAGTTCAATCTTAAACAACAGACAGCAGCCTTTTTCTTAAGCAAATGCAGAGTGCCCGATAATGAGAAGCTCAAATGGAAAGACAGCAACTGCATCTAAAATATCAGATAAACAATAAACAATCGGAAGTAGTGAAAAATATTGCAAGACAGTTTTGGTCCCAAATAAAAAGGCTTGGGAGAAAGAATCAATGATTTTAAACACAAGTGAATGTTTAATTTTTATTTTTAAATTATAATAATAACAACAGTATAGCAATTTAGTATAATTTTGTTAGGGTTTCAATATGGGGAAATAACAATATTAAAGGGTCTATTCTAAATACTTTTGCAAGACACTGCAGTTCTTATTCAGTATGCCTGCTCACATTACTCCAGTATGTTCAGTTTTCGTTACTTTGATGTGGATGTTTAATACAGTACATTGGAAGTCCCATCTCAGTCTTTCTCGGTACAAACATCTCTTCATAAAACCAACAGTAAATATCAGTTAATTTTAATGCTTACTGAAATGCCCTTAGATATTTTCAGACTGAAAGCAATAGAAATAAATTACACTTTTCCTTTGATAGATACAACACTGGAAAATTGTCAGTTGTCTGTTTTTATGGAAGTATGATATAAGTAATAGCCTTCGTCTCAACGTGACTCTTCTTTCAAGAGAAGCTTTCAGAGACACAATTGCGGACAAAGTCATTCAACTGCCACAGATATCATACTGGGGATACAGGAGGAAGAAAGGAACAATTAGAGATCATTTGGTGAAAGAGGCTTTCCATTGCTTTCAATCCAAAGGCCTTTGTCTTTTGTTGACCCCTCTAAGAGCAGAGTGGAGGAAGGATGAGGGGGGGGGGGGGGGGGGGGGGGGGGGGGCGTCCCCTGTACTCAGAACTGGAAACACATACCTGACTCTTTCATCTTTGTGCAAGGGAGAGAGTACAAATACTACTGTCTGCCAACCACTTTAATCAACTTAATGCAACCAGCAGTCACTTACAAAGAGCTCCACAGATGGAGGTCTGAGACGAAGCTTTCAGGAAGTTCTGTGGCCCAGCAGAGGGTGGAAAGATTGGGGCATGGGGTTCAGGAGAGGACGAGGGCTGCAGGACATAGGGGTGACACTCAGACAACCTGTCAGCAAAATCATACTGGTTCTTGATGGTTTTACTCTCTTTCTAACTTTCTGTCTTCCTCTTTCTCTGCAGTCTCGTCTATACAAGGGCTACAAGCACTTCTGATATGATGTGCGAGTGATGGACCTTTGTTTAGTTCAAAGGTTTATACCTCTTTATTCCAGTCCCTTTGTGGATCCTAGAGCCCTGAAATATGTATCACTGTCCCCTTTTATTCTTGCCATCAGAAGGGGAAGGAAATCAAAGCTCAAACTTTCTCTGAAAGTCAGTTTGGAACCAAGATTCCACCCAATGTCATGAAAGGCCAGAGTCTTTAATTTTTATATATGCCTTACACTGAAACTGGTTTCACCCATTCTCACTCATGTTCATATTCCACATATGTATTTACTTATTATGGAAAGTGCAATGGCACACATATATACAAGCTTGAAAAAAAAATCAGGACAGACTGTGGGAATCTTTTCTAATTGTAAATCTGTGCTGGAACTGAGGAGATCAGCAGACCCAAAATCTGGAACAATCAAGACCAGTGGTGATTTGTCATCTGGTCAGTATCTCCTCACTCTCCTTAAGCATAAATTGTACTTCTTTTTTTACGCGTACGCAAGCGTACAGTCGAAAGCACAGCCTTGCAAAGTATACTTCATTTGACTTGTGAAACCTTGCAAAGTATACTTCATTGTACACAAGCATTTGACGCTTGCGCAGTTCTACCAGAAAGACTCGGGAGAATAAAAACTGTAACAATAAATACATTTATTGATAGCCCAGCAAGCAATAAAGTTCTTTGGCGTAGGCCCCGTCCATAGCTCGCAATCCGAGGGTCCGGACTCTGCATTTCCTGCCTGAAGACGAAGGCAGGGGCGCAGCCGACCCCCTGTGAGGTATAGGAAGGGACCATCCTGGTGGTGGTGGGGAGGATGGAGGGGAAGGGACCATCCTTGTGGTGGTGGGGAGGATGGAGGTGAATGAAAGCGTCAGAATCTGCGAACTCAAACATGTGTAAGTACTGGTCTTTTATACCGCAAGTATTAGACACGATTGGATAGATGAGAAGGTAATAAGTGACGTAGCAATTGAGTCTTCCTGGCAGAACTTAACGCTAAAGCTTCCATTTTTGAGCAATCTCTCTCCACGAGTTACAACCTATGTAAATATCTTTGTATTCTTTCATGCTAGAGTTGTACAAAGGAGGATACTGGTACAGGTCTATGTAGGCCTCCATTGTCGCTGTAGCTTGCATGCGTTTCGGTCTATTCTGTTTTTTCTTCGACTACCTTTTGAAACCGACGCCCCCATGACGTTAATTTATTAGTAATAAACGAATAACTGCAAACAAAATTAAATGTGCATATGCGACCTCAGACAAAGTACAAAGTACGGTGCGCCTACAGTACGCGCATACTCTTCTGATGACGAAATTCGCGTCACACGTAATTTTTGGGGGTAATTCCACCCCCACCCCAAACATCATGACAGACACCAGAATTGTTAGGCCTTGACACACCAAGCCAATGGTCGACTGGCATCTAAAGTCGGGTCGTTGTTCAATGTCTGTCCAGCCCGTTCTCATCCCAAGGCGTCATCTAACTGACGCTTTTGACCATGCGTCAACATGCCGACGCACATGGTACCCCTTAAGCGTCAATATGAGACGCGCTTCCTAGTGGTCTAATCCTAACCCTACCCCAGACCTAATCCTACCCATAACGGAAGCGTCATCTAACTGACGCTAAAGGGTGCCATGTGCGTCGGATTTAGACGCATGGTCAAAAGCGTCAGTTAGATGACGCCCGAGGATGAGCGTCTCATATTGACGCTTAAAGGGTACCATGTGCGTCGGCATGTTGACGCATGGTCAAAAGTGTCAGTTAGATGACACCTTGGGATGAGAATGTGTTGGTCTGTCAGCCCAGTTTTTGTGGCGTGTTCTGCACCGTTAGGACTAGTCGGACATTGTGTCGGCAGCTTTTTGGCCGATTTAACATGTTGAATCGGCATCAGGCAGTCGGTGAGAGAGATCACTGTGTTTGCCTATCCAGCTTAGCGAACCAATGCACGAGAAAAAAAAGTCATAAGGGAACACAAAGAAAGCTCTTTTAATTTTAAAACTTCATCTTACCTGATTGAATATTTTATTTTGACATTTTATTTTGATGGTTCCCTTTGAATATTCTATTGACTATAAGTGACTTGTAGTTATAATTGCAACTACATGTCAACTAACTCTCATTAGAGTATTAGACTGCTTAATATCTGCTAACACTTTATTGTGATGGTCCACCATCTGGCATTCTACTGACTATAAGTAACTTTGCAGCTACATGTCAACTTATTCTAACCCTAACCCTACCAGTCTACTAACACTCTATTAATACTCTAATGAGAGTTAGTAGACATGTAGGTGCAATGTTACTCATAGTCAACAAAATGTGTTAAAAGGACCATCAAAATAAAAACTACAAACATGGCATGGCGGATGTGGTACCGACGTAGTAGAAAGGGTTTTGAGTGCAATAATCAACATTTAACCAGATAGAAAAAAAAAATTTATTTAATGTTATCCATGTTATATTTAATCTGCAACAACAAAGTGAACTTTTATAAATATCCGTTTGGCCCTTAACTTTTAAATGCATCATTATACAAAAATATTAGGAGAGTTCTCCGCATGAAATGTGGAGGATGTTAACTATGACAAGATGACAGTCATAACTACGACAGTATGTGCGTAACTATGCGACAGAACGTCCGTTAAAGATGCAATTTTATGACCTGATAGTATGTTCCAAAGCTTTTCTCTTCTGCTACACACCCAAAAGTATGTACTTTTACTACACAAAAAGAGTACATACGTTTATGACGCAGTATAAGCGAATTGGACTGCATCAAGTTTCGGTTTCCCTTTTTGAATGACAAATATAGACTACTACCTCCTGCTGGTATAGACAGTAATTTCCTCTCATACAGGCGCAGAACGTATACGTGCTAGTTGGCCGTTGTCTGTAGTCTTTGTGGTGTGCATCTTTTTGGCCCAGACACAGATGATGTGAGGAGGCAACACAGTCAACTTTTGTTGCTGCTTTTTCTTAGAAGTCTCTCTAAAGTTGTGGTGGTCACTTCAATATCTTATCAATTTTAGGAATACAACCGTCTAACTTGGCAGCTTGTTGAGTCATCTTCATATACAGTTGCAACTGAGCAGTTTCTGGCTTAGAAGCAGAGGAACCACCATGGGGCCAGACTCTCTCCTCCATGCATGTGTGATCTTATAAACTCAGGGGAGGGGTAGATAGGATTACAGCGGCTCCATTGTCTCCCCAGTGGGACAACTAATGATGTTCCTCAGTCGTGACATCTCTTGTAGACCGTGCAAGCATCTCCCCACCTACCATGCGTCCTACGAAATGCACCCAACACTGATCTTACAGTAAGCTCTCTAAAGCTGCTCTCAGAGTTGAAAAGACACCCGGTGTAAATACTGGGGGCGTCACCAACAGCAGCTGCAGTCAGTCCACTGAGAGGCTGATTAGCTTTCCAATGGATACCTCAGACACAGCTATCTGATTCCCTGCTCATCCAGTGATCCCCCTGTATTGATGTATAGTATTAGATTCGACACCTGCTGTTAGTCAATTAATTCAATTGTGTACATCAGGACATCATTTAAGTTGCATTGTGATTTGAGGAGAGCAGTGTAATCAAAGATTAAAACAAGGCTTACTCTAGATGATTTAAGGAACAAATCGGCAGGATCAAGGGAGAGTAATATTACATGAACTTAACTCCTGCCAAAGATTTAAGTAACAAAAGATCAGCACACAATACACCCTATAGTTCTGCAGTAATTAATACAACTTTCTTTTCAAAAACAGAGAAGCCACTGGGCCTTTTCTCATGACGCATGCAAGCTCTCTAATCACGACGGAGCTTTCATTAGTTTCTAAAATAACAAATTGCATGGATTCAGGCACTTGCTCCAATTGCTGTGGCAATAACAACTTGTGCTGAAACACTAGTATTAGACAGCGGTACTGGCAAACATTCACCATGTGAATACCATTTGTCTAGACATAATGAACTTTCAATAAATATGTGTGTCAAAAACTAATTTTGGAAAACAACAGTATAAAATTGACTTCATTTCCATTTTTATTGTTATCAGTGTTACTTTTAAAAGTAATGCTTTACAATATTCCGTTACTCCCTAAAAAGTAACTTTTTATGGAAAGTAATGCATTGCTTTTGCGCTACTTTTTCTCACCTTGGCTGGGTTTTAGTAACAAGGCCCTTTCACACCAAAAGTGAAATTAAGGAGCGATCAGTAGAAATTAAGGGTGATCAGTAGATTCATGTAAGCAACAGTTTCAGAATTTAAAGTTCATGACTGAAAATCAGTTGCAAAACACTACAGTAGCTGAACCTGGGTACAGATGTGACTGTGAGGATGATGTCTCCTTGTCTCTGAGATATCAGAGAGCCACTTTAACTGTGTGGTGTATAGGTGCTACTGTGAATTGGAGCGCTTGAGGGCATGACATTGTTTTAACTTAATAAAGTGCTGAGTTGTGCACCTGGCTGAAGATAAGCAGTCAGACACCTGCTGAAAGGAGGAATTGAAAGCCCTCTACTCACTTGCTCTCTTATGCAGAGGTTGCTGAAACGGCTTCAGTCATGACACATTCTCAACATATGATTTCTTTTATTATTAGCCTCATCTGTCATTGTTAGATTGGTGGTCCTGATTGGTTTTTCCACAACATTATCTTGTTATATTGTATTGACATCACATTTTTTAAGTTGATAATCACTAATGTTAAAAATCTTTTTCATGTCATGTCAAAAATGTCATCAGATTATTGACAATGTGTGACTTGATTTTTCCCCAAATTAATTATTTATCTACTTTAAAAAAGTAAAGTATATATATATATATATATATATATATATATAAATATATACATATTAAAAAATTATTTTAAATATATATATATATATATATATATATATATATATATATATATATATATATATATATATATATATATATATATATATATATATACATAATATATTATACTTTTTTAATATATGTCCCATTTGGGATACAGGTTGTGCAATTTTCATTATGTACATGTACGTGTTCTAAAACAATCGGTACCAGATTGTATCATGACAAAATGCCTGATTTACACCCCTACTCAGTACAAGTAAAATTACATTGTAACTACACTGTAATAAATGTGTGCACTCACATTGACATTGTTTTATCAGATAATTTCTTAAATTAATTAGTACTAAATTAGCATATCAATTTAATGTGCTCCCACCTGGAAAAAAAAGCCATAGTATCACTTGCTTTTTTAAGTTTTTGTAGTAAACAAAAGGTCCTTCCAAATAAATCTTCAGTTCACATTTTTCCAATCAATTATCTGGACACTTGCTGAGTATTTTATTAGATTATGCTATCAATAAATTTTTAACCAGCTCTGCTGAAATAAAGAGAGACAGGGTGTTTTCGTTCTTGATCTTTCGTGAAAGCAAGCTTAGGTGCCTCTTAAATTGGCCAGTGCATCTCACCAGGGTCAAATAACAGATTAATAGGTTCAATAATGAGCTCCCTGGAGTGTCCACTGTATGAGGCACGTCTCCCTGGCCTCCCTAGCCGTTCTCTTGATGGATGGTGGCAAGTATCATTCACACATCACAGAGGAACAAGACTCGAATGCCATTTATTTGACGGAAAAAAAGATTCTCGGTTGCACTGACATGTTGTTGTTCTTTGTGTCTATGTTTGTCTTGTGATGTCTCATTGTCAGTTCATTGCTATGTCTCGAGGGCGGAGCGACAGAACAGTTTAAAGTTGTTCAAATTTTTATCTGTATGTATTACTACAATAGAGATATCTAATGTCAAATGTTGTTGGGACTTCAAAAAGTAAATATACTACAACTGGAAACAGTATTCCTATATTTTTCTTTTCATCTTTTTCTACATGTAATCTACATTAGTCATTTGTAACTGCTCTTTATATGAAGATATTTTCCCTGGATATATCCATTGGATTTGTAAACGCTAATATCACATACACGTCGTATAGACCATATTGATGCACATAATACACAAGTCATATGAACCAATGTTATGATACTTTTATTATGCCTTTGCATCCTTTTTGCAGAAAGATGCCCCCCGTTCACTTTCCTTATTATCAGGAGTCAGAATATTATTTAAACATTTATATTTTGTTTTCTATTCAAGACAGAAACTCATACAGGTTTGGAATGACATGAGGGGGTGCAAATAATGACAACATTTTCATTTATGGGCGATCCTTGAGCAATTTTATAATAATGAGGTGTAATTATTCTATAATATGAGAACATGAAACAGTCAGAATGTGTAGAGCTGAAACTAAATAAACAGACCATTTTTTTACTTATCTATTTTAGCTCCCTCATTAATGTAAATGATGCTTAGGTAAGGCTGTACCTCATTTGAGCATTATTTCCTGCACAACACTTTAGTGCTATTGTCAGAACCAATAGAAGCAACTGGCTTCCGTTTCAATCATACTTGACACCTTACTCGCCCCCCTGCAATCATACCACAGACAAACATCAGAAAGAACCTCAGCTGAAAATCCCGGGTATCTTGTGTCTTGTCACTGATGAGGAGGTGTAGGGAGAGAAGCATTATCAAGCCAGGCTGTGACTTCTGCAGTCTGACGTCTCTGTCCAGCATCATTAGCTGCTGGTCTGTGTGCTGAGCGGCTCTGCAGGAGGAGAACAGGCAGGGTGTAAGATGAGGGAGACACCCTCTGAGGCTGATTGCTTTATGCTACACCATGCGGTGATACTAATAACCTCTGTGTTCCTGCATTAATGCTCTCTGTACCATGTTGGACATTTGTCTGGGCAGATTTTGGCATTTATAATGGATTTTGGTGGGTTCTCATGTAAAACATAGTCTGCTCTTGTTGATTTTGGGACTGAGGAGCTTCTGAAATAAAACATGATCTCTGAAGGATTATTAACTATTGAGGCTCCTGAAAGAAATAACACAATCATTATAAGTGTTGTACACCATTGTCCTCTGTCAAAGTGTCTGAACTCATTAGCAGAATAAATTAGTAAAACAACATAAAGGCCTCGATATACCCACAGCAATGTTTTGTTCCCCCGTTTCTTCATTATCGGGGTGAAATTAAGTTTGAAATACCTTTGCAATGGTATACTATTAGCGGACATCCCGACGCCACCCATGCTTTATTGGATAAGAAACAAAAAAGCACATGCAGAGAAAATGAAGAACAACATTTGAAATGGTTTTAAATAAAAATAATAATAATACCTCCATATTACTTAAAGAAATTACATTACCATTATGCATGACAAATAATTATTGACATTATTATTGCAGTCACTATTTAGTCACACATTGTTTAACAAATTAGTACTAATTATTTTCATCAAATCAAAACTTCCCTCAATGCCTTTATTGCAAGTTGTATTGGTAATGGAGCTATATTCTCCGTGGCATCTTGCTTGTTTTATGTCAAGTGGGGCCAGAACATTTCTCTGTGTGTGCACTTGTGTATGTGAGCTGGGGATGACCAAGTGGCAGTCCCACACCAAGGTTGATGTAAACATGTTTCTGTCCCCGTTGTGTGCAAGCAGACCCTGGGGGCAAGACTGCCCTTAAATCCATTGGGTTGGCTGGCTAAAGCTCCACGGGTTAATGTCTCTGAAGCACACAAATCAAAAGAGCATTGCACGGGGGCAGGCTCCTATTGCACAGACCTACCCTAACTGCTCATGTAGTGCTGCCCTCCCTGGCAAAAAATGGCTGTAGTTCATTAGATCATTTCTAAATTGTAATATATTTTTATTATTATTATTATTTTGTTGCACACTCAATGGAAGAGATATGCAATGATTCCAAAGTGAAGATTTAAAAGTATTTCCTCTCTTTTAGGAGGTGTGATTGGTAAACCCAAGTCCCCCTCCCCCTCCCTCTTTCTCTCTCTTTCTCTTTATCTCTGCGGTGTCTAAATGACCAGTATGTGATTCTTGAATCGTTAGTAGATCAAGCCTGGAGGAGAGGCTACACAAGCCTCTACTTTGAAATTGCTGTAGAGTCTCATTTCTCCACACGGCTCACCCTTGAAGTTTTTTCCCTCCCGCTCTCCAAAGAGATCAGGATTGCTCTTTAAAAAAGACTGAAAGAAAGCAAAACCTAGGACTGCTTTTAATCTGGGGAATGAGTGCTCTGCCATGAAACACAACCGATGAGCGAGTGCCTACCAGGCCTGGCCAGAGTATTAATATTTAAATTCCCATCCAGATAATCAATAGAAGGGAGCACTTCAGTGCATGGTTAGCCCCGTATGGGAGGCGATAAGAGTGAGAAAAACCTCCTGATTAAGGCTCTTAGAGGCTCTCCACACTGTGTTGCTCTCAATACTTTAGCACTGATTATAACCTATTGAGGCAGAAAACCTGATCGAATATAACCTCTTTTGAATTCCTTGTTCCCTCAATAGCGTGTCAAAAAGAGCATTCAGAAGTTCGTGTAACAAAATGGCAGCCTGTCGAAATCGTTCGCTGTTTCTTCTTTGCATATGGTGCGCAAGAGAAAATTTCAGGAGCCTTTATGTTTGAGCATAATGCTTTGATTTGGGAGCCAGTGTCATAACGTGCAGCAATAGGGAACTTATATCTTATTCTTCTTTTCAGTGTACATAAAAAATCCCAGCTTAGTCCTCTTTGTCTTTTGAATGCTTTGAACTCTTTTCAGCCTTAAAGGGCACTTTTTGTGCTTTAGACTGTGGTGTGCATTCACTGTAAAAGCACTCAATGCCACAAGAAGACCACAAGCAAAACTGCGAGTGTCTTCGGCCAGACCACACATCTTAAGCATTTGCATAATTTAAGGAATAATAAGAAAGAGAGAAAGAGAGAAAACTCTGTTCATTTACAAACTAGTGGGCGAATCCTCGCCGCATACTTCCACCAGCCTAAAGGGTTAACCGGTGCAAGTTTCGGTCAAATTGTGCCAACAACGTCTTGGAATCCAGACCTTTGAGAAAGGGCTGGGCTCCTTTGTCATTGTCTGCGCTTAGCTAAGACATCATAGATGGAGGAGAAGAAAAGCGTCATGGGCTCATGCAAGTGCAGAATCTGGGGATAATATCTCGTTTGAAGGGCCAACAGAAAGGAGAGCAGAAGGCGCAGAAGAAGAGGCCAAGAAGATGTTGAAAGAGAGCAAGTCCAAAGCTGAACTGCTCAGTTCATTTTCCAGCTCACTGGCCTTCGTAATCCATCTGGGCCAGCTGCTAACAAGATTGGGTCTGAAGTTTACCTCCACAATGACTTAATCAGATTAAGAGCCACAAAGATCAAATAATGACCCCGCTTTGGGGCAAGTTCACTTGGCCCTTGATTGCGTTGTGTGGTCCTTGAGATTTATTAAGGAATTATGTGTAGTTGATGCATTTAAAAGTATTTTATCTTCCTTGAAGATAATATTAGGTATCAAGAATCTCAGAATTGGAAAATAGGGCTGTAACCATGTCTATGAAAATCCTACACATTTAAGTGAACTCTCTAGCAGGGCTTACAAAGACTGCATTAAATAAGTTTTGCTGGCAAAAGAGCATCTTACAGTAATTACCACTCAGCGGTTTCAGTGCTCTAAGACCCAAGGCAGGATTGTTGTTAAAAAAAAAAAAGTTCAGGAGAAGGTGCTGCTTCTCGTGCAGAGTGGATGCTAAATGACTCACATGACTCCATGATTTTCGGGATCCCACTGTTTTGTTTTCCGAGTTTATCTCTCTCTCGCACTCTCTCTTTCACTTTTCCCCGCTCCCCTGTTCTTAAAAGGGGTAACGGGATTATTGGCAGAGGCATAGAAACGTGATTGTCTCACAGCAGATGGTGCGCACTGCTTCACCTTTGAGAAAAGTTAATTAAGCCCGCCATATTGTGCCCATCCAGGGGAAAAATGTAGATGAATATTGAGCAATCGAACTCTGTGTCTCCTTTTCAAGCCCTTTCTGTGGAATGGAGGAGCCCATTGAGGGAGAATTATGTACAGAGCCAAACTAATTCAAGGCCAGCCCAATCCCCCACCCCAGTCCCTTCCCACGTCTGCACCAGCCAGCCCACTAAGGCCGAAAAATGGTTTGCTCTATGATGAGTATGGTGTCCACCAAATTAATCCAGGCTGTTCACAAAAATATGATGTGCGGTGCAGATGGAGCTTTTGGGGGGAGTTTATTCACATCTTGCCACAAAATGAAAGTGCAGAAGAGCATTGCTAGTTTAACTGTTAAAAAGAATTAAGCCAGAACCTGGTGGTAATATAATGAAGTGCTAACTTTCAGCTCATTTGTTTGAAGGACTGGAGAGTTCTTTAAGGCTGAGTGAGGGATGAGAGAGAAATTTGAAAGCTTTGAGACTGGCAGCGTTTTATTGGGAAACAGGGAGATCTGGATTAGGAGCCTGAGTGAAATCAGAATAACAAAATAGTGTTCAAAGTGCACAACATGGAGGGAAGAGCCTGCTGGGCGTAAAATAAAAGTTGGGGTTAAGCTTATTGTAAACTCCTTCCACTACGTTCCAATGGTAGATGTTACATATGATTAGAGGACCTTTGGTGTGGAGGTCCTGTTGCGGTACTTCCGTTCCAGTTGAGCATTGCTAATTTCTTAAACCCCTGACCATGGCTTTTGCTACGCCTGGACCTGTTTTTACCCACCTCCCCGCTTTCTTTTTCTCTTTCATTTTTTCTTCTTTATTTTCTAAGTCCAAATTGAATGGTGAATCAGCTACAGTACTTTAGTAATTTCCCCAAATGTTTAATCCTTCTTAGCGCACACACACTGTGAAATGAAATTCGGTTTGGTCACGAGTGCTCGTGTTTAATACTTCTTAGAAAATGGAGAGAAAATGGATAAAAAAAATCTAATTCTTTGCTTTCTCAGATGAAAAAAACAAAACAATCACAATCACATCTTTAGAGGAAGCATCTGTGTTTGCAAAATTATCACATTTTACTATTATATTTCAAATGTAAGTGTAGTGCCATATCCTCAAAATATAATTTTTTTAGACTTTTTAAAAGCGTGAGGAAGACAAGCAACAGCTTTGCCGATTAGAGGAAGTATACCAGTCAAAGCGCAGTTCTTGGGCAGTGTTAACTAAGTCAATTGTCTCTTCATTGAAAGCATCTCGTCCTCTTGAATGTGTTTGTGGAGCGTTCCACAGTATTCTCTCCAGCGACTGTTTGTATGGGTATTACGTCCCCTTGAAGTGTGGCCTCCTCCCTCCAGAGCCATTGATATCTCTCTATTGATTCAGAAAGCTGTGGACAGACCTACCAGGATAAAAGTGACTCACACTAATCACCCGGTCACTTGGGGGGCCAAAAGGAATCCAGACAATAGACCTTATTCGCTTTCCATTGAGTCTATCTCTATCCTATCAAGATTTATAGGAAAAGTTATAGTTTGATATTGCACATTATATTACTTCTAAATGTGAGGTAAGTAAAGGTAAGCTAGGTGTACAATATGTATTAATAGTCTAAGTTAGACAGATTGTTTTTCAAACCGTGCAGGCTGACCTTTCGATGTGTGAAATTACTCCTCACACCAGCCACAAAGCACACGATACAGCCCAATTAAATCAGAAGACAATCTCCACATCAAAGAACAGTACATTTGTGACAATAAATCCAAAAACGATCCTAGTTCTTAATTCCTAAATGTACATTGTAATGGATATATGCAAAAACTAAACAAAAATTAATTGATAATTAGCAGTAACTACTGAGTGACTATTAAGTCACTTCATTGATATTAATTACTTATAACTGATGCAAATGTTTAGTTTATAAATCGTATACAATTAAGGTCAGGACCATATGCTTTTACTGGCACAGTTAAAGGGATAGTTTACTCAAAAACAACAATTCTGAGAGTAAACGACAACAGGTTTTTGCTTTGAGTGTACTTAAAAATCTTTGAGTTTACCTTTAAGATGCACATTGATTAATTTGAGCAATTAGGTTTTTTTGCTATATGTGTCACACGATGAGGACGAAGAAGATGGATGAAGACTGGATACTAGGGATGCAACAATACGAGCCCATTCTCATCCCAAGGCTTCATCTAACTGACGCTTTTGACCATGCGTCAACATGCCGACGCACATGGTACCCCTTAAGCGTCAATATGAGACGCGCCTCCTAGTGGTCTAACCCTAACCCTACCCCAGACCTAAACCTACCCATAACGGAAGCGTCATCTAACTGACGCTAAAGGGTGCCATGTGCGTCGGATTTAGACGCATGGTCAAAAGCGTCAGTTAGATGACGCCCGAGGATGAGCGTCTCATATTGACGCTTAAGGGGTACCATGTGCGTCGGCATGTTGACGCATGGTCAAAAGTGTCAGTTAGATGACGCCTTGGGATGAGAATGTGTTGACAATACAGTTAGCCCACGGTTCAATACATACCTCGGTTTTTTAACCACGGTTTTCGGTTCGGTTCTGATGGCTTGACACATAAGAGTGTTTTTTTGTTGTTGTTATGCTTAGCCAATAGGAACAGTACGAGTTTAAGGAGAAAAAAATAAAAACGATTTATTGCAATACTCCTTTATTTTACTTAAAAGCTAAGAAAAGTCCACTAGTTCCTAGTGTATAGTATAATATAAAATTAACACTGACATTTCACAGCTGCTGGTAGCCCATGTACAAACTGGGGAACACATAAATTCCTAAATTTTGAAAATAAACATATACATGTGAGGTTGGTAAACATAAATTGACCATTTCAAATAAACATACTTGCACTTCAGTAAACATAAATAAACCATCTTAATTAAACTTAACAGTACTCCAGTACAGTGTCCTTCATTCAGAATGTAAAGTGCAATTTCACTTAGGTCAGCTATCTATTCCTGTATTTTGAGGTTTCCGTTTGAGTAGGGTACACGTGTAAAACAATGCTTGCACACAGTAATTTTTTTTCTTTTTTTTTCTTCCTCAGTATTATAGTCAACGGCAAAACCGTAATGTCCCCACACCACGGATTTGAAAGACGCCGGCGCTTCCTCGTACTGTAGCCTCACTTCACCGCCGCTCGCCATGTTATAGTGTGGATTCGGAAAGATGGTTAAGCCGCGCGCGGGCCCCCTAACTTACTCGCGGCCGTCGCGGGGAGGAGTTTCCTCATCTCCGCTCGTACAGGCACACACAAACAGTCAATTCGGAGAGAAATAAAACGCAAATAAATTTAAATGTAAAACCGAAAAACCGCAATTCACAAGCGCGTATTGAACCGTGGATGTCGTACCGAACGGTTCAATATTATATTGAGAATTGTGGCATCCCTATAGGATACAAATATAGCCTAAATGTGATTTGATAAAACAAAACAGGCATAACAGTGTGCATAACATAGCATACACAAACAACAACCGACAACAAAAGACTGAGAACAGAGGAACTAAATACACAGAGACAATGAAATGATAACAAACAGGTGTGATAATTAGATGATGTGTGCAGGTGTGAGCCAGGAAGGATTATGGGAAATGTAGTGTGCTGAGGTGTGGTGTCTGTGTCTAATATGGTCTGGTGACTGAGGATTGGGACAATATGGTCATGAAAATGAACAAGAGTTTTTGTATTTGTTGCACAATATGATATAAATCAGATGGATGTCATTCTATTAGCCTATTTGTAGTCATTTGTACACCCAACTCACGTTGTTATTTAAAGCTATTTAAATACATAAAATGACAAATTATTCAAAGCATTTCTGTAATGCCACAAAACTCAAACATAATAGCCTTTAAATAATGTGGTATACATATGTGAGATGCCAGTCATTAGAGTGTGCAAGGCCAGACGAGGGCAGATCTAGCTCAGGGGCCAGAGAGGTGTTACCTCATCAGCCACAAATTGACAACAAGATTTCCCCGCATCCATAATTGTAGTTCCTCTTATCCACAGTAATGCCAACTAATGACAACAAAAACTTGAAGGCCTTTCTAGGGTAGTTTTAATGAGACCCCCTTCTTTTAAAGACCACAAAATGCCACCAATTTAAGTTCTGCCAATTTTCTTCACTTCTACTTGAGAACCACCCTTGGAGAGGAGAAATCATCATACTGGTCAGCAGCGGCGACACTTAAAGAGGAAGTCAGCATGGGTCTACTTTCCCTGAATGACCAGGACCAGATTAAAATTCAAGAAATAATGGCTTTCTGTCATGTGCTCATCATGATGTCCTCACCAACTTTTAATTAAGAGAAAAAATAGTTTCTCCTTCCATTCAATGTGAACAGTGTGAATAAGGAAAGGAAAAAGAGGAAAGGCAGCAATAATCAGAGTTCTGCTACTTTTTTGAGCCTTTATAAATTAAGCCCTTTTGTTCTGCAAATAGTAGTTTTATAAATGTTACATTTCTGCTATCCAGTTTTTTTACAGTGTTCCCTTTAACAATCATTTACAATAATGTTGTAAATATAAATTTCCAAATGTTGAACATTACGCCCATATACAATTTTGATTAAACTATGGAATGCAGCTTTACTCAGCCTCCAAATGCATTTAATTGTTTAGGGATTGTGTCTCTCTCAGGGTTCTCTTTAAAAACCCTTAGATCCTTTGAGCAGTGGCCACCTTTTCTAAACAGATCACAAGCTTAGTTTGCTCTAATCTGTTTGTACTCCTTACAAACCAAAACGAAACCAATCTAACATCAATCTGGATCAGTTAGCGGGTGTAAATGAGAATGCATTTGTGCTTGTAATGGATAAAACAAGACAAGTTAAAATCTGTAATGTTGAGAATTTATGTAAATGTTAAACAGGCATTGCCTCTTTCTTCTCATAAATCCTCGAAATGAAATATGGGGAGTTTGATTGCTGAATAAGCTGCAAAAAAAAAAAAACCTCAAAAGAAAAAAACCTGAAAAAAAGCTAAAAAATGATATAAATATGAATAAATAACAAATAAGATAAAACATAGTAAAACATTACAATAATAATAATAAAATCTTTCATTTGTTTTCCTTTTTTCTATGGCTAGACTATGACGACTGTGTCTTTTTGTTTTTTGGTAGGACCCATCTTTGCTTTGTATCCTCTCTCTGTGTCTCTCTATGAGTAAACGTCCATATTGAACTGATCTGCACATGTTACAAAGCTGTCCAGCCCAACAATTTTAATATGCACCATTAGACTTCATAGATATGTGTTAATTGAATTTGTGTTTAGCTGCTTGTCTGTTATTGTTTTGTTTTACTCTCTGCATATTTATTTATCCCACAATTCCTAAAATTGGCAGCAGCTGTGTGTATAGCAGATGGTTTAGTTTGTAGATGTGTCATCAGAACCACACAGCTCCTTCTGCCCTGTGTACACAGAGTGCTGTTGGGTAGGTGGTCTGGGAATATGGAAAGAGGACTTAAATTCCTTAATGTAGATTGCACTTGCGTGTATATTTTAACATGACAGCGAAAAACAGGCTAAATGTTGTGCTGTTAGGCTTGCAGCTCACAACACACCATCCACCCCCACATGCTTTTATTGAGTGTGCGGGGAGAGAAAAGTACAGAATCATAGCTTGCAGGTAGTGTTGAGGGTATGTGGTGAGTCTATGATATATGACATGTGCTCCATGCAGTCTTTGTTAATTTCCCAAGGACCTGTCAGTGCTCCAGAGCTGTCAGTTAAAGGCTCCGTTATACTCCCTTAAATCCCCGTTTACCGCCCGATTCTGCTGACAAACATGAGAGATGAGACAAATGAAAGACTCTTGACTTCCCCATCTCACATATTAATTTTAAACGGTGCACTTCTCATGTTAGAGTGTTTTAACCTGCCCAGTGCGAAATTTGAAAATTACACATGTTACTTATTGTTTACAAATGTATAACAGTTAAAATGTTACTAGTTAAAATATGAATGTGGGTTTGGTGGTATGATCTGTGATAATACAATGCACATGAATTGTACATGAATTTTACATTATTAAATTATGCTCAGATTGTAAACACAAGGGCCCTTTCCAGTACAGCTCTCTAATTTGCCAACCTCTAGCATATGTAGTTAAGTAATTTTTCTCTTTTACATTTTAAAAGGGTCCCCATTAATCCTGAGGTCATAGGCCTGTGGCCCTGTCTGATTATTGCTGTTGCGTTACTCACTCAAGGTCGCGTCATTGCTGGAAGCACAGACCTTGTCTAATGTATTTATCTCAAGAGATAAAACTGCACACAGCAGAGGCACACATATACAGAGCATTTTGTTTAGCCTCTTAATTTTGTTTGCCTAATTTGTCTGTTAAGCAGCAGTGAAGTCTGCTATGAGTATAATTTCAAATGCATTTCCGAATTGTTCAAAAAGTGTTTGCAGAGAGGCATTACATTGGCGCAGAGTAAACAAGATGGCACATCTTCCAGAATGCAGTTAGAAGGTGTCTGCCCAATCACAGTGCACGACCCGTATATGTGACATTCCACCAGGCAATAAACAGCACAGCTCTCCAATTCGGGGCCTATTAGATGTGGGAGGGGGAGGGCAAAAAGGCTAGGATTCTTTGCCAGAGACTGACGGGGGTCCTTGGGACAATTACAGTAGAGAAAGAGAGAGAGAAAAGGAGAGAGAGAAAGAGAGAGAGAGAGAGAGAGAGAGAGAGAGAGAGAGAGAGAGAGAGAGAGAGAGAGAGTCTTTCTTCGGCCCCCGCGGCCTGCTGGTGCTGAGTAAGATTCATGCCCAGGCAGAGGAGGATGCCAGTGCACTAATACTGCCTGACAGTAAATGTCATCAGAATTTAAATTACATGGCCTGCTCCCTCTCACGGAGTATGAGAGTTTGCTTTAACCTATATCGGCCACCGCAAACAGCAGCGGAGGAGGGGTGGGGGGTTGTGGTGTGGGAAGTGATGTTTTTGCACTTCAAGACACCTCGTGGTTTGAAAGCACCAGCTCAGTTCTTTATCTTCCCTTGTCATGTATGTAAAAGCAACGAGCTGATCCACCAGGCGTGTGCACGGCTAATTAGAGGGATTCAATTAGCCTGATCATTAACGATGTGGACAGATCTGCTGCTTTCACTAACGAACCGCACATATGCAGACCCCCCCAACCCCCCCCCCCCCCCCCCCCCCCCCCCCCCCCCCCCCCCTTGTAAGCCTTTGTCCCTTGGCTTATATTAGCGTTCACAAATGGGCTGTGAGCATGGATGGCGTGCAGAGATGACCAGGCAAGGCCAGGATTGTGAGGAACTCAAAGTGCTAGGAGGTTCTTTCGTCTGACTGAGCGTATATATGGAAATATGCTTCAGTTTAACAGCTTCATATGACAAGTATTACTGTAATGAGTTGATGATGGGCCAGATCTAAATGAATTCGGTGGTCAAAGAGTGTTTATTTATTTATGACTTTTTTTTGTCATGTGATACGTGCGAAAGCAAGTATTAGCCATCAGTCGTGGTACTGTGACAGTCAAGGTGACCTTATTAATTTAAGGTGTTTTTACGCTGTTCAGTTGTCCTCCAGTGTACTCAATGTGATGGAGTGTGCGCTTATATTATATAATTTAACTATTCCAGAGGAAGTGTTACTTTTGGTTTCAGCATCTTATTAGCATATGTCAGTATGTAATAATTATGCTCAGTCCTGTCACACAGTTTACTTTCCTGTATAAGATAATGAGAGTGAACTTTTACTGCAAGTATCTTTATTGAAAGGAAATAGAGGGATTGTTTTAGGTGTAGAATATATGCAATTACCTTTAACAGAAGTAACATTAATAAGATAAGTGACCTTTTCTTCATTCACCCTGCTGACCAGTGCGGGTCTTCATGAAGGTCTGAGCATCTCTAATACGCTTGTATCTCCCTGAAGAGTTTTTACATTGGTGTGCAAACTGTAGATCTAAACATTGAAAAGCATATGCAAACGGTAAAGATTATATCACAAATTAATAATGAGATTAGCATGTATCTTAGTTGGTTTTTAATTGTATGTTTACCAGTGTTTTACAGCCTTTTTATGGTGCCCAAAAGTAGAATATTTCCTTTATACTTCTCAATGTATAAGCAAGAGGGTGAAGAGCACTTATTATTAAGCTATTTATAAACGGATACAATAGATAAATGTGTCAGACGCGATTTGCTGCTGTTGTAGCTCCATGTGTTCCAGACGAGTTTCTTTCTCTTCCGTAAGGAGGTTACATTAAACCCTATAAACTTCAAAATTTGAAGAAGCTGTAAACGTTTGATTCTGGAACGGCATTCGTGACACCCCTGGGAAGAGTCCCAAACTGGATTAGTTTAATGCTCTTTAGTGCTTGTCTCTGAGCGTATCCACATCTGTCTGCAGTATTGCTGTCCTACAAACTTACGATGCTGAAAATGTCAAGACAGATCTGGACTCTGCCGCCCCCTCAAATGAAAACGCTTACCCATGCTGAAGTTCATCCGTTCTGTAAGCACGTATACTGTATAAGGGAGCTTGCTTTTCCACAATTTGGAGGAGCTCCAGTGTCCGAAGCATTAAGTGTAAAGCCGCCTTCTCGTTGCATTTGTAATTTTCTGTGCAAATGTGTGTTTTGTTTACAGAGGGAGAGTGCTTCATGGGGAATCCAAGCATGAAGTGGAAAAAATATGACTCTGATGGAGAATGAGTGGTCAGTTAGGAATGTGCATTTCCTTCTTTATCCAGACTGTCCTGAGGTCATTTCTTCACTCTTTCATCCTCTATCCCCCATTCCATCTTCCTCTGCCCAATAATATTATTTCCTATCACATTATGGGGCTCTTCTTAAAGGAAAACTCACAGTGTTCCTGCGTGAGAAACACATAACTGTGTTTCTTCTTCTGAATGTGACAGGGCCCACATTAACGCTTTGTTCTAGACTTGGGGGTAATGAGCGATCCATATTTTGCCAAGTGTTGTAAAGAGATGCCCCTGGCCACGCACAGCTGTAATGGAAGGCAATGGCATGTCTGGGGTGGAATGAGCATTAGAATAAGTGCAAATCCGACCGTTATTCAGACACTCTTGGGCCCTGTCATTACACAGGCTGCAAGATGAACAAGATCTAATTACTCCAGTGGAGCTTTTCAAATGTGATTCTAAAGTGGGGAAACATAAGGTTTTATTTCTGTACTGTGGTGTTCAGTTTAATAAACACTCATAGTCTGCTTTATTTATCCCCTGGGAGCGTTCAGTAGGACACAGCATATTTATGTACAAATGTATGTAAAATAGTATGCACAAACATAAATACAGTTAATTTCTGGCAAATTAAATTAAATTGGGTTTTTGTTTTTTTTGCAGTGTTTAACAATATTTTGTTTTGGATAAAGGTCTGACCCAGCCTCAATTGTTTATCTACACGTGAACAATTATCAAAGGATAAAATCACCAAAAAATAACAATTCTATCATCATTTACTCACTATTCAAAACCCTGGTGACTTTCTTTGATTTGTGGAAAAGGTGAATTTTTGAAGAATACCCTGACACTCAAAATAACAAAAGTGAATGTGAATTGAGGCTGTCAAGTCTTAAAAATAAATTATTTAAAAAATGAACGCATCATTTTTAGGATATCAAAAAAGTAGCCCATATGATTTAAACACTATATTAAGTAAAATGTTAACTGATTCAATGAGTTGAACTCAGAAGAAAATAATCAGTCTGATTCATGAACCAATCTTTCAGACCAGTTTAGTGAACTGGATCAACTGATTCTTCAAAAAAAGATTCAACTCAAAATTCAAATCATTCATGAATCAGATAGTGCTAAAAGTCTCATGAACTCTCATAAACGTGACAAAGGAAGCTTGGGCAGATGTCATTTTTAGTAAATAATGAGACAAATGTCTGTTTCGTATTTACTGTCACAAACCCTGCTCGGGACTCTTGTTTTGTGTTTCTGTTTGCTTTGTTCTGGTTTCCTATTCAGCTTGTAGTCGTTTTGTAGTTTTCTCTGTTGATTGATTTCATTGATTGTTTCCCAGGTGTATCTTGTTATGCTTGTTTGCCCTTCATATTTAAGTCCTTGTGTTTTCCTTGTTCAAGGTCTGGTGTTGTTGTCCTGTCAAGGCATTTTTTTGTAGCGTGTGTTTCAGGGCTGTTCTTTTTTTTTTATGGTTTTTTGAGTGTTTTACCTGTCCCTTTTGTTCTTTACTGCATTCTACTTTCCCTCATAATGTCTGCATCCTCATCATGTTACAGAATGGGTAAAAATGTAAAACGTGCCACAGCAAGAGTCAAACAGGCTTGGGAAGACATGAGTGTGTGTGAGTAAATAATGACAATTAAAATTTTTGGGTGATCAATCTCTTTAAATAAACTTGTACTGTATAAGGATTTACTCATAGCATCTCTCTCGTTTACTTTGTGGCTGTGTTGCCTAAACCTTTCTGTGCCAGCAAGGTCATGTGATTGCTCTGCCCGCTGCAGTCACAAACACACAGTGACAATGGCGTCCTCCTTTCTTTAATCTGAATGCATTCACCGTCACTGTTCTCTCGCTCATCCTGTCTCCAGGTTAATGCCCTCATACAGCGTGTCAGCTGCAGTGTGCTCCCTGGTGGATGTGTGCTCTTCCATGACTGCTATGCCCAGCCTGTTTAGGAGGGGAAGTGTTTTCCTGCGACCACGCCAGAGGAGAGGAAAACACGTTATTCTGTCACTGCATGTCACTAAGGTCACAGAGGTATGCTGCACCTCTGGGCTAGCATGCATTCCAGTGGCATGTTTCTGTGAGCTGTGTGGCACAAATGTGCATCAATGTAAAGAAAGCAAAAAAAAAAAACCACGCTTCAATTTTTAATATCCTTTCTTATGGCTAAAGGGCTTCCATGAATAACACCTGATGACCTTGGTACCAGCACAGGTTGTTGACAACTTGATTTCTAGTATAGTTTTATTCTATTCGACTTTTTATTGCTCAGTTTTTGTTAAAGAGTATGAATTCACAGTAAATTAATGGTGCACTCAGTATTTTTTTGTTTATGTTGCCAACATGACCTAATAATAAAACCTAATGCTGTGAATGTTGCATTACATAGAAGCAAAAGACACAATTGCAAAAATTTACTATTTGCAGTTAGCCGTGATTCATTTATTCCACAAGCATAAGTGTTCCATAATAGGTCCGATCAACAAGATAAAGCAGGTAATGTACTATTATCATGCAGGAAATATGCTCATGAAGTGATCTGCACCGTGCAAAGTAAATCCGCTAATATATATATATATATACACACTGTATATATGTGCACATATGTCATACAGTCATGTGAAAAAGAAAGGACACTATAGAATTTTATGGTTTTATGTATTAGAACATAATAAACATCATCTGGTCATTGGCAGGTCTTAAAATTAGCTAAATAAAACATAATAAAAATTCAGGTGTTTGTACTGAAATGCTGTTTTGTTTCTGTTAAGTAATTGTGTATATATATAAAAAAAAATCATATTAAACCATTTAACCCACTTTAACTAGAACTTACTGGTTCTAGGTAATTCTAATTACCTAGGTAACACTTTAGAATAATGTTCTGTCGTTAATGAATAACTACACAGGAACAAAAGACTAACGCAATAGTTATATAGTTATATAGTTATATAGTACTATATTTATATAGTTAACTTCCGCATTCAACCGAGCGATAATACTTACTAATTTGTTAATCAGCGTTTCTTGTTAGTTAACATTAGTAAGAATGTTAATATTGCATTGCTTATTTGTTCCTGTGTAGTTATTCATTAATGATGGAACAGTATTTTAAAGTGGTACCATTATATGTTCCCAACACAATGAACGTGCCATTACAGAGCCATAGATGTCTGTGAAGGTCAGCAATGATCCAAGCAACTGCACAAATGCGCCAAATTACATGTTACTTCAAGTGTACATTGCATCCATTTAGGACTAAATGCTCATTTTACAGCAAGTAAATATGATATAGATGCATTCTGAGTACTTGACACCACTGCGTCTTCATCTGACCGTGTACTGACAGTATGAGTGGTCATTTATGGAACAGAAGCAGCACAGAATGAGACTGGCATTCATGCGCTTTGTCAAATGTGAAATTACATCTTGGTTTTATGTGAATGCTCTGTTTGAAAATAGTTGCCAACAGGCAATGAATTTCATTAGTTGGGAAGTGTAGCCCTTAGAGCATTTGAAATGAGCAGTGATACAGAGAGGTGTGTGATTCGGCTATAAAGTGCCTGTTTCCTCCAGCTTTTTACTGGTTTGAGGCCTGCTTCATGGGACGGCACTTGGCTTCAATGCAGGGGGTGGTATGAAGTGAAGATGAGTGTCAGATCCAATGACCAGAATAAAAGTCTTATACATCAATTACATTACACTCCATGGGCATTTATGCTATACCCTGTCAGGATTCAGTCACTGATCACAGTGTAGAACATAAAAGACAGCAATGAGAAGAAAAAAAAGGTCGGGTGTATCTCTCTGCTTCTGCTAGAATGAAAGAGTGACTAATTAATAAACAGTTGCCAAGTAATAAGTCCATTTAATGCATTTACCATGCAAATGTTCTAGTATGTGTGAAAAACAATAATGGATTATGTTATAGCTCACCTCTTGAACGTCAGACCTAACCTTACATGTAATTGTGGCACCATTAGAGAGCTCTAAGCAAAGTGTCCAGGTGTTTCTGTCCAATAATATGGGGAATAAAGGATTCAATGTGGAAATATCTAAGATGCAGTATATCCCTGGCAGTTTCAGTCCCTGAATGACACAACGTGGGATGTGTGAAGATTTAATTGACAGGCTATAGATCCCCCAGATCCAGCATGATTAACAGTTTAGAGGATGCTTTGTCAGTGAGACTCATACTTTATTTAGCTCATTTTCACGTGATTTTTCAGAGCTATAGACTCTGTTTAATCAGTTTAACTCAACTTAAGTTGGTGGCGCTGACGCCTCTGTGCTTTAAAGCAGGGATTTCTTTGCGTCCCCACAGAATCCCCTTTCACATAACTTAATATGCCATCTTGCTCTCTCAGGGCTAATAATTGAATCCAGGCAGAGTTTAAATAGCTTAAAGGACAGGGAATACAGATGGGCATTGCCGTGATTAGCGCAAACTCCGGCCCATGGCCTCTGTGTTGGCTGCAGGATTAGGACATTACGAAGAGAATGACAGGGCTTTTTTAACACTTTATTCCCTCTCAATAACATTCTTTCACATATTAATACCACCCCTAGGTAGCTACTTTATCATGCAGAAGAACTTAATCCACTGGTGTTGAGTCCATCTCACTCTGTCTTTGATGCAGCCCCCACCCTCTGCTTTAACACTGCTGCTGGAAGCCCTGTGTAAGACAAAGCACCCGTGACAGAGACAATCAGAAACAGCTCAGGCCCAAAAAATGGGCTTCAGCCTTTGGAGAGCAGAGAAGAGAAGAGCCATCGTTGAAATAACATTAAGCCAAAGAGAAAACATCAAAAGAGGCAGAAGTAGACAATATGAACTCCTGAAGAAGAACCTTTAGAGCTCACATTGTGCCTGAGAAATGTATCATTTTCACTCTTTTCTTCGCTTCTGATTTGAGTCAGAGGGTTAGGCCCTAGTGATCTTCTTGTATGCTCCTTTATCTAAAGAGCACCTCTGACCTCTGGCTGAAAGGCCCTGGATACCGTGATGGGTGTAAGCTGGGGGGTGTGTGTCTGATGTGGGATTGCCTCTATTGCTGGCATTTAGCTTGCCTGTGAGCAGCGGTGGTGGCCAGTTTCTCCTTGAGAGCCTCACCCTGGGAAAAATTATTAGGGTCAGAGCACCCGTTGCATGTACAGGCATGCAGAATTAGCAGACCTGCAATGGCTGGTCATAAAGAGGCCATAAGAGGATTGTCATTCTTAAATATGATACTCGTGCTGTATTTCTCAGATCAGAACCGGACATTTATCAGTGTAAAGACATAAAAAGCACCATTTTATAATTAACAACCAACACTCAATTACTTTGTACAAAATCCTGACTTTCTATGAGTGAAATTTCAGCAGGAGTGTCATCTCTTCATTTTTCCTGATGAATTCAGTCACCTGTTTAAACTTAAGCTGTCCGTTTCATTGTCAGAACTGGCGAGAGCTCTAAAGGGGTTTGATCCAGCTAGCGCTAACAGATGGTTGGTGTGACCGGACCCAGACTGGGAATCACTACCCAAACTCCCACTGGAGGGTTGAGGGGCTAAATCCTCTGTTGCTTGCCCTAAGAAGACCATAAGCTTGAGCAGAGCAAGAGAAAGGCTCTGCTACTGGTGCTAATTACCCAGAAACCACACAGAAAGTGCCCACTGTCACCCACTGAAGAGGTTCACATCCCTTCCTCCACAGATAAAAGGCGTAGTATGAAAACATTTCACGAGGGACAAAGGGGGGAAGATTAACATAATCTTTGGGTTTGTATCCCTGTAAGCTGTCCATGTGTGAGCCTCTGCCTCTCTCTGTTTTCTCCTCTCTCGCACTCATTTCTTTTCTTTCATTTTCCTCATATCTTACCTCCTAAAGTCTGGTTTGTAAGGAATAGGCACGATGGTAAAAGGCTTTGTCGTCTAAGCCTGACAGTTGTGTTTTTCCCGCCTCTTTGTGATCCTCTCTGTAGATAGGAGGCTGATGTTTGGGCAAAACAGACAATAGTGAGCAAAAACGAGGTGTCATGCTGCTGACATACAGTTCTTCATGTTATGTCACTGCTAATCCTGAGCCCACGGCCTTCTCACTTTAATTTTTTGCGGTAAGACTTTCCTCATAGCGTCATTGCCCATGGGGTAGGGGATGTAGCACTACCATCATTGTTCTGTATATCAAATCAGAAGCTTTTGACTTAAGTGGTATGGGACAGTAGAGCACACAGCTCTTTAATTCAGCATGTTTTTTAAGAAATCATAGTGCCAAGGAATCTTTGAATCTTTCAAGGCACTGATCCTTTTCCTCTCTTTCTCACAACATTCCTACTCCAAAATCATTAACAGAGGCATGGAACTATACAATTGCCTTTTGGTAAATGTCAAGAGGTCCAAATGTCATTAGTTAAAACATATAATATAGTAAAATATTTGCAGGGATTAGATGGGGTAAGAGCCCCCATAATTTTCACATATCTGCTGTCTCTGTGGACTCTTAGTTTGAAGTTTTTCCCTGGAATCCAAAGGTGTATTATGTTACTTTTGTATCATTGTTCACATTTCCTCTGGTTAATTTCATGTATTCACAGTTCACAGTATTCACAGTATAGTATAAAACAGTGGGTGAAAAGTACCCAACCTACTACAGATGAGATTCTTAAGTGTGCATATGATGTACACTTTTCTACTCCATGAGGCCAAGAGAGAGGATTTGTGACTGACATTGAAGACACACAACTGACACTGGTAGGTCTGTGATATCATGGTAAATGTAGTACGTCCAAATTACATTCATACTGCACACACTCATACCATATAGAATGTACTTTTTTGGTTGCAAAGCAAATACTTATTCAAAAGAAGTGGGCCTACCTACTCAGCGTGTATATGACATTTCAGACAAAGCCATTGCCTTGTGTGCATTCAGTTCTTTGTCGGTTATTGTACTGTTATTGTATTGTACTAAATTGTAACATACAGAGTTGAGCTAAGCATGTAAAGGATGGTGAACCATTATCCAATATAGTATTAAGGTTGATAATTGATTGCTAACTTAACAACAAATTGAAAATCATGATTGGGGCTGTCTTTCCCCAATTAACAGATTGATTGCCTTAATAACAATACACTATGATAAAATAAATTATATTTGCTTCAGTGGTCTATAGGTTATGATGAAGAATTTCAATGATGTTGGTTTCACTTCATTTTGATGGTCCCTTTTGAACATTCTGTTGACTATAAGTAACGTTGCACCTATATGTCTACTAACACTCATTAGAGTATTAACAGTCTTAGTAGACTGATAGGGTTAGGGTTAGAATAAGTTGACATGTAGCTGCAAAGTTACTTATAGTAAGTAGAATGTCTGTTGGGGGACCATCACAACAAAGAGTTAGCAGATATTAAGCAGACAGTACTAAAACTCTAATGAGAGTTATGAGACATGAGACATGTAGTTGCTTATAGTCAACAGAATGTTCAAAAGGGACCATCAAAATAAAGTGTTACCAAATGTACATACAGTATATCTATAAATGTTTTAAATAATAACTCCACTATTTATAATAATTATTAAATTAAATAATAAAGAAAGCATCATGCCATTTCTGCTTCAGTTTTAAGGGGGGCATCATAAATAAATTGTGTCCATACAATCCCCCTAACCAATATACCAGCCCGTTCTCATCCTTTGGCGTCATACATGTGACGCTTTGGACATTTCGTTGAAATGTTACGCACATGCAGAGCCGGCCCGAGCCTTTTGGGGGCCCTAAGCAGAATTTGATTTGGGGGCCCCTCCCACTACGCGGAGTCACATGTGCTTGACGATTATTGACACAAATATCACGCAATAATGATACATTATAAATTAATACAATGAGGTTATGTATAAATACAAAATAAATACTTAATAAAAAATAGATAGCCTACTTAAATATTTTTTTAACTTTTACTTTACTCTTTTACTAACTCTTTGAAACTTCTTAAAACAAACTGTTTTAAAACATATCAAATACATTATTTGCTAAAAAAAAATGACAACTGCGAAATTAAAAACATAATAAGAGCAAGGGTTCAACAATGACAATTATTGTTGAAAACTGTAAAAATAGTATTATTTATCAACTGTCTCAATACAGTGTAACTGTCCACAAAATCTTTTTATTATTATTATTATTATTGTAACAGACTTTGTTGGATTGTACATGACAGAATGTTACTATAACACCGGTAATGATGTACTGGCGCTCGTTGTATCTGTGTGTGTATGCAATGTATTTTTCCCCTCTGGGCTTGCCGTAGATAGGAATGGTTCAATGCTGCACAAAAGATACCGTAAATAATCATGCAAACATACTTTTATCTTGCTCTTTTTTTCTCTTCCTCTGTCATTTTCTTCGTTCTATTTTCGGCACCAGAGGGAAACTTTTTGTGACATGGCTTATATAAATAGTATCTGCTTAACATTACCGCGAGTCCGCGACTATGCGCAGTTGCGCACGAATGGGCTCTATGCACGGCGGTATTTCCGGTGAAGGTCTAAGGATGCTGGATTACTTCCGCCGATCGTAGAGTCCAATGCTATACCGAGAATTTATATTGGTTTTTATACTCTATTGCTATTAAAGAAACGTTAGTCACAAAAACAGACAAAACAGACACCCCTCATTTTGTTTATGCTTCTTTGTTTATTATATTAAATAATCATAACTATATATAAAATTACATCTAAACGTATTAAAGTTTCGTTTCAAAGACGAGAGGACAGTAAATTTTGAAGACTCTGCCATAATCCCGTTTTCCTCGGTTTTCCTCCGCTTTAAATCTCCCCAACCGGAAACGCAAGAGCATCCTTGCATCAAACGCGGAAGTTATGCGTGGATATAGCCCATTGTCTATGCACGTGCGAGGTGTCTATATTATGCGCATGACTTAAACGCTGGCAGACACAGCAGCAGTTGTAGGGAGGTATATTGATCATGAAACCTGAATTTTCTTGTCTTTAATTATTCATTCATTCATATTAATTCATTCATTTATGTCACTTGTTTAAGTCATCTAAAAAACATATTTTTCGACTCGATTGGGGGGCCCCCTGGTGGCCAAGGGGCCCCAAGCAGCCGCTTAGTTCGCTTATGCCTCGGGCCGGCCCTGCGCACATGGCATCCTTTAGCATCAATATGAGACGCAGAACCCAAGGCGTCATACAGGTGACGCTCGTCTAAATCCAACGCACATGGCATCGTTTAGCGTGAATATGAGACGCAGATCCCAAGGCGTCATAACCGTACCCTACCCCAGACCTAAACCTACCCATAACAGTGCGTGCTATATTGACGCTAAAGGATGCCATGTGCGTAAGATTTCGATGAAATGTCATATGGCGTCACCTATATGACGCCAAAGGATGAGAATGCGTTGAATATACATGAACACTTTTAAAATGCATTTCTGAATGCTGTAGTTAGAGCAGCTGCCAGCAGGGGTTAACTACACCATGCTAACCAGCTTCATACTTTAGTCAGAGATCAGTCTGAGAGTCAGATTCTTTCTCATCAGCCCCCCAGCACTATACACTGTCAGGCTTGTCTGGGTGGAGGCTGGGTGGATGGAAAAGGAGGGGTAAGGAAAAGAGGAACTGCCAGTGAAAATTGTTTCAATTAGTACAAGTGATGGGTGATGCAAGGAACTTCTTCTCTCTACTAGAACAATGGTGTCTACGAGAAACTCCGGCGTTCATTATCCTGAGATCTCTGATCCTCTAAACCCTGACTCGCGCACACAGAGGAATGAGCACGTCTTTACGAAGAAAAGCCGTAAATGCCTTTGCTCTTTAGCAAACACACAGGCCTCTCTTTGCGCTTTCTTTCCCCTTATTTCCTGCTTTCACGCTTCGAGCAGGAGGTATCTGAAACCGACACAAGACTTGCTGGTTTTAGTGGATTTTGACATTTCTGACTCTTTCAGATAGTTTTCCATCAGACGCCGTTTTTTTCTTGCTTTTTGCCTTTTCAGATTTCCATATTTCCCTGATGTCAGGATGAACTCTGTGTGACTATAGCGGATTCCTCTGTTTGTCTGAAGCTCACAGTTACAGCGCCTCTCATTGTGGTGTCTCTACCCACAGCACTTTCGCTTTAATGATAATGGCACCATTTTCCCCAAACGTCAAATATCACATTTTGTTCTGTTTTATGTGTTTGAAACAATTTTGTAATAAAAATGTTCTTTAGATGAAAGTAAAAGGCATTTTGTATCAGGCGACTTTTTCTGTCCTCTCATGTTTCAGGAGTGTGATTAAATATTAAGGGTGTAGTTCACCCAAAAATGAAAAATCTCTCACCATTTACTCACCCTCATGTCGTTTCAAACATATATCACTTTATCTTTCTACTGTGGAACACAAAAGATGAATCCTGGTCGTTCTTTTCAGTATAATGCAGTGAATGAGAAACGAATAAATGTCTAAAATAAAAATATCCTAAAAGTGGGTCTGTCTGTAATCAATGAATCGGTCACAGCGGTTAAGAACCCACTGAATAAGATTGTCTGCAAATAACAGGCTAAATTGTAGTCTGTTTAAGTGATCAGAAGGCTTGAAATATAGTACACAAGTTAGTTATATACTACTTTATTAAAGCTTTTGCATCATTTTTAAAGCTTGAAAGCTTCAGTTCCCTGTTATATATTACATGGAAAAGAGCAAAACATATATCTTATTGGTTAAACAGTAGTGCGGAGCTTGCAAAAAAAATATATATATTTTTGGCCATATACGTTTCAAGCAAATGCACCAAAGTGCATTTTTTTGGTTACACTTTATTTTGATGGTCCACATTAGACACTCTACACACTATAAGTAACTTTGAATATACATGGTTCGGGTTAGTAGAATAAGTTGACATGTACTTGCAAAATTATTTATAGTCAGTATAGAATGTGTGTTGGGAGGTCATCACAATTAAGTGTTAGCCGATATTAAGAGAGTCTACTAATACTCTAATGAGAGTTAGTTGACATGGTGTTGCAAAGTTACTCATAACTAGTAGAATGTCTATAGTGGACCATCAAAATAAAGTGTTACCTGATTTTTAAAAATCAAATAGCCCGTCAGTTTCTGGTGTGACCACCATTTTCCTCACGCAGTGCAACACATCTCCTTCGCATAGAGTTGATCAGGTTGTTGATTGTGGCCTGTGGAATGTTGGTCCACTCCTCTTCATTGGCTGTGCGAAGTTGCTGGATATTGGCAGGACCTGGAACACACTGTCGTATACGCCGATCCAGAGCATCCCAAACATGCTCAATGGGTGACATGTCCGGTGAGTATGTTGGCCATGCAAGAACTGGGATGTTTTCAGCTTCCAGGAATTGTGTACAGATCCTTGCAACATGGGGCCGTTCATTATCATGCTGCCTTGCATTATCATGCTGCAAAATGAGGTGATGGTCGTGGATGAATGGCACAACAATGGGCCTCAGGATCTCGTCACAGTATCTCTGTGCATTCAAAATGCCATCAGTAAAATGCACCTGTGTTCATTGTCCATAACATACGCCAGCCCATACCATAACCCCACCGCCACCATGGGCCACTCGATCCACAATGCTGACATCAGCAAACCGCTCACCCACACGACAGCATACACACTGTCTGCCATCTGCACTGTATAGTGAAAACCGGGATTCATCCGTGAAGAGAACACCTCTCCAAAGTCCCATACGCCATCGAATGTGAGCGTTTGCCCACTCAATTCGGTTACGACGACGAACTGCAGTCAGGTCGAGACCCCGATGAGGACGACGAGCATGCAGATGAGCTTCCCTGAGACGGTTTCTGACCGTTTGTGCAGAAATTCTTTGGTTATTGTTACGAGCCTGGCTCAAAGCAAGCAACAGAGTATAGGGAAAGGCCACACACGGAATAGGAATATAGTAGATGTATTAAATTAATAGAATGTTAACAGAATAAACTTTGTTCAGCCAGTACCGAAGTTGGCTTTAAAAAAAATAAAAATGTAAGCAATCAGAAATGAATAAGCAAAAACAAAATCATAAACGGTGCGGGAGAGATGCAAACGGAGGCTGGTTCTACTCCCGGTCTCTTCTGAAGCATCTTTAAAGGCCCAGACCAGGAACTGATTAGCACAACTCCAAACACCTGTGCCCAGCTCACCTGTAGGAGACAGACACAGCACACAGCCAGGAGGAGGAGCCAGGCAAGGCCGTGACATTATGCAAACCGATTGTTGCAGCAGCTGTCCGAGTGGCTGGTCTCAGACGATCTTGGAGGTGAAGATACTGGATGTGGAGGTAGTGGGCTGGTGTGGTTACATGTGGTCTGCGGTTGTGAGGCCGGTTGGATGTACTGCCAAATTCTCTGAAACGCCTTTGGAGACGGCTTATGGTAGAGAAATGAACATTCAATTCACGGGCAACAGCTCCGGTGGACATTCCTGCAGTCAGCATGCCAATTGCACGCTCCCTCAAAACTTGCGACATCTGCGGCATTGTGCTGTGTGATAAAACTGCACATTTTAGAGTAGCTTTTTATTGTGTGTAATAATCATGCTGTCTAATCAGCATCTTGATATGCCACACCTGTGAGGTGGATGGATTATCTCGGCAAAGGAGAAGTGCTCACTTACACAGATTTAGACAGATTTGTGAACAATCTTTGAGAGAAATAGGCCTTTAGTGAACATAGAAAAAGTCTTAGATCTTTGAGTTCAGCTCATGAAAAATGGGGGCAAAAACAAAATTGTTGCGTTTATAATTTTATTCAGTGTATTGAATATGGACTGTTTCAAAGCAGCTTTACAGTGATAATAGGAAATTAAAGTAACAGAGATTGTTTTGGCTTAACAGCAGCTCTAGAATAAAGTTATTGTCCAGCTAAAGTTAGTTTTGATCGATTCACGTCCGTTGCAAATATAATTATTTATTAACTTAGGGGCTGCTTACACGACACCGTTCTAACAGAAAAACCTTAACGCGCGCCGGCCCGCTCATTCGCACAACAACAGTGCCTGGTTGCTCGAGAACGCAAACCTTAAAATAGGTTCCAAGGGCAAACCTTGAAAAAAAAAAAAGAATTATATATATATATCTTTTTTTTAATCTCTGCACAAGCTTTAAAAACGCAAACCTGTGAAAACGCTGACGGCATGCACATGCGTATTACGTGTTTAGTCTATAGGTATGCGTGTTTGAATAAATATGTGCGCAGGCGTGTAGTCTTTCTTTACAAATTGACCTAAACAAATTACTTGTCCGGCCTTAAAAATTTATAATACAGAATTATTTATCGCTTCCGAGTAGCCATGTGAACCAGAACTATTTTGACAACGTTTTATCTGTACAGAGGTAAAGGGAAGGAGAAGGGGGCCTTCACAGGGGAGAAACTAGTTGACACTTCAGGACTGCGTTGTCATCGTGTCCAGGCGCAGGTCCTTCATCAGATCTGGATACGGCCTGGATACGGCGGACTCCGGTAAACCTCGGGATAAACAGATATTAATATTAGCGTAGACGCCATTCTTCTTATGATGTAACGAGTACATCAGGATTTATGGGGAGTGTTCCGGTTCCGGCTGCCCTAATCTATGCAGCCTAACATTGAATTATAGAAGTTTATAATGTGTTATGTGTATGATAGGTCAAAGAGATGTGTTTTTAGTCTAGATTTGAACTGACAGAGTGTGTCTGCTTCCCGGACAATGTTAGGAAGACTGTTCCAGAGTTTTAGTGCTAAATAGGAAAAGGATCTAACACCAGCCGTCGATTTTGATATTCTAGGTATTATCAACTGGCCGGAATTTTGAGATTGCAATAGACGTGAAGGACTATAATGCGTTAAGAGCTTGCTCAAGTACTGGGGAGCTAAACCATTTAGTGCTGGTGCCCGCCACAAACCCAGAGCCGATGCCCTCTACGGAGTGCCTGGAACCGAAGCAGTCTGGAGTGCGTTTCCCGAAAGCATTGTTATCCAACTATGATCGCAATTTCCATTGAACTCTATTGGTAACGACGGAACTTGCAACCATAGTTGGCTTTGGAAAACTCACCCCTGAGCGGTCTGACCAGGTGTGTAAGACGGTTCATATATCTGTGCCTATGGGAATCTTGGTGGAGCTAGGTGAGGAAATTGGTGGTAATCTTCAATCCTACAGCAGTGGAGAGTTATGTGTCCTATATAGAAATAATAAATGTCCTGGGATGAAGCCGAAATTTGGGATGAAGCCATTTGTAGTGGTGTCTGAAACCAAAGTTGACGTTATTGAGGTTACTCATTCAATCCCACATTGCACCTCAATAATAAGTATACAGCAGATGTATGCTCAACGGCGGTCTGAATTCACTCACTGCTTTCATTCACTCATTCAAGTGAACTGTATTAGTGGACTAACGTAGGGAATAGTGATTGAGGGTTTGGGGGGGATTTCAGATTCGGCCCGTCGACCAGTGGGCTCCACCTTGGCTCCTCACTCCCTCTGGTATCATCACCCCTATGGCTCCACAGGGCTTCCTCCGACTTCCGGGCCTTCGTATCTGACTCGTCCCTCCACCCTTTGGCTTTGCAGGGCTCCTCCTTCCCTCTTGCTTCACCTCAGTCCTTTGTTGCTCCGCCTCAGTTCTTCTGGCACCCTGTCTTCACATCGGTCGCTCATCCCCTCAGGTACGCCTTGGTCTCCAGGACCCTCTGTGTCGTCCAATCTCTGTGGCTCTTCTGCTATGCCTGAGTCTCTACATCCACCAGCTCTATCTCGGTTGGTAATTCCCCTGGTTCCGCCTGACATCCCCACCACCATGACTCTACCGTGGGCCTGTATTCTGGTGCTCCTGCTTGGGGTCACTCACTGGCTCCTCCCACTGTCATATCTGCCCTGGTTTCACCAGGGAGTTGTCAGGGTTATGTTTGGTTTCTTTGTGTTTTAGTCTCGAGTTCGCCTGTCTGCCCATCTATCTGTGTTCTTTAGTTTGTTTTCATTAAGTTGTATCACCTGTTTCTTGTTTCTTTTGATTTGGTTTGAATTTGTATTTAACCAGCTAACTTGCACTCACTCATTATCTGGCCTTGTTGTTGAAATGTTTGATAGACTCACCTTCTGCTAATCCTCAGTTGAAAGGATTTACCTGTGCCTGTGTTAATAATGGATTATCTGGACCTGAAGCCTTGAATGAAGTTTAAGTTACCCGTTTTCTGCTAAGAACATTTTTCTGAGTTCTGTTTTGTGATATACTTACCTTTTTATTAATAAACTCCCATGCCTGGGTTCTTCTACAGTCTGCTTGTTGTTACACAGATTGTATTGATTTGAAATTGTATTGGGTGGTCTTTTATTTATTTATTCTCAATGGCAGTAAAAGTTGTATAGTATCTGGTTAACTTTTATAAATTATTCTGAGTTCACCGTGAGACGAGGTTTGAAAAACTATTTCCTCAAAGGGAAGACACAGAATACAGCAACAGGCACACACTATTTGACAGTGTTATTTTGTATCAAACTGGAATAGATCTGGTTTTGTGTAGAGTATAACAACTGTTAATGTGTGACGGTCCAAAGGAGCATAAGGCTATTATGTGTCTAACTGAACATCATGTTAGTAAATACACATTTTTTATTTAAATGTCTTGTGTTCAGGTTCATTTGCAACAGCTGTACTAGCAGTGAGAGTGAAATGGAGGCATGTTGAATATTTCATCTGAGACATGGAGGAGAGGATTTTTTGACAACAAACAGCACTTACAGTTGTGTAAGTGAGAAATTCTGTGGCAGAATCTTGTTCATTGGACCAGACTAGACACAGAAAAAAATGCTGTCCTTCAGACAGCTGCCATCGATTCAGCACTCCTTCCGTGAGGAATTTGCGGTGTAAAAGTAGCATGTTACCAGCTATTACTCCTGCAGATACAAACATTAAAATTACATCACTGTCAACCCCAATGCAATGTAAGAGACATATATATAGAATATGTTTAAGAGAGCATCTTATCAAAATAATGTTTTATCAAAATGTTTCAAGTTTAAATGTTTCTAGGGCAACATAGCTGTCCATCTTGGGATTCCAGCAAGTCTCCTTCTGCTCATTTTACTGCAGATACACTACAGGCAGAATAGAGATAATTAGTTTCATTGCCTAAATTAGTCTTCAGAGAGAAAATTGCGTCATTACCAAATTAATCTACAGATTAAGACTTTTAGAGAGATACTTTCTGTTTAAGAAATCTGGAAATAGGGGAGTTTTCCAGTAGTGTTTTCACAATGGGTGAGAGTTTATGCATGGAATGAACACATACCTTATTAATTTTTCATTCCTCACAAACAGTAATGGAAGCAAGCAGAAGGTTCAGAGTTTGGAACCTATCTGAATTGATTTGGCTCATAATTCATAATTGAGCAGCTAACGCATGGAAATGTATTTCATCACACTGCATTGTGGTGACAAAGCTTTTCGCAAGCAGCGGGTGACTTTTTTTTGTGTCCTTGCTGAATGTTGGGTGGCATCTCAACTGACTCTGTGACAGAGTTCATTCAAATGATTTTGTTTGTAGTCAGAAGCACCCTGGGAAATGCTGTCCTAAGATGTTTGACCTCAGTGTTGTGAAATGTTCTCTAGTTCTCTGGTCCTTTTGTTCCTTTGTCATTGCGAAATCACTGCTATTATGATTTAATTTGAAGACAAAATTAATGTTATTTCTGAATCGATGATATGGTCATAGACGACTATGGGGCATTGGAGGTCCAGTTTTTTAATTTCCTAAAATAACATACATCGTTTGAGCTGTCAAAATGTGTATGATTATGTGCATTTCAGGAGAATTCATGGTAACACTTTACAATAAGGTTCTACAAAAGGTAATTAAATAATAATATTAAAAAATAAAAATAAAAAATGAACAAAACTTTACAGCATCTTGTTAATGTATACTGTTAATGTAATTACCGACCTTAGTTACTGCATACTATTTTATCATTCAATTCTGATGATAAAATGTATTAGTATGCAGTAACTAAAGTCGTTAATAACTACGTTAATCCAGATTAACAAAAATGTATAAACATGAATTTGCATCAATGCATTTTACCTTGGTCTCCATAATGTTTTGTAAAAGTCACCAAAGAACACACAAACAAGTGCCATGACGCTTAAAAAAGTGCCCATTTTGACTGTGCATGATTTAAGAAACAGCAGGTGGTTCATTATTATTTTTTGTTATTATGATTGTGATAACATATGATGAAATGCACATTTATAATTATATTAATATTTGATTAAACAAATATGTATTTAATTATTTACTGAGTGTTCATTTAAGTGGGAATTTATACATTTACAGCCATAAAAGAATGATCCAAGTCATCATACTGTACCATCGATACATTGTCCAAGTCAATGCATTTATTTTCCAAAATATGCAGCAATTCCCTGACAAGTAATCAGCCTGTAAATATTGCACCTTTCGCCTCATGTGGCATCATGTACACAGAGCATAGGCCACAATAAAGCCTGGGTTTGTGAGGTTATTGCTTGCCCACTAAGTTCGATGTGACCAGATGGGATGTTTTGTTTGATGGGCCTCCCTCGCTTTGTCACACACAATGACAAGTCCCCCCCCCCCCACCCCCCGCCTCCTGATGCCTGCCTTCATTGTTAGGCTGTTAAGGAGATTGGGTTGGCATTTACTGCATCTGTAGCAGTGTCAGTTCCCGTATGAGTGTGTTTGTGTCAGGCGGGAGAGGCCCCTGCTCTGCTCCTCTCGGCTCTGGCCTGCTCACCCATATGGACGGCCTGATCAAAGGCAGCTGAAGCAGGCTGCAGCACAGGCGCACTGACAGGAGAGCGAGAGGGAGCTGCATAATTGACACGGCCCCTCAAAACCCCGAGCCTCACAGCACACCGGGGTCTGCACACACAGCACATAGCAGCAGAACGCCTACTAAACAAGCTCAATATTCACACTTACCAGACTGATTACGTATCATATATACAACAGCAAGTCATTAGGAAGTGTGTAGCATACGATGCTCTAATGGATTGTTATTGCATGACGTAAACGAGAAATCTAAACTCTGACATTAAGCATTTGCTCGTTGCACATGCCTGACAAACAAGCCCTTTAAAATGCATGTTTCTGGGCGCCGTGTCACCCTGCACTCTCTCCTGCTGAATGGTGTCTATTTTGGCTCCAGACCGGTGGTGGTTGCACATCACTGGCTGTCTGTTCTGAGAGGAGAAATGTCAGAAGCCTCCGGTGGCAGCCATTCCAGCTCCTGCCTGCCACCCCGTCACATGCCTCCTGTAAGGCAAGAGGTTTGCCAACTTGCCCCACATTAATCAGGGCCCTCTCGCACCATTAGCCAGTCAATCATTTTCTGGGGCTGAGCCAGGCTGCTAGCCTGTGCAGCATCTTAGCCCAGCCTCTGATTGGCCATTTCCCTATAACATTCAGGGATTCACCAACTGAAAAGTATGGTCGTGCCAAATTGTTGCATATTTATGAAGCTTATTTTATTTTTTATTTTTTTGGCTGTATAAAGTACTGCATGCACTTCTGTGATGTGATTTAATTGTTTAACCCTTGAAAGCACCTTTAACCATGTAAAACCTGACATTCAAAATACTATTATTATTGATTTATTTTTGAATGGAACTGTTTATTGAACCTTTGGACAAAAAAAGTTTACATGTGTATTTTTTGTTGAATATCACATGGCTTATATGGTTCATCAGATGAGATTTTTTTATTGCTTGTAAAATAACTGAAACATGCATTTATTATAGTATACCAGATTGATTACATAAACTGCATATACAGTATCATATGTCAGTTTTCACTCTATATCTCCCAATAATGTCTTAATAAGATTATATATAAATGCTTTGTTTGATGTATCATATTTGATCAATTTTAACGTTTTTCAAAAAAAAAGAAAAGAAAAAAAGAGTGGATAATCAAGTACACAAGATGCTTCAGTCCAGTAAGTGTTCATCTTGAACTATGACTAACAATATAAAATGTATTATTACATTGAATTTATTTTTAAAAATCATTAAAGATTTTACAGCAAAAAGACGTGTAATGACCTGAAAGAGGACATTTTTAGTATTAAAAGACCATTTACTTTCTAAAATAGTATGAACTATGAATCAGACAACATAAGGCATGTAATAGTGTACAACAGGTTTTTCAGCAAAGTTTTTGATCATTTAAATATTTAGAGACCTTTAAAAATGTGCATATCAAATATGATACAGGAGGCTTTATTGGTTTAAGATGTTTTGCATTTTAACCTCTGTGCAATTAAAGGAATCTATACACACCTAGAAATGAATTTTTTTACATTCACATTAAAACCATTAAAATCTTATCTTTCTTTGTCATTTCTTTACATTATATATATATATATATATATATATATATATATAGAACAATCATAATGTAAGGTGAACAGCGCCTGCTGTGAACAAGATATTTCAAGTTTGATATCCATTCACTTGTTCCACGGCGTGCTGTTACATACGGATGTGCATTTATCTGTTGAGTTTTGACCCCTGGGTTTAGTATCAGTGATGTGAAGTGTTTTAAAATGGGGTGAAGCTGTTTTACACAGATCTGGTAGGGGCAAGATAGTCTAACTAGCCTTGTGTGTGTGAGATGAGGGTTGGTAGGGGCCTGGCGTGCTCAGGAGGGGGAGTGGGAGGGGAGGGATCACGCTCCTCACTACAAAGTAAGAGCCCAGGATCCAGGCTTAAGGGACCTTCATCATTAGTTAATGACTTTGGAGATTAGTATTATAACACACAGATTACAGAGGAGACAAGGGTTGTTCTCTGGTAATTACACACTGAAGCACAAACGTCCCCCTTCATGCTGCAACTCTTATGAGGCTTAATTGAAGACAGCATCACTGTAATGGCATCATTTGGGTCTGAATGTCTTGCTCTTTGGTAAAATAGATCATAGACGTGTGAAAATTCTATTTCTTTTTCTATTTCTATTTGTTTTAGTGCTATGATACCTTGATACCTCAATGTATATTGGCAGTATACTGTAAGAATTGTATTATTGTTATTGATATCTGAAGGATCAAAAGTTATGAAAATTACTTTTGTTGGTATAACCTAATTTGTTGGTTTATTTTTGTCAGATTAAGTAACACTTTTGACCAATTAATGTAGATGTTTTTACTTGAAATACATTTAGGGTTAATTTAAAAAAAAAATGTTTTACAGTGGATCATAGCATACAAAATTTTTATTAATCCATACAACTCAAATTGTATATTCACTCTTAAAGGCAGGTTAGGTGATTTGTTCCAGAACTATTTTTGTTATGCTGGTTGAAAGTCTCTTCACATCCTGATAGCAATCACTAAATTAAGTGGTCTAAATGTAAATACTAAATGTATTTATATGTATATGTATCACCTATGGAAGGCGTAGAACCATAAAATGTTCGTCCAATCATTGCATTCAGACCGGATACAATGCCCTACCTTTCATACCTCCGCACACTCTGCTCGCACAGACATCACACGTCAACAGTGTGTTTCATGCTATGTAGAGTTAGACAGACGTCAGTCACGAGTAACCGAAACAGCAGCCACCTTTTACAGTTGCTCCTGAACCAAAACAGTGAGCTTATGGTGCGTTCACGCCATATTTGGAAGAGATAGACACCCGTGACGTTATACTCAGAGTTGTTTGTGACTCGAATTTATGGGTTTCAATGGCAACACTATCAACGCTGAAATGAATCTGCAGCAGTCAGGTGGCACAGGTCAGTGCTCTTTAACCCTCTGGGGTCTGAGGTGTTTTCGGGGTCCTTGAGATGTTTTGGCATGCTCTGACATTTCTGCTTTTTTCAGTTGCTTATAAACATATTAATGGCACAGGTGAAATTACACTCTATATAGCACACACAGGGCTACCATAATATGTGAGCAACATGTATGTACATGTTTGTATTTTTGAGAGAATATTGTTTATGCGTGGTTATTGAAAAATCTAAAAAATAAAGTTTCTAATATAAGGCCACAAATAACATACTAAATATCTGTCCACAAGACTTTTGACAAGTGGATGTTGTTGCCTAGAGTTTTTGCTTCAAATTGATCTGAAAATCATTCTGCCTAATCATTCACGTAAAACAATAGATTGTTTTAAATTGTGAAAAACATTTTTTGTTTGCAAAGGCAATATGCGGATGGGCGTGAACGACCCAACCCCCTCATGAATAATTAGGCAGTTCTCACCTGAGCAGACTGCATACTAATGAGCCTTTCATTCAGGGGTGTCACACAAGAAAGAATGCAAGGACAATATATATATATAAATAAATAAATATTTATACACACACACACACACACACACACATATATATATATATATACAAACAATCAAAATATAAATGAAAGCCAAAAGCACATTTTTAGTCACCTTTTAGCCATCCACATACCATTTTTAGCCATCCACCACGGTAAAAATAAACCAGTCGCATTTCAAAGTCGTTCGCGAAATGACCGCCAGGTGGCGCAAAGGGACATTTAGCAAAACGTAAGTGGGGCTAATGTCTGTAGCCTAAGGATGAAATACTACAAGTTATGGTAATTTCCAAATAAGCCTACAACAAACATTTATAGCCTACTCCGTAATTGTTGGTCGTACAGATAAGATATAATCTTTTAAAACTGTAAAAGGCTAAAGTATAGGCCTACACTCACAGGCTAAAGACAAAACGTTTTCTCGCTCATGTGAGAAACAGACGTTCGGGTATGTCTCAGTGAGAAAATTCATAGCCGAGCGGTAGAACTTACGGTTAATCATCAAGATGACACGTGTTCAAATCCGCACAAGCCTGGTCTGTTGTAAGTTTTATATTTATTTAGATTTGTTTAGCTCTAAAACTCTGTTACACCATACAGTTTTTTTGCTTATATATATAAAATACAATTATCATGCATTTCCATTTTTCACACAAAATAGTACCCAACAGAACGACTTTGTAATTGACAATCGTAATTTCAAAAGCAGTTCTGTAATAAATAAATTATATATAGCCTATATATATATATATATATATATGTAACGGAGGCCAGCTAGTAGTTGCTGTGCGAGTAAACCTCACTCCTCTGATCTCAATAGGCACTCTAGCGACAGATGCTAGAGGCTGCAGTCTTTAGCCTCCTTGTTAGCGTGCCTGACTCTCACGCCGGAGACCCGGGTTCGAGGCCCGCTCGGAGCGGGGCAAGTAGGACCCAGGTGGAGGGATTACATTGGTGCCGTGACCCGGATGGGAGTGAGGTTTAGGGGGGTGAGTGTAACGGAGGCCAGCTAGTAGTTGCTGTGCGAGTAAACCTCACTCCTCTGATCTCAATAGGCACTCTAGCGACAGATGCTAGAGGCTGCAGTCTTTAGCCTCCTTGTTAGCGCGCCTGACTCTCACGCCGGAGACCCGGGTTCGAGGCCCGCTCGGAGCGGGGCGAGTAGGACCCAGGTGGAGGGGTTACATATATACTATATATTTTTTTTTTTCAGGGCTGCCAACTCTCACGCACTGAGCGTGAGACTCACGCAATTGACCCAAATCTCACGCTCTCACGCCACACCCCCGATTTCTCACGCTGAAGTGTCAACCCGGTCGGTCAAATTCCTAAAAGATATAGTTTATCTATAGATCTACCTGTTGAGCCACTCGTGATCGACTAGTTATACCGCAAATTAGTTAAAATATCCCGTAATCTATCGAGCGAGCGTGCATGCGAGACAGATTGAGCTCCAAACCATGCGCGCGCATGGCAGAGAGGTCTGTTCCCTACAACCTAGAGTTTTAAAAAACATGGTTTTAAGTAAAGTGTGATTTGCCAGGGGGGATTGGGATTTCCTTCTGGTCTAAACATCCCTGCTTCTGCTGAATTATTTTAATCCCCACACCCCTCCCTCCAGAGGCTAATCAATGCTATAGGCTACTTCACCAATATCAAATATATAAAATAGAGATATGCAACAGGCACGTTTAAACGACAAAAAATAAAATCAAAACCAGCGTTTCAGTTGTTCATTAGTTCCAGTGGCCCTAATGCATGCACGGCTTTTACAAATTTCACAAAGCGTGTTGATGAGATTATTTTGAATGAAATATTGAAGTTTATAATTAAGTGTTTTGGCACACCACGCCGAGTGGCCCTATGCATTTTTCTAAAGTCGGGTTTTATTCTGGCATGGTGAGTTAGTGTTCGACAAACGCGACGGCGCGTTCATTTAGATTAATTTATTTTTCTCATTATTAGGCCTACAGCTAAAATAACTTAATAGGCGACTCCGTAATTTTTTGGTCATACAGATACGAGTAGAGTAGCTTACATCGTTCAAAACTGTAAACTTGTATTCATATTAGGCTAACGACAAAAACAGTATAGCCTATCTGTGTCTCTGTCTCCGGGAACTGCGCGTCACAAAAATGAACCGAAAGCCACTTCAGCTCAGTCACGATAAGAAATCGGCTATGTCTAAAGCCTTTAAATGTCTAAATATTTAGGCTAATAAATGTTATCTGATTATGTAGGCTAATCCTTATGAAAACGAGAGGTACAGAGGATCTACTCAAACATGTAATGGAAGCGCTTCCCAATGAGAAAATGACAAGACAAGGGTGAAAATCTCGCTCTTATTAAATGTAGGCTAAATCGCCCTGAATTAAAATGTAAAAACAGATCAAATAATGTATTTGTCGAAATGTTGCGATATTGTTTCATTTAAGTTCATAATTATTCTATAAATGTTATTTAATTTAGAAGCATTACCACGAAGCACCGTGTTTCGATATTTATTTGAATAATACAAAATAAAATAAAAACTTAATTCACAAATTGCATGCCTGGTTGTAAGGATCCAAAGATCCCTGTAGACTTTAATATTGAGTTGAACATTTTGTTCATGACAACAAATTAACATGTGATTTTTCAGATTATATTTAGTTTTGCTTGGAAAAAGCTGGCCCAAACCAGTTTTATTTCATCAATTATTGAAATAATGAAATATTTAGTAATACACTTTTATGACAGAAATATCACTAGGCTACATGTAACTTAAATCATTTAATTCCTTCATTATCAACACTGTCTAAAATAGCGATTTAAGTGTGAATTGCGACTTCTCTTTGTGTTAAGTCAGCCTCATACTCCGATAGCCTGTGGGGGGGTTGGAGGGACAGTTGGACAAAGGTGTTAATGTTCCTCTTTCATATGGAGAGTGTCGGATAGCCAGCCTGATGAGCAGGCAAAATTATTGTAAGGATAAATCTGTGTTCAAATGTAGGCCCCATATCTTATTAAATTATAAATATTGTAGTTTATTTATTGTAGCCTATTTAAATTTTTTTTCACACAAAATTTCAATTGAAGTTATTGTAAGGTGAATTCAACAAGGCATGCTGTGTCTTTGAAGCAACAATTAAAGGCTAAATAATTTTTTCGTGATTTGTATGGCTGACACGCAGCGACATATACAGTATTATCAGCTGTATGATGTGTTTTTACCCTGAAATGTTTAATTTCGAGAGAGACGCGGCGCGCGCAGCGAGGGAGACTGAATAAACTTGTTAAAAAGAGATCCAGCGCGAGAGAGGCAAAGAGAAACGCATGTTTTTAATTTAATTATGTTTCTTTGGACAATTTTCGTTTTGTACTGTTTTAATTGTTTAATTTAGCTGTAATTTCTTTGGCAATACAAATTTAAAATGTCGCAAGAATAAGATTAGCCTAGTGTTTCTTATTTTGCATCGCAAAAGAAATAAACTCTAAACCCGATGCAACCCTGTTTTAAATTTAAAAAAAAACTGTCCCGACACTTTATTTAAACCTTGAAATGTTCGAACTTGGTTTCAAACTTAAGTAATTTTAGTGTTCTTTTACATTACACAATAATTTAGCAGACTAAAGACGAGCTTCTTCATTTTCGTTTTCTGATGCAATCGGCTGACAATCTTCCTTCATCAGTTTTTGTCGTTTGTGCAGCGGCTGCGGTTCTACAGGAATGTAGCAAATTTATGTTGTAATGATAATTAAACAAAACTCTTGACTTTAAATAAGTAAACAGTTATAAACAGTTACCTATTTAAGCATCAAGGTGGTAAAATATAAACGCTGTAGGCCAACATCGGTTAACAACATGTATGCTACATTGAGATTCGATCTCGGGTCGAATGAAGCTCCTCGAAACTCGTGTTGTTGCGTTGATCACTGAGCTACCGTCTGTACGCTGTTAAAGTTGTAAAGCCTCATTGATGTAGCCTTGATGTTGAAATGTTTTCATTATTTATTCAATTACATTTCAGTAGCCTAATTTCAGTATTGTGATTATGAATTATTTTAACTACGTTTCACTTGTTGAATTCATCACCAGCTTTCAATCGCTCTCATTCCACGAAATCGGTGCCTTTTCAACTTTAAATTTTTGAAAAATATAATTGTTTTAAACTGATTTTTTCAGTACCCATTAAATTAAGACATCTTAACATGACAGGAAATTGTGTTGGGCCTTCTCAAGCTATGCCATTTATTATTTTATGACTGTTTATTTATTTCATGTGTTGATATTTTCCTCAGTCCTGTTACCGACTAAAGTGTTACTATAAATAATAATTCCAATTACAAATATGCAACAGTTTGCACATATATTAGTAGTATTTTGGTCCCTCTTTTCATTCAGACGATGTCATATTTAAAACAATTCTGTTTTATATCATAATATCCATTCAGATTACTGAAAATGTCCTATTTCAGGGACGACATCACATTACAATTAAGAAATATGTATACTTTGACAAGATATTTATTTTAAAAAGGGTCTTGTCCAAAATGCAATATAGTGCAGGTTACTATGGTGAGATCTGTTTGACTGTCAAATGTCATTTTTCTTTTAAAATATCAAATTAATGACAGTAACAGGACTGAGCTCTCAATATCCGAGAGTGTCTTCAGTCACCTATTGTTTGTCATTGCAGTTAATTGCATGCATTATGGACAAGAGTTATGAACTTATTTACTTCCATACTAGTTATATGGAACATTAGGCCATGATAATCTGCTTCCATTTGGGAGGTAATATAGAATTATATAGAAAAATACAATCATAGAAGAAAACGTATATCTTTATAAAAACAAATCATCCTTGGACATATAAAACATGGTCTGCTCTCCATCTTATCCTCAACACCTTTTCTACCTCATTGCATTCTTATATGCCTTTTTCTTTTCTTGTTCTCGGTCTCTCTTATAGGCCTACTTCTTTTTTTCCCATAGAAGATACCGTTCTATCCTCTCTGGATCTCTATGATCGCGATAGCGCTGTTGCTTCTCGGCTGCAGTTAATGGCATGTTACTAACAACTGTAAAAGTGTATAGCAAATTAAATGTGATGTTAATTCTATGCAAATAAGACATAAAAAAGTAAGGAGCATAAGTATACAAATAAAAAACAGATGCATAAACAAACAATGTTAACTAAGCATGTCGATGCTCATATGTCGCTGCTTTTAGCTCAATAACACACAAAATAACCTTTATAAATGTCTATGTCCTTAGTTGTTGTCCTATTCCTTAAATTGCATTTGAATGTTTTCCCCTGCAAATAACAAATACACCATCTATGACTGAGTTATGCAGCTGGGCTAGAATCTATGCTCCCTTTTGCTCTGGGATAGTAACAGGACTGATGGTAACAGGACTGATGATTTGATGCTAATATGCTAATTTCTAAATAACAGGTCAAGGTCAGAAAGGCACATGGTATGTAATCTGAAAGGTTAATTCTTCTAGATATTGGTAATATTAGGATTAATAAATAATTGTTTATATGTACACTTTAAAAAATGGTAACAGGACTGATGTTGTATGCCGACCCCTCTCTAACAACCATGATAAAACATGAAAAATAGGACAATTAGGAAGAGAGAAACCTATCCTTGCTTACACTGTGGAATCCACTTAATCTAAATGATGTCACTTCCTTGAAACGATGTCACTTCTGGTTTTACCATTATTTTATAGGTTTTTTTTTGGTGATAGTAACAGGACTGATATGAAATTAGGGGACAATGATAAAATGACTTATATTTCTAAGAAAATATATCTATTTATGTCAAAACCATTGCTTAACAATGAGATTACACTTTAGACAATATAAAACTGTGAAAATTGGATAATTTTACCAACATTTTACAAATGAGAAGTCCTGTTGAAAAAGAACAACCATAGCGAGGGACAGGCTAAAATCCTTACCCATAGCATATAATATGTGATTTTAATTATTTAAAATTATATTTTATTGGCTTTTACTTGGTCTTATATTGATGCATTATGATCTGTAGTAATATTAAGTTTTTTAAATTACACATTTATTTGTTGTTAAACCAACTTTAGAACTGATTATTTGTTGGGTCACCGTGATTTTGCCAAGTAAGATGTGATCCTGGATCAACAAATTTTGTTGATCCAGGATCAACATTTAATCAACCAATCACAAGCCTCTGATGTCATCAGTGTGTGCCGACTAAATGCAATCAGTCCATTTTGAATTTTCCCTCCTCTCTTACCTCGGCTGACTGACAAAAGGTAAGTTATTTTGTCTGTCCTCTTTCTTTGACCCTCTCTGTAACTAAAAATCTGACTTTGTAAATGTATTTATTCACTAAAAAATACTGAAATAGAACACTTAAATGGCCTAATGTAATGCAACTCTGAACATACATACACTCACCGGCCACTTTATTAGGTACCCCATGCTAGTAACGGGTTGGACCCCCTTTTGCCTTCAGAACTGCCTCAATTCTTCGTGGCATAGATTCAACAAGGTGCTGGAAGCATTCCTCAGGGAGTTTGGTCCATATTGACATGATGGCATCACACAGTTGCCGCAGATTTGTCGGCTGCACATCCATGATGCGAATCTCCCGTTCCACCACATCCCAAAGATGCTCTATTGGGTTGAGATCTGGTGACTGTGGAGGCCATTTTAGTACAGTGAACTCATTGTCATGTTCAAGAAACCAATTTGAAATGATTAGAGCTTTGTGACATGGTGGAAGTAGCCATCAGAGGATGGGTACATGGTGGCCATAAAGGGATGGACATGGTCAGAAACAATGCTCAGGTAGGCCGTGGCATTTAAACGATGCCCAATTGGCACTAAGGGGCCTAAAGTGTGCCAGGAAAACATCCCCCACACCATTACACCACCACCACCAGCCTGCACAGTGGTAACAAGGCATGATGGTTCCATGTTCTCATTCTGTTTACGCCAAATTCTGACTCTAACATCTGAATGTCTCAACAGAAATCGAGACTCATCAGACCAGGCAACATTTTTCCAGTCTTCAACTGTTCAATTTTGGTGAGCTCTTGCAAATTGTAGCCTCTTTTTCCTATTTGTAGTGGAGATGAGTGGTACCCGGTGGAGTCTTCTGCTGTTGTAGCCCATCCGCCTCAAGGTTGTGCGTGTTGTGGCTTCACAAATGCTTTGCTGCATACCTCGGTTGTAACGAGTGGTTATTTCAGTCACTGTTGCCCTTCTATCAGCTCGAACCAGTCTGGCCATTCTCCTCTGACCTCTGGCATCAACAAGGCATTTCCGCCCACAGAACTGCCGCTCACTGGATGTTTTTTCTTTTTCGGACCATTCTCTGTAAACCCCAGAGATGGTTGTGCGTGAAAATCCCAGTAGATTAGCAGTTTCTGAAATACTCAGACCAGCCCTTCTGGCACCAACAATCATGCCACGTTCAAAGTCACTCAAATCAACTTTCTTCCCCATACTGATGCTCGGTTTGAACTGCAGGAGATTGTCTTGACCATGTCTACATGCCTAAATGCACTGAGTTGCCGCCATGTGATTGGCTGCTTAGAAATTAAGTGTTAACGAGCAGTTGGACAGGTGTACCTAATAAAGTGGCCGGTGAGTGTACAACAGCCATGTGCCGTTTAGCTAATAGCTAAGCTTACTTTACTCCATAACCTCTAAAAGTCTTCTTTCTCTCATACACAAATACACATTTAATATTTAATAAAATTTTATAACAATGTCAATAAATTCCAGGTCTTTAAAACAGACTACTGTGATTTTAGTCAGAATAAAGTGTGCACAAAGTATATGACATAAAAAAAACAGTAGAATAATTGCTTTTTGAATATGATTGTAATCAAAATTTTGATAATTGCTATGCCATCATTTCAATACAGGGTAAATTCGCTAATGTTGATCCAGGACCATCATGATCATTTCAATACGGGGTAGATTCGCTAATGTTGATCCTGGACCATCATGATCATTTCAATACGGGGTAGATTCGCTAATGTTGATCCAGGACCATCATGATCATTTCAATACGAGGTAGATTGTTGATCCAGGACCATCATGATCATTTCAATACAGGGTAGATTCGCTAATGTTGATCCAGGACCATCATGATCATTTCAATACGGGGTAGATTCGCTAATGTTGATCCAGGACCATCATGATCAGTTCAATGCGGGGTAGATTCGGTAATGTTGATCCAGGACCATCATGATCATTTCAATACGGGGTAGATTCGCTAATGTTGATCCTGGACCATCATGATCATTTCAATACGGGGTAGATTCGCTAATGTTGATCCAGGACCATCATGATCATTTCAATACAGGGTAGATTCGCTAATGTTGATCCAGGACCATCATGATCACTTCAATATGGGGTAGATTCGGTAATGTTGATCCAGGACCATCATGATCATTTCAATACGGGGTAGATTCGATAATGTTGATCCAGGACCATCATGGTCAGTTCAATACGGGGTAGATTCGCTAATGTTGATCCTGGACCATCATGATCATTTCAATACGGGGTAGATTCGATAATGTTGATCCAGGACCATCATGATCATTTCAATACGGGGTAGATTCGCTAATGTTGATCCAGGACCATCATGATCAGTTCAATACGGGGTAGATTCACTAATGTTGATCCAGGACCATCATGATCAGTTCAATACGGGGTAGATTCGCTAATGTCAGTGGCGGTTCTAGAGGGGGGGCCAGGGGGGCCAGTGCCCCTGTGACAAAAAGCTTGGCCCCCCTTGTGGCCCCCCTAAATGTGGAGTTTGAAATAATTTTTACAAAACTGTTTTTTGCTATCGTTGTATGCGTATTATTTTTTATTTTTCTATCTTTGTGGATTTGCATTTTCACGTGACAATTCGCATCACATTCGCGGGAATCGCGGCAGAATAACGCCTGTCTCCTGCACGCGAGAGAGGAGAGAAGAAAGTTGGTAAATGTCAGTTCAGTTGTAAGTTCATTCTTTATGTGCGTATGGGGTGTGCGATGTGTATTGTCTATTATGATATTGTAATCATTGTTTTAACTACCATAAAACTTTAAATAATAGCCCGGGCTTTTATTTTCCCAAATCGTCGAACTTTGAGACAGGCGTCTATATGAGACAGGCCTTTATAATTTAGTGTTGAGATGTTGTTCATTGAGATGTTGTTCCTAGAGTCTCTAATCTCTAAAAATCTCCAAATGCTCCACGTGAAACTGCGGTCTTCCAACCTTTTACTATCGTGTCAATTGATTTTGATTAATATGCGCGAGGGAGAGAGAGCAAGACAGCGCTCGTGTTGTTTGAAGACGTGAGTGCGCGCGCGCGGCCGGGGCGCTCTCTCTCTCTCTCTCTCTCTCTCTCTCTCTGCTCGTTATGCACTGTCAAGCGCAGCAAGCGGACGCTCTGACGGGTTTTAGAAGATAAAATACAACCCGAAACTAAAAAACAGACCCGGCTTCTATTTGAGACCGGCCTTTATTTACCCAAACCTGCAGCCACACCAGGCGTGTAAAAGAGACAGGCGTCTATTCGGGACTCGGCTATTATTTGAAGTTGTAAGGTATGTACGAGGCACTGTGAGCTGACATAGCATTTGTCTATCGTCCTTTCACTGCTGTGTGCAGTTCATAGGTAGGCTATGTCCCCAAATTAGTTTTTGTCTTATATTTATATCATATTATGTTCTTATATTAGAATATCACATCAGCAAGAGTGCCGTTTTCCCGTGCACAATTGCAACTGTGATATTTATGTTATACAACAGTTAAATTAACAATAAGTTAACATTGGGAGTTACTTTTTAGACACAATATTGTCAATATTGTTTGTTTTCCCTTTATTTCGCCGACTAGAATTTCATAATGAAACCGTAGTGAGTCTCAATGCAACACAGCGATGATTTATTGACTGAAATCCGCGTTTTGAACGAATCACTTGCTTCTTTCCCGAATGAATCAGCCGTTTGAACAAATCGGTTGAATGAATGAATCCCTCTTACAGGGACTTGCCGCCGCCTACTGGCGGTTTTAGTTTCATATTTAAAGTATCCTTTAATTAAAACGTTAAAATTAGAAATAATTTCATATTTAAATATTGATTTGAAAAAAATCTCATAGCTTTATTTATGCAATTGTAAATGGAGTGTAAATATATTAATGCCACTTCTGTGTCACCTCTGCACTGCAAAGATGGATTTTGATTGAATTAATTAATTTGACTGGTAACAGTGGTACTGTATAATTATTGTATAATTAAGTATTATTGTATAAATAAGTATAATTACTGTATAATTTGAATGTTAGTATTTGACATAAAAGGTGATGCATAACTCTAAATAAGTTTAGAAAAAATGTCCATATATAGGTGAAAATGCCCCTGGAAATCAATTTAAGGTGGCAAATATTGCCCCTTAATTAAAAAATGTATTTCTGTCACTGCTGTGAACTGACCACTGCATAGAATATGAAAAATATGAATATCTTCGTGAGTCAGCTGTCAACAACAGGCCTAAACCAGCCATGGCACCAGCACAAAAACACAATCAGTAAAATATTATCTAATTATTAACAAAATGTTGAAAATATTGAAATATATTTTTGTCAATATTGCACACCCCTAATGTACGGTATTAATTTTGATTTCTTTAGGTCTTAAAAAGCCTTAAATTGGACTTTAAAAAGTGTACAGGAACCCTGTAAACGGTTAGACATATCAAGTCAGTTATTTTCAGTAAATTAATTAATAAGCTTTTTGGTCCCCATTGCTTTTGCTCTATAGTTCTCAAAATGAAGAGAAAGAAGGACATCATGTCTATTACAGTTACTGTGACTAATACTGAATATGTAATGCAAATGTAAAAATTTAATGGAAATGCAAATACATTGTTGAATGATTATAAACACGGTATTTTGCCTGTTAATGCCTGCAGCAGTGCAGAAAATGATATGACAACAATAAGGTCTAAATGTAACTGGCCCCTCTAACAGTACAACTGGCCCCAGCTTGGCCCCCCCAGTTGAAATGGGCTAGAACCGCCACTGGCTAATGTTGATCCTGGACCATCATGGTCACTTCAATGCGAGGTTGATTTACTAATGTTGATCCAGGACCATCATTGATTCAGAACCAATGAATTCACTAACTCCTTTGCATAGTTCATGTGGAGAGCTGATAGATGTTTTAAAATATAATATTTCAACTTATCAGCTCTTTGTTATTGTTTCCTCTTTAAAGTTAGTATATGTGTTTGGTGATGCTGATGTGTTTTAAAATAACCAGAACAAAAACATTATGTGGAAATGAATTAACTAAGTATCATTTTTGTGTGTATACATTTCAGAAATGTTCCATGATGGAGGAGTTTATCAAAAAGTCTGTGGAAAATGAAGAAAGAAGAAAAATAAGACATAAAAACATTAAACTCAAGGTGCATGTTCTTAAACCAGATGATCAAGAAGAGAACTTTATCACAGAAATAATTAACAAAGAGCACACAAAATCATTCAGGACCACAAATTGTTCCAGTTTAAAAGATAAAAGAAGAGGATATTTTATTTTTCATTGCAGAAGATCTGGAAATGTATATGAAAGAAGTCACAGAGCTGTCGGGTGTAAAGCATACATCTCTTTTAAAGTAAGAAATGATTGGAAAGGGCACAAAGTTGTTGTGCAGAGAATATTTGACCAGCACAATGGTCATGATGTTTCTGTAGAAGATGGTCATTTTCAGCAGATTCACCCTCATCTGGTGGATGAGATCAAGAAGTGGATCACATTAGGCGTAAAACCAGATGTCATCCTCCTTCAAGCTCATGAGTGGTCAAAAGCTCATGGAGAAGTTAATTATCATTCCAGAGAATATTTTGTTACACCAGAAGACATACATAATATCCGTACCTGTATGCTTCGAGGGAAACATCTTGATAAAGATGATTATAAGAGTACAGAGAAACTATTAGCTGGTCCTTTAAAAGATAATGTTGTATTTTATCAGCCACTGGGTAAGGATCAGGACCTTATAATCGTTCTCCAAACGGAGTGCATGAGAAAAGACTTACAGGACCATGGGAGTAACATTGTGTTTTTTGATGCCTCGCATTGTGTGAATCAATATTCCTTTCCACTTTTTACATTGCTTGTGAGAGATGACCATGGTCATGGAGTTCCTGTTGCATACATAATAACAAGCAGTGAGACACAAGAAACCCTTAAGCTTGCACTTCGGAGGCTAAGACCTTTGTTCCCTAAGCCACCAAGGTAATTTATTAAGGAATTGATCTATTGGGGGGTCCACTGCTGGTTGAATAAGTTAACCTACTTTTCTTTTTCTTTAAAGGTGCTTCATGGTTGACAAAGACATGAGTGAAATAAATGCTTTGAATGACGTTTTCCCTGAGTCGGATGTTCTTCTTTGCTGGTACCATGTACTCCAAGTAAGAAGTTTTTTCCCCCTTAAATTTATTTATTCATAATTTTAATGATACTTGCATAATCCATTACATATGTCCTGGTTCACAGGCCATTGTTCGGTGGTTGATGAAGTCAGATTCCAGTGTTAGTGGGCCACAGCGTTCAAGTATCCGGAAAGAAATTATTGATTACTTCAAAAAAATGAAAGCTTGTCCTATGGTATTTGAATTTTAAATTTTAATGGTTGTATTATGCAGTTATAATATGTACATAATGTATACCATGACAACCCATTTTTAAAGGGTTGTCATTTTTTCACCCCCAATTTTTTTTTTTGTTATCATGTACTTACCCTCATGTTGTTCCAAACCTGTTTGAGTTTCTTTCTTCTGTTGAACACAAAAAAAAGATATCTTGAAGAATGTTGGTAATTAAACAATTGATGGACCCTATTGACTTCCATAGTAGAAAAAAAGAAAATGCCAAAGTCAATGGGTGCCGTCAACTGTCTGGTTACCAACATTCTTCAAAATATTTTATTTTGTGTTCAACAGAAGAAAGAAACTCATACAGGTTTGGAACAACATGAGGGTGAGTAAATGATGTCATCATTTTCATTTTTCGGTGAATTATCCCTTTAAGTCAGAAATGTTTGAATTGTATTACCATTTGCACCTTAACATTTTTGACCATGAGGCTTTTTTCATTATATATTGTGTACTTTTCCATTCACTTTCCAAATTACAAAATACTATAGATATTATACAATATTTAATCATGGATATTACTAAGCTTTTATGTTGTTACCTTTTTTGCTTGCAGACTCACAATACCTATTTTTGTTAATTGCAGAAGGCTGACTTTGACAGAGTGTCTAAAAAATTCCTAAAGGAATTTTCTCACTACGAAGAGCTTTGCAATTACTTCCAGAGGTACTGGGAACCAATAAGTCATAGATGGGCGGATTATGGACGTTGTTATAACCATGGGAATTCAGAGACCAACAATTTGATAGAAAGGTAAAATAAGACCCTAGTAAATTTATTTTGGTATTAAAGGCTGTAAAGCAGAAATAATTGACTGTCGTTGCAACTTTTCCACATATAATGAACTTGTTTTGGCACTATAAATTGTTTTTCCTTTATTCAGGTTCTTCCATCGACTGAAATACCAATTCTTATCTGGGATAAGAAATCGGCGTTTGGATGACTTGCTTGACGTCCTTCTTTGCAAGACAGAGACTTACTTTCAGGTGATAAAACACTTGCAATCAGCAGGAAGAATGGCAAACTGTGTTGCCATGAAGTTAGAGGAAACATTTAACAAAGCAACTAGAATGATGGAAAAAGGCTGGATTGACCACATTACAAGAGAATCATCAGAAATATATGTGTATAATGTGCCATCCGAACAAGACTCCTCACTTTCCTATAGAACCTGCCCAGCAGAGTGTTTCTGCAGTTGCCCTGTGGGTTTGAAAGGTGAAGTATGCAAACATTTGGTGTTGCTAGATATACTCAAAGATAAGGATGATGCATTCTCTGAACTTACTCTTCAGCTGGAAGCTCATGCAAGAGCTGTACAAGACAAAGGTCACTTCAGTATCTGTTCTGAGGTGAAGATGGAAATCGACGTGGAAAGCTTTTTTGGGAGAGGAACATATACAGATTTGGAAACACATTCTTGTACCTGTTGCACATTCTCATATCATGGCATATGTCCCTGCCTTATTTTAGCACAACAGTTGTTTGGCATGACCATTAATGAAAAAAAGTGCTGTTCTGTGAATCAATCAGACAATGCTGATGTGTATTTTGAGAAACAAGACACAAGTTCACAAGACTTCCGGAGACTAGAAGATGTTCTTGAAATTGTCAAAAGATGGCAGACTGTCCCAGAGAGCATCAAAAGCCAAATAAATGATCTCTATGTTAACGTGCAACAAGAAGACAGAAGTCTTTTGTCAAAAAGGCATTGCACCATTGACACTTCAAGGAAGATACAGCCACTCTTCCCATGCAATGCAAAAAATAGAAAAAAGACTTCCAAGGTTTCCAAGAAAACTTCTGACACAAATTCAGAAGGGTTTAAAAGAAGAAAGACAACCCCCCCAAAAAAGTAAGAATATTAAAGAAAACGTGAATACAGAATTGGGTGCAGAATACCTTGTATGAAATTTGGGTATCAAATGAAGAGCTGATTTTAGTGTGGCCAATTTTTTTGTGTCAATGTTCATTTCTAAACAATACTGTTTTCGGAAGAATTTGCAAAGCTGTTTTCAATGTAATGTATTTTGTGTGCTAAAAAGTAATTCTGTCAATGTAAATTTAATATTTTAGATCTATTATTAATTACAGTTACAGTACCATTGCAATGTGGCTAGATGACATATGGTATGTTTCTGTTCATAAGGAATTAAACGTCATTCATCCAATACAATTTTTTTAATATCCACATATTAAAGATGTAAGAAACTTTACACTGAGCATATTGATATAACAAAATTATTAATACAACACAAATATAAGGGTATTTTACAGAATTAAAAGACCCCTACTGATTCAATTAGTTCTCAGTTATAAACAAAACGTCAAACATAAAAGGTTATTGTCAGATTTAACAACCTTAGTGCTGCATTTGAAATGTATTTGTTCTGCTTTCATTTTAGACTCTCTGAGATGAAGCCTAACACTCCATCCACTGCTTGTGGACCAAATGTGTGGGTTAATAAACTGAAAGCTGATCTAGAATCCAGGCTTGATTGCAAGTTGGCACGTACACTAGCCAGAGTTGTCCTTTAATGAAAAGAAAAAGGTGAAACAGTTAATAAAATTACATCAAATATCATAAACAAACATACAGTAGCTGTGCATTAAGAAAATATACTGTACCTGGTCACTTCTGCATTGTGGTCACTTATGTCTTTACGTACCAACTTTGGACTGACATTTTGACACAGGCTTTTAGTTAAACCAGTGGCAAGGTCTGAAGCCTCGCCCTCTGTTAGTGCACTAAAAATGCTTGTCTTAGTTTTCATTTTCTTGGGAAGATTGAGGACTAATTCAGGGAGATTTTTTTTGCGGCCCTTAAGAAAAATGAACAGAAGTGCTTTAGAACTAAAATAAAATTAATAGAGAGATGAAAACAAATATAAAACATAACTGATAACTTAATATATCGACCTTATCAATTTAAAAATCAACTTACTCCTAGCAGATCTCTGAAAACATTAGAGGACATATTCTCCCCTTCTATTCTGCGCTGAATTTCTTCTTTTGTGACAACATACGGGGACTTTCTCTGACCAGTGAGGACTAAGCGTCCAAAAACTTTGATGTCTTTAATGTCGTCTGTGGGGTTATTCAAAGGACAATCTCCGCTGTCTCTTGCCTCTATTTCCTAATTTTCAAAACCTGCATCCTTGCCACTGTCAAAGGTTTGTGGCTGTCTTTCTCCCTCGCTGTCTTGCTTTTCCCCCCTATCTGGTGCATCACTTGCCTTTCTTTTTTTACACTTTGATTTTTTTTTTTTTACTTCCACTTTTTCTGTTTTGTGAGTTTCCCTTTTCTCTTCTTCCTCTTGTTTCTTCTCATCATCTGGAGGTCTTCTTGTGCTTTCCTCTGTCTGCTTACTTTATCCTTTTTGTAGATGTTTAAACATAGTGTTTCCTTCACCTGCTATTTGAAGCATCAGTATAAACAGCAATGCCATTTTAATCTCAGGAGGAATAATTATTACATCTATAGAAAACATTAAAATGGGTGTACAACTAAACTTGTACTGGGATACATTATCCTCTATACATCTACAATTTGTGGACTCTACCAACAGTTCTGAAGTCATACATTATAAGGAAGACCAACACAAAACTGATTATTAACTAATAACATTCCCTCTTACTTCAGCAAAACATACACTTGTAACTTTCTGAGATTTGTCGAAATGCATAGTTGTATTTTTTTTTGTTGCTAAGACAAGAGCTGATGTAAAAAGATAGCATGCACACAAAATTGGTAATGAAAAAAGTGCGTCACCAGAGGTCAAATACCTTCAGTAGTCAAAGCACTATTAGACTATTGAAAAGACTGTTCCAGAAACAAACTGTACAGCACTGCATAACATGCATATAAACATACCCTTATTCAAACTGCCCATTCAATTTTAAAAATATCCTTAAATTTGCTTTGAAATATAGTATGTAACATTAGATACTTGTTTTGATTTTTGTGGGAGTTTCACCGCAGTTTCCAAAACTTGATCTTTTAGCCTGCACATTTTATACAGTGTGTTGAATAGCTGTTTGTTCTTGGAATTGAAATTACTTACAAATTACACAGAAGCCACATGGTTTTCGCTGACATCTCAAATGGCTGTGTGCACCACATTCCTGACAGCACACCTAAAAGTCAGGACATCAGGACACTCCAGCACACTGTGCACTTTACTCCTCTATCTGCAGGAAAAAGAAAATCATATATTAATAATCAAATGAGTAGTTTTGCCTTGGCCATGAGATATTAATTTGTCCATGAGATAATTTTGTTGAGGTAGTGACATTCTTATTGTCACGAGGTGGCAAGGAAGAGGAGAAGCAATGATCCAAAACCGATCGGTCTGTGCAGCGCTGCTTCACGTTGAACATATACAAATATGTCTTTCTCTCAACAAAGGATCTTGAGGCCACAATTTCACATTGCATGGCCAGAACATAAGGAATAAGGATGTTGTTACTTCAACAAAAATATCTTGTGGTCATGACATATCACATTCTCACTCATTATTATTAATTAATTAGCCATTGCCGCTGTCGCTTCTCACCTCTGGCTTGCTTAGTTGGAGACATTTAATATTCAATAATATTATTAATCTGCCTTCATTGACACCATTGATTAAGAACTGAACTGAGCTGGACGTTGACGTCACTGTTTCTCCAGAGCTGATAGATAAATTAACTGAATTAAGAACTATTTTCTTCTAGAGCTACAAAACAATTACAGCCAAAATTATGTTCCCTCTATCAATGTAAAGCTGCTTTGACACAATCTGCATTGTAAAAAGTGCTATATAAATAAAGGTGACTTGACTTGATCTAATGTCTCATGGTCACGACCAAACTAAGTGAACCGAATGTCCCCCCAAATTTATAATATGTATGTTTTGCTTTAGTTTTTATGAAAGTGAGCACCTAAAGAGGAAAACAGAATGTTGCAGAACTGTGCCCTCAGCTGGGGTATATCCACGGAGGCATATCCATCCACGAAACCTTTTCCCTCAAGCAGGGCCTGAGCAAACTAAAATATAAATTAAGTTAAGTGGGCATTTTAAATACTTTATCAGAATGCATAAAAATAAAAGTACATCGACCGATTTTAGAAAATTAGAAAAAAATACCATTAGCACATGGACCCCACAAGAATGTCCATCCTCTTGTCGTGGGGCACATCATTCCATGTCCATTTCAGGGCACATCCTTTAGCTTTGGCAAAATAACTGAAAAAAAAAGCTTAAAATTAGGTCTTTGTTCTGAATTGATACAGTATGTTGTTGTTTTTTCATATGCTTGGTCATTTAAGGTAATGTTTCACTATTATACTAAAATCCATTAATAATTTTGTTGTGTAACAGGACTTTAAAAACAACACACTTTAGCAAGTATCAAGTACTAACTAAATGAAAGTAGACCGTAGACCTCCCTAAAAGTTTAACCCCTTAACTGTCACCTTCCCGGTACCGGGACGCCTACGTTTACTTCACTAAAATAGATATTTTAGCACTGTTTTTTGTTACAAATTATGTAGGAACTTATGCATTTATGACAAGAGTGCACCTCAAAAAAATCTACATCATAACAGGAGTTCTGACCCTTGTCAGAACTCGATGCACACATTTTTAATAATTTAAACTTTGGTTTTCATGCTAAAAGTTCATAATAAAACATAACCTAGTATTTGTCAATGAAAAATTATAAAATAATATTATCCTCTAAAAAGTATAATATATATATATATATATATATATATATATATTATCCTCTAAATCATAATATTATAATACAATATCACCTTTTTTATTACATCTCATATTTTAGTAGTTATCATAAATTAGGTATCATTTGAAAGCTTACGAACTCAGAATTCATCCTGTGAAAACCGTTTTCAAATTGGACATTGCGTTACCATAGTTTATTGGGCTGCTCCCCTTTTGGGCGTCATCATGTTTCATAATTTATGATCAAAAACTTTTCTAATCTTGACAAAACACATATTGTCAGAAAGGTCTGAGTCTCAATGTTTCCATATTTTGTGAAAGAAGTGATATTTGGACAGACATGTATTAATTTGTTAAGGCAGAATGCATACAATTCGATTGGAATGTGTCATGATTCTGCCTTAGTATCCTTGATTTTCCTAGTCGTGAGGCAGGATCATGACAGAATCATGTTTTGTGTACAAGCGCATGGCCAATTGTTTGGACCATGCGCTTGTGTTGTCTCGTTACGTTACCCCGCCCCCTTGTTATCCTCATCTCGTCATTGTCTAGTCAGTTTCACCTGTCCTTGTCATTAGTGTTCCCTTTATAATCCCCTTGTGTATGCTGTCCTGTGTCGGTTCATTGTTTGATGTTGTGTGATTCTCTGTTGAGCATCTCTGTTGAGCATCTCTGTTGAGCATCTCTGTTGAGCATCTCTGTTGAGCATCTCTGTTGAGCATCTCTGTTGAGCATCTCTGTTGAGCATCTCTGTTGAGCATCTCTGTTGAGCATCTCTGTTGAGCATCTCTGTTGAGCATCTCTGTTGAGCATCTCTGTTGAGCATCTCTGTTGAGCATCTCTGTTGAGCATCTCTGTTGAGCATCTCTGTTGAGCATCTCTGTTGAGCATAGTTATACCCTGTGAGTATTTGCCTACTGTTTTTGTCCTGAGAGAAAGTCCTATTCTTTGTTTACTGTTTGTTCTAGTCTTGTTGTTCATCAGTCCTAGTCTAGTTTTGTACGTTTGCTGTTCATGTTTTGCCCCCTCGTGGGCTTTGTTTTCCCAGTTATTTGTTTAATAAATCGTGTTGCCTTGACTACTGTCTGCTATTGGGTTCATCCTTCCTCATCCTCATAACAGAATGAACCGACCAGAACCGAACCCAGCAGACGTGCAGTCCTTGTCTGCTTGTCTTCAGCCTTCCGACCCGGAACTGTGGTGGCGCTCCGCTATCGCTGACAGTTCCAAAGGCAAGCTTCCTTTCCCCCCCCAGGGTGAGTTGACCCTGAAGAGGTATGCCCAGGTCATTGAGGAGAGGAGGTTCTTCCTGCCGGAGACCCTGGTCAACCGCTACCTCGTCGCGGGTCTCAAAGTCCTCCCTCCCCTTGCTGAACGAGAGAGTTTGGTCCGCCGTCCGTTTTGCAACATGGTGGACTACTTTCTCGGAAGGAGCAGCCAGGTCGACCTGGATCTTCACCTCCTGCCACACTTCCAGTCATACCTGAGGGTCACCTGTTAGCCGTCGTGACACTGGAGGACCAAGCATCTTCCGCCCTGAGTCCCGATCCACCACCCGTGTCCGTCAGCCCCCGTGGAAAGCGTGGAAGATGTTTGTCGTGGGAGTCAGCATCTGAGTCGTCCTCCACGGAATCCCCCTTGCTTGCGGTGGAGTCGCCAGTACCTGCTTCGTCTCCCTCTTCGCCCCCCTTGCCGGTCTCAAGCCTGGCTACGGACTCAGCTCCGCGACCCAGAAGGAAGAAGAGGAGGAAGGGAGCCTCTTGTCCTCCGTCTCTGTCTCCCCCTGAGTCCGCGATCGCTGTCCCAGAGCCCGCCTCAGCAAGCGCTGCCCCAGAGCCTGCTACTTCAAGCGCTGTCAATGAGCCCGCTACTTCAAGCGCTGTCAATGAGCCCGCTACTTCAAGCGCCGTCCATGAGCCCGCTCCAGCCAGCGCCGTCCATGAGCCCGCTCCAGCCAGCGCTGTCCATGAGCCCGCTCCAGCAAGCGCCGTCCATAAGCCCGCTCCAGCTAGCGCCGCTCTAGAGCCCGCTCCAGCAAGCGCCGTCCCAGAATCTGAGAGACTCGCGGCCGATCTAGCCGCAAAAGAGGTCCTGAAATCAGTTTCAGCTCGTCAGGAGATGCCCGTCATCATTGCGGCCAAGACCCTTTCCGATTACCTGTCTCGTCTTGTCACGATTCTTGAACCCCCTGTCTGTCCTGCCCTGTCCTCAGCTCCCGATCCTGTCCCTGTGAGCGCTGCACCCGAGCCTGCCGCTGTGAGCGCTGCACCCAGTCCTGCCCCTTCGCCTGCTATGTCCCCTGTCAGGAGTCCCGTTTCCTCACCCTCTGTCTCTGAATCTGTTGCTGCTACCACTGAAGCAGTACCCCAGTCTGTTCTCCCGGTCTCCCCTGTCTCCACTAATTCCCGGACTGTTTCTCCGTTCGTCCCTGTCTCCACCAGCCCCCGGACTGTTTCCCCGTTTGTCCCTGTCACCACTAGTTCCCGGACTGTTTTCCCTGTCTCCACTAAGCCCCGGACTGTTTCCCCTAAGACCTCTCCTCGTGTGTCTCCGTCTAAACCTGCCCAGAGTCCTCGTCCTCAGCCCTCATCCCGTGGACCCAAGACCCCCAGTCCTCCCATCCACCCTGGACCTCCCCCCATGAACTCTTTGTTTCCTCCACCTCCTTTGCCTTGTATGTTGTATTTGATGTTTCACCCCAGCCCTGTTATTGTTTTTTCTTGTTTGCCATTATTAATGTTTTCCATGTTTTGTTGGTTCGTGTCTTTGTCACAGTCTGTCATGTCCCGTGTTTAATGTCCCCTTGAGGAGCGTCTGGTAGCCGCTCCTTAAGGTGGGGGTTCTGTCATGATTCTGCCTTAGTATCCTTGATTTTCCTAGTCGTGAGGCAGGATCATGACAGAATCATGTTTTGTGTACAAGCGCATGGCCAATTGTTTGGACCATGCGCTTGTGTTGTCTCGTTACGTTACCCCGCCCCCTTGTTATCCTCATCTCGTCATTGTCTAGTCAGTTTCACCTGTCCTTGTCATTAGTGTTCCCTTTATAATCCCCTTGTGTATGCTGTCCTGTGTCGGTTCATTGTTTGATGTTGTGTGATTCTCTGTGAGTATCTCTGTTGAGCATAGTTATACCCTGTGAGTATTTGCCTACTGTTTTTGTCCTGAGAGAAAGTCCTATTCTTTGTTTACTGTTTGTTCTAGTCTTGTTGTTCATCAGTCCTAGTCTAGTTTTGTACGTTTGCTGTTCATGTTTTGCCCCCTCGTGGGCTTTGTTTTCCCAGTTATTTGTTTAATAAATCGTGTTGCCTTGACTACTGTCTGCTATTGGGTTCATCCTTCCTCATCCTCATAACAGAATGTATGTCACCAGGTGGCTTTTTTTTTTTATGTTACGCCTTAACAAAATCTCATGGGAACTTCAATTTTTGTGTTATCTACTTCAAATTTGGAACACAACTTGGTAAGATATATGGCTTTGATTTTATAGTAAAAAATAAAATAAAGGGGGGTGAGAGACATTGAGCTTCCCAGGCACTATACCCATCTCTATAACTCAAGACGATATAGACCTTAGTCAGGGTAGTGACATTTAGCATTTTGTGTATGAATGTGTGTATGTGTGCCTGTCAAAAGATCGGAAACATTATAACATTTTAATTTTTTTAAGTTTCTTCTGCTCATCAAGGCTGCATTTATGTAAGAACGGTAATGTTGTGAAATATTATAACAATTTAAAATAATTGTTTTCTATAGTAATACAATTAAAAAGGTAATTAATTCCTTTGATGCAAAGCTGAATTTTAAGCATCATTAAATATTGTTATGAGACCGTAAAGGCATCATTTTCAAAAGCTTGTGTTTTCAGGCTCCCAAAACGCTGTTGTCATGTAAATGAACAGCCAAACGGACCAAACGATTACAGCCTTGAAATAAAGAGATACTGTCAAAATCTAAAGGTTATTATTTGTTAATCTACTACCTCCAATTCTTCAGAATCTCGTTTTTCTTTCCATTGGCTTCACCAAATGGATCCATGTATGTGACTTCTTGTTTTGTGAGGTCACAGAACTACAAAATAAGATCAGAAAATTAGTAGATTAAAAGAATCAATCATCAAATACCAATCCTAATGTGTAATTTTATTTAATTTATTTTTAAAGTTTGCGCAAGGTAACAGTCAATTCTAAGAAATAAAAGTTCCCTTTCAGTCGAGAACGTCAGACGTAGTCGACATCGACTGAATGGGGATCATGCTAGGGAGCCTATCGTCTTCGAGTATCTTTAGAACGAGCCAATGCACATTGGCGTGCGAGATCTGCATCTCACACTCCGCCCCGCAGTGCGGATATAAATACGGAAGTAGATGCACGCACCATTTGCCTTTCTCTTCGGAGCCGAGCTTCATGTTCAGGTCTTCTGAAGAGTGTTGTTATACAACGAGCGAGTGTGTCGTAGCTTCTTCTGGAAGTCTCTTCTGGAAGTGTTGGTGTTTACAGCGCAAGTGCAGCTGTGATCGCAAGCTTTCGAGGTCTCAACTGCTGTTCTCATAACACCCAAATTTCCGTTTGTGTTGGATGATTGGTATCTCGAGATGGGTCGTGCTGGTTCTCAGCCCGCCGCCAAAGTACCCTTCTTTCCCGAAGTGCATGGAGAGCTTACTAGATCGTGGATGGCACCTTTTACTGCCGAAAACTGCCTGAGTGGTTCTTCCCCCCTCGCTACCTTTATGGGAGGAGCGGTTATGAGGCTATCCCTCCAGTGGAGCGGTCTATTGCGACGCACCTGTGTCCAACAGCTGCTGCATCTGGGGGATCCTTGTCTCCCCTCGCAGGCCTGTGAGCTTGCGTCAGGTTTGAACGTCAGAGCTTACAAAGCTTGCGGGCAAGCCGCCGCCTCATTGCATGCCATGGCGTTGTTGCTGGTCTATTAGGCCAAGACACTCATGGACATGCACAAGGGTAGTCTAGTGCATGCGCTCATGAGTGAGCACTCAGGGGCACAAGTGTCACAGCGTGCGTGGTCGGTCTAGTGATGTCCACCCTAGTGGTCCAGGAGCGCCATCGTTGTCTCAGCCTGATTGAGATGGCGGATGCGGACAAGGTTTGGTTCCTGGACTCCCCAATTTCCCAGGTTGGGTTGTTCGGCAACTCAGTGGAGAGCTGCACCCAACAGCTCTCCGCCGCTCAACCGCAGATGGAGGCCTTCGGACACACCCTGCCCCGGCGGCCCGCTGTTGCTTCCACCCCGCCGCCAGTGGCAGTTCATCTGCATTCGCCTTCTTATGCAACCCTTATTGCGCCATGGAGACAGGTAAGTGTTGTGACGTACACTCAGACCCTGCTTCGGGTCACCCCTGGGCCTTCCGAGCCGGGTCCCTGTCCTCCACCTCGCTGCCCCACCTCGGGTACGTCTGTGGTCTTCTGGGCCTGGTTCGTAGAAGCGGAAAAGGTTTCCGAACCGATCCGGACCAGACCGTGACCATCAGACTCGGCTATGCGATTCATTATCACTCTGCCCCTGCTCAAGTTCAGTGATAGTCATCACACTTAGGTGTTGACCTGTTATGCTCTTGAAGCTCAGTGATATTCATCACACCTAGTGTTGAGCAGTGCTCCTGTCTTGTCCGCGCATGTCGCTGTCCTACTGGTGAAGGATGCGATATAGCCGTTCCCTCCAGCCGATATGAAGGCCAGTTTTTTGTAAACTCGTTCTTCATGGTACCTAGTATGTGGTGGGTCGTGACCATCTTGGACCCGTGCATTGGCTCGTTCTAAAGATACTCGAAGACGATTGGCTCCCTAGCATGATCCCCATTCAGTCGACGTCGCGCGAACAAGAACGTTCTATTGCATTTAGTCTGGTATGGTTTCCTACTGAACCAAGCCTGGCGTATTCAGAACGTTATGATTTGGCCTACTTACAAAAAGGGTCCAGTGATTTTCATTTTCCAGGAGGGCACCAATAACTTTAGTGTAGGTTTTAAATAGGTCTTTCTGGAAAGATATAATTATTAATTGAATCAAAAGAAGTTTTATGTGGAACATCATGTGTTCTTCTTTTAAAGGGGCTCTAGGAAAATTGAAAAAACTCTTGTTATTAGCGACACCTGTGGCCATGAAGTGAACTCCAGCCAGCAACTTATTGCTTGTGCTTGCGGTCGTGCTCGCAATCCATAGTTATTCGAGCAAGACTTGGCCAAAACAGTAGCCGACATCATGTCGACAGATGACGTTCATTAAAATTACACTGTTAAGATAGGTTCCTTTGGATTTTTCCGGCAAAACCGCCCTGAGTCGTTAAAATCAGAATAGAGATTTTCATAGACAACCTATGAAGTTGGGAAAGGTCTCTTTTTTTAAAGTTTCACTACAGTGCCTCAGTTCACAATAAAAATAAAATAAACAAAATGATTTATACATGAAAATTCTTACGTATAGCCCCTTTAAAATAATATAAGGCTGTATGTTGTAACTTTTTCAAAGTTAGAACATTCTCCTTTTGCAGCCGAAAATGCAGTGACAATTTAGTATGCAAACCATTTGTATGATGATTCTGATGCAAACAATTACATAATCCTAATTATAAAATAGTAATATTAAAAAATAAATGGAAAATGGTCAAAGACAAAATACTTTTGCCCGTAATGTTTAATTTCGATAATGTTTCCATATTTCTATTTTGCACTCCACATCAGGGTGAACCTTGCTAAATTCAGACTGTATGTCATGTACATTCACAGTGCCTCAGTACTAGGTAAGCACTGCATCTGCAGTGCACAGCATAAATTAGTAAATCTGAACAAATACAAAAGATGTAGCTTTTGCTGGCTCTGAAACACTTGCTTTGTATTTCTCCTGCTGTTTGTCAAGCAAAAATCACTCATTACTAAATTAAAGCTTAAAATGAAGGCCTGATTATTTCAGGGTCCCTGTCACCAGCCCATTATTTTATTTAGTTCTGTTCATTTTGCTATATTTTCACACTTAAAACACTGTCCACTTTTGTGCTAAAAAAAATAAGTCTCCTGACAGTTCTCTCCCAAGTGGTACCATTGTTGTCAGAATTACTGTAAGTCTGAGAATGATTCAGTGGGCTATATAACACTTTTAATTGTCAAGAAATTACTTATCTTTAAATGTTTTGGTTCAACATACTTACCTGTTGATCAGAAATTGCCTTTAATTGACACCAGAATTTTTTATTTATTTTTTAGGAGTAACTTTCAGGAGGGTGTACTTATTTTTGCAACACAACATTTTATCACTTATAAGATAAGAAAATCTTATTTTCCTGAACAGTTGTGTCATGCTTCTTTGGTAATTGATCAAGAAGACTTCCTGGGACATTAAATCTCCAAAGAACCCTAACATGTCTTCCAAGTAAAGAATAATTGCGGAATTTGTTAAGTTTTACATACTTATTTATGCCATGCACAAGCCCTGGAAGATTCCACCTTGGCTCAATTTTTTTTTTTAACTATCAGTTGCTATTCCATGCTAGAATAACATTAGAATCTGCAGCTTTAATATTTAGATGGGCAAAAGTCTTTGAATGCATTTTTTATGTTAGATCATATATTCTTGGGTATGTAAATATTATTTACTGCACCTTGCAGAAGTAGTGGCTTTTAACCCTCTGCGATCCAGACAGAATCTTAGTCATGGATTGTGTACAAATATTGTACACATCCTTGAATTTCTTAGGGGGAAAAGGAAAAGCAGATAAATACATACATATATACATACATACATACATACATACAGACATACATTATATATTTCATATCTTGCAGGTGATACTCATGAGAGCATCCATTACCTATTGATAATAACTGTAGTTAGAACCTGAAAAAATCATCAAATTCTAAAATACACCTGCAATTAATAAATACACTAATAGCTCACCACATCTGGTATGTAGCCTGGCTCATACAGTGCTTTTAAATGGGCAGCTGAAAGGCTATTTGGCCCAACACAGCCCACTAAGGACTCCCAAGGTTGATCTGTATAAAGGGTATGTATATAAAAGTCACCTGCACAATTTAAAAAGGGTAAGTATGTATATGTGATACAGAATGTGCACCCTTACCAGTCATGATGAATCATACGTTAAAAGCTGGAAAACAAGAATGTCACAGTCCATTAGGAAGTTTTTCTGTTAACAATTTAAAGAGGCTATATGTAAGAATTTTCACATATTTATCACTTTTTTATTGCCAATGTTTATTATGAAGCTTTAAAAACGAGACCTTCCCTGACTTCCTAGGTTGTCTGTGTAAGCCTGTAGACTGATTTTTATGATTTTTTTCCCCTTTTTTGAAGGGAAAATCCAAAATGAATTATCATAACAATCATAATTTTATTGACGATCATCTGTCAACAATGTCGGTAAATTATATAGAAACACGGGTTAAGCTAATTAATTATATAAATGAAGGCAAAAGTATCCTAAAAAATTACCAGACACTGTAAAAAGTGACTTCATTGCAGGGTGCAGCATAACTAAGTTATTTATCCTTGAACTAAGTATTACGATTTACAGTTACAATTACAGTAGCGCTTCCTACAACACAAAATATTAGATTTAGATTTAATCCATCACTGTAATAAATAATAAAACGCAAAGATTTCAATTAACTTATGATTTGCCTATTTACAGTAGAAATGGTATGTTGGAGAATTTGCTTATCATGCTAATTTATGGAAATCATGAATGGTCCTGGATTACATTAGTGAATCTACCCCATATTGAACTGACCTTGATGTTCCTGGATCACCATTAGGGAATCTACCCCAATATTAAAGTGACCATGATGGTCCTGGATCAACATTAGCGAATCTACCCCATATTGAACTGACTATGATGGTCCTGGATCAACATTAGCAAATCTACCTCATATTGAAGTGATCATGATGGTCCTGGATCACCATTAGCGAATCTACCTCATATTGAAGTGATCATGATGGTCCTGGATCCACATTAGCGAATCTACCTCGTATTGAACTGACTATGATGGTCCTGGATCAACATTAGCGAATCTACCCCGTATTGAAATAATCATGATGGTTCTGGATCAACATAAGCGAATCTACCCCGTATTGAACTGACCATGATGGTCCTGGATCAACATTAGCGAATCTACCCCGTATTGAACTGACCATGATGGTCCTGGATCAACATTAGCGAATCTACCCCGTATTGAATTGATCATGATGGTCCTGGATCAACATTAGCGAATCTACCCCGTAATGAAATGATCATGATGGTCCTGGATCAACATTAGCGAATCTACCCCGTATTGAACTGACCATGATGGTCCTGGATCAACATTAGCGAATCTACCCCGTATTGAACTGACCATGATGGTCCTGGATCAACATTAGCGAATCTACCCCGTATTGACCTGACTATGATGGTCCTGGATCAACATTAGGGAATCTACCCCGTGTTGAAATGATCATGATGGTCCTGGATCAACATTAGCGAATCGACCTCGTATTGAAGTGATCATGATGGTCCTGGATCAACATTAGCGAATCTACCCCATATTGAACTGACTATGATGGTCCTGGATCAACATTAGCGAATCTACCCCGTATTGAAATGATCATGATGGTCCTGGTGGATCAACATTAGAGAATCTACCCCATATTGAACTGACCATGATGGTCCTGGATCAACATTAGCGAATCTACCCCGTATTGAAGTGACCATGATGGTCCTGGATCAACATTAGCGAATCTACCCCATATTGAACTGACCATGATGGTCCAGGATCAACATTAGCGAATCTACCCCGTATTGACCTGACTATGATGGTCCTGGATCAACATTAGGGAATCTACCCCATATTGAACTGACCATGATGGTCCTGGATCAACATTAGCGAATCTACCCCGTATTGACCTGACTATGATGGTTCTGGATCAACATTAGGGAATCTACCCCGTATTGAAATGATCATGATGGTCCTGGATCAACATTAGCGAATCTACCCCACATTGAAATAATCATGATGGTCCTGGATCAACATAAGCGAATCTACCCCGTATTGAAATGATCATGATGGTCCTGGATCAACATTAGCAAATCTACCCCGTATTGAAGTGACTATGATGGTCCTGGATCAACACTGGCGAATCTACCCCGTATTGAAATGATCATGATGGTCCTGGATCAACATTAGCGAATCTACCCCATATTGAACTGATCATGATGGTCCAGGATCAACATTAGCGAATCTACCCCGTATTGACCTGACTATGATGGTCCTGGATCAACATTAGGGAATCTACCCCATATTGAAGTGATCATGATGGTCCTGGATCAACATTAGCGAATCTACCCCGTATTGAAATAATCATGATGGTCCTGGATCAACATTAGCGAATCTATCCAGTATTGAAGTGATCATGATGGTCCTGGATCAACATTAGCAAATCTACCCCGTATTGAAATGATCATGATGGTCCTGGATCAACATTAGCGAATCTACCCCATATTGAACTGATCATGATGGTCCAGGATCAACATTAGCGAATCTACCCCGTATTGACCTGACTATGATGGTCCTGGATCAACATTAGGGAATCTACCCCATATTGAAGTGATCATGATGGTCCTGGATCAACATTAGCGAATCTACCCCGTATTGAACTGATCATGATGGTCCTGGATCAACATTAGCGAATCTATCCAGTATTGAAGTGATCATGATGGTCCTGGATCAACATTAGCAAATCTACCCCGTATTGAAATGATCATGATGGTCCTGGATCAACATTAGCGAATCTACCTCACATTGAAATGATCATTATGGTCCTGGATCAACATTAGCGAATCTGTCCCGTATTGAACTGATTATGATGGTCCTGGATAACATTAGCGAATCTACCCCGTATTGAACTGACTATGATGGTCCTGGATCAACATTAGCGAATCTACCCCGTATTGAAGTGACCATGATGGTCCGGGATCAACATTATCAAATCTACCCCGTATTGAAGTGATCATGATGGTCCTGGATCAACATTAGCGAATCTACCCCGTATTGAACTGATCATGATGGTCCAGGATCAACATTATCGAATCTACCTCGTATTGAAGTGACCATGATGGTCCGGGATCAACATTAGCGAATCTACCCCGTATTAAAGTGATCATGATGGTCCTGGATCAACATTAGCGAATCTACCCCGTATTGAAATGTTCATGATGGTCCTGGATCAACATTAGCGAATCTACCCCATATTGAACTGATCATGATGGTCCTGGATCAACATTAGCGAATCTACCCCGTATTGAAATGATCATGATGGTCCTTGATCAACATAAGCGAATCTACCCCGTATTGAAATGATCATGATGGTCCTGGATCAACATTAGCGAATCTACCCCGTATTGAAATAATCATGATGGTCTAGGATCAACATTAGCGAATCTACCCCCTTTTGAAATGATCATGATGGACCTGGATCAACATTAGCGAATCTACCCCGTATTGAAATGATCATGATGGTCCTGGATCAACATTAGCGAATCTACCCCGTATTGAAATGATCATGATGGTCCTGGATCAACATTAGCGAATCTACCCTGTATTGAAATTATCATGATGGTCCTTGATCAACATAAGCGAATCTACCCCGTATTGAAATGATCATGATGGTCCTGGATCAACATTAGCGAATCTACCCCGTATTGAAGTGACCATGATGGTCCTGGATCACCATTAGCGAATCTACCCCGTATTGAAATGATCATGATGGTCCTGGATCAACATTAGCGAATCTACCCCGTATTGAAGTGACCATGATGGTCCTGGATCAACATTAGCGAATCTACCCCGTATTGAAGTGATCATGATGGTCCTGGATCAACGTTAGCGAATTTACCCCGTATTGAAGTGACCATGATGGTCCTGGATCACCATTAGCGAATCTACCCCGTATTGAAATGATCATGATGGTCCTGGATCAACATTAGCGAATCTACCCCGTATTGAAGTGACCATGATGGTCCTGGATCAACATTAGCGAATTTACCCCGTATTGAAATGATGGCATAGCAATTATCAAAATTTTGATTACAATCATATTCAAAAAGCAATTATTCTACTGTTTTTTTTATGTCATATACTTTGTGCACACTTTATTCTGACTAAAATCACAGTAGTCTGTTTTTTAGACCTGGAATTTATTGACATTGTTATAAAATTTTACTAAATATTAAATGTGTATTTGTGTATGAGAGAAAGAAGACTTTTAGAGGTTATGGAGTAAAGTAAGCTTAGCTATTAGCTAAACGGCACATGGCTGTTGTATGTATGTTCAGAGTTGCATTACATTAGGCCATTTAAGTGTTCTATTTCAGTATTTTTTAGTGAATAAATACATTTACAAAGTCAGATTTTTAGTTACAGAGAGGGTCAAAGAAAGAGGACAGACAAAATAACTTACCTTTTGTCAGTCAGCCGAGGTAAGAGAGGAGGGAAAATTCAAAATGGACTGATTGCATTTAGTCGGCACACACTGATGACATCAGAGGCTTGTGATTGGTTGATTAAATGTTGATCCAGGATCAACAAAATTTGTTGATCCAGGATCACATCTTACTTGGCAAAATCACGGTGACCTATTTGTTGGGGACGCAAAAGGCACCGATTTCACGGAATCAGAGAGAATAAACCGGAATAAACGAACACTTTTCAGAGTCTATGACTGTAGCGCCTCTTAGCGGTAAAAGGCAGCAAATACACCACACATTTTACCGCCGCGGTGGAACGGCTGATGTGGGCATTGTCATGGCTTGCCTCGACATTTGCGTTTGAATAGCGCGTGTCCTCCGTGGGCGTGTCAGATTAACGCGTAATGAAGTGTAATGAGCTGGGAAAAAAATACTGACAGCACTCTCTTTTCATACAGATTGCATAAACTGAGAATATTTGTTTTTTATATAAATTACTTCATTTAAAAGAAGAGAATTCAAGCTTCATGAAGAAAAATCTCTCGTGTCTGTGTGACAAGTAATCGCGGAGTTACAGTTAATAGGACGCGTTTCAGAATGGACTTCACTGACAGAGAGAACGCTGAACTCGCATCATGTTTGTTTTTCTTTATTTGGTGAAAAGCACAACACTTTGTTTTTATTGTGAGTATCCACAAAAAAAATAGAAACTTAACAGGATCTAATGATGTATCACACTTATATGTAAGATCAAAATCAACCGAGTATTTTGAGTCTCTTTTGCACTGATAAGAAAAAAAGCGAGACAATCGCCGGCGCGATAGCCGACCCCAGGGGGTTAAGTTGTTTATGCTAATTATTATTGTAATGGTATGTGCTTTGAGACATGAGGTAGTTAGACACCATCTCTCGTGAAGCTTTTGTTTGCTCCTTGCTATATGCAATCATGTGTTTTGAAGGAGGCGTGGCTTTGGAGATGCCCTGAAGGTAGGGTGGGATCTTATGCTTTCAAAGCTAGCTCAATATTGCTAGCCTCTCCGAAAATTGCCTACCTTACCTTTAAATCAAATAAGGAAGTATTAAATGTATGAATCCATTAGACTCAACTGCTTTATTGACTTCCAGGTCAAACACTTAAATATCAATCTGTCAATCAGTGTGATGCTCTTCTTTGGATTTGAATCTACACAGCGGTTATGTGATAGAACACCAAACCCTCAACACAAGTAAAAAGAAAAGGACATTTGGATTTGCCTGCTGTCTCCCTGATCTTGCTCGAGCATGGGGATCATTCTCAAAAGGACCATACGAGAGATTTCTGGTGTGCATCACCCATTATCCCTACTGCACGCTCTGCATATTCTAAAACACCAGCCTCAAAAAGCAGTCGAAGGCATGCAATATGTGGAGTGAAGTGTGGATCTTTATTCCTCGTCTGCCCCTCAGAGGAGGACATCGCCAGTCCTGACTCCACCATGAACCCAGAACCCAGCCAGCTTTCAGCCATGTCCGTAACTGACCAGCAGCAGTGTCCTTTACGAGGGCATATTAGTGGAGTTTGATGGAATGGAGCCCCGCCCACACTCCTGTCGCTGAGGTGCGTTCTATGAGCTTGGTCCCCAATTAATTTCATGTTCTAGATGGTGTCGTGTTTCAAGGTCTCCTGTCTCCGCTGTTCCTGTCCAGTCTCCTGTCACCTTTTCCCCTGCTGTTTCTGCCCAGGCCAGAGTCGCCTTCGTTTTCGCTGGTTCAGCCCAGTCCCAAGTCGTTTTCGTCGCCATTGGTTCAGCCCAGCTCCAAGTTGCCTTTGTCATCATTGGTTCAGTCCAGCTCAAACTCTCATTTGTAGCAGATGGTCCCGCTCAGCCTCCCTCTCCCTCCTCAAAGCCATCCAGTTCCTCTGCCTCACTTCCGCTGTTTCCCTTCAGCCCCCTGCTCAGATCCGCCTTCATGTAATGTCATCAGCTCTGTCTTGGTCTGAGGATCCCTCAGCTCCACCTCAAGCCTCAGAGACCCGGACTACACCTCAGCCCTCCGACCAATTGGCTCCTTGGCTCCATGCTCCCTCGGGTCCAGCGTGGCCCTCCCTCAGGCTCCATCAGGCTCCGTTGTCCCTCTGGTTCCACCTTGGTCTACCATCGCTCTGGTTCCGCTTCAGACTTCCAGATCTCCAGCTTTGCCTCGACTCTCTACCCCTCTGGTTCCAACGGGCTCCTTCTTCCCTCTGGTTCCACAATTGTCATCAAACGTCTCCACCTCAATCACGCACACCTGCAGCTCCGCCTTGGCCCTCTTGGCCTATGGTGTCACCCTGGGTCCTCGTCTCCATCTGGTTTTCTCGTTTCTTGGCTTCACCCAAGCTCCTACTTCATTGGTTTGCCGTGGGCCTTCATCCTGGCTCTGCTCTTGGTCTACCTCTGGCTACTCCTTTTGTCACCTCCTCCCTGACTCCTTCCTCTATCTTCTCCTCCGTGGAGTATCTCTCTGCCAGCCCTTCTCACCCTTCTCCGGCTCCTCATCGACCCCCGGAATCCCCTCCTTCCCTCTTATGGGGGGGTAGTAATGTCACAGTTATGTTCTATTTAGTTTCTGTGTCATGATTTCCCCCTGTTTCTGTCAGTCTTGTTTGTTTGATGCTATGGTTTCTGATTAGTTTCACACCTGTCCCTTGTTTAATTTATGATCATTCCCAGTATATTTAAGCCCTGTGTTTTCTCAGTTCCGTGTTATGCATCATTAACATTTAATGTGTATGTGTAGTATTTGCATTGTGTTCATTAAAGTATCAGTATTCCCCATTGATTCTGTGTCAAGCTCTTCTTTTGATTTGAAACTGTTACGTGACAATGTGTACAATTTAGGTTATAAAATGTACCTTTAAGTTAATAATTCGACCATTCTTTGGTAAATAATGTGTACCTTTTGAAAGGCTACCAGCTAGAGACAGCAAACTTTTTTTTAGAGTGTTTATGGAGCGATCTAACCTCTGTTTATTTATTTTATTTGGTGGAAGTTAAAAAATTAAATTAAATTATATTTTGACTCGAATATAATTTAGACGTTATCACATGGAGCATATTTTTATTTTTACGTTATTTTCAGTGTACTGTAGTAATGTGCAAAGAAGTCTTAACTAATTGTTAAAATGAATATTTTGCCAATTAAAAGTAGCACCTCTTTCTTTTTTATAGTTTTTAAGCAAGCTTCTAGTCAGGTTTACCCATCAGACTAGTCAGGTTTACCCATCAGACAGTTGCGAACAAAATACATACAGAAGCAATTGAGGCCTACAGCAGCACCACAGCTCTGGTTTAACTCTACCGCCCATTTATCTCAGCCATTAAGTTAACAAGCAACATTTGTATTTACCACCAGGCCTGGGATGTTAGGAGCAATCAAAAACTAAACATCACAGGGGAACAGAAGGGAAACAGAGATGGAAAGTGAAAGAGGTGGATGGGGAGGGAGAGAGAAGGTTCAGGTTGATATGTCAAGAAAAACTGGGGTGAAGTGCTGACACGTCGACGTCTTAGCTGATAACGCTTAAATCATTTTTCCTCCAAAACTTCAGTCACCGGGCTTCAAAGAGATATAGCCATAATACAAATTTTTGGAGTAAGTAGTGGTGTTTGAAGTTATTTTATGGGATTTTGCTGTAAGGCCCAGAATTGATTTGCAGAGGGGATAAAAGGAAGATACTTTATCTTTGGAGCTTTGTCGGAAAAAGCTTAGCATCCATTGGTGGTTCCGCCAATATGCCTGCAGGGCAAGGGGGTGGGGGTGTGTGGTGGGGTGGGTGCTTGGTTAGCTGGCATTGACATTATATACCAGAATGGATTGTGCTGAGTGTACACCTCCTGCTGCTTATGAGCTGCTCTTTCATAATCTTTCATGAACCATACAATGTTTTATTTAATGTACTGGGTCAGAGAAAAAACTTGAGAAAAAAACATATTAATAATGAAAGATGTAGGGCTTGGGAGGGAGAAGGCAAAAGAGGAGAGAGAAGTGAGAGAAAACTTGGTTTGAGGCTTCTCTCTGCAAACAGGTCAGAGGGACCTTTTGAAGTCTGCAGCTCCTGTGCAGTCAATAGTTTAAAAACTTGTGTTATGTCTGAATGTGAGGCTAGCTCTGAGCTTCTTTCGCTCTGCCTACCTGACAAATGCCAAACATCTCATCTGTAGTGTCCAGTGGCTCTCCACTGTGGTAGAAAAATAAGAGCGAGAAGATTCTCTTCAGGCTTTACAGTTTAAACTCACTGGACAGAATCCAACCTCAGAAATCCTCTAGTGTAAACACAGGAGGCATTTTTCCTTCTTTCCCAAAGCACCTCCCATAAAATCAACACATTTTATGACATATTGCTTTTCGCATTGCTCAAATGCTGCTCTCACTTGTGATCTTGACCTCCGATCTATTTGTACAAACAGGAACAAGCTTGGGCTGTGTGGGCATAATGCACTCTATCCCCCTGTGTCTGCACATTTGCAGGCTGTTAAGTAGGGCAGAGGCAGCTGCGAGCTTCTTAATTGCTTAATTGTACTCATCATTTGAACTGAGGATGAGCTCACCTCGTGCTGTTAATTGAAAAGGTACTGCAGTGCAGTATTTCTGAATGGCACGTTCCCTTGAGGAACGCGGCGACTCTGATGTTGGGCTAGTGCGCGATGCTCAGTCTCTTTTTCTCTCTTTCTCTCTCACTTGCTCCCTTCCTGACACTCGATCGCATATGCTGTATATGCTATCTGAATTCACGGTGATTCTCCAGGACATTGCAGGCCTATCAGATGAAAGAAGCACATCTTAGAAGCTCCAAACCCTCAGAGGAAGGTCCAGGGGCCATGTGACTTATTTATGACTCTTGTGACGGCGTGCTCCCCCTCCCTGGCCTTACAGTAGCACACACATTCTCAAACACACTTGCACTGCGTCTCTCTGACTTTCGCATGGCGTGGCCTTCTCGCTCTATTTAAAAAATAAATAGGAGACTGGTGTCTGTGCTAATAATTCATGACTGGGGACAGTGAGAGGTGTTTATGTGGGGAAATGAGATGCTCTTAACACCTGCTCCTCTGTGGAAATGGCACCCCTCCTGGCCAAATGAAGCCATTGCAGGCTTTATCCATGTTTATACTTTGTTGTTAGCTGAGGCATGTTTTACTCTCTGAGCTGTCCAAAAGGACAGTTCACCCATAACCAGGGGAATATAAAGGCAATTGCATAATAAGGAGGTCTGTGCCTTGAAGATGAACGACTACCGGGCAAGGTACACTTCAGTATTAAGAATAATTTCATTGGCTGTCAACAAATAGGATTGGTTTTGAATTATTTGGAATGACTATCTTTGGATATGTGGACACTTCCACACAAAAAAAATGGTATAATAGCTATCACTGGGGTGGTACCCTTTCAAAGGGCTGTACCTTTTAAGTTAGTATAAACCTTTTAAAGAAATAGTTCACTTCAAAATGAAAATTATGTCATAATTTACATAAAAAATAAATGAATTTACATAATTTATTATGTCATAATAGGACGCCTGTAACCAAACAGTTGATGTACCCCATTGACTTCCTAAGTAGGAAAAATAAAATACTATGGAAGTCGGGGTACATCAACTGTTTGGTTACCCACATTCTTCAAAATATCTTATTTTTTTATCTTCAGTAGAAGAAAGAAATTCATACAGGTTTGAAACAACTTGAGGGTGAGTAAATAATGAGAGAATTTTAATATTGAAGTGAACTATTCCTTTAAGGTACTAATATGAAACCTTTAGAGGTAGGGGTGAGGAGGGCACAACCTAACGCGTGGCTAGTTGTAACACACATAGTTTAAAACTTTCCAAACATGCCACCATGATGAAACTTATTGTATTACTAGTTGACAATCAACACTATATAGAGAAAAAAATTGCACCAAAATTAAAAAAAATCTTTGTTAGATATCACTGAACATTTGTTTCACCACAGCAAAAGTACATTTCACATTTCAAATAAACATTATTTGAATCTTAAATCTGTTATTTAACAGTTGAGATAGTTATTTAATGCTGATCTTACCAGCAGAAGACACTAGCTGGGTTTAAATCCCAGTTGCGCAGGTAGGGCACGTTGTAACACTGCGTTACAATGTGCCCCTATTAGAACTATGCTATTCTATTCTATACTTTTATTAATTCTATTAAGAAACCATGAGAAAAAGGTGAATCAATGTTCAGAAATTATTAATTATTTTAAACTATGCTGTATAGTTGTATTTTGTGGTGTGTTTGTTGTCAAACTCAACAATTACTATATTTTTAATTATTAAAAAATTACAGTATTTTATATGAAAAAGTTAATAATTATTTTTATTGATAAAAACTTTTTATTAGGTCAGATAACATTTTAAGCTGTCATGCATGTTATAATGTGCCCCTCACATGTTACAATGTACCCCACCTATGGGGCATGTTGTAACATTTCACTTCCATTCTTTCGGGGTAAATCAAGAAAAAAGTATACACTGTATTAATGAAACAAAACCACATAATTGTACTGGACATGTGGGAAATTAATGTGGAAAAATATAAATACTCTGAGCCCCATGTGAATATACACAATCTGAGAAAGTGTTAGGCTGTGCCCTCTCTCCCCTAAATAAGGTACAAAGGTATACCTTTTAAAAGGGTACCACCCCAGTGACAGTGAATGGTAATTTTGTATCACTTTTTCCCTGAGTGTATGTTTGTAAATGGCGTTTTACACTGTAAAAGCGGTTACCTTAAGCAGCTATTTCTAGCCTTAAATTTAGTTTTGTTGGTGTAACCCACTATATTAAGGTTGATTCACTGATATTAAATAATATTTTTGACTGTTAATTTAGATGGTACCACATGAAGCACATTTTTAGGTTAACATTTTTTTCTGTGTACCCTATAAATCATCATAGCAATCTAGCTTAAACTTCTTCTAATATGTTGTTCACCAAAATTACCTTTACTGAAACACTTTTCACTTTCTGAGATCAGAGGTTATCTCTAATTTGATAACAAATCAGCCACCCAGCAAAAAGTTTTGAAGTAAACCGTGTACTACATAGTTTGCTATTTCATTTAAAAGTCCCCTGTTTGCATCACTGTACAAATCTTGTAGACTGAATTTCAAACTGTTTCCCGGACAGCTAAAAAACCTCGGTTCTATGCGTGCAGGTATCTAACGTTGCATAAAATCATCGGTCCATTTGCATCTTTCAGAATCAGGCTGGAAGCCATTTCTCTCTGACCTCATTCTAATTGAGCATGGCAAAATGCTATTTCCATATGCCTCTCCCTAACACTTTCATTTCTGCCTTTTAACAAAGCCTTTTTGTTGTAAAATATGTTACTAATGGCTTATAAATTAATAAGGAGCCAAACTGAAGTTGATTTTTATACAAGGTGATGCAAGACTGGCTGGCATCTCTGTCATCTTATTCCCATTCCAGAATTTTCTGGCCCAATGCATTTCCATATCGCAGAATGCTATAATGCATCTTTTGTCATTCTCTCTCACTAGTGCCGAGGCAGCGCTGCCGAATGTCCTGGTGTGATTTACGTTCCCAAACCCAGTCATTAATTTTCTATCATTGTGAAAATATGATTCATGTTTTGGGGGCTGTCAGTATTACTTATTTAGATGTTCATAGGGGAAAACTCCGGCCTTCTCCTTAATGGAATATAAAGTTGCAAGGTCTCATTCCCACTCTAACATTAAACAACAGGAGCTACACATGTGTTAATGTGTGGTCCCAAAGCACCTTAATTCAACTTAAAATTCCTAATGGAACTGACTTTCAGTGCTGTGCCGTCTGAGGTGTGTGTAAGGGGGAGGGAGGGGGTTGCTTAACACGTAAATTCACTTGTCTTTGTCATCTGTGTGTGTTTGGCAGCTTAACTAGTCTAGTGCTTGTGTGTCTGCTGGGAGGTGTCGGCTGAGCACAGTGCGGCCAGATGAGTGTCGGGACCATGACCTGCTTTTGTTTTGTTTTTGTTGTTCTTAGTCTCTTTTTGCAGTAAAGTGCTGTCTCTGGATCGCCTGCAATTTATTATATCAAATATGCTCCTGGGTTATTTTGACTTGCAGTTACAGTAATTTAAGGGTTTTGCAACCTTCTTTGGTTTCATTTCATTTTTAACAACATCAGATAAACAATAAACTCACTATATGACTAATTTATATGAAATCTAATGTATTGTATGGGCAGCTGACATAACATACTTTTGGACAGTTGACATGTAGTATGTTGCACTCAGTCTAAAACTATTTTAAGGAGCATTTTACTCAAATGGAATGTACTTCTAGTGCATTTGCATATTTCACACTAGTATATGCCCAATAATGCATCTATAAAACAATCCGTATTTATTTATTTAGGCCTCATATTGAGAAAAAAAAAAAAATTAAAAAAGAAAAAAATGAATAGTGATATAGAAATAGAACTAAATATATCTGACATTCTATACAAGCTGATTTAAAATGGTGAAATCTTTTAATTTTAACTTCATGTTGAAAAAGAAAAGTCCATGGATACGTTGTGTCAACTATCTATATAACTATAATGCAAGGCAGTTGTGCTTATGACTATTTATTGCGTAATTGACTGTTTACTGTGTATTTATTATAATATAGTATAGTAAATCAAATGTTATCCAAAATGCATTTGTGATTCAAATAGTGAGTCATGCATCATCTAATTAGTCCTCATCAAATAACACTGATTCAAATTCAAAGACTGATGACCATAGACTGAGTCAGAGCTGAATGTCTGGTCAGCCTCTATTGCAGATGACAGCGTCCCTTCTGCATGAGTGCGTAAGAAAGTGCTGCTCTCTTTGACAAGCACTTTCTCTCACACTTCTTTCACTTTTCAAAGAGGTTACAGTAACAGAATGATTGTCACCATTCCCAACAGTAGTTCATCTTTAGAGAAGGAAATTAACGTAAGACTGCAAGTCCAATGACACAGGGGGAAAATAAACAAATATTTTGTTTCTGATGGGACAAGACATTGACTGACACAGTGCTAATCTGCCCTCGGTCATAACACTGTATACAGTTGTTGCAAATCAGGTTTTTTGGCAAAATTTACAGACTTTTAGCTGTTTACAATGAACAAATCAAACAAAAGTATTTTAAATAGCTCAACACCACAAATGTTTCAAGTGGTGTCCCCAAATTCAACTGAAAATGCAACTTTTAATGACTTCTGCAATCATGGCAAGCATCTTTAGTACTTAGTAGAACACCACTGTTATGACCTGCTGCAAATGATATACTGTATATATATAACGAGAAACCAGCTTCTGGCAGCGTTTCTAAGGAATCTTAGCCCATTCCTCATGTGCAGTAATATTCTTGGGTTTGTGAGCTGCAACAGCCTTCTTCAAATCCCACCAGAGATTTTCCATGGGGCTCAAGTCAGGTGACTGTGATGGCCACTGTAAAATCTTTCAGGACTTCTTCTGCAACCTAGCCTTGGTGGAATTTGAGGTATGCTTGGGATCATTTTCCTGTTGGAAGGTCCAATGAGCTTCCTCACTGACGGCATGACGTTTTCTCCTTTGATACTTCAATGAATCCATCTTGCCTTCCAAACGCTGCAGGTTTCTAGTGCCAGAGGATGCAAAGCAGCCCCAGAGCACCACCGAGCCACCATGCTTAACTGTAGGCATAGAGTTCTTTTCAGCATATGCTTCATTCTTCTTCCTCCAGACATACCGCTGATTTATAGGGCAGAAAAGTTCCAGTTTTGTTTCATCGCTCCACAAACAGAATCCCAAAACTTCTGTGACTTATTTATATAATTTTGAGCAAATTGGATCCGACTTTTCTTTTACATTTGGGTCAGGTTCTGGCATGCGTTTTAGTACGCGCCTTACTGTGCAAGCTGAAACCTCAGTGCCTGTTGCCACCTAGTCATGCTACAGGTCTTTTGCAGTCACTCAAGGGTTTTTCTGCCTTCTCAGAAATTTGGTTGCAGCCGTTGATAGATTCCTTTTTCTGCCCCGTCCAGATGGTGTAACCACTGTTCCTTTAACTTTGAACTTGCTAACTATGCTTTCAGCGGTGTCTCTAGGAACATTTAGTGCCTTCACTATCTTTTTGTATTATGTTTCTTATTTGTGAAGGGCGATGATATCTTCTCTTAACTTTTTGGACCATTCTTTTGACTTATTTGCCATATTTCTAACATGCAGTCAAACGTGACACTCAATAAACCTAGCCAGTTCAGATATTTCATGTGTTCTAGCTCAAGCACACCCGGTGCAACTAATTGAGCCCTTGATTAGGTGCATCAGGTGTACTTAAGACAAAACCTGTTTTGCATATTTGTGCTGTTTTGAGGGATTCTATTCAGGGGTTGAATAATTTTGAGATTTGTTTGATTTATTCATTGCAAACAGCTGCAAGTCTGTAAATTTTGCCAATAAACCTGATTTGTAATGGGGGTTGAATAATTTCAATTACAACTGTAATTAACTATCTGCCACTGCAGAGTTGTGGATATTAGATGGTCAATTAGACAAAAATTAAAGACATAGATCAGGTTAGCACAGGCTTTACCACAATAGCCTTCCTCACCAGGTCCTCATGAGGAAGTGTTAAATCTAATCCTTCACAAGCTAATACAGACTGACATACCTTAATTATTGCAGAATAACTTAATCTGCCTCTCACTGATTCACAAATGGAAATTTTAGACTAGATTATGTTTGGTGGATGTCCACTGATGTTAGTTTAGTTAAGCTTAGATAGCATTTGGACTAAAGTTATATTTTTGCATTCGTGGATCTCCATAATAGAATCCTATTGAATTGGGAAGGGTCTGGTTTTGTCCCACATAAGGGCGTAGATATCTTAAAAATTGTCTGAGGCCATGCAAACATCAGTGTAAAAGCTGGATCGAGATGTGAACTCAATATCATTGACAGAGTCTTCAATTAAGGAGATGTTTTCCAATGTCACATTAGAGTGGGAGTCAATATTAAACCATCAATAACTTTCTCCCCTATTCACACAGAGTCTGGTGTGTGACCTGCAGACTCAGGGGTCGGGGCTGGCCTTGAGATGATCCCGGGCAATGGGTCAAGGTTCTGTGACTGTGTCATCTCTTGGAGTTCACCATGCATACTCCTTGTCCATGCTGATTGACTCACAAATGGAGTTTTACCTTGTAGTACGGAGTCAATAAGGAAATACAGACATCATCGGCAACTGGGCCACAGGATGGAACCCATGAACCACCCACCCCCGCCTGCGTCTCCATCACAATCCACAAAGTTCAGCTCTCCGTCTACTTGTTTTCAATGATTGTGTCGCCTTCTAAGTCCAGTCCCGGAAGGGCTTGGGCAGCCATGGGGTTGCACGTTGTTGATTTCTCCTGTTTTTGTCCTATCCTTAAAACCTCACTAATCCACAAATTCGACCTTGGATTTCAGTTGGGGAGCCAGAGGAGGAAAATAATTGGGTAGCTGCTAATAATTGGATTTTCTGCTTCTTTGGCAGAAAAAAAAAAAAAAAAACGTATCCAGTGTCCTGACAGGAAGAGTTTGGGGCAGTAAGCCGCTCTTCAGAGCTCCTACTAGGCTTCGGTCGCCACATATAAAATGATTAGCATTCTGTGATATGATTACTGGCTCTGCTAATAAAAAAATAAAAAAAAGTTTTATAAAATTCTTTAAGTGTTCGCTCAGTCCTCATTATAAAGACTTTAGACTCATTTTATGAGGGATTTAAACAGAAAAAAAGAAGAGAAGAAAAGAAAGGAGGAAAAGTTACCTCGATTACATCTGTAGGAAAAGTGGCTTTACGGGAGTTTAAGAGTGAGAAAGAGATAAGCAGCATGATAGAAAAAAAAGTGGATTTCTTGAGTTTGTAATCTTGTGGATTTTGAGTGTAATTAAGTAAAATTAGGTAGGCTATTCAAACTGCTCTTGGAATTGTGCTATCTGTGTTAAGTTATGTCAGGTAGGTGTCATCTGTATGTTCTGTTTTGGTTTTATTCTAGTTCCTGTTTCCTTTGTTCTCATTTTCCTATCGCAGGTTTGTTTCTGTGGTTGTTAAAGCAACACCAAGGAACTTTTCCTCTGCGGTCACCCTACAGGTTGGAAGCGGAATTGTCCATTACCGCTGTCATAAATAATTTAGCCTACCGCAGCCTACTGTCACACGCGCACGCTCGCTGTTTATCCAGCACCGACTTTGGAATCAACAATGGCCACAGACAAGGTAGAGTATGACAACGCATTCTCACCCCAAGGCGTCACTAAAATGACAATTTTGACCATGCTTCAATATTCGACGCTTTAGGCACCCTTTAGCGTCAGTTACATGACGCGATCCTAGGGCGTCATCTTACTGACGCTTTACCTAAGCGTCAGTTAGATGACGCGGGTAGGTTTAGGTCTGGGGTAGGGTTAGGATTAGATAGCGTCATCTAACTGACGTTAAAGGTAAAGCGTCAGCAAGATGACGCCCTAGGATCGCGTCATGTAACTGACGCTAAAGGGTGCCTAAAGCGTCGAATATTGAAGCATGGTCAAAATTATTCCCAAGGCGTCAGTTTCATGACGCCTAGGGATGAGAATGGGCTGAGTATGATGCACGATTTAATGAAAGACATCACAAACGAAGAAAAACTAAATAATGACATTGCTTGCTTTTTTATATATAGTTTTTATTTTGTCAGTAAACTTGAAACGGTATAACAGCAAGATAGGTTTACACAAGGATAAAAATTAAAAACTTATTGCAGAACAGTTTAGCATGTAGTCAATTGCATTTTCTCTCCCTTTTCCTCTTCCGAGTCTCCTCCGACAAAACCTTTGTCTTCTTAGTTTTTGTTACTGCTTCGGCCATGACAAAAACATAAGCACGAAAGCCGGAAAACAAACGCCGGTTGGCCTCTCACGTCCGAATTTGAGGAAGTGGTGGGGGAGGTGACGTATGCCGTAAAGCAGTCGAATTTTGTAGTTCTTTTTGTGCTCCGGTTACTACCCGAAACCCGAAGTTACAAAGTGCAAGTAAAAGCAATACAGACCACGTCAGGCTATGGCAGACGTGTCATTTAACCTATTGTAAGTCGATGTACCATCACAAGGGTCTTGGAAATATATTATGAAGGTTGAAAAACTGCATAGTGTTACTTCAAGGCGAGACACTAAAGGTGAATAGGGTAAAAATTTTAACTTACAGATATCACCATGAAACTTTACCAGTTGTTTACTCACATGAATAGGAGAAAAAAATGTATTGCAAGTTTTCTGTAATTTTATGCTTAAATATGCTAATCAGGCTATATCTAATTAATTATGCACTAATTTGCATATATTTTGAAGTGACGAATCTGAGTGACCATTGAAAATAACTAGGTTCAAAATTATTTTTGCATTTTGTTGATATATTCAATGAAAAGACATTACCAGAGGGGGTTATGAATATCTCCTTTTGTTACTCTGTAAATCAGAAAATACTGCCAATAGCCTTACATTTTTTTATTTCCGCCCTATTTTTAGGCATAAAAGTCATTTAAATCAGGCCAAGAATGATATATCAACAAATCCCTCATGACAAACCTTCACAATATAGTTAGGAACATGATGACGACAGTGCTGGGATTTTGAAGCAGATTTTCAGCTATCACGTCTGTTTTAAGCAATTTGAACGTATCCTTTTAGTTAAAAACCGAGCAAAGAACAACACCCGCTCTGCATACGTCATCTCCTTCATCGCTCTGATTGGGTTTAGGTCTATCCGCGACATCTGTTGGTGACGCCCCTCTGGAAATGATTTGTCTATGACGCTTTGCCAGACCATAACTCAGTTACAACTGAGAATGGTCTGGTTTTAACCAGGCTAATTGAAAGCCATGAATTACAGACAAAATATGCTTTAGGTCCAAGTAAAATCCATATATCACACTGTTTAACATCCAAAACTCATTATTGCTTCATCCATCACTGATCATAACATCCAATACAACACATCAAAACATCAAAACAACACATCAACAGTCCATCACACGTGAATATGTATCTGCCTGAGGGACTCACAAACACTTTAGGATCCCACAATTACAGATTTGTTTAGTATTATATAGTAATTATATTATACAAAAACTGAAATGTGTTGTGTAATGGTATTGTTTTGTACTGTATATATAGTGTGTAAAGTATAGTATAAATGTGATGTATGTATATAATGTCAGAGCGCGTCACGTGATGATTCTGAACGAATCACGTTGTCAGAAATTGGCATCACCCAATGAGATTGCGCATTTCTATCGCCCATTTTACTTTCATGATTGGTTGCTGATAAACGGGAAATTACCATATTTGGATCTGACAGCATTGCAAAGGAGAGAGAGAGCTTTCTAACGGTATATGTGATGACAGGGTGCAGACAGCGATCGCGGATCAGCGTGATGATTTAGAACGCCAACTTTTGATGAATTTAGGCGAAATCTACACACGCAAACAGACAAGGTGTAGTAAAATAAAGACCTAAATGTGTATTTTGGACTTTTTTCAGCACAAGTCTGAAAGAAGACATGTTATTGAAGACAAATAGCCCAAAATCTTAAAATTGACCTGTGAAAAAAAAACCAGATGTTTTTGCCTGCCGTGTCTCGGCTTAATAATTGTCCATAATTGTGGGTACCCTCATGGAGTATGAAGGAATTGAGGGAGACCCCGCCCACATTCCCACCGCCGAAGGTGAGCTGTTTTCTGCTGGATATTTTAAGAATTTGGATGAGGATGTTTCCCTGTTTCTCCCAACCCCTACTGGTCTAACCCAGCATGAACTCTCCAGTGCCCCCGCTGGTCCCACCCAGCTCAGAGTCTCCTGTATTCCCAGAATTCCCTCCCAACCTCCCTCTCCCGCCTCCTCATCCAAAATTAGCCAGTTCCTCAGCCCCACCTCTGCTGGTTCCCTTTAGCCCCTCGACTTCTTTCTTTATGGATCTCTATCGGGTCCTCTAGTCTCCAGCTCCTCCCTATCAAGGGGATTCCTTAGCTCCTCCTCCAGCCACTGTTCCCATTACTTCACCTCGGCCCATTGCCTTGATTCCTCCGCCTTGACTTTTCCACCATCGGCTCCACCTGGGACCATCGGCCTTATGGCTCCACCCAGCTCCCTCCACCTTCTGGCCTTGTGAGCCTTCCGCTGCGCTCTGTCTCTCCATCCCTACGGCTCCACCTCGGCCACTAGCTTCTCCGGCTCAACCTCAGCCCTCTGGAACCATGGTTCCACCTCGGGGGGTCGTTGTTACAGCTCCGTTGTGGCCTCCAAAGCCTGCGGTGTCATCCAGATCCTCCTCTCAGTCTGCGCTCTGGCTTTCTCTCCACCGGCTTGGTCTCCATCCATCATCCCCATGGTGTCATCGAGGACATCTCCACCATGCCTCATCCCTCTCTTGACTCCGGATCTGGATCCTCCTGTTCCTGGCTCCACCCTGGCTCCTACCATCTTCCCTACACTGGAGTGCGTTTCCCGAAAGCATCGTTATCCAACAATGATCGCAATTTCCATTGAACTCTATTGGTAACGACGGAACTTGCGACCATAGTTGGCTAACAATGCTTTCGGAAAACGCACCCCTGGTCTCCTCCTCAGTCTTTGTCCCTGGTTCCCTTTACTCTGCTTGCTCTGCGCCCTCTTCCAGAGCCCCCGCCCTCCCTCCTCAGTTGGACCTTTTACGGCACCTTTTTACAGACCACAGCTTTAAGGGGAGGGGGAAGCATATTCCTTTTAAAAAATACATAAAAAAATGCCATTTATACATACAAAGACTTGAATCTCTTCTATGATAATATTTTTAGTTTTAGCATATTTTTAGTTTCTGAATTAAGAATCATTTTGATGTTTTTGTGGGGGCATATGTCAGGGCAATTGTCCTTATATCATAATAAAAAAAATGTGACAAGAAAACTTTGGCAGTATCTTTAGCCCTATTCAGATGGGACTAGTTTTCCAGGGGGACGTTAGAGAAATTCATGTTTCACAGACGTAATTTGAAATTTTAATCCCGTCCGAATCTGCCAAGTCAGTGTTTTTCTCACACAACCTTTACAAAAATTCCAGGGCAAATTACTTAATGTTTTTGGGCAAACTCAATGGTCCTCTGACAAATCTGATCCCGTCTGAATGTGAATGTCTGTGATTGCTGATGTTGTATTATTCTAACTCTTATCTTCATGTGCTTTTGATATCTGAGCTACCGTTTGTGCACCAATCTCGGCATGCTTTCGTTTAGTTTCAATATGGATGGTATTCGACGAAAAACTTACATATCCAATCAATAAATAGAGCCAAATCGTGGAAACTACGAAGACTGCTCATTTTAATATCAGTGTCAGGTAAGAGTAAGATACTTCTCTGGATTTCTCTGCTCACTTATGCAAGTTATTATAAACAGCCATTGCTATAAACTTGTAAAGTTTACTTAAATAGGGCTTTTCTAATAAATTAAAATTAAATTAACAAATAATAAATTAAAAGACACATACGTCATGCGTAATGCACGCAAGCACAGCACATGACATTCTGTAATGCCAATGTCTAGAAAACACACACTCCCACCTCTGTTATAAACACAGAGATGTTAGTCCTGTCCGAATCGGTACATGAAATCACAGACGTCGAGTGATAAGAATTGCAACTCAAACGTCATTTGGAAAACTAGTCCCAGCTGAAAAGGGCTTTTGTTATTATTTCTTAATAAAAAATAAAAAAATCATATGTTAACAATACTGCTTCACTGTTTTTTAATGTTTAAATTGATATTTATTTTAAAATTATTTTATTCATATATTAAATAATATTTATTTAGTAAAAAAACAAGGCAAAATGGTATAAAAGCAAAGTAAAAAAAAACAACAAAAAAACATAGGAAACTAATATAAATACAAAGTGTAAAATCCTAAAAAGAAACTAAACTAAACAACATTTTTAAAAGATTTTTTTTTTATCGTGGATACTTTATTTCTCAACCCGTATACTGTCTAGTGCAGTTATATAGAGGTGTTGAATTGTTACAAACATGCACAACATTTCTGCATAATCAGAATCAAGTCTAAAAAAAAACACCTTCATAGTTCAAAAGACCCTGTCCTGTGTTGCAGTCTAAGAGACGTTGTGTGTATGTGTTTGCAGTACAGCAGGAGCTGCAGTGTGGTAATTAGAGTTTGGCAGGGAGTCTGGGTGACTATGGCAATATGTAATTCTGCTCACCGCATGCGTGTACCTGCCGTGTACTTTGAGTCACATGTGAGACCAAACCTCAGACTGTATCAAAGGAAGGGTGCAATGTGGCCCTGACTGCCCCTCTGGTTAAGCACACCCAGGAGGCCCTCCTGCGAATCACCTTGCCAGTGTTCCCGTGTGAAGCAACTTAAGCCTGTCGACATGCGGCTTGGACAATGGAGAATTCAAAGGGCCCAGGTTTCAACACAAGAGCTGTGATTCCAAAACAAACACACAGATCTCTGCAAATATCAGCCTACCAGTACCCTCCACCTGTGCATCTAAGATATACGACATGATTTTGTTTGTAGGACAATATGTTTAATGAATAATAATGTTTTCTATGAGGTGTGCTTTTTTTGTAGACAAATTTATCTTCAGAGTGTAAAGGGAAGTGTAAAGGCATAAAAGGAGAACAGTGTTCACTTGCAATTTTCAGTTAGTGATAAAAGGTAATTTCTTATTACATTCACACATTTATTACATGTTGTTTCAATAATAAAGTGCTTCAGAATGGCATGACTACTTTAAGATACTTTATTGAACTTTAAAATGTCTCATAATTATTATTTGCTTATTTTTCCCCTTTTTTCAAGATGGATGATCAAAGCAATATTTACTGGGGAATCTGATCAATTTTGCATCCATTTTGCAGCTTGAATGAGAAGCCCTGCGCATTCAGCAGTACTTCGGCAGAAGTGAAAAATCGCTTGTGATGGAGGTGTAATTGCATGCAAGAGGACACTACACCCGGCAGTATCACAATAGCCCGGTGAAGGCAGACGCTACTACGTGGAAGTTGAAATGCCGGCAACAGACGATCCTCCCCCCATCAATTTATATATTATTGCATTGTAAAGGTCAAAGCTAAAAAAGCCTCTCAGAGTGACTACAATTACATATCATTTCTGCAAGAGGATGAAGAAAATGAAAGAAAGAGCCTGAACCTTTTGTGCATTCGTTTCAGAAAGCTCTAATCTTGTCATATGGAATAAAGGCAAGCTGGAAACACTTGAGAGTTTACGTAATGAAAAAAACATCAGTCACATTATGGACACTGAAATTGGAGTGGGGTTTAAAATTGACCTAATTTTCAGGCAAAGAGAAAGAGTAAACAGTATAATACACATGTGTGCACACATGTATGGATGTATGTATGCGTGCACACACATACGCCTGTATAGTCTGTAAATAGAAGACTGCTATGCAGATGTGATACAGTAAAAGAAAATACACTTTTCATAATTAACTTATACTTTTTTATATATAATTAAATGTATTAGGCTTATATCATATTTCATATTTTGAACACGGGTAAAAGTGTACATAGTGCGTAAACTAATTGTGACCTCATCTATCAGTCGTGACCTTTCTGTGGGAGTTTTGTAATGGCAATAATGAATGATCACTTCAATTCAATGTGATGACGTGAGTCAGGGACACCACACTGTTCAAGCAGAGAGACAGCTAGAATAAGCATTATCGCCCTCTTTATTTCTCTCTTTTACGTGGAGGGAGAGCCATAGTAGACACTTTGTTTTCATACAATTGTCCAAAACGTGTCGCCTCCTTGACTACACAAAAAAAAAAGGCTCCCCAGACAAACAAATGACTGTTCTTTTTTTTCCCACCCTTACTTTTTCAACACGGTACCAGTGAAAAAAAAAAATAATTAAAACGGAGAGACTGAATTGTGTACAAGGTGGACCCTCTGTTCAGTAAGCCACTTTCTTTTGAGAAAAGCCTTTCTTTTTTGGGGGGGGAAATAATATGTTCTACTCTGCTTAAGTCTGAGATCAAATGCTCTCTCATAACGCCAGGGTAATTAGATTTCACTATGTAAATGGCCTTTGGAGGCCGTAAAGAGTGAAAGGAAGAAAGATAGAAGGCAAGAGCAGGCTCTTGTTTGTTCACTGCTGCCTCCCTCAGGACATTCAGGATTCTGTCTTTGGCATCTTATAAGCAACAGCACAGCTACCACAGAAACCACAGAACATATATATTATTCACAATATTACCAGAATCTAGTCAGCTGATGACATCCATGTATATGTCATCTGTGTGTCATTTGTTTTTATCTGCCCTTATGAAGATAATAGGGATAGCAATTAAATGCCTTTCATCTAAGGTTTTCATCTCAGGCAATCTGTCACAAACACTATCATATAAACAGTTTAAGACCTGAGGCAGTTTTGCCTTGTGTACTCTCCTGATAAATTAATACGCAAAACACTCCAAAATACATTAACAGAACATTTTAATCAAATACATTAATCAGCACGGTTAGTAAACAAAGGTCTCCTTCCAAAATGGTAACAGTGTGTGTGTGTGTGTGTGTGTGTGTGTCATTTTTTCCTGGTTCTTTGTCCCCAGTAGATTGCACAAACATATGGCTCGTCTCCCTCACCTTTAGTTAAGCCTCTCTTAATTAACTTTAAAGGGCTAATTTGCAAGCTTGACTAAGTATGGTGTTATTCTTCAACAAATACACTTTTTATTCAGCTGTAATACTGAATGAAACCACATATTATTATTGTTTTGCTTTACTTTACATAAAGACAATTGCCGGATATACAATATTGAATCTGCAGTAAGAAGAAAAACAAGACAACAGCCATTGTCTTGACTAAGATTAAGGGAGTGGTAACATCATCTCTTTTTTTTCAAACATAAACAGCAGGGGCCCATTATAATGGTACAGTTTTTAAGCCTGGAAAGATGACCATATGCCATGCTCAAGGCACTGCCGTGACAAATGTCCACAGACTACAGATCAGTGACAAGTCTCCTTGCTCTTAATGCCTTGTCAAGCCACTGTTGTAAAACAATTAAGATCCTATTAACATATATTTTATTAATTGCCCTATCGGGGTGGAAACACAAAAGACATGTTGATGTCCTGACTGGGCAGGCAGCTTTTGGAGAATTGGGGCATGGCATCTTTCTCACAGAGAGTGACAGCTGAAAAAATCGGGGTCAGATTATATCAGCACGGACAGCTTCACAGATTTGTTTGCCATTGATAGCAGCAATCAATTAGGGCAACCACGTCTGCAACAGCAGAAAATGCTGCAGGGACTCATTGCAAAAAAAAGAGGCATTTTTACACATTTGCGAGTAATTGTTACAGCTTGATAAATTCAGTCACTGGGTTATGTAAAAATAAATATATAAAATAAAAACAATTCCGTTGTCTGGTGATGATTATTTCGCAAATTATCGTATCACAGCTTTTTACATTTCCTCTGAGTAATTGGACTGCCCCGGTGCATTATCTGATCTAAATTGCATTGCTAATTACAAAGCCCAACAGTTGAGCGGCATCAATACTCCATTAGGATTAATTAAGATTGGGAGTGACAGCTGACGATTAGGCACATCATTTGCAGTTCAACAATGCAGAGGTCAAATGATCACGTTTCTTTCTTTTAATCATGATTACTGTAAGCTGCTGGATAATTCTCATCAAACTGAAGCATGCGTGTAACATTATGATAAGCCAGGACATGCTCACTCATAAAAGTAATACTGTGAAGGTATATGAGGCAATTTTCAGGGTTTTTCTTGATCTAATTTTCACCAGGGAAAACGTAAAGGTTTCATAATTGATTATGTGTCTAATTACAAAGCATATAATTAGTGGAAGTTATTGATAGTTGAGAATGTGCTTTTTAACCCTGAAGCTGTGTATCTACCCAGAGGAGATGTGTGTCCTTCTGATCTGATGATGGCTGTGACTTTTAACTAATTAGTCTGTCACACAAAGTCAAAAGTTTTTTTTTTGTGGCAACCTGAATTTGACAGGGACTGTGTCTTTTTTTAAGCCCCTAATTTTCATATCACTGGTCAGCAGAAGTAAATCATCCAGTGTGACCTTTAGCTTTATGAAGAGAAGACAAACAAATCAATGTTTGCATTACTAATTACCTTTAAATACACATGAAAAAAAAAACTGTGTATCCATATAGAAGTTTAAGTGGATTTAGTGTGCTGTGCTTCTGAGAAGTACACTCAGAGATGCAGAATACGAGTGCACTTTAACTCCCTTCATAGACATACAACACTTAAATGTTTAACATTAAATGTTTTCAGATGTTATAAAAAAAAATAATAGCATCAAATCATGTTTTCCTCGTGCACTTTCACAGAGTGGGGTGGAAGAGTTGTCCTCCGCGATAGCATATATGCCCTTAGAGAGACTGCACGAAGGAAAGCCAACCCATTATTTTTTTCATAACAGAAACAGAATGTTAAATGTAGGTTATGGGACATATAAAGACAGATCAGATGAAAGTATAAACATCAGCTTCAAAGTTCGGTTGAGAGATTGCAGAATTCTGATAGATGTAAAAACTGCTGTAGTCTCTGCAAAACAGGGCTGAAAGTCAAACATAAATCTGGAAGACAAAGGTAAGCAGTGCACCCCCCCCCCCCCCCCCCCCCCCCCCCCAGCCCCCCCAGCCCCCCCAGTCCCCCCACCACACCCCCACACACACACACACACACACACACACACATTCACAAGCCATTACAACTGTACTTCCTGCAAGTGCATTCTTAAATGTCACCGGGGACAGTGTGCTTTCCTAATTGTCATCATTTCCCAGCTAAAGATCAGGATCCCGTCCACAGCCACTGGCTCTCACTTTAATGGTCTCTGGTGAATGTCACAGAGAGGGAAGTGTTATACACTTTACTTCTCATCACAGTACTTTTGCTTTGGATGTGTGAATGCTGAATGCTATGTGCCTGAGTTGAGGGAGGATGATTACAGTAGTTTAACATTTAGTTAAACACATATTTAGATCTATCTATCTATCTATCTATCTATCTATCTATCTATCTATCTATCTATCTATCTATCTATCTATCTATCTATCTATCTATCTATCTATCTATCTATCTATCTATCTATCTATCTATCTATCTATCTATCTGTCTGTCTGTCTGTCTATCTATCATCTAATCTTAGTATGAACAGTAATATTGTGAAATTTATTTTATGACAATTTAAAACCGCTATATATTTTTGTGGAAACTGTGATACATTTACAGGATTTTTTTGTAACATAATGCCGTGACTTTTACTGAATAAAAGTATTAATTTTGCAATAAATCTCATTATGATTCTGATATATGTCTTAATCATGTTGTCATCATATTCCTTTCTTTTCAGTTCAACTTTAATTCAAATCCTTTTTTTTATTATTATTATTTTTTATTATTTCTATACTTTCAGTGTGGTCTCAGACTTCTGCCCCTTCTGCATATAGGTCCTGACTTTATATTTTAGATTGTGTGCAAGGTAGTACCGAGGTGAAGTCCAAATCAGTGCCATAGCAGTAATGATTTTTTATTTATCAGTTGTAAGAGACACTGTAGCCGTATACATTCAGAATTGGAGAGACTCACAGGAAGCGTTATACATTGAGTGCTTGGATGCAGTCAGTCTAAAAGTGGCTGAAAGAGTGCTGCCGGGCATACTTACCCTCCAGCTCCCTGAGGAGCTCTGTTATTATTGGTAATAAAAAGTGATAAACATGGCGTAAGGAATAGCTTGTGCCACTGTAGGTATACTGTGTCCTTTATGCGAGTCATCCACAAAAGTTTATGCATCACATGTCTATATTTCTTTTTTCCCGTTCTGTTTTTCCAAACAATGATTTATATACTATACATATTCTAGAAAGACTGACTTTACTGTTTATGTCTCTTACCTATTTTCTTTAAAATCTTTGAGTATATTCCTCTGAAGCACATTGAAACTATACCCAAATGTTTAACTTTTTTTTTTTTATGTTTTAACATTCTTTCTGTTTGGGGTAAATATTAATTAACACTGATCAGACATGTTATGTTATCATATAGCGTGGATATTTATTTATTCATATACATTAATGTAAAGCTTTCTCTGAGGATGGTTGAAGTTTATGATGGAGTTTTGGTTAAAGTACAAATTAGTTCTCATAAGGAAAAGTATCAGTCTAATATGTCAATGTTGAGGATATTTCAGACTATTAATATAAAAAGGCCTCAGGTTCTCTGAGACCCCAAACAGAACAAATTCCTTTGGTTAATTGATTAAACTGCATACTAAACAACTAACGTTTCTTCACAGTGCTTTTATGAGAAGCTAGGGGGGGTGGGGGGAATTAAGGCAACAAAGTGTTTCGCCATCCTCTCTCCACACAGAGTTTCTCCTTGGATTCCCAGACACAAAGAAGTCATTGTAAGATGAGCTATTACCAGCAGTATGCGTTGTGCCAAAAGAGCGTATGGCTTAAGGGAGTCAACTATAGATACAAAACGTGCTCATCAGACCCATCTCAGCTGACCTCTTCCGCTTCGAAGGAAGCATGCATCAACACAGTGGAACTGTATAGACAGATTTTCCGAATGTTTTGGAATCTGTTTGGTGACCGAGAGTGTGAGTGTGTTTGTCTGCGAAAGAAAAAGAGCCTGAGAGAAAAAGAGAGAGGAACATAATGCTCCTTGAAATGGATTTGACCTATGAACATTAAGTGGTGTGATGCCCATTTCTTCAGAAATATGACATTAAAGGACCTTTTTTATTGATGGTTGTGAAGAAAGGGAAAAAGAGTGCTCATAATTAAGAATCAATTGGAGGAGCAAGGAATTGAGTCAGGGGAAAATGTTAGCTGTTAGCCCCATAGCTTCCAGGCTTTTCATTTTGAGAACATAAAAGGGAGAAAGAAAGTGCAGTGTTCCTTCTTAAATCCCTTTATTTTCTTCGTTCTCTCTCGTTCTCTGTCTCTCTTGCTCTCCTGTCTTTCCTCTTCCCCACAAATGGTAGCGATTCCCCCTCTTGGAACAGATGTATTACTTATGACATCCCAGTTTTCATCCGTTCACAATTTTTACATTAGAGTTAAATCTCTGCAGCTGAATTCTTACGGCTGAGTTAGCCAGAGCCCATCAAATATTGAAGTGTTCAGAGCCACTGGCAGGCAGGTTGAGGGGAGTTCACGTCCAAAAGCCAAGCTGTAGATTCACAGACATCCCAATAGGAGTGTACAACAGAAAAGAGCACTGATAAAATTTTCATTAAAATGAGACGGGTATATTGCTAGCATTCTCTCCAGCATCACTATGAAAACTTAATCTGAGTTAATGGAAAAGATATGAAAGCCTTTCTCAATTCAAAACACAAGCAGTGCATAATTTATAAATTATTGTCAGAAAAGTGATTCCGCTCTGAGATTTACTCAGCGTGAGATGGAAGACGGCCCGTAGAGATGGGAGGGGGAAAAAAACATAGCTCTTTTTGACCTTTGATGCCAGCAGATTTTACACTAGAGCTGTCGATATTATCAAGTAAACTGGTCATTTCGAGAAACTGCAGCAAGAGCACTCACAGTGAGTAAATATCAACACAAGGTTGCCCACAGATCCACTCAGAGGAAAAAAAGAACAAAACAAACGGGTAAAGCAGGTAGACGGGTGTAAAGTATTCTGCGCTCAGAGGCCTGACAGTTGCTAAAAGCTTCATTATGTTGTCGGCACATGGTCTCGACAATGTAACGGTGAACTGGCAGATTATTTTAAAAGCCTTTTTCTTTTCCCCTACATTTTTCCTTTGCCTTTTTTTTCCTTCTTCCAATTACATATGATGCCTTTACATGGCAGAGCCCCCATGGCTAATTCTCAGTGACAGTCGTCTCATCCTAAGGCATGCTGGGAGTGGTAGTAATGGTGTCCTGTCCTGGAAAACACTCCCCTCTAATGTAGGCTGCTCGTGTCCAGAGTGCGTAACTCAGTTGTACCTGCTCTTTTACATGGCAGGGAGCGGATGTTGATGAAGATTAGCACATGTAGTTCTCCACTCCCTGAAGGCAGGCGGTACTTTATGAGCTCATTTACTCAGTCAGTACACATTACACACCTCTGTCTCTCTCTCCTATGTGTCCAATAGAGCATTACAGCTTGTGTGTCTCTTCATGAAGCCTAATGCACACTGGCATTTTCATATGTTTCCACATTCATTCTGATACCTTACATGCTAATTTGTCAGAAACACTGTTAGCATCTGATATGTTTAATAGCTACATGATTTAAGTAGTCAAGTAGGAGCCACTGAAAAGGAAATCTAAATGGACATTATTTTATTTGGTGCAAATAAGGTCGATTCTTTTAGCATTGTACATTATAAAGTCGGCTGACTGTGTTTAATGCGGGAATGCTGGCTGTAGTGGGACTTAGGGACAGGGTTTTGTTAAAACAAATAAAAAGAAAAAAGATCCAAAATATCCAAATGGTTCCTAGCCCTGGTGGGAATGTGATGCAGTTACTTCCTCCTTTGGCTCTAAATGTACATGGGGGAATAAGGAGGGGATTGCGCCGGTATGGAGCAGGTTTTTTTTGTTTGGCTCAGTGGCGGGGGTTTACTCGGCTGGGCTGGTAAATGTGCTCTGAAATGGCAGATGAAGAGCTGGGTGAACGCTTGGCTGGGCCGCCACTTATTCAGGGTGATAAAAGCATAAAAAGGGAATATGAATCTTAAATGGAGTACGGAAGTACACAGCGCAAACTTATTTGGGACAGTGCCATTAAACTCTCATCTCTCGCAGGGTGCTGTCCCCAAAGCTCCCGTTTAATGTGGATAAATGGATGTAGACTAAGAACCTGCCCCTGCGCCGCCTGCTGAATGCATGCTGTTTGAACCAATGAAAATTGATGAAGGTCTCAAAAGCACGATAGTAAGAGTGAGCTAAAGACGAGGTGAGTGAGCGCCGGTAGGTATAAAGCAGGTAAATGGGGCTTTTCACATGCAAACAGGCATCATTTTGCCCGGGAATGCCCTCCGACTGCACTCTGTACTCAAGGCGCTTTCCCCCTGTAAGCGATCACAGCGTAGTCTGAAAAGGATCATCCTCGCCACAAGAAACATGTACAGCAAGCCAAATAGTGCTGGTGCTCATGTTTTATTAACGCTCAAAGTTGTTCTACTGTCTCTCCGTAGATAATTATGAGCAGTGGTTAATTTATGGAGGACCAGGGGGTGTGCAGGGGAAGAGGTGTTGGGTGTCGTTAAGATCTTCCCCAAAAATTCATCACAGGCCCATTATCCATTATTCAGCCTCGTGCGGGTGCGCAAGGAGGAAGGTTTTTACTCAGCGCGCCTGTAACTGGGTAAAGTCATGTGGAAAAAGGTCTGGTGAGCGAGAGAAAGCTTGCAGTCCCTTAGAGTAGATGAGTTAAGGAGAGTAAAAGCTACCTTTACCCTGGCCAGGGGGAAACAGGAGGGAGGGTTCTTGTGTGCATGTGTGAAGAAGAAGCGATGTGCAATGGGAGCAATTTCCCGACCTTCTGGCAAGCACTGGGGGTGATGTTGTTCATCTTTGGAAGGCTGCATATGTCAGAGCGAGCCCGGCCGAGACGCTCTGGGATTTACCGTGTTCTCTGGGTGTCCAGCAGCGGACAAAAAAGCTGTGGAGACGTCCCCGAACTGGATATGCTCACTCACTCAGCGTTACTTTACAATTCCCCTTCAGAGCCCTGGGGCTTAGCACTCTCTACCTCACTTCCCTTGTCTCTTTTCTCTCTATCTATTTCTCCCTCCGTCGATTTCACAATACCACATTTTTAAAAATATTCTTGCCCTATTGCTCTCCTCCCCTCTCTCTCATTTCTCACCCATTTCTTGCACGCTCTTTAAAACCACCTGGACTGTTCAAGTCTTTTCATTTATTCTCATTTTTTTTCTCCTCTCCTTCCTTCCAGCTAGCCGCTTACATGACCATCCATTGTGCTGCACTTCTGCGTTTTATTTCCCTTCCTTAGTTGTTATTCTTGTTATTGTTTACAGTAAACAACTTTGGAAACCACTTGGCAAACGTTTTGGCCTCTTATGTATTAATTACTGAGATAAAGCTGGAATGAGAGGAACACAAACACCTGTCCCACAAGCCCATTTCTTTTTCAACATCCCACCAGCATTTCATCTCTTTGTTTGTCTACTGCAAAAAAAAAAAAAAAAGCCACTTCACCTTGAAATACAGTGAATTTTGCAAATAAAAATAATCGGATTCTGCCTTAGTGATAGCTGAGGCATTGACAAACCACAGTGCCTATATTAATTTTTTGTTTATTTTTTAAGGATTGGAAAAATTTCACACCATTTCAGCAATTTTTTTTATTTAGTGGCTCAAACAATCATGTAAAAACTAATAAAAAAAATGTATACCTTAAATAAAAAAAAAACGTAATCATTATTATTATTTTTTTTTAAAGGTTTTTTTTCTTTTTCTTACAAACATCATGAATTATTAAGTTCAGGGCTCATCTCGATATTTTCACCCTAAGAAATAATAGTATTAATTTTTTAAACTGTGTCACATTTTCTTTTCAAGAACTTCACTCTTTTAATGAGGCTTTTTTTGTATCACCCTGTCATCTCCGACTTGCTCATTGACCCTCATTATCCTGTACAGGCATTCTTGCATTATTATTAAGTTGCAATCATAGTCGAATATACCTCCTAATTGCATCTTACTGTAATTCATTTCATTCTCTCGCAGGCTAAAATCACTGCCGCACACAGAGCAGATTCAGGCGGATCGTGTGCAGTCAGCGTTCCCTGTGCTAGTGTTCTTGTCCAGGGTAGGTGCTAATGTGTGTGTAGCGTCCCTGTACTCACAAGCTCGCTGTCACGCTCAGCTGCACCTGGGCTTGTTCTGCAGGCCTGTCAAACCCCAGACCGGCCGTAGGAAGGCATACATCCATGTTTAATTACAGTTGCTCTCCCTCCCCTCACCCAAACCCCCCTCTCTCTACCCCTTCAAGATGAGACACCTCCTGAGAATCCCATATTATCGCCCTTTTGAAGTTTAAAAAAATCATTAATATTTATAGCATCCTCCCTTTCCAGTTCAGACCTGATTTCTTATTCAGGATAAGAGATAAACATAATTTATATATGTGTTTTAATACAGGTGCCTCTTTGCTCAGAATATTCTACAGTAAGGGCAATGTTTATTGATTGTGGCAAACATAGTAGATCACTGTAATATTCAGAGTATACAGCTTTTATTGAACTGATTCTGTATCCTCCTAATATGCACTGAGTTTTTGCATTATTATTTTGTATTCCTCCCTCCTCGTTTACTCTCTTTTCATTAAAGCCTACATAAACTGTTAAGAAATTAGGGGCAATTAAGATCAATTCAGCGAGCTTTAAAGAGGCTCGTAGGAGGTAGAAAGAGTTGGGCTGTACGAGATCAAAGTCATCACCAATCATTCTGATTTCTCTTTTATTGTGTCAAAAGGAGAAAAATAAATATTAATATTTCTGTTTATCAATTTATACGGATCCGCTTTAATGATTCGATTTGAGAAAATGCAGTCTGGGAAATATCTCGTCTTTTAAGGCTCACTTCATTTCCAGTAAGAATGGCACAAAAATCATATTAGACCGGTGCTGAATTTTGTGCTGTCACACAAAACAATAGAGCTATAGGAGACAGCAGGAGGGAGAGAGAGAAAGAGAGAGAAAGAACGACAAGCACCAATGTTTTCTAACAGACATGACCTCTTTTTCTGACGTGTCACATTATGGTTGTACAGACTGTGTATCCTTTGCATAGAAAAGGTCAGGGAGATAAATCAAATTCTGCATCCTTGACTCTTATAATTCATCACAGAGGGAGAGGGGTCAGCCAATGAGTCTAATCAGATTCTTCACTTTACTACTGTAAAATAAATATGGCAGGAAAATCGATGAAACAAATCAAAAAAATGGTTTGGAGATTGTATAATAAACATATACGTCTTATTAAATAAGTGCAATGGTAGGCCCTACCACAGCACAGCACCACAGTGAGTTTTTTCTCTATATTTTTTTTTACACATTTTGGTGTAAACCAAGGGACTTATTTACCCACCAGGTCCAAGTGATGTTTGTTGGCACAGTGACATTTTTGCTTGTTAGATAATATTCCATGATGCAACACGGTGAAACCCAGCACCTCTCCCAACTCAGGGAGCCACTGAGACAGAGCCTTGTGCGCCTGAGAGTGTTTGTTGTAAAGTGTCAGTATTATTGCTAGGATATCACAAACCTGCTGTGTTTCTAATTGGGCCACTATTTGTTCTGTGTAAAACTACCCAACACCCTCAATTAGTCAAGCGACTATTACAAAAATACTGAAAATAGGTACAATACCTCTCACAACGGGACAGGTTAATTCTTAATTAACCACAGTGCAGCTTGTGCCACCGTGTATGTGTGTGTGTGTGTGTGTATGTGCACACCAAGATTTCAATTAGTGTTTGTAGAAGCATGTGGGTCCCCCAATTCCCACTTTCCTGTCCCCCCTCCCTCCCTTAACAGAGAAGTTCTGACTTCCTCTTGCGTTAGTGAGGCTCTCGCAGTGACTGATCACGAGAACAGGCAGAGGTTCCGCCATCCAGACAGACATCACACCTCTCCCACACGCTGCTAATTAGAGTTCATTATTTATACGCTTTGATTTAGCCCAGCTCATCTCTGCATCAGGTGCCAAATTATTCCCCGCTTGTTCTACAAATGAAAGAAACCAAACAGACTGATTGATACTGCTGCTTTTCCCTTCTTTCGCCTTCATTAAGACTGAAAATCAAAGCCTTCAGAAGTTGATTTCATTACCAGCACACCTTCAATGTCAATGATTGGAGGTGTCTTAAAAAGATGTTGAAAGGCAAAGAGAGAAATTGTATCCATGGTTGTATCTTTCTGGAAAAAAAACTTTTCATCCTGACTAAGATTGCTTGTTTCCTTTAAGATAATATAGGGCAAGGCATCTGATAAGTGCAAGCTTCTTGCAGCAATGTCTTACAATCTACACTGTTTGTAAGTGCAAATGCTTAAGAGTCTATGATTGGATCATAATTGCAGTGATTATTATGTTTCTAGCATTTATGTTTGGCAACAGTTCTTATAACCCTAAATTAAACAACCACATAGGAAGACACATAATGGCCATATCCCAGTATAACAATGTCAAGATTCATCAGGCTCAAAATGTGAAAGAATGGTTGGGAGGGAGCATGAAGAATTGGTAAGTCCAGACCTTAAACGATTTGAAAGTCTTTGGAATGTGCTGGAGTAGCCTTTACAGAGTGCTTGCCTCTTGCATTGTCAATACAAGATCTTGACCAAAAATGTATGCAAGATCTTGTAGTGACAACGCAAGAGTCAAGCACTCTGTAAAGTGACTTTTTTTTTTTTTTTTTTTTTTTTTTTGGCCGGACAGTGTATTTTAGTGCATTGTATTTTAGACTATAGGCCCACACAGAATTTCTATCTACAATATTAAAAATGTGTTAAACTGAGCTAGATTCTTGTTGTTAGCTGAATACATGATGAATTTAGCCAAACTATTTAATAAACAAATTTGGAGTGTATGGAGTGCAGTGTAAAAATTATAGAAATTACCCCAAAATGTAAATGTTGTCATCATTTACTCACCCTCATGTTGTTCATAAGCTGCATGACTTCTTATTCAGAGCACAAAAGTAAGTCACTTTTATGAATATCCAGTTTGATGAATTTAACACAATCGCAGTACTGTATATCACAACTGAATTTGACCCTTAACAAAGTGTCCAAGAGCATCAGCAAAACGTGCATGAGGCTCACTGATCATTTTTCAAGTCCTCTGATTATTTTTGGTGGAAAAACAAAGAGCAATTGTACAGTAAACTCATAATGGCCGCCATTGCACTTCTGTGGACCATCCAGTACTTCACACTCCAGTCCAGTAGATGACAGAAATTCACCCATTACATTGCTGCATGAAGATGGCAGAAAAAGTCTAGATGGAACGGAAGTGTAGATTCCTAAAATGATGATACAATGATGCATAAGAGCATTATAACTGGGTAACACTGGGTGCTGTAAAATATGTCAGATTGTAGTACTCAGAACTAGCCTGAAGGATAGCGAACTGTGCCATGTAAATTCCGGACTAATTTTATTATTGGGACTTTTGTTTTTTTTATTGAATTGGGTTATAAACCAATGCAAAATGTGTGTGCAAATCAATGGACACAATTCATTCTTAGTGATACATGAGTGTGTTCCTGTAGGTTGAGGAAGATAATGAAGAAAAAAGTGTGGGGCTAAAAGGAGAGTAAAAATAGCGTAAAACCATTATTGACTATCCTGGCATATGCATGACCACTCATCTCAGATGAGCAGCAGGGGAAAAGAGAGAGAGGGGTGGGACAGGGTAAGGGATGCCCCATGCAGACAGGATATTCATCAGTGCTGACCCACATTTAGGCCAGTGGGCTTCACATCCCATAATTACCACAAACCTGCCATTGTTTTACAATCATGGGAACAGGGCAGCTCTGTGACTGCTTGTGCCCCATTTGTTAAAATCATCCTGTTCCCACCCTGGCTCAATCATGTATATTAAATTATATTTTAATATTCAAGAGAAATCAACTGATTATGTGTTTTTAATTTTATAAAAATTTATTTATAATTGCCTTCATGTTGGGTATTGTTAAGATTAGCTTTACTATATAGGTGGGGCCCTGGAGACCTCAGTGCTGTATGTGTAAAATGAATAATTGTAATTTTGAGACAAACCTATTTTCCCTTCAGATAATTGTATTATGTTTCTCAGACCTCTTCGAAATCCAGCAGGCAGATATTTTTTGCAGATTTAACTTTGTTGTTGTACAAGGTGGCCTATGTAAAAGTCATGAGCAAACAGGTGCGCTTGATCAGGAGAAGTGGAGAGTCAAAGCGATATGAGCATTACCAGCCCACATTCGGAAGTAAATCCCGTAACCTCACTGGCGGTTTGAAGTTTTGCTCCCTCTCACATTCTCACCCAGCGGCCCCTGCCCTGCAGGTCTACTAGACCTAAATATAACTCACCCATTAAATTACAGCAACTCTAACACTGATCCCTCCGTAGTCCAGCTCTGGGAGCGCTGCCGACTCACCTCTCGCTATTTAACTCATCACCACACTGAGTGCTAATACCCCTGAACCTGCATCAATCTCACACCTGAATTCCTCCTCCCACCAAATAGAATGATCAACCCCCCCCCCCCCCCCCCCCCCCCCCCCCCCTGCACCAAAACAAAGAGATCCTTCCTGGAAGTCTGTTTTGATACAGGTTACCATAGAAATGAATCAGTGTTGCTCTCTTCTGAGAGCTTGTTATGTGCCGTATCAGTGATGTGTTTTTTTCCTCTGGCCCCAGTTCATCTGTCAAACCGGGTTTTTCTCCTTCAAAATAATGATGGCGCGCAGAGCAGAGGGCCTGGCTCAGGAAGCGCCTCATTTCAGGTGGCTCTGCAGTGTGCAGCTTGCACTCCTCAGGGGTCTACTGCCGTGGAAATGGCCCCTGACATGAACAGACACAAACAAGCACTCGCTACAAGTGCTGCTGGGGCTTATTTAGCCTTAATCAATATGGCGGCTGGGTTGTACCTGCTTGTTTTTCAGCGGCAGTCAGGAGAGAAATGGGGTAGCGATAGACGAGGAATGCATGCATGTGTTGTGTTTATCATTATAGAGCCATTGACAGAAACTGAAAAATCTTTTTGACTGGTGTGCTATTCTAAAGGCCCCAATATACTTCAAGCCAAATCAAAGAATTGGTGTGACTGGTGGTCTGTGACCTAATACATTTTATTTTATTTTTTTTATCTAGCCAAAACGAAGTTAGTTTGGAGTTCAAAACCTTGCCAAAGCAAACTTGCTGGAAAAGTTCGCTCTGGCCGGTAAACACCTTCGAACTACCAATTGCCTGTGCCGATTACAAAATAGGTTGGTGCTCTGGGGCTCCACCCTCTTTGATGTGGAAATCTTCTCTGATTCATTTCTTCTGTTCAGTCCATCAAGGTCAGATGCAAATAAACATATGAACACACTGGCGAGCTGCTTTATAGAAAATGAACAACACAGGCTCATTGGAAATACATACCAATACGTATATATCACTGCAGTTTCAAACAGAAATGAACACTATGGCAGTAAAACAGTAAGCACTTGTAATCGTTTTTGCACACAATTATGATTACAGGGGCAGATTATGGATTATTAAAGAGATGTTTTCACACGGCTCCTTGCACAATTATTTTATGACCTCAAAACACTTTTTACCATAGTGCATGATTTGTAAACGAATCTATTTTGGAGTTTGCATCACCTAACCAGCTTCAAATGTTTGATTTTACTAAGCTTGCTCAGTAGCTCAGTTGGTACAGAATTGTACATGTGATGCAGAGAGCTCGGGGAGGAATTTCGCCAAAGACGAGTAACGATAAAAGAGCTCAAAAACAAGCTAAAATGCCATGGTTACGATTGTGATTTTATGTCACATTTGCTTTTGTTAACACTTTTGGGTAAGTTTAGGGTTTAGTGAAGGCATGCGTTATTTTAAAATGGAGCATTAAGCTTTTAGCGCCAATCACCGGACATTTCAATTCAAAACTGCGGTGATACGTACATACTCCAACGTAATAAATCCGGAAAAGTTTTAATGCGCTTTTGGTGCCACTCACTGGACATTTCACTTTGAAACTGTTGTGAAACGTGCACGACGCAACATATTTTGCGTTTTGCTAAAATGTTGCCACAGGGAAGTTTTTCTTATTGAGCCTGGGCTGAAATTGAAGCTCTAATTCTAATTGAAAGCAACACTAACACTGTTTTCATGTTAAATAATTTAACAGCAATCTATTGTATAAAGTGCTACATAAATAAATATGACGTGGCCTGCCTCACTCAGCAGTGTTAGGATGTTCACTATACAGTACCACTCTATACCACTAAAAAGGTATTTCGAACTTATTTTTAATCCTAAGTGAAGAATGAAAACGAACTTCACCATGAGTATATTGAGACCTTAAGTCCATAGGTTTGTGTGAAGAACAGACACAAATTTAAGTCATAATCTTGCCATCTGTTACCTTAAAACTGGTTGCTTTCCTCATGTTTTAGATACACAGTGTTCAAAATTCTTCTAATATGGTTAGTTCGGCCAGAAATAAAACTTCTGTCATTTTTTACTCGCCCTCATGTCGATTAAAAAACTTTTGTTCTTTGTATTTTTTACATTTGCTTGAAACTCAAATGAAGATATTTTTAATGAAACCTCCGAGATTTCAGTCACTCTATTGAAGGTCCACCCCCTCAAAACTTTGATGCTACAAAAAGTTCATAAAGAGATCATAAAATAAATCCATATGAAGCATCATGGTTTTGGAGCATCAACGTTTTGGTGTAATGAACTTTCAATAGAGGGACAGAAACCTCTCAGTTTCTTTGAGTGCTATATTACAGTAAATCTTACAAAAACTGATTGATTTAGACAATTTTATCTCTTTTACTCTTGTTTTTTTTTTTTTTTTTAAAGATTGCAACTGTTAAATAAAATAGTCTTTGAAAGTCTAAAGGCCTTTCACATCCCTCAACACTGGTCCATGGTAAAGCGGCTGAGAGTGGGGTCAGGGTTGAGTTCCTACAGAGCACACAGTGGGATGATAAGGAGGGTGCGTGGCCTCCTCTGGGCTCCAGGGCAGGTGAGAGTGCTCCAGGCAGAGGCCTATGAGTGGAGACAGGTCTGTTACCATCCAACTCTCACTGTAGACCCTGAATAGGTTTCCCCTGTGGATCCCTCCGGCCAAGCCTGCCCTACATCTTCCATCACACACTCCATTATAATTGAGCGGAGCCATGAGGCTTCCCCAGCTCTGGTCCTTTAAACCTATATTTCCTCTTTATTGTACAAGACATTTACGATTGTACAATAGGCAGTAAATGTGCCCAAAGCACTGGGATTTGTGTGATCAAGCAGCAGTTTTCAAAGAACCAGTTCTGGGGGGAAATAATAATAATAAGTACAAAAAGTCTTGTAAAAAAAAAAGAACAGTGGATGCAGAGAAGATGTGATTATTTGCAGAGTTTCTTGGTTAACTTGTTGTGATTCCTTCTGCCCTGATTCTCAAACGCCGCCACTTGATCTTCACTACAGATCCTTTAGAGGGAAAATTACGAGATGATGGGATTCGTAACAGAGATAAATAAGAGGGAACGGAGCACGGTGGCTGTGCTAATTGGCGCAGTATGGTGGTTTGATGTGGTGAGAGAACGTCTGGGGCCGGGCAGGCGGATGACCTGAAGAGGCAGAGGACTTCATTCTCTCACTAACTGTATCTCTCTCTCTCTTTCTCTCTCCACATACTTAGCCGTCGTTCTGTGGCTCCCTGCTCCTTTGTTGGGCTTGTGAAGTCAAGGTCTTCTCACCTGTCTTAATGATTTCTCTTGCCTTTATAAGGAAATTAATTAATATTCCAGCAAGCAAACACTTACTGGCTCATTAATCAATACGTGTCAGTTTCTACCCGTGATAAAAATGTATGTTGCAAGATAATTAATTTTCCTTTCTTCTCTACTCTAGAGTGCCCATAGCTCCAATACTTGACATTCCGCCTCTTGTGAAGAGTTGAAATAGTCAGAAAGCTAAAGCTACTACTCCCGTAAAGTGGATCAAAACAAGTCCTACATCAACACGGTCCTTACACTAATCTTTTTTCTTCTGGTGTTATTTTTATTTTTACACTATGGAGACACAGCTAGCTTGTTACACTTAGACAAAAAAACAAAACAGTTAAGCGCAAACTCCGCACCGTAGCCAATTTCATGTCAGGAAAAGTTCATGGATTCATGGACTTTACCCTTACGCAACAAAAATATATTTCTCAATATATTATGTGACAATATATTTCATGTGTCTCCATATATTGTGAAATTTACATTGTAATATATCATATGATATATTATATAATAATATATTATATATATGCAATAATATATTGCAATATATGGGACAATACTGCAATTATTGCCGTTTTCATATATTGAATAAATACATATTATTATACTATTTAATATATTGTTAGGTATATTGAAATATGTCCCATATTATATGAAATTATATATTGGAAGAGGCATTGTATATATGTGAAAATATATATGTAAAATTATATGAGCTAATATACCTCAATGTACCAGATAATATAATCAGATATATATGCAAACATGTCTTAAATATGTTGAAAAATATATTGATTTATATTACATAATATATTATATATAATTATCATATTATATATTGCATACAATAATTTACCATGTGGGGGAATAAAAAGTGGACTAAAAAATGTTGTAATTGTTGCTGTTAATGGTAATTTAATTTATACTCTCATCTACATTTTACAATATATGAATCAATTAGGGCCGGCCTCGATTAAAAAAATCAATCTAATTAATTAGAGGCTTTGTAATTAATTAATCGAAATTAATCGCATTTTAATTGCATAAATATTTGACCTGAGAACAGTGAGAAGTATTTTTTTTTACATGGATTTTCAGTATACTATTGAATAATGACTGAATACATAAGCTTAATCAACAACATAGTTTATTTTTGTTCAACCAAGTCCAGCAGACCAGTGCAATTTTTGCCATTAAGTGTAGTAGCATATTGCTACACTACACTAATAGCAATAGCGAATTCCTTGTTGCATAGCTTGCACACAACCATGCTCTTATCGACGCTTCCATCCATTCGCTTTTTATAACAAAAATTCCCATCCACCGGCCAACCAAAGCGATCTAGGCGATCTATGAAGCAAGCGATCTCGTCAGCTTCTTCACATAGACAGTAAAAGAAATGGACAGAGCGATCTCATTGGAACTCAGTTGAGACAGTTGAAGCCCACTTTTAGCGATTTTTTAGCACTTCCGTTCCTGACGCGCAGACTCAGACCGACTCAAACTAAGCTTGATGACGTGAGCAACCTGTCTGACAGACGTTACTCTTCTAGTAGCTGTGCGTGAAAATTGCCAACGTTAATCTTGCAGAGACGGGGAACTTGAGCAAAGAGTCCTTTATCGTGAGTGAGCAGGAGTAAGTATTCCGTTGCTTTTATGGACTCATTATCTATGGGCTTCTCTCTTGACGGGACGTCCCCCCGATTGCCTGCGAGCTTCTCCTCCTGTCTGTACGGTAATTTCTGTACAGCGCGACAGAGAGTCGAGTGGTTATGACGCAATCGTTAGCCTATTTTTACTAAAACTGTTTCTACGGGGCCATAATGTAACATAGAAGGTAATGGAGCCATTTATACATTGTCGTGTTTCTTTAGAAATAAATAATGGACAAATGGAGTCTTTAAACGCCTCAGATGTAAAGTTATTCGCTGTCAAAGTGACGCCAAAATGAATGGTAGTCAATGGAAATGCTAACGCAAGTGAAGTTCTGCTACAAGATGGCGGTACCCGGCCGGCTTCAACTTCCGGTCGATGGATTACCCCCTTGCTTCTTCATCATGAACGCTAGTTGGTGCGCCGCCAGTATAATCGGTCCGCCGAAACTCATCCAGTGAGAAACGTTCCGCGGTGCAAAATTAAGTGTGATTAAAATAATTTGTGTAATTAATTAACGCGTTAAAGTCTGTAATTAATTAATCTTAATTAACGCGTTAAAGTCCCGGCCCTAGAATCAATACATAGCCATATATGGTCCATCCATATGGCTATATAATGTAAAATATAATGAATGTCATGCAAAAATTTGATTTGGACTATTGTTAATCAACCTTTCTGTAAACCTATGCATGAGCTTACTTAACTCATAAAAAAAAAATACTTTGTTTCAATAAACATACATGCAATAATGTAATACAGTTTTGTTTGTATATCAATGTATTTTAATATATGAATCAATATATAGCAATAGGTTGTCCATCCATATATTGTTATATATTTTCAAATATATGAGGCAGTTTCTGATATATTGAAATATATTTTCTAATGTATTGCAATATAAATTCTAGTATATTGCAATATATTTTTGTTTCGTAAGGGTATGGATTCAGTTCAGAGTTCAGAAATATCACAGATGGATCTGATAACAACAAACAGTAATGTTATCTACCAGGATGTACGCTAAGGTTAACCCAAGTGAAAATAAATATACCAAAATATATTTGAAATGCATTTATTTAATGCTAAGTATACTACAAATAAATTTACATATTTATGTACTAATATAAAACCCTGCAATTGTACTTTTGGTATACCAAATTGATATACTTAAAGTCTGCTAAATTGGAACAACTAATTTTGTACTTAATGCACTTTAGTTATCCAGAAGTAGTGCTGATATCCAACTAAAGATATACTTAAGTATATTTGATTGTGCTAAAGTGGAACTATATTGCAAGTACACTTTAAATATCTTGCATTTAAAGACTGATATTATACAGAGATCATACTATCCTTACTAATAGTGATATTAAAACACATTTTAGGCTTAATATTTAGAAATGTGCATTGTGCAATATAGTACTCCAACTCAATTTTAATTATAATATTTATATCAGTAAGTCTCAAGCGATATGTCAGTAAATATGTAAACGGATTTGTAGTATACTTCGTATGAAATAAATGTATTTTAAATATTGGAATAGGAATTTTTTTTTTTTTTTTTTTATTTTTTTTTTTAGATTTAGCTTAGGGTGTAAGGGGTATACAGTCAAAGACCCAGAACCAGATATGAAGAATGAAGACCCGGAGTCAGAAATATAAAAAATTAAAGAAAAGTTTTACTGAAGATAGTTTGCAGTTTCATCAGCAGAAGTCAGCTTCAAGACTCACACAGGAGTTCGTAGGCTTACCTACAGTTGTACCCTTACAGTTACAAAGATCACAGCAGTTATACCATTTCCAAGGTCTAAGCTACGTCATTGCTTACAGGTTGAATGATTCTCATTGGCTAAGAAACATGAGAGCCTAAACAATTTAACACATGTGAGGAGATAGGGGTGCCTATCGCCATTAGTCAAGATAGTTGTCGTCCACTCATTAGATTTAGGTTTGTGGTGGCTTCGCAGGTTAGAGAAGGGCGCCGGGGTGTCTGGTCCGAACGTCCAGAACCTACATAGAATGTCATACGCACACACACAAATAACAGACACTTGCAAATAACATTTCCCATCAAGGCTGAAGAGAGTCTGAGCTCCTTATTATCAGTTAAGTATACCAAAACATAATGCTAAAACATTCACTCGTTTGGGAGAAAAACATAACTGGCATTTACTCCCAAGGAAGGAAATATACTGGAAAGAATACATTTTAATACAACAATTAAAGTTCGATATAGTAACGCTCAATATAGCTTGACCATATGTCCAGCGAAGGATCATATTTGTTGGACATATTTGTTCACGACGCCTTTAGGATCCATAAACCTTTCTTCTGATACCAGAGAAAGAGACAAATGGCCTTGTGTAGTACGAGGTTTACGTGTCAGATGTGTCCTGCTCGTGACAGGACTGGAATGCACCTAAAAGAAGCTGGTTACTTACATCAGCATGCATTTAAGAATATAATTTTCACAAGCATGGTAATACATAAATGATTAGGTGATAATGAATATACTTGATTACTGATTTTATAAAAGAAATATATAAGCATTCAAAAGTATATATGATTTTATATACACTACCGTTCAAAAGTTTGGGGTTGGTACGATTTTAAATACTTTTAAAAGAATTCTCTTCTGCTAACCATGGCTGCGCTTATTTTATTAAAAATACAACAAAAATCAGTTATAGTATTAAATATTATTCCAGTGTAAATCAGCTGTTTTCTGTGTGAATATATAGTAAAGAGTAATTTATTCCTGTGATCAAAGCTGAATTTTCAGCATCACCAGTGTCAGTGTCTTCAGTGTCAAATGATCCTTCACAAATCAGTATAATATGAGGATTTGATGCTCAAGAAACATTTATTATTATTATCAATGTTGAAACAGTTGTTGGTCTGTCAGTTGTACAGTTTTTTTTTTTTTTTGATTCTTTGATGAATATGAAGTTCTAAAGACTTTTGTAACATTCTAAATGGCTTTACTGTCACTTTCGATCAAATTAATTATTCCTTGATAAATAAAAGTATTGATTTCTTTCCTCCAAAAAATAAAAATAAAATTCTCACTGACCCCAAACTTTTGAACGGTAGTGTATATATATATATATATATATATCGTTGAAGAGGCAAGGGATTTTGACCACCCCTTCTAGGGTTAGGGGTTAGTATTTGTTTTCTTGTTGTGTTGGCAATGTGCGCTGTGATTGATGTGACCAATTAAATATTTAAAATCGACTACATAGCAGTGTTGACGTAATTAGTAATCACTCTACTTGGACCATTTTAGTGATGAGCGATTTGTAAACAAATACATAATTTTTAGTCAGTTCTTTGCAAACTGGTTCACCTGATCATGATGAACTGGTTTGGTTTAACAACTCTGAATCAGTCAGAGAGGTACTCGGGTTAACTTCATCCATTTAAGGAGTAACAGCAGCATCCAGCAAATGTTATTATGGAAATCTTATGGCATAAAATGTTGTCAAACCAATCAATTATTTCTTTTTTCTTTTTTTTTCAAACTTGCTTAATTAACTGAAAATTATTTGGTTGTACAACTTTTGGATCGGTCAAATAGGTTCCTCTATTGATCTGGACAATTATTTTAAAGTGAAAATTTTTTTTTTTATTCTATTTAAAATAATGGTCCAGATCAATAGTAGTTCCTGCATAAAGACTAGATTATACTTGAGTAATTAGTAATGCATTTTATGACCATGTTTAGAGTAAATAAGATGTTTTCTCATGTTTCAGACACATGTTAATGTTGTGATGATTAGTAATTAATTGGTCATTTTACATTATTTGTCTTAGTTATTAGTTCTTAATTAGCCTAATTATTGGTTACCTACGAAGGAACTGTCTCAATCCTAAATTTGCTATTACTTACTGATTAGTTAATCTTGTTTCCATATTAGTTATTTAATAATAGTAGTTGAAGTGTTAATGTAATACTACTCATTTGTCCTGCATTACTATTTGCACCTGAATGATCAGCTGGAATGATGGACCATCATTCTAAAGTGTGAAAGTGAAAGTGCATTTCATAAAAACACCTGATTTTTGTTCTTCAAAATTACAAAAGCAAACACTTGATGTAGCAAAGCAAAGCAAGCAGTTAAAACGAAGGTAAATAATGTCGTATTTTCTTTTTCATTTAGATAACCACCAAGATGTTATGGTTTTCATGGTCATAATGTGGTTTGCAGTGAGCTGATGGCCCACATATCTAAGCTAAACCTTCTGGAAGGAATGGCATTTATCCACCTCCTCACTCTACAAATAGTCATGTGAGCATCAGCAAACCTGGCCGTGCCAGGCCTCGTACTGTGCACTGACCTACTCCAACGGCCAACTCAGGAGCACGGGAGAACATTGGAATATTTGATTTCTAGTCAGGCGGCCAAGGACTACTTACACTGTCCTTCAATAACGATTACTCAATCTGTGCCACATGGACCCCACCTCCAGCCCCTCACATCTCCAGCACAGATGTGTAGAGATTGCCACAAACAGTGCCCTCAACTGTGATAGATTTTCACAAACAGCCTTCCTGGTGTTTGGCTAAGCACTGTTTGGGCAGATGTCAAGAAGCATAATTTCATTGGAAAGTTCAGCCCATACCTGCTGCCGACTGGGTTCTGAGCAGTGTTAGCACCCTGGGGTGAAGCAGGGCTCTGAGACAAGCACTGAGCTCCTCTCAGTAATGAGCATCTATAGTTCTGACCACCACTCTTGCTTTTAACCATAGCCATGGTTTGCTTAGCCTTAGTCAAAGCTGACAATATATTGCTCAACGCCCCAAATCAAGGAGTGTCTGTCTGACAAGAGCTCTCATACAGCAGTGACATACATTCAAAACTCATGCTTATTTTTTTTATTCCCTTATGACAAAGTATTTTGAGTAAGTAAAAAAATAGGTTGTTTTCCCATTATTCCTTGCATAATTAAATGCTTTGCTTGCTGGGGGTGGGGTGCAACCTTTCAATCACACTTGTAATTCAATGAAAGCACGAGGTCTTCTAGTTGTACTTCTTTAGTAAACAAGTAAGGCTAGAATAATTCGAATTCAGCAATCACAAGGCAAATTAGCCCCACAGTTCATGCACAGTATGTATTTCGTGTTAAAAATTAATGAAGTTCTTGAATTCTATGGACATTAATAACACTCACTATTAGCATCTCAGCACCCTTCCTCTTGTATCTAGCTTGTATCTAGTATCATAATAAGGAAACAAATGTAATTTAGTGCTACACATCAAATATTAAAACTGTATCTGTAAAATAAATAAGTAGAAAGACCAATATACAAATTTACAAAACACAGACATGGCATGGAATTGAAAATAAATGAGGGTTCATCTGACATACTTAAAAAATGATGTACAATGAGGCAAAAACTGCTCGGGGATATTTTTGATCAAATTATTAATGACTATTTATCTATTATTTATGAAGCCGAGAGTTAACTATTTATCTGAAATGAATGCATACAGAATTGGTTTCCATAGCTCAGCACTAAGGCTGTTTTTCTTTCGCAATAAGTAGCCGTCAGCTGTTATATGGAGGCTGGAGTTCTGCTGCTCCTGACTGTGTAAATGTCAATATCTCAAAAGGTGATTTTACGGTTCATTCAAGCACTGATAAGAAATCATTAGACTTTTTAAGGTTATCGACAGTTTCCAAGAGGCATTTTATGCATAAAAAAGCATTTTTTTGCAGTTCATTAGTTTTGTGCATCTTAAATTGACTCGTCAGGACACTTTTTGCATGGGTCAGCAAGCACATCACAGTGAAACCACATTACTTTTTAATGACCGTGCCACAGTTATAATATCCTGTTTTATTTATTTATTTATGTTTTGTGTGTGCTCCTCGACTGCTCAGAAAGTTTGCAGTCTTGATTTTGAAACAGTGACATGAAATCAACCCTGACATGGAGGAAAACATAAGTTTAATTTAAAACATCCTAAGCCAGGATTAGGGTTAAAATTGCCTGGGCTTTCACTGTGTTCTTTTGACTGTCTATTGGCGCTTTTCCACTGCATAGTACGGTACGGTTCGGTTCGGTACGGCACGCTTTGGCGCTTTTCCACTGCATAGTACGGTACGGTTCGGTTCGGTACGGCTCACTTGTGGTGCTTTTCCACTGCATGGTCCGGTACGGTACGGCTCGCTTCGGCTCGCTTTAAATGGTACCTGGTCTGTTGAGGTTCCAAGCGTACCGTACCGGTACTAAAATGTGACGTAAAAACACTGCAGATCACTGATTGGTCAGACAGAATCGTCACTACCAGCGTCATTGGACACTAAACCCGCTAGATTTAAATAACCAGTAGACAACAGCCAACGCGGTAGCATCTGTTTTTTAAACTTTAAAAAGAAATGGCTGAATCGTGGTCAGTGGACGAGGTGCAGACGTTCCTCTCGTTGGTTGCCGAGGAGCAGATCCAGCGAGAGCTGGATGGGGCAAAACGGAATGAAAAAGTGTTCCAAGAAGTAGCTCAGCTCTTAGCCGCACACGGCTATCACCGGACCTACAACAGTGTAGGGACAAAATAACGATCACTTTGAAGAGGTACTAACTGCGGTGGAAAAGCAACCGAGCTAAAGCGAACCGAACCGTGCCGTACCGAGTCGAGTCGTACCACGCAGTGGAAAAGCGAAGCGAGCCGAACCATTCCGCGCCGAGTCGAACCGTACCGAGCCGAACCGAGCCGTACCAGCAGTGGAAAAGCGCCATATATCTACCTTTTACCATTTAAAAACTGATGTGTTAAAGCACTTAACCCCATGCTTCTTCATATGGCACTCATCAGATGAGGTTTTTAGGGTAAAAGCTGTTTCTGGAGGGCACACTTTGTACAATTCTTCCCTCTGTCCCTCCATCTTCCCCCTCACCCCCCAGCCCTGACATCCTCCGTCTGAAATGCACTAGGTGTTAACACTACAGAGGCGAGAGGAGTCGAAGAAAAAAAATCCTGCAGGTGCCCTATGGGCACCTTTCAAATTAAGCGTCTGGCTGCTGTGTCTTATGTGCAGTTTTGAAACATTAACAAGACCTTTGAGAGAAGGGAATGGGGAGAGAGAAGGGTGAGGGGTAGAGTGTAGAACATAGCATGACAGTCTTTAATGATTTATTGAACAGATACAAATTATTTTGGCCCTGGACTCTACTGTTTGGTGAAAGTCAATGAGAAGGCAAGCTAGGGCATGCCATGGGCATTCAGCAGGGCTGAGAGAGGCATTGTGTTATAAAGAAAGAGAAAACGAGCACAGGAGATTGGTAGAGAAAGATGAGGTTGACAGACTAAGACGCAGAAAAAATTACTCTAGCTCTATTTGTATGCCCCATGCACTGTTTGGTAATGTAGGAGGAGACAAGTAAAGTACTTATACATGTGTCTCACAGACCCGACATGTAAACTTCAAGCTTAGGCATCTGTCCAACCTGTAATTTTTTATTCGAAAAGCAAATGAACTGAGTCCCGAAAACATATTTGGACACTTCTACACAGAAAATGTTTTGCTTGAAAAGTGTTTTTATCTTCCTTGAAAATAAATTACATTTGGTTGTATATGTTGTTATACAATGCATGTTAAGTATGAATTATGTCCAAATACAATTTTGGTATCAAATTGAAGTGCCCTTTTTCTGTAATTAATCAAAATGTCCTATCATTTCTTGCATTTAAACTTGTCATTTAAGCAGGATTACTGTTTCAAAGTCTATCATATAAGTCTATGTCAGTCAGGAGGATTTTTCCAAATGTGCTGCAGTGCTGAATTTCCTTAATTTGTTTGAGGAAGGCAAGTCGATTTGCAGAGCCCGCTTGGGCTCATTGGTAAATCTTACCACCAGTTTAGCGTGGATGACCACTTGAGATCTGCTGAGGCCGGACGCTTCGGCGGCGTTAAATATTTTCTTTGAAATGAATAAGTGCACTTTAAGCTCTCTGTGGTATGTCAACCCCAGTAAGCACTTTTCAGAGCCGCTGATGATGGACGAAAGGTTCTGAATAATTTGTGCATCTAATTTGCGCTGATGGAGTAATGGAGATGTTCTCTCACTGCACAGACAAGCCTCACTCTTATCGTCAGCCCAAGATTTCAAGCGACACATGTGACATGACCTTAATAGCAATATTTTAAAGTGACACATAACATTTGTCTTATTGGTAGCATTTGGAGTTTTATGGCTCAATTTATATGCAATTAATTGAAAAACCCACCCAACCATTAAACTTACCTACTGTACTTACATGTTGGCATATGAAGCCTCATTTACATCTTCAGCAATTTTCATGTCACCATACATTACTGTACTGATTACTGTCTGTCACTACTAGATGTCTCTAGGTTGCCCTATGAACATCAGTACAGTTATGTTGCTTTGACACCATGTCAACAAATCAGTTTTTATGCCTATTAATAAAAACACAGGAGATGGGAATGCTTTGCTTTGCAACTAAAGGGCTAATGTTGGCTTGAGAAGCCTGAACCTCAAGCTGAGAACTCGGGTCGCTTTGTGCAGAGCTGCGGCATATGTCCGAGCGCTGCTCACTAGATAATTGCTCCTACAAAACAGCTTATTTTTAATAGTTTTTATTTATGGGTCGTTATATTTCTTACAAATTTCTGCTCGTTCTAAATCAGATAAAGATAAATAGCACAGTAAGATTAAATTTATTTGAATGCATTAGTGAAATAGCGATTGTGTGTGTGAATTAATACCACCTGCAGCATCTCTAATAGTTAAGCTGTGGGTTTTAGTTACTAAAAAAAAAGAAAGGCTGTATGCTAGAACATTTCCGTTTTAAGCTATTGTATTAATACATCACAGAACAGCATTGACAGTAAGTTTCTGGCACTCCTAAATGTTTATGTGTGCGCACAATCTGTGAGCTACTGTCTGTATGTGTACGTTGCAATGTAGTGGTGCATTAGTTTAGAACTGTGATTAACTTACCTGTACATATTAGTACATTAAGTAAGAACAGTCTGAAGGCCCTCTGCAAGGTGGCCATATTTTTAGTGTCAAAATCACATGGTCAGCGACTAGTCAACATCAAGCAAAGCATCATAGCAGAGCATTAAAGTCGACAAGTCGACTAGTCTGTGCAACTACTACTGGACACGGCCACATCTTCCCACCGATGGTCACTAGACACTAGAAGTCATCGAAAATAAATGGGACGCTTAGTCACTGCAATTTGCTTGTGGTGTGAACAGGGTTTGAAACCAAAAAATGCCACTTACAACATCAGAATAGTACATACATCCCCATATAAAATAATAGTGTCCTGTACTTTTGTATGCAAACAAGCTGAAGCACGTCTAAATACAGCAATCTGGTTGTCCACATATATGGATGTCATAACGCAAGGTATAATTCTCAAGTCCATAAATAGATGCCAGAAATGCATACGTTGACAGCTTCTTTGTCTTAGTCAGGAGTTTAGCTGCCATCATATAAGGGTCAAGATTTAGGATGTGTGTGACTCCCTGACCTTGTTATATTAAATCTGACGACTGTCACCCGATGTACGTGATGTGTATGGGAGAGGAGCATGCTAGGTCAGTCCTCGAGAGGGCTGTCAGTACTGTGAAAAATTCAGCGTTCGCAAGCTCCAATTGAGTTAGTAGGAGATTTTGAGATGGATAATTCCCTTTCCTGCTGACTAAGAGGACCCTGTTCTAGATCTCGAATTCATTCATTCTGCCTCTGATCCTGAGAAATTGAATGCAGATAAGCATCGTCAGAGCAGCTTCCTCAGTCTGCCGCTTTTTAGGAGCTGCTTGAGGTTGTTACTCGTGCGGTGGCCAAATTAAATTTAGATTGGCCAGATGAGAGGCAAGTGATTGTTCACTCTTAGTTAGAAGATCACTTTCTCACGTCTTTGTGAGTGCAACCTTCCCACCACCATCTCCCATTCTTCCCTGATCTCCACACTAAGGTGTCGATACCAGGCTGATTTGATCAAACATCTGGACCATGGTGTGGAGCGGAATCTGTGGCTCAACCTAATGGGCATTAAAGAAAGAGATAAGGCCTTTCTCCTTGACGCCCCAATTTCGCCCTCCGGTTGTTGATAAGTATCAGGAAGTGACACATCAATTGGCAGCATTCAAGGACTAAATCCCTCAGTGGGTTCAAGAGCCGGCAGCCTCCTCCAGCCATGCCCGACCTGGGCGTAGTTCAAAGAAAGACAAAAGAGAGCCTTTCGAGCCCCCAGATGTTAAAGATGGGGGGCCATGTTACCTGCACAGACAAGGCTGCCAGCGGGAGGACTGACCTGAAGGACTTCATCTCCACTAGAGGAGCCAAGAAAAAGCTTTTTATCCCGCTACCATCAGTGATTCGGGAGGTAGAGGCACCCAACAGGCCATTTGCCCCATCTTAGCTCAAGTAGACCCTGATAGTTTGCTGATTCAGAACCTTGAGCAGACCAAAATTATGGAAAAATGTCAGAATTTTGAGGTACAGACATCCTGTCAAGACAGTAGCTTAGGCCCGGGGAATGGCAACTCAATCCACAAGTAGTGGAGTCCACATGTCCACTCTGGTTTACCCTCACACCTCCAACTCCTCTTAGGCTGAACGCCATGGTACAGGAGTGGCTGAGGCTGCATCTGTATGCCTTTCATCTGATAGCTCTACTCCCAGCAGTCCACAAGTTCACACTTACAAATCATCAGATAGAGTAAAGGAGTATGCGTATTTGGCATGCTGTCTGAGGAGAGGGCTCCGAGCTTAATATTTTGGCCCGAACCTAGAGTACTACCCCCGTATTCCTGGCTGTGGTAGAAACTAGTCAAGAGTGAGGAGTCGGGGTGGTGAGGGATGCTGAAAACTTCCGAGCAACGTAGGTGACTCGACTGCGTATACTATATAGGCCTCCTCTCATGCTGATTGGATAAATGTGTTAATTGCTGATTTGAATAACTTAATGATTCGATAGATCATTTGAACGTGTTCCTCCCAAACTTTGTTAATGAAATATAATTTCTAGCAAGGGTTTGCCTAGGACAGAGTTCACCTTCTTCATGTGACTTCATTCTGGTCAGCCAGAGTGTGGTTTGCAGACTTAGTATCTCTCCTGGACGGCCTCCTATGGGAGATCCCCATCCTGAGAGATCTTCTCTCTCAAGTGAGTGAGCCAGTGATGGAAACATTGGGTCTGGATCCTGAACTCATAGATTATGGTTTATTGGCTGAGGTCAAATAAACAATTCTTAATGCTAGAGCTACTTCTAACAGAAAATTGGATGCCCTGAAATGTCAACTGTTCTCAACATGGTGTAGAGATTGAGATGTAAACTCAGTTAACTGCCCAGTTTGTCAAGTACTAGAGTTCCTTCAAAAACATCTTGCAATGGGGCTGGCTCCTTCCACCTTATGATACAGTATATGACATATCTCCCCTAACCACTTACCTGTGGATGGAACCTTGATTGGAAGGCATCCCTTGGTGCCTCGGTTCCTTCTAGGTGCCAGACAGCTTAGGTCTATCTGCCGATCATGAGTTCTATCCTGCGACCTCCCATTGGTTCTAGGAGCCTTGATAGAAGTCCATTTTTCTAGCCTTTAGGGTCAGTTTCAGAGAAAACGTTGACTCTTAACCCTTTCACATGTACGATCACACCGGTGTGATCAGTCTTGGCTGGTCCCTGGAGCGTACGATCACACCGGTGTGATTAGAACGGTCAGTGCATCACGTGATCAACTGCTAAATTCAAAAGTGCTTTCGCGCGTTGGCTGGCGCTGAGCCAGATATGGACGCACTCAGTGCTGTCATATATCACAACTATTCAGTGTTTTCAACCACATAATGTTTATTTTAGGTTTCAGACATTTGAATTAGGGCCGGGACTCAATTAAAAAAAAATAATCTAATTAATTAGAGGCTTTGTAATTAATCTTATGCATTTTATTTGCATAAATATTTGACCTGAGAACAGGGAGAAGTAATTTTTTTCACATGGATTTTTAGTATACCATTGAATAATGACTGAATACATAAGCTTAAGCAACAAAATATTGTTTATTTTTGTTCAACCAAGTCCAGCAGACCAGTGCAATTTTTACCATTAAGTGTAGCAATAGCATATTGCTACACTACACTAATAGCAATAGCGAATTATTCCTTGTTGCATAGCTTGCACACAACCATGCTCTTATCGACGCTTCAATCCGTTCGTTTTTTATAACAAAATGTCCCATCCACGGGGCCAACCAAAGCGGTCTCGTCAGCTTCTTCGTTCATGTTCACTGTGGTTTGTTGTTGTCTGAAGTCATCATGAACGCTAGTTGGTGCTCCAGTATAATCGGTCCGCCGAAACTCATCCAGTGAGAAACGTTCCGCGGTGCAAAAATAAGTGTTTAACGTGTTATTTTTTGTGTAATTAATTAACGCGTTAAAGTCTGTAATTAATTAATCTTAATTAATGCGTTAAAGTCCCGGCCCTAATTTGAATACACATAAGTACTAGCAAAACAATGATTTTGAGTTTGTAAAGTACACACTGATGTCTATGGAAGCGGCAATAATAATCCTTTCCATTATAATAAGACGACACGTTTTATTCATATCAGATACACATTGTGTAAGTAGCTTTACATTTGACCCTATTCTTCTCCCAGTTCACCGGCCACTTACTTTCGTGTATTTCGTGAGAACTGGATATTTTTTTCTTAATATACAGTTCTCCTGTTGCTCTGTTTACCATTTGTCAAGTAAGTAGGGCTATTTTCGATTCTTTGCTTCTTTGTCATTTTTATCTTCACTAAATATCTTTATTTTAATTAGTCGCGTTCCTATTTTGAATATCTGCCGTCTTAAGGGTTGTAGTGTGTTTGTTATTGTAGCACTTAAGTATTGCTGTTCATAACAGCTAGTTTCGATTTGGGCCATTGTCGGGATATTTGCTTTCGCTGTGCTAATTGCAAGGGCTGTTAAAGCAGATATAAATTAGAAGTAAATTCAGGTGAAAACCAGGACAAGCAGTCACTCGGCGAGAACGTCAAGAGCGCGTAAGTTGTTTTTTCTTAATATCCAGTTCTCCTGTTGCTCTGTTTACCATTTGTCAAGTAAGTAGGGCTATTTTCGATTCTTTGCTTCTTTGTAATTTTTATCTTCACTAAATATCTTTATTTTAATTAGTCGCGTTCCTATTTTGAATATCTGCCGTCTTAAGGGTTGTAGTGTGTTTGTTATTGTAGCACTTAAGTATTGCTGTTCATAACAGCTAGTTTCGATTTGGGCCATTGTCGGGATATTTGCTTTCGCTGTGCTAATTGCAAGGACTACCACAGCTGTCCTCACTCAGACGATTGATAGCATTATTTCTATGCAGTGTGCGCGCTGTCGCGGAAGCGTCAGCGGAAGCATTCAGCTCTCGTGTTCAGCTCTCGTGTGAAGACCGACTCGGGTAAAGACCTGCGACTCTACCTGCGCGACTCCACCGAGCAAGGACACCTGCAAGGCACTTAAAGTATCTTCTACACCCTTCCCTTTCCTACCTTTATCTTATTTCCCATTATCATTATGTGCTTTCAACACATTCCTGTTGTCTCTCGACAACGCTCTCTCACCACGCACAGAAGGCAGCGCAATACTGCTTATCTGCGCCCTTTTCTCTCATCCTCACACTCACCTCTCACTCTTTCTATGGGTCTATGGAATTGTCAATCAGCAGTCAATAAAGCTGACTTCATTCCAGCCTTTGCATCTCATTCTACTCTTAATATCTTGGGCTTGACTGAGACCTGGATCCGTCCAGAAGACTCAGCAACCCCTGCTGCTCTCTCTAACAACTTCTCTTTCTCTCACACACCTCGCCAGTCTGGGAGGGGTGGGGGTACTGGTCTTCTTATTTCTAACAATTGGAAATATTCACCTCTCTCTTCTCTATGCAATAACAACTCATTTGAATATCATGCTATTACACTTACAACTCCCATGAAGATCCATATTGTAGTTATTTATCGCCCGCCAGGTCAACTGGGAAGCTTTGTAGAAGAGCTGGATGTGTTGCTGTCCTCCTTCCCTCAGGATGGCATCCCACTTGTAGTCTTTGGCGATTTCAACATTCACCTAGCGAAGCCGTATGCAACAGACTTCATCTCTCTCCTAGCCTCTTTCGATCTCAAACGGCTCATCACCACCGGTACTCACAAGTCAGGCAACCAACTGGACCTGGTTTACACACGCAACTGTATCACAGACAACATTTTGGTGAAACCTCTCCAAGTTTCAGATCATTTCCTCATTACTTTCAATCTACAACTCACTACCCATGCTCCACCAACCTCCCCACCATTTACTTTCAGACGAAACCTGCGCTCACTTTCTCCATCCCATCTTTCCTCTGCTGTGTCATCTTCTCTTCCCTCACCCTCACATTTCTCATCTCTGGATGTGAATACTGCAACGGATACTTTATGCTCCATCCTAACCTCTTCTTTAGACAATATCTGCCCTCTCTCCTCTAGGCCAGCACGCACCACTCCCTCTAACCCCTGGTTATCTGAGGTTCTTCGTGAACACCGGACCAAGCTCAGGGCAGCGGAGAGGAAATGGCGCAAATCAAAAGACACATCTGACCTCAGTAGGTATCAATCTCTGCTCTCTGCCTTCTCTGTTGATGTTCACGCCGCAAAATCTTCATATTTCCACAACAAGATCAACAGCGCCTCTAACACACGTTCACTGTTCAAGACATTCAATTCTCTCCTCTGTCCACCTCCACCACCACCCACCTCCTCTTTAACTGCTGATGATTTTGCTAACTTCTTCACTAACAAAACTACCACTATCAGCAGTCAGTTCTCAGCACAGGAACCCAGACTAACCTCTCCCACAGCCAATAACCTTCTCTCCTCCTTCACTCCACTAACCGAGGAAGAAGTATCTAAACTTCTCCTCTCCAGTCATCCTACCACCTGCCCTCTAGACCCCATCCCCTCACACCTTCTACAAGCCATCTCTCCCACACTTCTACCAGCTCTCACACACATTATCAACTCATCCCTCCACACTGGCATTTTCCCTACAGCATTTAAGCAGGCTCGGGTAACCCCTCTGCTTAAAAAACCAACATTAAACACATCACTTCTAGAGAACTACAGACCTGTCTCTCTCCTACCATTCATTGCGAAAACACTTGAACGAGTTACTTTTAACCAAGTATCATCCTTCCTGTCTCTGAACAACCAGCTGGATGTCAACCAATCTGGCTTCAAGAAAGGACATTCAACTGAGACTGCATTGCTGTCAGTCACGGAAGCCCTGCGGGTCGCAAAAGCTGCTTCCAAATCATCAGTTCTCATTCTACTGGACCTGTCTGCTGCCTTCGACACTGTGAATCATCAGATCCTCTTGTTCGCCCTCTCATCACTGGGCATCACTGGAACCTCCCTCAACTGGTTTAAGTCCTACCTCACAGGTAGGTCCTTCAAGGTCACATGGAGAGGTGAGGTATCCAAAGCACATCAACTGACCACAGGCGTTCCTCAGGGTTCAGTTCTCGGACCGCTCCTCTTCTCCATTTACACCACATCACTGGGACCTATCATACAGGCACATGGTTTCTCTTACCATTGCTATGCTGATGACACCCAGCTCTACCTCTCATTTCAACCAGATGACCCCACAGTAGCTGTACGGATCTCAAGCTGTCTGGCGGACATCTCTGCATGGATGAAGGAACATCACCTGCAGCTCAACCTGGCAAAGACTGAGCTTCTCGTCCTCCCTGCCAATCCGTCTCTACAGCACGACCTCACTATCCAGCTAGATTCATCCTCAATCACCCCATCAAGGTCGGTCAGAAATCTTGGAGTAATCTTTGATGATCAGCTGACCTTCACAGACCACATTACAAAGACAGCTCGATCATGCAGGTTTGCTATGCACAACATCAGGAAGATCAGGCCTTTCCTAACTGAGCATGCAACACAACTTCTCGTCCAGGCCCTGGTCATTTCTAGGCTTGATTACTGCAATGCTCTTCTGGCTGGACTTCCATCATGTGCAACTAAACCTCTACAAATGATCCAGAATGCTGCAGCTCGTCTGGTCTTCAACGAGCCCAAAAGGGCCCACGTCACTCCTCTGTTCATCTCTCTGCACTGGCTACCACTCGCTGCTCGCATCAAGTTCAAGGCTTTGACGCTTGCTTACAGATTGACCACAGGTTCAGCTCCCTCCTACTTCCACTCACTACTACAAGTCTACATCCCTACCAGAAGCCTACGATCGGTCTATGAGCGAAGGCTCGTGGTACCATCACAGCGGGGCACAAAATCACTCTCCAGAACATTCTCATTCACGGTTCCATGCTGGTGGAATGATCTCCCCACCCTCATCCGGAATGCAGAATCCCTGACAACATTCAAAAGACAACTGAAAACTCATCTTTTCCAGGAGCACTTAACATATAAAAAAAAAAAAAAAAAAAAAAAAATCCTTTCCTCTAAATCCTCGCTTGCCTGGCTTATGCTACTCCGAGCTATGTCTGAACTTTGTATTTTGAGCACTTCTTGCGTTGCTTTTGCCTCTTCACGATGACTCGCTTGGTTTAGTCCTCAGTTGTAAGTCGCTTTGGATAAAAGCGTCTGCTAAATGACTAAATGTAAAATGTAAGTGGAGGAATTGACGTGTTGTAAATCCAACAGATCCGATTCTCTGAACTGTAAAACAAACTAAAATGGCGCCGCCCATTGTGCATACAGCTCAACTAACGCGATCGTTATAAAGATGTTTAAACAACAAATCCCATCCACTTGCACATATTTGATAATCGGAATATCAGTGTTTCATGCTATAGCTAATACATTTGTGAATATTTTTAATAAAAAAGGAAAAATGACATAAAAGCAGATCATCATTCATTCAGCGCTGTGTTGTAGTTGCGCTGTGTCACGTGACAAGCAATGACGCGTCACCATGGAAACATTAAAGTGACAAGTTCTAAATAACGGTCGCCTTGAAAAACTCACGCTGGGCGGTCAGGTAGAATATTTTAAACTTACGTGTGAAAGGGTTAATGTAGCTTTGTTGTTGACGCTAATATCAGAGAGTAAAGAGACATCCAGATCTCAAGTTCCTTCTTTGGCTCCTCAGCCTGTTATGTTGCAAGCTTTCTGTCCTCTGCCCCAATGAAACACCGGAGCAAGAAAGCCTTAATTTGTTATGCCCAGTCCGTGCTTTGGGGATTTATTTCTACCACTAGGAGTTTAGCATCTTCTAGAGCTCTTGTGAGGGGTGCACCTTAACAATATGTCTGTGCTGTGGTTGGTCCTCTCCTTACACTTTCATCATGTTTTACACCTTAAACACAGATTCAACATCAGGAGCCCATGTCCTTCAGGGTTAACAAGGTCTGTGCTTATGCACAGCCTTGTGGGCAGACGTTGGAATTAAGTCATGAAACGGCGTCGAGTTCCACTCGAAAGGGAACGTCTTAGGCTGCGTATGTTACACGGTTCCCTGAGAGGGTAACAAGACACCACATCTTGTTGCCAGTCCCTGGCTACGCCTGAGCGTTTTCTTCAGACAATTGAATCTGTCGACAAACGTTTCTGGCATCTATTTATGGACCCAGTGACGCACTGCATTGTTGTGACATCCATACATTTGGCCAAGCAAATTGGCATGTTTAGACATATGCTTCAGTTACAGCGTCCTCGCCTCTCAGGGAACCGTGTTACGTACGTGACCTGAGACATTTTTGTAACAATCTGTGGATTTTTTTAACAAAAAAATCAAGAGTTTTTTATTTAAAATGTTCTAGTTGTATATGACATACATTTAATAACATGATAAACATATTCAATCAACAACTGCAAATTATGATCAAATGGATCATCAAATAATTCACACTGTACAGTTTGAACTAGTATATCATCACCCTGTGGCACTTCCACCCTATTGAACAGCGACAATCTTTCTGCACTGTATACCTGCACAGCTCTTACTATCTATCTACATGAAGTTTAATGAAGTACAAATGTTGATCTAACCTCATTCTCACTGGCTTGCACTACCCTTTTACCATTTACACTGATGAGTAGAATGTGACTAGACAGACAGGCTACTTGGTTAATTAAGAGGTTAGATAAAGAAACTCTCCGTGCCAATATTAACCTTTGTCATGGTAATGTTCTTATCATCTATGCATGATTAATTTGCATGGTACAACAATTAGCATAATTCGCCATGACACATTCATCACACTAAAGTATTTAACATAATATGATACCTGTGCTTTGAAAAAAACTACTCCAGACAAAATGTAAAAGGTTGGAGGAGGTCTTATAGATCAATAATTTTGACAAATAAAATAATATTGTTGTATTAACAATTAAAACACTGTAAGCATAAATCACTTTAGTTTATAAGTCACCAGGGACAAACACATCAGCTAAATGAGCTGTGAGCAGGCAAGCAGTCCCACAGCACTAGTTACCACTTTCAAATGACAGGAGCTAAAAAGTAAAGACTGCTTCAAGTCACACCACACAATTTGTAAGCAAGATTCTTTGAAGCATAATAAGGCAGAAAACTCAAAATATCTATGCTGAACCTCTTTGCTGAGCTTGTTGTGTAGTTCCTCAGTCTAACCACTATGATACATGGACTTGATGTCTCTTATACAGGCTCATCAAATCACTCTTATTTCTCTGAATACATTCTTTGTTTGAATTATTACCCCTGTGAAAATTAAATAAATAAAAAACACTGATTATTAATTTAATGATAAATTAGACCTAATTTGATTCAGATGCAGTCTGCTTAGTCAGTGGTTTCGAAATAATAATAATTATAATAATAATAAAACATTCAGGGAATGCTTTAACTTTAATTTTAACTTAGAGAATAAGATGAAAATAGCAGTTAAGAATTACAGAACTCATCTGATTGAAATTATCGCACTTATCCAGTCCGTGGAGTGGAATGGCGCAGCAAGCGATGACACCGAGCAGGTCCTAACCAAGTCCGAGGGTGGGCCAATGAGGTGCAACCAAAAGGACCTGCTCCTCGTCCTCCCTGATCTTGCACAGGACCTGTGTAAGAAGGCTCACTGGGGGAAACGCATATTTGCGGAGGCCCCGCGGCCAGCTGTGCGCTACTGCATCCGTGCCGAGTGTCCCCTCGGTCAGGGAATTAAACAAGCGGCAGTGGGAAGAGTCTGGGGAGGCAAACAGATCTACCTGTGTGTTGTCGAACTGTTTCCAAATCAGCTGAACCAACTGGGGATGGAGTCTCCATTCCCCAGAAAGTGGCTAAAACCGTGAGAGCTCATCGGCTGAACGATTCAGCTCTCCCGAGATGTGATTGCCTCGAAGCGACCTCAGATGCTTCTGACTCCATTGGAGGAGATGGCGGGCGAGTTGCGACATATGGCGGGAGCGTAGACCACCTTGTCGTTTGATGTTCGCTACTGTCACCATGTTGTCTGAACGGACTAGTACGTGTTGGTCCTTGAGCAACGCCCGAAAGCGGTGCAGAGCCAAACGTACTGCCAGCAACTCGAGGCAATTGACACGCCAAAGGCGCTGTGGTCCTGTCCAGGAGCCCGCGGCAGCATGTCCATTGCACATGGCACCCCAGCCTATGGTGGAGGCATCTGTTGACACAACAACATGCCTGGAAACTCGTTCTAAGGGCACTCCGGCCCGTAGAAAGGAGAGGTTCGACCACGGGGTGAAGGTATGACGGCAGGCCCGAGTAGCTGGTACTCAGAGCCTGCCTGGTAGCCATGCCCATCTCGGGACTCGATCGCAAAGCCAGTGGTGAAGCGGTCTCATATGAAGCAGACCGAGCGGCGTGGCAGACACTGTGGATGCCATATGCCCCAGGAGCCTCTGAAATAACTTCAGTGGAACCGCACTCTTGCCCTCGATCTGTCTCAGGCAAGCATTGACTGCGTACGCTCGCTCGTGAGCTGCGTGGACATGGCGACCGAGTCGATTTCCATACCGAGAAAAGAGATCCTCTGCACGGGGGAGAGTTTGCTCTTTTCCTAGTTGACCCGAAGGCCCAGATTAAAATTTTAATTTTTTAAATCAGCTATGCATTCCGTTAATTTTGTGAATTGGTAAGTTTCGTCACGGCGTGAAGAAATATAGAGCTGAGTATCATCAGCAAAACAGTGAAAGCTAATGCCATGCTTCCTAATGATATCTCCCAAGGGTAGCATGTACAGAGTGAACAGCAACGGTCCTAGTACTGAGCCTTGTGGTACACCATACTGAACTTGTGATCGATAAGACATCTCTTCATTTACTGCTACAAACTGATAACGGTCAGATAAGTATGATTTAAACCATGCTAATGCAATTCCACTAATGCCAACATTATTTTCGAGTCAATTTAAAACAATGTTGTGGTCAATAGTATCAAATGCAGCACTAAGATTGAGTAACACCAATAGCGAGATACAACCATGATCGGATAATAAGAGCAAATCATTTGTGACTCTGATGAGAGCTGTCTCAGTACTATGGTACGGTCTAAATCCTGACTGAAAATACTCGCAGATATCATTTCTTTCTAAAAAGGAACATAATTGTGAGGATACTGCCTTTTCTAGTATATTTGACAGAAAAGGTAGATTCGAGATCGGCCTGTAATTGACCAGTTCAGTACGATCAAGTTGCGTTTTTTTAACAAGTGGTTTAATCATAGCCAGCTTAAAAGTTTTTGGTACGTATCCTAGTGACAAAGATGAATTAATGATATTGAGAAGAGGATCTATGACCTCTGGAAGCATCTCTTTCAATAGCTTAGTCGGTATAGGGTCTAACATACATGTTGTCGATTTAGATGATTTAACGAGTTTAGAAAATTCTTCCTCTTCTATAGCAATGAATTAATCGAATTTTTCCTTGGGGAGACTACAATGCACTCCCTGATGCAATGCTATAGTAGATGGTTGCATAGTTATAATTTTCTCCCTGATATTATCAATATTATAAGTGAAGAAGGTCATAAAGTCATTACTGTTGTGCTGCTTGGAAACTTCTGGGCTTGAAGCTTTATGTTTTGTTAGTTTAGCAACTGTTTCAAATAAATACCTAGGGTTTTGTTTATTTTCTTCTAATAGGGTTGAAAAATAAGCAGATCTAGCAGCTTTTAAGGCATCTCTGTATGCAATCGAGCTCTCCTTCCAATAGCATCAACATTGATTACATGTGATAAAATTAGATCTAGAGTATGATTACGACAATGAGTAGGTCCTGACACGTGTTGTCTAACTCCAATAGAGTTAAGAATGTCTTTAAATGCCAATCCCAGTGCATCTTTTTCATTATCTACATGTATATTAAAATCACCAACAATTGGGACTTTATCTGCAGCCAGTACTAACTCTGATAGAAAGTCAGCAAATTCTTTGATAAAGTCTGTATGGTTCCCTGGTGGCCTGTATACAGTAGCCAGCACAAATCTCAAACGTGATTCATCATTTACACTATATATTGTTACATTAAGCACATACACTTCAAAATAATTATATTTGAAACTAGACTTATACATTTTGAAAATATTACTATAATTACAGCAACACCTACCCCTTTGCCTTTCAGACGAGGTTCATGTTTATAACAGTAATATTGGGGGGTGGACTCATTTAAAGTAATGTAATCGTTTGGTTTTAGCCATAGTCTGTAATCATATCATTAACAATAAGTGCTTTTGAAATAAGGGATTTAATATTCAAAAAGGGAAAGGAAAGCATGGCAGTCAGCTCTGGATCAGACTCGGACAATGCTGGCACCCCCGAAGGAGGCAGCACAGCCGAGTCTTCATCTCCAGATGACTCAAGCCCGCCTTGTGATGTGGCAATAGACGTGACGTCCATCTGCCGGGGTGCCGATTGAAAAGTTGGGCCTGCCACAAGACTGGTCAGCAACCTCATCCGGAAACCTCACGGGTTGCAATATGCAAGAGGCGGGTGTGGCCCGAGGAGAATTCGTCCTTGTTGTTCCACACCGTCAGCCTCAAATCACCCTGGCCACCAGCCAATGTATCCCCTCTCGTGAAGGGAATAGATTGGGGTGTGGCAGAGGGGACTCTACCTCTACGGAGGCCATTGAGTCATGTTTTCACTGTTCCCGCAATGAAAACATGACGCATCCACGAATGCTGCCTGTGTCTGATTTAAGCCCAAACACGGCAGGCAGCGTTCGTGGTCAACAGTAGAATTAATCTGTCTACCGCACCCAGAAATACACGGGTGAGACATCTTTAAAAAGATGCGCTGCGTGCAGCTCTTTTAGAGAGGATAAAACTCAACAGCAGTGCTGAAGTGCCCGGGGAGAAAACACACTGTTGGCAGATCACTGCACAGACCAGCAGCAGGAATGAGATCTCGCTGGAACATGCCGTCACACCAACACCGCTGAAGAGTCGCTCGTCTCGTATCTCAGAACTCGTAGACAGCTTGCAGCGGAGAGAAGTGAAGAAACACTCGGGTCCGAAGCAAAAACATAATGTGAGATTGCCAGCGCTCCTCCTTTTATACCCATGCGGTGGGGAGAAGTTGCGCTATGCAAATTCCGCAGACCCATGGCATTTCCTTGCCATTGGCTCGTTTTGTAGAACTCAAAGGTGACAGGCTTCTAAGTGAAACCCCCATTTTCAGTCACTGACTGAACTCGGAGTGACTGAACGAAAGGGAACTGGAGTTCGGAACTGTCACTTCGAGTTACGTCGAATGACGACAAAATGGGGTTCGCTTAGAAGCCTCTCATCTTCGAAAGAAATAAAACGAGCCAATGGCAAGGAAATGCCATGGGTCTGCGGAATTTGCATGGTGTAACTCCGCTCCACCGCGTGGGTATAAAAGGAAGGATGCCGCAATATGCAGCTATGTTTTCGCTTCGGAGCCAAGAAGTTCTCTTCACTCCTGCAGCCTATTCTCTGACTATCTTCGAGAATCTTCTAGATGAGCAGCTTCCAGTCGGTGTTGGTGTGATGGCGTGTTCCAGCGAGTTTCACAATCCTGCCTGCTGAACTGAACATCGTGTGTGCTTCTCCCTGGGCGCTTCAGCACTGCTGCAAGCTTTTCTCTCACAAAAAGAGCGTGCACGCGGCGCGTCTTTCTAAAGACGATCTGCCCGTGTATTTCTGAGTGCGGTATTCTGATAGGTTCAGCTGATGGGTGCGAGCGCTGTTTTGACGTGTTTGGGCTTCGATCACGCTCAAACAGCGTTCGTGGATGTGTCACGTTCTCCAAGCGGGAACATGACCATCTCAATGTAACAGTCGAGACTCGATGAGCTCAATAGAGCGAGAGTCCCCTCATCCACACCTCATATTTTTCTCCACGCAAGATAATACTTCGGCCGGTGGCCAGGGTGACCTAAGACGGCAGGTCTGGAACTAAACCGACGAAATATCCTCGGTCCACACCCTGTCTTTCACATTGCAACCCGTGCGGTTCCGAATGAGTTCGCTGACCAGAGCCGCATCAGAGGACGCCGACGGGCCCACGATCTCATTCAGTTCCCCGGCTGATGAAATCATGTATATCGCCGCATCACAAGGTGAGCTGGAGTCCTCTGGAGATGAGGTCTCGTCTGTGCTGCCATCCTCGGGTGTGCTAGCATAACGAGTCTGATCCGGAGTTGACAGCTATGCTTTCCCGGGCCGCCACGAGTATCGGGCTTGTGTGGAACCATCTGCCATGTCCCGAGCACTTAAGGCTGATGATTGGTTTTTGGGGGAGGCAAACCCAAATCCTTTCTACCCGGACGTGCAGAAGAGGTCATGAGATCGTGGGAGTCTCACGACTGCTCTTCCCTCGCAGAGGGTCTGTGTCCCCACAGCGCCTCCACCTGGCATGGAGGTGGAGGCGGTCGCAGGAAGGCGCCCCTGCCCGTACCAGTACCGCAGCCTGTTGAGCGCCAGGCGCTGCGGCGCTCCCGTTACGGGCAGCTCAGACGTGGGTTGCAATTCTTTCAGGAAGTGGTTGGAGGGCCACTCCTTCCCCCGGTGGAGGGCCGGGGGAGAACCTCTTCTCCAGAGAACTGCATCCCATCTTTGAGCCCCCAGAGTGCATGGATGGCAGTGCGCGCCGCTTACGAGCCTCTCCACTCTCGTCCCCCTCTGTCCCAGAGTTCTCAAATAACAGTGTGTGCCATCCCCGTACATGTATTCTGTAAGTCCCCTCCCTTCGGGCAGGCACTGATTGCATATTTCCACTGAGATATGTTTCCCAGTGTACCTTGGTATTCCTGTGTTAAGTAGGAGTCCTTCGTCCGTGCTAGTCTCACGACAGGGAGCTCAGATTTACGCAGGGCACTGGAAGACAGCCGAGGTGGCGTGGTTGGACTGGGAACCCCTTTTCGTCGTCATTCGATGTAACTCGAAGTGACAACGAAAGGGAACGTCTCGGTTACGGATGTAACCCTCGTTCCCTGAGTAGGGAACGGAGACGTTACGTCTCCCTGCCACTTCCGCTGTACCGCTGGAACAGCCGAGTTCAGTCTTGGCTCCTCAGCGAAGAAACATATCTGCATATTGCGGCGTCCTTCCTTTTATACCCACGCGGTGGGGTGGAGTTACGCCATGCAAATTCCGCAGACCCATGGCATTTCCTTACCATTGGCTCGTTTTATTTCTTGCGAATATGAGAGGCTTCTAAGCGAACCACATTTCGTCGTCATTCGACGTAACGTCTCTGTTTCCTACTCAGGGAATGAGGTTTACATCCGTAACCGAGACGTTTACCAAAGACAGTCTCAATAACGCGGTTTGAAATTGCCCTTGTTCTCTACATCACAAACATGTTGTAACCAATCCCGTCAACGTGCGTGGCGGGATTTAGCATATCATTAACTAGGCTGCGAAGCAGGGGGGTCTCAAGAGAAGCCAGGTTATCCCAGTATATTTTTTGTTGATACAAAAAATGGGTACATTAGGTACTAGGAGATTGTGTTGGAGCTACATAGGCTATAATGCATTACCATTCTGATACATTGACTTAGACAATCCTGTATAATTCGCTCTTCCACTTCTTCTGAATCAGTTTCTAGTTCAAACATATATGGCTGAATTAAACTAGTACTGCACATTGCCATTGTGTAGCATTTACTACAGTAAAGTTGAGCGAGTAGATCAGGTAGTAGGAGATGGTTTGATTGAGTGGATGCGAGACTAATATGCATATTCATGGATCTGCATATAAGCCTACTAAATAAAGCAAGGTTGTAGAGTTACATGTAAGCTATTTTAAGGCATTAAGAAATTATTTTGTGAGAAAAAAAAGTTTAAATATGTCACTTTTGTGAGCGAAGATTAGTTTAAGGGATAACATTCTTGACTACACAGGGGGACTTTAAAAAATTTCTAATCATTTTTTATTAAAATTGTTCTTAAGACAAACCATGAAAAAATCAATTTCTGAATTTTGAATTGAATTTTTGCCTAATACATATGACTGTTTCTTGGGATGTGCATGAGTAGCCTATACTCAGAAGTGCCACCAGTGATTAACTATGTAAATAATGAAAGGTTGATTATGATTATGCTTGACATGACTTTTGGTTTTTAATTTTATGATTACGACATCATTTACAAATAAGTGTATTTTGGTGCGGAAAAGCATAAAACCGCCTATATTTTCCTTAGATCTGAGAAGATAATCAATCAGCAAATTTATGTTTAGCCAGGGTGCAGTATGCTTTTGACTGAAAGGAGAACCCATGATTAAATTTAAGTGCAGAGAGAAAAAAGTAGCCATAGTAGCAATCAGACAGACATTTTTAATAGAGATTCTGGGGATGAAAATGTGAGGCCAGCTTATGAAATTTTAATTTGGCTTTTAGGAAAAGGCTGAAAGGAGGTATTATTAGCAAAATTTAAAAGCATCTTTTGGTGGAAATGAGTGGTCCATTTAATAACTCAACTCAAAGTAGGGTGCATTTCCAGCTGAGTGATTTGTAAACACCAATACGGCAGAACTGTAGTATTATTGCTGTGTTGTTGCAAATAGTCACAACCCACACGTTTTTATGAGGGATATATCATTATTCTTTACTGTACAAATGTCATAAAGGTGTTTCACAGATTTACACAGAGATCATGTACACAATGAAAAATCCCAAAATAGTGCAGTTGAAATTAGTTTCCATGGCATAAAGTGCTCAACTTAAGAGTGAAGAATATTCCCTCTCACTGTTTCACCTCTCTCCTCCACACCTCCTTAATTAGCACAAAGGGATCTTCATGAAAGCTTACTCCGAATTAACCAAGACATATGAATAAAATATGTTTCAGCCTTCTGATGTCTCTAACCATTTTTTTTCTTTAAATCTACCTTACTAACGAATGAGCATCAAAAAGAGGAATAAAGGTTGGAAAGACGAGGAGGGGGAAGAGTGCGACTCTTGAAGTGATTTTTTTGGATTGCCATTATATACGAAATCCGCCTTTTTCCTTCTTGTTTATAGTGCACATGTCTCACTCTTACAGTGGTTGTTCGGACACCTGATGTAGATTTGAGCCTAGTCTCAGATAAATGGTGTATATGCGTGCCAAAAAAACTGTCTGTCTGCCCGTTTGTAAAAGAAGCAGCCGAGATAAGTTTTTTTGCATTTTTATTCATTTTGAATTCTGTCTAAAATAATAATAAATAGTCTGATTTAGGGGCCTGTGAAGATACTGAATGTATAGTGAATCACATGAAGTCTGTTTGCTCTGTTTACAACACAACGGAGTGCTTTGCGCTTCATGCACTTGACTTTATAGATTTTTCCTTACGCTGGCAAAAAGAACAGTAATTATGAACCTGGAACGGCTCATTGATTTGACTCGCCATTGGAGATTTCACACTGACAAATCATTAGCTTCCTTTTTCAGGGTTCCGCAGTTTGCGTTTTTTAACTTGCTTAACTGAACTCAACAATTATACTGAAGACAATATGAGTAGAAGTGGAGAGGCGGCGGGGGAAACAACGTTTATCCGTTTTCTTGACGTTGCAAATAAGAAATAATGATGTTTGCTTTTGAAATAAATGCCATTCCAGTACATTCTAAATGACTTCGGTAGAAAGGGTGTGATGAATAAAAACAAATGACAGCAACATATAAGGCGGAACCTCTAATGTGAGAAGCTTTTTCATTACAAAGAAGCAGCAGTGAGGGGAAACACAGAGAGAGATGGTTGCCACCATTTCAATGGAAACAAACATTGCTTTGGGCCTCTTTGTAAACAGTACACAGCTGCTATTTCGAGTGATGGGAGCTCCACCTTGTCACAACAATTCCTTAAAAGAGGAACAGTTTAATGTCAACAATATTTTCTCCATCTGCCTGTTCATGAAAACCCTGCGGATCCACCAGGGAAAAGCTTCCTCTCACACAGCCGGGGAGGTGCGGAATCCAGATTTCGTGAAGAGCGCATCATATTACATCAACTGTGGAAGATGCGCTAGCGCAACACTCAATGGTCCCTAACCTTGGAAGAAATCCATTTGCTTAATCGATAGTTATAGATATTCTCAATAAAATCCTGAGAGGGAATGTATAAAGGCATTACAGGACTTGGATTAAAGGAATAGTTCACCAAAAGCAAAGATTCATGTACCTACACGTCATTCCAAACCTGTATGCATGAAACACACAAGAAAAAAAGGCTCTCTTTTTTTGGACCCCTTTATCATCTTCAAAAAGAAGAAAGAAATTCATAGATATTTGAAATAACGATTTTGTGACTTTTCTTTCACAATGCAATAGTTGCAATAAAGTGCATAATTAAGTGCCTGACTGACACTATGATTTCTCCCAGGTGTTAACTCAATCAGGAAGCTGGTCATTTTATTAAGAGACCTCACCTCTGTTCAAATTTATCATGAATTATTTCCTCCCCTATAACTCTCCTACTGACAGCTTCACACTGACACAAAATCCCAATTAAGGTTTCCATGAGCAGAGTGTCAGTCTCTAATTGGATTAGATTACAAACTTGATTGGGACCAATTAGCATGCCATGGCCTCACCTTTTGAAAAAGGAAAAAGTAATTTATCCTAATGGAGACGTTTGCCAAGGTGTATATTAGGAGTTTTACTGCAGTCACTGAGTCAGATGGCCTGGCCCCAGGCTCTGTGAGTTAAGCAGGCTTATAAATAGGCTGGCTGTTAACACACGCGACAGGAACGGAGAATGAATTTGGTGCCGGAGCGTTTCCTTCTGCAATCAGGATTCTGTGGGGGAGCTGACACTTCACATTTAGATTGCATAGAAGTAAAGCCTCTGGTAACAGGTGTGACCTACAGTAAGCTTGACTAATGCTCACCACTGCTCTGTCCTGGCTGGCTTTAATGGAAAATCACCATAAAGGTAATTTGCAGGTAGCAAATGTAGTCTGCCTTACATTAAGACAGTAGAAATGAAGAAGAGCCTGGTGCTTTGCATGACACTCATTTCCACCATTTTGATTCCTTATTTCTCCTTTTTAGATTAACGCCCACCACAGCCCACTAGAAATGGCAAGGCAAAAAAATGGCATCCTAGCTTGCAGATGCAGCCAGAACTTCAGAAGAAACTGGGTAAGAATGAAAGGTTAACTATATTTGTTTTCTCAGGCACTGTAATTACCTTTCAACTATAAAGCGCAAATCACAGCCACCTTGCAAAGTGTTTACTTTCTATTACTGACTGATGGCTTCTTTAAAGTTCCTTGGCAGCTCATATATAAACAATCAAATAAATTAATTACTTGCATTTTTCCCATGCTTCACTTTCACAAAGCGAGAAGAGTGTTCAGAAATGGAAACGGAGTAGGGGAGGTTTACAGGAAATCCCAGACATTTAATTGGACTTTGTGTGTGTCTTTGTTTATGGCTCCCTCTACCAGTAAAAATGACTTGTGAAATTAAAGTGAAATGCTTTGATCAGTGATAGCATTTGAATGGGGGGAGGGTTTAAATATTTAAAATTCATCTGCAGCGTCACACTTTGATCTGCCGGCTGATTAATGAGGTTTGTGATTGAAAATATACTAAACGAATCTCAGAACGCCTGCCCACTGTACTTGCAAGTTGTCTCACTGAGCAAGGGGGGAAATTACGATATTTTAAAGTAAAGGGTAAACTGTTCGTTGGAGTTATCTTTTGTTTTCTCCTCCTCTTTTTGAAGACTGAGACATAAACAAATAGTGTTTTCTTCTTTATGAGGTAGTGTACTATTCATGCTTCGTTGTTCTTGTGAATAGTAATATAGTGACAGTATCTAGTAGCTGTGTTGCGAAATCTGTTTGTATCATTGTGTCCAAGTGCTTTGGTACTTTCTCTCTCTATTTATTAATTTATTTGTTTATTTATTTTTCATTTTCACTTTCTCAGACGCAGATACAGGTCCATTGTCCTCTCAATCATCATCATCATCATCATCCGCTGACATCAACCTTTTATCACCAGGTTGCCCGGCTAACTATACAGAATCAATAAAATCGCACGCAAACCACCCAATGAAGACCTCTTGTTTAAAGACCTCTCACTTTGCTAATATTTATCTTGAGTATTTGTAATAATCTCCATCTCTCTAACTTTGACCTTTTTGTCTGTGTTGCTTGTTTGAGTATATGTTTAGTTTCTTTCTGTACATCTGTTCCCCCTTTTCATGTTGTACAAAAGTATTTGGTTATTGTATTTTAATTTTTTTATCGTTGTGTTTTAAGAAAGTCACGTGACATAAATTTCAACATACTATACTGATACTGTATCTGATGAATATACTATATTTACAGTATCACAGATTATATATACCTGAACACCACACTTTGTAAATCAGCTAAAAAAACACTGTTAATAGATTTTGTATTTATCCGTGTCTCTTTGTTGCAGCAAACAAATTATTTTAAATATAAGTATACACCCCTTATGGTTGTAACATTGTTCTATTTATTTGTTCTTTCTGTCCTTAGAAACCTAGAAGTGTTCAAACTTCAATGTTTTTTAATAAAAAAATTTTTTAAACAAGGCTGTGTCTAAGAATTGCAATTGAATTTCATTTCACATTAAAGAACACAACCATAAAAGCTCATGAAAGTTTATTATTTTGTGGAAAATGTAAACTAATTAGTCTGAAGGCATGAATTATATATATATATATATATATATATATATATATATATATAAAATCATATTAGCTCGACTTGCTGACCCTACTCGCAATCTACAGGGCAACTACTCCCCATCACACAAGTGTCTATCACCGACCAACAAGGCCAATGCAGTTAAACCCTCTGTAGTGAACTATACCTCACAGCTGACGAGTTCAAACTATTTTGGCCCGAACCCAGAGTACTACCCCGATATATATATATAGTGGCCTACTCTCATGCTGATTGGCTAAATCATTTGAACGTGTTCCTTCCAAACTTTAATAAAACATAATGCGAAGAGAACAGGGCCATTGCTCATCAGAATGTGTGTGCATTTCATTCCTGATATCTCTTCTTAAAACCTGTGAAGGAGAGGGTTTGAATTGATCAGCATCAAGCTGACAGTTTCTTTGTTGTAGGGCCGGACCATGCTGAGTTCATGGAATTTGGAATAGGCTTAAATAGATGAGCGCTCCAGCGCACTAAAGGCTTACATAAATGAGGAATTATTAGGCACTAAATGTACCATCAGGGTCAAGGCTTTTCTTCATATTGAACAGTACAGCAACCTTAAAGATGCATTTTTCACATGTAGTTCTACTTCAATAATTACATTAAGTGGTATTTGCCCAATGTAAGTTTAAACATTCAGCATTTACACTCATAAGCAGGAAAATAAACAGAGATAAATGTGTCCACTTGATCCAGAAATGCCTCAGTGAGTTTGCTCCAGAATAATGTACCCGGCCTGTAAAATGCTTATTAAATTAGAGGAGCGCTCCTTCTTACAATACAATGCTTTCATCATCTAATAAATATTCAAAAGACAGACGGCTCCGAAAACAAATATGAGACATAGTTTGCAGTTGTTTTCATGTGACATGAATGTTTCATTAAGTGCTAAATGTAGAAAAGCCATTCCAATTTCTTCTCCAGCCTCAAGCTGCACCAAACCCAAACTGAATCCTAATGAGTTTTCTATTACAGTAGGGAATTTGCTGCAGTCTGACTACAAAGCTTAATGTTTAGGGGTGAAATTAGAACAGTGTTGCCAGATGAACCGTCTCCAAAAATAAAGAAAAATAGATTTCCAGTGGATGATTCTAGTACAGTATGACTTTATCAAATCTCATCACAATCTCCACCACAATCATGATCAGCGACCATCAAGTCAGTCTGAGAGGCTGGGGAAGTGTGAAATTTTCATTTTAGCACTGGCCAGGGCAGGATGTGAGGAGAAGGTGAGTAACTGAAGTTGTTGCAGGTCAGCGATGATGTATCTCCCGTAAGGTGTTGTCTGCGTCTGACAGGTGATGTAGCAGGTCATGAATTGCCTGTCTTAACATTTTGGGCCCTGCACGGACCTATGTTTCAGAGGCATTTTGAGGAAGAGCCACCTGCTTGTGAACAAGGTGATCAATGAACAGGGAGCTTTCAGTGGACTCCATACGAGAATCTTATTGATGTTTCAGGACTCGGGCCGGAATCGATGGCAGCTGTTTGAGTCTGACTGAGCTAACTGCGCTTAACGTCAGCTCTGAAGGTGAAATTAATTGATTGAGGGGATGACATTTATTGGAGATGGGTGTCAATCTGTGTTTATTTATGCTCCCATGAGCAATTATAACAGGAGGAGGGGTGAGTCTGGGTCTGGGTCTTTCTTTCACCAGCTTATCACAATGTCTTTGGTTCCTCTGTGGTAGTTTTATGCAATTAGTAGCATTGAAAGTGGTTGAATGGCATTAAATTTTAATGCGCTTTCACCAGTGAGAATGTGCCCATGATGGCACAGGCTCCTATTAAAACAAAGACAGGTGGTGATGATGGTGCGTTCACCCCTGTCAGAGCAGTGTCATGAGCAGAATGATAGTAATTAGTGTGATGCAAGGAGCGATAAAAATATATTCGACAAGAGTGCAATGATGAATCTTTCCTTCTAAAGTTTTAGAGAAAAGCTACCTAGCTAGTAACTAATGTTTGAAGAACTTCATGAGGCTCCATCTTGTCTGGCTATCTTCTGTTACACTTGGAAAGGGGAAAAAACGTCAACTTTACTTGCCATTATTTTTAAAATAGCAACAATTTCACTTTGAAATTAATCAGAGATGGGCAGTAGAGTGATTTTATTACAATTGTGCCATTTAAGTTGATTTCCTCAATACAACATTATATTATTATGCACTATTCCTAAAACCAATTTGCAACATACAGATTACAATATATATTCAAATTAAGAAAAAACAGAAATGTAAATATGTTTAATTTAAAAAAGTATTATTACTATGTTCTGACAGAAGGATATATATATATATATATATATACAGTATATATATATATATATATATATATATTATTAAATTCATAGCTGCTTCCTTACAGTTTGTCCACGCTGTCAGAAATGTATTTAAACATTTAAAACAAATAGGCAAAATCAAACTTATATTTCATCCTGAAGGTCATCTTTCCATATGTCATATGCTCTGAGTTAGTTCAACAAAATCACAGTGGCTGGTATTATTTTTTACATTCTTTACATTCTCCTACATATTTTTACTAAAATAAATTGTGCCTTTATTTTCTGTATTATTGATTTCTGAAAAATATAGATTGTATCTTTAGTGTGTTGTTTATATATATGGGATAGGCCTATATATATATATATATATATATATATATATATATATATATATTTGATGCATTGCCCAATATGTAATCAAAGAGTATCATAGCTCTGAAAATGTTGGATTGATAAATCAAAAATAATTCCTTGATACATAAATTTTTTTTTTCATCTGTTTTGACCCAATGGAATCAGTGAGAACTTGTCAAATACAGATTCAGAATGCTTTTATATTGCAAGAGAGACACATGCCAATGTGGTATCGCTTTGAAAGTGAAGTGTTAATGTGCCAGGGAGTCTTCTAGGAGCAGCCACCTTCATTTAGCCACAATTCTTCACTTTCTTTCCCTCCCTGTGTCTTGAAACTGTCCCTTAAGAAGGCCAACCTGCTGACAAGTCCCATCTAGTCATTGTACCTCTTAAAGTATCTTTCCTCCCCTCTAATCAAAATGACTCTCTGTTAAATAAACCATGAAAAAAGCTTTCCCACTGACGGTGCACTGATGCGTAAGGCTGTAAAGCTGGAGCATTAATCAACAGATTGGATTTCTGCGTGCAACTGAGATTTTCCCTTCCTTTGCAAGTCTTCATTACAGAACAAAAGAAATATAAAAGGACAAAGAGATATCTGGACAGAATGAGGGGACAAATCAACAAAATCAGATGTTTGTTCGATGTGGTTTATAGGAACTAAAGGAGTTGGAATGTTGTGTTTGGCACGAGGCACAAGAGTGAGAGAGAGAGAGAGAGATCTACCAAAAGACATCAGTGAAAGTGACTGGTCTGTTCTGTCAGCGATGTAGCAGAATGCTAAATGGCCAACCAAAATGGCAGAGCAGAGTATGAAGGCAGTGTCTCAGCCTTTAGAGAGTGGGAATGGGTAACAAGGGCAGGCAGCAGGTTCCTTTAGTGTGGCTGGCTGTTTTATGTGCCTGTGCAGACATGGTATTCCATATCAAATCAAACTAAAGATTACAAGAGATCACAAGACAAGAGGCCAGGCAGAAGAAGGGACATTACTGACTATGATTATGCCTGCCACCATTTCACAATTTCAGATTATAAACCATACACAATATGATTACTATTTCTGCCAGAGCATTTGGAGACTGGGGATGCTTGTAACACACTATGAAATCATCCCAAGGTGATATAAAGGATTTACAGGATGAAAAAAAAAATGTAACGGTTGAAAATTCTAAATTTTACGTTTTTTATACTAATTAATAATTTTACTGCTTATATTATGATTTGCAATTATGATGTAAATTGACGGAATATGTAACACCTGAAAGCAGGTTTTTCTTAAATTTGATGACATGACCCAAATCGTTCACCTACATGTTCTAAAATATATTTTCATGCCTGGGGAAGGTTTAAACTCTACTTCCCAATACTGAAATCACAAAGATTGCACAAAAATGGGAAGATGTATTCTATACTAAACATTTGACATAGGCCTAAGTGAAAAAAATACACACATTTACTTATATTTAGCTATTCCATAGACTTACATGGTTTTTATATACAGCTTACAAATAATATAACCTACCCTAAACCTTACATTTTTATTAACAGTATGTAGTGGATCAGTAGTGCACTGTGCACTTAAATCTTTTTCCCCTAGTCTGATTTTCAATAACAAAGACAGAACTTTATTTTAAAATAGCAATGCATATGAAAAAAAATCATAAAATATTGGTAGAAACCTGAGATCTTCCTAAAAGCAAATTTTTTGAGATATCAACCTAAAATTTGGAACACAATGTAAGAGTACACAGAGAACATATGAGGCGCCACGTAGGATTTAAATCAAACTTCGCTTATCAATAAATGCATAACACACGTGCATATAGGCTACACCTATAAATTACTCGCATATACATGTATACTATTGTATGTTCAAAATACATATATGAAATACACGTGCACACTAATATGAAATTCATACCAATACATATTATGTTAGTAATGAATGCATTTAAACTTGTGAATAACTTGCATATACATGTAACCCAGGTTACTAGAGCGCACACCAAACCTATGAAAGAGGAAGAAAAAGACAGAAGTTAGGTTTTTATAAGTAAATTATTACTTTTATTTGAATGAAAAGGAGGTTAAATGTGAATAATAAAACATGTAAATGTGACAAACTAAAAAATAAATTAATTCGATTAACTCGGATTAGCCCCGCCCTCAGCTGTCGCGTCATGACGAGCGCGAGGGAGAGTGAGAAAGAAAGTTGTCGCAGAAAGCCGCGAGTGAAATGGCTGCGTGAGTGAAATGCATGTAGATTCTGATAAAAAGACAATATTAGATAAGAAATCCTGCGGATTCAGCAGAGGATCGCATCTGTCCTAGTTTCCTAGCTTGTCTAGGATTTGTTTCCGATTGATTAATACCCGTTCTTGGTGAGTGAATTATTGATCAGCCATAATATACATTTGTTCTGTGTTTTACGGGTTTAAATGATACTGTTGTAGTTTTGAGAAATGTGTTAAAGAAATGTGATTTAAAGTGATTTATTGAGAATTAATCTACTGCTAAAAGTGGCTATTTATGGTTTTTCATTTCATTGACGTAATGAGTGTAATGTAGCTCACGTGGAGGTTTTGCTAGCCATGTGGTGCGAGCTATAAGCTAACCTAGTGCACATCATTTTCAAATGTCGTTTCTCCACTTTATTTCACATTTGTGGGATTTATTTAAGGGTAAAGAAGCCACAAACAGTGATATGTGTATATATAGTCCTTTTAAAGGATTTGTTAATGAGAAATTGGTCAAGTTGAAATGTTAATGTGTGAAAAAGGGAATTGATTGTGACTAATTGTATCTTACTTCCTTGCGTTGCAAGGTTGGGTTTTTTGTTTGTTTTGTTTTGTTTGTTGTCTTGCTTTTCCCTTATGTCGAGTTCCTGTTGTGATGACTTGTGGAATTGAACGAGAAGTTTGAGCTGAAATCTGTCTCTGCCGTCAACGAGGTCAGCTCGGTGTTGGTGGATACTGGCGAGCCAGCCCTGATTTTTCTGAACTTGGACATTTCCATACACATTCATCGAGGTGGTAGGACCCCACGTGTATATGCCTTCGTGTTTTGTTTTTCCTCAAGGACATCGTTGCATCAGTGAAGGAGTTTCCCCATTTCATTTGTTCACTTTGAATTGCCTTGCAGTTCATAAAGGACACTGAACGAGTGAACTGAACATTGAGTTGAAATCTATTCATTTGAGTCAATCCTGATATTATTCAGCGTGTCATTGAGTATTGTGCTTTGAAGTCTATTGTTTTGTTTTTTTGTTATTTTCTATTTGTTTTTGAAATTTTCTTTGAAAGAGTCAAAAGAGTTAAGTATTCATTTGGTTTTGAGTGAAACTGATTTCCAGGAATTATTTTGAAGGTTTTCCTGTGTAATTTACCTTGAAACTATTGTTTTATTTTTGTTGTTTCTTTGTTGTTTTGTCAAATTTCCCTTTATTCCGAACTAATCATTTCAAAGTAAAAACGAAAGAAAGAAAAATACTTACCATTTTATACTACATCTGTTTCATGTGGTTCTTTCCCTCTGTCTTGCTGCAACACAGGCTTTCGAACTTAGTAGTCTTCTGAATCTGGTCCGAGATATAGAAATTAATTCTGTGCTAAGACCGCTAAGCGCGCGTGTTACATAGAAGTTGGCGAGCCAGCCAGGAGTCAGTCTTGCAGCAAGGGTAACTGTTAAAGAGACAGAAAGGGGGAAATTATTAGAACAAGAGAAACCACTTATCGAAAACTTCGACTGTTACAATGGATATTGTGAAGCGGGAGAACGTTAACGTAGCAAACGCGCTCATAGTCGGAGGCCTTACGTTAACTGAAACAGACAATGAGTTAGAAATGTACCTAGAAAGATTTGGTTCAATTAGCCGTAACATTATCATTGATGACCCAGCTTCAGAGTTTCACCAAAATGCCATCATAGAGTATAGTCATAACTCAGCAATCCAAAATTTGCTCTCCTTCCTACCCTTGACTTTGGGGAGTCTCACTGACCCAGGCGTTACTTTCCGAGTGCGTGCCTTAGCCACTGTCTACACTCAACCTTCTATCTGCACTGCCACTGAAGGATATCTTGAGGAATTGAAGGCCATTGCTAAAGAAAGTGGAATGTCCTTCCAAAGTGTGCTTCAAGAGGAATTGGAGAAACTCAGAGAGACCCATTCTGAAAATGAAGCTCCAGCAGAATCTCAGCAAGCGAGCTGTCATGGTTCTAGCAGTGACTCACAGAGTGCAGAGGCCACCGCCCCATCGTCAATAAGTAGCCCCATGACTAATTTGAAAGTGACACCAACTCAAAGCTCAGAACCTAAAAACCCAACCAAGAACAGAACAACGTTTGTTCCTCCCCCTTCTCCAGAAACTACCACTGAAGGTATTACCGTGACAACCTGCCCTGTGTTCCCCACCAGCATTGTGGACCCACCCAGTGTTCAGAGAATGGTGGTTGAACACATAGTGAAAACAAGTGAAGCTACCCTGTCACAGCAAACCTCGATCCGTCTGAGAGTCTTCTCAGGGAGGTCTCCTCGCCCTCCCAACGAACCCGATTTCGACACCTGGCGTGCGAGCGTTGACTTCTTGCTAAATGATCCTTCCATTTCTGACTTGCACAGAACAAGAAAAATCCTCGACAGTCTCTTACCTCCAGCTGCCGACATTGTAAAACATGTGCGCCCTCCAGCCTTACCTGCTGTGTATCTTAGGCTCTTAGAGTCCGTTTATGGTTCTGTCGAGGACGGAGACGAGTTGTTGGCCAAACTCATGGGCACTTTACAAAATCAGAGTGAGAAACCGTCAGACTACCTACATCGTTTGCAAGTTATTCTGAGTGCTGCAATCAGGCGAGGTGGCATAGCAGAAAGTGAACATGACCGTTACCTTCTGAAACAATTCTGCAGAGGGTGTTGGGACAATCGTCTCATTGCCGACCTTCAGCTTGACAAAAGAGAAGTCCAACCACCCACTTTTGCTGAACTAGCCAATAACATCCAACTGCGGCCACAAATGGGTGTTCTCGTGCTGGTGGGGGTTCCCGTTTTCGCAGACTGAAACGCCCCCTTCTTCTTCGCCTCTTCTGCTGAACTGCACCCCTTCTTCTTCGCCTCTTCTGCTGAACTGCAAACTGTCAACATCCGGGTTAATATTACAACATTCTCCAGTTATTCGGGATAATATAACAACATTCGCTAGTTAGTTTTTCTCAAACAGAAGTTTCAAAATAAGATCAGTAGTCTGTAATGTTGCGGTTAGCATAAAACTAACGTTAGCGAGCTAAGCCATCTACAGAACGTTAGTCCAATTACATCTTAATAAAATTACATTTACGTGTAGGACAAGTTCATATCTCAGTCCTAACTTTAAGCATAGGCAGACGTCAGCTAGCATCTAACTAGATGACTAAACCAGCTTTTGAGCGGCTTGATTAGGTTTAATTTACTGTTATTACAACACAATCATTTTAGGGAGGCTCCATGGTAGCTAAATGAGAATGTTGTGCAGTACATGTTCATTATCTTATACGAGTTGAGGACACAGCTCTCTCTATGGCCCTCCCTTAGATACAAGTTAGTTGCTTCAAATAAAGGAACCCTTTGAGATCCAGTCCGAAACCAATACAGTTGTCTAAGAATATGTCTGAATTTAATAGGCTAATGAATAGATTAAAATAACACTTAGGGCATTGTGCAGTTCCAGTCCAGTTACCAGACGCACTTTAAAGGCTCAAGGATTCACTTAATCATCCCACAGGCACTTTAGATGTTTTCAAAAAAGACACAAAATACAGTAATTTTTCTTGAACAATTTACTTTTGAACATTGTAGTACGTAAAGTATAAAACAGATTTATTGGCATGCAAAAATGAAAGGGATTACACAATAAAACATGTCACAAATAAAACAAAAGAAAGGAGTAATAAAAGTGTTGATGACGTTGTTCTAACCACACGGACTCAGAGAACAACACTATGGTAGGCAGACATCTTCAATCAGATACCTGCCATAAGCCATGTGCCTCAGCACCAGGCGTGCGCTCGGCCAATTCCTTCTTTTGGAAAAGCCTTTGAGGCGTAGTGCAAGGCCACTGCCACGACCTGCAGTCTTATAAATTTTTCTAACGGTTATATGCATCGGACTGTCTTTAAGTTTGAGGTCACCTGCCAAACTCTCATTAATATAAACGGAGGGGTGGAATGGCTTTGCGAGTTCCTGGAAAGTTTTAGAAACTCTGTTGAACACGCCAAGCATAGCCATGTCTAAACTCAGCGTCTCTTCAATAATACGCTGAAGGACTACAGGTGGTAGGAATGGACTGTCCTCTGTTGAAATGGGTGTGCCTGATGGACAGCTTAGGGATTGGAAGGGGTGGCTGACATGGGGAGATGTAGAGGGTGAGATGGGTGTGTCAGCTGGTGAGATGGGTGTGTCAGCTGGTCCTGCAGGGCTAGAGAAAGAAATGAGAGATCAGTATATTGGCTACCATCTTAATGAGCACCAAATAAAAGGAAATAGCAATATATGAACAGCTAGTGTCAGCTAGTCTTGCAGGGCTAGAGAAAGAAATGAGATCAGTATAGGCTTCCATCTTCATGAGCACCAAATATAATTAAATAGCAAAATATGGACGCAGTATGTAACACCTTTCAAGCGTAAAGGTCTCCAGCAGTTGCCCACACCACCACCTCCTGATAGAGAGCATGTCCACCTGAAAGTAAAGTTATGCTTTAAATGTCTTCATAGCCTGATACAAATCCATGTTACAGTATTGTTTACTCATTGATGGGAACTATGGCAGTGTACATTTTTACAGATGTAGCCATCTCCTCCAGTGAGTACAGTACCTGCAGACAAAGTTAAGTGTATGGCCTATTGGTGCATGTTAACTGTAGCCTCCAGATTGGACTAAATTATTAAAAGCCTTATATTTCACACTACAAATCTGATTGAGATTTGAACAAACTCACCTCAATGAAATCATATGGCTTTTGGAGGGTAGAATACATTGCATACTGAAATGAACATACAAATGTGTTAGTTGTTCTGCAAACTAGTAATCAGTTATCACTTCTGAAAATATTGCATCTCACCATCAGCATAAACACCCCACAGCTGTTGCTCTGATGCTGGGGAGATGCTCCCTGTGATGGTAAAAGGGGTGTGTGATTTATTATCAATGATTCTTTTATATGATGCTGCCTACTTATATCTACACTCATTTTGTAGCTTTAATCATACAAAAAGTGTGACACCATTTAGCAGCAACTAGGGTCCATCTGCTTCACTTTATCAAATCATAATTAAAAATAATAATAATAATAATAAAAAAAGGCCTGCCTATGTACGCTACTCTACTAAATGCAGTGAATCGTGCTACAGCCACAAATTTTACCTCGTCAGCCAAGTAAAATGACTTCCATGGTCCATTGGACACAGCATGTGCCAGGTTACTGAAAAGTTTTGGAAGACGTGTTAGTTGCAATTCATGTCTTTCAAATGTAACATTGAACCCCGTTTAGGAATTGCTGAATCTCTACCATGACTTAATACCCACCTTGAGCTCTAAGAGCATAGTTTAAAAATGGAACTACACCTTCCCATGCTAAAAAGTGACCTGGGAGTAGCAGCAATTCCTAGTGGGGACTTGGAACATATGAACAGGAACAATAAATGCAGAACGAAACAAAAAGGAAGTATAGTCCAAAACAGAACTACCATACTTCCAAAAAACATAAAACATGATCATACTGTATCTAAGTTCTTGGGTTCTCAAAGCAGTATTTGGGAGGTCTAAATAAACTAATCCTAAAGTAAAGATGCAGATGAGGTTTCTAGTGAACCAATGAATAACCACTTTAAGGGTGTAAACATGGAAATTGCTTTGAATAGAAAAAATAGTTACTGCTGCAAGACCCAGAGTTAGATATGAACATAAGGAACCAGTAGTCAGCTTTCTATGAAAAACCTGAAGATTTCTAGGTAGCGGCCATCTCCAAAGCCACTGGGGTGTCTTGAATCAAAATATTGCATAATCCTCAGTCTTGGTTTGAGAACCTGTTAAGAATTTTATTTCATGGAATGGCAAGATAAGGGTTGGTTAAAGACCCAAATCTTACTTCAAACAAAATTACAGTTATAGTAAATATTAGGGCTGTGTATTGGCAAGAATCTGGCGATATGATACGTATTACGATACAATATATTGCAATATATTTCGATACTGTGCATAAGGCGATATATATATATTTGGATTTTTTTTAAAGTAGGACTATCATTTTAGAAAAAGTAATATTTAAAAAAAAGAAATGTGCATAAAAGTCAAACAAGTTTACTTTAAGTAAACAATTCGGTACACAAATCAAACTGCCAGTTTGGGATTGTGTTTCACAGGTTCTTAGTGAGCAAATTTCCATTGTTTGCATTTGCACCATATAACGGAAACCTTTGTTTTTAACCACACTGAGCGGGCGCATGTCTTTAGAAATGAAATAGACAACAGAGTGGGTTATTTTGGTTGCACGAGTTGAAGTCGTTGGTAATTTGTGCGTTTGAACTTGAGCAGGGGTGAGTTGTGAGTAGGGATGGGAATTGATAAGATTTTATCAATATCAATGCCACTGACGATTCTACTTATCGATCCGATTCTTTAACGATTCTCTTATTGATTCCTGATAGCACTGTGTGGAAAAAAGTAGTCATATGCTTTTTTGGGGAAAAAACCCAAGTGGTTTTATTTTTTTTAAAGCTTACACTTGAGTAAGAAAACTGTACTTTATGTAATTTATGTAATAAATGAAACCTTATTGTAAAGGGTTATCGATTAGTTATACTCCGATTCAGACGTTTTGTGAGTTCAGTGTTGGAAAGATCAGTTGTTTTAACCATTCATTAAAACAAATTGGTTCACGGGAGTCATTAGTTTGCGAATTGGACGTGTCATTATCGGACGTGTGCTCGTTTGTGTGATTATCCCGGCGGTTAGGACATCCCACAAGATTTGTGTCATCACAAAACATTTTATCACTGGATAGTTTTTTTTCCGTTTATTTAAAGTGTGGTTTATGTCAGCTGAATGTGCGGAACGCTTTTCAGAGAAAATAAGGCAACGTATTTCAGCACAATTCACACCCAGCGGGTAATCTCTGAATGCTCCACATGACACTTTAGTCTTCCGACCTAACCATCGTGTCGATTTATTTTGATTAATATGTGCGAGGAAGAGAGAGCAAGACAGCACTTAGTTTTGAGATGGTATACTTTCGCCTGGCTCCGCAGAGAGAGTGCCCGCGCGACCGGGCCTCCGTATGAGTACCGCATGAAATGTACCAACAAAGCATGAATGAGGATTCAATAATAACAGCACAGTATTTCAGATAGAAAAAAAGCCAAGTCAGAGTGGGTTTACTCACACACAATGTCCAGTGCCCAGGCTGCCAGGCAGGGAGAAGCACCACGTCTTTGGATGCAAAGTCACACTGAGGAAAATAAAAAGAGTTCAAAGAGGAACTTGAACATGAGGTTAAAGCTGAGGTACAAGTTCTGTTACATTACTACTCACAATCATTTTAGCAATTGGAGAAGCCTCATATGGAGGAAGCCAGGTGACTACCACATAGGCATCCACAGCCACGGTTGCAATGCCCTTTATTTGAAAACAGATGCATAACACTTTGTGTAGGCAACAAAAGTATACAGTCAGGAAACATGAATACACAGATTATGTTAAATGTAATAAATGTAACTTACATGTGCATTTGCAGCCTTGACGATAATGTTGAAACAACAATTTGCAATCTAAAAAAAAACTATGATTAATTAGTAAGACAATTAATAAGCTCACACCATAGGAAATACAGTTAAACACTTGGTTCAGATTTACCGTTGCTTCAACATCTCGTTCTAGGCCCAGAGTCCAAAAGTCAGACCTTGTGAGGATCGAGTTGTTGGCTTGAACAATTTCCTCCTTAGGGTCACCCTTAATATCCAGTACATAGTCCAGCTATGGGGAAATATACAGAACATTATGAATGCATGCATATTTAAAATGTCTAATTCACAAAAACTAATCTCAAACTTACTAATTCAATGAGTCTTGCGTTTGGTTCTCGTTTCCAATCAGCAACTGTAAAGTTGGGAGTAGTACGGTCAACAGCTGAGGAGAGCGACTGTAACCTTGAACCTAAATCAAAATAAAGAGATGAGACAAAAATGAGAGGAAATGTGTTATTGGATAAATATACACAATCACTAATACAATGCATACAATATAGAAGATTTCCTTACGTTTAGAGGGTGGTGAAAGATCTGGGTCTGAGCAAAACCCCATTTCTGCTGGCTGAGAGGAGGCGGCAACAACTGGATCTGGGCTAAGCTCTACTGGTTGAGAGTAGGCAGCAACAACTGGGTCGGGGCTAAGCCCTGTTGGCTGAGAGGCACAGAATTCTGCCTGACCATGCTCATTGAGACACAGCTGAATTTCAGGAGTCACAAGCTTCTTTAATTCCTCCTTGATCTTCTTGTTCTTCCGCTGATTGTAATTGTGAATAACATTACGCATCATGAAAACATGAGCAGATGGCGAGAGCATGTTCATGTAATAGTTGTTTTTTTTCATGGTTGAGAAGAGTTGTTCTGCAACCTGGCTGTTAATTCTCCCTGCCAGTTCAGGTACCATCTTTATCCTCCGGAGGATATCTTTCGGGTCTTTAGTGTTTCCCTCATGGAATGTGTCATAGAGACAATAGTGGTCTGCTGACCCAGTCAATGGATGTCCTCCCGGGTCCGGCACATTTTTCCTAGTGTTAAGCCATGGTAAATTAACCATACCACCATTGGATGCGTACTGCAAGTTTTCATGGCTGGGGTCCAACAACCTACCCTCATGAGGGCTGAAAGGTATCGTCTCAGGCTCTCTAAGGTTAGCATGCACTGCCAGACCTCTTGCAAAGTCATATATGCATATGTTGGGCATGTGTTTCCAAGATAACAATAAATCAGTAAAGTCCCTAGGACTTTCTGCCCTAATGTTAAATTTCAGCGAGACAACCTGTCCACAGGGGCACATAACAACAGCCCAGCCACCTGAGGAGAACAAGTGTTCAAGGAAGTCAAACTAAATTGCCACCAGTAAACCCAATGAGAAAAGATCCACATTGTTGGGACATTTTTTTTACTTACCAGATGCTCCCCAAACCTTTTGAAAGATTTTATCAAATTTGCTTCGGGTTTTCATTTCTTCTCTCAGCCTTAGAACTAATTCCATTTTGGAACCTTGGGAATCAATTCCGCACTCCCTGCAGAGCTTTCGGATGGCATGGACCTGTAATAGATTACCAAAATAAAGGTGTACACTGTAAACACAATTATACTAGCTATATTGATTCTATAGAATAAACAAAACAAAAAAAACACAAAGACCCGTTTACCTTCAAATTGGATACTTCATCCAATAGCCTGTCCTCTGTTACGTCAATCTCTGTCTGTTCTTTTGGGTGCCTTGTTGTGTGGACCTTTTCATGCTCTGTATTGAGCACCTTGTTGGATTTGCGGGTGTGAGGTCCAATCCACGGGGCCCAGTGGTGGTACGTAGGTTTAACGGCAAAAGGATTTTGTTTATCACCTGATAGAAAAATAGTCTGCATTGATGGCTAGAAATTAACTTTGTAATTCTTAAAGTGGAGTGAGAAAGACAGGGGAAAAAAGGTAACAAAGGAATTATATCTCTCTGGGAAACATTATAAACAAACAATATATTTAAAAAGTCACTTACTTGGAACAAAACCACGTGCAATCCTCTCTAAACATAGAGAGTCCCAGAACTCATCAATGTCCACCTCCCCATCAAATCCATCTGGTGGATCCTCTAGTTCACTGACTAAAATAAAATAAAAATATCAATATACTGTAGTTAGACCACCTGGAGGGGTTCACCATACAAATAAAACCTGTATTGTACCTGCCAAGCTGAAGACACAGCTCTTGTGGAGATCCATGACCACCACAGGAGGGTGATGTCCACAGCGGACACAGGAGAAGTTATAATCGTGGTCTGTCAGTGCTTCAAAATGTAGGTATCCATGTATTAGGCTATTTTTGTTTGGGTACTGCTGTCCCGACGTCAGCTCCCATGTCTCGATGGCTCGACCCAGAGCTGTGTGAGTCTGGAATAAAACAATAATAAATTAGAAAATGTAATTCCATGCAAGTGTGCAACTGGGAAAGTTCCAATTATGTATTTAATGGCCTAATGTCATGACTGTCAGCTAAGAAGCCTCATCCTGCACCTGAGTTCTAATTGCTTAATTAATGGCCTACTGTGCATAAAGATATGTAATATCAGAGTTACGCATTTAACATGCAGTATGGTCACATAATATTCATAAATCACATAAATTTCACGTATTGAATTTAACATTTGACCTGGAGGCAGTTCCGAAGATACAGGCAAAAATGGAGGGTTAGAATGACTTTGTCATTAAAGTTATGTAAGCCATCCTCCCATTCCTGGTATCGCACCATCATTCCACATCTACTGCATTTTTTCCCATAAGTTGTCACACCTGAAATGCATAAGTAGATCATTAGAGCATTTAGTGGTATATACAACTTGGAAAAGGAAGAATAACTGTCAATTTTAGTTCAAATGTGACACAGACCCTCGATGATTCCCTTGACAGTAATGATTTTTGCTGATTTGCTGATGATCAGGGGTTCACCGAGGGGAAGATCACCAGGACATTCAGGACAAACACACTCTTTGGGCATCAGATGTTTAGGCACGTCTGACTCACTTGTCAACCCATACACATTTGCAGGCAAGTCTGCAGGAAGCCTTTTCTTGTTGTGAATGTACCTAACAATTCTCCCCAAATCCTGATCTCGAGGGGGATACTGAAAATCGCTTGAGGTGACAGTTTCCACCTCGTCTTCAGAGCCCTGACTATCTTGAGTATCCTCGCTCTCATCTCCCGTGAAGAGCTCCTTTCTTGTCTGGAAAAAGTGCCATTTCGCAATGGCCTTGTGGACACAGGCCTGTTTGGCTTTAACACAATGGCAATGCCACGTGTTATTTGCTGTGTCAAACATGACCATCACTCTGCCAAACTTGTTATAGTAAGACAGATTTGCCTCATAAATGGAAACATATTTTCTTGAGGAAGAGCTTCCCACCTCAACATCAACACTGAAGGGGATCCCTTCAGTGTTTGCCGCCGTTTTTTTCAGAAGACATGCCCTCTTCCGCTCCTCGCTGAACCACCTGCTACTGACAATGTCCCTCAGAACATCCTCCCTTAGTTCTATCTGAGGGCTGAGGGGTGGTGGGCAGTATTGCAGGGACTGCAGATGGGCACAATCAAAGGATATAAACCCACTCCTATGCATCACCTCAGTGTTGCGCACACAGGCATCCAGCTCACAACGAATTTGATGGCTTGTCCCCCACGTCTGCTTCTGTACATGGATGGGTGCACTATTGCTGCTGAAGGACTTTACAACAGCAAATATTCCCCTTTCAATCTCTATTGGCTGACATGCCAGATGACGGTCGGCTGTAATGTCCTCCTTGACAGTTGAGTGGCGTCGTCTCATATGCTGCTTTAAATTTTTTTTATTTAGCACTAATTCACACTTTGTGCACTTAACCTTTCTGACCCTCGAACGTAGGCCAACTGTTTTTTTTGGTTGATGGTCTACCATGGCCTCCACAGGGTGAAGCCGGGCTTCTACCATGGCCTCCATAGAGTTCAGTGGGCCTTCTGCTGGCTGAGGGTGTGGTTGGCCTTCTGCTGGCTGAAGGTGGGGTTGGCTTTCTGCTGGCTGAGGATGGGGTTGGCCTTCTGCTGGCTGAGGATGGGGTTGGCCTTCTGCTGGCTGAGGGTGGGGTTGGCCTTCTGCTGGCTGAGGGTGGGGTTGGCCTTCTGCTGGCTGAGGGTGGGGTTGGCCTTCTGCTGGCTGAGGGTGGGGTTGGCTTTCTGCTGGCTGAGGATGGGGTTGGCTTTCTGCTGGCTGAGGGTGGGGTTGGCCTTCTGCTGGCTGAGGGTGGGGTTGGCTTTCTGCTGGCTGAGGGTGGGGTTGGCCTTCTGCTGGCTGACGGTGGCATGTGCTGAGGTGTCTAAGCAGTTTTTTTTTTCTTTGAAAAATTTGAATACAAGCACAGCAGTGGTAGTGGGACTCCTTTCTGCAGCCCCATTTGCAGGTATACATCACAAACTCTGAAAGGTAAAAAACAAAGCAGGCTTTAATAACTGGTCCAAACACAAGTGCCTTCTTGACCACGGTTAGTGTCCTCACCTTCTTCATATCAAAACAAAGGTTATTAATTTAAACCAATGAATCAGCCAATGAATCAGTAAACATACCTCCATGCTGTACCACTGTTTTCATATGGGACTGTAAATGTGTTTCCACTTTTGAGTAGTCACCCTTATAAAGTGGGCAAAAGGGGCAGTGGAGAAATTGGCATCCTTGCTCAGAACACCTTGTGGGCTGGGGCTTCTGACTGCTCTGCAGAATTGACAGATGTAGCTATAGATAAGAGATATAGATGGAGAACATTAACCAAGCTCAACTTACTTTTCTCCCCCTCCTAGCACTAGCTACTACCTGATTGAATCCAAGAAATCTTCAGGTGAGAAACTTAAAACTCTGTTAAAAAACTATGTGAAAACGAAGTTAGTAAACAATGTGCGTTTATTAAATATGTACCTGTAGAATAATGTTACTTACCATCACCAAAATGCTCCCAAAACAAAGCGTGCCCACCAATGTTATCCGTCACCAAAAAGAAGCAGCGTGGCCGCTACATCATGCCTCTTAGCTAACACGTTAACAATATTAAATTCAAACCTGATAATACATTTCATATATTGAAATAAATTTGATAAAATACAGTAATTTCACTTAAATGGCAATGAAAATTATTAATTGCCATTTAAGTGAAATTACTGAACTTGTATACAAGCTTGATAAAAATTATAATTCTATTAGAAAATTTAAATAGCACTTAGCTTTTGCATCTGAATATATTCTGTTACTAAAACCAATACCCACATAAAATATATTCTAGAATCCAGTAACAACACACACCCTTTGAAGTTGAGATGAAAAACTATGAATTTTAAATGAATTTATTATCAGGGTTGAATTGGATTAGCATTTATCCTGGATTACAAATGTGAAAAATACCTGCGTGGAAATCTTTTAGGTCCAAGCAACTCTATATTCAGAAAAAAAAAAAATTTTACACAAATTTGCGCATCTGAATAAGCATTGGTTTTGCATCACTTTTACAGTTAAACAAACTGAAAGCAGTTATTTTAACAACATAACGCACTATTCGAATTTTGGGATTGATTTATTAAGGTCTTTACTCAAAATATAAAACTTTGTTGTCTCAACAACATTACTATTACCACTAAGTTTATTCTTCCCATTGTATAACATCAATGGTGTTTTGCCAGGTGAGATTGAGTGTGTTTAAAGGCTTTTTGTGTACAGTTTGACCACCGTTTCTATGCTATATCTGTAAAAGACTATTTTAGACAAAGATAACGTTACCTACCACCAAAACGAGGCAACGCGCCCACCAAAGTTATCTGTGTCACCATAACGAAGCAGCGTAGGTGGCCGCTACTTCATGCCTCTTAGTATCTATAGACATGCTTAGTATCTAGCTAACACGTTAACATCCAACTTAACAATGTAACGTTACTGTGCTAATGTTAACTTAGTCTTCGCTGCAAACTCTAGCTTCTAGCTACAAACAGTATACGTTGCGTGAGCTGCGGAGTTGTGTGTGTGTGTATGCGGCTATTCTCTGGCAGTTTCCAGTAAAAGCTATTGAGTTATTTCAACCACCGGTTTCAGTGCCTTATTCGAACCCTCAAGATATTACAATTAGCTATGGCTAAGACGAGATAGCATGACATTAGCGGCTACCGAACCATTGCCGTGATTATTAATATCGGATTCGGATACCATATAAGATTAAGACGACACGACAGCTATATCAGTGACATAAATGAGAATACTTCCCAGTCAATGTTGTAGAAATAAACAATAGCCTACTTACAGACATAATCTCTCATCGAATGACCGCTTGACTACTACTTCTCCCGGGAAAATTACCACGAGGTAAAATTGCCCATACAGAAAGGGAAATGACATCATACCCAGTGTGCCTTGCGAAACTCTTCGTGATTGGACGATGAAACGCTGTCAGGAACGCCCGATGGGCTTTCTTGTGTCATTAGGGGAACGCCCAAGCCGCAGCTGGACCCTCCTCGAACTAGCAGTGCTTATTCGAACCCACGAAGACAAACACGCCTCTAAGGAGGAACGGATGAGGAAGCATCTTGGGATGACAAAACCCCCTAATGCCTACCCAAAGTCACGAGCACTCTCCAACCGAGTATCAGCCTGTTCATGTGATGTGCCCAGTTCTGATGGCTCGGAAACTAGTCTTCTAAAGAAGCAAGTCGCAGAAATCCAAGCCCAAGTCATTGCCTTAAAGCAGTCTCCTGATCGGGGAAATCCCAAGAGTCACTCCGAAAATGCAGAATTGACCGCTCTGAAGAAGATGGTGGGAGAATTGTGTACTCAAGTAGCAGCAGTAAAAGTGTCGGTTACTCAGGGACTGAAACGGAACAATGCAGAAGAACCAGAAGTTGCGAGGCTGCAGCGTCAAATCGCAGAGCTACAAGAGCAAAGTGCCACTCGTAAGATGCCTCAAACTCCTAACAGTCGGAGACCGCTTGACACGGAAACGGATAGAGGTCCCAGGATGGGCCAGCTGAGAGTTAACAGACCACGACCCTGGTACTGTTTCCGGTGCGGAGAAGATGGGCACCTAGCTATCAACTGCGAAAACGCTCCAAATCCTGCCAAAGTCGAAGAGAAGCGACTTGAATTAAGAGAGCGACAAAGCCAATGGGACTCTCTGCATGGGAGGCCAGCCCAGCCTTTAAACTGAAGGAGGTCTCTGTAGCGGGGCATATGGAGACCAGATGTTCAGACTGTCGCCCTGAATGTTACAAATTGATAGATACGAGCAGCCGTGAAGCACCACCATTGAAACGCTTGCCAAAGGGACTAGTGGGAATAAAATGCACAGCTAAGGTCACCATTGAAGGAAGAGAAGTAGATTGCCTGTTGGACACAGGGTCACAGGTGACCACGATTCCACAGTCGATTTATGAAGCCAATTTGCCAGACTACCCCCTGAAGCCGTTGGAAGACTTGCTGGAGGTAGAAGGAGCTAATGGACAGTCTGTGCCATATCTGGGGTACATTGAGCTAACACTGAAATTTCCCAAAGTGCTCACTGGTACTGAAGTTGAGGTTCCCACTCTGGCTCTGGTGGTTCCAGATTTAACCAGCCTTTCCCAGATTCTAGTTGGAACCAATTCCCTAGATGTGCTTTACAGCAAATGTGCTAAAGAGAATGCAGCTAGCTTTCAGTCAAGTTTCCATGGTTACCAAGCCGTACTCAAAGTTCTAGAAGCTAGATGGAGACAAGCCAGTAGTAAGACTCTGGGTTATGTGAAGTTGAAAGGAAATTCCCCTGAAGTTGTGCCTGCAGGAAGCACAGTAGTCTTGGATGGTTTTGTTCACCTATATGGTCCCCACACAGAGAAGTGGGTGACTCTTGAGCCTCCATCTATTCCTTTACCAAGTGGTCTACAGATTGCAAACTGTTTGCATACCTTACCTCGAAAACGACTCTCCAAATTGTCAGTTCTGCTGAGAAATGGAACGCGAACCGACATAAAAGTCCCTCCTAAAGTTGTGCTGGCAGAGGTTCATGCAGTTCAGAAGATCATAGACCAGCAGCACCAGAGTTCAGAATTCACAGCTGAGGAACCGTCGCCCAACTGTGCTAACCTTACCTTTGAATTTGGTGATTCTCCCTTGCCTACGAGCTGGAAAGAGAGGATCTCGAAGTTGTTGAACTCCATGCCTGAAGTCTTCTCTCTGCACGACCTTGATTATGGCAGCACTGAAAAAGTAAAACATCAGATAAAGTTGAATGACAACACCCCGTTCAAGCACAGAGCTCGACCCATACATCCTCAAGATGTTGACGCCGTGAGAAAGCACCTTCAAGAACTGTTAGAGGCTGGGGTGATCCGCGAGTCTGAGTCTCCATTTGCGTCACCCATAGTGGTAGTCCGCAAGAAGGATGGTACAGTAAGGCTATGTATTGACTTTCGAAAACTTAACTCACAGACGATTAAGGATGCATACGCCTTACCAAACCTAGAGGAGGTCTTTTCAACACTTACCGGCTCAAATTGGTTCTCTGTGCTCGACTTGAAATCCGGGTTCTATCAAATCGGAATGGAAGAGACTGATAAGTGTAAAACCGCCTTTGTCTGCCCACTGGGATTCTGGGAATTCAACCGGATGCCGCAGGGAATTACCAACACACCAAGCACGTTTCAGAGGTTGATGGAACGGTGCATGGGAGACCTGAACAGGAAGCAAGTGCTGGTTTTCATCGACGACCTCATAGTCTTTTCAAAAACTCTGGAAGAACATGAGTCCCGGTTGTTGCAAGTTCTAAACCGACTGAAAGAGTATGGTCTGAAATTGTCACCCGAGAAGTGTCGATTCTTCCAGACGTCAGTAAAGTATCTAGGTCACATAGTCTCACGAAATGGAGTAGAAACGGATCCGGCAAAAGTCGAAGCCTTGAAGACATGGCCGAAGCCAACGAACCTGAAAGAGTTGAGGTCCTTTCTAGGTTTCGCTGGATATTATCGGAGGTTTGTGCGAGAGTACTCCAAGATCGTTAAGCCCCTCACCGACCTTACAGCGGGATATCCTCCACTCAGGAAGAGCGGTATTAAGAAACCGAAGGAGGGAAGCTACTTCAATCCCAAGGAAGGATTCGGTGAACGATGGACTCCAGATTGTCAGAGTGCTTTTGACTCCATAATCGACAAACTCACGTCTGCACCTGTGTTGGGCTTTGCTAACCCCAAGCTTCCCTACGTGCTTCATACCGATGCCAGTACCACCGGGCTCGGTGCAGCTTTATATCAGGAGCAGGAAGGGCAGATGCGGGTCATAGCTTATGCCAGTAGAGGGTTGACCAAGGGTGAAAGCAGGTATCCTGCTCACAAGCTAGAGTTTCTGGCACTAAAATGGGCTGTCACCTCCAAATTTAGCGACTACCTGTATGGTGTAGAGTTCACTGTGGTAACGGATAGCAACCCCTTGACGTATATCCTAACCTCAGCAAAGCTTGATGCCACCAGTTACCGCTGGCTGTCCAGCTTGTCAACCTACAGCTTTAAGTTGCAGTACAGAGCAGGTAATCAAAACCAGGATGCTGATGGTTTATCCCGACGATGTCATGGTGAACTTCTGGATGACCTGATTTCTCAAAAGGAGAGAGAAAGGATAAGGCAGTTCACATTGAATCATCTCATGAAGCCAGAAGTTGAGTCATCTGTTTTCATGGCAGACACAATAAAAGCTATCTGTGAAAGGCATCAGGTGATCGGATCATCTAAAAGTCCCAGTTCCTCTCACTCTTCTCTTGCCTTGGTTGAAACCATTGCTCAACATGAGGACGCTCTGCCAAACGAATTCCAGTATGAAGAGGAACATGGTCTTCCAGATCTTCCTCATCTCTCAGAAACATCCTTGGCAGAACTACAGAGAAAAGATCCGGAAATGAGGATTATTATTAGAGGATTGGAGAGTGGAGTGAAACCTCGCAATCTGAGAGATCACCCCCCTACCATGAGTTTGTGGTTAAAAGAGTGGAACCGTCTCGAGCTGAGAAGTGAAGTGCTGTATAGGAGGAGACAGGAATGTGGAGCCTCTTATCAGTTGGCATTGCCCATTACATTGAGAGACATGGTGTTACGGAGCCTCCACGATGACATGGGTCACCTGGGTATTGACAGGACCCTGGATCTCGTCAGGTCGAGGTTCTTCTGGCCGAGAATGTCGCAGGCAGTGGAGCAAAGGATAAAAACTTGTGAGCGTTGTGTCCGCAGAAAAACACCTCCAGAAAGAGCAGTTCCTTTGGTGAACATCCAAACTAGCAGGCCCTTAGAGCTGGTGTGCATAGATTTTCTGTCCTTGGAGCCAGACCAGAGCAACACCAAAAACATTCTAGTTATCACGGACCACTTCACTAAGTATGCCGTTGCAATACCAACGCGAAACCAAACTGCCCAAACCGTTGCAAAAAGCTTGTGGGATAATTTCTTGGTACACTATGGGTTTCCGGAGAAACTGCATAGTGACCAAGGGGCAGACTTTGAGTCCCACACAATAAAGGAGTTGTGCAAGGTTGCAGGAATTCACAAGGTGAGAACTACCCCATACCACCCGAGGGGCAATCCTGTGGAACGATTTAATCGTACCCTTCTTCAGATGCTGGGGACACTGGAAAATGAAAAGAAGTCTCGGTGGAAGGAGTTCGTAAAGCCTTTAGTGCATGCCTATAAATTGTACCCGCAATGACACCACTGGGTATACTCCTTATGAACTCATGTTCGGACGACAACCCCGCTTACCTGTCGATCTGGCTTTTGGATTGCCAGCAGATACTCCCGTCAAGTCTCACTCTCAATATGTGAGAGATCTCAAGAGTCGGTTGAGAGAGAGTTACGAGATGGCTACCAAAAATGCAGGGAAAGTAGCTGAACGTAACAAAAGGAGATTTGATAAGCGTGTGGTTGCTTCAACATTGGAGGAGGGTGACAGAGTTCTTGTAAGGAATGTGCGATTGAGAGGGAAGCATAAGCTGGCTGACAAATGGGAACGCGATGTTCATGTGGTTGTCAGGAAGATTCGAGATCTACCAGTATATACTGTCCAACCAGAAAGGAAAGATGGTCCTCTCCGGACGTTGCATCGAGATTTACTGCTGCCCTGTGGGTTTTTGCAGCCAAGCAATTCCGAAGAACGACCAAAGCAGAAAGTTTGAAGGCCCAGAACCAGAGCTTGTCCTGATGAAGGGACAAAGGAGTCCGAGTCTGCTTCTGAATGCTCAGAGTCTGAGGATGAGCGAATTCCCTGTTATGTACCTGGAAGAACATTGGGCTCTGAAACTCAAATTATTACGGGCATTGAACATTTACCTTGTGTTCGAGAAGTTGCATCTGACTTGCCTGTCCCTGATCCGGATAGGGAGAACTTATCGGCTCAAGATTCTGTGGAGAGTAACTCTGGAGAGCCTGCAAGACAATACTTACCTGAATGGAAACCTGTGGAGGAAAAATCGGATGAACCTGTTGGAGGAGGAATATGTGCAGATGAGATTGAATCAAGTTGTAGTGAATCAGATGTCTCAGTGGAGCAGAGACCAGAACCAGAACAATCCCCTGGATCTCTGGATGACTACCCTACTCAATTGGTTGAGACAATGCCAAGTAGTTCTGAGTTAGGTAGTGTAGGAAGAAATCTGATCTCAAATGAAGAGAGTTGTGTTGAAGACACTAAAGCTGAAGAAAGGAGTGCTGAACCTGAAGACACATCTACCCTCAGACGCTCACAGAGAGAGCGACGTCCCCCTAAAAAGTTTGAATATCCCCAGTTAGGGAATCCACTCACCCTAATAATCCAGTCTTTGTTGCAGGGCCTAAATGAGGCTTTTAGTTCTTCCTTAGAAGAGTCAGTTGTCGCCCCTGTAATCCACGTCTAGATGCAACGGGACTTGCATATATTCCAGAGGGGAGGGTGTAACCCAGGTTACTAGAGCGCACACCAAACCTATGAAAGAGGAAGAAAAAGACAGAAGTTAGGTTTTTATAAGTAAATTATTACTTTTATTTGAATGAAAAGGAGGTTAAATGTGAATAATAAAACATGTAAATGTGACAAACTAAAAAATAAATTAATTCGATTAACTCGGATTAGCCCCGCCCTCAGCTGTCGCGTCATGACGAGCGCGAGGGAGAGTGAGAAAGAAAGTTGTCGCAGAAAGCCGCGAGTGAAATGGCTGCGTGAGTGAAATGCATGTAGATTCTGATAAAAAGACAATATTAGATAAGAAATCCTGCGGATTCAGCAGAGGATCGCATCTGTCCTAGTTTCCTAGCTTGTCTAGGATTTGTTTCCGATTGATTAATACCCGTTCTTGGTGAGTGAATTATTGATCAGCCATAATATACATTTGTTCTGTGTTTTATGGGTTTAAATGATACTGTTGTAGTTTTGAGAAATGTGTTTAAGAAATGTGATTTAAAGTGATTTATTGAGAATTAATCTACTGCTAAAAGTGGCTATTTATGGTTTTTCATTTCATTGACGTAATGAGTGTAATGTAGCTCACGTGGAGGTTTTGCTAGCCATGTGGTGCGAGCTATAAGCTAACCTAGTGCACATCATTTTCAAATGTCGTTTCTCCACTTTATTTCACATTTGTGGGATTTATTTAAGGGTAAAGAAGCCACAAGCAGTGATATGTGTATATATAGTCCTTTTAAAGGATTTGTTAATGAGAAATTGGTCAAGTTGAAATGTTAATGTGTGAAAAAGGGAATTGATTGTGACTAATTGTATCTTACTGCCTTGCGTTGCAAGGTTGGGTTTTTTGTTTGTTTTGTTTTGTTTGTTGTCTTGCTTTTCCCTTATGTCGAGTTCCTGTTGTGATGACTTGTGGAATTGAACGAGAAGTTTGAGCTGAAATCTGTCTCTGCCGTCAACGAGGTCAGCTCGGTGTTGGTGGATACTGGCGAGCCAGCCCTGATTTTTCTGAACTTGGACATTTCCATACATATTCATCGAGGTGGTAGGACCCCACGTGTATATGCCTTTGTGTTTTGTTTTTCCTCAAGGACATCGTTGCATCAGTGAAGGAGTTTCCCATTTCATTTGTTCACTTTGAATTGCCTTGCAGTTCATAAAGGACACTGAACGAGTGAACTGAACATTGAGTTGAAATCTATTCATTTGAGTCAATCCTGATATTATTCAGCGTGTCATTGAGTATTGTGCTTTGAAGTCTATTGTTTTTTTTTTTTTTTTTTTTCTATTTGTTTTTGAAATTTTCTTTGAAAGAGTCAAAAGAGTTAAGTTAAGTATTCATTTGGTTTTGAGTGAAACTGATTTCCAGGAATTATTTTGAAGGTTTTCCTGTGTAATTTACCTTGAAACTATTGTTTTATTTTTGTTGTTTCTTTGTTGTTTTGTCAAATTTCCCTTTATTCCGAACTAATCATTTCAAAGTAAAAACGAAAGAAAGGAAAAATACTTACCATTTTATACTACATCTGTTTCATGTGGTTCTTTCCCTCTGTCTTGCTGCAACACAGGCTTTCGAACTTAGTAGTCTTCTGAATCTGGTCCGAGATATAGAAATTAATTCTGTGCTAAGACCGCTAAGCGGTTACATACATATAAACTTGACGCATGCATACACCTATAAATACTCGCATGCGCATATAAACTTCCATGCACATACACCTATAAACACTCGCACACTGCACGCAGACACACCTATACACACTCGCATATACATATAAACTTCCATGCAGACACACCTATAAACACTCGCATATACATATAAACTTCCATGCAGACACACCTATACACACTCGCATAGGCTATACATATAAACTTCCATGTAGACACACCTATAAACACTCGCACATACATATAAACTTCCATGCATATACACCTATAAACACTCGCACATACATACAAACCCGATGCGCGCATACACATCCATAAAACACTCGCGCATACACAAAAAAAAACGTGGATGCATGCTTTAGTTGTGTATATATACATGCGAGTGATTTCATATGTGGATGTGCGTGAACTTTTCAGTGTAAAAGGAAGTCATTTCAGTGTAAAAGGAAGTCATTTATTCTTCTTCTTCTTTTGGAGTTTTATGGCATGTTGGCAAACCAGCTAAAAGGTGCATTTACCGCCACCAACTGGACAGGAGTGTGAAGCGTCAACACAGGGGGCGGAGAGATATCACGCAACACCTGAAATAAAGCTTGCTACAAAGAACCTTTCTTTTACTGTCTATGCAAAGAACCGGCGAAAGTAATGATTATGCATGAAACATTTGAATGGTTGATAAAGTTCATAAATTGATGCAGACTCGCCATCTTCGCTGTAGTGAACGCGCCTATAGAGAGAAATGCACACTTCATATGAATTAGCCACATGCATAAGCAGAGAGTAGCCAATTTCTTTTAGTTTTTAATTGTTTTGTTTAAAAGTACACATTTCAAGCTTTCTATAGATATACAGGTCTGTGATGCAAGTAGTTTTTACGCTGAGTTTCGGTTCATTTACGCGCTCCAGTTCACGCGCCGGCACCTCCGTGTCCTGATCACTGTCCACTATATTTGCTTCTTATTTATTAATCCAGACAAATTTGTTTATGAAACATTGATTAAATTGAAGATACAATTTATACAAAACGAAATTTTCAAGCACAGCTAATATTCGAAGATCGATGGGTATTATTTGATTATTATTTGAAAATCGCAGCCCTCCACCACACACACATGCATGTATAGGCTACTAATAGGCTACACACCAGAGCATGTGAGCAAAGCGGAGTGGTGTGACGCTTATAAGTTAAAAAACTTAAACATACGTTTCATATTTATGTTTAAATAATATAATGTTTTTTTTATTTATTTCATCTATGTTGATTATATGAAAAGGGAACCGCATGAGATGAGTAAGATATGATCATAAGATATGGGCTATCGGAAAACATTTGGAATGGGTCAGACATGATTTTGACCACTTACTTAAAGTTTTCTTTTGTAGACAGCCTTTCTTTAAAGTTTATTTCGTTTTTTTATAAATTGTATGTTCATTTTAATCAATGTTTCATCAACAAATTTGCCTGGATTAATAAATAAGAAGCAAATATACTTCATATGAAGTGTGCATTTCTCTCTAGGCACGTTCACTACAGCGAAGATGGCGAGTCTGCATGGTCAACTTTATCAATTTATGAACTTTATCAACCATTCAAATGTTTCATGCATAATCATTACTTTCGCCGGTTCTTTGCAGTAAAAGAAAGGTTCTTTGTGGCAAGCTTTATTTCAGGGGTGCTTCTCATTTCTTATTTGTGCATCCTCATTTCCTTTCCTCGCTTCCTTTCCTCGCGTCTCAGCTCCACCTCCTGTGGGACACGAGGAAAGGCTGCAAGGGAAAAAAATGAGGACGGAGGAATCGAATGAAAGCTTTTTTATACATTGGAATACTTGATCACTCGAGCGTCACTTCACAGCGTCATTAGCAGCGCTCAAAGGATCTGCCCTTATGTTGTTAAAGTTTGTTTATTTAAGAAATTCATAATAAATAATAATAAAGCAAGATACTTTGTTGAAATATGTAAGATATTCAACAAGATGGGAAATATGGTTTATGTAAACTACAAAGGTAAAGTATAAATTAAAATGATTGTGACAGATGTGAAGGGGGAGGAGAATTGATACGTGCGCCACGTTTAGTCGATAAAACTCTTCCGCAAAGGGTACACCCGTGCATCCTCGCTCATAGCTCCTCTGGAAGCCTCCTCACTCCTCGATCCTCGCCTCCTCGCGGTGCAATTAGAGAATTGAGATGTCCTTCAAGATGGCTGAGCTCGATCGGTTTCCGGGTCATAGGATGGAGGACGGAGGATCGAGGAGACGAGGAGGGATATTGAGAAGCACCCGTGATATCTCCCCCTGTGTTGACGCATTGGGTTTATATGTATGTGCGAGTGTTTATGCATGGAAGTTTATATGTATATGCGTGTTTATAGGTGTGTCTGCGTGCAGCGAGTGCATATGTATGTGCGAGTGTTTATAGGTGTATGTGCATGGAAGTTTATATGTATATGCGAGTATTTATAGGTGTATGCGTGCGTCAAGTTTAACACGACCACACTGTAAAAAAAAAAAGTTTTTTCACAGAAATATACTGTATTATTTTACAGATATTTTCTGTTTTTTTAACATTACGTGTAAATGTCATTAAAATACAGAAAAAAACTTTTATTAAAAACATTAACCATAAAATAAAAGTAATAATCTGTAAATTCATATAAGGAGAAATTATAGTTTTTTTACAGGATTATTCTTTTGTTTAATTGGCTTGAATGTTAAATTACATTAAATTCTATGTAAAAAGACAAAAAAATCGCTTATTTAAAATTAAGACAACTATGTGTTTTTTTACTGTGAAACCTTAAATTTAAGGTAAATACATGTAAAAAAACAATCGTAAAAAAACGGTAAAAAGTCTGGCAGCAAAGTTGCCAAACACTTACCGTCAAATTACAGTAAAAAACCTTAAGTTATTCTACGGAATAATTCTGTTTTTTTAAATACAGATATTTACTGTAAACATTTTCTGTATTTTTACAGTTCCACTGCTGTAGAATGAAAAGAAAATCTCATTAAAAAAATGTCTGTAGAACATTAAACAAATTAATAAATCTGCATATAAACTGGAAATTATTGCAGGAATACCTTACAATTATACAATTAAAGAAGTCTTCTGTTTTTACACAGTATTCTTTGGTAAATTCATAACATTATCAATTACATCCACAAGAACTCCCCGTCAAAGTACAGATTTTTAGATGTAAAACACGTACTTTTCACATTAATGTATAGGTTTACTTTGAATAAACTTACTTTTATAGTAATTAAACGCAACTATCCAATATATCTACATACTTTTAATTCAAGGAGTTCACTTTATATAAACATTGTTTTATAGTAAATAAAAGCAACTATCCAATATATCTACATTACTTTACCATTAATGTATAGGGTTAGGGTTAGGTTAGCACCTCACCTATCAAATACAGCGTAAATGTAAAACTTCCAAGTCCCCTGCCACCAATGCAGATATTTTTCAGAAGCAAAGATAAACTTTGCTGGCCACATCAGCTTAAGATTCAACAAGTGCAGATACAAGAGTGATAGATAAAAAATATATACATAAAATAAAAATAAAAAAACAGCTATGTAGGCTATACCTTTCATGCATATGCTGTAAATAAAAATTGAACATAATAATTACTGTGTGTTACAGAAACAGATCTAAAAATATTGCCTCGAAAGATGGATGAATACAGTAGGAGATATTGTTGCACAGTGTAACTAAATATACAGTTATTGTACATGAAATAATTGAGCTTAAGTTTAATATAAAATTAAATCAAGAATAGTCAGTGATTGTTTATGCATCCTATATCCAGTGTTTCTACTGTCAGGTACCACTGACTCAGTGTTTACAATTCTGAAGTGTTCTGTAACAATTTCATAAGTGGCAGAGAAAAAATTGAGTGGCAACATTTTCAGACCCCACCCCGTGCACTGCTGCCTGCTGCTGTCTGCTGCACCCTCAAGTCTCGGATCATCATGCTTTGGGACAGTTGTTCCGCAAGACAACCAGGCTCAAGAATGCTGGACACTAACCTCCTAATGCCTGTCTGCCTGTTGGTGTGAAAGGACTCTTGAATCTTGTGTGCTGATATGTCCTCTTTTGGCTTGGCTTTTAAGGGTGACATTGTCTGTTTGAAATGCTGCCCTGACAGTGATTTTCTGACCATATACTATATTGACACGTATCTCATATGCTTATTTGAGAAGAAAATATGTGATTCAATTTAAAAGTAAAGGCTGTAAATCAACTTTAAAAACGTTGAAGCATTAAGACACAAAGTCAATCTATATTCAACAAAATTTAAGGCCCTCACTGCAGTGAAATCATTAGGCCACTCCACAATTTTCTCGGTTGATGGGAACAAACCGCCATACTATGAATAAAGCTTTACAATGGGGTGCTATATATTTTTAATTTACAATAGGTGAGCAATGTGTGAAAGACAAGGAATTTATTCTGGGGCTCGAGTTCAACCAAGGCTCTTGTAGCATAAACTTGAGCTTTGGTAAACTGCGGGTGAAGGAATTGAAGACATTAAAATGGTTGAAACATTACACAACGTGTAGACAAACATCCTAATTGTTTTTCTAGTCTCTGTGCTTTAGATATCAAGAAAGTGCGCGCAGATTCAAATAATTGAATGTTGTACAATCATTGGACGAATCATACGCCAGAGGCAATCTCGACCAATGATATTGTTTGACTTTGGGAGGGGGATACGTCATAACTTCGCGCGAAGCAGTAGAGAGCCTGGATAAAGTATGGAACATTTCCACGATATCGGCATTCAGCTTTCACTAAAGGTAGATTAATATACCCAGCCGGCACATGACCGACCTTCAACGTTGAAATATGATTGAAATAATGCCAGTCGTTGAAACAACGTTTAATGCTAAATGGTTGAAAAAGGTTAACAAAAACACTTCTAAATCAACGTTTAATTTTTTACAAGATCTGTACGTTGAAACAACGTAATGTTTTCAACAACATACATAAATATCTGCCTTTTAACATATTATTATGATAATTCATTAGCATTTAATGATTTTTCTGATTTTCATAACAGTTCTTCAAGTATATGTTAAAATATAAGTATTATCATTAACAATAATAGTTTCACCCTCAACAGAGCAGTGCAGCAGAAACCTTTTGCTTTATGTGATTTTGTGTGAATTTACAATTTTGTATGCTTGCCAATTTTGTCTGCTTGCCTAACAGTTTACATTGCATTATTACATATTCATACACTGTCATGTCATTTGACCAATTAATTAAATAGTAATACAGACTGCAACTCGCGCAAACTATTGCTATTCGCCTTATTCACCTCGAACGTTCCATCGAGCCTGAGGGGTACACTTACCACTTCCGGTTGTTCTCACAACGCGATTTCTCTGTGCAATGGCGCCTCACTGCTGTGTTCCCCAATGCACTTCATCACACAGGAAAAAATCAAACAGAGGACAAACGTTTCACCGTTTCCCCAAAGATCATGGACTACGTCGACAATGGATAATAAACATCAGAAGGGATCCTGGTCGTAATTTTAAGGTAAGTTTGATTATGTCTGGTGCTGTGAGGCTGAGCCGTCTCCATAACGAGCTTGTATCACTAGCAGCTAAGTTAGCTAGGCTAGAACTAGCACGTTTTAGTAGATAGATTAAGGCAGAGAGCCAGGTTGTTGAAATATACAGCCTAGTCCAAAATTAGTAGTATGTTATTAAAATCTACCACCACAGATTTACTAGTATAAGCATATTCTGAGTGACCTTGTTTGTATTAGCTTCTAGTCACAAGCTAACCTAGGAAACACATCACATCACATCAGTTTTCCTAGCTAGGAGGAGGATGTACAGGAGTCAGATTGAGTCTGATCAATAAAATTATACATGTAAAAATGTTTATATGATCGTATTTTATTTGCTGATGCAGATAAACGCATACACAAAAGTGTGCTCGGAGCATTTCCTCCCAGACTGCATTGTGAAGAGCAAGACTGGCATCACCAAGTTGAAACAGGGAGCTGTGCCAACTGTGTTTGCATGGAGTTCTGTCAGACCAGAGAGGAGGAGTGTTGTTAGAACTGCAAGGTAGTATTAAGATGAATTAAGTTACTAGTTTGTAATGCATTTATTAACTGTGTAGTGACCGTATTTCTCTGTTGATGATTTCCAGTAATGTTTCCACGGATCTCGATGATCGACATGGTGTGAATGTGTTGAGGTACGTAAAAGATGTAATTGGTTACATGAATTGAGCATGAGTATCATTGTAAAACACCTAATGTGTCCATCAATATGTTTATCTTATACTTCCAGTGAAGAGACGCCCCCTCCGCACCCAGACCATGAGTATGCTGCACTGCCTCCCTCACTTCAAGATCAACTTGAGGAAGCCCGCAAGACCATCGGTGATCAAGAACTTTTAATTTTAGAGCTTCAACAAGAACGGTTTTTGATTTCAAATTTTCAAGGTGACGATAAACAGATTTCATTTTATACAGGGTTCCCAGATTATGATACATTTAAAGCTGTGTTTATGGCCCTGCAACCTACTGCAGAAAATATGGTGGGATGGAGTCAGGCTCAGCGACTTAAACATACAAGTGGGGAGGTACTTCGTCAAGGCTTTAGCGCCTCTAAATTGTCCACTATGGACCAGTTTTTTCTTTTTCTTTGTAGGTTGAGGCAGGGATTTCCTGAACAGGATCTTGCAACCCGTTTCCATGTATCACAGTCAACAGTAAGCAGGATCTGTGTGACCTGGGCCAATTTTTTGTATTTTATGTTGGGATCACTTCCAATGTGGCCTTCAAGGAAAACTGTGGATGAACTTATGCCAGATTGTTTTAAATGCACGTTCCCAGCTACTAGAGTTGTATTGGATTGCACAGAAATTCATGTACAGAAACCTAGTTCCAAGGTCCTTAACTCAGCGATTTATTCACACTACAAAGGGAACACCACATTTAAGGGCTTAATAGGTATTGCCCCCTCAGGTGAAGTGACTTTTGTCAGTGATTTATATACAGGTTCAATATCTGACAAAGAAATTACCAAAAAATCAGGTATTCTTTCTGTTCTTGAAGAAGGAGATATGGTAATGGCCGATAAAGGCTTTCTCATTAAGGACCTTCTCTCTGAAAGACACGTCTCCCTTGTAGTCCCTCCTTTTTTAGGCCCAAGTGGACACTTCACTGCAGACGAAGTACGAAAGACTCAAGCGATAGCAAGACTGCGAATTCATGTAGAGCGCGCTATTAGGCGGATTAAAGAGTACCATATTTTTGATAAAGTCTTACCCATGACACTGGTGGGCTCCGTTAACCAACTGTGGGCCGTCTGTGCCCTTTTAACTAATTTTCAAGGTCCTCTCTTTTAAAATTGTAATGTTAATGTAAATATCTACCAATGTTATGTAAATCTCTACAACTGACATCTTAATATCCACAAATGTATTCAAACCTTGAATAGAAAGTGTTCATCTTTATAAATCTGTACAAAGCCTTAACCATCATTATTGTTCTTTTTTATAAATCTGTACAAAGCCTTAACCATCATTATTGTTCTTTTTTATAAATCTGTACAAAGCCTTAACCATCATTATTGTTCTTCTTTATAAATCTGCACAAAGCCTTAACCATTATTATTGTTCTTTTTTATAAATCTGTACAAAGCCTTAACCATCATTATTGTTCTTCTTTATAAATCTGTACAAAGCCTTAACCATCATTATTGTCCTTATCATGGTCAGTGTATCACAGGATCAGTCCCTGTCAGACCTTATAATCACTTTTCATGCTCTTTACTTTTACATACCTGTGAGTGATTTGATTGTTTTACGTGTGTGTATGTATAAGCTACTGGATGTGTATCTATCTAAAGAATAAAGTACAATTGTATTACACATGGATGATGTCCTTCATAACTTTATAATTTAATATACCAGAACAGCAGGTCGGAATATCAGAAAACATAAAAAAAAACACATTGATAGGCACACTGGTCTAGGTTTGTAAAAGTAACTTTGTACATAGAAGTTGGTACAGGGGAATACTGTAAAATGGCCTGCCTGTATACTGTAAGCATGGAAAAGGAACCAGAACATCCGAAAACAGGCCATTCAAAAAACATTGATAGCTTATTGGTCTAGGTTTGTAAAGGTAACTATGTACATAGAAGTATGGAAAAGGAACCGGAACAGGTCAGAACATTAGGAGCAAACCATTTAAAACATTAACAAAAGAGAACTATAGGCCCATACATAAACAGATTATCAGTGATGTATTACATGATTTTGTTACACAAAGAAGGCAGAAAGTGAGAAAAAAAGAATGTGTCCAATTTACACTTCATGTTCTCCCACTCCTTTGGTTGGAAGTGCACCCGCTCCAAGTGATGGTCATCACTGCACTTCACAAAAAAGTCACACCACTTCAACCCAGTGATGCCCATCTGCCCCATCACTTGAAAATAGTATTCGTGTGTGGTCTTCAGGCTAAGGCTACCATCAGCCTTGCAACGCAAGTACTTGCAATCCCTCACGCTCCCTTTGTTGGGGCACTTGATCTCCAGGAGGCCGTGCGTTGGTGAGGCACTGGGGTCAATCACTTTTCGGTCAGGTGAGGCACCTAGGTGTGGGGCGTGGTGGTTGATGACGAACCCACAAGGGAAGATCTCATAGCCAGTGAGGTCTTGATATTCAGCCGCAGCAACAGGCTCCAGTTCCAAACCTCTCTTCATCACCTTAGTCTGCACTATTTTCTTTTTCAAATTGGCAGCGAATACGTTGTAGTCTGCCACCCTTGAACAAATACTCTTGAAGGAAGAGGAGGTAAGACGGTTGGCTCGAACTTTATGCCAGGTCTTGCTATGGCTCTGTTCCCTTGTCTCTATCTCCAGCTGAATTGCAACAGCCTGAGTGACCACCAGGCCACCATAGTAGCATGACTCAGTGTCATCCAGGACAGTGTAAAATGAGCATGGCTGTGATGGTAAGGGAAACAGGGGATCATCATTAGCCCTGGAAGACTGTGTTGCGTGGTAGGTAAGGACAGATCCCTTTGGAAGGTCTCCAAAGTCGGTAGAGACAAGAGCAGCAGGCTGTTTTCTGTTCTCCTCCAGCAGCTTGAACATCTGACTCTTGCTTTCTATTTGACTCAGGTTTCGGTGTAGGCTCTCTGCAAAGGCATTTGATGGAAGCGGGAGTGGCACAGGACAGTACAGGTTTGACATCACCCCTTCAGACGAGCGTTGCCTCTTTGGCGGAGGTGCGTTGGTCACTGGTGGTTTTAGCTTTGAGACACTCACAGAGCTCACCGTTCTTGGACTGACACCCAGGGCCCTCGATGGAACGTGCCAGGCTTGAGGCAGTGACGTCTTGCTCGTTGTTGGGGGGACAGATGTGTAGCCCATCTTGGCAAAGTGAGCGAGAGTGTAGAGCAGCCCGATGAGATGGTTGCACTGTCCCAAGCCAGCTTTGCAGTTGCACTGCGTCTCCCTTATGAATGGCCGCTCAAGTGACAGCTCCACCTGAAAAGATAATCAAACTTTAGACACTTGACACTTCAGAGTTGCTATTAACAAATATATGGCATATATGTGTGTGTATGTATATATATATATATATATATATATAAAATATATATATATATAAAATATTATATATATACACATACACATACACACACACACACACACACACACACACACACACACACACACACATACATACATACACTGAGTGTGCAGTGAATTAGGTACATCTGGCATTTAAATGATCTGCCATGAAAATATTACAGCTACATGCTGGTAGTGGTAGGTTGTTTACAGCTGTGATACTTGCGAACACAACTTGAAAGATACCTAATATCTTTGACACTCATTGTAGAAAAAAGTCAGGGTTGTGGAAAAGCTCATATTAAGATAGAACAGTATGGATTCCATATTATGTCAATTTTAAACAGACAAGTAATTTGTAAGCTAATTGCATTTTGAAGAACCTTCCTCAACCCTGGATACACTGCTCCAAGAACTGAGCAACTCTTATCTTAACATGAATTTTAATACTTACCTTACCTTATTACTTACCTGATAGTTATACTGTCATTACACTATCATTGTCAACAAGCACTGTCTGGCTTTGCTAATTTGAAACAAGAATTTGAGTAGATATCAATGAGGCTTATGTGATATTACATTTAACTACAGATAACCTGTTAATGAGATAAAATCAACATGTTATTTTCAGTCAGACAATGAAAGTTACATTGTTGATATAAACTCATAATGAACATTTAGCAAGCTTGTTTAACTGTGGCACTGCTCTGCGAACTGAGCAGTTGGTCCACTTAGCACCTGTATGTTGTACGGTGCCTCATTTTTCCGCACCGAGGGAAAAGACCTAGCCCTCACAAATATGTGTGATGGGCTCCTATTAACTGTCGATTAAATACATGTTAAGTGTTAAATAAAATCTAACATAGTACACAGTCAACAACTCCATATCACAGCTAAGCTTACTACACCTAGCTGCTACAAGCTAGCAAAAACTGAAGTAAATTAGCGTCCATTCATACCTTCAATGTCGTGGATAAAACCTTCAATCCAGTTACTGTATCCCTTAAGTAACACAGCCCTGGGGATGTTGCAGTCGGTACTGGCCCACTGCTCCACATTTTGTATAGTTAATTCGGGCAGACAGGAGAGATTGGTGGTCCACGGAGTTTCCATTGTTGATGCTGCTGCGTCGGAGTCAAACTTCCGGGTTTGTGTACCCCTCAACGGCGTACGAGTTTTCAAAATGGCCGCCAGGTGAATAAGGCGAATTGTTATTGGTTGTTTCTCCGTTTTACTTTGAGCATGATTGGTTAATCTGTCTGTCTTCCAGGAAACTGTCCAATGAGAATGTGCGCGGCTCTGCGCGCCTATTTTAAGTTTGAAAATACGTCCGTTACTCTCGGTTGGTGTGTGCAGCTGCTGTTTGCGTTGGTGATTACTCGGTCAGACCTGGATTATTTTATATCTGCCTGTTGAATTCTTAAATTCTGAGCGAATTTTAGTTGCTATGTCAATGAAGAACAAAAGCTGGAATATGAACAGAGGAAGGGGTCGTACGTACGTGGTCTGTTGGCGATATCAGGTAAGAAAACATTTTTCTAACGTTTAGGGACACGGGTAATTTAACTGTCATAGGCTAACTGTAACCTCATAAGATGAATAAGTTATCTCTGTGTGTGTTTTTGTACTGCTTCACTATTAACGTAGCGATATTAGCACGTATTTCAATGTGTTAGTACCATCTAACATTGCTGTGTTTTGTTGTTGGTAAGTTAACATGAGAGGTAAAAAAGCGTGGGAATGAGTAAAGTGATAAAACCGTCATTTATTCGTTAGAAGTATGTTTACATAACCTCTTCAAACACTGATAACATATTGAAAAGATATTTGTTTACTTTATTTTTTAGATCAAGCATTGGAATAAGATGTTTATCGGGGGAGAACACCCAACAGAAAGACCCATTCACCAACTAACGTTACAGTAAGTCAATTTTACCCACTGTTCGAAAACCTACACTGGGATAGTATTAAGTGTGATTTTCATACTGTTACTGATGGAAAGTCTGAGTAACTTTCTGTCCTTTTGTCTTTCTTCTGCTGAAGTGGCACACTGAAAGGGGAGATTCGTGTCACCTTCATCAGTCCTTTCTTTAATCACTGGAAACATTAAGGGAAAGACCCTCAGATGCAGGTAAAATTATTTGATGGGGTTAGGGTTATTTGATTTTGGTGTACCAACTGGCATTTTTTGTGTGTGTGCTTCCCTTTCTATTGGCGCTTTTCCACTACACAGTACCAGCTCGCCTCGGCTCGGCTCGGCTCGACTCGACTCGCCTTTGTTTGGTTTTCCACTGTGTAAAAGTTGTACCTGTACCTGCTTTCGGGTACTTTTTTTCGTACCACCTCCGGCGAGGTTCTAAGCGAGCTGAGGCGAGCTAAGCCGATACTAAAATGTGACGTGAAAACAATGCCGACTGCTGATTGGTCACAGAGAATCTGCGTCATCATTGCACGCGCCAGATGGAGTATCCAGAATAACCCCGCCATTTTTAAATAGTTTGGCCAGAGATAGTTACTAAACTTACTACTATTATTATGGCAACTCGGAAGAATACGCCGTGGTCAAACGAGGAGGTGCAGACATTCATTTGTTTGGTTGCCGAAGAGAGGATCCAGCGAGAGCTTGATGGGGCAACGAGGAACGAAATGCGTCGCTATGACGACCGGGTACTATTTGTGGCGGTACTTTCTGCAATGGAAAACGGAGCGAAAAGCGAGCCGAGTCGAGGCGAGCCAAGGCGAGTCGAGTCGAGTCGAGCTGGTACTGGTAATGGAAAAGCGCCATATGATACACATTTCTGACTGATTGCCATGCTTTATGTGTATGTTTACATTTTTAATCATGTAACAACTAACAGTCTCAAAGATGACATTACTCAAAGATAACATTTTTACAATTGAAATAAATTTCATATACATAATATATATATATATTTATGTTTCCTCACAATGTCAAATGTGCTTGTTAAGTGCGGCAGCTTTTATACATTTTAAAATTTTAATATGCAAGTTAACATTGTCGAGTCAGCAGGGCTAACGTTAAAACTTGCCGTTTGTTACATTATGTATTAACCTTATAAAAGTCTGTCTAGCAAATGTAACATTATGCTGGTCCTAATAAAGTTAAACCGTTATTAACGTTAGCCCTGAATGTGAAACATGCATCAGCCATCATAACATTAACGTTAAATACCTTTGGTTGACTAACATTAATTTAATAACGTTAGCTGTTAACTTAACGTTACATCTTACAAGTTACTGTTGCCTCTTGCAAACACGTACCAGTAGGGGTGTGAAGGTTATTATATAACCGTGAGACCGACGGTTATAGTTGAACACCGTCATTAGAACTCTATAACCGCCAAAACCGTTATTCAAATATTTTTTACAAACATTTTTTATCATAGAGAATGTTTAAATACTATTATCAGCTTACGAGGGAAACAGAGGTGGAGAGTTAGTGGTGCTTCGGAGGCTGAGTGCTGGAGATGATTCGGGAGAGGTCTGTGCACCTTTACCGATCAGAGCGCGCGCTGACACGGAGTAAAGCCTTGTTTATACTCGACGCGTCCGTTTCTTTTACTGTCTATGGTCCGCGCGCACCTTAAAAAAATGACGCGTTGGGTGCGCAAGACCCCATTTCGCTTGGCTGTGTGCACAGGGTTTTTTGTAACAGTGCGCACGGCGCCGCATCCGAGGATGAACGACTTCATTGCAAAGTTTTTTTTTTGTTAAAGGAGAACTCCGGCGCAAAATGAACCTTTGGTCTAATAAAACATTGGTACCTAGTCAACCGTTCTCTGAGATTTGTTTTCATGATAATCGAATGTAAAGAGTTTTATCTCTAAAAACTGTTTAGCGTATAACGCTAGTAATGGGGGCATATAATAAGTAAAAAGAAATCGCTAGTTTATACCACTAACAAGGCTCAAAATAGCCCCACACTAACACAGTAACATAATGAGGGTCCCTACATGCAAACCGAAGCATTGAGAACTTTGTAAGTGTACAGACCATTTAATAAGAAGATATTTTATGAAGACAGTCCACTTCGTGTATACAGACAGGAGCCATCTTTGGAAAACAGTCTCGACTAGTCAAACCACGAACGACGTGCTAAGTGAGCTGAACTGTATGAAGTTCAGTGAACTTCTGAACTGTATGAATGGCGTTCGTGGTTTGATTAGTCGAGACTGTTTTCCAAAGATGGCTCCTGTCTGTATACTCGAAAAGGACTGTCTTTATCTTTATCTTCTTATTAAACGGTCTGTACACTTACAAAGTTCTCAATGCTTCGGTTTGCATGTAGGGACCCTCATTATGCTACTGTGTTAGTGTGGGGCTATTTTGAGCCTTGTTAGTGGTATTAACTAGCGATTTCTTTTTACTTATTAAATGCCCCCATTACTAGCGTTATACGCTAAACAGTTTTTAGAGATAAAACTCTTTACATTCGATTATCATGAAAACAAATCTCAGAGAACGGTTGACTAGGTACCAATGTGTTATTAGACCAAAGGTTCATTTTGCGCCGGAGTTCTCCTTTAAGGGTTTGTTTACTGTGCAATGAACGTGTTTTGTTTTAAATAAATCACACAAAGTTTTTTTTTTTTTCTTAAGGATTTGTTAACTGTGTGTGATTCATTTAATGGAAAGCACATTCACTTCTAGTCGTCTTGCTGTTAATTTTAAATAAACGTAGAGCAAGTAGCTAATCAGTGTCTGCTCGTTTATTCCAACTAAGTTGTCCTATAATAGACGAACGTCGCAACGCATACAGTTCAATTTTCATTTAAGCTCCAAACTGCAATTATTGTTAGGGGGCAACCTAATGGCTCTGCTCTGGCGATTTTTACAAGCATGATACATCTTATCTATTTTTCAGGACAATGCCTGGTGAGAGCCACTACAGAGGATCATAGCCATCGTTGGAATTTTGAAAGGACGTGGGTGAATATCAATCTGCCAAATGAACTTTTTTAGCATGCACATTCACATCTGTATATTAATACTGATTATATATTAACTTTGTTTGTTACTGGAAAGAACTTAGCTTCTGAACTAAGAACAAAGAACTTTTTGACTGAAGGACTTGACCGTATTTTATGTGCATTTTAGCCTATGTGCATTTTAAAGTAAACCCCATGCCGTAATGGAAAAAGTATGTACATATATTGGCCAGTTGCTTGTAATTGCTATCAAATATTGTTTACATAAAATAAACATGTGTATTTTTACATATATTGGAGAAATGCTTGTAATTACTGTCTATTAATGTGTATATAAAGTTAACCCATACATTGAGTAAATGTCATGTTGATATATTGGAAAGTTGATTTTAATTAGTATAAAGCAATGTTTATATAAAGTATACCTCATACATTGATGTTAAAAGTATATAGAAGGTAAAGCCCCATACATTAAAGGTACAAATATGTAGAAATATTGGAGAGTTGCCTGTAATTATTGTCAAATAATGTTTATATAAAGTAAACCCCCTTATTTTGAATGGTAAACATGTAGAAATATTGGAGAGTTGCTTGTTATTACTGTCAAATAATGTTTATATAAAGTAAACCTGCATACATTAATGGTAAAAGCTTGTAAATTTATTGGAGATGTGTCTGTAATTACTGTCAAATAATGTTTTAATAAAGCAATAACTGTTAAAAATATGTTTCTGAAACTTAATATCACAAGATCTTGTTTTTTTGTACAGGATAAAACCAATATTTAACAGGAATTTACTGTAAATAGATTGAATAATGACATAAAATAAAAGTTTAAATCGATCAATATACTGGTATTAGGCTTTAAATTAGGGTATCTGAAGGTAATTATACAACATTTTCTGTGTGTTTTACATAGAAAAGTCTTTACTTTGACAAGGAGTTTTTGTAGATGGATTGGATTATCCTAAAAATATACCAAATAATACTGTATTAAAACAGAAGTCTTTGTTTTAATTATGTAATTTTAAGGTATTTCTGCAATATTTGTAAGTTTTTATACAGATTTATACATTCGTTTAACATTCAACAGACATTTTTTTTATGAGATTTGTTTTTTTTTCTACAGCAGTTTGACTGTAAAAATACAGAAAATATTTACGGTAAATATCCGTTTTCAAAAAACAACATTTTTCTGTAAAATAATTTAAGTTTTTTTACTGTAATTTGACGGTAAGTGGTTGGCAACTTTGCTGCCAGACTTTTTACCGTTATTTTACAAAAAAATTTTTTACAGTGCAGTGTTGGGCAAGTTACTTTTAAAAAGTAATTAGTTACAGTTACTAGTTACTTCTTCCAAAAAGTAACTAAAGTAGTTACTCAGTTACAAATTTTAAAAGTAACTAGTTACTTAAGAAAGTAACTATTGCATTACTTTCAAGTAAAATTAAATTTTAAATGCTCAAATGTGACCCCACCTCTACCCCTCGGAACTTAAAATACATGTGCATGTTCAATTATTTATGATAAATCTGAATATTATAATGAAATGGACACTTAATAGGCACTTTTGCCCAGGGCATAATGTGCATTTCACGATTACATTCGTTCCTTTAATTTCTTGAAGGAAAAAGTAATGTCTATACTTGCATTTAGAGAAGGCTACTTTTGGATTATTTGGGCTCATCGCCATACCTGTCTCTCGTCTGATTGGCTTGTGTTGTTCCTTGTGTGTCCTGTCCTGTCCGACTATGCGTTATGATGGGTCGTTCGCAATTCATGAGCGTTAGCCGTTAGTGATGATGGGTCGTTCGCGAATGGTGCGTTCACACCGGACGCGAATAGCGCGTCAGGCGCGAGTGATTTCAATGTTAAGTCAATGCAAAGACGCGTTACGCGCGTAAAAAATTCCTGCGGCGCGAATGAGGCGTAGAGCGCGGCGCGGTAGACGCGAATTCGTGGCACGAATTGAGCGTCTGGCGCGTTAAGCGCGAATGATTACTGTGCGTTCACACCGGACGCGAATAGCGCGTCAAATTCGCGTCTACCGCGTCTAGTTTGACGCTTGACCACTCTGTGGTAATTCGCGTGTCAATGGCGAAATTGACGCGCGTAAAAACAAAAGTTTGAAGCGAAATTTACGCGCGTCAGAGGCGAAATCCGGAGGCGAAAGTTTCGAAACCCGTTGGCGGCCATCTTTTTAGATGTTTATCGAGCATTAGCATTAGCATTATTCGAGAGAGTCACCGCTCGTATATGCTCTGGAGAGCAGAAACAGCTGCGTAGGGGACATCGTCGCTGTACTCGGGTCCACCAGAACCTCCGGAGGGTTTCAGGAGTTTCACAATTTGCTCCAGGAGCTAGGTTTGGTGGACCTAATGGTGAGGACGCTGACGAGGACAGCGTAGGCCGTATAAGCCCTCGGCCTCGAGTGGTCTATGCCTGTCGAGCCCGCGCTCTACAGCCCGGCGCGAGGTTCACCCTCGCCCGCATCCACCTAATCTGTCATTTATATTTGTTTTGATGATAAATGAAGCCAGCCTCCAAAAGTGATTAATCTGTCCTGTGATTTTTTTCTCTCTCTCACACATCACTGTCCAGACACGAACTTATATGTTGGTTGTCTTTACATTATAATAATATTTCATAAAATCTAGATATGGAATAAATAGCATTCAATACAAAATGAATATGTCTCATATATTGAAATCAAGTTTTATGTGATAAAATATTTGCTTTGTTGTGCATTAGAACCACAGTCACAGGGTGCGATTTGTGAAAAAAACAGAGGGGGGGATGTTTTGAAAAAGTTTTATTCATAAAAATAAATCATGAGAACATGAACTTCATCACTGCATTTGCAGGAATTGTAAAATCTTTTTTCTTATTAACTCATGAAGTAGCCTAACGCAATATGTTTTACTCTGATAGCTTATATATGAACTGTGATCACACACAACGAAAAACACGTAGCCTAAGAATTAAATCCCCCTCCCAGTACCATGGATAGTGCCACTCGGCTTGACATGTCAAAAGACTTATTTATGAATGGAAAAATTAAATGGCACAACGTAGTGTCAACTTAAACATAAATAGACTATAGTGTAGGCCTCATCATACTAGGAAAACAGTCTTTTTCTGCTTTCCTGTGGGAAAATCCACAGCTTTCCAGTGGGTGGTCCATTTCGAATTTTATTGTTCTATCGCACTGACAGTTCACATTACAGCGCTTTACTTCGTTTAGGCTAGGCTACTTCTATCAGTCTGCTGAACCATGGATTGATTGCAAAGTTAAACCATCACAGTAGAAAAGTTATACAACTGTTAAAGTAACAACGTTAACGTTACATCGCGATGCTGAGCAACAGTGAAATGATAGAAAAGACAGATGCATCATCTGTGTCAGTTCGCGTCTACCGCGCCGCGCTAAACGCCTCCGACACACAGCTCTACTGCCCATTCTCGCAAGTGTTGATAGGCTATTACTCGTGAGGAGTAACCAATCAGATAGCGCCGTGGGCGGGACATTGCGCAAGTCTGCAGAGAGGTGATTACAGAGAGGCTGCGGCCGCTATACCAGAGCCAGCCGAAGGAGCGCATTTTTAAAATAAAATTGACTTTAATCAAACCACGGACCCGTGATAAGTTTTGTGATCCGTCTCGCCACTATTGTAGTAGTACTGATCACTTTGAGGGGGGGATAAATTTATCCCCACCGGGGATAAAAATAATTAAGCAGAGGCAGGGATACTTTGACCAGAAAGGGGGAAATCCCACGCATCCCCCCCGGCAAATCGCACCCTGCACAGTCATATATTACAAAATAATTTATTGAAGCATCCAGATACTTCACCACGTGACAGCAGCAAGCAGCTAGGCTCCTGATTGGTTAACGCGGCGCGAATTGACGCAGAAGTTCAGATTTTTCAACTCGGGCGGCAGACGCGAATTCGCGTCCGGTGTGAACGCACCATTAGTTAGTGCTATTTGTGCATTCACGCGTTTGACGCGAATTCGCGTCTGCCGCCCGAGTTGAAAAATCTGAACTTCTGCGTCAATTCGCGCCGCGTTAACCAATCAGGAGCCTAGCTGCTTGCTGCTGTCACGTGGTGAAGTATCTGGATGCTTCAATAAATTATTTTGTAATATATGACTGTGGTTCTAATGCACAACAAAGCACATATTTTATCACATAAAACTTTATTTCAATATATGAGACATATTCATTTTGTATTGAATGCTATTTATTCCATATCTAGATTATATGAAATATTGTTATAATGTAAAGACCACCAACCACCTCTGAGAGAGAGAAAAAAATCACAGGACAGATTAATCACTTTTGGAGGCTGGCTTCATTTATTATCAAAACAAAAATAAATGACAGATTAGGTGGATGCGGGCGACGAGGGTGAACCTCGCGCCGGGCTGTAGAGCGCGGGCTCGACAGGCATAGACCACTCGAGGCCGAGGGCTTATACGGCCTACGCTGTCCTCGTCAGCGTCCTCACCATTAGGTCAACCAAAACTAGCTCCTGGAGCAAATTGTGAAACTCCTGAAACCCTCCGGAGGTTCTGGTGGACCCGAGTACAGCGACGATTTCCCCTACGCAGCTGTTTCTGCTCTCCAGAGCATATACGAGCGGTGACTCTCTCGAATAATGCTAATGCTCGATAAACATCTAAAAAGATGGCCGCCAACGGGTTTCGAAACTTTCGCCTCCGGATTTCGCCTCTGACTTGTTCGCGAATGAGCTTTTGATGGGTCGTTCGCGATTCGCGAATGAGCCGACTCTAAGAGCCGGCTCTTTTAAGTGAACGTCGGGAGCTGGCTCGCATATCTGAAGAGCCGAGTCTATTTTTACAAATTTAGCCTGTAGAAATTAAATAATTATGTAATAAAAATTGAAATATTATAGTCAAAGTCATTTAAAGAGCCGCTTGTGAGCCAAAAGAGCCGGCTCTTTTCAGTGAGCTGAGTCAAAAGAGCCGAATGCCCATCTATGCGTGCTTTCGAACTTTCGAACACCCGCCCAACTCTACCTCTGATTGGCTTACAATGACATTTTACTCTACCTCAGCCAATCGTCAGCATGTATGCGCTTGTCTCGTGCTCTGCCCACTAACCAAGGAAGAACAGTAAAAAAAGTATTTGCCTCTCGCTCAGAGATCTAGTTGGTCTGATGAAAAAAAAAACAGCTTCATCAGTTGTAGTAACATACACAGTCTCATCCCAAGACGTCATATGACTGACGCTTTTGACCATACGTCAACATCCGACGTTTTAGGGTACCCTTTAACGTCAGTTAGATGACGATCCTAGAGCGTCATCTAACTGACGCTTTACCTTTAGCGTCAGTTAGATGACGCGGGTAGGTTTAGGTCTGGGGTAGGGTTAGGAGGATTAGATAGCGTCATCTAACTGACGTTAAAGGGTACCCTAAAACGCGCCGCATTTTTTGGCAGTAACGGTAACGTTATTAAGATGAGAAGAGTAATCAATTAGATTACTCGTTACTGGAAAAAGTAACGCCGTTATTCCCATCACTGAACACGACACCGCTCTAACAGAAAAACTCTTAACGCACTCCGGCCGCCCATCTGCACAAAACAGTTCCTGGTGTCTTGAGAACGCACTCCCTGAAATAGGTTTGAAGGTGCAAACAATTACCCATTAAAAATCTGCTTTAAAAAGAGACTTGAGTCTGTGCTCCAAAGTATTCAACATTTTAAAGTGGAAATACAAAGTTCTGGCATGAAACTCTAGATGGTGCAGGCTAATAGGTCATTTTACTCACCTGTTCATAATCACATTGTTACGGCGCAGCCGATTGGTTTCTGCTGTATCAGTAGCCAGTGAGTTCACTGCTCAACCTTCAAATACTTGGGTAGCATTTGCGCGCTTTCAGAAACCCCCCCCACCTTCCCCAGCTCCACCTGTATATATCTGCTATGGGTAATTCATGTACGCTATATTGTACAGTAGCAGCATGTCTTACTTGCTCACAGCAGAAGCAATAAAAGCAGCAACAGTGTAGCAGATCTATTCCGCCATGACCAAACATACAACATTGTCATATCCATTACCATGCCAAACACTCCGAGAGTTGTCATGACAGAAATGTAATTTTGGGGTAAATGCCCCCAAAAATGGGAATGACAGTTTGCAGATAATATAATATTAAAGAAACAAAAGACCACATAAGTGTACTTAAGAAAAGAGAGTACACTTTCATTACTGTTTTTTATCATACTTAAGTACACTATTAAAAAGTGCACTTTGTAATAATGTCAAACTGCATGTAATTTCATTACAGTTTAAGTTTATATTACATGTAATCAGTTAAACTTAAGAGTGTCACATAAGTAGGACTTAAGTACATCTTTATATGTTATTTTACTTCTATTGTTTTTGAAATATGCTTACAGTATACTGTTGAATGTACTGACAATCATTTTAACACTAAAGTTAAAATTATAATCAAGTACTTAACATGTGCTTTAATATGTTAGTCAACACATCAAAATAAGTGTACTTCTTTCACACTAGAACTACCGGAATTCTATAACTATAATGCCCATAGCAGTCATTCTGACCGCTCATATTTGCATATAATTTCAATAAGCTATATCAAATCTAAGAATAAATGGATCTGTAATGTTAGGATAGGCAATAATAAACATCAGAACACTTCATTTTAATTCTAATGTATGTGAAAATATATTAGTCAATCGACAACCACAGAACACCTGTTGTACATATACAAAGTCGAAATTGATACATTTTCTATTATTTTCTTTGTAAAATGAAAACAAATGTATTCATCCTTGGATATTAGAATACAATAACTTACAAAAACATCGTCAATATGTATTTCAATGCATAGGTAAAGCCTTTATGGGCACATATGAAATGCATATGCTCCAAACAGGCCAAAACAGTCATTCTGACCGTCACAGGAAAATAATATGAAAATATGATAAACTATGAGAAAATGACTTGATTTAGTGACCAATATTTGTTTTAGTGAGCAAAAATATATGCTGTATAACAGTCCACACTGTGTCGTCTTTTGCTGTTTCATGCCGCTCTGCTATAGGTGGATTTAGTGGGACAGCTTCATCCAGTGCCGGGCTGAGTGCTCTTGTGGTTGGCACAGCTGATGATCCAGGATTTTGCACTGTTGCCAAGAAATTATAGCCTAATTAGTTTGTTTTATTTCATGAAATATTTATTTTATCAGGGCTAATATTAGCATATATTAGCCTATGTATGGGCTAAGAAACTCACAAAAAATGCATACGGTCAGTATGACTGTAATGGTCATTCAAGGTAGAAATACTCAAAACTCTTTTGTGTCTTGTAATTTTAATAAAATAACAATGATAGAATAAAATATAGACACATTTAGGAAAAGTCAGGGTCCTATAGTTACATGGGTTGTATTTCAACAAAGTTATTATATTGCAAAATTTTAAAAGAGTCAAAATGACTGCCTAGTGTTAAAGCATGACAAAATACGATTAAAACATAAGGATTTAAAATATACATTAAAGTAAAACTTAGTTAAGTGTCCAAAAAACAATAAATTCAGTTTGATCTTAAGTATTTTTTAAAAAAGAATATTATTTTCTATAATATTTTCAAAAGTATGGTAAAGTTTCCCATTCTGAGTAATTTTTGTACGAGCCAATTCCTATGATATCTTAATAATTTTAACAAGGTTAAATCATTACATTCAAATCACATCATTACAAGTTTGGCATGAGACTATGATAGGCAATGTTTTATTTTAGATATACATTGCAAAGGCACATGTATGCAGGAAGAAGTGAAATGTGCAAAGCTGGCTTTGTGAATGATGATTTTATAACAGGAAGCAAATAAGCCTTGTGTGATCATCATACACATGAGCACCATCCAGCTCTATTAAGCCCTTATACAAACTTGCAAGTCATCAAAGGATTAGGAGGGGGAGGTATGCCATCACTAAGTTTCATTGTTCACTGATCAAATGAGCACAAATAAGTCAAGGCAAATTTAAAAATTTTGCTCATGAATAAGAAATTTTAAAAATCCCTTTAATTTACCATAATCTCTGCTTTGAACGTTAAGAATACATTTCTTGCTGAAGAGAATTCAGCTTTATGACAAGTCTGAAAAATGTAATTATTTATGACAAGCTGACTGTAGCTCTGCATTGGTTGTCAAAAAATTTAATTTGTCATCTTTTCACACTTAATGATGTAAAGACCCTGTCCATCTGAATTACCCTTAAAAAAAACACATATTTAATTAATCCCTGCAATGTGTGGAGCGGCAGAGAACAGTGACCAAATGTATTTCAACCTCACAGCCGGACTGGGCCACGTGACGGGCTGTGTCCAAGCAGGAAAAAGTGACACAGATGAAGGCGATAGCATTTGACACCTGGAAAAAAAATGTTCCTGCTCATCTTCCAGCTGTGATTTGAACAGAGAAGTATGCACCACACCATAAGAGAAACAATAGACAGGGGGGAAAAAACGTCTCTCGTGTGTAGGCATATCCGAACTCAAAACTTCTCTCCAGAGGATGATGTCTATACCCGTAGAGGACTTGCAGATTGAACCAATGTCTGCCATTTTGACACAATTACAAGACATGATGGCTAGACCTGCCTCTACATGCTCTGTATAGATTTAAAACTAGTGAAAATAGTGAAAGTAGCTATTCAGTCCATTGTTTTCCATTCTTTGTCACTACATGGCTTTGGTTCTGTATGACTATTAAAAAATGGACACCGAACATGCCTACTTTATAATCTGAAGTGCCTGATTTAACGTGATTGATTCTCTTTATAGGAGCTGTCTTCAAAGAACGCTGAAGCAATAATAATATCGCACTACAAGACCAACCTTCAGTCTTTATGTTGCTTCTGCCTCTCCTGAGTTTAGTAAAAGAAGTATGGCTACATCAAGCAATATTCCTCTTTGATTTATGTGTCATAATCACTACCGATGCAGGATACCATTCTCACTTTTCATGAAAGTAACAGACACGCTTTTACCTTCTCCAAATTCTCGGAGACGTTGATACACTAAGGAGAGGATGAGCAGGATCACAAAAAAAGAGCTGAGACGTTTTGATCATTTTTATGTCTGCGTGTTCGTGGATAAAGACACGTCTGTGCTGCCAAGTGTCCCAGGCAATCCCGGCTTCATTGAGTCCTGCTCTGCAATGTTCTAAATCACTACTCTTTTATTCTTCTCTACCATAATAGCACCGCTATAAAGAGCAGCAGAGGAGAAGGAATCAATAAAATCATGCATCTAATAAGGGGAGGCAGGATTAAAAATGGTTCCTCCAAAGCCTTCAGGGGAAAATCGAGGTGAGATTTAAGTCTTTTGACAGGTACATCAGGGACTTGCTCTCCCATCCCTGCCAGAGTGGACGGGCGGTGGGCCCGAGACTTGTTTATGGCAGGTTGGGATTAGGAAGGTCGGATCTACACTGCCATTTCTCAAGGCCTCAAAAGCCCAGTAGGCTAATTAAACAGTAACAGGCGAGACATGGGTCTCTCTTGTGCTCACCTTCTGGCTTTGCTCTCTTCAATTCCAGCAGTTTAATTTTTCTAGAAAGGGGGCAACCCTGTCGGAGTACTGGGCAAGCTTCCAGCTCTGTGGTGGGATGTTGGAGGGGTAGTGATGCGATGGAGGAAGACCGAGCATTGGAATGAGGAGAGGGTTGGCCACAGGAAAGGGCAGGTCAAACCCTCCACACCCCAGCTGACAGCTAGAGTCAGACCTTCCTGCTCCATGAGGCTGAAGGTACAGAAAAGGAGGGGGAGGCGAGGATATCGACAAGGAAGAAGCATTGTGACTCGCATTGTGATTCCTGTGCCAGTGTTGCAATCCACCGTCATGGCGCTGGAAGGGCAGGCGGCTCGCGTCCAAGGGCTCCCCGTGGAACCTGTGTTAGATCGGCGAGGCCTGATGTTGTTGACCTAGCCCCAGGGTGCATGTGTCACAGCCAAGGCCATCAAGGCAGTTCCCGTCATCGCATTTGCACTTCAAAAAACATTTGGCTTGCACAGCCTTGGAGCAAGGGAGTCTCAGAGGTGCTTGTGATAGTGGATTCACCAGCTTACAGGAAACCTCCTGAATTAAACAGAACGAATGGCAGCTGTTGGATACGACCAACTTCATCTCTTAAAGACCCTGCACTGCTAATCTTCTTCATAATACCCATGCCTCTCGATCAGTTACTGTCTCACAAATAAAAATGAATCTCATCACTGAGAAAAGGTTTAGTTTAAGTTTAAAAAGATTCACATATTGGAGGGTAGTAGGATTATACTCCCAAATTAAAGATGTAACAGGCTCTAGCAGTGTTGCAAAAACTTTCCTGACCACACACACTTACTGTACCAGTACTACATGAATACAGGTCACCATTTTAATTATAATTTGTATGTTTTCAATTCATTTAAACTAAGAACTGGGTGTAAAAATTCAACTTAAATATATGCACTCACAAAAATTATTATGCTCACACTTAATATATATAAGAGTCAATTGCACATAAGAGTGTCCGCACATTTTGTTTTCTTCAAAATCTGGTTTTAAAACTCACTTATTAGAAATTTACTTTTTGTATTCATGTTGTTTTCAAATGTTTTTTTTTTTTAAGAAAAAACTTGTTGCCAATTTACAGTTATAACAGGTATATATATATATATATATATATATATATATATATATATAAAGGCCTATATATATATTTCAACTGAGGTGGAACCCACCGCCCACCTCGGGAGTACTGGCACTTCCCAGTTCCCACTTTGAGCACTGGTTATAGCTTATAAACGACTTATAATGCATTTGTAAATAAGTTATTAGTGATTAATAAACACCTTTATAAAACCAATACAAAGAGTACTTTAATGTAAAGTGTTACCAAAAACTTGTAGACATTTAAAAATATATATATTTTTCAATTTAATGACTACATATTACTATTTTCTTCATATCTTGAATACATTAGTGTACATGAAAACATTAACATTTTTGGAGCGTTGCACCATATTTTACAACCTAAACTAACATTGTTTTGTCACAAAAAATGTCAAATTACCTGCTATTTTAAGAGACTTATTGACCTTAACAAGATCTTTGTGATACCTGTATTCGTTTAAATGTTGGTCATACCACATGACTTTGATTTACAGTAACAGACAAACATTTTTCAAATACTAATAAGCATCAGAATAATTTTAAGAAATAATAATAAAACAATAATAAAACATTATGCTTAACTATTTAATTTACTGTAGTATTCTTATACTGTACTTAGTATAAGAAATACAAATCTACTGTAAATATTTCAGTGGAATCCAGATTTTCCAACCTTTAAAACTGTGTAGGTCTTAGCACAGACAGTACTCTCTCTAAGTTAAAACTTCCAAGAACATATTAATGCCTTTAAATAAAAGATGGAGTATTTAAGCGAACCGCCAGTGACATTTACATGAAATAGTCATAAATGCATTAACGGCAGTGTGGAAGAATGATGACCTCATAAATAAGCTGAGGAGCGGTGTACCTAAACATCCATATTTGTTCTGAACTTGCTCTCATCAAGCCAGCTGTATCTATTATTAATAAAGGATATCTGCCATTGCAAAATCGGATACTCGTAGGTTTATCTTGAAATTAGGCTTTATATACACATGTGTTTTACTGAGCAGGATGGCCATATAGCTGTCAGACGTATGGATATGAAAATACAAGCAAAGCTCCAATTTACATAGGTGGGCAAATGTTATATACAGTCAGGCTCGAACCTGTCAGAGCTTGACATATCTGCTGTTCAGCTGTTCATGTCACCCAGCTGAATTAAGCTTGTAAATTGAGGTTTTAACAACACTAAGTGATTCTAAGCCTTCATGACAGAGGTTTTCGAAATGAAACCTTCAGCCACAGTGACCTTGACTCAGGGTCAGCAGCAAAATCTTGGTGCGCCTCAATAAAATGTCCCCTATCAATTATTTAACCTGCCAATTGTTTCCCCCGACAAACATGTCCTCCCCAGAAAAGTAAATTATCAGCAGGCACAGTCACCGGGGGAAAGCCTGTCTGGCTGTTGTCAGCTCGGGCTGAGAGAGATTTGAGTTGTTTGCTGTTGGCTTGCTAAAGCTCTCTTTTCTCTCAGGTGTGATGGCTGAGATGTTTTTTTTTTTTTTTTTGCTCTTCTGGCCTGTAGGGACTTTTCACAAGCAAAAACAATACCCTGGGCACAGAAGGCCCCCTAGTGAGATTCCTGATATACTTTAGCTGCAACAAGCTAAAAAAAATTAAATCAAAAATAGAGACTAATAAGTAGTTAACAAAGTACACGCTATAGCATTTAAGTTTTATAAAAATGTAATGTGGTCTAACCATTAAATAAAATAATAACATTTTCTTGAATATATTTGAGTTGATATATACGTTTATATATATATATATATATATAGTATTTATTTATTATTTATAGACATTTTACTATCTGAGCTAACACGCCTTGTCATAAAAAGGACAAATTATCTGATATTTTAAGAGACTTATTGAGCTTGACGAGGATCTACATGGGGCCCTCTATATCACATAATTTCCTATTTTATGTTATTAACACCACATGACTTTGCTAATTACTATTTGAAAAAAGCTTGTACACAGAGTCAGTTTAGTTGATTTTTAAAGAAATCGAAATGAAAGATTACGGCAAATTACTTAAAAAGTTTTTTTTTTTTTACGTTAAATTTTTAATGACACTTTTGTGTTATTATGATATTGAGACTTAAATCTAACATTTTTATTTATTGGCTCCAAAACTGTGTAAATAAATATGAATACAACAGTGTATTCTGCTCTAAGACTTCATGTTCCTGTGGAGGCACTGAGGACTAAGAGGGTTGTATTGGATTTAATAGCTCATTGCCACAGTGATATAGCTGCTCAGTGAGCTGTGACCACCCTACTGGCGGGAGAGTGTGAGTGTTAGCACCAGGGTGGCTTACTGTCTCTCCGTAATGCTCTTTACTATAGCAGCATACAGCTCAGAGCATTGCCTCCACAAAAACAATCATGCTCCCCAACACTGTGGCCTTCATCTGCAACCACTGCCTATGATATTGCAAACACCAGTTGCATGATTTTACATGAATGTTCCATTAAACATCTGTATATGCTAAATAGCATTATTCTAAACTGCATTGTAGATGCCATGGCGCATATTCATGCAACAGTGCACATCAGACTATGTAACAATGTAATTTAAATAGCAAAATCACCATCGCTATGACCATGTATTTTCATGTACTGCTCTCACAGGCTACATTCACACAGTCAGTGGGCCACATTCACTAATAATTTGCATATTTATGTGCACAATTTTTTTTTGAAATATTATTGAATCCAAATTATTGTAAATGAGGAGTGTGTCCCCACTGCTAGCAAATACATGAGCAGCAAATCATGCTCATGTATACAGTGAACAGCTTTCCATACAACCTCACCTCTGTATCCTGCTCACTTGCACTCTCTTGCCCACCCATTTTCACTTTAAAAAGCATACGCAAAATGATCTTTAACTAAAGCAAAGTGTGCCATTCTCAAAACCAAACACAATAAACAGTTGGGTTACTTTATTTTAAGTTGGCCTTTTTACAGTGTAATTAAATAAACTCCAAATTGCACTCCAAATAGATTTAAAAAATGTTTTGCTTCAGGTGTGTAGAGCCAAAAAAGTAATTGCAAACAAACAAGATAATTGCTGACCGCACACTGACTTCAGTCCAGACTGGAAAAAGTCTAGCAATTTTTTTTTATTTTTTTTTATACACTGCATGGTGCAAAAAGTGCAAGGTGCATGTGAATGAAAGGCTAGACAAGGATGAGCTAACTGACACTGAGGAAAGCAATGTGTTGAAACGTCTGAAATCCTGGAACAAAAATTTAGACAGGTACTCCTTACTACCATATGGTCATATGGTGATCTGTCTATCACCGTAACCATACAGACACTCTATTGTGTGTTGGGAAAACAGCAGTTTGCTGGTGTTGGTGCTGGTTTCCAGTCACATCATATAACACATTACGGGCTTTGGTTTGCAAAAGCGTCTTAACAGCCACCAGCAACTCCTTGCTCATGTCATCTGCGCATCACAAATCGTAACTTCTGACGCGAACCGCTGCACAGAAGCCAAGAGCCGAGGGGCTCGGGCCGGGCCAGCACTAGACTTAAAAGTAATATGAAACAGGATGCAAAGGGGGGAAGAATTTGCCTTCAAGCCTAACATAGACAGGGGTTCAATGGTATGGAAAAAAGAAATGGAAGGAGGGACTGAGAGAAAGACAGAAAGAACGAGAAAGAAAAAGAGGAATTCAAGCCATGGCCAGCTTCTCCATCATTTCTTTTTAAAAGGTCAGGATTCTTGTAGGTAGAACCGTGGACGAGTGGAGTGTTGCAGATGCGCTGAACAGCAGGGTATTTTCCGCTGCCATGACCAGCTAAGGAGGACTCCTTTAAAACACATCTGCCAGTAAACATTTTGGCCAAACTCCGGGTCATCTCCCCTGTCTGAGTGCAGCTCAGCCAAGCATGAACGTCTACCTGCACAGGGCCATGAACCGCCTGTCACTCACTCTTCCCCCACACGCTGCTCTCCTCCACTAATCGCTTGGCTGATGTGTAGTCTTTAACTCCTGTCCATTGCTCTCTTCACAGGTCCAACTGTTCAATCTGACAGTATAGAGCATTTTCCGGTTGCTGTACGGAAATTGGTTGACGTGAAGGTCTTGAGTGCAGTACCTGTAAACAAGTGCATATTATAATTATATTTTAACAGTCCATCAACATTCATTTGAATCTGATGACAATATATCACTGCACAAAACTCTGGACAAAAAACATGTTAATTTTGGGGTAAACTATACCGTTAAGTCTCAGAGGTGCCCTGCTGGTCAAAAGTTTAGGGTCAGGAAGATTATTATTATTTTTTTTTTAACAATTTGATCAAAATTGGCAGTAAATACTTTTACTGAATTTAGATTTTTTTTTTCTGTTCATCAAAGAATTCTGAAAAGAATGAATCATGATTTCCACAAAAATAGCTAAGCAGCAGAATTATTTTCAACTGTGAAAGTAATAATAAAAAAGTGCTACTTGAGCACAAAATCAGCATGTTAAAATCATTAAGGAAGGATCATTTGACACTGAAGACTGGAGTAAAAGCTCCCGAAATTAAGCTTAGCCATCACAGGAACAAATTACGTTTTAAAATATATTAAAATGAGAATAATTATTTTGAATTGTAATAATATTTCACAATATTACCTTTTTTACTGTATTTTGACAAAAATCAGTATTGGTGCGCATAAAAGACTTTGTGACCCTGCCCACTGAGTTAAAACAGGCTACCGGGATTGCATTAAAGGAAAAATGAATACCCCGCAAGCATTTCAGTGTGACATTAATGACAGGGGTTGTTTAGGTGAGTCTATATCGCTTGCTTATGATGAAAAGTTTAAATTTCGATCAAATCTGAAGAGTCAAAAGGCAGAATCTCTTCTTAATCAGTCGTGATAAAGAGGTTGTTTTCACAGACTCTGTCTGATTGAGATGGATGGGACAGATGTGCACTTGGTGATGAGTACGCCATCCAAAGATACTAAAACACACAGGGGACTGACATAAACATCTGGAAGGAATTGTCAATGGGATTGATGCCTGAGCCAAAGTAATGAAAAATGAATTTACAGCACCACCATGTAAACAACATACAAACTGACCAAAATCCCCCGCACATGCTCTCAGTTTGATTTGTGATAATGTACATGTATTTTTCCCCCTTGTCTCAACACCTGTTTATCTATTAAAATATTACCTTTTAAATGCTACAGTAATTCCAATCTCAAATGATGCTCATTAAAGAATGAAAATATGTCTAAGAAACATCTAGGTTTCTAATGATGCCTGAGAGCCCAATCACCTTCAAATGTAAACAAAACAAGCTAATGGACATTGATGAGTGAGATTTGCATTGCGAACCACACCCCAAGAAGCAGGTATAAATGGAAGTGTGCTACTAGTACTCACCCATTCAAGTTTTGCGTTGAGGAGCCAAGACGGTGTCCCGGCCGTTTCAGCTGTGGTACAGCAATTGTGGCGACGGGCCGTAACATCTCCGTTCCCTCCTTTCCGGGAGCATAGACCACCCTGATGGTTGATGTATGCAACGGCCGCAGTGATGTCCGTCCGGACCAGCACATGCTTCCCCTGTAGCAGCGATCTGAAGCGGTGCAGAGCAAGCCATAATGCTAGCAACTCGAGGCAATTGATGTGGCACTGCAGTCTCAGCATGCCCGTTGCACCTGGCACCTCAGCCGTTGGTGGAGGCATCTGGTGGCACAACAACATGCCCGGACACTTGCTCTAGGGGAACTCCTGCCCGTATGGGTGAGGTGCTTGAGCATCAAGTGTTCGCACAACTGCTCTCGCGAGTGGGCCAGAATGAGCAAGTCGTCAAGGTAGAGAATGATAACACTGTGCTCCCTCAGAGGAGCGAGGGCCACCTTCGCGACCTTAGTGAAGAAGCGAGGCAACAGGGACAGCCCGGAGGGGATGACCTTTTACTCACATGCCTGTCCCTCGAACGAAAGCGTAGGAACGGTCTGTGTCGAGGGAAAATTGAGATATGAAAGTACATGTCCTTAAATTTGATCACTGCAAACCAATCTTGGGGACGAATGCATTCAGAGATGCATCTCTGCGTTGACATCCTGAACGATTCAAGAGCAAAGGTCCAAGATTGACCGTTACCCAACGCTTTTCTTGGGTACAATGACGTACGGTAAAACCCTGTCTTCATATTGGCAGGAGGAACCGGCTCTATTGCGTCCTTCACCAGTAGGACTGCAATCTCCGCACACAGGACAGGAGCATCCTTGTCTACTACTGAGGTGAACCGGATGCCGCTGAACCTGGGGGGACACCAGGCTAACTGAATTCCATAGCGGAGTCTGACAGTCAAAATAAGCCAGTGAGACAGGCTTGGAAGCACTATCCAGGATTCCAGACGCCGTACATGTGGGGTCTGGGGACTACCTGCATACCCGCAGTGGGGCAGCATGGTGCAGCAGAGGGGTCCGACCCAGAAGGCACTGTGTCCCAGAGTGGGGACCGAGTGCACAGTGCAACACTTACCTGGCTCCACGAGTCGGCAGGGGGTGCATGAGAAGGCATCGCATCCTTGAACCACACACCACTGCCTGCTGGAGATAGGAGAGGTGGATGAGAGTGGCACGGCACACAGCCATCCGCGCCCTCTTGGGAGAAAGAGGAAGCAACTCTTTTACTGAGAAATTTACTGAGAAGTTGGGCGGAACAGAAATTTTACCCAACAAAAGATTCTCTGCTCTGCCCTTCAACATGCGAAGAGAAGCTCTGTCCATCTCCAGGTCGCCCGTCTCAGAGATGGTGTTTCAACGACCACTTGGAGGATTTAGCGGTGGCTGAGACGGCTGGCATTGTCTGCTTAGAACATATGAGCAAAAAAAATAACCAACACTCACCAACGTCACACCAACACTCTCTAAAGAGCTTCTTCCTGGTTCGTTGTACACACTCGAACGACAATTGCAGAGCAGAATTGTGAGAAATACTCGGCTCCGAATTAAAATCTTGAGTTCAGCATGCTTCCATTAATACCAACTTTGAGGGGTGTGGTTCGCAATGCAAATCTCACTCGACAATGTCCACTGGCTTGTTTTGTTTACACTCAAAGGTGATTTCTCAGGCGAGATCCCAAGTCGTTCTGACGTAACATCAAACGTGACTGACTGATAGGGAACTAACACATCTACACAAGTTGCTATCAACTGCTCTAGCTTCAGGACAGAGATTTTACATTATACACTGAGTGGAGACCCAACAAGGTATCAAACTAGTTTATCAAAACAAAAATGTCCATACAATCAAACACTGAAATGTATTAATATTCAATGTGACCTCATTAGTATTTGTATTTAAAATGCAATTTTCATATGTTTCCAAAAACACTAAAACATATACATCAGGGGTCTCAAACTCAACTTAACTGGGGGCCGCTGGAGGTAGAGTCTGGGTCAGGCTGGGCCACATCAAGTATTCCACAAAAAAATAGCAGTCAAGTATTCCAAAAAAGGAGCACAACTGATCCAATCTTCTCAATCTTTATTATCAACGTTTCTTCTGAACTGTTCCTCTGAATTTGAAAATTCCTTTCTGTACATGATTGGTTCTTCATGAGCTGTCCTTCTGACAGTTGAAGTTCATTTTACAAACTTTCTTTGTCTTTTCCTTATACACAACATCTTTGTGATTCTTATATTTGCTCATGTCCTTTTTATTTTCTTTATACAACACTAATATTATATTGAATGTTTTTTTGGAAGGCACATTTCCTTTTATTATACTTAGAAAAACAATTATTGATTTTGAAATACAAATATTTGCAGTCATGTCTGCCCGTCTTATTGAATTCTTTCTACACATGTATAGTGTCTCAGGCAAATTACTGACTTTGCACAAATCAAAGCAAACCTTCTTATAAACCTGTTGGACACATATTACAACAAGCTCAAAATTATTATTCTCACATTGTTTTAGAGCAGGGGTCTCCAACACGTCGCTCGCGAGCTACCAGTAGCTCGTGGTCTGATTGGTGGTAGCTCGCCAAGGGGCCTGTTCACATATTGCGCTCACATATTTTGCGCGCTCAAGTTCGTTATTTCAAATGTAGGCGCGCGGCAAGCGCGCTCATAATTGAAGCGAAGCGCTCATTTTTTCCAGGCGCAGTATGTTTGTACTTCGCGGTTGTCTATGACAACTATTGACAACAAACCCACCGTAAGCTGTCACGAGACTATCTATGGTAGCTCATAAGGGATAAAAAAAACGCGGCACACGCAAAGACGGGCCGCACTAACATTAAACTTTAATGTCAAGGGGGCCACAAAATTTTCGAGGAGGCGAGACCTTTAGTGCGCCCACCGAACGAAACAAACAGCTGCTCAGAGCGCCTGAATGGGGTGGAGCGCGTAATGTACAATCTCAGAGCTCTGACTGGGCAGAGGAGATTAACATCACTTTCACTATCGGATGCTGGCAGAGCCGATAGAGAAATGACCTGTGCTCTGAATGGGACCCCACACGTTCGCGGATCCAGGTTTTTGCTAGTGCACCACTTAGAGAACACAGACCATTTGGACGCTTAGAGCCTTCTGGTAGAAGGTGCTCTAGACTGCGAGATTGTGTTCATTACTGCGTCTGGCAGGGATACCCGTTGATCACCCACACGTGTAGCGACCAGTGCTCCGGGTGGGGATGCCAGATCGAGCTGCGCGCTTGAGAGAGGAGGTCTGCTCTCAGCAGGACAGGCCATGGGGCTGTCTGTGACAGCCGCATTAGCTCTGGGAACCAAGTCTGGTTCTCCCAACGCGGGGCTATGAGGAGCACTGAATGGCGCGTTTCCCTGATTCTCTTGATCACCTGTGGTAACAGAGATACAGGATGAAATGCATATAGCGGACGGCTGGGCCACGTCCGGGCAAGCGCGTCCCTGTCCTTCGAAAAGAACGTCGGGCAGTGAGCGTTGTCTTGTGACGCAAAAAGGTCGACTTCTGCTTTGCCAAAATGGCGCCATAATAACTGGACTGTTTGGGGGTGCAGGGACCATTCTCCCGGGGGAACGTTGTCCCTGGACAGTCTGTCTGGGCCGTCATTCAGGTGACCCGGCACATGTGCAGCTCTCAGTGAGCGCAGATGGTGCTGAGACCAAACGAGGAGGCGTTCCGCCAGATTGCAGAGGTTCCTGGATCTGACGCCGCCCTGGCGATTTAAATAGGACACCACAGACATGTTGTCCGAACGGACTAGAACATGGTGGTCCTGAGCGGGAGGAAGCGTTTCAGCGCATTCTCGACCGCTATCATTTCCAGACAGTTTATATGGAGGAGTTTTTCCCGGTCTGACCACAGGCCGAAGACTGGTCTGCCCTCGAGGGTGGCGCCCCAACCTGCGTTGGACCCATCCGTCGAGATGACCTTCCTGTATGAGACCGCCCCCATAGTCACTCCCCTCTGGTACCAGTCGGCCGCTGACCAGGGCTGCAGAGCTGTGATACAGCTCTGAGTCACTCTGATCCGCTCGCGACCCGACTTCCAAGCTCGGTGTGGCACACGCGCGGCCAGCCAGTGCTGTAGCGGGCGCATGCGTAGTAAACCTAGCTGGAGTACCGCCGAGGCTGAAGCCATCAAACCTAGCATCCTCTGGAATTTTTTCAGAGGGGAAACACTGCCCGCCGTGAATGACATGGCCAGTTGCCGGACACAGCGCGCGGTCATGGTCACTGAGTCCAGTTCTATTCCTAAAAAGGAAATTGACTGACTGGGCAGTAATGAGCTCTTGGTCCAGTTGACCGTGAGACCTAGGCATTTCAGATGGCTGAGAAGCGCAGTTCTGTGAGATAATAGCTCCAGAGATGGGGGACTCGAGTCACATGACTTGACTCGAGTCAGACTCGAGTCGCAAATTTAAGGACTTGAGACTTGCTTGACTAAATTAAGAAAATGACTCGACTTGACTTTGACTTGAGATCCAATGACTTGAGACTTGACTTGACTTGGACTGTATGACTCGAGAATGACTTGATATACATTTTTATATAAATCATCGCAACATCCATTGATAAACAAAATGAAAGCAACGGAACCATTGACGTCATCAGATTCTGCGCGATTGCGTGACGCTGCACAAGCCCAGAAATAGCCTACATCGCGGTGAGCGCGCTAAATACAAAAACATCTCCCTGCATCGTATCTTTTTGGATATAAACACTAGAAAATGACCATATTCATGCAAGAAGATTTGTTGTACGCATAATAACTGGCCAGGGATAGCCTATCGGACGACCATCACAACCTCGAACAGTCTAACTTCATTCGCCACGTCTAAAAGTAAGCTATGGCTTGTTTAACCTGTTTGTTATAGTTAATTTGACTATCTTTAAATCTAGAGAGAATAATATTGGTCAAAACAGCATGCCTCTTTATACACAATTATGTTTTCAAATGTAGCTTAATGTTGTCAATATTCAAATGATAATTAATGATGGTATATGTTTTGTATAACATTTGCCACATTTCTTTTTAAATCATGCTTTAAAGCCAAAAATGTTGTTCTTTCCAATGACGAAAAACAATATAGAAAACTGTTAGTTTTGTCGTTTATGTTTCTCTTAATGTTATCAGGGGGTTGGTGGCAAAAAATGCCAGCAGAATTAATATTCACCCAAAATTCAAAATGTGGTGGAAAAATGGCCCTAGTATGAGTTATTTTCATAATTATAACATATAAAAAAAAAATTTACAGATTATTGGCGCGATTGCAAATGTGATGATTTTATAAAACAGTTCAGTAAACAAAGAGTGAATATTGTGATGTGACATTTTAGACATAATATTCCTAATATTTTCTGTTTTTGCTCTATTTCTCCAATGACAATAGTTCCAAACAAGCCACAGAAAGAGTTATGCGTATTTGTGATTCAGTGACCTAGTTGCTTAGTTCCAAAACGAATATGTCATTTTGAACAAATCAGTTGACTGCTTCTATGACTCGTACATTAAGACGGTGATTTGGCGCCACCTATTGACGGTATTAACTTCATAATAGGCTAAATGCTAACGGCTGTTATATAACTAAAGGGGATGCCAGTTTGAAGAATGCCATTTGGTGGCATAGGAACCATTATACTTGAATTGTGAATTGTTTAATACCTTTTAATGGTCTTCTGCAATGTTTGAGGCATATTTATTTTTTCATGCTTTAATGTTGGCCTAATTTCAGTTACATTTACATTTTAGGCTATGTAGTTTGAAATTGTATTTATTTTTTTAGATTTTTATTGTAGTAACCACTCAGCTGTATGTGGAAATGCATATTTAAAAAATATATGTTGCAAATAAAACCATAGTCCACAACTTATGTAGTTTTAACTTATTTTAATATATAAATTCAGTGAAATCATCAAACGTTTGTATGACTTGCCAGTGACTTGTGACCCAAGCTACGACTTGACTTGACTTGCTTGACATAAGGCAGTGACTTGACTGGACTTGCTTGCTTTTATAAAAAATTGACTTGGACTTGCTTGAGACTCGAAGGTTAAGACTTGAGACTTGCTTGTGACTTGCACATGTGTGACTTACTCCCACCTCTGAATAGCTCTGTCTCTGACTGTGCTAGAATCAACCAACCGTCCAGATAGTTCAAAATTCGCACGCCCTGAGTTCTCAAGGGGGCGAGAGCCTCGTCCATGCACTTCGTGAAAGTACGGGGTGCTAGGGACAGGCCGAACGGCAGGACGGTGTATTGATAAACCCGATCGTCGAAAGCGAATCTCAAGAATGGCCTGTGACGGGGTATTATCTGAATCTGGAAATAGGCATCTTTCAGATCGAGAGATATAAACCAGCCCCCCTGGCGAATGTGCGCGAGGAGTTGTCTGGTTGTAAGCATTTTGAACGGTCTTTTCATGAGCTTTGTTCACATGCCTCAAATCCAGTATGGGTCTGAGTCCCCCGTCCTTTTGGGCACGAAAAGATAACGGCTGTAAAAGCCTGACTCGCTCAGAGAAGGCGGTACCGGTTCTATGGCCCCTTTGCACAGCAGTTTTGTTATTTCTGAGCGAAGTAGGTGTGCTACTTCTGCTTTCACTGTCGTCGCGGTCCGCGCTCGAAACCGAGGGGGACGGCGAGCGAACTGTAACGCATAAACCTGCTTTATAGTGTTTAGCACCCACTTCGATACCCCTGGGATGTTTTCCCATGCTTTTATATGTGCAGCTAAGGGTAGAATGGACTCCGGGCTCTGGTCGCCGCGCTGTGCGGGCTCGAGAGACTGATCCGGAGGAGCGGGCGCAGCGCACGCGCGCTCTGTGTGCTTATATGGGGCGGCTCGCTGAAAACAGTGACAGGCTGTTTCATTTGCAGCTTCCCGATTACTGTGAATGGGGGAGCTTTGTGATCAAATTGTGATGCGCGAGCGGCGCCTTGAGAGGCGTGCAGGCTTGTAAGCGCGGGCGCTCGTGGGCGGACGCGCGACTTACAACCATAGATTGACCGGCATGAGCTTGCGCTTTGTGGCGTGTGTTTAACAGCACTGGTGAAGCGCGAGTTAGTAAGCGTGAGCGCTTGTGAGCGGGCACGAGACTTACGTTTATATTGTGGCTCATGTGGGACTGCGCACTGTGGTGCACGCGCGGCTTTATGTGAAGCGCGCGGCTTGGCTGTGTGACAGAGCGGGCAGATAGAAGATGTGTGCACGTGGGCACATCTGCTATGGGCAACACTCGAGCAGCATTTGCCTGCTTCATGAGAGTGGGCTCTATGTGAGACACGGGAAGTGTTGTGTTTACATGTAGGGGTGAACACTGGGTTGTGGGCACTTTTACTTTCACTCACATAAAACACCTTCGGCATGAGCCGGATAACCAGATAACTTGCTCTTTATGAGATTGCTCTGGGTCGCAGTAAAAACGGCGTTTGTGTGCAGGCGAGCGGGTTGTGTAACCGACTCGTTGACTGCTAAATGATCCACTGCAGTAGCTTGAGATGAGGGGACTGACAGGGCTAGAAGTTTTGACGGTGGTCCGGCCGTGGCGAGACACAACCGTCTTTTTCCTCCTGATGTTGCTAGGAGGGCTTCGCGTGCTCAGGTTTCAACGCGATCCTCGGCCGAGGCCCTCGTGGGGGGTGCGGCCTGCTGCGGTTAGCTGAGCGCGATTTAGGGCGGCCGCCCTGTCACTGCGAAGACTGGCTGTTCTGTCTGGGTTGAGCTGGGCGCTGCGTGGCGGCTCGTGCAGGCGGCTGGTCACGTGAGCGACCTGCAGCGGAGCTAGCGCGATGCGGCAGCAACAGGTTCATGGCTTGCGACGTTTTCTGCACCTCAGAAAAACGTTCGACGATCCCGTTCACTGCTGGGCCGAAGAGACCGGAGGGTGAGAGAGGGGCGTCGAGGAAAACGGATCGCTCAGACTCTCTCATGTCAGCCAGCGTCAGCCAAAGGTGCCTCTCAGTTACAGTTAACGAGGCCATGCATCTCCCCAGGGCCTGGGCCGCAGACTTGGTAGCGCGAAGGGAGAGATCCGTCGCGCTCCTCAGGTCCGTAACGGCAGCTGGGTCCCGGCCTTTCTCGTCCCACTCACGGAGGAGATCGGCTTGGAGAATTTGTAGAACAGCCATCGAGTGCAGGGCGGAAGCTGCTTGTCCGGCGGCGGCGTATGCGCGACCGACAAGGGCAGATGTGGTCCTGCAGGCTTTAGATGGTAGGGCAGACTTTGAGCGCCATCTCGCGGAGGGCGGGCAAAGGTGTGCTGCGACAGCTTCCTCGACCTTTGGAATGGAGCTGTATCCCTTCTCGGCGGCGCTGTCCACTTGGGAGAGCGACGCGGAGATAGAGGAATGAAGCCTCGCAGAGAAAGGGGCATTCCACGATTTAGCCAGTTCTGAGTGCAGCTCAGGGAGGAAGGGCGCGGGCCTGGAAGTGGGCGCTTGACGGCGGCGACTCTGAAGAAAGCAGCCATCAAGCCTGTTGGGGGCGGGCTCCTGAGGCGGTGACCACTCCAGCCCGAGGCGGTCGACGGCCTGTGACAGGAGGCGCATCAGTTCGGTTTCCGCTCCAGCGCGTGTTCTCCCAGACTCCTGAATAGAAGAGGAGGCGGAGCGTTGAGAGCTCGACCAGTCCTCGCTATCCGAAGCTAGGATGGAACAGCTATCTCCTGCGGCGGGTCCATCCGCGTCGTCCTCAGACTCGACGGCAGGGCGGGCCGTAGCCGGCGGCTGTGCGTCGTTGAGAAGAGGCGTGGAGGGCGTCGGCGAGGCTCGAGGGAGGGACTCCGGCAAGCACGTCGCGGCGGCGGCAGGCTCCTGCGGCCTTTGTGAACGGCGCTTCTTTTTCCTGCGCGGTGCAGCAAAGGGCGGAGAGATAGCTTCGTCCTGGAAGGCTTCGAGTCGAGCACGCAGGGTCGACATCGGAAGATCCTCACAGTGCTCACATCCTCCCGAAGAGAGGGCAAGAGCAGCATGTTCCTGTCCCAGGCAGAGAGTGCATATAACGTGGCGGTCTCCGACGCTGAGAGGGGCTCTGCACGAGCCGCAAGTGGACCGAGGCATCTTTAAAAAGACGCTCGTGCTCTTTTAGATGCTCGGATTTGCAATGAGAAAAAGGATACAACGCCGGATAGCGTAGCTCGCTTCGGAAGGCTGAAGGTGGCGAAGGCGGCCGGCTTCCTCAGTCACTGTCCTAGCTGGCTTTGTCGCTGTTTCAACGGCGGCGGCTTCTCAAGGTCCAGCGATGCGAGCAGCTTCGCTGAAGAGATGAAAATCAGAGAATTAGCCTCCGAGCCCCGCTTATATACGCTAAGCCACGCCCATTCTGGCGGGCTAGGACGCGGCGAGGGCGCTGACGTGACGTCACGTCGGGCTCACTGGTAGGCTGTGCAGTTCCCGCAGGGCAGCCTATGAGCGCGCTAGAATGCCCGCTCTAGGTCTGCTAGCTGCTGCACTGCGTTGACAACATATACAAAATTAAGGATCATTTTTTGGCTTCAATATCTCGAGAAGATGAATCTTTCCCGTAGCGTAAGCTAAACTTACGCAATACGAGAGAACCTCTCGTAAGAGAACTACAAAGGACTACAAAACATGGCACAGAACAGGAAATAACAAAAGTCCACACAAGAGAAGGGTAACACAAGACAGGAATCATGTCAGGGCTGGAACCGACGTGTGTGCAGCCCAAACACTCAAGACAGTCATGGCCCATATGGTCAACACTACCACCTCCAAGGACTCAGGCGTGGTGGCGGCCTTCTTGGTTGATGGCTCAGGCGTGGCGGCGGCCATCTTGTCCGAAGACACAGGCGTGGAAGCGGCCATCTTGTCCGAAGACACAGGTGTAGAGGCTGCCATCTTGTCCGAAGACACAGGTGTAGAGGCTGCCATCTTGTCCGAAGACACAGGCATAGAGGCGGCCATCTTGTCCGAGGACCCAAGGGCAGCCATGACGGGACAAGACTCTGGAAAGGCAGCCATGACGGGACGAGACTCTGGAATGGTGGGTACAGTGTGGCCTTCGTGTTTCTCCTCCACAACATCCACAGTAAAAGCAGAGCCACTCAGTTGCAATGCAAGTTCGATGTAAAAACCAAGGGACCAATTAGGGTCGTGCAATGGCATGACTGAACTGAGTGGCTCCAGCTCTATGGGGTACTAGCATCGCTGTGAAAACCCTCTTTTGGAACCTTAATTTTAAGATTGTGGGAAGCGTTTTTTCCTCCCTTGTTGATAAGCCTATCCTATATCATATCCTTAGCTACACACATTATATTGTAATTGAGCTGTGACCCACCAGTTGAGAAGCACTAATTTAGACTGAATATGTGTTTAAGGAAAAACATTATCTTTGAGTCCTAAACAGATGGAAGATAATTGTTTAAATATTGCAAATGAGCTGCTAAGTGTTTTAGTGCCATGGCTATTGTGGTACGGTTGAAGCAGACAGAACAGTATGAAGAGTCATCCATTAAACATAAACATCCCCTACAGCCACAAAAAAGCTTAAATACATGGGATGGCTGGGTCACGGGCTCTGAGAGGAGCAGGGCAGAGAGGGGGGACAGGTTTTCTCAGACTCTTTTAATGTGCTGTGGCTCTACTTAAACATTGTTTTGAGCTCAATGCATCTAGATTAGTGCCACAGGGGAAAGCCTGAGGCTATCTCTATAATGAGCTTTAGAAAATGTCACGTTTTCATTTTTCATTATGGGGCCATTTTAGAGAAAGAGAATAAAGGCGCATCTCAAGGGAGAATGTGGAAACGATTTGCTTCCTCCTGTGTTGAGAAAAACATTTAAGAGATATTTGTTTTCTATCTTTTTCATTTGGTTGGTTGTTTTTTAAAAGGCCCAAACGGCCTGAACCACAATACAATACAGCCACTGATCATTTACTATTTATCAATGTACAAAGGAAAATTTGATAGAATTTTAAGGATTAGTTCACCAAAAAATGAAAATTCTGTCATTAATTACTCACCCGTAAACCCGTAAGACTTTTGTTCATCTTAGGAACACAAATGCAGATCTTTTTGATTAAATCTGAGTTCTTCTGTCCCTATTGATAGCCTACACAACTACCACTTTTAAAGCCCCAGAAAGGTAATAAAGACATCATAAAAGTAATCCACGTGACTCCATTTAACCCCAATTTTATGAAGCGACATAAGTGCTTTGTCTGCGCACTGTCAGAAAATTATCGCAGGCTATCTTTGGTCGCAAGACCGTGATAAAGGCCATCTTTGAACGTCTCTCACTGTATGGCGTAGGACCACCGTTTAGGAGCCACAACCACAGAAATCACCACGATTGGTCATATTTCGTCTGGGACAGAACAAAATCGTATAATGTGTACCGGGGCATAAGACACAATTGACTGTTTACGTGGATACTCGAAAAACTTACATTTTGACATAATTTTTGGGTCATTCATTCAACAGAAGGTGCCACGATTATGAAAACCCTCTACAGTCATTCCAGTGGCTAAAAATAATCATCCAGTAGCACTAAATGATATTAGGCCAGTTGCCTTCGGTCCCCTCGGGATGTGTCCTTTCTCCACTCCTGTATATTCTATACACTGATGATTGCAGGAGCAGGCATGATAATAGATATATTCTAAAAAATTGCAGATGATTCAGCTATTGTCGGCCTCCTCCGTGCTGATGAAAATGACCATGGTTCTGTGGTAGATGATTTTGTTTAGTGGTGTGACCGTTGATTCCTGCAAATAAATGTGTTTAAAACGAAGGACATGTTTGATTTAAGGTGAAATCAAATTGACTTAAAGAGAACAACTATTAAAGAGTTGAGGTTGTGGAATCATATACAGTAAGTAAATGGGATGTGTGATTGATAACAAATTGAATTTTAATTTCAATGTGGAGACGATTTGTAAAAAGGGCAAGCAAGTCGGTTCTGTCTAGTGAGACTGTCCAAGTTTAACGTTGATAGGTTATTGATCACTTTATGGCAGTCTTAGTGTGAAGGCAAAGACTGCTTTGGTGAAAATAGTTAAAACTAGTAGTAAGATTTTAGGAGTTCAGCAGAGTCACTGACCTGTTTTATTGCCAGGTAGTTATGAAAGCCCAATCCTCTCTATTCTGAGTTTCAGGTTTTACCCTCAGGATCTCGGTTAAGATTTCCCTCTGTTAGGAGGTAACATCCATTCATTCCCATGGGGTCATGAGGGAAGCAAGGTGTAGCTTTTTATGTTATTTTTAATTTATTTTTATTGTAAATTGTCTTTTTTTTTTGTATACTAATCTTGCTGGCTGTAAAACCAATTGCCCTTAAGGGAAAGAAAGAAAGAAAGAAAGAAAGAAAGAAAGAAAGAAAGAAAGAAAGAAAGAAAGAAAGAAAGAAAGAAAGAAAGAAAGAAAGAAAGAAAGAAAGAAAGAATAATAATAATTTGTTACATTTATATACCGCTTTTCTAGGTACTCAAAGCGCTTTACATATGGAAGGGGAAATCTCCACAACCACCACCAATGTGCAGCATCCACCTAGATGATGCCACAGCAGCCATATTGTGCCCGAACGTTCACCACACACCAGCTTCTTGATGGAGAGGAGACCAGCTTATATATGGGGATGGTTAGGAGGCCATGATGGACAGAGGCCAATGGGCAAATTTGGCCAGGATGCCGGGGTTAAACCCCTACTCTTTTTCCAAAGGACATCCTGGGATGTTTAATGATCACAGAGAGTCAGGACCTCAGTTTAACGTCTCATCAGAAGGACAGTGCTCTTTTGACAGTATAGTGTCCCCATCACTTTACTGGGGCATTAGGACCCACACAGACCACAGGCTGAGCAACCCCTACCTGGGATAGGGCACCTGATATTGCTGCTTGGCTAATTGATGTTTAATTGATGTAATTTCAATTAGGACAAAGAAAGAAAGAAAGAAAGAAAGAAAGAAAGAAAGAAAGAAAGAAAGAAAGAAAGAAAGAAAGAAAGAAAGAAAGAAAGAAAGAAAGAAAGAAAGAAAGAAAGAAAGAAAGAAATTTTGTGTAGGCTACTTGTCCATTCAACCCCGAAAAAACGGGAAAGAGAGCTCAATTCAGTAGCTTATTCAGTAGCTTATTCAGTAGCTTATCATGCCCTGACATCTGAGAGGCGGCTTTCTTTGTCCACACAAAACCACTGAATTGACTCTTTTGCGCTTTTTCTAACGCTCTTTTAGATTTGTCCATATGTCTGCTCTGCTCTTTCTCCCAGACATTTTCTACCACACATCAGACTGGATTTCTTCCCAAATCGTCCCTCCCTAACATTTCATCTCATTTTATTTGTTGACGAAAATGTCACTAGATTTTCGTCATAGTTTTTGTCATGCAAAAATTATCAATTCATTGTCATTCAAAAATGTCGGTAATGCTTCATTTTACAGTACAGTACTTACGTGTACTTACAGTGTACACTTACCTAGAAAGTACTGGATAATATAAGGTAAGTACATGGGTTAGGGGTAGGTTTAGGGGTAGATTCAGGGTTAGTAGCTAGTTATTACCCAGTAATTGTAATTACTATAATAAGTACATAGTATGTACATGTAACAGGACTGTAAAAGGAAGCGTTATCATTGTTTTTGACGAAAATATGATGAAAATTATTCATCAATCAAATTTACACTGCCTAGTCTCAGACTAAAATGCATGTTTGAGTGGTTTTAACTGAGAGCAACTTGCACTGACATATCTTAAAATATGTCAGTACCATTGATGCACACAGTCTCAAGATGCACACCAATAATGTTTATTTTTTTTTCTATAGCATGTTTATAAAAGCTACTTAAATGTCCTAATTGAACTAAGGTATAATCCTTGCTTAATCTAAGCCCTGTCAGTGAAACCAGGCCTCCATCTGTCAGTAATCCATAATGGGTCCTTCATTAGAGCTCATCTTAGTGACATTTCTGCAAATTTTACTTCTGTCCTGGCTCTTGCACACTCTGGCATCCTGGGACCTCTTTATTATGTGTCATTAAATGTTTTAAAGTGTGCATAATTGATCCCCCCAATAAGTCCTCATTGATTTATTGCCATCTCAACTGCTAAAGGTACTTTAAAAATTCATAATAACTGTAGGTGCCTTCTCACAATCCATTAGCTGCTCCTGGCCCCACAGTCTTTCCATTGATTGACCTTGTGCAGGGATTTTTGTAGAGTGCGTCTATCACTTTTACTTCCCTGCTACCCTTCAACAGTGTGGGAAGAGTTACGTTTCAGCATTTTTCCTTGATAGCTCCGCTTTGATTTCTCTCTCTCAGCCTTTTCCTCGGTTTCTCTCTTCCTGCCTGTATCTCTTTCGGTATCCCCCAGTTTCTCTCCTTTCTGTCTTTCTCTTTACTCTCTCTTTCTCTCTAAATTGAAGCCCTTACTCAGAGATGATGAATAAATAAAGCATGTTCCATAAACAGCTTTCCACTATTATTTAAGCTTCCAGGGCCTCTCGCTCTGACAGCCTCCTCTCCCTGCCATCAAATTCAAGTGTGTAAATTTTCTAAAAGGCTCTGAATGTTTAATGATGATTTCAGGGAATGATGGAGTAATAGCTGAATAGTGAAGCTATTAGTTTTAATATTTATATTGAGTGCTTTGAATGATTAATGTGACAGGATGTAGAAACAGAGCTGCGGGACACATGTGCTTCACAACCGAAACGCCACTTGCTGGAAAATATTTGTTTTTGCAGTTGCAGGGACCAAACAGTAGAAGCGAAGACTTTAAGTTTATCATTTGGTACTTTCAATTTTAATATCACACAGCTGTTAAATTGAGCCACCATTTGAAGAGCGTTGCAATTCCTGGCCAATTAAATCAGAATCCGATAAAATACAGGACATTTTACTCTGCATATAAACTGCATCAAAGTACTTTTAGTACTTCACCTTTTGACTTTTATTATCACACATAAATGTGTTTACTCTGTTATCTCATTTGCAGGTAACAATGTTTCACACTCTCAACTGTTGATTATTGATTTGCATGCACAGTGGATAGAAAATGTAAACCTGCTGCTAACCCCCTGTAGCCCATCAGATTCAAATGTGTACTTACTTTATATTAACAATATATTAATATCTCAGCACAGAGATGATTACAGAGAGGGTTAAACTGGAAATAAAATGAAATGAAATGAAATGAAATAATAAAAAAATAATCTATTTTAAAATACAGAATGTTATATGAACATACATAATATTTAACAAAAGTTCAAGTGTACCAAATATATTATTATCAGTATAAAGAAATTCTCATTATAAAGTAAGTGATTATTTATTTTGTTTTATCAAATTTACAAGGCCATATTAAAACACCTAAACCAATTATGTCTTAAGGGTTTAAGAAAATTATGCCTATAGAACCGTAATCATATGCGAGTTGCATATTATACACCGCAATTGATTAAAAAAATAAATAAATAAAAGATTTGCTTAGCCATGAGCACATCATCAGTGTGCAAAAGTGAATAAAACTTCCCAAATTGCAACCAAGACCAAAAGGTCAAATCCCTGCTGTCATTCTGTTAAATGGCATCCATCCACTACAATAACTATATCACCCTAGTTGATATAATCTAACATAATTCAACACGTCTGCAACCGAAAATGCGCAGCAATACAAACAAGAACAATGTTTTTATCAAAGCTTTTTGAAGCTATTTTGAGAACAGATGCTAAGGGGAAAAGAATGTTGACAAAGGGGGAAAAAATGAGATGAAGGAATGTAACACACAACATGATGACACAGAGCAAGTTCCATTATTCAGATCCAGCCACTGTGCAGTTTGTCTGTCAGTGCCTTTGGCATGTTAAAGAGCTGGCACAAAGTGCTTTAAGGGCTCAGTTTTCTTCTGCTCAGCAGAGCGCTGGATTTAAAGGCCAGTTGATTCTTGTGGGTATCAGACAGTGTGTTCCTGAGGGGCTTCAGCTCTTTCATGCACATTTAGTGCACTTGACTCAGCGCGCAGAAGCTCTCAGATGGAAAAGCCATGTTTAGAGGACGTTGGTCAGACATTAAAACATTGCTTTCCCATTGTTTTTGGCTACTCTTAAATGCCATCTTACTCTCCTGAGTCTGCCGAGCACTCGTCAGGCCATGTCCATGTGTTCTTGAAGAAACGTCATTTGAAAAGTATTTTCACTCCTCCTATTCTTCCACCTGGGATGGAAGGGGGTGGTTATGGGTAAACACTGCTGCTGGTCAGGCTGTCATGTGTGCTCTAGCCATGGCTGAGCGATTGAGCGAGGGATAGATGGAGACAGTGGGGGTCAGGAGGATCGAGAAAAGCAGTGATTCATCCCATTTCATTTTGTGTGCAGTGGGACGGTCCAGACAGCCAAATGTTCAGTGTACTCTGGCTTTGGAATATTGTGAAGTACACCTCAACAGATACATATGATAGATTGTGTTGGCAGATTTGAAAAGTGAAGGAAGCAGTGCTACGTGAGGTGTCTGTGAACCGAAGTTATGAGCAATGTCTTCCTGGACAGATATGAGTGTTTCCTCAACCTCAGGCACTTTTATTTGTCACGCTGTATATTTGAAACACTCGCTGGAAGCAGGACTTCAAATTCACAAACAGTAGACTATAGGGATATGCAGGAGAAAACAACAAAACTACACAGCTTAAACAAGATTAACAATGAGACTCAGACATGAACAAACTCAAAACAAATGATCAAAAACAAACTCTAAACGTGAACAAACAAACTCAAAATATGACATTTATGTCCCAGGAATTGTTTTTTATTACTGGCTAACAAATTTCAAATCATTTTGCTACGGCACATTTTAAACTGTCTTGGAAAATTTTTAACTTGCCTTTATTTATTTATGCTACTTTTCAAATGCCTTGTACACATTTCCCCCCATCCCAGTCAAAAAAATATATTATTTTCCACCACAAAGTATATTATTTATCCACCACAATAAAGTTTTTCAAAAGTGACAGCATTAATGAAAAAGCATAATTAAGATGAATGAGAATTGTGATGTTCGAAGAAAAAAAAATCAAGGTAAATATAGCTTATATTGTGTGTCAATGTATGTGCACTGTGAATTCTAAGTTGAATCTACCCACATTATTTGAGGAAACTATATTGAACAAGCAATAAATCATTTTTAAAAGTTATTGCCTCACATCAACAGCTTTATTTAGATTCAAACTGGTTGCCATTAAGTGTAATTCCATCTGGTTGCCATTAAGTGTAATGCTCCTTTTGAATGCAATGTTGTGATTCTTAAAAATAAAAAAAAAATATAAAAAAATAAAACATTTTTACATTTAGCCACCTTTTTCCTATCCAGGGGTGCGTTTCCCAAAGCCAACTATGGTCGCAAGTTCCGTCGTTACCAATAGAGTTCAATGGAAATTGCGATCAGTTGGATAACGATGCTTTCGGGAAACGCACTCCAGCTTATTGCTTTTTAGATTGTGGGTGGCAGTAGTTTGGGAAATTCCACTCAAAAATACTTAAACAAATCATTTCAAATCATAAGGTTGCACTAAAAATCATCATTATCCCTCAGTTTGACTGAATGAACTGTAAAATTTCCTTCATGTTCTCATGTACAGACTTCAAGAGAATAACATAACACTTGCTATTTTATTGTGACATGGTATGACAAGAATATTTTCAGTCTTTGCATTCTTTTCCTCCTGATTATTTCTTTTTTTCCTTTGTATTCCACTATAACAGTAAAAAAAAGACAACATATACTGCACATTTCTGCCCTACAAAGGCAAAAGACCTTAACTCGCTAAAATGTGTGAAACTGAGAAAAATTACTTAAAAGATATTTTGTTGTCCTGCCATATTAATTATAGGTAGGACACTGGAAATCTGGCAATTCGATGTTTTAGTAATGAAAATTATCTACATAAAATAATCTTGAGCTCAAACTTGACTTTTGACCATTATTTTAAAGTTACTGTACTCTGCCTCTGTATTGTCAGCAAAAAGTAAGAAGTCATGCCAAGGCAAAAGGCAGTAACTTCCATATTATCACTATTTGGTTGCTGATCGCCATTAACAAAATCATTATAGTACCACCTGTATAAAATCTAGTGATCATGGCATTTATTTTGTATGATTTACAATTACTTATAGATAGCCATCTACTTATTGCTATCCTGTGCTTTGGTTGCATTCTGATGGCATTATTAATAAATTAGATATGACAAAATACCTCCATAGCGGTAAAGAGTATCTTCAGTTGGTACCGAGTGGCATAAGACTTGCTAAGCGTGCACTCAAAATGATCACGATAAAACAGATCCTCATGCACATTCGACCCGGGGACTGGTTTATAACGGTGGACCTGAAAGAAGCATATACTTTCACATTCAGATAGCCCCTCATCACAGGCACTTCCCGAGATTTGTGTTTGAAGGTGTCACATTTCTTGTACGTTCATGAAAAAAGCAGTGATTTCCCCTTTGAGACTCAGTGGGGAGCGCTTTCTGGAGTATCTAGACGACTAATGCATTTATAGCACAACCATTTGTGTTCTGCATTTTTTCAGTATACGGTGGTTTTAGCTGTCTGCCCTATTATTGTGCTTGTGCACTTCGCTCGTCCCGCCGATTTATTCCGGACACTGTGATTTTATATAGGCTATAACCCGCTTGTAACAGCTGGTCTGATGTTGTATGCACCAGTACACTTGTTACTTCATTATGTTATATACACCAATATACACTTATTGCTTCATTATTATCACTCCCTGTGACATAATAGCCCAGCGTTGGCTCGACTGTGTTCAGGGTCGGCGCTGAGGTGCCGGCGCAGTTTTGGCACTCTGCCACCTAGATGCATAAGTGTTTTGTGGTGAGCAGGATGAGGTTGAGGGCTGTGGGAGAACGGCGTGAGGCCGGTGACATGATTGATAATGAGCGACACCTGTGCAACGCACCGGTCTCGTATCTCTCAGGGAGGAGCGGAAGCATAAAGGAGGAGCGACGACAGTGAAGATCGAGAGAGGAACAGGCCTGATTTTATGTTGTGTTTTGTTTCTGTTTTGTGTGGCCAGCAGTCGTCTGCGAGGGGCTGCTGGCTTATACTTTCATTTTTGTATTTGTTTATTGAAATCTTTAAATGTTCGCCGGTTCCCGCCTTCTTCTTCCCATAACATTTGAACCTTGTTACACTGGTGCCGAAACACGGGAAGAAGGAGGGTCACGCTGTCGGAGAGCCCTCGCTGCTGAGGGGGATCGCGGTGCTGAGGAGGTCCGGCCGCACGAGGGAGCGATGGCCGCCGATTGTTGCCCGAGGCGATGGTGCTGGAGCGATTGAACAGCAGGTGGGACGGACACCTCGCTGCCAAGCCCCTGGATCGAGGAGGGGTGGCTGCTGTCCGAGAGGGAGCGGAGGAGTCTGTGGGGCGGTAGTAGATGCAGGGTCGGGGGGTAGTAGACGCAGTCTCGTGGGCAGGGGCGGACTGGCCATCTGGAGCACCGGGACTTTTCCCGGTGGGCCGCTGGCCAATGTGGGCCGGCCCGGTACACATATATAAAAAAATATATATATATATAAAAAGACGGAAATCATAATATTACATTTCTTTTCTACGCAAATGGATGAGGGAATCGATCGCGCGGGCGCGGCCGACAAGGAGTGTGTTTCGTGTGCATGCATGTGAGTGTATTGCCCTCCCTCCTTGTTAAGTTTGGTCTACTCCATTGCGTATCTTGAAACACGCCCTCTTTCACGTCCTGGAAACACACCAAGCCAACGCCGATGATCTAGCGCAGATGAAAGCCGACTGTGTTGTCGCCTGTGTCGCGGGAAAAAAGCTGCACTTGAACACACCGAGAGAACTACAGCCGACTGTTAGCTAGAATGCGCATTCTGCGCCTGGGTGTAAATGAGACAACTGTCTATTTCTGCAGATAAATTCGTCTTGACTTCTTTGCTCGCTGTTTTGCTATTATTCTCGTGCAGTGCACTGACTTGTTCACTAAGCTGAACAGCCAATCAGAGTTCCCTCTTTCACCGACATGTCGAATCGGCCGAAAAAAAGCCGACGAGGACCAATTTCAGCCGACGGTTAAAAAAGGCATTAGAGGTATGCTGTGAAATGCTTCAAATTAACAGATTATACATTTGGCGCGAAGAGTAGCAGTTCAACAGGCTCTGATGGCTCTAGCTCCCCCTGACTAGCTGATATGCTGTCTTGATAGTTTTATATTAACAATGTTGTGTCTTAATGTTCTTCTGTTTGTTTCCCCCTTTGGTTTTACAAATATGACCTAATATATGTTGTGTTACTTAAAATAAACGTTTAAATAGCATTTATTTTTGTATTGTTATATTTTTATGCTATAAGTGGTGTTAAAAAATATTCTGCACATTAAAGGGCCAATGTGTTATGATTTGGGATGTGGTGGGCTGCTGTGGGCCAGAAAGTCCAGGGCCACTTTTTGGTCCCAGTCCGCCCCTGCTCGTGGGTACCCCCCGGCCTGCGAGGGGCGATGGGGGTATGTGGCGAGCAGGATGAGGTTGAGGGCTGTGGGAGAACGGCGGGAAGCTGGTGGCGTAATTGATAATGAGCGACACCTGCACGACGCCCTGGTCTTGTATCTGTCACGGAGGAGCGGAAGCATAAAGGAGTGGCGACAGTGAAGAGAGAGAGAGGGACAGGCCTGATTTTATGTTGTGTTTTGTTTCTGTTTTGTGTGGCCAGCAGTCGTCTGCGAGAGGCTGCTGGCTTATACTTTCATTTTTGTATTTGTTTCTTTATTTATTAAAATCTTTACATGTTCGCCGGTTCCCGCCTCCTTCTTCCCATAACATTTGAACCTTGTTACATGTTTCAACCAGGTCCGGTACCAGAACTGGGTTAGGCGGGGCTTTAGTTATTTGTTGTCCAAAGTCAGAACACCGTACAATCTGAGAACAGGGAACGAGACAATGAGTCTTTCACCATGCCTCGGGGATGCCTGCTGAACAGTCCCTTCAGACAATAAGTGGGTGACATGTTCTCTAGGCGCCCCTTATATACACTCACCTAAAGGATTATTAGGAACACCATACTAATACTGTGTTTGACCCTCTTTCACCTTCAGAACTGCCTTAATTCTACGTGGCATTGATCCAACAAGGTGCTGAAAGCATTCTTTAGAAATGTTGGCCCATTTTGATAGGATAGCATCTTGCAGTTGATGGAGATTTGTGGGATGCACATCCAGGGCACGAAGCTCCCGTTCCACCACATCCCAAAGATGCTCTATTGGGTTGAGATCTGGTGACTGTGGGGGCCATTTTAGTACAGTGAACTCATTGTCATGTTCAAGAAACCAATTTGAAATGATTCGAGCTTTGTGACATGGTGCATTATCCTGCTGGAAGTAGCCATCAGAGGATGGGTACATGGTGGCCATAAAGGGATGGACATGGTCAGAAACAATGCTCAGGTAGGCCGTGGCATTTAAACGATGCCCAATTGGCACTAAGGGGCCTAAAGTGTGCCAAGAAAATATCCCCCACACCATAACACCACCACCACCAGCCTGCACAGTGGTAACAAGGCATGATGGATCCATGTTCTCATTCTGTTTACGCCAAATTCTGACTCTACCATCTGAATGTCTCAACAGAAATCGAGACTCATCAGACCAGGCAACATTTTTCCAGTCTTCAACTGTCCAATTTTGGTGAGCTCTTGCAAATTGTAGCCTCTTTTTGCTATTTGTAGTGGAGATGAGTGGTACCCGGTGGGGTCTTCTGCTGTTGTAGCCCATCCGCCTCAAGGTTGTGCGTGTTGTGGCTTAACAAATGCTTTGCTGCATACCTCGGTTGTAACGAGTGGTTATTTCAGTCAAAGTTGCTCTTCTATCAGCTTGAATCAGTCGGCCCATTCTCCTCTGACCTCTAGCATCAACAAGGCATTTTCGCCCACAGGACTGCCGCATACTGGATGTTTTTCCCTTTTTACACCATTCTTTGTAAACCCTAGAAATGGTTGTACGTGAAAATCCCAGTAACTGAGCAGATTGTGAAATATTCAGACCGGCCCGTCTGGCACCAACAACCATGCCACGCTCAAAATTGCTTAAATCGCCTTTATTTCCCATTCTGACATTCAGTTTGGAGTTCAGGAGATTGTCTTGACCAGGACCACACCCCTAAATGCATTGAAGCAACTGCCATGTGATTGGTTGATTAGATAATTGCATTAATGAGAAATTGAACAGGTGTTCCTAATAATCCTTTAGGTGAGTGTACTTCCAGGTTTAACTAGTAGTGACGTCATAGGCTATTGCCGGTCAACAGGATTGCCGTGATTGGATAAGCATTTCAGGCACCGGTTCATGTGGAGGCGTTCCCCAAAACGTCATTGTCTCGTTCCCTGTTCTCAGGGAACAAAGGTTACAGTCGTAACCTGAGACACTTTCTAAAGCAGATAAATATAATAGTTGAATTACTGTATTATCACTCAATGTTTCAGTTAATTCACATTATTGATTGAGGCAACATTACATAATACAGAAATATTACTACAGTAATATATAACAATATCGTAATATTGCTGCAGAAATCATCAGGGGTTATTCATGGTTTGTGGTAGTAATTTTCAGACATTTTCATTTAATGTCCAATAGTTGAAGGGTGAGTAGAATAATATAATATCACTGTACCCAGTTTTTAAAAATGATTACTGAGTTCATAGAGCAAACTTTTCACTGATTGTTTACAGTTTAACCCTTAAAAGCATACCTTGGGTCTTCAGTGACCCGGTACGTCGTTCACTACCCTCCTCCTCATTCATTTTTTTAAGTTAGACATCAACCTTCTAAGTATTACTCAAACAATTCATTATAAACAATATGGCAAGAAAAAAAGAATAAAATTATAAAAGGATGCCTGTTTTCCCATTCATTTTTTTGAAAAAAATTGCATAGGGTCGCTAACGACCCGAGGTGTGTAACAGTGTAAGTATATTTTTTCGGCACAAAAATAATTGAATCTTTGATGACTGAAAGTGCAATTCACCTTTATTCCACAAGGTGACAATGACTGATACATAATGATGAAATGATGTTTCACTCATAGTTACCGCAGGCAGAAAACAAAAGAATAGTAAGTTTCATCAGCAAAACTAGAAATGGCTCAGCGATTTACTGCAGAGCAAGAACTGAACACAATCAAATATTGTCAAAGTCACTTGATGGTGGATCTGGTGAAGAAGCCGTCAGCGATCAACATATGGATTTTGAAGTTTTTAGTACATGTTTTAGAATATATTGTGATAGATCGTTATCGTGAATTATTTTGACCACGATAATCGTGTAGTGAAAAATCTGATATCATGACAGCCATAGCTTGATTTCATTGCTGAACTGAACTGATTTAAGAGCCTATTTAATTAATGAACAAAATATAATTATAAGTTAAAGTACTTGCAGTATTAATTAAATTAATTACATTTATGTATATTTAGGATACTTAAAATGTTAGCTATAGCCTTAGAATGTTAAAAGGTTTAAGTTGAAGTGCTAAAATGACTAAACCTAAAGCTTAAATGAAAATATAGATTAATAGAAATATAAAAACTAATAAACATGACAAAATTACATAAACAAATACTAGCATGTAAACTACAAACAAACTAAAAAAACTCAAAATATACCAACAAATGCTATTAAACACGAATGAGATGTTGTGGAAATGACACTGTGGTGAAACTTTTCATGACTTCTGGGGGAAAAAATGCCTGCAATTATACACTGTTAGGGGACTTTGTTAGTGGACAAACTAAACTAGTAAGAGTGAGAAAAGTGTTTAAGGGCGGTTTTAAAAGACCAAAGTGCTCATTTCTGCCATATGTATAGATATGGTCCTTATTTGATTAGTTTTGGAAGCATATGCTATGATGGTTCAAATCTACAATTTGAAAAATGTTCATGTAGTCACACTAATCCTAGCAAATGTCACTGCTGGATGGTCAAACAGCACCAGTATTACACTAAATACCCCAGCAAATCAAGGTCTTTCAGACACAGAAATCAAGTGTGGGAAGTCTTAAAGTGGCCCTAATTCTCACAAAGGCACCGTGACGAGAACAGATGCCGGGCATACACTGCGGTTGACGTGTGTGTGTAAGTGTGTGTTCTTCAGCCACTCTATGAATACATGAGAGGTTGTTAACTCCGCCTGAGCAGCACATTAACAGGCCGCATTAGAATGAGTTGCATGGGCTTCTGGTTGTACATGCCCAGGAATGATGATGGAGCCCATTAGCAGTAGGAATGAAGGCATTGCACAGGACGATTGAGGATGCTGCGCTTGACTTTTCCTGATGCCTGTCTTTTCCGTCTTTCTTTCTCTCCTTCTCATCCACTCTCTTCATGGCCTAATTGCTATGAAGGCCTGCCGGTCTACACAGGCACATATACACTCATCCCTATTCGGCCTTGCAGAATAAATCCCATCTTTCCCTTGCATGGGGTGGAATTTAAAGAGATGTATTATAATTTTATCACCTCCTGCCCCTCAGAAAGACACTGTGTATGATTCTTGCCCTCAACGTGGGATGAAGTCTAATTACATATTCCACAGGGGGTCCAAAGGAGCCATCGACCTGCCGAGACAATTCCGACACCATCAAAGAGCTTATCCTGTTCTTTGACTTTTTAAGTGGAATGAAGCAGGGAACATCATATGGTTTATGTATGCAGCAAAATCATGTTTGGAAATCATTCTTCAGATGCTGAATGTTTTACAGGGTAATAACAAAATCACTGCCTTGCATTTGGCTCTAGGCTGGATAAGAAATAACACTCATCCTTAGAGTGTAAAAAAATAAAAGTTTAATGAGGTCAGTTGTGAGCCCAATTTTTAATAGGAGCATCATCTATTTGCTTGGAAAATGTTATATGCTATGTGTTTTTGTATAGAAAACAAGCCTGACATATTAATGTCCTCATCCCATAGCGTGCAATGTCACAATTAGGAAGCTATAAAGAGCATTTCGGACCAAACAATGTCAGCTTCTGTGCCTTCTGCAAGCGCTCTGTGTTCATAGACAGCATGCAATCACAAATTTGAAACGTGTATGATGTTTAATAAAGTTATTAAGAGCATTAAGCTGTGAAAAAGAACTCAATGCGGTTGGTGCTTGTGCTGACTGACATACTGTACATCTGAGGCACGCACACAGAAAGTCGCCTCTCTCAGAGAATTTAGTTCTCTTTTGCAGCTGGTTTAAACCAGGTTTAAATGGTCAAATATATGCACAGTAATGTCAAAATGCCCGTCTTGTGGAGTATTCAATTCAATAAATCAACGTAATTGGATCCGTGCTTTCAGTCTTAAAGGGACAGCAGCATAATAAACTCATTAATGTTAATCAAACAACAAAAGACAAAGAGAAAATCACTATCTGCTCTTGACTGAATAACTGTTGTATCTTTATTAAGAATCAGTTCATATTTGATTCATACAGTGTTTTAGTTATATTATTCCATTTCTGTAGTATTTCTTACTACATGGTAAATAAACCTACTATAGCTGAAAAATGTAAAGTTTATTTAATTTGTATCTTTGCTCTATTTTATGTGTTTGTAATTTGATTCTTTGTTTGTTCTTATTTTTAATCAGGGTTGCCAGCCTGATTCAAGGCTTGTCACAACTGACTTTTTGTTAAAAAAATCCTCAATATGTTGGTTTCACGTGACGTCACGCTGCTGCATCGCGAGAGCGCGAAAATTCAGATGGAGGGCAGGAGGTGAAATATCTGAGGATCTGAGGATCTCAATGTTTTGTGTAGTTTACGGCGGCTCCAATCATTCTAATCGAGAAAAGGGAAAGGGTTTTTATAGAGTACCAAAGATTGTCATTCATAAAGGTGAGAAATGTAAAAAGCTCACAGAACAACGCCGTAAAAAGTGGATTTTTAACGTAACGTTACGTCTGCGGTTTGGGAGGAGCAGAGTCTGTTAATGCCGTGTCTCTGCAGCGACGGTATGTTAGCTAGCCAACGTGTGTTTTTGTGTCTGTGTTTATATAGCATTAGGTTGTCGTTCAGGGGATCAGTGGGAATGGGACATTAAATGATCAAGGTAAATTAGACTCAATACGGACTCTCCGCAACGGTTTCCTCCATAGACGTATTCTCCATGTTTACTTCCTGCCCTCCATCTGAAATCACCCCGCCTTCCCGCGTCATCATAATCGGCATCATAATCACGTGACTGAAACCCAGCTATTGTGTGGTGTCATTATGATTATGAGTCGAAGCTTCCCCAATCCCACATCATAAATATTGGGCTTCCTCCAATGGGATACCTGCAATAGCCAATGAGATCGAGCAATCCTCACCAACCGGATGTTGCGTGCAACACGGAAGCCACAAAAATGTCACAAAAGTGAAGTATTGAGAAAAAAGATCATATTCTTTTTCTCCTTTTTTTGTTTTTCACTGCAAAACAGAACGCATGCCAGGAGAGCCATCTGACGACATTGATAGACCTCCATTGTTTTTCTTCTGAAGTCACGTTTGATCACTAGAGTTCTGTGAGATCTTGAGTCTGTGGAATTACCACTGTGAAAGTTTTACTACAATCGGTAGGTGTGTGGTCTCATGGTCTGGCTGAATCACCAAGTGTATATGGATTCGGAGGACTATAATGATAAAAATCAATTGAAACGGAGCTTATGTCTGTGATCTTCCACGGTTTTAAAATTGGTTAATTTTTGAAAATCGGCTAGTATGTCCCAAGCCGAAGTGACTTGAAAACGCTCTCAAAGACATGGAAATTGCTTGAGTGTACTGCCAAAATGAACCCCAAAAGAAACTCCCACCTCCTATGACTCCTATATGTCTCTAGGATGCCTCCTCTCTGTGTTTTCCATTAACTCCTTCCCCGCCAGCGTTTAAAAACAAAAAAGTTGCTATGAATATCTGAATATGCACTATATAAAAAGAAAGAACAGACCTTCAGCTTTTTTAACAAAAAATTGTTTTATTCTAGCTTCATTCATCCCTTTTTAACCCTCTGGGGTCGGTGGTATCGCCGGCGATACCAGCTCACTTTTTTCTTATCAGTGCAAAAGAGACTCAAATAACTCGATTTTTGTCATACAGGCAAGTGTTATACATCTTTCAAAACTGTTAAATGTCTACTTTTATTTGTGTACACTAATAATAAAAACAAAATGTTGTGTTTTTTTGTAAAATAAAGAAAATAAACATGATGCACGTTCTGTCGTCTCTCTCAATGTGAAGTTCATTCTGAAACGCGACAGAAAATGATCTGTAACTCAGCGAATACTTGCCACCCACACGTGAGATTTATGTCTTTACAAAGCTTTAAGTCTCCATTTATAAATTACCGTAAAACTTCAAATAGTAGCCCGGGCTTTTATTTTCCCAAACCGTCGAATTGCAACGGCTTGTATTTGAGACAGGCGTAATTATGAGACAGGCCTTTATAATTTAGTGTTGAGATGTTGTTCATTAAGTGTATGTCTCTAATCTCTAAAAATCTCCAAATGCTCCACGTTAAACTGCGGTCTTCCGACCTTTTACTATCGCGTCAATTGATTTTGATTAATATGCGCGAGGGAGAGCGAGCCTGACAGCGCTCATGTTGTTTGAAGACGTGAGAGTGCGCGCGCGCGCGGCCGGAGCGCTCTCTCTCTCTCTGCTCGTAACGCGCCCTGTCAAGCGCAGCAGTTATTCTATTCTACATCACTCATCGATCAAAAAAAGCTTTGGAGGGACAAAAAATTGCTTTGGCGGCCGACAAAAAGCGGACGATCTGACGGTTTTAGAGGATTAAATACAACCCGAAACTAAAAAACAGACCCGGCCTCTATTTGAGACCGGCCTTTATTTACCCAAACCTGAAGCCACACCAGGCGTGTAAAAGAGACAGGCGTCTATTTGGGACTCGGCTATTATTTGAAGTTTTACGGTATGTAAATCATACCAAAAACAAATATTCTCTGTTTAAGTAATCCGTATGAAAGCAACGACATGTACAGTTTATCCAGCCCGAGCTACTTAACTCCAATATGACCACGCCCACACGCGCGCGAGCTGTTCAAATTCAAATGATCCACGTGAAGGACCACAGAGCTGTAAACACCCTCATCACCTCTAAACAAAGAATCAGCGACTTCAGTATTCCTCTGCTTTTCATCGGGTTTGGAAGACTGTTTGTGCTGTGCTGTCTACCTTGGATTTACCTCTGAAGAATTAGAAGAACACGATTTGATTATGAGAACGATGTAACAATAATGTTTCATAGTTTGGAGCAGCTCGATCGCTTCAGTAAACGTTCTCTGCATGCGCTGAGTTTGAGCCCGTCGCGCTGTGCGTTTGAAAAGCAAAACACGCCAAACATTAGGCTTCATGTTTTTACTCCAATCTCATTTCATAACGAATGGAAACGTTTGAGGTAACACATATGATAATCCATATTTTTTTGTCTAGTGTAGTGTTACTGAAGTGTTCCTTTTTAATGATTTATAGGCTGCCTGCTATCTATCTGTTATTATTTTATGCAGCCCTACACATATATGCCTACAATGCACAACAAACTTGGTGTTCATATATTTAATAATAATTTTAAACAGAAAAATCTAAAATGTATTCCCAAAATTGTGCAGCCCTATAGTTTCTCTTGATATCAGCATGTTCACAGGTGTTTATTTTTTTATTTTTATTTTTTTTACAAGGACCAGATGCCACTGATGAGTCCTGCTGACTTCAACATTCAACAATCTCTGTAGATGAACATGGTAAAATGAAAAATCAAACACCTTGGAAATGACAGGTATGTACGTTTCAGGAATGGCACAAAGTTGTGTGAATGTTCAAGCCTCTGTCTTTAGATCAGTGTGTTTACTAATGTGCTTTTTTGTCCTTTATTGTGTATCTTTGGATTATGTTGTTGTAAATAAATCCAAAAAATCTAAAAGCCATTCTTTTTTAAATCTCCCCATTCTTTGTGCAAGGCTCCTCACAATGATAGGGCCTGATAGCACCTAATAGGGAGCCCGATCTCATGAAAGTGCGTATCTATACCACGAATGTCATTTCTCGTGCCATTTATACGCCAAAAATGTTTTTTGCGTCTATATGATACGCAGTTTTCGCGTGCATATGATACGCACTTTATGGCGTGTAATACGCACGCACTCCCCACCCCCCTCCCCCCTAAACCTACCCAAGGGGTTTTCAGTGCGTAGCATATGCACGCAAAAACCATTTTTGGCGTATAAATGGCACGAGAAATGACATTCGTGGTATAGATACGCACTTTCATGAGACTGTGTTGTAATAGGGCCATTATGGGAGGGTCTTTGTCTTTCTCATGTGTGAAATGCAGTAATATTAATGAGAGATCACGCTCTTTGCATAAAGCTTTCTTACACAAAACACGTCATACAAATTTTAAATGACTTTATTGTCTTATCTGAATGAGTAGTCAGGATGATTTTCACATAGTTTTGGAGCAAATACTCTAGGCTATGTGATACAATTTTCAAAAGTCTTGTGAAGAAATAATCAGTATGGGTTTCATGACCTTATTTCAGTGACCATATTGACCTTATAAAAAAAAAAAAAAAAAATTCACAACACCTCAGACCCCAGAGGGTTAATCAATACTTGAAGGTTGGGTACATTTTTCTTTAATTAATTTCTTTAATTTTTCTAGAAACATTTTGAGCAAAAAGCTGAGGAAATCACGTTTTTGTCAAAGACTCTAGATCGGATTCAGAATGATGATCAAAACATAGATGAAGTAGATCGAGTCCATCAACACCCCCAAAGCTTCACAGTCCTATACTGTAGCTTGTCCTGGGTTGACATTTCATTCAGTAACATTAGGCAATTTTGATTTATATGCTGTTTAATGTTGATGATTGCATTTTACATGCATATGCTTACATATGAAATCGCTACTGTCTGCTTCTTCTTCTTGATCAGGAGATTCAATACTCTTTCAGAAGATGTCTAATAGTGCCCCCTAGTATAACAGTGAAAACACGGAAAGCCAGAAATTTCCGTCAATGGCGAGGAAAGAGTTAAGACTGAACATCATTTGAAAAACATGGGATTCCAAGTAATATATCTCCAAATCGCTTTATTAAATGTGCCTATAAGCACTTGATCAGTCACACAGGAACTCTAAAGTGCATTAGCATTTCGCCAGCTACTCAATACTGTAATTATACATTTATAATCACACCAATATAATAATAGATTAGTACCTTGCATCTGCTAATAAAACTCGCAGATTCAAGCACAACTAACATTTATATAAAAAATACAACACAGATTCTAACCATTAGAATAGATTTCTGCTGAACTATGAGTACTAAAACATGTAATAATATATTTAATAACACCATCCTAAAAATTGAAAAGCCATTTTTCTTCTTCCTCCATAATGGTGATATTAGTCTACAAGGGCACATTAATTTACATTTAATTAAAACATTCCAATATGTAGTGTGTTTTAGAAAATCCTTGAATTTGGGATGCCTGCTTGACATATCTAATAAGCAAGGGGGCCTGCTGTACACCGAAGTTCCACATCTAATATTTCTTACATGATTGACACACTCCCTTATGTCCACTGTGAACCCCTGATCCTGCTTAACCCTCTGGGGACCAAGAACGCGCCCGCGCGTTTTGCTGTTTTTTTTTCACATAGCAGCAACATAGACTTAAAATACTCCGTCATTTATGGTCATATAAATAAAATCAATACATGATTATAAACTATAGAGGGTCTTCTTTTTTTTGTGTACACTCACATTAACATCAAAACCTTGTGTTTTTTTTTTAAATAAATAAAATAAACAGGGTGCGCTTTCAGCTCACTCTGTCTCCGCAAAAATCTTTCTGAAACATGTCTGGAAAATGAACGGAAACTCCGCTAATACTTATCACACAAACATGAAACATATGTCTAAAGAACGCTTTAAATTTCTACTTTTAAATAAAACAATTCACATTTAAAACAAATATTCTCCTGCAATGTAATCTGTCTGAAACTAAAGAGAAGTACAGTTTCTCCTGTCTCAGCTCATTATCGTTAATTTGTTCACACCCACTCGCAGAGTGCGCCATTCATAAGATAATGTGTTGAGGCCATTTGCAAAATAGATAAACGCCCCCAGGCAAATGCTGTAAACACACAATATTTTTTAGTCAGATTAAGATTCGTCTTGCGCGTCTATGAGGAATAATCCTGGGACATTTACCACAGAAGGGCTGGTTTATTTTCACTTCGAGGAGGAGTAACAGATTCAGCTGAGAAGTGTGTTTTGTGCTTTGTTCTAATCGCGATATAGAATAACGTTAGTGTCTGTAAACGGAAAAATAGCATATCCTACTGTTTAAATGTGAATTATGTTTCTCTCTCTGTGTGTGTGTGTGTGTGTGTGTGTGTGTGTGTGTGTGTGTGTGTGTGTGTGTGTGTGTGTGTGTGTGTGTGTGTGTGGATGAATGAATGAACGCACAGATACGCACTGTTACAGACGAAATAAAAGAACATTTCTTTGATTAGTTTTGGATAAAGTTTTTCAAATCAAATAAGCATCAAATAAGCTTCAAAATAAAGACATCAAATAAGCTTATGTTTTGTCAATAAACTAATCAACTAAGATGTTTGTTCCAATGCAAGCTATATCAAAATAATGAATCCTCAACTTTGAAATATGTATGATCAAACTAAGACATTTACGGAAAAAGACTATTTTCTTTTCAAGATGTTTCCAACTCTAACTTTGAACTGAAATAAAACCATGTCTATATGGTGAAGGGTGTGTGATAGAAGTGTCCAGAGTATGCACCCTGTATTTTAAAGAAGAACATTTAATTATTTGCGATACATTATTCATTCACAAAGAATTCAGGGACATTATTCATTTCCCTAAAGGTTAGAGTTTTCCTCATTTTTTAAATTAAGGCATTAAGATTTTTTATTCCTCTTCTTAGTCAACTTTAGCATGGGTGTTTTCACTTATTCTAAGCAGTGTGTGTGTGTGTATATACACTACCGTTCAAAAGTTTGGGGTCAGTGAGAATTTTATTTTTTGGAGGAAAGAAATCAATACTTTTATTTATCAAGGAATAATTAATTTGATCGAAAGTGACAGTAAAGACATTTATAATGTTACAAAAGTCTTTTGAACTTCCTATTCATCAAAGAATCCTAAAAAAAAAAAAAAAAAACTGTACAACTGACAGACCAACAACTGTTTCAACATTGATAATAATAATAAATGTTTCTTGAGCATCAAATCCTCATATTATACTGATTTGTGAAGGATCATTTGACACTGAAGACACTGACACTGGTGATGCTGAAAATTCAGCTTTGATCACAGGAATAAATTACACTTTACTATATATTCACACAGAAAACAGCTGATTTACACTTGAATAATATTTAATACTATAACCGATTTTTGTTGTATTTTTAATCAAATAAGCGAAGCCATGGTTAGCAGAAGAGAATTCTTTTAAAAGTATTTAAAATCGTACCGACCCCAAACTTTTGAACGGTAGTGTATATATAATTAAAAAGCAATTTTAACCAGAAACCAGTCCTTTGTTGTGTATCTTTGGATTATTTTGTGTTGTAAATAAATCCAAACAATCTAAAAGCCATTCTTTTTTAAATCTCCTCATTCTTTGTGCAAGGCTCCTCATAAGGGCCTGATAGCACCTAATAGGGCCATTATGGGAGGGTCTTTGTCTTTCTCAGGTGTGAAATGCCATACATATTAATGAGAGATCACGCCTCCTCGCATAAAGCTTTCTCACACTAAACACGTCATACACATTATAAAAGACTTTATTGACTTATCTGAATGAGTAGTCAGGATGATTCTCACATAGTTTTGGAGCAAATATTCTAGGCTATGTGATACAATTTTCAAAAGTCTTGTGAAGAAATAATCAATATGTGTTTTGTGGCCTTATTTCAGAAACTTTTATTTTTAAGTTTTTCAATAACCATGCATAAATAATATTCTCTCAAAAATACAAACATGTACATACATGTTGCTCAAATATTATGGTAGCCCCGTTTGTGCTATATAGAGTGAATTTACACCGTTGCCATTAACATGTTTATAGATAACTGAAAAAAGCACAAATGTCAGTGCATGTCAAAACATCCCAAGGGCCTCAAAAAACCCTTGGTCCCCAGAGGGTTAATAAAACATTTGCCTTCGAAGAGCAGCCGAATGTGGAGGAGGAGATGGGTTTTAACGCCAAAATAATGCCGGCACTCTTTCGTTTTCTTTCCTTGTCTTTCTCGGAGGAGTCCCCCTGCCCCCTGCCCCTCGCCCCTCGCCCCTCGCCCCTGCCCCTGCCCCTGCCTCTGCCTCTGCCCCTGCCTCTGCCCCTGCCCCTGCCCCCACTAGCGCTCCCAGTTACATCACAGAGGGTCTTGGCAGCCTCATTAAAATCAAGCAGATCACATGTAAAGACCAGGAAGTGGTCCATCCCCTCACTCAAAGCTTTGCTGGCTCTGGGGTATCAAACTTTGAGCAGCCCTCGCTGGTGAAATTGCGAGCAAATGCCTCAGATCAGTCCAAACAACATTGTGTTAACATTACCTTTGAGCAACCTATAACTTCAGCACAGTACTGTCCAGCTTGCGATAGCCATTCTGAAATGATTACAAGTATTATGATAACCATTTGATGCGGATTGTTTTGTTGGAATAGTCATGCTGCTTTTATAGCCCTAGAAGAATGAAATTTGTCATTTGTTTGTGTCGAGAGTAAAAGGGGAAGTTCATGTGGTTTGATAGTGCTGACGTTCTCAATTAATGGTTAATAAGAGATTAGCATGCCTCTGTTTAATGAGGATGCTGCACATTGCCGTTTGGCTTAGCATGGATTCATATCAGTAATTGCTTTCAAAGGCATTCAACTGCACTCTTCCGGATAAGCATGCTCCTTTATCCCAGGGCAGAGAACAAATGTTGTGAAGAAACGCTGCTAAAATGTATAATTGGGGCTTGGCAAAGCAGTTATTTATTGAACAATTTATTTTTGATGATATTTTTTTTTATTATTCACACGATTGATTGTTTAAAGAGTGTAAGTAAAGCATGCTCTTGCAAGTCATTGCGTTTGTTCAACTGTATGTGGCTGGTCGCATACATTTCATCTTTGCCGAGCTTTTGTTTGCATTGGGCCTTGGCTTCTTTCCTAGTCGTTTACTAATGGTTCGAGCTTTGCAGCAACAGTAAAGCTATCATTGTGTGTGTAAGTATTCTTCCAAGGTCTTTACTATGAAGCATGAGGTCTACAACAACCAAATAATTTCAATGGTGATGTGAGATCTACAAGAATATATTACTTAATAAAATGAAATCTAGCAAGGATATAGTGATTTGTAATTATGCATAAAAAATGATTGACTGAATTCTGCAGGTTTACTGCTTTTGTGCCTGCCATACTGTTTGAATATTTTAGCTGACTTTTGTTTCTGACAGTTGCACATTAGCTAATGCTAATGTGCAACTGCTAATTTGCTAATGCTAATGTGAATCATGATGTCACAACTGATGTACTTACGAGTTTCCCACTCTTTAACCAGGCTTTGAAGGACATAAAAAAATTAAGAAAAAAAAACTATGTGGAGCAAAAATAAATAAATAAATAATATACAGCTCAAAGTAGAATCTCTAAGCAGTTCTACCAGAAAGACTCGGGAGAATAAATACTGTAACAATAAATACATTTATTGATAGCCAAGCAAGCAATAAAGTTCTTTGGCGTAGGCCCCGTCCATAGCTCGCAATCCGAGGGTCCGGACTCTGCATTTCCTGCCTGAAGACGAAGGCAGGGGCGCAGCCGACCCCCTGTGAGGTATAGGAAGGGACCATCCTGGTGGTGGTGGGGAGGATGGAGGGGAAGGGACCATCCTGGTGGTGGTGGGGAGGATGGAGGTGAATGAAAGCGTCAGCATCTGCGAACTCAGACATGTGTAAGTACTGGTCTTTTATACCGCAAGTATTAGACACGATTGGATAGATGAGAAGGTAATAAGTGACGTAGCAATTGAGTCTTCCCGGCAGAACTTAACGCTAAAGCTTCCATTTCTACCAGAAAGACTCGGGAGAATAAATACTGTAACAATAAATACATTTATTGATAGCCAAGCAAGCAATAAAGTTCTTTGGCGTAGGCCCCGTCCATAGCTCGCAATCCGAGGGTCCGGACTCTGCATTTCCTGCCTGAAGACGAAGGCAGGGGCGCAGCCGACCCCCAAAAATAGGTGGAAGATAATTCCACCAGGACGGAGCCCACCCCCAAAGAACGGTAAAGAAAAGTATACCCACCAGTCGTGTATCCTGTAGAGCCTAAAATAGAAAGAAAAGGGAGTTAATAATGGCATGAACATGAAATGTGGAAAGCCTCGTAGCCAATAACTAATTAGTGAGAGACGACTTCATAGTGAGCCTGAAGGTACTATGCGAAGACGTGAATAAAGCATTTATGCATTAATGTTCTGCTGCTGAAATGTACATTAGCATTTATCCATGCTGACGCTTTCATCCAGGCGACTTATGTTTTGAGACGCACTTACGTCTGATCGAACCAGTTTCCCTGAGAATGAGTTGGAGGGAAGCAAGTGTTGTGGAATAGTGACTTAGCTGAGAACGAGCTAACTTAGGACATAGGGACAGGTCATGGAACAAAGCTGTTATAGGACCACAGAGAAAAGGCCACCTTGGGCATACAGAACCGGCCATATGGGACAAGCCGTAACAGACCGCACAGAGACAAGGCCTCGATGGACCACACAAAACAGAGCCACATTGGCCAGGCCTCATTGGACCACACAGAGACAAGGCCTCGATGGACCACACAAAACAGAGCCACATTGGCCAGGCCTCATTGGACCACACAGAGACAAGGCCTCGATGGACCACACAAAACAGAGCCACATTGGCCAGGCCTCATTGGACCACACAGAGACAAGGCCGCGATGGACCACACAGACAATGCCACATTGGGCCAGGCCTCATTGGACCACACAGAGCAGGCCGCCTAGGGCCGTACACAGAGCAGGCCTCCTTAGACCGCAACTGGCCACATTGGACCACACGGCCATGATAGACCACAGACACAAGGCCGCCCGGCCACATGGCCTTGCTAGACCACAGAGACAAGGCCGCAATGAGCCACGACGGCCTCTAATGCCGCACATAGAACGAGGTAGACTGGACAAGGCCGCAAGGCCACACAAAACCAGGCCGCAAGGACCACAAGACCACATGGCCATTTTTTAGCGAGGCAACAATGCCTCAAGGCCGCTTGGCCACACAGACAACGGCCGCTTGGCCACATTGAACCGCGCCACTAAAGGCCACAGACCACTGGCCATTTTTTACATACAGGACAAGGCAACTTGTGCCACAAGGCCACTATGGACCACACAGAGCAAGCCACACAGACAACGGCCACTAGGCCACATTGAACCGCGCCACTAAGGGCCACAGACCACTGGCCATTTTTTACATACAGGACAAGGCAACTTTGTGCCACAAGGCCTCTGGACCCACACAGAGACAAGGCCCGCTGGGCCACAAGGCTGCTAAAGCCATACAGAGACAGAACCACTCATAGACAAGGCCTTAGGCCACATAGAACCAATGCCATAACTGGCCACAAGACCACGGGACAAGGCCACATTAGGCTACACGGTCACAGTAGACCACACTGAACATAGAATGAGGCCGCAAGGGCCGCAATATCGTAAGCCCACACTGAGACGAGGTCACACAGGGACAACGGCCACTAGGCCACACAGAACCGAGGCCATAAGGGCCACAAGACCATGTAGGCCACACATAGGACAAGGCAACATTATGCCACAAGGCCTTGAGACCCGCACAGAGACAAGGCCCGCTGGGCCACAAGGCTGCTAATGCCACACGGATACAAGGCCAACGAGACACAGCCACTAGGCCACACAGAACCATGCCATAACTGGCCACAAGACCACGGGACAAGGCCACATTAGGCTACACGGTCACAGTAGACCACACTGAACATGTATATCATACACTTGCATGATTTTTTTTTTTTTTTTTAAAGACCATAAAGACCACATGGAACAAGACCACAACGGCTACTACTGCCACATAGAGACAAGGCCACATTAAGACAAGGCCACTTGGCCACATATAGACAATGACTCATTGACCATTTGTAAATGCAAGCAGAATTTAAGACCAATTGTGAGAATGGAATATCATGGCACCACCACCAGTAGTTGCAAAGGTTATTTACCTGAACAGTTTTAGTGAAGAGCTTGCTGAGCTTCGAGGATGATTTTGAATCGGGTCTTATATAGACTAATGCAGAGGAAGACCATCTGCCCAGGATCTTAATAGCTGAAGTAGAAATGCCATGATCAGCTGCTGTAGTGGCTGCCCCGATCCTGAAGGAATAACCAGTATACTGGGAGGGAGATAGACTGCAGCTTTTGAGGACAGAACTGATGAGTCCTGAACTAGCTTAGAAAGAAGTGCTCCGTTAGTTAGGATAAATGGAGGGGAATTTAAGAAATTAATCATAGATGAGAAGGGACAGAATTTATTACTAATTAATAAATTGATAATGTGAAACAGAGCCTTGAGAGTCATTTTTAGAGTTCTTAAGAAAGAGAGTAAAGAAATTAGGTGAGAAACGCAAATCAGAAAAAGACCATGGGGAAATCGGAGTATTTAGCTCCTGGAGTGAATCCCCTGGATGCATGAGCCATGACGCTGTAACAGACAGCTCCAATCTGAATACCAATAGAAAAGAGACCATGCGGACAGGAAGTAATAAAAAGGGGGTTGGATGGATTTTGCTTTTCTAACTTACTTAGTGTGAAATGTTGCCGTATAAGCATAACCAACATCTTCAAGGTTACAACAGTAGAGTTCAAACAATGGGAGAAATTAATTTAAGAATAGCTTTTTAAAGACTACAACAGCGCTGAGAGGAGCTAATGAAATTCCTCCTGGTTAGTGCATCACAACCTAAATTTACATGAATCCTGCCCACAGACATGATTTAAAGAATATCGAGACAGAATAAACTAATTAGTGACTAGAGATAGCTACGATGAGCTACATAATTTATCAACGACCATTCGGAATGTTGTCTATATGTTGACACTTCTTGAGTCGCTCCATCTTGAATGATTCTGGTGGAACAAAGTGAAAAGTTAAATTGTTGGTGAGAGGTAATTGAAGCTGCAAACGAGCTGTTGAAACTCCGACCCCTGTGCCGGGAGTAGCAGCCCTGCCACATCCAAAGGGATAGACAAAATGATATGCTTAATCACCTCGAAATGACCATTCCAACATGCTATTCAAAATTATCTGTGGGGCATTCCGAGCCAAACCCGCATACACACCGGAGACCCACCACATATCCTGCGAAAAGGGCACAATTATACACTTTTTTTTTTTTTTTTTTTGTGATACAATGTGATTGGCAGGCGTTTATCGGAGGTTTACTACAGGTCTTGGCTATGCCTTAAGTAGCAAACAAAGAGAAGGAACGGTGAACAGACTTGGATAATTAGTATTAATACTTGCGTGAATTTGAATGCCTGCGAGCAAACTATGGATGGAAGAAATATTAAATTACGATTCGTAATTGTAGACGAGGAAGGAACAATCGGCCGTGATCAGGATGTGAAAACAGGAATCTGAAAGAAAAGCAAACATTACTAATTTAACAAACTCTGTTAGAGGAGGGCAGGGTGATGGATCCGGGTTGCTGAAGGCCAAAAGCCGTCTGAAAGCCTGTAACGAAGAGTGAAAGCGCGTAGCTATGGCTTTGCATTGGAAGGAATAAGCGCAACCTTAATTATGAAATTGAAGACGATTGATAGCCAAATTAACGTCTCAGGAATGGCATGATCGCCTAACAATAAGATCTGCCTTGATGACAACTATGCTTTGTAGCACAACGATATAATATATTTTGCGACTTAATCCCTAAGGACGCTAACGATCGCTATAGGATGATTTTGTGAAGAGCGGACGAACCTTGAGTGAGCTTAGAAGATTCATCTAGCCTTACTGACCTAGATATCCGAATCTGAGATTGGACATGCACCCTTTGTCTAGTGTGTTTTTTTTTTTTTTTTTTTTTTTTTTTTTTTAACCGGCTAAATCTGACTTCTTAATACGGTACTTACCTGAAGTAAGGTGACGGCGTCCTGTCAAGAAGCTACTATCATTACCTAAATGATACTTGATTTTTTTTTTTTTTTTTTTTAAAGCGTAGAATCCTTTTCTCAGATGCGCAGCATATGCCTGACATGGCTCCCAAGTTGCTCTTGCAGACATAGCCCCATTCATGGCTGGGAGATCGCTGGCCACAACACAGTTGAGACTCTTGAATAGAAGATACATGAGCAAGTAAATCAAACAGTTGAGCAAACACAATGCCACTCGAGCCTCCTTCACTGATTAGTTCTGTTGATTGGTTTGACTTGGTAAAACTAATATGACTGTTAGTTCTACTGAGTTAGCAGTTTTTGCTAAGGATATGTGGCCTTTGACAGGAGCATCCTTAGTCTGCATTTTTCTGTACATTAATGTGGAAATACCCATCACATAAAATATTTCTATCACACATATCAGTGGATTAAGTGGTCACCAGGAAAGGTTAAATATTACAGCAATTGTACACATTTCCAATATTGTAGATCTAATTTTCATTAAGGGACTTATAATATGATTTTAAAGTAGGCCTAAATATGTTGAAAATAGTTGTTTGTGAAATTGCAACACTTATGTAAGTATGTAATTAACTGCCATTGTAGATATATCCACTACCGAATGCATAACAGCCAAATGAACAACTTGCACTCTTTAGCTCAGGTTTTTTTTTTTTTTTTTTTAATCAGTTACTCAGTTGTTAGTGGGTATTTGCAAACTGCCCATGAGAGCGTGGTATCGACAACGCTGATATATATATATTTTTTTTCTACAATTGCACAGTTTACAGGAACGTTCATCTCCATTGTAAAAATAATACATTGTGCAGTTCCAACATTGCGGGTGTTTTGACAGCGCTGATATTATTAGATCACTGTACTGTGGCGGTGACGCGAAACTTGCTTACACTTGCTATGAACATTTCCCCTTTAAGGCGAGCTAACCGGCCCCATTGCAGTCTGCAGATCAGTAACGTTAGTAATTATGAACACGTACGCCACGTCACCGTGGACACCAATTTGAACTCTGCCGCTGGTGTAGGAAGCAACAGAGAAATACTTACCTGGATGAAGTTTAATCATGATAGAGAGGACATATTAACAGTGGCTGGTGGAAGCGCCTACCAAACTTGAAAAACCGACTTGAAAGCCTTGGAAGTGGAGCTTGAACTTGAACCAGCGAGAGAAGATCGCCTCTCGTGATTTGCAGAGTTGTTGATTCATGTCGCTGGATCGTGATCTGCGGGATAATGCACCCGTGCAGACAGCGAGATTCTTTTGCTGGACAAGTTGTTGAGAATGACATAGTTCTCTTCCTGCCGGATTATCCTGACTGAGCTGACGCTGTTGAGGCGTTTGATGACGTGAAAATGGAAACTGATTGGTTACCCAGGGTGTTTTAGGCCTAGATAGTAGAACTTCTCATGAGAGGCCTTGGCTGATCAAAAACTCTCCGAAGACCACTGTGCATACGGGGAGATGCGGCACTGATCGCGGGAACCTCGACGTGTAGCAGGAGATACGGCGGGACATATCCATCGTCGGAACTCAATAATAGAACAATATGCGTGTCCTGAAACATGTTGGCTGGCGACTAAACGAGAGCATGAATGAAAGCGTCAGCATCTGCGAACTCAGACATGTGTAAGTACTGGTCTTTTATACCGCAAGTATTAGACACGATTGGATAGATGAGAAGGTAATAAGTGACGTAGCAATTGAGTCTTCCCGGCAGAACTTAACGCTAAAGCTTCCATTTTTCTTATTTACACTAATTTGGTGAATGCAGCATAACACTCACAGTAAACAAGCTGCTACACTAACACTGAGATATACTAAAAGTATGTGACATGCAGAAATGTGTGAAATTATACATTTTAATTAAATGTTTTGGGGTACTACTTTATATTCACTTTTTAGTATTGTATAACAACATATGATTTAAAGCGAGGGCTGTTAATGAGAGAAGAGCATTAAACTGCAGTAGACCTGCTGGTCTGTGAAGGTTGTTCAAACAGCCCTCTGGCACCAGGTGAACAGACAAGCCGGGAAATCAGATGCAAGACAGGATGAAACAAGCATGACAGTGACCAACATTCAGCAACTACGGCATTCTTGCCTCTCTTAGCCTAGCCGGAACATTCGTGCCCCAAGATGGCAACACTGCCAACCAGTCAACCTGCCAGCCATGTGGGGATAATTAGGTACGGGACTCTCACATCTCTCCAGCTCTCTCTCTCTCTGGCTATCTTCTCTGTCACCATTTCCAATCGAGAAACAGAAAGGAATGAAACTACAATTGCTATGATGTTCTGGATATCTCTCAGTTTGCAGTGCTATCATGAGGGCAAGAGGGAAGAGGAAGAAGAAAACCCCTCGGGAGGAACTGACATTGCTGGACACTTCCAAACACCCACTGCATTCTGGGTAGGCTTGCTGGCATCTTCTCACAGCAAGAAAATCCTTCCTATCATAACGCTCAGGAATCTTTGGCACCTCTTTTACATGTTTTTATCATAACTTGTCAAGAGGAGGTAGATGGCGTCCACCTAAAGCACGACCTGGCCAGACATGAATTTGATTTCTCCATGAGCAATTCATGTCTACTCTGTTGCTATGTCTTAAAAAAGATAAGAGAATAGGAAAAAAAGAAAACTTGTGACTATGCTTAACTCTTCAATGTGGTTACTCGTGGAAACAAAGAATGCTTATTTTTGTCAATTTGTTTTTATTAAATAAATAAATAAAATTGTGATCACCTGTTTACATGGTTTGAAAATTCTGTAACACTTTACAATAAGGTATCTTCCGTTGAAATTAGTTATTTTTACAGCATTTATTAATCTTTCTTAATGTTAGTTAATAAAAAATACAGTTGTTCATAATTTATTCATGACAGTTCATATGCACTCTTGATTTAAAAAAAAGTATTAGTAAATGAACAATTAAAATGAATAAATACTGCAGAAGTATTGTTAATTTTACGTTTACGCTGATAATGTTAACAAATTAAACATTACTGTAAAGAGTTACCAAAACCCAAATGTAATTTATATAAAAATTTAAAAAAAAACACATCAATGATTTAAAAAAATATATATATATATTTATATTAACATGTTTTGATATGTGGCATTGCAAGCCTATGAATGTTAAATGCAGATAATTTTCTGTTAATAAAGAAACATGTTAATTCTTATTTAAGGCACAGCTGCAGAGAAAATCCATGCTGAATTCAAGACAACAGAACCATATGTTTGGTGCTAAGAAGTAATTATCATAGATAATACAGATTATTTTAATAATCAGAAAACAATATGACCGTTTTAAAAGGTGTTATCCTTTATTTCAGTCACCGTAAGGTGTTACTCTCCTCAGAATTCAGGTGTTATGTCTCTCTTCAGCGTAAACCCATCTGTTTTTTTAAGATCTTGATGTTTCTTGTGCGAATGATTTCAAGGTAATTATATATGCATTGTGCTGGCCAGGCGAGACCTAGCTGCCTTCTGGTCTAAATTATGCCAATACATATGTTTGTTGCAGTGATACCACATTAATAAATGATGGAGGAGTCTCTCCATGCTGTGGCAACAGAGCAGAACAGTAATATGCACTCTGTGGCAGAATCATTGAAAGACTATGGTACAACAACAGGGCGTTTTGGCAGATTTACAGATCATCATCTATAATACATTGTTAGTCTTTCAGCTATGCACAAAAGCCAGATGTTCTTTTTATCAGTCAGTCTCTGGGTTGTAAACATGCTGAAAGAGAGATGGTGAGGAGGAGAGAGGGAAATACGTTTAAAAAAAAACGTTTTATGTTATCAACACAGGCTGTTTGGATCTAACAACAAAAGGATTTTTTTAGTTTGCGAATTGTTAAGAAAAAGAGGAGCTTACGTCAAAGCAGATCTATCTTTTGGCTAATTCACACAGGGCCGGTGGGCTGGTTGTTTTCAGGGCCCAGCCCTGCACACTTTATGTTTCTGTCTTCATATAAACAGACCTGAAAACAAGGGTCAACATGGGAACTTACTATGACTGTGTGTAAGCAATCACCGTTTCAAGGGGTCCGTTTGAACACCATCTTGGCAAGCTGACAGTGTAGTGTCCCAGAGCAAAAACAAACAGCTGTGGACATATGGGTAGGAGGTGCAAGACGCTCCTACTGCAGACTGCCTTGGGAAGAAGGGCCAGATAGATGAATGCGAGCTGCGTTCTCTTTCTAATGGCACGCGTGGTGGTAGTGAGCCCTGGTGGAGAACTCAACATTTATGAGTGTGAATCTTTAAGAGCTGTTCTGATGAAAGCCAACACTGGGCGCCAACTCTGATGCCACGGCTATAGATGGGTTTTGGGGGGGTGGGGGGGTGGGGGGGGGGGGGGGGGGGGGTCCATGCCATGAAGATCCACCCCAGGGCATCCTCCACATAAGAGTCGAGATAGACAGAGAGACCTGATAAATAAATCAACTTAAAGGACTGCAGAGGGTTTGAGGCCTATTTCTCTTCTTGAACCCTAGTTTTGAGACAGACGGTGGGAGGGAGCGGGGAATGAGGGTGGTGGGGGTGGTGAGGGGAATGCAGGCTTCTTCATGGCTTCGTCCCAACAGGCATCAAGGACCAAAGACACCAAGTCTGTGATTCTTTCAAGAAATTAAATATATTCACTTATCCGAAAGGCCTTGGCTCAAGATCCTCATCATTTTCTTTAACGTCCGAGATAAAAGCGTAAGGACTTTCCCATTGGCTTTCAATCGAAGAGTGCCTTTGAAAGCTCATACTTGATTTGAAGGTCTCTTAGAACTTACTTTGGGACAACAAATTCTGAACTGCCCCTTTTCAAGTGGAGATGAGTAGAAAAGAGATTTTTTTAAAACATCAGGGAGCTTTCAATTACCATCCCCCATTAGAGGCTGCAGTACTTATTCAAACTTAATTGAACAAGACTAGAGTTTTTCCAGTGGTCTTATCCTCAGTCTAATCCACTCTGAACAACTCTGGTTCAGAACTTTTATGTGTTATTATTTATTCATAGCAAACGCATACTGCAAAGTTCAAAACAGCGACAATAACAGTATTGTAATTAATGATAAACAGCTGTGTGGAGGTGAGATGACGCATTTACGTGTTGACTGATAAGGTACCTGTTTACTTCCGTTAGTGCAACTCTTCTAACAACACACTTTAACAGCAGGTGAAAATCTCTCACAATCAAGGAATCATGCAGAGGAAACCAATAGACAGTAAACACAAAACAAAATAGGAACGAAAGCGAATATTTACATTTAATTAAAATTTGATCTAGAGACAATTTAGAGTTGTGTTCATCCATTCCTGTCTAAAGTTTTGTTTCCTGTTTTTTTCTATTATTATTTTAGTTTGTGAATGCTTAGTCATTAAGTAATTCTAGATATAGATAGATATAGATAGATAGAAGCATCTAGCTTCTCGTTCAGCTGTATGAGATGAGGACACATGTATACATGCATGGAGCAAGTTGGAGGATACAATTATGTACCTATACTCCCCATCAAAACACCCACTCTTGCTGGATGTGCACAAACAACAAGAACTGGAGTAAGTGTTCTTGTTATAATTCTCCGATTACGAAAGGAATGATTGCTACTTCCTACTTCCAATTTATTGTGAAAGGTTCTTGTTAGTCAGACACGCAGATGTCAGGCTTTATTCATTAAACACAAGCATGATAAAGATATTAGTAAATTATTTATAAAATACATTCCCATGTACATTCCCCCTTTAAATTGTTTCATGTACGACACAAACAGAAATAAATTTTGTTTCATAGAAAATGCCCATTGTGTGTCCTACTATTAAATGCTGAGAAGTATTAAAAATAAAATAATCATAATAATAATAAACGTCTCAGGTTACGACTGTAACCTTTGTTCCATGAGAACAGGGAATGAGACACTGCATCAGAACGCTAGGGGGAATGCCTCAGCGTGACTGATGACTGAAACACTGTATAATCACAACAATCATATTGGCCGGCGTCAGCCATGACGTCATGCTCTAGCCCGACCAGAAAGAATAAATGGGGCGCCTAGAGAACATGTCATCCACTTCTTCATCTGAAGGGACTGTGCAAGCAGGCCGGAGGCATGGCGACGAGACGCAGTGTCTCGTTCCCTGTTCTCAGGGAACAAAGGTTACAGTCCTATCCTGAGACATTCCCTTTAGAAAGGGAACTCGCACTGCGTCAGAACGCTAGGGGAACAATCTACCCACGCTGCCATGCTGAGGGGATGCTTCGCCAATTATGGCTGTTTACAAGCGCAAACACCTTCATCTCAGAGTTAAAACCCCTTACTGCTTGCACGTCAGGCTGTCAGTAGCACTCCTATGGCCACTGCCCGAGCTTCATGCTAATCGAGGAAGTACCCTTGTGCTTTCACACGAGGGGCTTGTCAACCCCCATTCCAGGGGCTATCTATGCTTATCGCTGAAGCCAACAACCTGTTTGGGTTTTTATACTCAACCACAGTCTCAGTGACGATAGCTCCTTTGCAGTGCTAAGGGAAGCGGAGGCCTCAGCAAGAAGACTCTAAGAGCAGAGGAGGCATGCCACACTTACACCAACGTGGTCTCTAGAGCTTTTTCTCATAGTGTGAAAAAATTCATAGTGCAGAGCTCAGGTAGTGAAGGGCCTAAGAACAACTCTTTTTTCTGTACTACTACCTGCAAAGCTGTTTGCATGGAGGCCTCAGCAGGATGACTCTCGAAGGAGAGGAGGCCTGACACATAGCTCACCTATCACAGTGCACAGGGAGCGAGGGTTCCTCTCAAATGAGAGGAAGCCTACGGCATCCTCATGTGCTCAGAAATATGGCCACTGGAGACGAACTCAGCATAACGAACCTAAACTAAAGGGGAGTACTGGAGTCTGCATTTGGGGTGGCCTGGCCGTATGAGGGAGGCTAACACTGGAAGCCTGTTACCTTAACACACCTGCCTACTGGTAGTATAGAGGCCCAAACTTCGTGAGGGCCTGCTAAAAACTCAACCCGAGGTGAAATACTCTGCATGATGACCCAGGGGAACCAGGGGAGTACTAGGCTTACTCGGCGGCTATCCGTGAAACGGAGCACTCTATAGAAATACCCTGCTAACTAGGGTTTCTTGGAAAAACAACCTCATGGAGGCTCTAGTAGGGCCTTACCACATGACGCCATCCTAAAGGGAGGTGATCTAACCACCGTCTCGATTTTAGAGATGTATTGCGCCTCCACAGGGCTATGGGGAGCGGAGGCCTCAAAAGGGAGACTCTAAAGAAGAGGAGGCCTGCCATAATTACTCCCAAGTGGTCTTAGACTATTTGTTTCTATTTGGGTGAAAAACAACTATGTTAGATAAATCCAGCTCAGAGCCCGAGAGGCGAAGGGTCAAAAACTCTCTGCCATTTAAGAGAGTGACGTCTTATCTACCTCTACCTGCAGCAGGGCCGGGCTGCCTGCATGGGGTTCAAAGGCCTGAGGCCTCAACATGATGACTCTCGCAAGAGAGGAGGCCTGCAAAAATCACTAAGGGATTTATTTACTTTATAGACACTCTGTTAAGCTCTAGAGAGCAGAGGCATCAGCAGATAACTCTCTGGAGTGAGAGGAAGCCTAACCATGCCTCTAACCCCACAGAGAGGCTTACCTGCTACCTGTGCTTATCACTATTAACCAATTTCAGATCTGTGCTACCAGAGACTCAGTGAACAAATTAGCGACAGAGTCCCTGTAGTAATTTCACCACACCATAAGGGAAACCCATCCTTTCCAGGAGGGGAACGGAGGCCGAATAACCCTGTATATAAAACATATATTATTTATATACATAAATACTTTTTCTTTTGGAACAGTCTGGCTGTGTTCGTTTTAACTGGAGGAGGCACCTAGTGCCAACTACTCTATCAAGTAGTTGCAGTGAGGCTACAGGGGTTGTTTCTCACTATGATCGGGTTTTTTTTTTTTTTTTTTTGGTCACACAAAAAAGGCCTGAGCCAGACCGTTAGAATAGATTATCATCATTCGTCCAGCTCGTTGGGCCTGATGTTATGGGTGAAGGGGGAAAGAGGAAGAGGAGGGTGTGCACAGGGAAGGAGGCGATTACCTGCCTCTGCTTGTACCAGGATGCTCACGTCTGGCCTGAGCTACTTCCCTGACACCCTGCTTCTTCCTCCTGGACTCAGGCCGCCTCGTTGACCTACTCCTTCTAGGAGGAGGGACACGAGCGGCAACTGAGTCCCACTGGCCCCTTCTGTGATCCTCAGAACGAGACGGGCCAGGACCCCCAGGCTGTCTGGGTGTGGGCCTGGACCGGCGCGGTATGCAAGATCTATATGCTGCCGAGCGCGCCTTCACCTCCCTGAACTTTCCGACCACCGCCTCAACGGAGGTCCCGAAAAGCTCAGAGGGCGAAACTGGGGCAACAAGGAGAAAAGTCTTCTCTTTCTCCCCGATGCCTGCCAATTTCACCCACAGATGCCTCTCCGTTGCCACCATGGCCGCCAACGATCGTGGCAGGTGTCTGTTTGGTGGCCCGGAGTGCCAGGTCTGTGGTGCGATGCAATTAAACCTCTCGCACAGGTCGGCAAACTTCCTAAAGCGCTTGTTTCCAGCCATAATGTGTAACTCACAGTGTCAGTGATACAGTCCCTGAAGACGAAAAGAGGATGACATGTTCTCTAGGCGCCCCTTTTATACTTCCTGGTCGCGCAAGAGCATGACGTCATGGCTGACGCCGGCCAATTCGATTGTCGTGTTTATACAGTGTTTCAGTCATCAGTCACGCTGAGGCGTTCCCTCTAGCGTTCTGACGCAGTGCGAGTTCACAATGGTTTACTTGCAACAATAATATAAGAAAACTCTTATTGAGAATGTGTGTTCTCCATTTGTTTTCTTCTGTGTTGTGTCTTGAGTCTGTGTTTATCGGATCACATAGTTCAAAACTGGCTGTTTTCAAATGTAATATATAAATACATTTGACCTGACTTAAAATGGATCTATTTTTCTATTTGCTGTTGTATTGAATGCCAGTTGAGAGGGCATGTTTGCAATGCCAATACAGATAAACAAAGGATCTGCTTAACAGCGCTATTCTCTCCAGAATTTCATGCGTATTACAAGCTTTGGCTTGTTTCTGCAAAACGCACTGGCACCAATGTTTGTTTCATTTTGCATTTTTAGGTGATGATGCCACAAATATACCTGCAAGACTTCTGTAAAAGCAATTGCTGTTGTAGTATGGCAGAGGAAGGAAAATAAAAGATATTCTCACTATGCTGCTGTCACATGCTCACTGACAGCAATTTTGATGCGGCAACAATAGCTTCTGATTCCTTTAACAGCTGCTAATGTACTTTCCTTTTATTCAGTGATCCAAGAGCAAGGCGTGAAATGAAACCCCGCTTTTCCCTTTCTTTAGACCAATTTTTTTATTTATATATATTTTCACTTGTGTCTGCAACCAAAGTCATTTACATCTCCCAGGGCAAGGGGGTGGCGTTGAGGAGGGTGTCAGGCAAAAAAAAAAAAAAAAATCACATAATCTCTCTCTCTGTCTTTTACTTTAACAAAAGCTTATTTAAACTGATGTTTACTTTCTGTTTAAGATCCCTGGCCTCCTTCCAGTGTCCCATTATGAGAGTGGCTGCTACCTAATCAACAGAAGCACCTCTTCATCAATACATTATTAACAAGCCTGCTAGAATGCAATGCAGGAGAATGGCCCTCCTCTGGGAAAAGAGCTAAGAGGAGACAGCCAGAACGCAGCGAGTAAGTGGGATAGAAGAGTATTCACAGGCAAGAGATGATCTGCATGTTTGTACTAGCAGAACTAAAGAAAGATGGACCTGTTACCTAAAATGCTGAGCAATTGTCCTCTTTAAAATTATCATACCTAATGAATTATTAGCTAAAAATATATCAATTTAGAACTCAGACATTGAATGGAAAATATATTTGGTTACTATTATTTTAAGGTGACATTGTTACACTGCAATTACACAAGAACTGAGTTATATTAATTAACTACATTTACTCATGAGGTTAGGGCTTGGTTTAGGTTTAGTTACTGGTAATTCGTCTTAATTTACAGTTATTACTATAGTAAGTACAGTGCCCTCCACTAATATTGGCACCCCTGGTAAATATGATCAAAGGCAGCTGTGAAAATAAATCTGCATTGTTTATCCTTTGGATCGTTCATTAAAAAATTTCACAAAATTCTAACCTTTCATTGAAGTAAAACAATTGAAAGGGGGGGGGGGGGGGGAATCTCATTATGAACTAAATGTTAGAGTTGGGGTACTCGAACTCGGACTCGGACTCGAGTCCGGACTCGAGTCCAATTTTTAACGAACTCGGACTTGTCACGCACTTGGATGAATAGCTTGTTTTCATATGACGTCACGCCACTGCGTTGCCATGGCGCGAAATGCAAATGGAGGGCAGGAAGTGATTTGCTGTATTTAGAAAGCACTATAACAAACTCAAAATGCCTATGTTTTGCGTCGTTTATGGTTACTTAAATCGATCAAACCACGATGAGTTTTTATCGTGTACCAAAAGTTGTTGTTCATAAGGGGGGAAAATGCAAGAAATTGACCGAAAAACTCCGGAAAAACGGCTTGCAAACCTACGTCTGCGGTCGGGAGGAGCCGAATGGGAAAATACCCGTGTGTGCAGTGATCACTTCGTCAAAGGTGAGTTAATACAACTTAAGTGGCTATGTTTGTGTAACGTGTAACGTTTCCGAACTTTGTAAAGTCAAAGTATGTCTGTAAGACGAGGTAGTTGCTGATATCTACCGCCTCGATAGCAGGAAAATCTTTAAATTCAGTTGAAAAATCGCTCCTCTTCATAACGTAAGGATCACGTCCAACATATGTTTGATTTTTTGTGTATTTCTTTCTCTTGTAATAGCGTGTAAAGTAGTACAGTACGGACTTTCCTCCATCTCGTCCATTGCGCTCTTCACTCCCTGCCCTCCATCTGAATTTCGCGCGTCATCATAATCACGTGACTGAAACCCAGCTATTTGTACTCGGACTTGACACGGACTCGGACATTTTAGACTCGGAAGAATGTCCGAGTCCAGTCGAGTCCGGGCACTAGAGGACACAAAAATTATTCAAAAACGAAACGAAACTACTTGTGTTGTTTCCGCGTTGAGCATTGTAGCCAATCACAGACATGTATATTAAGCGCATGAACACAGTGGCAAATCAGAGGCGTTTTAGTCTACATGCGGAGAATTCGCTCTAAATGTATGTTCAGAATCAGCACGAGCTTTATCCTTTCGCAAATCCCCTCATAATCAACAAAGTCTAGACGCGATATAAATGAGAGATTCACTGTGCAGTGCGGACAACTTCAGTGTTTATGACGAGAGTTTAAGGGAGAGTGCAGAACGCGGTAAGTAAGTGATGGCTTAAAGGGAGCGCTATTGACAATCTAATAGTTTTGTTTTTCGTGCTTCTAGAGGACCAGTGGTTACGTTCACACAGTAAATTATAAAGAGTGATAAATGCATTTAAATGTGGGAGTGAATCCGCAAAATTTTTGTCATGTGAGTCATGAAATTGCGATGATTTTGGCGTCTAATAGTTTTATGATTTTTGGTACATTTACACTTTAGTTTACAAACACCTTTCAGAATCTCCAAAATGTAATTTTTATTTATTTATAAGAAAGGATCATAAAAACATTGTTCTGTTTAGTACTGCACTGAAAAAGCTTTTTCACATAACAGATGTTTAATAGCCTAGTCCACAAGAAAAAATACAAACACAAAATACAAGACAAATTAACTTGATTTTTATATTGTGTGCCATTACCTGAATGATCCACAACTGTTTTTTTTGTGTGTGTTTTTTTGTTTTTGTTTTTGTAATGGTTGTTCATGTGGAAAAATCCTCCAGCTCCTGCACATTCTTTGCTTTTCCAGCATCTTCTTCATATTTGACTCCTAGCAGTGGCTGTGATTGTGAGATCCATCTTTTCGCACTGGTGACAACTGAGGGACTCACGCACAACTATTACAAACCCTGCAAACATTTAGTGATGCTCAAGAAGGAAGCATCTGTTAAGAGCCAGGGGGTGTAAACTTTTGAACAATGTAAATTGGTGTAAATTGTTCTTACTTTGTTTAGAAATTAATTAATTAATTTAGTCCTGCCCTTCAGAGGCTAAAAAAGATATTAGCATGTAAAACAATATTAGAAAAATTTAATCATCACATCATCTTGCTAAAAATTGTACCCACTGGCTCTTAATGCATCGTGTTGCATTCTTGAGTATTACATTGCAGATTCTGAAAGATGTACAATAGGTAAGCGTATCACTGTGACTATACATTGCAATAATTTTATAAGGTTTAAAATATTAATTTAAGAGCTCAGTGGTGAGACCTTTTGCCAGACTTTGATTGACAGGCGATCTGACCAATTATTATGCAGACACCCGTCATTTTTGTCCGACAAACAAACCAAACCAGTTAGTAGATTAAAGTCAGTGGACCACCAAAAAATGGTGTGTATTGATTTCTTTTTGAAGTTCTGATTTTCATTCATGTTTAAGTTGTGCTATAACTAGAAGAGATTATCAGTTCATGTGCTGCTTGAACTGAGGCCTACACATTAAAGCACCACAAAACAGTATTTATTGTTTGAATTTCATAATTATTTAAAAAAAAAAAATAATAATAATTTAACTTTTATTTCATACCAAAAGTAGGCTGCTCTGTCTTGTATGTTGGCACATTGTCAGTGTCCTCTTTGCTCCGCAATATATTTTTCACTGTGTGAGAACATGTGAAGTGAGAGCGGAATGGCTTATCGGACATAGCAACAGTAACTAAGAGGGGCGGGTCTTTGTGAAAGTTCAAATTTCAAATCATTTAAATTTTTGTGGACTCGACTCGGACTCGGATGTTAAGGACTCGGACTCAAGTCCGACTCGGCCCTCTTTGGACTCGGACTTGGACTCGGACTCGATTGTTAAGGACTTGGACTTGACTCGGACTCGACAAAGGTGGACTCGGACCCAACTCTACTAAATGTTTTTCTCTAGTTCTCGTTGGCCACAATTATTGGCACCCAATTATTGCAACCTCCTTTTGCCAAGATAACAGCTCTAAGTTTTCTCCTATAATGCCTGATGAGTTTGGAGAACACCTGACAAGAGATTAGAGACGATTCCTTCACACAGAACCCCTCCAGATCCTTCAGATTCCCAGCTCCATGTTGGTGCTTCGGGGGACTGGGACGGTCATGGCAGAAGCATAATTGTGTGCTCAGTGACACATTTTTGTGTTGATTTTGATGTTTGTTTTGGATCATTGTCCTGATGGAAGATCCAACTACGGCCTATTATAAGATTTCTAGCAGAAGTGGTCAGGTTTAGATTTGTTATCTGTTGGTATAGAATTAATGATACCATGTGTCTGAACAAGATGTCCAGGGCCTTCAGCAAAAAAAATAGCCCCTCAACATTAAAGATACAGCACTATATTTAACCGTGGGCAAACCTATATGGTGGGTTTGCTGCCAAAAAGCTATTTTTTTAGTTTCATCTGGCCATAGAACCAGGTTGCTTTTGAAGTTCCAGTCTTGTCTGACAACTAAATATGCTGAAGTTTGTTTGTGGATGAGCGAGGAGGATTTTTCTTGAAACCCTCCCAAACAACTTGCGGTGAAGTAGGTGCTGTTTGATAAATTTATTTTAGGCTTTCTGACCCCAAGACTCAACCAACTCACTGCAATTCTCCATCTATGATCATTGGAGAGTCTTTGGCCACTCAAACTTTCCTCCTTGCCGTGCATTAAGACAATATAAAAACATGTCCTCTTCCAGGCAGATTAGTAACATCTTTAGTTGATTGGAACTCCTTAATTGTTGCCCTGATGGTGGGATGATGATTTTCAGTGCTTTAGCTATTTTTTTCTTACAGCCTGTGAAGCTCAACAATCTTTTTATGCACAGTAGAACTATATTCTTTGGTTTTCTCATTGTGATGAATGATTAAGTGAATGTGGCCTTTGTGTTTCCTCATATTTATACTCCTGTGGAACAGGAAGGCATGGCTGTACAATTTTATGCTCCTAGTCACTCTGGTGTGCTAAAAAAAAAAAAAAAAAAAAAAAAACGTAAATATGAATGGGAATATATTTTACTTATAATAATTTCTAGGGGTGCCAATAATTGTGTCATGATCCGGGTCTTTTTGTTTTGTCTTGTTAAAGGACTTTTATGTTGGAGTGCATTCTGAGTTTCATGTGTTTGGTTTCCATTCTTTTGTGTTGTCATATTAGTCACCATGGTCACCTTCATTAGTTCCAGCTGTTGTTAATTATCAACTGGTTGCTTTGTGTATTTAAGCTCTTGCTTTTCAGTTTTTATGAGTTGTTGTTGGTGTTGCATGCAGTTTACCTGGGGTTTTCGTATGTTCTTGGTTTCCCTTCCATGTTGTTTGGATTATTTCTTTATGCTCTCAATTGGATTATTTGCCTTGATCTCTAGTCTGGATTGTTTATGGTTTGCCTTTTGTTATTAAATCTGTGAGAGCATTTGGATTCGCCCTGGCCTCATCCTTGCACACCTGTTACAAATTGTGGCCAACATGCATTAGAGAAAAAACATTTATTTCATAATGTGCGTTTTCCTACACTTTCAATTGTTTTACTTCAATGAAATGTTAGAATTTTGTGATTTTTTTAAATGAAAGATGAAAAGGATAAACAATGCAGATTTATTTTCACAGCTGCCGTTGTTCATATTTACCAAGGGTGCCAATATTAGTGGAGGGCACTGTACATGTAACATGTAACTATGTCTCCTTAAAATATGGTGTTACCAAATATTTTGTGTAAAATGACATTACATTTTTACACATTACCAGTATTAATAAAAATTAAAAAGTACTTAACCTTTACTCAGGAATTATACAAAGATAAGTATCACCATTACAATTACAGTATTTCTTATAACCATTACTTTAAAAAAAAAAACATTACAAAGAATGAGCCAAATTTACTCAAGTACAGTATTCCCAAGTAAACATTACTTGAAAAGTTATACTGAAATTTACCAAGAATTGTGTGTAGCCTGTACTTGAAAACTTGTTCTGTTAAATTTACTGAGTGAAAATTGTGTCTTAAAATACATTAAAATACAAAACTCATACATAGAATAACTTGAATACACTTCTACTATTATACACATTTAATTTATGAATTAGTAAGTTTCCTGACAACATGACAAAGAACATGATTTAAAAAAACAAACTTTATTAAAGCATGGGGTAATTCTGATTTCTTAAAGGGATCATTTGATGCTATTGTCAAAGAGCATTATTTTGTGTATTGGGTGTAATAGAATATGTTAACATGCTTTAATGTTAAAAAAAATCATTATTTTTTACATACTGAACATTATTGTAGCTCCTCTATGCCCAGTTTGTCTAAAACGCATATATTTTTATGATGCCCCTCCTTCCAAAAAGCGCAGTATCCCCTGATTGGCCAACTGACCCAGTGCTTTGTGATTGGCCGAACACCTCAAGCGTTAGGTCTGGATCTGCCTTTTCTTTTAGATAGAATAAATCTTTTTGTGGGAGACTTTGAGCTTTGTAACTTTACAGATCATATACATAACACAAACACAAACAGCTACATAACATACTAAAGAATAAGGAAAACATGAAAACACATCATATGACCCCTTTAAAAAATGCAAAAAGTTGTATTCAAATATGTAAGATGTACACTCACATGTACTGAATTGAAAATCTAATTGAAAATGGCATTTAAAAAACAACATGAATTATTGAGTACATCTATAAGAACTAAGCTTTTAAAAAGATTTTCTAATTGAACAATCTCATTGGTCATTGACAAGTAAGCCATTTAAATGTTAATTTCTCTGAATAAGTGTAAAGGCTGGGGCTCTGTGGCACTATCAAATTGCTCTGTTGGTTTGAGCATCCTAACCAGTTCAACACACCAACTGGTGTGAGTGCGGGGCAGGATGTTTCTGGATGACCAATGGCAAGGGGGGACTGCATGTTCAGGAAACCTGATTATTAAAAAGAATCATCTTTTTTTTCTTTCAATTCTGTTTGGTTGTTACAACACTAGATACACACAACCTTTAAACATAACAATTAAGATGTTGTAAAAAAGTATATCTTGCCTTTCACAAAAAAAGTTAATTTTTCTTCATCTTAAACTGGCCTAATTAATTGTGATGTTAATATTGCATTAGTCTTTGCTTAGCTGCACTTCTAAGAACTCCATTAAACACAGCTGCTGAAAACAATGCTTATGATATGATAAATATATTTAGAATTAGAGGATTATTTATCTGGATGACACAAGTTATTTGATTCCATGCACTATAAAATCCATACAATAAAAAAATAAAATTCTGTCCCTGAAAAGTCTCCAGCCTCCTTCCCCACAAGCTCTTTGTTGCATTTCCATTTACGATGAATCTTATTTTGACTTTGCCTCTGCTGACCTCCATTTTAGCCATCAGACTTGCCTCACCCCCTGCTCCGTGTCTTGCATTCATATGCTTTTCTTCATTCCTCACACATCTAATTGACTTCATGTCTGATCATGTAAAGGATGCTGTTCTCCACCTGCTCCACACACTAACACTGAATCCTCTAGTGCTCTCACTCCATTAACGAAGAACAGCACCAAAGTTCTGCTCCCTGCTATCAAACCAGCGACTGCTAAAATCTCATTTTCAACTCAATTTAACCTGCTACCCCTCAAGGGTGGTGCGATTATAGCAAACCTGCTCTGTCACACATAAATTAGGACAACAACTACCTATAATGCTAAAGGTTACCTAATGACAGACACAACGCATTTCACAATACCATACAATGTCTGAGCCTTGCTTGTATTTTCTACCAAAAATAAATTGAATGTATTACATCCTCTCTTTTTTAATGCAGCATTTGTAAATTAGTATCATTTACCTCTACTGTTATAGGCCTGTTCTCGTTAGTCTCATGAGATTTAATTATGGATCCACTTCTTACGCAACCCTCCTAGTCATTAAAGATCTGGTGCATATGCATTTATGACACAGGATATAACAATCCCCTTGTGAAGGACTGTAATTACTGTAATATGTAATATATGTGCGCATAAAGACAACACGTTGTTTCCAAAGTAACATTTTTGGATTTTGTTGACATTGTAAGCCAAAATTATTAAAATAATATCTAAAAAAAAAAGCACTTTGTATTACATTTTCTCTGCCCAGTATTACAATACAAGAGAATTTTATATATTTAACATCTTTCATAATATATATAATTATTAAACATAAATTAAATATATATATATATATATATACACACACTGTAAATTAGTTATATTTTATTAATATAAATATAATAATTTTATATAATAATTTTATTTTATTTTCATATTATTTTTATTACTCACAAATGCTTTTTCTGTACAAATTGATTATCCTACATTTTTAAATAAATAGATAATAGATTATCTTTTTTTTTTTATCAAATGGTCAAGTCCACAGACCCACAGCCCAGTGGAGTCCCCAGACTCCATTTTGTAAACCCTTCCCCTAAAAACTATTCTTGGGATAAATTTAGCACATTAGTTGGTTTCTTTCTCTCCTCCATATCTGAACGTTCTAAAGTATATCCATTCTTAATCATATTTTTTCCTATTTTTCTTTAAAAATCGATGCCTTGGATTGCCATTTGAAATAAAACTCCTTTATATTTATTGAATATTTTCATGACACAAAAAAGGTTGCTAATATATGTTTGCACTTCATTCAATGCGGTCTGATTAGTACTGCCAGGCCTCATGTTCCTACCAGCATATAACATCTAGATATATTCATTGGCACTAGTTGCTGGGTGTTTACAATAAAACTTCCTCTTCATCTGCTTTGATATATGTCACTCACATAGCATATGGGTTAATCTTATCTCCGTGGTTCTTGCTTTGAGCTCGCCTTAAGCAAATGTATAGAACACCCTCAGAGTCACTCAATGTAATGATGCCTCACACCTGACAGGCCTGTCTGTGGATCTGTCTCTCAGTCTAGGATTACCGCTATGGGCGCGTCTGTAACCAGATTTAACCTACATATCAATAAGTTACTTTGGGCCACTATATGAGTTGCCTGTTCTTCGTATAGTAAATGAATAATTTATACTCAGGAATAATTTAGAGAGGTGATGTATCCTAAAAAAAAAATATCAAACCAGAGCTGCCTGTGTATGTCTGCATGAGAGATCACTAGTGGATACTCAAGTTGGAGGGTCTCAGCAGGTCTTTGGGCCTTTTCATTCTCACCTCATTCACAGCTCATTCACGCTTGGCGAAGCGTCTGCTTCCCATTAACACTGGGTCATACTCTCTCTCCACACTCCCCATCTCACATTGACATCCTCAATCTGCATGCAGGACAGCAGTCTAAGCAGGGCCAAGCCAGCCCACAAACAACACTTACTGTCCTCACTACCATTAATAGCAAATCAGCTCTACAATGAACATTTATCTGTAGTAATTATACATTAATAATTTTAGAGAGATCGGGGAGGATTTCTATTTGTGTATATGGCATGACTTATGTTTCACAGGACTTATCAAGTGTAACGCTGCATTGGGCTACCAAGGAACTTGGCAACTTTTGTCTCAGAAAAAACATGGAGCTGGATATAAGATGCAAACGTCAAAATGTATTTGTTTACAAATTATGTGCAATGGTGTGTTTTGAGGTCATTACATAATATTGAGCAAAAAAAAGTGTATTTTTTAATCGATAATTTGCCTTGTAATTATAATTTGTGTGAATAGGAATGAAAGTTGTTGTTCCTATTCAGTCAGTCACGTTCGACAGTACATTGATACTGACATATTGTGGTAGTGAGAAAATGGGCCGATGAAAATATGCAATTGAGATTTGCATGCCGAGCCACTCCTCCCGGATATATAGGAATATAAGCTGCGGGCAGCTCACTCATTCAGATTTTTGAATTGGAGCCGAGTGATTGTGCACAGTGATCACTCTCTTCCAATCGCATCACAAAAGAGCTTTGTTCCTGATCGAAAGAAAATTGCTCCTGATCTAAAAGAAAATCAGACTCAGCTATGTGATTCAGTTTGCCAGGCATCCCCCCAGGTTCAGTGGCATCCGGTTTACCTCGGTGGCAGGCAAAGACAATGCTGTCCTGCGTGCGGAAATTGTAGCCCTGCTGGCGAAAGACGCAGTAGAGCCTGTCCCTCCAGCCGAGATGAAGTTAGGGGTTTACAGCCGTACTTCATCGTACCCAAGAAAGGCGGAGGGTTATGGGCGATGTTGGATCTACGAGTCTTGAACTGGGCTCTTCACAAGCTCCCGTTCAAGATGCTAGCGCAGAAACGCATCCTCACGTGAGTTCGCCGCCAAAATTGGTTTGCAGCGATCGACTTGAAGGACACGTACATTCATGTCTCAATTTTACCTCGACACAAACCGTTTCTCTGGTTTGCTTTCGAGGGTCAGACATACCAGTACAAGGTCCTCCACTTAGGGCTGTCCCTGTCTCCCCACATCTTCAACAAGGTTGCAAAGGCTGCCCTTGCCACGTTAATGGAGGTAGACATTCACATTCTGAAATATCTCGACGACTGGCTCATTCTTGAGATCTCAGTTTCAGTGGAATTTCAGGCTCCTGTAGCATATGGCATCTGCAGCCGCGAATACGCTACTCGGATTGATGCATATGGGACTGCTCCAGCACTGGCAACATGGCCGAGTCCCGAGTTGGGCATGGCACCGTGTGGTCATCACTCCGATCTGTTGCTGAACATTCAGCTCCTGCTCAGAACATGCCTTTCTATGGGCCAGAGTGCCCTTAGAACAAGTTTCCAGGCACATTGTTGTTGCAAAAGATGCCCCCAGAATGGGCTGGGGTGCTGTGTGCTTTGGGCATGCAGTTTTGTGGTCCTGGATGGGACCTCGACTGCAATGGCATACCAATTGCCTAGAATTTCTGGCAGTGCTACTCACCCGGCGTTGGTTTTGACCTTTGCTTCAGGGCAAGCACGTGTTTGTCTGCACGGACAACACTATGACAGTTGTGTACATCAACAGTCAAGGCGGGGTATGCTCACATCGCTTGTCACCATATCCTCCTCTGGAGTCAGCAGTGGCCCAGGTCGCTCTTTTACACTCTCACCCCTTTTACACAGGCACCCCTCGGCACGGATGCGTTGGCACACAGCTGGCCCAGGGGCTAGTTGGCACACAGGTTTCCCCCAGTGAACCTGCTTGCACAGACACTCTGCAAGGTCAGGGAGGATGAGGAGCAGGTATTGATGGTTTCAGGTCTTACTGGCCCACCCGGACCTGATGCTCCTCGTGACAACCCCTCGCTGGCGGATTTCCCTGAGGACCGCACGCAGAGCTTCAGAAGCTCTGAGCAGCTCTTTGTCTGTTTTGGAGGGGAAAGGGAAAGGCCGTCACCAAACAGAGGTTGTCCCACTGGATAGTGGATGCCATTGCCTTGGCGTACCAATCCCAAGGCGAGCCGTGCCCCATCGGAGTGAGGGCTCACTCCACTCGGGGTGTTTCCTACTCCTGGGTGTTGGTGCGTGGCACCTCTTTGGCAGATATCTGCAGAGCTGCGGGCTGAGCAACACCTAATACCTTTGCGAGATTCTATAATCTCTGGGTGGAGACGGTTTCTTCCCGTGTGTTGGGTACAAACAGGTAAAGTGCACTATCTCGTTTGCAGCACCATTCCCCTCTAAGGGGGGATAGGAGTACCTTATTTGCTCTCCAGGTGAGTTCCCCACTCGGCAAACCCTGGATTGAGTTTCCTCTGAACATCCTTCGGCTGTTAGACGCGGCGGAGGCGTCTGACACCAAGGCCAGTACTCGACTTGCATGCCTGGTCGGTGAGCCCTTATACTGGGTTAGATGCCCATATGCTGCGATTACCTCTAAGTAATCCCATATGTGTATTCTTCTATGGTACGGTTTCCCTGTCTCTGCGTCTGAAGTAGTTTCATCCCTGTCTAGGCAGGACGTACCGCAGTGATCTTTCAATAGGTTTCACTGCCCCACGGGTCAGTCCATATGTGTTTCCACATGCTCTCCATGTCCCTCTCCGTTGGACAAGGTACACTTTCCCAGCGTTAACAACACTAGTCATGGCTGATAAAAAATGGGAATAGGGAACCAAAGCACTCTTCCTGTGAAACGACATTTAAAAGGAACAGCAGGCTACGAGCGTCTCCATGGTAAGCCTAGTCCCTTCCATCCCGTTGGTATGGAGGACTGTTATTCTTTGGGCTTAAGTGGGGTGCTGGGTAGGTTATGGCATTTGTCAAAAGGGCACGCGACAGTTTGTCCGCAGTTTGCCTCCAACACTCGTTACACAGTTCAGTGGCTGTGACGCTTTCAATATGGAACATGACTGACTGAATGGGAACGTCTTGGTTATTGATGTATCCCTCAGAGGAGATGAAGATGTTATGTCCCTCCTGCCACAACCCTGAACCACCCCGCTGAGTGGCTGGGATCTCTGTCTCGGCTCCTCAGCATAAACCTAAATGAGTGAGCTGCCAGCTAGATTATATACCCATATGTCCGGGAGGAGTGGCTCGGCATGCTAATCTCACTCGCCAATATTCAATGGCCCATTTTCTTACTACTCAGAGGTGATTGGAGCTCCCAAGTGAGAGCCAAAATGGCAGTATCGATGTAACGTCTTTGTTCCCTCCTTAAGGGAACGAGTGTTACATCAGTAACCAAGACATTTTACTGCCTGTTGTGCTCATTTCAGCTGGAAACTACAGTGAAATATATGTATTGGTACGTTTTTGCAGTTTTGCAGAAATGTAGGCACTTATTTCTAAGGATCCTGGATTGAAACATTTGCATGAATTTTAGCATTTTATCTTAAGTTTTGTGGTCCGATACATACACATAGAGTTTAAACTATATAAGCAATTGCACAAACTTAGTTTTCTGTCGATTTAGAAAAAATTGTGCACTGAAAAATTTGCATTTATGGAAAATGTAGACCTCTGAAGTTATAACTGAACATTGGATATAATGACTTCTTCACGCTCTGAATTTATCTGTTTATAAATGCTGATCATAAAACACTACAATGCTTCAGGTTAAGATAAGGCAATGTTGTAAAAAAAAATCTGCAGCAATAAACATACCATTCAATGACTTGCTGATTTTAAAAAGCCCCAGAGAGACAGAGACATCCTGGGTTTAAATGACACATGTGTGGTGTATCAACAAACCATACATTTTACAGCAAATTTCAGTTTGTGCTTGTAAAGTAATCCCTACCAACAGTGGGATATAGCGTGAAAATCTCTGCCCGCCATTAGTGAGTTGAGCGGTTAAGATGATGAGAACTGTCCCTCTACTCCCAAAGCTGTCCCCATCGGCAACGCCACGTCCCTGTGTTCCCCTCACCTTCTTTATCTGCAGACTTTGACAAGAGAGATCAGAATCCCGCAGATCTATTTGGCATCATCACTGAGTCACTCACAATATGTAAATATATGAGAGGGGATCTGTACCTTCATCCATTATAGATGAAGGGAACCCACAGCCGGGAAATAGGTCCCTTTAACTATCATTCTTGGGCCCTTTGTGCCCGTGGCTACAGAGCCAAAAATTGAATTTAAAGCTACTCGCTGTACATTTTTGATGGCTTATTCGTATTGAAGATGGCCAAGACTGATTTATAAGGTTGTTACAACTTGCATGCAAATCTACTCATTGATGTTCTGCAACTGTATTCCAAAATTTAATTTGTCTTATTACATTTTAAATTTTGTGTCAAAATTTCATTTCTTTTCTGAAAATAAGATACCATAATTATCCATGGCAGCAAGATCATAATATTTATAATAATGGTAATTTACTAAATATTAAACTGTAATTTTCAAGGTTTTGTAGTACTTTTGGACTGTACTCACACACACAAGCTTATAGAAAGTTTTTTAATGATCAGGAACTAAATTCTTCCATCAAATGCAGCACGATATGCAAATTTGGATGTAACTGCTTAATAGCACCACAAAAAAAATGTAGAGTCTCAAGGCCTTCAGTTCACTACCATGTATCATGTGCAACTAGCTGTGATGTCAAAAACAACTAATAAAGAAAATGTATAAGATCACTTTTTCAAGGATGCTCTAAAAAAGTATCACTGTTAAAAGGGTCAATAACAAATAAGTGTGTCAATACGACAACAATAAAGAAAAGGAAACATCTTTTAAAAATCTATTTTAAAACCAACTTCCTAGAAAGTGTTTGTATTTATATTGGTTTCATATTGTTTTGAAAAACATTTACAAATGTTTCAAGAATTGTTTAAATTTAATAACTCTAAAAATACCATGTGTTAAAAAAGTAATAGCATGTCCTCAAGGTATAACTTCCTTATACCTTTAAAACATGTCATTTTTATAATAAATAAAAGAATCAATGTAAAACATGTTCCCTATCAGGGAACTTCGAGCTGCGTGACAACGCATTGGGAACGCCTCCAGCGTGACGCGTCTGAAGCATGAATGAAATCAGTCCAATGGCGAGACGGAACGTCATAGGCGGGTGACGTCATCGACCAGGAAACTATATAAGCACCCCATAACACAAGCGCGTCAGCTTCTGAAGTCTTCAGCAAGCGCTCTGTGTCAAATATATCAGTCTGTGTCTCAAAGTGTTTTTGTCTGTCCTTAGAAATTGCTAGGCAGGAGTTTTTCACATATAAAAAAACTATAAAAAGAGACGATATATATTATGGCGAGTGAACAGCAGTTCAGAAAGTGTGTGCATCCCTGCCCACGTTATATCACGGGTGGGGACACTCACGATCTGTGTGTTGTTTGTTTGGGAGTACAGCATGCTCAGTCAGCTCTCGAGGGAGCTGATTGTGAGCATTGCGAGCGTTTGTCAATGAAAACGCTCCGCTCCCGCCGAGCCCTCTTCGAGGAGAGTGGTTCGGTTCGCGATCCCCGCGGTTCGGGTCCCGCTGCTGCCGAGGCACAGCGGAGGCGCCAATCGTGGGGTTCGCAAATGGATCTATCAGCGGGGATTGAGACGGGCTCTGCCTTTTCTCTGCCCTTACCTGATAGATCCAGTGTCTCAGATCCCGGGGTGGAAGCACGCGCTGCGGTTTCTTCCCCCCGGGCTGAGGCACCAACACTTCAACTATCCAGTTCTGAGGAATTGGAGTTGAAAGTGTTGATACAGCAGAGACTGGGGACTCGTCACTTCAGTCTCCTGCTAGTGAGGAGCTTATGGAGGTGTTGACTCGTGCAGTTGAAAAATTAAGCATTGAGTGGCCAGCTGATAGACAGGAGTCTAGATTAAAAAGCAAGTTGGATGAGAGATTTTTGCCATCTCGCTCTGCACCTCCACGTCGGTGTCTACCGTTCTTTCCTGATCTCCACACCGAGGTGTCGAGATCATGGAATAGACCGGTATCTGCTAGAATTTTTACGCAGCAGACCTCAGTTTATTCGAATATTTCTGGGGCAAAATATTATGGTTATGGGGCGATGCCTAAGGCGGAGGAAGTTTTGGCGAGCCATCTTTCTCCTGCCACGGCATCGTCCTTTAAGACACCGGCGTTGCCCACCAAGCCATTAAGAAACACCTCGGCTTTGGTGGGCAAAGCTTACTCGGCGGCGGGACAAGCAGCTTCATGTCTTCACACTATGGCTATCTTGCAAGCATATCAGGCAGATCTATTACAAGACATTAGTGAGGGGGAGGAAATAAGTGCTGATGTGGTCAGAGAATTACGTCAGGCAGCCGATCTCTCTCTCCGTGCCACCAAGGAGACGGCCAGATCAGTCGGCCGCTCTATGGCAGCCTTGGTGGCCACGGAGAGGCACTTATGGCTAAATCTGTCTAATATGAAAGAGAGAGAAAAATCCTTCCTTCTGGATGCGCCGCTGTCGACTGCTGGCCTCTTCGGTGACTCAGTGAATTCGGTCATCGAGAGGTTTCAGGAAGAAAAAAAGCAGGCAGCGGCGCTCCAGAAGTTCCTCCCCCTCCGTGTGCATGTCCCCGGGGCCGCTGGGCGGGAGCAGCCCCGGCCGTCGAGTAGCTCCTCACACAGGGCGCAACAAAAGAAGAGTGTCGCGTCTCGCGCTCCTCCCCAGCGAAACTGGGCCGAGGCGCGGCACTCTCAGACGAGGTCTTCCAGGGGCAAAGCCGATCTGAGGACGGTTATTGTCGCCAGGAAGGCTTCGTCGAAGAAATCCTGACGCCAAGGGTGTCAGGATGTTGAGGGTGGTCCCCACCGAGAGAGAAAGGTGTTCGCCGCTGTACACGGCGCCCGTTCTGTCTCGGTGCCCTCAGGGGCCTGTTCTGCCAACCCCGCCTGCGTGCCGGGGCGTAGACGGTCCCAGCGAGCGCTTTCCCGAGGGAAGCTCGCCCGCTCTGAGGAGCGGTTTAGAGCGGTCAGACCAGTTGTTCCCTGCCGGTGCGCCGTTACAGGGCACTGTGTCTGCCACTCAAAATATTCCAGAGGCCAGTCTCGAGAGACTGGTACCCTTAGTAGAATTTTTGGCAGAATGGAAAAGCCTTCCAAATGTATCTCATTGGGTTCTGCAGACTATCGAGAAGGGGTACGCGATTCAGTTCAGATCACGCCCGCCTCGCTTCAGAGGGGTTCTGCCCACAGTGGTGGGCCCCGAGCAGGCTCTGGTTATGGAACAGGAGGTGAAAACTCTCCTGCTGAAGGAGGCTATAGAACGAGTTCTTCCTCCCAGCAGAGAGTTGGGTTATTACAGCCGATATTTCATCGTTCCAAAGAAGGATGGGGGGTTGCGTCCAATTTTAGATCTGCGCCTGTTAAATCGCTCAGTAGGGAAGCTCAAGTTCAAAATGCTTACTCTCAAGCAGATCGTGTCACAGATCAGGTCCGAGGACTGGTTTGTCACGATAGATCTAAAGGACGCGTACTTTCACATTTCCATCCTTCCACAACACAGGAAGTTCCTGAGGTTTGCTTTCGGGGGCGAAGCATACCAATATCGGGTTCTTCCGTTCGGCCTAGCACTGTCTCCCCGAACTTTCACGAAATGTATGGATGCAGCTCTGGCTCCGCTGCGACTCCAGGGCATCCGCATTTTAAATTATATCGACGATTGGTTGATTCTGGCTCAATCGGAGCACCAGGCGATTCGGCATCGAGATGTCGTTCTCGCCCATATCAAAAAGTTGGGGTTGAGGCTCAACGCCAAAAAGAGTGTGCTTTCTCCAGTACAGAGGACCACTTTTCTCGGCGTGGTTTGGGATTCGACAACGATGCAGGCACGTCTGTCTCCTGCTCGTATAGCTTCGATTCTCTCAGCCGTCAAACAGGCAAAGCTAGGCCAGTCACTCACTGTGAAAGAATATCAGAGGATTCTGGGTCTGATGGCAGCAGCGTCCAACGTTATACCTTGCGGCCTGCTGTACATGAGACCACTGCAGTGGTGGCTCAGGACCAAGGGGTTCTCCCCGAGGGGAAACCCGCTCCGCAAGATCAGGGTTACGCGACGGTGTCTCCGTGCTCTGGCTATGTGGAAAGAACCTTGGTTCCTGTCCTTAGGTCCTGTGTTGGGGGCCCCGTGTCGTCGAGCAACACTGACGACGGATGCCTCCCTCACAGGTTGGGGGGCGATCATGAGTGGTCGCTCGGCCCAGGGTCTGTGGCAGGACCATTATCTTCATTGGCACATAAATTGTCTAGAAATGATGGCGGTGTTCCAGGCTCTGAAACACTTCCTCCCAGACCTGAGGGGTCACCATGTTCTTGTCCGGTCAGACAACACATCGGTGGTCTCTTATATAAACCATCAGGGGGGTCTGCGTTCGCGCCCATTATACAAGCTGGCTCGCCAGATCCTTCTATGGTCCCAGGGGAAGCTTCTTTCATTGAGGGCAATTTATATCCCGGGATATTTGAATCAGGGGGCAGACTTCCTGTCGAGGCAGGGGCCGAGGCCCGGGGAGTGGAGACTCCACCCCGAGGTGGTGGAGCTCCTATGGAAACATTTCGGTCGTGCCGAGGTAGACCTATTTGCATCCAGGGAAACATCACACTGCCAACTGTGGTTTTCCCTAAGTCCTCCAGCCCCTCTGGGGTTGGACGCGATGGTACAGGAGTGGCCGAGGTCACGCCTGTACGCATTTCCCCCGATTGCTCTGCTCCCAGGAGTTCTGGAGAGGGTGCGCCGGGACGGGGTCAGTCTACTGTTGGTAGCCCCGTACTGGCCGGCCCGAGTTTGGTTTTCGGACCTAATTTCTCTCCTCGACGGCTCTCCTCTGGAGATACCGATGAGGAGGGACCTTCTCTCTCAGGCGAGCGGGTCGATACTTCACCCCCGCCCAGATCTGTGGAGGTTGTGGGCTTGGCCTCTGAGGGGGCCCAGCTCATAGAATCTGGTCTCTCGACTGAGGTCGTGGAGACCATCCTCCACTCCAGAGCTCCGGCCACTAGGAAATTATATGCCTTGAGGTGGAAAATGTTCACCTCTTGGTGTGGAGAACACCAGTTGGACCCAGTCAACTGCCCGGTCGGTGCAGTGCTGGAATTCCTTCAGGAGCGTTTCTCCACAGGGTTATCCCACTCCACACTGAAGGTGTATGTGGCGGCCTTATCTGCTTACCACGTCCCTTTGAATGGAGCTTCTCTTGGGAGACACCCACTTGTAACCCGTTTCCTTCGTGGCACTCTGAGGCTGAGGCCAGCAGTTCGCACGAGGGTGCCGGCCTGGGACCTGGCGGTTGTTCTAGAAGGTCTCTCTCTAGCACCGTTCGAGCCCATTGAAGAAGTTTCGGAGAAATTCCTCACTCTTAAAACTATCTTTCTTCTGGCTATATCTTCATTAAAGAGAATATGAGATATCCAAGCTCTGTCGGTCTCTCTCTCGTGCTTGGAATTTGCACCAGGCATGGTGAAGGCTTTCCTCTTCCCTAGGCCAGGATACGTTCCCAAGGTACCAACCAATGTGGTCGGGCCTATTGTACTGCAGGCTTTCTGTCCTCCCCCATTTCTGACGTCGGACCAAGAGAAACTAAATCTGCTCTGCCCTGTTAGGGCCCTAGATGCATACGTCCACAGAGCTGCCCTGTGGAGGAAGAGCGAACAGCTATTCGTTTGCTTTGGACCCCCTAAAAAGGGCTGTCCAGTATCTAAGCAGAGGTTGAGCAAGTGGGTGGTCGAGGCCATCTCACTTGCCTACGAGTCTGTCGGTCAGCCTTCTCCTTTGGCTGTCCGGGCTCATTCAACCAGGAGTATGGCTGCCTCTAAGGCTATCCTGTCAGGAGTATCTATCCAGGATGTTTGTGACGCGGCAGGCTGGTCCTCACCGCACACATTCGTGAAGTTTTATCATCTCGACTTCAGCTCCACTCCAGGGGCGCAGGTGCTTTCGTCTGTATGTGCGCTCTGATTTCACACGACGGACACTTGCTCGCATGGCGACGTTGGTATTAGCGTTCCCAATGCGTTGTCACGCAGCTCGAAGTTCCCTGATAGGGAACGTCTCTGGTTACGTATGTAACCTTAGTTCCCTGAAGGGAACGAGACGCTGCGTGTCTGTGCCATACTCCCAGCATGCCCGTGAGCACTTGCTTCAGTCTTATCAGAAGCTGACGCGCTTGTGTTATGGGGTGCTTATATAGTTTCCTGGTCGATGACGTCACCTGCCTATGACGTTCCGTCTCGCCATTGGACTGATTTCATTCATGCTTCAGACGCGTCACGCGTCTGTTGGGTCACTTGAACCATGCAGTGTAAATGGGGCCTTATTGACCTTGGCACGTTGTCATTTGGGGTCTGCAGGGGTCATCTCTATGATATAGTATAATTTCTTTGTTTTGTGTTTTCAAAATGGATCAAAATCACTTGTTGCAGTCCATTGAGTAAATTCTAATATGAAAATATCTGAAATATCTGAATCTGATTAGCAGTACATGCTAATGAACTTTTAAGCCTGATAATAGTCAAGTCATTTCTGTTTGATGTTTTAACAGGTAGAGACAGCAGCAAAGCTCTCATTATGTTTTCAGTATCAAAGCTTTCCTGTGTAAATGCAGGTTTGCCTAAAGCTGTCAGAGCCTCAACTTTGACAGCTCAATTAGGTTTAGAAAATGAATGTTAATTATCAAGTGTTAACACACACACACAGGCTCATTATAATTTAACGCAATGGCCATTTTTCTCTCTAAGTTGAATTTGAAGACAGTTGATAATACTGCTGATAACTCATGCTTAAAAGCAATAAAACTGAATTTAATCTCGCTCTCGTCAAAAAAACTGATGTATGTTTGGAAGTGATGGTCTCAGAGATCAGTAAACATCCAGCATAAGTCCTCATACATACCTATTGTTAATGAGTGCCACTCTTCGGGTAATGAGCTGGCTCCATCTCAGACAGCATAAACAGCGAGCTGGTGTAGGGAGCTCGATTTGAGCGACAGGGTCACGCACCTCGCCTTTAGCTGAATTAAAAGAGGATCGCCAGTGACGATGTGCAATATTGCAATGCCCGTTTGCATATGTGCAGTGATATTAAAAGGGATCAGCTTCATCTAGTGAGACACAACAACCAACGTGAAGGGAACAGGATGGTTTAATATCACAAATTACTCCCAGGGAATGACCTCCTCACTTTGAGCTTGATTATAGAGCCTTAATTAGGAGGGATTCCCAACTCTCTCCATCCCTCTGTCTCCTTTTTTTTCTTTTCTGCTTACGTAGAGCTGGGAGTTTAGTCACAAATTCAATATTTACCTTGCACTACTGTGCTTGTACCAAGTCAGGTGGGGGTGGGGGATGGGGAGGGGGAGGGGGGGGGTGAAGGAGGGAGGGGGGGGGGGGGGGTGAAGGAGGGAGAGAGGGAGGGGTGGAAGGAATTAATAAAACCTGCTCTTCAGGATTCAGGTGCAAACCAATTTACAAGCTGGCATTTAAAGGACTTTAATTAATATTTTGTCACAGATGAAATTCAATGAGCTTAAAAGCCTTCCTAATGAATATACACATAGTACCGCCATGCTATTTCTTACAGCAAAAGAGGTTGAAAGTCCATTTCCTGACCTGTCTCAAAAGCTGAGGTGCTCAATAATTTTAACAACAAAATCAGTTCAAATGGAAATCATTTCTCTAATACAGCTTTTGAAGACTTTTTTTTTCATCCTACGTAATGGGACATGAGTGCAGTGAAGAAAATAACATTAGAACCTATATTTTATTGTATAGACAGCACAATACCTATTTTGGATGTCTCAAATGACAATAAAATGTACTAATGTTAAAGCAATTGATTATTAAGCAAGAAAGAGATCACTAAACTCCTTCTTGTGATGCTACTTAACAATATACTCAGGCTCTGAAAGGGATGAGAGGGATGGGATGGACTGGATTGGAATTAGGGCCCTATGAAATCTGTTTTATTTCTTTTTTAATGTTTTCAATTTTAACAATCAAAAAGAATGTCTAATAAAATGTTTGTTTATTAAATTTATAAAAATAAATTACAATAATAGTGCACTATGAAATGTATTTTATTTTTTCAGTAATTCTGTGTTGTCTGTTTTAGTTTTTTGAAAATAAATGCAAATGTAACATTTTATTTGGCAAATGAAGTGTTGCACAACAGAGGTTTACTGTTTAAATAAAAAAAATGCTGGTGATGTGAACACTCAGATCAGCTCTAGAGATTAAGTTCATGCGGAGTGACCTCATATAGTGCAATGGCAAATGTTGAAAACACCACGAGCCTCGCGTGTGCTTGAGTATTTGTGGACAAAACTGATCCACTCATTTACACAGAGGCATAAGGGAACTATGTCATGGAATAGAATGGATTTGATGAATGGATGGATGGATTAGTATAGTAATGCATAGTAAAAAGTGTCGCTATGCATGCGTCAGTGTTGAACAGTGTAATATCGAATTTAAAGTTATCAAGATATTATTGTCAACAGCCAGGGTTTACTTCATGTTGAAATCTACTTAATTTCACATGCATGTGCATGCACAATTTTGATATATCCATAATCAGCCGTAGAATATGAACTAATATGTAGTGTGAAACTTTTCCAAAGGCACGATCAAGCATAAACCTGGAAAAGATGGAGAAAACTGGCAACAGACAGAAATAGGCTGTTTGATGACCTTGTTGTCCTAGGATTCTGGAGAGTAGATCAGAACATCAGATCATGTGGTGTCAAGCCACTAGTCCCTTAAAAACAAAACCCAGTGTTGAGTGTAATGCATTTCTAAGTAATTAATTACTGTAATTGTATTGATTTTCCTTTGAAAAGTAAATTAAATGATTACTCTTAAAGGGTCATGAAACCCCCCTCGTTCAGCTCAAGTCTAGCTCACAATCTTTTTGAAAAATGCAACTTAAATGGGCGTGGATGGCTGTGAGAAGGGGTGTGGTAAGGCCATCACTGTCATCGCCAGTATCCCATGCATATCGACTGTCACTAAAAGCAGTGGTAAAACGTGAGGAAATGCTAGATTTTTTTTATAGCTGGCAAAGTTAAAGTCTTATGAAATACGACACTTTATTATTGTCCTTTCAAAAGTAACTGAATGCCATGCTATATTAGCCTAGTAAGCCTACAGTAATCGTAATTCTATTGAGAACATATTAATGTAGGCTACATGTATAATTATAATGTCATTATAAAATATATAGTTGTTTATAGACACTATACATATATTTGAAAATTATTAATTTTCCACTTAAAAAAAAAGTTCCGTGCATAGCCTAGATCTACGCGCCCCCTGAATCCCCATAATAAAGATGGCTCTGTGGAGGTGAATGACTTCTCATTTTAGACACACACACACACACACACCTCTGAAGGGATAGAAAAGTCCTGGGGACTTGGTAACGTTACAGCATCACTTGCAAGAAGCAATCTGCATTGGTTGTCAACAAGGCGAAGTCCACAATTCTCCAATTCTCGAAGCTCAAAAATGTTTTCGGCACACACGTTTAGATGTGTCCGTGGTTGATGGAAAACCAACCGCCCGGAGCCAGAGTCTAACCAGAGGCAGCATCGCGGGGAAACATATTCAACCCAATTGGACTTTTGCACCACAAAAACAAACACTTGCGTGCGTCCCATGATTGCCTCTCTCATCTACTACGCGATATATCACAGTTTGACATGTCTGTCACTGGAAAGATCCACGTGGTGTCATGAATAATTAAGAGACAGTGTCTTCTCATAGGATATGAAAACTCAGTCTCATTAATAATTATGAGACACCGATGAGTCATCAACGCACTATACTGTGCTCTGCCACGTCACAGCCTGCGATGAAGATTTTAAACCCGGAAGACGAAAATAGCGGAAAGAAACTAAAATTTAACCATTTTCACCCTACTATTAAATCTAACAGATGCTAACATTGTCTTCAATGGTGTTCAACACACATACCTCTGATAAAATCTCAGAAAATTTGGTTTAGGGTTTCATGACCCTTTAAATTTTGTGTTATTTACAGTTTCTTGTAGCCTGGGAAAACCCAGACAACTTCCGGCAAATTTGGATTTGCTCTGAAAGTTAGTCTGGCAAAGAGCTCATTCAAGCCCATTTCCAATCCGCCGAAATCGCGGCACCAATCAGAAACGTTGGGGCGGGCTTTACACGATGACGACAGCGCTGGGATTTTGAAGCAGATTTTGTAGCCTACATTACAAAGATGGATGCCGCTGTCGAACATCACTCGTTCAAATCAGCTATCGCGTCTGTTTTAAGCGATTTGAACGTTTCCTTTTTGTTAAAAACCGAGCAAAGAACAACACTCGGAGATCTGTCTGCCGCTCTGCATACGCCATCTCCTTCATCGCTCTGATTGGTTTTAGGTCTATCCGCGACGTCCGTTGGTGACGCCCCTCTGGAAATGATTTGTCTATGACGCTTTGCCAGACCATAACTCAGTTACAACTGAGAATGGTCTGGTTTTAACCAGGCTAAGTTTCTTGTGTAATTGCATGAAATGCTGTATAGACAATGGAACAATTCTATATAAAACAATAGTGCATTTAACAACAAAAAAAAACAATGTCTAATAATGTTAACGTATGTTTTTTTTTTTTTTTTTTTTAAATGTAACCTTTTCTCTTTGAATACTTTGGTCAGTTTAAGAATAATTGATGCAATATTATATTATTTATTTGAAAGAATTAAAGGAGCAGTTTCATGTCTTTGTATTGTTTAAGTGGTCGAGATTGATATGGGATTTAGAAAGTAATTAGTATCAAGTAATGCAATACAGAGAATTTAATTAGAACAGTAATCTAATTACACTGCTGATGATGTAATTAGTAGCTAGTAATTAGTCATTTTTTAGAGCAAATTATAACACTAAGACTAAACCCTATATTGAACTAGAAGCCAGTGAAGCGAACGCCATCACAGGAGAAATACTTTCTCTCTTCTAGTCGAGACAACCATGAACCTCTTTGCCAGAACTTGCTCTTACAGCTCAGTTTGGTCACTTTTGTAGGCTTCAGAGTTTCTCCAACCCCTCAACAGGTAAAAGGACAAAAGCATATGACCTGCTAGGGGAACTGCTCTTGTGACTCTTTTCACCTGCTGCAGCTCTCCAGGGTGAAAGGTCAACTGTCACAGAGGCCAGGGAGGTTCCCCTTGGGGCATGCTGCCTGGAGAACTTTTCTTGAAGCTGAGACACCTCTGCCTGGTTTCACAGCGCTGCCCCAAACTGCCCTGGGGCATGAATGCAATTCGGTATTTATGGGACTGCTGGGCTATCGCTGGACGTACAAACCGCAATCCCTGTCTCTGTCCCAAAGGAGAGTGCCTCATCGCCCTCCTCTGAAAGAAAGCTGCTGGGGCCTGCCCTAAAGTCCTGAGATTTATCAACATCCTGAATCTTTATGATGTGTCCATCCTTAATATTGATAGGGGATGGAGTAAAAAAACTTTACTATATTGGGATCATTATTTAATAATAGCTCAAGCCACAGAATGTGATATCTGCCACAGTTACTGCATAAGTCATGGCAAAACTGAAGTGGTGGTTTATCTCATCCCACACGTACAAGTTTATTTTTGCAGTGAGGAACTCCATTAAAACAGATCTTTCATAGATTTCACAGATCTTATAACAGTTTTTCACAGATTCACCGGATTGTCCAATCTTTGTCCATATCTGTAGAACACAAAAACAACACTTTTCCATGCAGTTACAACGACTAGAGCTTTCAAGCTTCAAAAAGTTTCACAAAAGCACCATAAAAGTATTATAAAAGTGATCCATACTCTTGTGTGCTATATTCTGAAGTCATACAATAGATTTGTGTGATAAAGAGCCTAAATTTCTTTTTCACTGATATTCCCCTCTAACCACTGCAACAAGTCAGTGAGAGGAAAGAATCAGTCAAATGTATCAATAAATCAATCATTTGTGAAGCAGATGAATAAAAACTGTTCGTGAATCGGAAAGTTTTTTTCTGAACGTATCAGAAAAGGCTAGGACAGATGTCCAGATTTTCAGTGATTTAATGCATTTGATTTTTAACTTCTTAAAATTGGTCTGTTCATTTAAATGAATTGTATGGCTTCAAAATAATTAATATATAATGCACACATTATGAGGACTACATGAATATTTTACACCCATTAATTGTAATATCATGGAAAAGAAAAACCATAACATTCAAAGTTTTACTGGTTTGGACCAAAATGAGGGTGAGTAAATGACACAATAATCAATTTTGGGTAAACTACTACTTTTAGGCCTTGGTTGAAGACTTTTAAAGACGGAACTGCATTATCTTGCATTTTTGCAACCCTTGCATGATTAATGGAGCGATTCAGCAATCTACTAACTCGAAGTAAAACTGTTTGCTCAGTCCGTGCCTGGAAAAAAGGGAAACATATTAGCAAAAATAAATGTTGGTGAGTGCTATAAAGAGGCCGATTATGTATGTCTCGGGCAAATTGGTGGTAATGAGTCAAGAGACTGAGCTGGTTCACATATATTAAAACAGCGATCATTAAGGCATTTGGGCTTAGATTAATCCTGTTAATGACATGCCGGTGCCACTGGGAATAAGAGAGCCGGCCCCAGATGTCGAGGCTGTGGCTCAACTCGACACACAGCAAATCTCTGCCTCTCCCTCTCGCATACTCCGCACTCTCTCCATCTTTTCACTCTCATGCAGAAGGGATGCTCCTGCACAGTACCACCACTTCAAATGCAAACGAAGGGACACCATCACAGCAGACTACTAATGAGAGCAACACAAGAAAGAGAGCAAGAGAGAGGTGGCTGAGATGAATAAATGTAAAAAAAAAAAAAAAGTGATCTGAACTGCAGATAAAAAGTGGCAGCAGGAACCCTGATGTCCCCAATTAGGAAAGATGTCACCCCCTGTCCACAGAGCTGTAATAAAACCCTCACTCTGTATTCTCCATCACACGGCTCCAACACTGTTAACATTTTAATGTCCTGGGCGTGCATGGTAACACTAATTACTTGGCCATTTGGCTGACTCCGGAATCCTCCAAATGGAAATCTGATCTCGGGCTTAAGACCGTTACATTAAAAAATAATAAGTCATATTTACTGATCTAGCCAGTAGTCATACTTATGATTCAACCGGTTCACTCTTCTTATTGACTGATAGGATCACCAGTCATAAAAGGAAATGACTGTGTGAATTTTAACAAGGACATGATCCCCAGATTGTTATCCCTTTTCCCTTCCCTTCTCTTCCTCCCATCCAGCCCATATAACCCCGCTGTTTGAGAGAGGCCATGGCACATTTAAATTTCATCACAGGTGTTTTAAATCTATGCAAATCCTCCCATTCCAATCTTAACAGGCAAATCCAATCATTTAAAGCAATCTCCAGAAGCCATTTCTGCCAACATTAAAATTTATGGTCACTAGTAGAAATTTTTGAACCGTATTGAAAAGGCATATCTGTGTCTGATAAAATCCCATCATCTGTAGACATTCCTTCTGACTCCTGCTCGGGGATAAAACACCTTTTTCTGAGGACGCCCCTCAGTTGTGGCAGATTTGAAATTACACAGAAATGAACAAGCTCCGGTTTCACCCCTGCCGAATTAAAGACACATATCTTTCGGATTCAGCAACCAGTGTATTGTTTTAGGGCCAGGTGAACCCCAAAAAGAAAGGGTAAACTCATTTTTTTCCCTCTGAGTGCTGTGTACTGTTTGGCGGCAGTAATACAAAAGGAAACCTTCGATAAAGGCAAGAAATTAGATTCTATCCCCACATGTGGAGCCGGTAGCACCAGCAGCATGAGATAGAAAACAAGAGGAGCGAATGTAATGGTTGTATTACCGTGCTCAGTCATGTATTATTAATGTTAACGTGATCAAGGCAGGTGGACGAGCCCAGGAGACATCGCTGCCTAATGAACACAGCCCTCTCTCTCTCAGTGGAGCAGGCCCTGGCAGCTGTTACTGTTTCAGAGCAAGTTGTTAGCCTCTGTACCTGAGCGGGCCTGGCTACCCCACCTCCCCCCAAATGCACACACATTTAATTTACAAATAATCTACAGCCACCCACAATTGACACTGTTCATACTGAAGGGCTGGTGTCCGCTAGGTGACTACCAGAATGCATTTTTAAGGCACAGATGACTAAAAATGCCCAGGAGGTTCCCTATAGGAAACAACATGGTGCATTTATTTAAACATAATAACCACTGATCATATTTGTTATCTGGTATGCCTAAAATATATATATATATATATATATATATATATATATATATATATATATATAAGATGTTACATGGAATGGTGTGTTAAAGAGGTGTCTCAGATAATGATGTATTTGCAGGGTGGGAAAATCTGAACAGAGTCAAACCAAAGGCCACTGAAGTCTTCTAAATTATTAGAACTCCTCTGGATCGCAAGTTAAATGTATTTAAGAGCAGGTGTTTAAAAACTGGAGTCTCCTACAGTATATACTGTACTATAAAAAGTCATCAAAATTATACTTGACTTTTTAGGAAGGATACTTCACAGAAGAATCGTCATAATCTGGGGGTTCTCGGTATTTAAAAAAAAACTGTTTTAGATGATGCATCACTTAATCGCTGTCCATCATCTTCAAGGAAAGCGATAAGTGTGAGCTCTAAGTTCGCTCTATCCCGTTAAGAGTCGGAGGACGCTGGAACTTTGGAATCCTTAATTATTCATGTGTGGGCCGTACACTATTTATAAAGCATAAAAGGTAGCCATGAAAAACTGCAGCACAGCATCCTTTGTCAAGGCCTTCAAAAAATGTTGAATAGAAACCTGTGCACAATACCTGCAGTAACTTGCAGGGGCTTACATCATTAGTTGAGTACGAAGCAAACACACACACACAGGAAGAAGAGTGTGTTCAAAATCAATCCCAGACAGACTATATACACTCAATATATGGCACAAATGATCCCTTAAAACTGTACTGGACTTGCAGAGATTGGCCTTGTCGGTTCAGTTTTGCTTTTCTGCATGGTTGAAAGACAAAGGTCTTGCAGGCTGTGTTTTTAGGTCACATACTGCCCCCTGGTGGAATAAACGATGATGGCAGTTTTAAATCAGTTCAGTTGTCTCTGTGTACTTCAGTCAGGGTTAACCAGCCATACTAAAGACACATCGTAGCTTTTAAAAATGAATGCACAGGGCAAAATATTTTTGTCAACTTTTAAGTTTGTGTGTCTGTTTGAGGACATGTGCATTCTTAGATTATAGAAATCATGTTGCCCAAAATGTCCATTAAACATCTGGATGGAAAAAAAAATCAATAAAACAATTTATAACCCATGACTTACTACTGCTATTATTATCTGAAATTAGCCACATCATTTAATTGTTTTAACTGTTTAGTGTTTAAAAGAAGGAATAAAACATCAATTGTATTTTAAAATTAATCAATGCATCATATTGTTCATCAGTGTTTTTACTGGAACAAGCACAAGAACTAACTGCAAATATGTTGAGGTGAAATTATATTTTCCAACTACATCAGCCATGTTAGCTCTGATCTTCATTCCAGTGACATTCTAAAACAAGCTTGGCACAAAACACAGTTTGAAACAGTGATGTCATTAGTTATTAACTTTCTTTTTGAATTTTAAGTGGTTTTAAAATATGCATTGGGATAATAGCAATAAATTGGTATTTTGAAAACATATTAAGGAAGGAAGGAAGGAAGGAAGGAAGGAAGGAAAATAAAGAAGAATCAATCAATCAATCAATCTTTTGAACAAATGTTATTGTTTCCTGATAATAACCATGTGTCATTTTAGCCAAGACACAACTAACATCTTGCCAGAAGGATCGAACACCACTCCTCAAAATACAAGTCACATTATCATAGGGTACAGTTTGGAGCTGAGGTAGAGATGGTCTGAATATTAAATGCTAAATTTCACAGGTATACATTACAGGAGTCAACCAACGTATAATAAAAGATACACTTTCATTTGAACATAATCATGGAAACACACAAACATGGAAAGTTTGTAAATGAGCCTCTATGGCGGACTTCACATGTTACAGAGGCATCAGATCTTTCTGATTAGCTAAAATATGACTCATAATCCTCCAGCTACCAGTTTCTATCAAACATACTCTATTGCATCAGGTATAAAACAAATCAATCCACGGTTGGAGTAATTACTGATCTTACTGAATTTAGGTCAAACTACAACGGTTGAACCACTGAGATGTTTCTTGATTGCATTCATCGTCTGATCATACATTGTTAAAAACCAAAACCAATCCTCGGAATGATTCGCAGCCAAGTCTCAAACAGAGACAGAAGAATCAAACAGACGCCCTCATTCGCACAAACACAGGAGGAGAATCTTATTAGCTGCTCTACAGACTTTCTGCCAACAAACGAAATGTCAGTTGATCCCTGTCATTACCTCCCAATAAATCAAATATGAAATGTTGCCATGTGTCTGTGATGTACTGATGGTGGATTTAAGCAGGATTTAATTAAATTGTATGTATTCCATCTGAGATTTTTACAAAGTGTCCATGTTTACTTTTTTGCATGTTTTAGCAGCATGTGTAGTCTCTCATGCATCAGGTTTCTGGATAAAGCAATATTTCCAATAAACTGGGCTGTAAATAAAACAGACCAGTTTCTTCTACTCACCGTATTATTCAAAAGCCTCTTCAGTGCTTATGTATTGGAAAAGCTTAGAAGAACAATATCACACATCCTGTTTCTGTTGGACTAAGCAGATACAATAGATAGCAGCAAGGCAGTGGAATATAAACACAAAAATTGTCAGGCCTGCTAGGAAAGAATAATCTGACAGATACAAAGCAATTTTGATGTGATAACCAAAAAGTTAACTTTCGCCAGCTACAAGATCACTGTGAGTGTGTCCATGTTTGTTACACGTGTCTGTGTGTGGTTGGTATGATGGCAGTGGTGAGGTCACTAGTCACTTATCATCAGTTTGTTGTACAGGCATTTTGATCATATAGGTATGCTGTCCTGGGATGTCTGTGTCAGAGCAACAGTAACAAAGCCCATGCCATCAACCTGGCTGGAGAAAAATACTGAATATTTCATTACCTGCTCCAGGAGAAAAGAAAAAAAAAACACTCTAGGGCCTGCCATTTCATTACAGATCTGAGTAATGCAGAAAAGCTATGGGTAAATAAGCAGGATAAATGTCACTTTCCATGGATAGGACTCTCCAAAATATGACCTGAAATTCTTAAACATAACAGTAATAAAAATGTTGTTCTTTTTCAACAAATGGTCATGGAAAGTATGTGCTTAACAAACAGGAATGCTGATCATCAAACAAAGTAGGTAAAAGTAAATTTTCAACCCTGCTTGTTTTTTATTTTTAAAAATATAATTTTGTATTGCTTGTTTATTATTATTAATTATAGCTTACAAATTCCACAATAACTTGGGTAACAAAGTTGAAGGCTGATGATTGCAGTAAATGTTAAAATCTGTGTATGGATAAAATTGAAAGCAATTCTACAAAAAAGCCAGAAAGGGTATTTCATGGGTGCATCGATCTAAGCCACCTAATCAGCAAGGAATTCCTAGTTAGGTAATTGCCGTTCTTACCGTAACAGGAAAATGTAAAAGGTTTTCAAAACCCTGAAGGCCCGAAAGCGAGATGTTTAGCTCGGTGTGACTTCTGTGTGCAAACAGCAATCATGTCTCACGCCCTGCTCAGGGCTTCAGTTGTCATGAGGAGAGGGGCTGTCGCTGACAAAACTGCACAGGGGAGCGTCATCTGTGAAATCCCTCTCTACTCCTCCACTGTTCACTCCCTAATCAATATCAGGAGCAACAACACACAGGAAGGCGAGGCCAAGCGAGAAAAACGAAAGCAAAGCAAACAACACATTTTCAGTGGGGGAAGAAAATTAGCGTGCAACGAGATTCTTCCACGCACCTGTCATCATTCGCTTTGGCTCTTAATGAGAGCGCTTCTATTCCTGATCACATCATATTTGTTTTATACAAGACCCTTTGAACAGCTCGGAGATATTGAGCCTTCTTTGATCATTGCATCTTTCTGAATTCCAAATAAGAAATGAGCCTCTCTCTCTTTGTCCCATTCTCTGTCTTTCTTGCTTTGCTCTCTCCTCCCTTGCTGCGACTACTTTGTTTGTTTACTACACAGACCCATTGCCAGAATTAGCTAGAGAGGAGAAAGAGTAAAATAATGATAGAAATAAAGATGAAAAGAAAAATGAACAGAGAGGGAGGGAGGGATAGAGCTCAGGAGCATTGCAGGAGAGACGCGTGGGGCGTGAAATTTTCTTCATTAATGTTTATGCACTTAACAAAGAGAGAGGGGTCTAGAGGTATAACATTGCCACGAGACATCGCAGTTAGCAGGGATTTTTTGAAGGCAGTCATATTCTAATGATGACCCTTGGCATGCTGTGGCACTTGGGACTGCCCCCTGTGTGAGGAAGGCTGTTGAAAATTAATCCTTTTCTCATTTCAAACAGAATATCACCCGGCCCCTGATCACAGCGTCAGTGCCCCCTTTCGTAAGGCCCATTGAAAGAAAAAGCATTATAACAACCCCAGATCTTTTCAGGCGAGTCCACGAGTCCCACCAGTCCTCCGCTCCCACCACTGCTTCTGGAACACACAGTGACACTGTGACCGAGGGACGGGAGAGGTCTGGATGTTCTCTGGCTGTTTAAAGATTGAAACCATTGGTGTGTGATGGGCTTCTTTGATGTTTGCTAAGCACAATGCCTGGGTGCAGGAGAGTAAGGATAGCGAGAAAGGGAAGAAAATAAAGGACGAAAGAAAGAAGACAGTGGAAAAAAGTACACGCACAAATGGGAAATAGAGGTGAACTGAGGAATGGCTTTACCAAAAGGCAATCATCTTTCTCAAAATCACAGTGGAAGTGAAAGACTAGAAAGAGGAGAGGAGGAGGGAATTGGAAGAAGCAGTGCAGCCACCCTGACAAAGGAAGATAAAAGCATAGAGGTTGAATCAGGGGCCATGACTGACTATGAAGAAGAAATTACTCTGCCAGAGACCACAAGTTCTGCTGCTTCTTCCAACACAGAAAAACTTTCAATGCTTACTCTTGAAAAAATAAATCCTTTTTCACTCTGATTTTGCAGAAGGACAAGGGATACTTGCGTCCAAAGTCTTGGAATATAGAGAGACCATAGCTTGCTATGCTAAAGTGAGCATACCTCACTTTAGGTAACGATATCCCTTGGATGTGAAGACCTTCATTACTAGACCTGCAGGAACAACTATAAATTCACCTTTGTTTCTGTGTAAATTGAGCTTTACCTTTGCCTTCACCTTGAGAAGCTAGTTTAAATCCAGGAAAAACTGCCCGATGGACCTGCCCCAGTCTTAGTCCCAGAGGCTGTCCAACCCTATAGGCTGGTGAGATCCGTTTCTCGCAGATGGAAGCAATGTCCAGTGATACCATGGTATCAGAGATGCATATTACGCAATGCCTAATTTTAGTCAAATATTGCCATTTCAAAAAACATGCATCTTAAAGGAAGATATTCTATCAATCTGACAAGCTTTTTTGGACTTTATGCATGTTCATTGCTTAATTGCAAGAGGGATTTCCTCACCCTTAGTACCATTAGAATAGTATCATCTGGGAATCTCTTTTAACTTGACTCCATGGGGATCGATCTCCATCAAGAAAAACTCCTTAAAACTTATTTCCTCCCAAACCCTCCATGCTGTGTGCCCTGTCCTATAATTTTCCACACGAATGGGGCTTCATTTACTGCCTGCTTCTTTAATTAAAATAAGACCCTAATTATGAAACAGTTGAAAATCTGGGAGAGTGGAGTAAGATATGACAGTGGATGAGCTGTGTTGGCCCATTATTCTAGCGAACTGTGCACAATTTTGTTAATCACTGAGAGATGCACTTATAGAAAAAATCATTTCTTAATGCAAAAAAAAAAATCATAAAATTAATTGGCAGGTAAAATTAATTGTCAAAGCAAACGTATATAGATTCGTAAAAAAAAATATTATAAATGTTAGTACATTTTCAATGTCTCACAAATGGTATTCACAGAAAGAAAATGTCCATTTGTGCATTAGATTATACACATATAACCCTAAATTATACTTTATATCTCTGACTAGACTTTCGGTTCAGTTAATAATATACTGAAATACAATTAGACATATTAGTTTTATTTCACATATTAGTGTTCTTTGTTTAAAAGGGCCATTATTCTCTACATTCCTATTACTTTGAAAGCAAAGAGTAATTAGTTTTGTAACTTTTTTGAAACTGATAGCATTTTCAAAGTGCTAAGACCTCTAAAGCAAGAGAATCAAACAAAGAGCTTTACCAGTTCAAAGTCTTGCAGGGAGCTATCTCTTCTTTAAGTGCTAATCTTCACTTCTTTAGTTTGGAGTAATCACATGACAGACTTGGTTTGAGACATGGTGCTCCTGAGGTTTTCCGCTTGTTTTCTTTTTCCCCCCTTTCACACACCCATGCAGATTGTTTACACTGATACTAAAGTGGTGTAAATTGAATTCCAGTACATCATCTTACCAGTGGCCTCAAGTGTATAGTGGTGTATTATCACCCTCTCTGGACATTAATTCTCTACAGTTTTAGTTAGATTTGCATAATATATATCTATGAATCCATTCATCCATCCATCCTTAACTGAAATAGGGCAACGTAACATCACACATATATCAATCCTAGTTATTGGGTAGATTACAAATAAGAGTGTCCATGATAAAATAAACAATTATGCCAACTACACAAGCTTTTCTTTTTGATAACTTTATTCAAATTTAACTGATGTATTGATTATATCAGGGAATCTAAATAAATTTATTTCAGCAATTAAAACAAAACTCATCCATAGTCTTTTTTAAATGAACATCCATATAAAAAATGTGATTGACCCTACATTGCTGATTTTCAACCACATCATACGTTGGTAATGTTTACATTATTGACTATAAACTTGACATTAAAGTGTTTCTACCATCCAAGGACAAAGCTAGTGGGAATGGTAATATATAACCTTTAGCATCAGATTGTCAGCATGACCTACCATGATATCAGAACATATCTTCCAGTGATAGCTTTTCTTTGTCATTTTAAATTCTGTATGGAAGGATGTGCTAGTGCAATGTAACAAAAAGTTCAAATTGTGTGTGTGTTAGCTTATTCACATCAAGGTCACCTGCTGCATCGAGAGCAAAAATGCATCTTCAGAAAGGTCTGTGAAATGTTAGTCTCTTGTCTTGTCAAAGGTCTTGATCAAACGAACCACTGGAAAGGACAGATGGTGGCTGCACTAGAGGCGGTGGTTTGGGTGCTGAGCTATGACAAGTCCTCTGAGCTGGAAGAATGGTAGGCCGCTGCACTTAGGTGAGTTAGGGATCAAATGACACCAAAGATGTGAAACCAAAGGGAACATGGCGTGGTCAGGCACCTTTACCCATTTAGAGACAGGTGAGTGGGAAACAGCCTTTCAGTGTGGATGGAATGGAGGGTACACGCAGGTCAGGAGGCAATCATCATTCTAACACCTTCCTGCTCAGCGTGTGGTACCTTTCATCAGACAGCCTCTCACTCTCAGAGCAGCAATGTTGCAGTGCAAAGATTGTGCAGGAAGTCATGGATTCAAACACCACTGACAACAGACGTGAACTCAGAGTAAATGTGTGAAGTACGGCTGGGAAAATTAACATGCTAATTTCTGTGAGTATTGTGGACTAATTAAGGGATTTTTAATATATTTACTGCTTTACTGTAGAGTCCAAGTTCAAAAGTACAACAAAAAAGGAAGCCGAGGAAGACCTCACAGAAGTATGTATATTCTGAGGGGACTCAAGACAGCTCAGGAGGAAGCACAGGGACCCTGGAGGCCACGGGTTTAAGCTTGGGAATAATTTGGTTCCAAAAACACCTCAGATCTGTTCTTCTACAATCTGGCGTCTCCACAAAAAAAAAAATTCCAGTCACACTTTTCACATTGGGGCAGCAACCATAGCAGCCCAAAAAGGACTCTCCCAGCACCAGATACAAGTTCTTGGCAATGGTCCTCAGTCACTTTTATGCTACAGGTCCAATCGATTATACATAATAAAGCCCACCAAACCCTCAGTGGCTAACTAGCCCACACCTACGAAACTATGGAAAAAAATCTTCGGGTTGCTATTCTCGGTGGACTTATGCTTTCTCTGTTCGACTGCCGGCGAGGCATACCCATCCAATGCTGTGAGTATTGAACCCCCATCGGATGCTGCAAGAGCCCTCCTGGTCGAGCTACTATGCTTTTCTTCATCCGACTGCTGGAAAAGGCTTAACCGTCCGATGCCGTGAGTACTGAACTCCCGTCTGAAACTGCGAGAGCTGTCCTGTCGCTTAAAATTTGTTCACCCCGTCATCGGCGGGTGGGCCTTCCCGCCGGTCAGGTGGCTCACATCACGATGCACCTTGTCATCAGCTGGTAGGGTCCACTCATCCAACACAGTGACCTGCTCCCGTCAGAGGCTGGGTGGCCCCTCCTGGTCGGGTTTTTCCAGCATCCCTCCTCCACCACCTCTTCTAACTTCTAACAATTCCCAACCTGAGAGGGGGAGTACTCTAGGTTTGGGCCAAATTCCAAGCTCTGAGCCCTCTCCTCAGACAGCACCCCAAATATCCATAACCTTTACTCTATCTGATTATATGTACTCGTGAAGGGATCATGAAGATTATCATGAAGAACAAAATGTGTAAGAATCAAGTGTTTTGGTCACAGAGCTTATTTCCTGCAATAACCCTAAAGCCAATTAAAAAATCCTATTGGATTTTTGTTGAGAGAACATGATGATGCTAACTTCCCAACTTCCCAAGTCATCACTACAGCACACTGACATGGTACTGTCTAAAATTATCTTAATTTTGTAGCCTGGTATCAGCAAATATTGAAATATGATTAATTGAGATTTACAGTATGTGATTGTTTATATATATATATATATATATATATATAGTACATTTTAATTGATTGACAGTCTTAATTATAAAAAATACATTACAATTAAACTGGTATTAAACTAAAACTGGATTTTGAATAAGTGGGGCATTCAATAGAACACACAGATGGGGAAAGGAACAAGGAATGACCAATTAGTAAGCAATCCCTAAAGAGAAGCCCCGTGTTTAACAGCTAATGAAAAACAGAAGTTGGACTAATGTCATTGCTGACCTGAGTTGAGCCTCTGACAGGACCTGTGCTAGGGTGAGAGGGTGGACGGACCTTGACAGTGCTAAGCAGTCTCTATTGCATGAACATTAACCCTGCGCTGCCCTCCCCTCCAGCACACATCTGGCAGAGAACTGGACTAGTACCAACTCTCAGTGGGCAATGCCCTTCTTTACCAAAGCATGCTGGGACAGATTGGGTATGAGTGTGTCAGTGCCAAGTTGCTATATTTACAGACGTGGAGAGCTGAATGCCAACTACATTCAACCTCATTTTCAACATACAAAAGGACATTCACAATCAGTACATCCTTTCAATAAAATACATTTCATTTGGCTATTAATTTTAAACAAACAACATGAAACAACTTAGAGCTTGATTCAAAAACTGTAGTGGCAAGGACTAAGGGATACCACCAAGGTTTTTTATTTTTATTTTATTTAGTAAACTAAATGAAAAATGAAATTATTTTAATGAGTTACTCATCCTCATGTTGTTCCAAAACTATATAACTTTCTCTTTTCGTGGAACACAAAAGGAGTTTAACAATTAGGGATGCTCCGATACCACTTTTCCCAGAACGAGTCCAATACTGATACTTTCATTTTTGGGACTTGCTATACCAATACCCGATTTTCAATGCATTTGTAATTTTTAAATATAGCCTATTGGCAGTGGTGGGTAGTAAACTCGTACTTTTAAGAGTAGATTTAAATGTGGGTACTTTTACTTTAACTCGAGTACATTTCTAATGAAAAAAACTGTACTTTTACGTTACGCTGGACGAAGTTCCTCTCGTTACTTTAGTTTAATGCAATACATGTTAAGAAATGCGTATAGTTATTCCAAGCGTGTGCCGTCTCTTTTTTCTGGGGCATGAGTGATGCCCCATTCACAAATGAATCACTCTTTTGAGTCGATTCTGTTCAAAGACTTGATCAAACTAGTTGACAAAACTGTCTGAATTGGTTCGCGAATCAGTTTGAATAATTTGTTCAGTTCCCTCTACGCACGGAATCGTCTGAAGCGGTTTCTCACTAGGTAACAGGAAATTTAAGAACATCAAGAGCGTTGGATGAAGTGGCCGTGGACCTATACAGTCAATTAAAAGCAAATCAGCAAATATATTCTATTGTTTTACCAGTGATGAAGATCTTTATTAGTTGAACATCTGCGTATGCTGTCTGTGAACGAGATAAATTCTATTTTAATTCATTCAGGTAGCCTAATACATTTTACAACCAAACAGATTATTATGACTGAATATCACTACTACAAAGTATGACATTACCAGTTATATTTGGACATATACCTCCTTAGTTTACACGTGCCTGCAGAAATATACATTTGAGTACATTTTGGAGAACAGATGGAAGAAGATCCAAACAAACTACAAACTTTCCACTGATGTCTGTGAAAAAGGGATGATCTCGACAAGCTTGTGCGTCTGTGCCACTGCGCGCTCAATCCATTGCACTTTTTTTGCTTGTCAGCTCACGTACCAGTTCAGTTAGTTTTCATAAACTTTCTGTTTATATTCCTCAATTACATGTTTCCTGTGTTTTCTTTGCTCTAGATTCCCGCCATTATCTGATGTCATGGAGATTAATTTAACAAACACAGCTGTCTTTATTTAGGTCACTATCTCTATGTATTTAATTCCCTCCGTTTGTTTCAGTCCCTGTCCAGTATTGTTCATTTTTGTTTAATAAAAATTTACTTTATTTTGTAAATCTAACCGTCTTCATCTTTATTGGAAATGAAGCGTGACAACTTTTGCATAGGCCATACTATTTAATTAATTGATGATTGGTTGACTGCCAATTTGAAATATGAAACAGAACGATGTAATAACGTTATTAACCGGTAAATGGTAACTTCAAATAAGCGTTTCTGTAAAAAAAACAAAAAACAAAAAGGAAATCAATTTAATCGGCCTATAATGTTCCTGTAAAAATTTGGTTTGTTTCCAGTTTTTGTTTTCATTCCTTCAACCGGTTCAAAGCCCTATAACACGTGTTTGTGCAGCGCAGCGCGGCTCTACCACACTGTAAGACATGACAAAAAACTAGTTTTCCTGTCCGGTTTAGTTCACACAGCGTGGGTTTTCTGAGAATGCGGTTGTCTTTGTGAGTCCTAAAAAATTACTGTTGTGAGTTTGTTTATATAATGTGGTTGTCACTCCTGTTAATAACCGACCTGTGTGCGAACGTAACCGTATTAAAGATTCAAATACAGGACTGGCAACCGTATTCTGCTGCTGTGTGAATTTGGCACATTTGATATCCTTGCCCAGTCCACATTAATTTTCATAAAAAAAATAAAATAAAATAAAAACTCACAACCACATTTGTTTTCTTTTTGTGTTCAACAGAAGAAAGAAAATCATACTGGTTTGGAACATGAGGGGGAGTAAATGATGCCAGAATCTTTTTTTTAACTATCCCTTTAATATGGGACTTCAGATATGCGAGCATCAAATGGATTGTTCATATTATATTTTAACTACAACAAATATGATATATGATATTATAAATGTATTAAATTATATATATATATATATATATATATATATATATATATAATGAAATCGGCATGAAATGTATAGCTTCAAATGGTTGAAATGAATAATTGGCATCCATCATCAGGAAACATGCATCATGGTGTTCCAGGTTGATGCTCTTTGACATTGAAGAGCTGAAGCCCTGATAGTATTAAATAAGGTCCTCACAGGCACGGATCGCAGGCACAGCAAGAAGACTGAACTCCCTCTAACAGGGCCTTGTGGCAAGGTTTTGTTAAACCTCTTTTTTTTTTTACATGGGCTATGGGGAACTTTAATCCTATCCATGTCATGCACTATCAAATCTGAACCTGTGGGCATAGATTTGATTGTTATTCAATGTAAAGCATGAAGAGACTTACTAAACAGTGTAAACATGCACATCCCTGTATGAGACATGAATTCTAATATAAAATTCCTGAACTCTGGAAACTGTCCCTGAGAAGGGCACATCTTCCTACAGAGAAAGATCTAGTTACACAGACGTGAGACAGAAACAACTGGTTCATCTCTTAAAACTTTATTTGATCAGCCCTGAAAAATAAAAATCTAAATAAATATTGTATAAATGGATTTTATCATGTGAGCAAACAACTTAATTACGGGTTTCAGGACTGTTAGAAGCCAGTGTAACCATGCATTTTTTAGTACTACCACATCTACCAAAGCATTTGCCCATAAATATGTCTGGAGGTCTTGGATGAATTTTTAATGGATGAGCAGAGGAGATGAAAGAGAGAATGGTAGGATCAGGGGGACATGAGCATCGAGCTGCTGGCACAAAGCAGAGAGGCCGCTCACCTCCAATCTTTCTCAGTGACATCCTCTATGTCTTATTGCTGTAATTACCCTTTAGTTTGTCACAAGCCCAGTCTCTCATTATCAGGACAGGGAACAGGAGGGAGAGCAGACCCATGGGCCAGTCAGACAGGAGGTGCTCAGGATGTCACCTTACACAGGATTTGCTTATGATGTTGAAGCCTAAATGCATACGGTTCAGAGGGAGAGGAAACGAGGAAACAATGCTATAATGAGAAGGGATTCATAGCCCTTGTTTTAGACACAGAAAAGAATAGTTAATCGTTATATACTTTCTGTCATTCAGTGTAATGCAAATTCTTTGTTACACCAAAGTGTCATCCATTACACTGAATGACAGTATCACAGTGTAAATAATAATTGTATCATCTTATTTATATTACAGATAAATGAGGAATGTTTAGATTTGCACTGACAAATATGTGTTAAACTTAATAAATATTAATATTTTAATGGATTTTTGTATGGTTTAATTTCTGTTATTGATTAATTTTAGATGCCCATAAAGTTGAAAAGCAAAATGCCAAAAACTAAATGCAGACCCAGTAGCTAGGGTGGCACTCTTAAGCCCCATTCACACCAAGAACAATAACTATAATGATAACTATATTAGAGTCCACACCAATGAACGATAGCACTGTTCATTCTAAACATGTGCTGCGGGTTTGTCATCTGCCACTTTAAATGCGAGAGCTCTATAAATGTTAAACAATAAATGTTTTTATAGTTCATTTGCTAGAAAAGAAAATTGCTCTGAAAGTGATTCCACAATACGTTTCTCTGTGCCGTTATCATTATAGCTGTGGTGTGGACTCTACTATTCTTTTATACTTAGAATGATTTTGAACTGGCCTTTAGCAAGGAAAAGAGAAAGGTATTCAGGATAGCAAAGTATAAAGATTTAAAAATTACAATTAATTAGTATTTGGGGGCTGCACTGTGATCCTTAAATAGAGTATTTTAATATGTCATCAAATTATTCCTGTTTCAAATATACCTAATACGACTTTCTGATACATAGTGTTACACTGAATTACATTTTAGTGTGTGTCTTCTGTAAAACATGGTAAAAAAAAATTATGATAGTAATTATTTTTTTGCTCAGAAAAATATAAAATTAAAAAGGAAACATTCTAGTGTACTGGGTAAAAAAACTAAATTTAAATCAACCAATTAAACCAACATTTATTTTGTTGGTCCCTGCTCCATCTTTCTATCTACCGAAAGAACATTGCTTTAAATATGTTATGTCACATAGATGTTACATAGAAACACCAACTGAAACCTTTAACACAAGACAATGAACAGAGGATGACAGAGTTTACATAAAAGATGACCAGGGGCTAAATGAAGGACAAGTGTAGGTGATTAGTTGTTGTCATGGTAACAAACAAGGGTTGCTATGAAAACTAACAAGACAGCAATGGAAACAGGAACTAAACCACAGGAACTGAACATAGGAACAACAAGACAAAATAATATCAAAATAAGAGTCCATGGCTGCATCCGAAATCGCATACTTCCCTACAACGCATTCTCACCCCAAGGCGTCACTAAAATGACAATTTTGACCATGCTTCAATATTCGACGCTTTAGGCACCCTTTAGCGTCAGTTACATGACGCGATCCTAGGGCGTCATCTTACTGACGCTTTACCTAAGCGTCAGTTAGATGACGCGGGTAGGTTTAGGTCTGGGGTAGGGTTAGGATTAGATAGCGTCATCTAACTGACGTTAAAGGTAAAGCGTCAGCAAGATGACGCCCTAGGATCGCGTCATGTAACTGACGCTAAAGGGTGCCTAAAGCGTCGAATATTGAAGCATGGTCAAAATGATTCCCAAGGCGTCAGTTTCATGACGCCTAGGGATGAGAATGGCTGTTCCCTACTATATAGTAGGTGAAAAACAGTGTGTGACAAAATAAGTATTTAATAAGACAAAATCCTAATTTACAGAACTCATGAAAGAGTAGGCAAAAAGTACCCGGATGACCTACTTCTTCTGGCGAGATTCTGAAGTGTGCATACGATGGACACTTTACTATCCCATTAGGCCACGGGAGAGGATTTATGAATGGCTGTGAAGCGACGCAACAAACACTGGTAGGTCACATGATAATGACAACATGGCGAATGTAGTACGTCCAGATTACATTCATACTACACACATTTATACTAGGGATGTGACAGTGAGGAAATTTTCCCACCGGTTAATCGACGTGTGACAACACCGGTAATACCGGTATCATCAGGGGGAAAATTTATACTAGGGATGTGACAGTGAGGAAATTTTCCCACCGGTTAATCGACGTGTGACAACACCGGTAATACCGGTATCATCGGGGGGAGGGAACTCTTTTGCACCTCGCTTTTAAATAGCTAATTCTAAAGTAAAAAAGTAAAATGCATGTGTGCATTCATAACGGTGCAGAGCTGAGCGGGCATTTTCAATTAATTCCCATTTTAGTTTTGCTTTAGAATTAGTGCAATTAGCCCACCCAATTTTACAATTAGCGGTGGGCAAGTGATGTAATACCAACAACACTGACTATCGCAGCAAGCTTAATTCATACTATATAGAACGTACTTTTTTGGCGGTCTTGAAGTAATTACTAATTAAAAATACCTGCTCAGGAGAGTAGGCTTGGCAATTATGGTTTATGCGATTTATGCAGCCTATAATACACAGGAAATCGTGATGAAAGAGATGGGTATGGAGATAGATGTACAAATTAATTCTAAACATTATAAACACAGTTTTTATTCATTAAAAAATGCCTTTGTGTTCCGTTTAAACATGTTTAGAGTTAAAGAGTTTATTTTCAGTACGTTATGTGAGCACTTCTTGTGTCCTTGTGCCTAAATCAGATTTCATTTATTCACTCATTTTTCATTCTGGGCTGAGGCCAGAGTAATTCAGGAGAAAAACATCTGGCACAAGGACGACACCGCAACAGTATCCCACCTGGGATCTCATCTACACAATCCATTACATGCCTTTCAGTCCCCCAACAAGCAGCTTAAATTACCAAACACATGCCAGTGCTTGCAAACAATAACACCAATAGTCAGCGACGCCTTGACAATGCACAATTATCTTCATTGGCCATTGTCAGTGACGACACACACTTCCTCCTGTAGTGTTGATTCAGTCTTCATTCCATGTGTTTAGAAAACCAACCAAGTAATAGTAGCTGTCAGTTGGAAATCATATTCTTTTTGGCCACAATTCAAAGCATTCCTACTGTGTAATGTTGGTATTCTGTTCAGGTGTCAAACTCTTTACCACTTTTGGGACTTGCACATGGTTTAAGATCACATTTCAAGAATCAGAATGAATGTAGGGTGGGTACACATGCCTTGGCAAGCTATGTCCAGGTTTAGACTAGTATGGTCTTGTATTCATTAATTAATGTGACTGGTAAAATGCAGCAATACAGGCCATTGGTTTTAAAACTGGACTCCCAGAAGGCCACAAGAGGATTCTAGGGGTTCTTGGAAAATTTGAGAGAGAAAAAAAAGACTGGAAATAGACTTTACAAAATACATTTTTAATGCTGTCTATACATTAACCGTAAAACTGTGTTAAAACATTATTTAGTGTAAAAGGAGCTACCCAGGTGAAAAGGAAATACTTAAATTGTGCTTATTTTGACATACTTAATGTATTTCAAGTGTACTGTACTAAGTGTGTATTAAATGTGTTATTTTGAAACAACTTCAAGTATACTAAGTGTACTTTTATATGTGTTAAGTCAAATTTATGTGTAATCGCAATATATTTTAATATTAGGGCCGGGACTCGATTAAAAAAATTAATCTAATTAATTAGAGGCTTTGTAATTAATTAATCGAAATTAATCGCATTTTAATCGCATAAATATTTGACCTGAGAACTGTGAGAAGTAATTTTTTTCACATGGATTTTTAGTATAGCATTGAATAATCACTGCATACATAAGCTTAAGCAACAAAATATTGTTTATTTTTGTTCAACCAAGTCCAGCAGACCAGTGCAATTTTTGCCATTAAGTGTAGCAATAGCATATTGCAACAAAATAGCATATTGCTACACTACACTAATAGCACTACACTAATAGCCATAATAGCCATTAAGTGTAGCAATAGCATATTGCAACAAAATAGCATATTGCTACACTACACTAATAGCAATAGCGAATTCCTTGTTGCATAGCTTGCACACAACCATGCTCTTATCGACGCGTCCATTCTTTCGTTTTTTGTAACAACATTTCCCAGCCAACGGCCAACCAAAGCGATCTCGTCAGCTTCTTCGTCATGAACATAGACTGTAAAAAAAGATGGACGACGCCCCTTCGCTCTTTTCCATTGGAGAGAACTGAAGCCGCCAGCGTCCCGATATGGCGCTGACATATTGGAACTTGAGTCTGCGCAGTAGCGTTTTCGGGACCAGTCATGCGCAGTCGTGAGCAGGAAGTAAAGCCGCGAAATCAAGGCCCCGCCCCCACTCTCGCTGAATCAATCGTAAGCACACGCCCCTGCACTTTTCTTAAGTGGCCTTGTCTGCTCCGTTCCTCTCCAATGATGTCTGCTGATTGCAGTACCTTGTTAAAATAAGGTAAATACAACTACTAACCACATAGTCAACATTATGAAAAAAAGTCCGTTGGTACTTCAGTGACTACTTCGCACAGAGAAGCTGTCAATCACAGCTGTCAATCATGATGTCACAGCACCGTTTTTATAGCATCAAATAACTAACTAAAAACTAACTTATTTTAAAAACAAACACTTGAAATTACATCAACGTGATAGAAACTACACTAAATGACAGAAACTATCTTTAGAAAAAAGATATGTGAAGTGTAATTTAATTATTTAGTTGGTCTCACGTCCCGTTGAATAACATGGGGAGGCGGGGCTTATGACCTATACTAGGACCGGCCTCTGGGGGGCGATCGAGACGTTTTGGCTTCACTTTTGAAGGCTTGTGCGGCACGCTTGGTCATGAACGCTAGTTGGTGCGCCAGTATAATCGGTCCGCCGAAACTCATCCAGTGAGAAACGTTCCGCGGTGCAAAAATAAGTGCGATTAAAAATAATTTGTGTAATTAAGGCGTTAAAGTGTGTAATTAATTAATCTTAATTAACGCGTTAAAGTCCCGGCCCTATTTAATATACTTAATTGTGTTAAAATGGAACTACTTTAAGTACATTTAGTGTAATTTAATAGCACTTCAATAATTATTATTAACAGATAATACTAATAATAATAATAATTTAATAATTATTAAATTATTAATTATTAAATTATTATTATTAATTATACACTTTAAAGCTGTATTAGAACTACAGCTGAAGTATATTTTTAGCTTTTCATTAATGTGTTCCCAGTATATTTTAAATATAATATCAGCTTATTAATAATGTATTAGTAGAACACTATAAGAGCCACTATTAGTATATTAAAAATACATTTTACAAAACCATTTAGTATGGAAATAATATATTTTAATGTATTAAAAATACAGTGAAAAATTATCATTTAGTAAAATACACAGTAAAAGATATTTGTATAACACAAACACACACACTTTGAAAACTAGTTAACTTTAATTTACTACACCCAGTGTACATCAGTACAGCAGCATATGTAAACAAAATACATTTACATAGACTACAGTGATCTGCAGAGGTACTTTAAACAACAACAAACTAAAGTCAATAAAGTGCATTTCTAGTAATAGCTGCTCAAACCATCTTCATCATTCAAGATGGAGAGTGATTGGTCTTTGAGTTTGACTCATTGTTGCATTTCCTCAGAATAAGTGCTATAAGGGGGGATATTTTTAATATTAGAGCAAAATAACCTTTGTTAAAAAAGTAACTATTCCCTTTCGAAAGGGAACTCACACTGCGTCAATGACCCTATTAGTGAACAATGTTCTCTAGGTGCCCCTTTTATCAGGGTCCCTGCAAATTTTTGATCAACAAATTGAATGACTTAAGACTTTTAAGACCTTCAAGAATAAAAATTAAGACCATTACCACGGCAAAAATATATATAAAAACTACACTCTAGGCTGTTCAGGTTAACAAAGCACATTTGTATTTGAGCAACAGTGCAAATAGTCAGTGCATATTTAGCAACATAAAGTGCATGTCAGGTAACTGCCTTCTCAATACTGCTGTAAATAACGTACAAACAGTACGTAAACAAATCAAATTGCAAATGACAAGTTAAACACAGTCCAAAAAATGGACGGAGTAAAAAAAGGGAATTAGTGTCCAAACAATAGTGTCACAGGTCGGGGTGAGCGCCAGCGGGCCGCCCACCCCTAAACTGAAACACCACCCCGAGGAGCAGACCGTGGAAACACATGAGGCAGACAAGAGGTTAAAATAAATAACAATGTTTCTTTATTGGATTATAAAAAGTCTTAAAAAGTTGGCTCCGTGATTCTTCTTTCCTGGCGACAGTGGCTGAACAGCAGAGGATCAGTAACAGCGCTTAGCTTCTCATTCGCTCACCGGCTCAGTGATTCTTCATTCCTGGCGACAGAGACAGCTCAATGGTTCCTCCAGCTCTAGACATCAGAGGGTCAGTAACAGCTCATAGCTTCACATTCGCCCACCGGCTCAATGGTTCCTCCAGCTCTGAACATCAGAGGGTCAGTAACAGCTCATAGCTTCTCATTCGCTCACCGGCTCAGTGATTCTTCATTCCTGGCGACAGAGACGGCTCAGTGGTTCCTCCAGCTCTGAACATCAGAGGGTCAGTAACAGCTCACAACTTCAGATTCGCTCACCGGCTCAGTGATTCTTCATTCCTGGCGACAGAGACTGAACAGCACTAGTAACAGTAACAGCTCTAAGCTTCTCATTCACTCACCGGCTCCATGGTTCCTCCAGCTCTGAACATCAGAGGGTCAGTAACAGCTCATAGCTTCTCATTCGCTCACCGGCTCGGTGATTCTTCATTCCTGGCGACAGAGACGGCTCAGTGGTTCCTCCAGCTCTGAACATCAGAGGGTCAGTAACAGCTCACAACTTCACATTCGCTCACCGGCTCAATGGTTCCTCCAGCTCTGAACATCAGAGGGTCAGTAACAGCTCACAGCTTCACATTCGCTCACCGGCTCAGTGGTTCTTCATTCCTGGCGACAGAGACTGAACAGCAGAGGATCAGCAGCGGCCCCAAGCCTCTCATTCGCTCACCGGCTCAGTGATTCTTCATTCCTGGCAACAGAGACTGAACAGCAGAGGATCAGTAACAGCTCTAAGCTTCTCATTCGCTCACCGGCTCCATGGTTCCTCCAGCTCTGAACATCAGAGGGTCAGTAACAGCTCCAAGCTTCTCACTCGCTCACCGGCTCAGTGATTCCTCATTCCTGGCAACAAGAGACTGAACAGCAGAGGATCAGCAACAGCTGGGACTACGAGTGGAAGTAGAATTTAGAATTTCCCACACTCGTGCAATCAGCAAAACACTCGAAACTTCAAACGTGCTTGTTTACACACTAGACACTGCAATCCACAATACCTCCCAGTGAATTAAGCCTCCACTCATATCTCCGCCGGGATCCTTCATGCCGCTGGCTTGGGGTTCTCCAGACTGTGTGAGGAATAAACATACCAAGAGTTCTCTCTTTTCGCGGCTTCCCTCCGCTGCCTTTCTGTACCTCTCTCTCTGTGTTCTCTCTTTCCTCGCCGTGTCTCTCCTCTCTTAAAAATGGCCTTTTTTTATACTCCACTTTGGGAACATGTGCCCCAATCACCACTCCCTCCACACCTGCCGCTCATTCTCTTAATAATCACCCAGTGACATCAGAAAAGAACCCCAATATTCTTGAACAATTTTTACTGTTGATCCGTTAAGCATCTCAGTTCAGTAGCCTTCTTTTCAATGTCAGCATTCAGGACCACCAAATGCTTTCTTTTTTCCTTAGCTCGTCGTCTCAGGGTGTTTGACTTTGTTATTAGTGTTGCCATTTTGGTGCCAGCAGAATTCTCCGCTTTTTCTGCCATTTGGTCAGCATCGGTTTGAAGACTCTCACATACACCTTCTAATGATCTCCTCTGCCTTTTGAGATCCTCCAGTTCCTCCACCACATTCTTTCTTTTTTTTCTTTTGGTCATCTTTTTCCTTTTTACTCCTCTCCTCCTCCAGGTATGCTCTGTACCTGGTGCGTGCTGTGGCACAGTAACTGATCATCTCTTTGGTCAGAGGCTCTTTGCCAACTTATTCCTAAAGCAATGATACCAAGATAATTTTATTAAGATAGCCTATGTCTGTCAAATATTTAAATACAGTAAGTTTAGTTTACCATAAGATAAGGTGTGCAAACATAAATATACAGAAAAATTACCTTATGCCACACACACACACACACACACACACACACACACACACACACACACACACACACACACACACACCCAGCACCAGCCCCCCACCCTGCCTTCCACAGCCTCCTCACAGCACACACAATATTCCTATGTAGGTGACAATAAAAACTCCTTGAATCCGTGAGTTTGCTTATTAATTTGAACAGATGAACATTCAAAATAACTTTAAGAATATACTATTCAATTAAAAACCAGCTGACTCAGTTCCAACATCAGGGTAGGAAAGCTGGTTTTGCACACATTTATCCACGAGAGGACCTTAACCAAAACCAACTGTTGCAAATTTGCTTGCCAATAATTATTATCCCATTTACAAACATTAAACACTGACATTTTAAATCACGTGCTTGTCTTAATTTGTTAGATTGTTGAATGGCTTACCTTGAACTTTTCCAGTAAGTCTTCAGCAGTGGAGTGACCCATATACTGTGATCCCAGATACCGGGACTGCACTCGAGAACCATTCTCGTCATTCGCCCAATACCTGACATGCAAATCCAGTTGTTTGCTTTTGGTGGTCCTATTCATGCTTTCGTCAAACATGACAACGAAGCTGCCTTGATTCACACTTGACAGAAGTTCCCTTTTTAAGTACGGAACAAGTCCAAATCGAGCAAGATAAGAGGTTTTGTCATTGCCACAACTAAAAGTTTTTGCACATTCCGAGTCAGGGAACATTGCCCTGAAGACGGTGCTCACATCTTCGTTGGACGTATAGGAGTGATGTCGGCTAACCGTGTGCAAAACCCACAGCATTTCGGCCTTCAGTGTAGTGGTTGGGGAGAATGTACCGAAGGCATTACTTGTACTGGACCCCAAAGACACCAATGCGGGTGTAACGTTTGCCTTTGAAGTAGATACCGATGCTGCAAACATCTGAATGGGGACAGTTGTTGCCTGACTGTCGGCATAGCGCTTGTGCTTCTCACCTTTCATATGTGCGTCAAGGGCTTTGCAGCCCATTGTTCCCAATTGAATGGTCTTTTTGCAAAGTCTGCACCGCACTTCGTATTCCGTCGTTTTTTTGTAACCAGCCGCTATATTTCTCATCATCGAGCCAGTTATCATTAAACCTGCACTTCCCCATCTTGGCTCACGTCTGCCACTCTGAAACACTTCTTCGTCTGTTTCTATGCAGCGCAGTCTCATCCCAAGACGTCATATAACTGACGTCTTGGGACGTCTTTTGACCATACGTCAATATCCGCCTTTTTAGGGTACCCTTAAACGTCGGTTAGATGACGTTATCGGATCCTAACTCTACCCCAGACCTAAACCTACCCCTAAACCTACCCCGTCACCTAACTGACGTTAAAGGTAAAGCGTCAGTTGTATGACGTCCCAGGATCGTCATAAACCGACGTTTAAGGGTACCCTAAAAAGGCGGATATTGACGTATGGTCAAAAGACGTCCCAAGACGTCAGTTATATGACTTCTTGGGATGAGACTGTGTTATTCTATGACAGGCCTAGGGGGAAAACACTGCCCCCTAAATGGTGTGTGATGCCTGTGCTATAGGCACACGCTACTTTTTACTGTCTTTAGACAGGGACGTGCACTGCGGTGAAATAACGTTAGCATGGAAAATAGTTTCTCTCAACATATCTTTCTTATATTCCGCCCAGATGAAATTGAATGCCGCCCAGATGAAATTTAATGCCACTCTTCGAAAATTAGTGAAATTTAATCAATTTTAAGACCTTAAAAAACGTATATATTTTATGTAAGACGTTTTAATACTTTTTAAGGAGACCCTGTTTATACTTCCGGGTCAAACAAGTAGTGTCTTCGGCTGTCACCAGTAAAATTCGATTGCCGTGATTGGATAGTTTTTAAGACACCGGTTCACGTGGAGGGCGTTCCCCATAGCGTCATCGATGCAGTGTTTCGTTCCCTGTTTTCAATATTTGCTGGTCTGAAAAACAACAAATATTAATATAAAAAAGAGAGCTATTTATTTATATATATATATATATATACATACACAATCATATAAGGCAGGCAAATTATGATGAATGATTTGTTTTCTTTTTAAGAATGACAGTACGCTGAGTACAATGTACTTGGTGGGTAATATATTCAAAACCCTTCAAAGACTCAGCAGTTTCAAATGTATGCTCTCTTATAACCATCCCTTTTAACAATTTACTCTTTGTACTTATTTGGAATTAGAAATATATATTAGAAAGTAATCAAAAAGGCAATAAGGTTGTCAAGTTTGAACAAATATAAACACCAATCAACACACACTACCATAATTGGCTGATCAGCTCAAGACAAAGTAACTTTATGTTCATAACATGTTTGTTTTTTTTCCAAACTTTTCAAAGATCATTTACATCATAACAATGAAGCCAAATTGTTCAGGAAATCTGAAATAAATACACAGCTTAGCTAATAAAAATAATATTAATGTAATGTTGTACATGTTAGAATAACTAATTCTGTTTTTTGCAGATGCATTGGACAATGTTTTATAGTTGTTTTAAGATAGACAAATGTCTCCACATAGATTTTAAACAGATTTATCAAAGACTTTTGACTATTTACCCAGTGCTGAAGTTGCTACATATCAGTGTCACCATCATGTTACAGCGGTTAACGTCATATTCCACGTGTAAGTCATATTAGCAAATGCATAGCAGACCTATCCACATAGGAAAAAACTAAACAGTGAGCTATTTATTGATGCAAACAGCAATTAAAACTTACCAGTAACCTCTGAGGGCAGAATCTTAATCTCTTCGAGTCTGCTTCGACTTTGACTTGAAAAGCTTGGCTCTGATTGGTCAATCAAATTGAATGTAGCTGCACTGAAAAAGAGTGCTGTTACACTTTGTCAAAAATAAGACTGGCAAAGACAAGTAACTTTAATTTAATACAAATCTTACCTAGAATCACAATATAATGAGGTTTCAAATGTCACACGCCATGCAAACTTGAAGAAACTGTGTAAAAATAAAAACAACACTATGTTTTCTATTCAATAGTCTAATCTAAAAAATCTAAATACTGTCATGATCACTCACCCTTAAGTAGTTAACTTTTGTTAATCTTCGAAAGAAAAACTGAGATAGTTTAATGAAACCTGAGAGATTTATAGCCTATCCCTCCGATCACCAAACCTGTTCACGTTTGGAAAAGTTAATCGCAAAAAAACATCACCTAATCCATATGAATCGCGTGGTTTCATCCAAGTCCTCTAAAGAAACACGATCGCTCTATATATTTTAACAGTTTAAATTTAGACTTCTAAATCTAATCACATTCAAGGAATGCACGCACAGCAACTGAAGCTCTGAGTGAGGTGCGAGCTCATTATCATAAGAAACAATCACAGCCGTTCAACGGCTCTGGAACCAATCAGGACTAGTCACGTGTGTTATGCGTATTGTTCAAATTTAAAGGGGTCATATAATGGTACATGCACTTTTGCAAGTTGATTGTACTGAAATGTGTGTTGGCAGTGCCTGTACACAACCATCATATAATGATAAAAAGCCATCCAGTGTTTTTGTTTTAATCTCTTTATATGTTTTCCCCTGTCTCAAATTGAGCCGTTCGATTTTGTAACGTCACTAAATCGGACGCCCCTCCCATGATTGTTGATTGACAGCAGCGTTTCAACACAGACCCGCCCTGAGCGAGCTGTCATCATAGTCCGCTATTGTTGATACGCTGGAGCAGAATGGCGTCTAAGGGATTGTGGTGTTCTGTTCTTGGGTGTAATAACGAACACAGCAGTCATTTTGATGTTCCTAAATCCGAACCGCTGAAGACGCAGTAGCTGAATTTTGTTTTCGAAGGGAATATTCCCCACGAGCAACGTCAATGCTTTCATGTTTGCGCGAATCATTTCTCACCAGACTGCTTTATAAGCGAGGGTCAGTATAAAGCTGGTTTTGCTAAGAAGCTGCTCCTGAAAAAAGAATCGGTAAACTATACGTGTTCCTGCTGCACCTCCAGAAGAAGTGAGTGTAAAGTTTTATTAACCTTTTTATTAATCTTTGCAAATCGCGAAAAAAAGTCGTTCATGACCATTAACATCAATCTGTCAACGAACTAACCTATACATCAGTAAACACATAGCGTTTGTATCTCACTACTCTACCCTGCCAGTACATACAAAAATAGATCAAAGTGACATTACTTTAACCAACCATTCAGAAACATCCTGTTCGAGCCTTAATTGTCGAACTTCTTCGGGGCTGTCATCTTATTCCGGGTCCGACTCCGGTTAAAATTGATACGGTTGCACAGATGTGTCCTCAGAGACTCCTGCTGCTATTCTTGTTCCAAAATATACCCTCAACTGTTGTCAAGGCAACACTCCACGTGCGTTGTGTCAAAACGCCCAAAGAACAGAGGGGCGGGGTTGAGCAAAGCTCATTATCATTTAAAGGCATATGCAGTGAAACGGCGTGCTGAAAACAGAGCTGTTTTTGACCAGGTAAAATTAGTGTTCCCTTTCGAGGGAACTTACACTGCGTCGTTATAAACGACTCTTTGGGGACGCTCCCTTAGCGTGCGCCTCTGAAGTATGAATGAAACTAATCCAATCCTGATTGGTGTTGCGTCGTGACGTAACATGTGACGGCATAACCGGATGCATAAAAGTGACGCTGACACACACACACACACTAGCTTTCGCTCTTCAGCAAGCGCTCTATGTTACGACTGTCTGTCTTATTTGGTGTTGTTTGTCTGATTCTGATTTATATATTATGGCCAGTGAGCAGTTTAAGAAGTGTGTGCATCCCTGCCCTCGTTTCATTACGGATGGGGGCACGCATGTTCTGTGTGTAAACTGTTTGGGAGCGTAGCACGCCCAGGCAGCTCTCGAGCGAGCTGCCTGTGCAGACTGTGAAGCACTACCCATGAGAGTGCTGCGTTCCCGGCTGGCGTGCTTTGATGAGCACGGTCAGGCTCACGTTCCCCTCGGTTCTGGTCCCGCGTCCGTTGAGGCGGCGCGGCGATTGAGATTGTGGGGTTCGCAGCGGGATCTTGCAGATGAGAATGAGACTGCTGCGGCACTTTCTCATTCTTCGTCTGAAGATCACGAGGCCCCTGTGAGTGGTGCAGAAGCCCGCGCCGCGGCTTCTTCTGCCCACGATCAGGTCCCGATGCTTAAGCTCTCTGCTTCCGAGGAAATAGAGGTGCTCAGCATCGAGGGGGATGACCGTGAGTTAGGCGCGCCAGTTCACGGCCAAGCATATGAGGAGCTGGTGGAGGTTGTGACTCGTGCCGTGGCCAGACTTAACATCAGCTGGCCACAAGATGAGCAGGGAACGCAAGTCAAAAGCAAATTAGACGAGCGTTTCCTGCGCCACAGGTCACAGCCTCAGCGCCGGGGTTTGCCGTTTTTCCCCGATCTCCACAAAGAGATTTCGAGATCGTGGGATAAACCGCATTCGTCCCGTGTCTCCAATCCATCCGCGGTTGATTACAGCAATGTTTTGGGGGCACGGGATATGGGTTATGGGAAGATGCCTAAAGTGGAGGAGGCATTAGCTGGATACCTCTCTCCTGAGGCGGCATCTTCCCTTAAAACCCTGGCGCTGCCTAGTAAGCCCTGCAGAGATACATCTGCTTTAGTAGGCAGGGCTTACATGGCGGCAAGTCGGGCTGGTTCATGTCTGCACTCTATGGCCATTTTGCAGGCATACCAGGCCGACCTCCTGAAAGATTTGGACGAGGGGGAGGGGCCAACTCCGGAAGATATCGCAGAGTTGCGTAAGGCCACAGATACCACTTTTCCACCAAAAACGAACTGGTTCGGAACTGGTGCTGGTTCAAAGTTGGTTCGGAGTTGGTTCAACTTGCGAACCTTCTCAGAACCTGTTTGTTTTTCCACTGACTAGAGCGCCCAGCGGACGACGTCTTTACGTCACTGTGTACGTCGCCATACATCTTAGCTAGAAACGCTTGCAAGTACAACATTACTTTGGGATTATCTCTAACTCGTGAACCAAGAAGGCTTTAAAAACAATTGAAATATGTAAGTCTTTTAATCTTTTCCTTTGATATGTAATCTTTTCTGATTAGTTATGTACTCCTGTCTTGTGTCTTTTTTTTCTTTCCATTTATTTGTTCTATATTGTGACTGTTTTCTCCTTTGCTTACATAACGTTTTCAATAAAAAAATAAACTAGAAACGCTTGCGCCAACTTCAAGCATAACAAATGGCGGACTACATCGTGTTTCTGCAAATGTTTCTCCTGGCTTTGCGATCCTATATTATGTCAGAAAATATGTTATCTAAACCCGCCCCCAGCCCCCGACGTAAGCATGACGTGGTAAAAGAACGGTTCTAGTCCAGCAAAGAGTTGGTGCCGCTTTGGAACCAGTTTTCCTGCCCGAGAACCGGTTCTTTGCCTGTCGAAACACAAAGAACTGGTTCGCGCGCAGGCACCGGCTCCGAACCTACTCTCAAAATGCGTTGGTGGAAAAGGGGTAAGATTTGTCTCTCCGGGCCACTAAAGAGACGGCCCGTGCCATTGGCCGCTCTATGGCAGCTATGGTGGCCACGGAGAGGCATCTGTGAATTTTTCAGGGTTGAAGGAGAAGGATAGATCCATTTTGCTGGATGCGCCGCTCTCGCCTTCTGGCCTGTTCGGCGACGCCGTTACATCGGTCGTCGACAGGTTTCAGGAGGCGAAGAAGCAATCTGCGGCGTTCCAGCAGTTCCTCCCCCGTAAATCAAAGTCCAAGTCGAGTAGGGTGGGGCAAGCAGATCAGCCCCAGCCATCAGCCAGCTCCTCACACCGTGCGGAGCAAAGGGAGAGCGTTTCCTCTAGAGCCCCTCCTCCGACCTGAGGGACGTCCTTCAGGCTAAGAGGGCTTCAGGAAAGAGGTCCTAGCCAGGGTGGTGGGACCTCTGAGGGCTGTCCCCTCCGTTGCAGAGCAACCGAGGTTGTTCTCGCAGCGGGGCCCTCAAGGAAACGATGTGAGCTGCCCGCCGTCGGGGACGCTTCGGGCCGCATCATCTTCCAGCGAACGCGCTCCGTGTCGTTTTTCTCAAAAAATAAAAAACGAGCATCAGTTATGGTCACGAAAACCGTATCGACTACAGCCTGCCGGTCTTCCGCTTCAGGAGGTCGAGAAGGATGCTCAAAAAACACCAGAGGCCAGACTCGAGAGGCTGGTTCCCTTAGTAGATTTTGTAGAGGCTCTACAGGGTTTTGAACCGGTCTCTGAGGAGGTTCAGGTTCAAAATGCTTACTATTCCTGTCATCGTGAACCAAATCAGATCCGAGGACTGGTTTGTCACGATAGATCTAAAAGACGCCTATTTTCATGTATCCATCCTTCCATGTCACAAGAGGTTCCTGAGGTTCGCTTTCGGGGGCGAAGCTTACCAATATCGGGTTCTTCCATTCGGCCTAGCACTCTCTCCCTGCACATTCACCAAATGTATGGATGCAGCACTTGCTCCACTGAGACTTCAGGGCATCCGCATACTGAATTATATCGACGAATGGCTCATTCTGGCCCAGTCTCGAGAAATGGCAGTTCGGCATCGAGATGTCGTCCTTGGCCACATTCAAAAATTGGGGTTGAGACTCAACACAAAGAAGAGTGTGTTAGAACCGTCCCAGTGCACAACATTTCTGGGTGTAGTGTGGAACTCGACTACGATGCAGGCACACATGTCTCCTGCGCGTATCGAGTCCATTCTGGCGATGGCGTCCAGGCTAAAGCTAGGCCAGGCCATCACTGTATCCAGCATCCAACATTATACCTTTGGGCCTTCTACACATGAGGCCCCTTCAGTGGTGGCTAAAAGCCAAGGGGTTTTCCCCCAAGGGGAATCCATTTCGTATGATCAGAGTAACGCGCAGATGCCTTCGTTCTCTAACAATATGGAAGAAACCTTGGTTCCTGTCCCAAGGGCCAGTGTTAGGAGCGTCATGTCGCCGGAAATCCGTTTCGACAGACGCCTCCCTCACTGGCTGGGGCGCGGTCATGGACGGCCGCTTTACCAGGGGTCTGTGGCAGGACCATCATCATTCTTGGCACATAAATTGTCTAGAGATTTTGGCTGTCTTCAGGGCTCTGAGGAGCTTCCTTCCAGACATCAAGGGTTACCATGTCCTAGTAGCCTGGCTAACGCCAGACCCAATTCTCGTTGAGACTTGGGTCTGGGAACCACATGTTCATTTTCTCGTATTTGAGGCGTGGTTTACAAATGCCCAGAGCCGTTTATTGGGTGCTACGAATGTCTATCAAATGCGCCTGTACGTAGCTCATTGCCAATCGTTTCGATTATACCAGATGACGTATGTAGAGCGACAGAAATTAGACGAGGGAGACGACGATGGCCGATGGGTCAGAGATTTATGTGTAGCCTACACGATGGCGTGGTCGGCGTGCATTTTAATCAATGAGTGCATTCACACCGGGAGCAGCGCGTGAGCAGCAGTGAAGCGGGGGTTTCGACGTCGAATCTGTTTTTGCTGCATTGCTCACGCTAAATTAAAGTGAAAGCACACTTTTGATGGACAAAAATAAATATGATTTCACACAAAAAGTGCCCAAAATGCACAGATTTAGCATGTCTAGTGAGTTTTAACAAGAACTTGAGTAGGCAAATAAAAGAAATAAAGACTCTAAAATATTTATAGAAGATGTAGGCTACCCAGTAAAAACTTGTTTTTAATTATTCAGTTTGGGTGAAAGTTGTGTAATATATATATATATATATATATATATAAAACTAAAGTAAACTAGCCAGAAAGTATTATATATAAACGTTCTTTTAGTTCATGTAACGTTAACACATATAGACAGCTACAGGCTAGCACCCAAATCAAACCCGAGTGTGTGGTTTATTTGTGTTTTGTTTTTATCCGCGGAGTTGCAGTCTTGTAAACATCGAAAGTATGACTGAAACTAATAGATTGGAGCCATTTTCTGGGTTGTTTTGTTGTATAACATTTAACTTATATGCGAATGTTGTACACCTACCCATTACAAACTTTCAAGACTATCAATGTTATAAAATGAACAACTTCTAAAAACAAATGTATAGTTGTCTTTGTAAAGAATTGCTCGCTTATATACACTCACCGGCCACTTTATTAGGTACCCCATGCTAGTAACGGGTTGGACCCCCTTTTGCCTTCAGAACTGCCTCAATTCTTCGTGGCATAGATTCAACAAGGTGCTGGAAGCATTCCTCAGGGAGTTTGGTCCATATTGACATGATGGCATCACACAGTTGCCGCAGATTTGTCGGCTGCACATCCATGATGCGAATCTCCCGTTCCACCACATCCCAAAGATGCTCTATTGGGTTGAGATCTGGTGACTGTGGAGGCCATTTTAGTACAGTGAACTCATTGTCATGTTCAAGAAACCAATTTGAAATGATTAGAGCTTTGTGACATGGTGGAAGTAGCCATCAGAGGATGGGTACATGGTGGCCATAAAGGGATGGACATGGTCAGAAACAATGGTCAGGTAGGCCGTGGCATTTAAACGATGCCCAATTGGCACTAAGGGGCCTAAAGTGTGCCGGGAAAACATCCCCCACACCATTACACCACCACCACCAGCCTGCACAGTGGTAACAAGGCATGATGGTTCCATGTTCTCATTCTGTTTACGCCAAATTCTGACTCTAACATCTGAATGTCTCAACAGAAATCGAGACTCATCAGACCAGGCAACATTTTTCCAGTCTTCAACTGTTCAATTTTGGTGAGCTCTTGCAAATTGTAGCCTCTTTTTCCTATTTGTAGTGGAGATGAGTGGTACCCGGTGGAGTCTTCTGCTGTTGTAGCCCATCCGCCTCAAGGTTGTGCGTGTTGTGGCTTCACAAATGCTTTGCTGCATACCTCGGTTGTAACGAGTGGTTATTTCAGTCACTGTTGCCCTTCTATCAGCTCGAACCAGTCGGGCCATTCTCCTCTGACCTCTGGCATCAACAAGGCATTTCCGCCCACAGAACTGCCGCTCACTGGATGTTTTTTCTTTTTCGGACCATTCTCTGTAAACCCTAGAGATGGTTGTGCGTGAAAATCCCAGTAGATTAGCAGTTTCTGAAATACTCAGACCAGCCCTTCTGGCACCAACAATCATGCCACGTTCAAAGTCACTCAAATCACCTTTCTTCCCCATACTGATGCTCGGTTTGAACTGCAGGAGATTGTCTTGACCATGTCTACATGCCTAAATGCACTGAGTTGCCGCCATGTGATTGGCTGCTTAGAAATTCGACCGACAACCAGGTCCAGGGTTACTGCCTGGGACCTGGCAGTGGTTCTCGAAGGGTTATCCCTGGCCCCCTTCGAATCTCTTCAGTCGGCTTCGCCTAAAGATCTTACATTCAAATTGGTCTTTCTCTTAGCTATCACCTCTCTTAAGAGGGTGGGAGATCTCCAAGCCCTGGCAGTGACACCAGCTTGCTTGGAGTTTGCCCCTGGGAAGGTTAAGGCCTTTTTGCACCCGAGACCACTATGTGCCTAAAGTGCCTGCTAATACGGCTAGGTCTACGGTCCTGCAGGCATTCCATCCTCCACCTCATGTGTCGGTAGAAGAAGAGAAGCTTAATTTGCTCTGCCCAGTCAGAGCTTTGAGTATTTACCTCGAGAGGTCCTCTTCTTGGAGGAGGTCGGACCAACTGTTAGTGTGTTTTGGGTCTCCTAGGAGAGGGCTCCCGGCTTCCAAGCAAACTATTAGTAATTGGATTGTTCAGGCTATTGCTTTGGCTTACGAGGTGCACAATTTGCCTTCACCTCTGGCCATAAGGGCTCATTCGACTAGAGGCATGGCGTCCTCTAGGGCCCTCCTCTCGGGAGTACCCCTCCAGGAGTTATTTGGGTGGCAAACATCAACTCAATGGCAGCTAACTAATAAATGTTTATATTTGCACCTGACAAGCTTTGTAATGCAATATATATACATGTTGTACAGCTGAGTAAAGAAAACTCATGCTTTTACTATCGTAAAATAGGACATTTATTTATTGACTACAGGCATTCAATCAGTCAGTTTTTTAGCTTTGCGTATACAAAATACTTTATATTATTGTAACCTTGCATTTTTTTGTTAATTCATTATTTTATTTCACTATTTGTTAATTCATTCTATTGTTATAAAAAAAATTATAGGGTAATGAATATAACCCCAGTTCTACCAGAAAGACTCGGGAGAATAAATACCGTAACAAGTATACATTTATTAACAGTTCAGCAAGCAATATTATGATATAAAGTTCTTTGGCATAGGCCCTGTCCGTAACTCGCATTCCGAGGGTACGGAATCTGCATTTCCTGCCTGAAGACGAAGGCAGGGGCGCAGCCGACCCCCAAAAATAGGTGGAGGATAATTCCACCGGGACTGGGCCCGCCCACCCCCAAAGAATGGTAAAGAAAAGTATACCCACCAGTCGTGAATCCTGTAGTTCCTAAAACATAGAAAGAAAAAAAAAAGAAAAAGTTTACTGGAAAAAGGGTTTTGTCACGTTTGTCTGTTTAGATCTTCAGTTTGTTTTCATTCTCAGTCATATGTCTTGTTTTCCCACCATTCTTCAGTTACCATGTTAACCATTCATTAGTTCATCTAAATCACCTTTGTCTTGTTAATTATCCTCATCTGTGTCACCTGTTTCAGTGCATCAGTGTTTGTATTTAGTTCCTTCAGTTCAGTCAGTCCTTTGTCTGTAGTTAGTCTTATTTTGAGTGTGTGTTCGTCCTGCCTGCCTGTCAGTACCTGTGTGAATTATATTTAGTAAATCGTGTGAATTGGAACTCTGAGCCTTGTTCTTCTTCTTCTGCCCGCACCACACCCGTGACAGAACTACAGACCGCCCTCAGATGGACGATGGGGTGAGAATTATCGTCCTGGCTCAGGAGAGCCAAAGTTTTTTTTCTTTTGTTGTGGGCTTTGTCCTCCTTGCTGTCGTCAGCGATCAGGATGATGAGCGTTTGTGCACCTTGTTTCGGATTGGGGCCACCTTTAACCACCCTGTCGACCTCCCAGACACCACCGGTCTAGGCTGGAGAGACACCGTCATCCGGTGTCTGGAGAGCGTCGTGTCCCGATCCAGAGCACACTCTAGTCCTGTTGAGACCGCCCATCCAGTATCTCGTCCTGCCGAGACCATCCCTTTAGAGGATTTTCACATTCTGGACCAGCCCATTCTCCACATCCTGCCTGAACCCTTGTCTCCAGCCAAGCCTCACATCAGTCCTACAGAGCCTTCACTGCTGGTCCCATCCAGCACAGAGCCTTCACCGTTGGTCCCATCCAGCACAGAGCCTTCACCGCTGGTCCCATCCAGCACAGAGCCTTCACCACCGCTGGTTCCGTCCAGCCCAGAGCCTTCACCACCGCTGGTTCCGTCCAGCCCAGAGCCTTCACCACCGCTGGTTTCGTACAGCCCTGCCGAGCCCGAGCTCCTCGTCACCCCTGCCGAACCCGAGCTTCACGACAGCCCTGCCGAGCCGGTGATTCACATCATGCACCCCGAACCTGAGACTTCTGTTCCCAAGCATGATCTCCCACCCAACCTTCCCTCTCCCACCTCCTCCCATCTGCCACCTCTCAACCCTTCTCCCATCACTGCCTGCCAGCCACTCTTCCGTCCAGCCCAGAGCCTTCACCACCGCTGGTTTCGTACAGCCCTGCCGAGCCCGAGCTCCTCGTTACCCCTGCCGAACCCGAGCTTCACGTCAGCCCTGCCAAGCCGGTGATTCACGTCATGCTCCCCGAACCTGAGACTTCTGTTCCCAAGCATGATCTCCCACCCAACCTCCCTCTCCCACCTCCTCCCATCTGCCACCTATCAACCCTTCTCCCATCACTGCCTGCCAGCCACTCTGCTCCAGCCTGGTCGGATCCCCGGCCTCCGCCTCCTACCTCCTCAACCAGGACTCTACCTCGGCCCTTCGTCCCATCTGCTCCACCTTGGCTCTTACCTCCCTCAGCTCCACCATGGCCCTTCAGTTCCCTAGTTCCGCCAGGCTCCCTCGTCCCCCCGGATCCACTTTGGTCATTCGTCAACCTTCCCTCACCTCTGGACTTCTCTCCTCTGGCTACGCCTCGTCCCTTCGTCCCCCCGGCTCTGTTGGACTCCTCACTCCCTTCAGTTCCCCTTTGGTCCTCACTCCCTCTGTCTCCACCGTGCCCTTCTGTGTCCCCGCCTGCACTTCAGTCACCAGAGCCTGCGGTGTCGCCATGTCCCTTCAGTCCCTCAGCATTGCCCTGTCCAGTCGGCTCTACGGCTCCATCCTGGTCTCAACCTCCTGCTGCGCCTCCGTCAGTCGGCCCCCTGGTTTCGTCAGCCCCGCCTCAGCCTTGGCTCCTTCCTCTGTCTGCTCCACCATGGATCCTCCCTCCGTCGGGCAGTAAATCGTGTGAATTGGAACTCTGAGCCTTGTTCTTCTTCTTCTGCCCACACCACACCCGTGACAGGTTTATTTATTCAATTTTTTCATACCAGACCAATCACTTTTTTTTTCTTTTCTTTTTTCATGCAAGACCACAATCGGCCATTTTTTCTTTCATACAAGAGCACATACGGGTCCACCGGTCATCTTTTCTTTTTCTTTTATACAGGGCCACCCGCCATCTTTTCTTTTTCTTTCATACAGGGCCATCGTCCATCTTTTGTTTTTCTTTCATACAGGTCCACCGGCCATCTTTTGTTTTTCTTTCATTCTGGGCCACCGGGCCAGTGAAAGAATCACTGAAGAATCAATTCATGAAAGAATCTTTTCTTTCATGCAGGGCCACCTCGGCCATTTTTTGTTTTTTTGTTACACCACCACCAGTAGTTGCATAGGGATTTACCTGAATCGACACTGGAGAGCTTGCTGAGCTTCGAAGATGACTCTCTTTTCGGGTCTTATATACGATTCAAAAGCAGAGGAAGACCATCTGCCCAGATTTTGATAGCAGAAGTAGAAACGCCACGTTCAGCCGCTGTAGATCGCTGCCCCGATCCTGAAGGAGTGACCAGTATACTGGGAGGGAGATAGACTGCAGCTTTAGAGGGCAGTAGCAAATGAGTCCTGAACCAGGCTTTAGAGAGAGGTGCTGCGTTAGGTAGAATAAATAGGGAGATGATTAATCTTGGCAATATGGCAAAGTAAAAAGCAAATGTTTATCTGGGGAATTGCTAGACGATTTAGCTATGCCTTTGACTAATAAGCAAACAGAAGTAGCAGTTTTCATACAGGGCCACCGGCCATCTTTTCGAAATTAGCCTAGTTTTAAAAGAGTCTGTTATGTCGGCTTTAGCCAAGCGCCTTGACCAGCTAACTTAATTAACTGAATAGTATTAATTAACTGAGTTAACGTAATAACTAAATGCCGGAATATTTCAGAGCTGCGACGCCTATAGAATGTATGCGAAATGGAGAGAAGGGAGGAGAAGCGAAATGGCCGATGACGTATCCTTTATTAACCTCTTTTCTAGTAGGACTGAAACAATATTTTTCTTTTTTTGATAAAAATGGTGAGATGTGAAAGGATACCCACCCAAAACCCTGTGATTAAAGAGTCAACGAATGATGGATCGGGGTGAGAAAAAAGGTAGCGTATGAATAGGAGTAGTTGGTTGTCTGTTCAGAAGTTTTCCGAATTGGGACTCTCCCGCGGGTTGCAGGTTTGTACCGGTTTTGTACCATAGAGGGACACTGTTGAATTCTCCAACAGGACGACCTCTGCTGTTTGGGGAGATTCTAACATTTTCAGCACCATGGACAGTGAGCGGATCATGGCTAGCGAATGCTTTTTTGGACTTGTGGTATTCATAAAATAAAGTGCCCCCGTATCTTTGGTTGAAGTCCTATATCATAGCTAGATAGAGATCTTAATCTTCCCTTCTGTCTGGATAAACCTGGCACAAAATGTCTCAAATGCTAAAAGCAATTACAAATTCGGCAAACGTAATTTGCAAACGGGGATCGGAAGTTTTGAGTAGGACTGCCACGTCGCCACAGTCCACTATTGTCAGCTGCAGGCGAAGGAAGCAGTAATGTAGCCAAGTTAATGTCCTTACCTTGGACGATGTTAGCTCTTAGATGGGGAGACACCGTTATGGCGGCGGGTGAAACAAAACGCCTACCGAAAACTTGAGCTGGAGCTGCTGTGGAGAGATTGAAGTTTGAAGAAGTCGGTGGAGCAGGAACAACTTGAAATGGCGACTGAACCATATAGGAAGGAGCTGGCAGAGTAGCTGATGTCGAAGGCAAACTCGGGGGATCACTTGATCGAAATGAGGAGGAGGGAACTGTGGAATGGCTGAAAAGTTTGTGGCAGGATTTGAGCTGAGGTTAGTGAAGGAATGTTCAAAATTCACCATTTTTGATTCTAATCCTTTAACCATTTGAGAGAGGCTTTGAACTGCAGAGATGAGATGATGATTCATGTCGGTGGACACATCGATCTGCGGAGAAGATGACACTTGTGCAGACATCAAGGCTCTTTTTGCTGGACGAGGTGAGAATGATTTTGCAGTTCTCTTCCTGCCGGCTTGTTTTGGCTGGGCTGACGATGTTGAGGCTTTTGGTGTCGAAGAATTAAAAACTGATGGATTTCCCAGGGTGTTTTGGGCCAGGAGGAGCAGATCTTCTCTTGAAAGACCTTGGCTGATGAGTATTCCGGCGTCCTCGAGAGTGCTGATCATGCTCTCCGAAGACCACTGCGCCCATGGGGAGATGCGGCTCTGAATGCGTGAACTGCGACGTCCAGCAGGAGGAGACGGCGGGACGAATTTGTCGTCAGAATCGGAATAATCGCAAACAATATGCGTGTCTTGAGACATGTTTGGTTGGCAACTGAACGCGAGCAAGGAATTAAGGCGTCAGCATCTGCGAACTCAGATGTCATAACATTGACACTATGGGAATGCCCCCCGGGGCGTGACTGGTGTCTGAAGCATGTGTGGAAACCCACCAATTGATTGGCAGGTGGCAGCCCTATGACGCCACATGGAGTGCCCTTGAGTATAAAAGGGTGAGTAGGAGGAGCAGCAGGAGATGCCCAGGTGGGCCTGAAGCATCTCTCGGGGAATCAGGGTTATATTCATAACCTAGGCGTTCCTTTTCAAGGGAATTCAGCGCTGCGTCATAACGTTGACGCTATGGGAACGTTAATACCCACTTCGCCATGCTGAACAAGTGCCTGCTTCACTAAGCTGTGAAGATATGCACATACTCCCAGGGGAGCCTATAAACCCCACTTTAACACCCAATATTGATTGGGGAGGGCAAAGCTCTAACACTTAGCCTCATGGGCTAATGGTTGCCTATTCCCATAGCTCTAGCGAGGAGGACATAGAGTAAGCCACCACAATGCAATGCCACTTTTATACGTTTATACGTCTTCATACTCCTCATGGACCTTAGGAAACGTGTTACATAGATCCACTGTGTCCACACTGGAGGGGCGACAGTTGATGAAGTGGGACACGAGAAGCGGAATAGCCCTCTTGTTTTCAGCTATGCCTGGCAACCCTTATATGCAAATACATACCTGTATTTTTTAAGAAGAAGTTGGCATGTGAGGAAGTGTAACATGAGAAGCAGAACTAAACTTCTGAATTCGCCACACTGGGGAGACAACAGCTGATGAAGTGGGACGCGAAAAGAGGAATAATAATAATAATGCATTTTATTTAAGGCGCCTTTCAAATCACTCAAGGTCACCATACATTAAGTAGCAGCAACAATAACATTATTAAAATAAAAAATAACAGTAAATAACAATGGTAATAAAATAAACAACAACAAGAATTACGGCTAAAGGCCCTATGGTCCATGGTGGTTAGGCGAGCAGGTGTATGGAGGAGACCCAATGAAGAGGAACGGAGAGTTCGAAAAGGGGTGCAGGGCTATAAGAGATCTGAAAGGTAAGGTGGAGCGAGGTTATGAAGAGATTTGTAAGTGAGGAGGAGAATTTAAAATTCAATCCGGAATTAGATAGGAAGCCAATGAAGATGGAGTCCGGGTTATGATACGAGCTGCAGAATTCTGAATCAGCTGGAGTTTATGAAGAGATTTGTGTGGTAAACCAGATAAAAGAGAATTAGAGTAATTAATGCAAGAGGTGACAAGCGGATGAACAAGAATAGCAGAACTACGCGGAGTGAGAAATGGACAGAGGCGAGCAATATTGCGGAGATGAAAATAACAAGACATTAATGTGAGCTTCAAATGAAAGGGTGCTGTCGAAGATGACCCCCAAGTTCCAAACCTGGCGGGAAGGAGAAACTGAAGAACCGTCAATGGATAAAAAAAACTGCAGGACCTATAGAGAATAGAATTAGTGCCAATAAGGAGTACTTCAGTCTTACTACCATTAAGTTTGAGAAAGTTGGCATAAAACCAGACATTTATTTTGTGAAGGCAGTTGGTAAGACAGGCAGTGGGAGAATGGAATCAGGGTTTGTAGATACATATAGCTGTGTATCATCAGCGTAACAGTGGAATTTAATACTGAATTTGGAAAAGATATTACCAAGTGGGAGAAGGTAAATTAGAAACAATAGGGGACCTAGGAACCTTGGGGGACACCATAGCTAACAGAAGAAGGTTGGGAATGACATTTTTTTAGTTGTACAAACTGTGTGTAACGAATCACACAATAATAATATACATAAAATGTATTTAAGGGGGGCCGGAAGGCCAATTTAGCTCAAAAGGAATGATTCATCGATTTGCAATGAATCTTGACCGAATCACTATGGAACCGAGCAAATGACTCGTTTAGAGTTCATTTGAACGGGCCGTAATTATAACCTTGGCAACAGATATGAATATCCAATCTATAGTGAAACACTATGTATTAGCAAGGTAACTTTAGATCGACAGTACAAGACATTAAATGTGCAAGCACAACACAAGGCAAATATCTTTTCAAATATATTGACGACTTTATTAACTATTCTAAACACATAAAACTAAGGTCTAAACACAATCACACACACGCATTCATACAAGGCGCAGAGGAAGAGAGAGAGAGAGAGAGAGAGTTTTCAGAGTGAGATGCACTTTGTAAGACATGACCTGAACGAACCACCAAGCATTAATTTAAACCTTCGTTTCTTAGACAGGTTATTCAATTTACATTTGCACCAGTTCAGTTAAGAGTCTGGAGTAGCTGCTACTTGCTTGTCTTTGCGTTGCTTAGGGAGTTCCCTTTTTGCGGTGCTTCGTCAAAGGGGTTTCCCGACCGGGTCCGTGTGGCTGGTTGTCTTTGAAGTGCCTGGATGGAAGTTTCTGAACAGCCGGTCACGTGTAATTGGCAGGCGAATAAGAGTCTTTACAGTTCGAAGCGCGTTGCAGGAGAGACGTTTAAACGAACTTCGCAGCAACTTAACGTTGAACCGAGACTTTTATGAAAAAAGAAAATAAAGGAAGAAATGAAAGTAAGACGAGTTAGATGGCTTGAATGAGCTGTTTCAACCCCGATCTTGATGGGTTATTTGTCTGCTGGTCTAATTTGGTCTGGTCGATGTAGAAGCGTGCGAACACGCTCTTTGTTGTTTTCAGAGAGAAGCACGAACAGGAACACTCTCTTGCTGCTAGAGAGAGGCGCAAAACTTAATTCAACACCGAACCGAACTCAAAACTGAACGGCAACCCCGAACTGCTCTCTGAACCGAATTTCTTTTTCAACATACTCTAACTCCTTTGTTCGGGTCTTTAACTTAGACGTTAGTCCAACCTCTTTTAGAGAATTCTGACCAATGAGACAATGGCATCATTTTAGGAGGTGGATCGTTCCTACTTATCGTTATCTGGGATCTGCTTGGGTTCCAGCACTTAGCAGAGAAACAAGAGACCCCAGTTTAAACATTATAGATTATTATAATCATACAAAACATTTTACACAGATTTCAAACAAGCCACCTTTTGAATTAAGTGCATACGATTCTTTTGATTGGAAGCACAATACCCTTTCATCCACACACACAGTTATATCACAATTACATGATTTATATGTGATCTACGCATAATACAAACATGAATTGTAGGAACAACAAGAATTATGATGTTTGATTAAGTCCACGGAGCATTGTTCTGCGTGAGTTTTAATGGGTTTGATATGTAAAGTCTGTGTAAGTCTCTCACGTTCCATGGAAGCGTGGTCTGTCTTACATCGCTGTCCTGCTCAGCAGTGGTGATGCTGAGGGAGGTCAAAGGTGGTCAGGCCCCTTGGTGGTCAGGCCTCGTCTCACCATTTCTGAGCAGCTTTGTCTTGCTTAAGGATGAAACAGTGACAACGTTCTTCCTGTTTAGGCTTATCTCTGATGCCTGCGGGGCCATAAAAGACTTCTCTGGGGGGTTTTCTAGACAATTTGGAGCCAGTCTTGTGACTTTGGAATGTGGTATTCAGATCCGAAATGCTGAATCACATTTGAATGAATCCCATGAGAGATTAGAAAGATTAATTCGTGTTTGGTTCATCCTTAAAGTCTCTACATGTGTATGGTTTGAAAGGTATGAAGTGAACCAGGCATACGGAATACCAGTGATACCAATATTGGATAAACGGTTCAACAGAATATTGTGTCAAAAGCTGCACTCAAATCAAGTAAAACAAGAATAGATAAGGACAGCAGCCATTAACAGATCATTAGTTACTCTCACTAAGGCGGTTTCCGTGCTATGCTCAGAACGAAATCGAAACCCTGACTGAAAACACTCTTACAAGTTATTATTACTAAGGTGAGCATGAACCTGTGCTCTTGAAATAAAAGGAAGATTTGAGATGGGACGGAAATTATCTAGATTGTTAGGGTCCGCACCAGGTTTCTTAAGAACTGGGGTTATAGCAGCTATTTTAAAATATGATGGAACAATGCCGGAGCTAAGAGAAGTGTGAATAATATGAGTTATAAGAGTAGAAAGAGAAGGAAAACAGGCTTTTACCAAATGAGTTGGTATAGGATCAAGTAAACATGTGGAAGAATTAGATTTGTAAATGAACTGAGAAATTTCTTCTTTGGATGGCAAGTCGAAAGCTAATCTTACCTCACCAATGCCAACCAATGCAGCACTATAAACATTGGAAGAGCATATTGCTACTACTTCCGAATTCGCAACACTGGGGAGACAATAGCTTAAGAAGTGGGATGCAAGGAGTGGAATAGCCCAACTTCCTTCAGCTATGACTGATAACCCTTCATATGAGGATATGAATGGAACATATACTTCTATCTCCGTATTTGTTAAGGAGAAGCGACATGTGAGGAAGTGGGACACGAGAAGCGGAACTGCTTATCTTTCCTCACCGATGCCTGCCAATGCACAACTATAAACACAGAAAGACCATATTGCTACTACTTCCGAATTCTCAACACTGGAGATATAACAGCTGATGGATGAAGTGGAGAAGCAAAATAGCCCATCTTCTTGGGAACTTATGTTAAAACACTAATAATCTATTTAGACATGTTTTTCATATATTTTCATTTGTCTTACGCAAAGTTTTATATATTAGTGAGAAGGTTATTTTGTGCCCCTGCCCCTTTAAGGTAGGACATGCTTTGGGGGTGGGAAGAAGAGAAGCAAGTTGTATATGACATAGGTGGCTGTTATGCCGATGATTCAGATTAAAGAGAGAAACGTGAATAATCACCCTTGTAACCCATGTTTAATTTATGCTACCCATGGTGAAAAGAGTGGAGTGTTCGCCCAAATGACATAAAAAAATAAGGGTTACAGACTTTCTGGAAGTTTTGCGGCAGTAGCATTCAACTAAGACAGCGCATTTTTAATGCACCGCAAAGCATAGTGGTGAGTGAACATTGATAAGGCATTTGGTCCATTTAAAGAGACTATTTCATCACTCGCTCCCTTCGAAGTTTAACAGTATCTAAATTAAGAAAAAAAATGTCTACTGATTGAAGCATGCGCTTCATCTCCCAACGAGAGCGATGATGATCAATTGGACACTATAGCTCATCGTGCAGAGAATGTGGCTTCGGCTAATCACACTACAAAGGTGCTGCACTTCAAAGTCGATCTTCCACTGTGTTTCCATGGGGACGGTAGGGATAAAGACAGTTTTCCTTATGGAAAGTCCAGTTAGAGCTTGTTGTTAAGGCTTGTGCTGATGCACACACACAAGATTTGGCCGCCATTTTGCCCATGATGTTCAGTGGAGATATTTTTGCTTACTGGTTCTCCCTGTCTCCTGAGATGCAACAAAACTATGAACTGTGTTGCTGCATTACATGGTGTTTTTGGAAGGAAGCAATTCTTTCTGCATTTTCAGACTTTTGTGAATGCCAGACCACAAATGCCCAAAGTACAATTGGAAGTAGTTGCTAAGATCGCAAGACTTGTTTTAAAAGCATTTCTAAATTATGTCGAGTCAGCCATTGCTATGGAAAGATTTAGATGGCTCATAGCTGGCCTTGACCCTCTTCTCCAAGTAAAATGTCACGAACATAGCGTTACTAGCCTAGAGGAAGCTTTATCCATTGCTTTTAAGTGGGAAAGGGCAGAGGAAGTCCTTTACCATCTCAGTCAAAATTCCAGCCAGACACCAAATATATGTCGATCAAACAAAAATATGTCGATCAAGGCTACAGAGCGAGGCATTGAAATCATGGAGTAGGAGGTCGTATCTGACCAAAGGGGTTGTTCTGGCCGTGACTTCCTTTTAACGGGAGACAGTCCAGAATTACTCTTCTCTTACCGGCTGGGGGGCAGTCTAGCAACAGTGTAGTCAGAGGGCAATGGGACAGCCCAAAAAAGGGTGAGAGTATAAATACCCTGGAACTACAAACAGTACTACTAGTCTGGCACTGAAGCACTTTGCACCAATTTTGAATGGCAGGCATATTTTCGTCAGGTCAGACAACAGTGGTTTATCACATCAGCCATCAAGGGTGTACGAGTTCCAGCTAATCCCTGCAGATATCACAGAAACTGCTGACTTGGGCCTTCCCTAGGTTTGCAAGCGTCAGAGCAAAGCACATTCCAGGGGTGTCAAATGTGGTGGCACATTTCTTGTCGCACCACATACCTCCATCCCAGCAAACACAGAACGTTCCCCTAACGTTCCCGTATGGTTCCCATTTGGTTCCCAGTTGGTTATTTTTTGGGAACCAAACGAGAACGTTCCAGGAACGTTCCCTGTAGGTTCTTTTTAGGTTTTATATTTTATAACCTAAAGGGAACGTTCCCAGAACGTTCCCTGTAGGTTTTTTTAGGTTTCATTTTCCGAATAGGTTCCCGGAACGTTCCCCTAACCTTAAGGGGACGTTCTATTTACGTTAAGAAAACTTTCCTGGAGAACCAATAGGGAACATTCTGGGAACCAAAAACTAACGTTCCCAGAACATAAAATTGTTAGCTGGGATCTTGGGAGTGGAGGCTCAACCTACAGCTGGTAGAGATTATATGGCAGCGGTTTGGTAGGGCAGAGGTGGACCTCTTTGCCTTGGTGGCATCGGACTCCACTATCAATCATCACTGCAAGCCTCGACTGCCGCCTCCAGCAGCATATTCTTTTGAGCCACATTTATCTCATCCATTTCTTGCAAAATGTTCTCTGTTTTTTGCTCTCTAACTGTCTGCATTTCCTTCTGAGGAATCTAAAGTCGCTCTGGTTATTAAATTGCTGACTGATTGGGTGAGCCAATGGGGAACGGCGGTGTGGGAACAGAAACATCCTTGTTGCTCCTCATTCCAGGCCTTCTGGGAGGAACTTAAGAATGCGTTTGACCATGCCGCCTATGATCGAGAAGCAGCACGGACAAGGTAATCAATCTCTGAGGGATTATTTCATTGAATTATGCAGGTTTGCCGCCGACTGCAATTGGAACGAGGAAGCGCAGTGGTACATGTTCATGCATGGGTTGGCTGACCGTATTCAGAACGAGAAAATGATCAAATACATGCAAAATTATTTCAAAAATCTATATCTATTCAGATAAGTACAGTCAGTTTTGGAATGTAGTTGAGAGAAAACGCATGTTGTGTAAAAGTATATTGGATCCGTGCATACGCTCTTAAAGTGACAGCAGCCTAATAACCTGCTGCTTTATGTCATGTTAATCAGAAAACAGAAGACAATGAGAAAATCACTCGCTGCTCTCAACTAAACAACTTGGGTAATCTACAACACCTGTCACTCAACTCCACCCTGCAAACACACAACAAGACACACAAAACAGAAAAAAAAAATGTAACCTGGTGGCAGACAAATCCAACTGAAAGAACAGAATCTACACCATGTTGTAACGAATCACACAATAATAATATACATAAAATGTATTTAAGGGGGGCCGGAAGGCCAATTTAGCTCAAAAGGAATGATTCATCGATTTGCAATGAATCTTGACCGAATCACTATGGAACCGAGCAAATGACTCGTTTAGAGTTCATTTGAACGGGCCGTAATTATAACCTTGGCAACAGATATGAATATCCAATCTATAGTGAAACACTATGTATTAGCAAGGTAACTTTAGATCGACAGTACAAGACATTAAATGTGCAAGCACAACACAAGGCAAATATCTTGACGACTTTATTAACTATTCTAAACACATAAAACTAAGGTCTAAACACAATCACACACACGCATTCATACAAGGCGCAGAGGAAAAGAGAGAGAGAGAGAGAGAGAGAGAGAGAGAGAGAGTGAGTTTTCAGAGTGAGATGCACTTTGTAAGACATGACCTGAACGAACCACCAAGCATTAATTTAAACCTTCGTTTCTTAGACAGGTTATTCAATTTACATTTGCACCAGTTCAGTTAAGAGTCTGGAGTAGCTGCTACTTGCTTGTCTTTGCGTTGCTTAGGGAGTTCCCTTTTTGCGGTGCTTCGTCAAAGGGGTTTCCCGACCGGGTCCGTGTGGCTGGTTGTCTTTGAAGTGCCTGGATGGAAGTTTCTGAACAGCCGGTCACGTGTGATTGGCAGGCGAATAAGAGTCTTTACAGTTCGAAGCGCGTTGCAGGAGAGACGTTTAAACGAACTTCGCAGCAACTTAACGTTGAACCGAGACTTTTATGAAAAAAGAAAATAAAGGAAGAAATGAAAGTAAGACGAGTTAGATGGCTTGAATGAGCTGTTTCAACCTCGATCTTGATGGGTTATTTGTCTGCTGGTCTAATTTGGTCTGGTCGATGTAGAAGCGTGCGAACACGCTCTTTGGTGTTTTCAGAGAGAAGCACGAACAGGAACACTCTCTTTCTGTTGCTAGAGAGAGGCGCAAAACTTAATTCAACACCGAACCGAACTCAAAACCGAACGGCAACCCCGAACTGCTCTCTGAACCGAATTTCTTTTTTCTCCATACTCTAACTCCTTTGTTCGGGTCTTTAACTTAAACGTTAGTCCAACCTCTTTTAGAGAATTCTGACCAATGAGACAATGGCATCATTTTAGGAGGTGGATCGTTCCTACTTATCGTTATCTGGGATCTGCTTGGGTTCCAGCACTTAGCAGAGAAACAAGAGACCCCAGTTTAAACATTATAGATTATTATAATCATACAAAACATTTTACACAGATTTCAAACAAGCCACCTTTTGAATTAAGGGCATACGATTCTTTTGATTGGAAGCACGATACCCTTTCATCCATACACACAGTTATATCACAATTACATGATTTATATGTGATCTACGCATAATACAAACATGAATTGTAGGAACAACAAGAATGATGATGTTTGATTAAGTCCACGGAGCATTGTTCTGCGTGAGTTTTAATGGGTTTGATATGTAAAGTCTGTGTAAGTCTCTCACGTTCCATGGAAGCGTGGTCTGTCTTACATCGCTGTCCTGCTCAGCAGTGGTGATGCTGAGGGAGGTCAAAGGTGGTCAGGCCCCTTGGCGGTCAGGCCTCGTCTCACCATTTCTGAGCAGCTTTGTCTTGCTTAAGGATGAAACAGTGACAACGTTCTTCCTGTTTAGGCTTATCTCTGATGCCTGCGGGGCCATAAAAGACTTCTCTGGGGGGTTTTCTAGACAATTTGGAGCCAGTCTTGTGACTTTGGAATGTGGTATTCAGATCCGAAATGCTGAATCACATTTGAATGAATCCCATGAGAGATTAGAAAGATTAATTCGTGTTTGGTTCATCCTTAAAGTCTCTACATATTCCCCCCTTCGATCGATGATGGGTTGAGAAGAAGACATCATTGAACGCTGGAGAAACAGAAGAAGCAAACACACACAGCAAACAACACGGCAACCACCTCCAAGACTGGTCACTTTACTGGTGCAGGGCATTAGATTATCTAGGCCTAAAACAGGTTCACTCTCTCAATGTAGTCAATCATGTGGAAAAAGTTTAGTTCAATTTTAGGACCGTTATTCTAGTTTGTTTTAAAACGGTGATTGATCAACTTTGTGACTAAATTTGATTTGTTTGTTTTATTCTCTTATAAATTGTTCTAGGTTTAGACCAATTTACCTTTCACATTTTGAATCGAATGATGCAGGGAGTTCTCTAGGCTAACATTCGTCAGGCGTGGTGCGTCAATCCTTATATGGTAACCTTGACCCTTATGGGGTAACAGGGATTTTACCTAATAAAGGAAGAAGAAAAGGAAGAGGTAAAACAAAACCAAGCAGTTGAGTGACTCCTGTATGGCTACTGTTGTGCAGTGTCAGGTGTCACAATGTAATGAGAGGGTTATACTTGTTGGGTGTATTGCTACATGTTTCCTATGGAAAGGATAGCTAAGTCAGTGTTGCGATTTCCGCGTCTACCTGTGGGAAGAACATGTTTGTTGAATGTTTTTCACGGTAGCTGTGTTTAACTTGTGTATGTTAGTGGTACAGTGTAGTGTAGTGCATGTACTGCATGTATGTCAGATCTGTCTCAGTCTGTTTTGCTCCCCCCTTTTGCTTGATGGCTTAGCTTTTATGGGCTTGTTGCATCTTTGCCTTGGAAAGGGATCTTCTGTGATCTGCTGGGGGTCAGTCCAGTAAGGCAGGAAGTTCTCTGGCAGACATTGGGAGGTGGTTTGGCATGGATGCGTGAAGCTGTAGTGCAAAACGTGGTCTCCTTTGTTGCCTTCCTCTTGTGATGCCTTCTGGTTGTGACAGACTTTCTGACCTTCTGTGCTTACTGTCGTTGCTGTAGCACACACATGGTTCTTGAGTTTGGAGCTTGTGGTGTGATCGGTAACCAGGATGGTGTTTCCTGGTACCTCTGGGTGTTTGTCAGTGGTTGACTGTGAGAGACCACTTTGTTCTGGGTTGTTGTAGAACAGGTGGTCGTCTCGGGAAGGTGTACAAGGTGATCACTGGTCTTCTGTGTTCAGCTTGTCTTTGATGAACACTTGCAGTTGCCTCAGTAGTTGCTCCATGTCTTCTGAGGGGAGACTGTCGTGTTCTTGGGCACACTCAGTGTGGTGTTTGGCTGAGTGGTGCGGAGGTGGGTTTCGTTGTCGCTTACCCTCATAGAATGCTTTTGGATGCACTCGTTGATTCCAGTTGTTTCCTTCTGGTGGGTCCCATGACTTTTCCATGTGGTTGGAGTGGTAGCTGTCATCGGCATGGGAGTAACGTCCTCTGTGCTCCTTATGAAGGACTGTGGAGTTGTCATGCCACTGGGTGTCTTCCAGTGCAAGGCTTGTGTCTTGGCTGATGGAGTTTGACACTGTGGATGTTTTCAAACCTTTCTTTGAGGCCATCTTTTGTTTGATGTAGGCCTTGTGTGTCAGGTCACGTAGCTGCTGAATTGTCATTGTGCCTGGGCAGGCCATGATGCCAAGATGATGACTCAATCCAGGGTGCAGGTTTCTCAGGAAGAGGGTTTTGAAGTTCACATCCTCTTCAAGTTCAGGTTTGCTATGTGCACCTAAGTAAGCTTGTCGAAAGCGGTGGTAGTAGGCTTGGGGAGTCTCTTGTCGACATTGTTTGGTTTCCAAGGCGATTAACACACCGTGTTCTGACTCTGGACCTGTAAATTCTTTAATCAGTGTCTCACGTAGTAGCTGGTAGTTTGACATGACATTAGCAGGTTGTCGGTCTAGAAAGCTTCGTACCTCTGGACTGGATGTGGATCTGAGGAGGCATAACCTGTCTCTGTCAGTCATATGGGGTCTCACCTCTAGGTGGAAGTCGATATCTCGGAGGTAGGCCTGGATGTCGGGACCCTCTGTGGAGTTCGGGTTGAACTGAGTGATATTCTTAACCAGCTGGTTGAGATCTTTAAAGGTCATCACATGTTCAGCTTTGGAGTCTGCCTGGATGGGCTCTCTTCGTTTGTTAGCAGGGAAGAGTTCTGTGGTGAAGGCCGGTGACGTTTTGGGTTGTAGCCATTCACTTCTTTCACTGTATGCCAGTTCTTGGATGGAGGACTCTGTTCTGCTCAGCAGGGGTGATGCTGAGGGAGGTCTCTCCCTTCTTGGCTCTGGTTTCTGTTGGAAAATGTGCTGGAGTTCATCTCTGACCGCGTAGAGCTCATCGTTGGCGTCGTCTCGCTGTTGGGTCAGATGGTCCATTTCAGCGCTGCACCTTTCCAGGTGGTCTTTCAGAGCAGTGATTTTAGAGTTCTTACTTTCAATGTCAGCTTTGGCTTTCTCTAACTGATGTTCAGCAGACTGGAGTTGGTTTACCAGGTGTTTCTGGACAGTCTTTAACTCTTGTTTGTCACGTTCAGTGACTGCAAGGGCTTCTTGGAGCTTGTCAACTTGTGTCTTTGTTTCTTGCTCCGCTTCGTCGGACACTTTGAGTTTGTCTTGAGCTTCACCTTTGAGCTGGTCTTTGCAGTGTTGAGTGTGCATCAGCTCTCTCAGGAACTCGGTGGTCTTGGAGTCATCCTGGACTTTCACTTCAAGCTTGTCTATGCGGCTTTGGGCACGTGTCAGCTCCTCCTGAAGGTAGGTGACATGCTGGTGGCTTAGGTTTAGCTGGGCTGTGAAGGCATTGCTTAGGGAACAGGTTATTTTGGTTAGTTCCACATGGTTTTGGTTTTGGCTTGAATCGTGTGTCAGGAATCTTCTCAGAATTATGATTATTATTAAAAATAATAACAGTTCAATTGTCTTTGGTGTGAGGCAGTCTGTAATGCCTCTGAGCCAGGCGTCCACGTCTTCCCGTTGGGCAGTGGGGTTTGTCGTCCACGACATGTTGGTCCGCTTGGTGAAGAGACTGACACAGATCTGTGTGTATAAGCCTATATGTGGTTGAACGGCTAAGTGTCGTTATAGTAATTGTACATCAATAGTGAAGTGTCGTGATGACTAAGTGTTGGTCTAAGTGTACACAGTGAGGCTAGTGATGCGAAGATCTCGTCACTCAACTGGGTAAAGTAAAGAAAAAGGTTAAAACAAATCTCAAATGGAAAAAGCTTTTTTTTATAGGGGGAAAATATTATTTTTGTAAATATTTCCTATCACTGAAAAGCTGGTTTCAACTCGTGATGTGAGGACTTCGTCGCTCAACTGAGTAAGGGAAAAAGAGAGAAAAGTTAACCAATTTCAATGAGGGAAAAACCAAAAGAAAATTATTAACTAGGGGAAGTATTCATTTCTAATAAATGTTTCTTATCAATGAAAAAAAAATCTGTTTCCAGAAAGGTAAACAATATTATTGCTTATGTTTGCAATGAAAAATACAACAATAATAATGCGGATACCTCTTTTCTGAGTTTGACAGGATTGACACACACACCTTCAGTTGGACCGCTTACAGCAGAGTTTACAGCAGGGATGCTTTGAAGGCGGAGTTTGCTCAGCACTTGTCTCTGTTACTTGATCTTGGATAAGATATCAAAGTTTAAATTGCGTTTACAAATGCAGGGAGAGTATGAAGACACAAGAGGGTTTGATTAAAAATCAAATACCTAATAATCTGTTTGTTGGGAAAGATTATCTTTGTCTCTTTTTCTAAAGTCGATTGATGGTTCTTCCAGGTTTGTTCCCTACAAATGTGAAGAATAAGGTGGAATAAAGCAGGACAGAACAGGAAAGACGTGATGAGGAAGAAATGAAGCAAGGAGGTTGGATCCCGCTACCTTTAGGTCTACCACGAGTATAGAATTGATAGTTGAGGAACAACTAAACACACAAATAAACTTTTGTAAAAGACGATTGTCTCTGGTTTATTTGAAACTCGTATGGAGATGGTAATGTCCCCTATTGAAGCGTCCCGAACATGAATTAATCAAATATAGTGGTTAAGTTTATAACCAACAGGACGAAAGGATAAAACGCAATGACAATAATGAGCAAGTCTGAGTCTAACACTATTTTTGTAATAGTAATAACAACTTTCAAACTTTACTTTCAGAGTTCTTGAGTTTCAAAGACTTATTCACCTAAAGTGACTAGATCTCAACGAGAAATGTAAAAATTATGAAAATTATGTAATTAGAATTATTACAAAAATAAATCTAGAAATCATTAGAAATGATCTGTCTAGAAAAGGTAGAATTTCAATTTTGTTTAATATTTCCTTGTTCTTTAAAACAAATTCGAAATTTGTCAATTAATAATCATAAACCAGTATTTTCCTTTTAGGGGAAGTAAAGGTACTTAAAGTGTGAGAAAGGGAAAATAAGAAAAACAAGAAAGGACCAACAGGTGTGAACGTCGAGGTGTCTACATGGTTAAATCACTTTAACGTTTTTCAAACAGACATTGTAGTTAACCGCTGGGGTTAGTATTGATAACAGTAACTGATGCTAAAGCTTTAGCACAGGCCTCAATGCAAGCAACTGCCTCTCTTAGCTTAGCGTAGCGTTTGTTTACAACGAGGGTTGGGTCAGAGTTCACCCGGAAGCGTTGGCTAAGACTTCCGTGTCACGATCGTAACTACAGCGACCAAACGAACGCTAGTGGGCGAACCGGGAATTGCAGACAGTTGGAAAACAGTTTGTTAGAGTTCCATGCAATATGGGAGCATTTCAACAATGTCCACAGAACATGCATGTACAGTAACAATCGATCATTTTACGGGAAATGTCGGCGCATTTCACACTGTTCAAATAAGATACACCACTCGTAGCTGGGTTTACGACTTGGGGCTTCACTCAATTTGTTTGGAGTGATATTAACTTTAAGCAAGCGACAGCTTTGCGTTATAATAGATGGAACGATGGGAAAATAGCGATCTCGGGCGGATCGTCTCTGTGCAAGTTTATCTGGGCACACAAACAACAGGGTTCTTAACTGTTGGCTCAGTTTCAATGTCAAGATTCACTTGAACAAACTTGAAATAACTCCTATTCAATTACACTCGGACACGCGCAGTGTTTGCACGGTAAATAATTGAACAGACAACAGGATATTAATCCCATACCATACAAGCAAACATAGACAAACAGCTGTTTATTACTGGGATTGCAATGGAACACGCATTGACAATCAGATAAATATAACTGCTTCTATGTTTATCACGGATCGCAGTGGAACACGCACTGTGAATCGGATAAAAATATATAACGTTAGATGAACACGCTCGTCGCTCTGTGAGGAGAATATTCGTTCTTATATGGTTATTTTAATTACTGCAGTATAACTTCGTTAAGCTCTCTGGCTGATACACACACACACGTATAGCTTTGAAAGACGCTGGAACACGCAGACGTCAGCAAGCTATAATCAAGGTATTTCAGAAATTGAGGAACACGCCCAATTCTCACCTTATTGTTGTGTGATATTTTATATCTTGGGTTATTTTACTGCAGTTGAAAAATAACATATGGAGGCAGACAGACTAGATTAGCAGCTTTCTCAGGGGTGCGTCTCTCAAGCAGCAGATTCATTCAAACAGGACGCGCGCTGCGCGCTCTCCATACGTCACACACAGACTTTCGGAGGTTCGGATCTCGCATCCGAAACAAAATGAAAAGATAAATCTTGATATATGCTTACAATTTAGGTTGAACTGCCCGCATTCTCTCCACCAATTATGTAACGAATCACACAATAATAATATACATAAAATGTATTTAAGGGGGGCCGGAAGGCCAATTTAGCTCAAAAGGAATGATTCATCGATTTGCAATGAATCTTGACCGAATCACTATGGAACCGAGCAAATGACTCGTTTAGAGTTCATTTGAACGGGCCGTAATTATAACCTTGGCAACAGATATGAATATCCAATCTATAGTGAAACACTATGTATTAGCAAGGTAACTTTAGATCGACAGTACAAGACATTAAATGTGCAAGCACAACACAAGGCAAATATCTTTTCAAATATATTGACGACTTTATTAACTATTCTAAACACATAAAACTAAGGTCTAAACACAATCACACACACGCATTCATACAAGGCGCAGAGGAAGAGAGAGAGAGAGAGAGAGAGAGAGAGTGAGTTTTCAGAGTGAGATGCACTTTGTAAGACATGACCTGAACGAACCACCAAGCATTAATTTAAACCTTCGTTTCTTAGACAGGTTATTCAATTTACATTTGCACCAGTTCAGTTAAGAGTCTGGAGTAGCTGCTACTTGCTTGTCTTTGCGTTGCTTAGGGAGTTCCCTTTTTGCGGTGCTTCGTCAAAGGGGTTTCCCGACCGGGTCCGTGTGGCTGGTTGTCTTTGAAGTGCCTGGATGGAAGTTTCTGAACAGCCGGTCACGTGTGATTGGCAGGCGAATAAGAGTCTTTACAGTTCGAAGCGCGTTGCAGGAGAGACGTTTAAACGAACTTCGCAGCAACTTAACGTTGAACCGAGACTTTTATGAAAAAAGAAAATAAAGGAAGAAATGAAAGTAAGACGAGTTAGATGGCTTGAATGAGCTGTTCCCCTTCAGGGACTACCGCTGCGTGTAATCGCAGTGGGAACGCCCTCAGCGTGACGCGTCTGAAGCATGAATGAAATCAGTCAATGGAGAGAATGAGCGTACGGCGAGTGACGTCATCGACCAGGAAGCTATAAATATCCCCTGAGTACACAATACGCCAGCTTTTAGTTACTTCAGCAGCTCTGTGTGTGTCTGAATCTGTCGATTGTGTTTGTCTGTTTTGTCAGGAGTTTTCACTATATATATTTTATATAAAAAAACCAATATGAGCGAGCAGTATAAGAAGTGTGTTGGGAAGTGCAGCAATGCCCAGTCGGCTCTCGAGGGAGTCGATTGTCAGCATTGCGAGTGTTTTCCCTTGAGAACTCTGCGCTCGCGGCGATCGCTCTTCGAGGAGAGTGATTTGCTGCGAGCTCCCCAAGGCTCGGGTCCCGCTTCTGTTGAGGCAGAGCGGCGGCGCTTGTCTTGGGGCTCGCAGATGGATCTCACTGGCGACGTTGAGACGGGCTCCGGCCTATCTCAGCTATCTCCGCCGAGATCTAGTGCCTCTCACCCGGCTCTGGAAGCACGCGCTGCGGCGGTTACTTCTGCCCGGGTGGAGGCACATGATGATGTTGAATTGAGATTTTCCAGTTCTGAGGAGCTGGATGTCGAAAGTTTTGCATCAGAGAAAACTAGTTTATCACATTATACTGCAAATGAAGAAGGTTTGATGGATGTGTTATCTCGGGCTGTTGAAAAGCTGAAAAAAAAAAAAAAAACAGTATCGAGTGGCCAGCTGATAGACAGGTTTCTAGAATTAAAAGCAATCTAGATGATAGATTTCTGTCTGCACGACTTCAACCTTCTCGCCGGTGCTTACCGTTCTTCCCAGATCTTCATACTGAGGTGTCAAAGACCTGGGTTAGACCGGTTTCAAGCAGAATTTACACAAATCAGTCCAATGCTTATGGTAACATTGTTGGTGCTAAATCTGCTGGTTATGTGACGATACTGTAGGCGGAGGAGACGCTCGCGAGCTATCTCTCTCCTGCTTCATCGTCTTCACTTAAAGCACCGGCTCTTCCACCAAAAATAAATAAATAAATATATATACCTCTGTGCTGGTGGGGAAGGCTTACTCGGTGCATGGCTGGGCAGGCGGTTGCATGTTTGCATACGAAAAAATAAAAATAAAAATAAAAAGACTTTTATGCAGGCTTTTCAGGCCGATCAAAGGAAAATCTGAGGGGGTTCCCCGCCGAGAGAGACTTGCGTTCACCTCCCTTAAGGGTGCCCTGTCTCTCCCGGCGCCCTCAGGGGCCCGTCCTACTAACCCTGCCGAAACAGGGCGTAGAAGGGTCTGGCGAGTGCTTTCCCGAGGGACGCTCGCCGCCTCTAAGGAGGGTTCTAGTGTGTTCAGACCAGTCGTTCCCTGCTGGTGCGCCGTTACAGGGCACTGTGTCTGTCACGCAGAATGTTCAACCAGAGCAAAGTTTTTCGTCGAGTTCGTCTTCCAAAAGAGCACAGCAGAAGCGGAGTGTCAAGTCTCGTGCCCTCCTGCAGAGAAACTGGAGGGACGAGGCGGGCGCTATCCGGCGCGGCCTTCTCGGGGCAGGACTGATCTGAGGACAGTCATTGTCGCCAGAAAGGCCGCGTCGAAAAAGTCCTGACGGGCTGAACGTCAGGACTCTGAGGGTGGTCCCCATCGGGAAAAACTTGAGTTCACCGCACAAAAACACGGTGCCCTGTCTTTCTCGATGCCCTCAGGGGTCTGTTCTACTAACCCTGCCTATACAGGGCGTAGAGAGACTCGGCGAGCGATTTCCCGAGGGACGCTCGCCCCCTCCAAGGAGGGTTGTGGAGTGTTCAGACCAGCTGTTTCCTGCCAGTATGTTACAGGGCGCTGTGTCTGTCACTCGGGATGTTCATCCAGAGGCCAGCCTCGAGAGGCTGGTTCCCTTAGTAGAGCTCCTGGCGGAATGGGTCCCCCACCCAGCAGGGAGTTAGGATACTACTTCATCGGGAAAAAGAAAAATCCTGACGTGCTAAACGTCAGGACTCTGAGGGTGGTCCCTATCGTGAAAGACCTGAGTTCACCGCACAAAAACACGGTGCCCTGTCTTTCTCGATGCCCTCAGGGGTCTGTTCTACTAACCCTGCCTATACAGGGCGTAGAGAGACTCTGCGAGCGATTTCCCGAGGGACGCTCGCCCCCTCCGAGGAGGGTTGTGGAGTGCCCAGGCCAGCTGTTCCCTGCCAGTACGTTACAGGGCGCTGTGTCTGTCACAGGGGATGTTCAAATCAGATCCGAGGACTGGTTTGTCATGATAGATCTAAAGGACGTTTACTTCCATGTATCTGTCCTCCCTCAACACAGGAAGTTCCTGAGGTTCGCTTTCGGGGGCGAAGCGTACCAATATCGGGTTCTTCCGTTCGGCCTAGCACTGTCACCCCGAACATTCACGAAGTGTATGGATGCTGCTATAGCCCCGCTGAGGTTACAGGGCATCCGCTTTCTGTACTATTTAGACGATTGCTTGATTCTAGCTCAATCGGAACAACAGGCGGTTCGGCACCGAGATGTCGTTCTTGCTCATATCAAGTGACTGGGGCTGAGGCTCAACGCCAAAAAGAGTGTTCTTTCTCCATTACAGAGAACCACTTTTCTAGGTGTAGTGTGGGATTCAACGACGATGCAGGCACTATTGTCACCTGCTCGTATTGCTTTGATTCTCGCTGCAGTAGATCAGGTCAAGCTAGGCCAGTCATCCACTGTAAAACAGTTCCAGAGACTGTTAGGTTTCATGGCAGCTGCGTCCAACGTGATACCTCTTGGCCTCTTGCACATGAGACTGTTACAGTGGTGGCTCAGGACCAAGGGATTCTCCCCGAGGGGAAATCCGCTTCGCATGATCGTGAGTTCGCGACGGTGTCATCACGCCCTGATCATGTGGAAAGATCCTTGGTTTCTGTCCCAAGGCCCTGTGTTAGGAGCTCCTTGTCGTCGCGTTATGCTAACGACAGATGCTTCTCTCACGGGTTGGGGGGGCGATCATGGATGGTCGCCCGGCTCAGGGTCTGTGGGAGGACCATCATCGTCTGTGGCACATAAACTGCCTAGAGATGTTGGCGGTGTTTCAGGCTCTGAAACACTTCCTCCCAGACCTAAGGGGCCACCATGTTCTTGTCCGGACAGACAACACATCGGTGGTTTCTTATATCAACTATCAGGGGGGTTTGCGTTCTCGCCCGCTTTACAAACTGGCACGTCAGATCCTTCTATGGTCCCAGGGGAAAATTCTTTCTCTGAGAGCTATTTATCTCCCGGGGTATTTTAATCAGGGGGCAGACATCCTGTCAAGACAGGGGCCGAGGCCCGGGGAATGGAGTCTTCACCCCGAGGTGGTGGAACTCCTATGGAAACATTTCGGTCTTGCCGAGGTAGACCTATTTGCTTCTCGAGAAACATCACACTGCCCGCTGTGGTTCTCTCGCAGCCATCCAGCCTCGCTGGGGTTGGATGCGATGGTACATCCGTGGCCGAGGTCACGCTTGTACGCTTTTTCCCCGATCGCTCTGCTCCCAGGAGTTCTGGAGAGGGTTCGCCGGGACGGGCTCAGTCTCCTGCTAATAGCCCCGTTCTGGTCGGCCCGGGTATGGTTTGCGGACCTAGTGTCTCTCCTCGACGGCTCTCCCCTAGAGATACCGATCAGGAGAGATCTGCTCTCTCAGGCGAGTGGGTCGATCCTTCACCCCCGTCTAGAGCTATGGAGGCTGTGGGCTTGGCCTCTGAGGGGGCCCAGCTCATAGATTCTGGTCTCTCGGCTGAGGTCGTTGAGACCATCCTCCGATCCAGAGCTCCCTCCACGAGGAAGTTATATGCGCGAGGTGGGAACTTTTCACCTCTTGGTGTGGAGAGCGCCAGCAGGACCCAGTTAACTGCCCGGTTGGTACAGTGCTGGATTTCCTGCAGGACCGTCTCTCCACAGGGTTATCCCACTCCACACTGAAGGTGTATGTGGCGGCCTTAGCTGCTTACCACACCCCTTCAAATGGAGGTTCCCTCGGGAAACACCCACTTATGTCTCGCTTCCTTCGTGGCACCTTGAGGCTGAGGCCTGCAGTTCGCACGAGGGTACCAGCTTGGGATCTGGCCATCATCTTAGAAGGTCTCTCCCTTGCTCCTTTCGAGCCCATCGAGGAAGTTTCGGAAAAGTTTCTTACTCTAAGACTATCCTTTTTCTCGCTATCTCATCTCTAAAAAGAATTGGAGATATTCAAGCACTTTCGGTGGCTCCCTCGTGCCTGGAATTTGCTCCTGGTTGGTTAAGGCCTTTCTCTTTCCGAGACCAGGTTATGTTCCTAAGGTTCCAACTGTTTCTGTTAGACCTATAGTTCTGCAGGTTTTCTGTCCTCCGCCTTTTCTGACGTCAGACCAGGAGAAAATTAATTTGCTGTGCCCAGTTTGGGTTTTAGATGCTTACGTCCACAGAGCTGCCCTGTGGAGGAGATCGGAACAACTGTTCGTCTGTTTGGGTCACCTAAGAAAGGGTGTCCTGCATCTAGGCAAAGGATGAGCAAGTGGGTGGTCGAGGCCATCCCACTTGCTTATGGGTCGGCCCATCAGCCTTCACCTTTGGCTGTAAGGGCTCGTTCCACCCGGAGTATGGCTGCTTCTACAGCTCTTCTTTCAGGAGCTTCTCTTCAGGACGTTTGTGATGCGGCAGGCTGGTCCTCACCGCACACTTTCGTTAGATTTTATTCCCTCGATCTTAGCTCCACTCCCGGGGCTCAGGTTCTCTCGTCGGCTTGTGTCTCCTAATGACACACGACGGGGATTTGGTCGTATGGGGATGTGGGTATTGCGTTCCCACTGCGATTACACGCAGCGGTAGTCCCTGAAGGGGAACGTCCCGGGTTACGTATGTAACCCTAGTTCCCCGAAGGGACGGACGCTGCGTGTCCTGCCATACTCTCGGCATCCCCTTGGGTCGCTGCTTCAGTAACTTTTAAGCTGGCGTATTGTGTACTCAGGGGATATTTATAGCTTCCTGGTCGATGACGTCACTCGCCGTACGCTCATTCTCTCCATTGACTGATTTCATTCATGCTTCAGACGCGTCACGCTGAGGGCGTTCCCACTGCGATTACACGCAGCGTCCGTCCCTTCGGGGAACTAGGGTTACATACGTAACCCGGGACGTTTCAACCCCGATCTTGATGGGTTATTTGTCTGCTGGTCTAATTTGGTCTGGTCGATGTAGAAGCGTGCGAACACGCTCTTTGGTGTTTTCAGAGAGAAGCACGAACAGGAACACTCTCTTTCTGTTGCTAGAGAGAGGCGCAAAACTTAATTCAACACCGAACCGAACTCAAAACCGAACGGCAACCCCGAACTGCTCTCTGAACCGAATTTCTTTTTTCTCCATACTCTAACTCCTTTGTTCGGGTCTTTAACTTAAACGTTAGTCCAACCTCTTTTAGAGAATTCTGACCAATGAGACAATGGCATCATTTTAGGAGGTGGATCGTTCCTACTTATCGTTATCTGGGATCTGCTTGGGTTCCAGCACTTAGCAGAGAAACAAGAGACCCCGGTTTAAACATTATAGACTATTATAATCATACAAAACATTTTACACAGATTTCAAACAAGCCACCTTTTGAATTAAGGGCATACGATTCTTTTGATTGGAAGCACGATACCCTTTCATCCATACACACAGTTATATCACAATTACATGATTTATATGTGATCTACGCATAATACAAACATGAATTGTAGGAACAACAAGAATGATGATGTTTGATTAAGTCCACGGAGCATTGTTCTGCGTGAGTTGTAATGGGTTTGATATGTAAAGTCTGTGTAAGTCTCTCACGTTCCATGGAAGCGTGGTCTGTCTTACATCGCTGTCCTGCTCAGCAGTGGTGATGCTGAGGGAGGTCAAAGGTGGTCAGGCCCCTTGGTGGTCAGGCCTCGTCTCACCATTTCTGAGCAGCTTTGTCTTGCTTAAGGATGAAACAGTGACAACGTTCTTCCTGTTTAGGCTTATCTCTGATGCCTGCGGGGCCATAAAAGACTTCTCTGGGGGGTTTTCTAGACAATTTGGAGCCAGTCTTGTGACTTTGGAATGTGGTATTCAGATCCGAAATGCTGAATCACATTTGAATGAATCCCATGAGAGATTAGAAAGATTAATTCGTGTTTGGTTCATCCTTAAAGTCTCTACAATGTCATAATTTGTTTATTTTTTATTATCCGACTGTTTATTTGTCTTTTTTTAAATTTAGTTCAGCGATTTAAAAAAAGCCTCCCTTTTCTGTGTGTAAGCTATTGCAACCAAATTACCCCAAAATTATGAGATTTTATTATATTTTTTGGCAATTACAGTGAGGTAACCACTCCTCTGACTGCCTTGACCTCCACTAAAACTGCGTTTGTTTGGTCCAGAGTAGCTGAAGCTGCCTTTTCCAACCTCAAGAGCCGCTTTGTTTTGGCTCCCATTCTTGTTGCCCTTGATCCATCTCGTCAGTTTGTGGTGGAGGTTGACGCATCGGAGGTTGGGGTTGGTGCAGTCCTCTCCCAGCACTTCCCCGTGGATGGGAAGATGCATCATTGATCCAAAAATATTAAACCCAATGTCTTGTCTTGTGTTTTTGAACATAGAAGGGGTAAAGCCTCCATCCAGTTGCCCACTGGTTTGTTTGTGACTAAGATTTTACGGTTTGACTGTAACAAAACCTGTAGTACCTTAAAAGTTCAGGTAACTCACAAGGCATGAAAGAATAGGGATTTTTTTTTACATTAAAAGTAAATTTTTCCACCTACAGGAAGTTTCTGCAACAAACATAAAAGTCCCATATACAAAAAACAGAGAACTTGAATTAGGGCCTGAAACCAATTGAATCATACATAAACTTTTCTTTTTTTTTTCTTTTTTTTTTACAGTGTCTTATCTTCCTTATTTTTTGTAAAATAACAATGTATATTTCTCATTTCAGTTGTTTTGACTGTGGTAGACGGTTCTCAAAAGCAACTCATTTTATTAATCTGCCCAAATTACCTTTAGTCAGAGAGACAGCGTTTGCGTCATTGACACATTCATGGCCTCCCGATAGACTTGGTCTCTGACAGGGGACCTCAGTTTGTGAACAGATTTTGGAGAGAGTTTTGTCCATTGCTGGGGGTGACTGTGAGTCTTTCCTATGGGTTTCACCCTCAGAGCAACAGTCAGACTAAAAGGGCCTACTAAGATCTGGAGATCTCAAAGTTAATAACTAATGATTTTTACAATGGAAATGAATCAATCAAAAACTTACTTAAGCTAGACAATGACTTTCTCCTAGAGCTGCTGTACAGCCATAACAATCTTTGTTGCATTAAATTCTTATTATCAATGTAAAGCTGCTTTGAAACAATCCCTCTCCGCTCCATTTGTTATAAGCTTGCTCCCAAATTCATTGGCCTGTTTCCTGTCACCAAAATCATTAATCCAGTGGCAGTCCGCTAAAACTCCCTCCAGCATACAGGATAATTTATCCCATCTTTCATCCCATCCCTCATGTCCTGACGTTTTCTGTTACTGCCCAGTTTCTGAGTATTGCTTGGACTTAATCGCTTGGATTATCCATTTGCTGTATGCTATTCTTGGATTTCCAAGGGTTCACCGGTCTGTTGGTCTGGTTACCTGCCCAATTCAGGCTGTCACCACGATGCCAAAGCCTGCTTCATTCATCTGTTTTCAACATCTGACCATATGAGTTTCTGCACTGTTTCCCAAAAAATAAAAGTTTTCTATATAGTAAATAAAATAAAAAAGCAAATACAGATATTTATTTATTAAAAAAGCAGGTATGTTGAACAGAAACCATTTCAGGAATGGCGCAAAGGTGTGTGATTGTTCAAGTCTTTGTGTTTAGATCAGTGTGCTTAATAATGTGCCTCTTTGTCCTTTATTATGTATATTTGGATTAGGTTGTAAATAAAATGCAACAAATCAAAAAGACATTCTTTTAATCTCCTTACATTATTTCTTCTATAGTCCCATTCAGATGATAGGGCCACTAAAGGGGAGGGGTCTTTGTCTTCCCAGGAGTGAAACATCAATATTCATGATCATTCACGCCTCACCACATACAGCCTTAAAGATGAACTGAACTGAAATTTGAAAAAATGTGATATAACAGATGTATTTTATTTATTATCATTGGTACAATTATTAAAATGGCAGAATTTGTTAAAAGGGATAAAACTGTACGTTGAAAATGTTGTTTTTGTTACACGGGCGCCGCCATGTTGGATTTCAACATTCGGCTACGTCACTGGCATGGTAGGCTACTCCGTTGCCAAGTCCAACACCAGCAGAGCAGCCATAGCATGTAAATAGTCTGAGGCTAGCTGGCATGGCTGAGGAAACAGAAACCAACAGGTCTAGGGGGGGTTCATACTGTATTGCCCCTGGCTGTAGTAATGACTTGTATAGGGCTAAGGCAGCTGGAGTTACGATACATTTTCACAGGCTACCTTTGACAAGGAAACCAGCCCTCAAGTCATGGCTAGCTGCCTTAAAACTGTCTAGCCCTCCGACAGCCCCTGGGTTTCGAGTCTGTAGTGAGCATTTTTTAGTGATAGACTATTTAGTAGGCCTGTCGCGATAGTCAATAAATAAATTGATCGCACAACAAAAAAAAATTAGCTCGATAATTTTTCCAGCCGCGATAATTTCCATTTGCATGCTTGTTTGTTTTCCTCGTCTCTCTCTCTCGCTCTCTCTCTCTCTCTCTCTCTCTCTCTACCAAAGAGACTGGATGACAACTCTCGGTTCCTTAGCGTAGGAAGAGTGAACTAGAGCTTATTCTGCCCGAGCCCGAGATATTTCCCGACACTATCCTTGAGACGTGCACTCCCAACGCAATAGAGTGCTGCGCGGCACTAGATCTGATAGCTGAGACTCCGAGTGCGGGCGCGGGCGGTAATGCACTCACTCTGTGTGTGCGGGTTATAAATAAAAAGATTCGAGGGACTCCCGCAAACTAGAAATATCTATGAATAAAACATAAAAACGAATAGATTTTTATTCATCTGTTGCAGAAAAGCAACAAGAACAACTAAAACAAAATAGAAACGATTTACAGGCCAGAGTTTCTATTCATTACATTCTATTCATAACAACGCTATAACATAGCGTTGAGTGATGTAGCCAATCACAGTCATATGTGTTGCTTCTAATTGGCCAATGCGTTCAAGAAATCATTTCACGAGTTCACACTTACGAATGATCAGAGAGTAAATGGTTATGCATATTTGCCGTGCTGTCCGGGGGGAGGGCTCCGAGCTCGGAAATTGGGCCCGAACTCAGAGTACTCCCCCCGTATCTCTGTTTAGGAAGATAATCAGGCAAATGTGAGGAGATGGGGTGGTGGAGGGATGCTGAAAACTGTCGAGAACTATGGGTGATTCGACTGCGTATATTTATGGGCTTTACTCATGCTGATTGAGTGGACCTGTTGATTACTGATTGCTGACAGCTGGTTGGAATGACTTGATTGTTGATCATTAGAACGTGTTCCTCCCGAACCTTGTTAATAAAACATCAATTAAGATAGACTCCCTTTTTGGTATTTATTCAAGTGCATTTTTTGTAACAGAGACTTTGTTCTCTGCAACAGATTGACTCCGGTGCAGTGTCCATGCTCCGGCAGCTCACACACCCACACCAGTCACTTCGCCCCAAACGATCCTGTGCTGTATGTGGAGCCTGAAACTGATCCTCCATGTGGTGGTGGTAGTCAGAAACTACTGGACTGTCCCTCACAGGTTCAAATGCGTAACCCATGCCGTTAAAAGTGCTCATTTTCGTCTGTGTATTAGGACCTGCAGCTGTTGCCTATGCACCTTTGCGTGTCCTACCATGCCAGTGACGTCATCGAAACTGCCAGCGTTCTTATACTAACAAGCGCAATTTTTGTGTTGCTTAAAAAAAGCTATATTGATATTTTTAATTAAAATTTTCAGTGTAATTTACTTTTAATTGTCATAAATAACACGTTATCAACGTCGATTTTTTTCAGTTCAGTTCATCTTTAAGGCCCTTGCACACTGAGTCCGAAATTTTCGTATACGTTTTTTCGTATTCGTGATTCGGTGGCTCTGAATTGTCAAAACACCATTCAAACACCATTCAAACTGCTTGCTACAGATGCGAAAAACGCAGAAAATCGAACCCGATCGAAAATTTCGTACCTTTACTTACACAAAACAAGTCTTACAAATTTGAAATCAATATATTTTGATAGTTTTGAACCAAAAAAATCTGGGCTTCAAGATCATGTTTTCAAAAGTCTTGTGAACAAATATTCAGTATGGGTTTTATGGACTTATTTCAGTGGCATTTTTTCACTTCCCACACATAAACATAATTTTCTCAAAACTTTTACATACATGCTGCTCACATATTATTGTAGCAAAGTTTGTGCTGTGTATTTGCAGTGAAATTGTATAAGTAACAGAAATAAGCACAAATGTCAGGGCATGTCAACACCTCCAGGCAGGCCAGCTGACAGTCTTGCCTGGGCCCGGGACAAGATAATCTTAGATGGGGCCCCCCCCACGATTTATTTTTATTTTTATAAAACACCATATACTTTTACCCAAATTTAAAATGAATAATAAAAACACGTTTAAATGGGTACATTTTCTATAAATGTCTTCATTTTCTTTTCTGACATAGCCTACTGCAGTTCTTGTTAAAACACACTAGACATGCAAAATCTGTGCATTTTGGGCACTTTTTGTGTGAAATCATATTTATTTTTTGTCCATCAAAAGTGTGCTTTCACTTTTAAGCATGAGCAGCACAGCAAAAATAGACTAGGATCTGACCCATTATCTGTTCACCGATGTTGATGACAGTGATGCATTTCAGCCGGCTTTTTATTTCTCATCTCCATAAATAGTAGTAAAGCTAATCCAAGGGCTAGAAATCAATGAATTCTTTGCTAATACTTCCTCGTCATCATGGAGAGCGCAGTTCGCACCGCTTTCTCCTTTCCACAAGCGTTTGCTCTCCCGTGGCGTCTGTCGTTGCTATGCAACAATTAACTTAGGCGCGCCTATAAAAACGAGCGCGCCGCGTCGCTATTATGAGCTAATATCCAAAATATTTCCATATGTGGCTCTTTCCTCCTTTCTTATCAACAAGTGGATTTACAGCCACCACATCAGCAGCACCGCCGGTCGCCATGTCTCAGCGCTTTTATGAAGAGGACGCAACTGCACGCGCTTTGGGCATGCACGGGCATCCCGGGTTTGAGAAAACCTGGTACCGTGGCGTGACGTTTAAAAAGAAATTTGTACCGAAGTGCCGGGTCTTTGACAACACTCATAAACGTTGGCTGCGCTGTTTCTTACCTTGCTCTACGTTGACTTTACTAACGTTAGTTCCAGCTTCACCGTCACCACCTTTTTAAAAATATTTGTTTAGGACATCTCGAAGGCCTCTATTTTCTTCTTCTTTTTTCTTTTCTTTTCTGAGCACCGGACTTGTGCTGACCGGACATTTTGAGCGTAACGTTAGCCTACTGAACTTCAAATCAAATGACAACATCATATTTCGATCAGTGGCCAAACCATTTTTGTTTTGGGGGTGGGGGGGTTCTTGACCACTATTTCAAGGACAATTAGGAAGAAAACGAATAAAAAGCTTTTATGTAACTCAAATATCAGATATTTTTTCAACAAATATGCCTATTTTATTTATTTTCTTAACAATTATTCCATAATTTAATGAGGGCCCAGTTCTGGGCCCCCCTCCCTACCCTGGGCCCAGGACAACAGACCCGTTTGTCCCCCCCTGTCGGCGGGCCTGCCTCCAGGGCCCAGAAAACACCTCAGACCCCAGAGGGTTGAAAAAGTTAAAATACATTTGATTTTCTATTCAGGCAGATAAACTTGATAACTTCAAAGTGTTTTGAGAATGTGTATGTCCAATGGGAAAAGTCAGGCCGCTCTCCTACACCTCACAATTAGGAGAGTCATTCAAGGCATGATGAAGAAAGAGCTTTATACTTCACACGGCCATCAGTCAGTCAGATATAATACTAACCAGAACCCTCCTTCTTCTTTCCCTCTCTTCCTACCCTTTACCTCTTTGCTCTCTCTCATTCTCTCTCTCATATTCTGTCTGGCTCTCAATCTTTTCACATCAGCAACACTTAGCTTCCAGGCCTCACTAAGGCATGAGACTCCTTGTATACTTTATTGATAATAAATTTATGAACCAAACCTTGGAGGGAGGAGTATTAAACGAGTGAACGAATCGCAGCAGTTCACTTTGCCAAGCCGGCATATCCTTTTCATCAACAAAAATAACTCTTCAAAGGCAGTAAAAGCATGCTTAGAAAGTAAAGGGCCATTTGAGCGAGTATAGAGAGAATTGTAGAGGTGGGGGTGGGACAGATATGATCCAGTATGAAACACCCCACTCTCATCTAAAAGCTAAACCCAGCCTTTGAAAAACATACAGAGCCTTTAATAATTCAGTCTTTGGAGAGATTGAGTAGCTTCTTTAGCGTAAAAATCTGCAATCTCCTGACATAAGATCAGTCCCCACGGGGGCATCTTGCTGAGTCTCATGCAGTCTCCTTGAGTTCTCACATCACATCTAAGCACTGCGTTCCAAGACAGAATTCTGTACTTACAGCATTCCCAATATTCCAAGATTACCTTCCAGATAAATAATTATTGTTATAAACATTGACACATTTCACAAATGGTAACAAGCAAATTCAGTGAAAAAGTTTAATGTATTGACAATTATTGAAGTTGACTGCCGACTTAATTGCTGTGCCCCACCAATACTAGGCTGTAAATATTTTACAAATTTGCACCCTAAACACATTCATATTTTATCAGGTTTTTCAAGCAGTTTATTCTCAAAGCAAAGTGTTGGACTGCATAATTATTTCAGTTTAGCAATTTTTTTGACCTATTACTTACATAAATACAAGAATTTTAGTTATTGCTCCTTGGAGGGCTAATTTGAGCTAAGGCATGCATTAATTTATATAACCTAGATGGAAAAAAGGATATCTCTAAATAAGCTCTTGGTGAACATCCAGGATGATTGCCTTCTTCAAAGGAAATTGGGACAATTATTGCACAGAAAGGTGGTTCATATTTTATGCTCTCAGATTCGCTCTCTTCAAATTGGTAGGTAGCCTGCCTTCATGCAAATCTCAGGAGAACATGTTTCACATCTATCAGTAACCACAAATAATTACATTTCATTGGTGAGGAAGAAGGTCAGAAGATGCATGCAAAACACAGTGGGCCACATTAAGTCAGATACCAGTTCAAGGACACACTACAAAACACCCCATGTGTTATTGAAAAAGTCAAACATGCTGATTAGGACACAAATACGTTTGCAAATGAGATACATTAAATCTTAAATACTTATATCCAAATATTCAGCCATTTTTCAACCCTTTCTTTCCCATCCTAGTTTAGCATATTTTAGTGCCAACTGCCAGTGGAAGGCTTTTCTGCCAGACCTTGTTTTCTCTTTCTTTCTGTAACAAATGCATTGTCTGCTCATGCTAACCCAATCCATCACTCCTATTCTGGCCATGAAAAAAGCACTTTCCTGGGGTGTGTTTTTTATTTTTGCCAGCACTGCTGTTCCTACAGCACTCGAGAGACCACACTGATGGACACTCTGGTCAACGTAGGCAAGGTGCAGAGGGATGGAGGAATACACTACCTATGTGCGTCTCCTCCAAACTCCCACTCCAACACTCCCTCCCCCAGCCAACAGCTCTCCCTGTAGGCCACTTCCATGTCCCTTGTGTCTCAGTAGACTGACTCATCCTTATGATAACCTGTGCACTATTAAATCCCCCAAAGGACCACAAGTCTGTCAATGTGCTGCTGTGACAAACAAGAGGGATGCTTTCAAGGAAACAGTGGTGTTGAGGTGTTTATGAGTGAGCAATCAAGAAGCAAACAAAAAACACACTCTAACCAGATTTTACACGGACAGCTCAGAATACAACTAAGGTCAGTGACATAAGAGTGTCCATTATTTAGAAAAAAAAAAATCTTGTTCACATATGTAAGTGCATGCAACCAAAGGTATTCTTTAAGCTTTGCACATGGCATCCTAATAGTTATTTAATAAAGTAAATAAATAAATAAATACTTGTAAAGGTTATAAGTAATATTTTTAAACATTTTCAAACGTTTACATTTTTTAAACATCCTGAATTATTAATTTTTTGGGGGAGTCACACCACCTTACATTTTAAAATATGAACTAACCTTAACTTGTAACACTATGGTCATATTATCTGACATTTTAAGATTTTTTTTTTCTGCATAAGACCATGCCTTTGTTTAGTAAGCAGTGAAGCAGTTTTGGTAAAAAAAGAAATATTAATAAAAGACCAATTTTCTTAATAAAGTTTTAATTTCCAGATGATTAATTGTTTTCCCCTTCATTATCATATCAATTGTCACCCTGACATTTTAATTAAAATACTCAAATGTATTAGTCACTGAATATATGAATTGCATTTTAATGCATTTTTAAATAAAGATAAAAAAAATTGTCATGTCATTAAATGACCGCTAAGAATATGACTAGATTAAATGGAGGCATGATCATAGAAGTCTACAAAGAAAATCTATGATTTCTACACATTTATGTAGGCAATTGCTCTACAAATTCTATTGGCATTGTTTTAACAGATGTCATTTAGACGTTTTAAAGCTTGCTTTTGTGCAAGCTTTGAGTGATGTGGAGAGATGTGTGACTATGTATTTGCAGCAATTATGCTCTATTAAATCTATTCAAATTAGAGTCTGTTTCAGGTTCCCCCTGACAAAATGAAATTTGATTTCTAAAATGTTCTCTCGTCTTTGCTGCACAAAGAAGCCGTTGGGGATAGAGCGAGTGATCGCTGGAGAGGGAAGTGGGCTGGAAGGCAAATCTAGGTGATGTGTATGTTCTTAGAGTGCCCCTGGGTCTATCTTGGGTAGGCAGGATCTGACAAAAAGATCTGTAAGGAGGAAAAAAATCCTCCACTCTGCTCAAGCACGGGAAATTAAGCCCAGCTAAAGATTCTTACTTAAAACACACCCTCAACTCTCGTTTTCTACATCTTTTCTCCCAACAGTCGCAGAAGAAATTACCAATTTTTTCATTATATAAACTCCCAGAAGTACCTGCCGTTAAGACCTGTAGGTTCTGGCGCTGTCCCAGGCTGGCCTCCCTCGGGTATTTGTTCAAAGGGAAACTCCATTGAGCCTCCCGGGGATGTTTAACTGATTGCAACAATAAGTATTTAGAGTATTAACTTCTGTGGGAATTCAACAAGTTTGGTTCTGTCAGAAGCTGAATTTAACTGTCAGGTAGCTTTGCTATCAAAGGGTCCTGACAGGAAGTAATGACTATTGGCAGGTGTTTTTTTATTTTTATTTTATTTCTTCTAATAAACATGCAATTACCATTGGTGCGGTGAGAATTTTAAGTCAGGAATTCTCAGTTTATCTCAATCAATTTAGATGATAGTCAAAATTTAGATGAGTGTCAAATATTACAAAAATGGAAATTGAAAGCCTTGTTTGATTCTTCATATCAAAACCTAGATCGGAAGAAGGTTAAGGGATTTTTTTATGAGAGGAAGGATGAATTATTAAATGTTTTCAGACATGAAATATTAAGTTGAAGTATATCATTTAGGGTTTCACATACAGATGCAATTCATATTGTTTAGGTTCAACATCTTTAAATATAGCAATTTGAAAATGAAATAGATTAAATTGAATTGATTAAAAACTAACATTGTGCTAGTTTGATGATTAGATTTAGTAATTGTGGATAAATGGATAGAATTCCCTCCTGCTATGACAGTGACATATGATGGAATATAACAAGAGCTTTACAAAAGAGAACAGTTATGTGTCAGTTGACATCAAAAGACAAAAGCCTGACTGACACTGAAATGAATCTTTGAATATGTTCAAAAAACTCTTCTGCTGAACACCGCAAAGCTATACTATAGCGCCCTCTGTCTTTTGCAACTAGAACACAAATATTCCAGCTAATAGAGACCAAAGTATATTACAAATCACATTTTGATACCAATAAAAATATTCTCTTTATAGCTACTCCAGCTTTCTGACCTCACACAACCATCAAAGGAAAGCAAACTTACCACTTTGTATCCTTGAGAGTGGAGCGATGCATGCATGAAAACTGTTACTAGTTTGGAAGTTTCATAATTCAATAAGTTTACATTTTGAATAATTTATGATGAAAAATGTAAAAGTTTAAGAAGCCATACTGCACAAATAAAAGTATGTCTGCATGGTGCCCTGCTGGTGTGTAATTTGTGGTGAGCTGTTCTGGCCTTTTCCAGCCCTGTTTGGGCCAATGATTTTCTCTTGTCTCTGTGTAGCACTGACCTTCTGAAAGGCAGCTGTGTGGTTAAAGCAGTCAATTTCCAAGGCCCTTGTAGCTCAACTCAAAACTCCATTATAGATTTTACCTCCAGGGGAACCAGAGGCCTTGCAAGGTTTTTCACAATTTTACCTGTGGAAAAAACCTAAAAGGAGAGGCCACTCTCGAGAGGGCTGCTTAGGGTTGATAGGGGATTGTGAGGGACTGAGAGTGCCAGGTGTGTACCCCAGGACACCAGCCTCATCTTCATGTGATAAGAAGGGGGGAGGCAAGAGCGAAAATGGAGCTTTAAAAACATTCAGATGGCACTGAACCCTTGACATGACAAGGCCAGCACCTGAGGGAGAGAACAAGAACACAGCTCAGAATCTGATAGCAGCTACGTGGAGTTTAAAACACCTCCTAGCAGGAGAAAAAGAAGAGAGACGGGAGAGAGAGAGAGAGAGAGAGAGAGACGGAAATGGATACATGGCGAAGAATGAGCAAGTAACAGAGGGTGGAAAAGATGGAGGCCTCCAAAGAATACAAGTAACAGTTATTAAAAAAACCAACAGTTCTCTTCCCTTGAACCATGTGTACTAACAAGCCAGGCGGGGGCCAAAGACTCAGCCAGATCCTATCAGGACATCTGTCACTTTGTGGTGACAACCTCCTTTAATAAGTGACAGGGCCTTAGTGCTCGTGGGTGCATGCTGGGGGAGGGTTCCTCCACTCTGAGCAATAGAGAGGCCACTGCATCCATCAAAGTCATGCAGAGGATGCCCTTTTTAAAACAACTTGTCCCAATTACAGCCAATAAGCACCAAATGGTGCCCGGAACACCCAGGCGGGGGCATCTGACATCAAAGATGCCAAGTGAAAATGCCCGCGTGAGGTTTGTGTGGCAATTGGAGGACGTAAGCTGCATTTCATCACCAAATGTTTTCAAAATAAGTCTTAATTTAGAGGTAGTGAGTAAGAAGAAAGACACTGAGAGAGAGATTGTAAAAGAGGGAGGGGGAGATGCCCTAAAGAAATCATTAAAGCATAATTACTGCTCATCATCTCTGCAAGTGCTTACAAAGTGCCAGTTCTGGATTTGTGCTCTTTTCCCCTTGGGCAACACACACACATAAACATACACACAGACACAAATAAATTCAAGGCCATACCCTAGATAAAAGTTTTACAATCAATCTCTCACTGGGTTTAATGCCCAATTAAAATTAGAGCTTCAGCATCTAGAACAGACTTGCCCTCGTCTCAAAAGCAACACTTAAAATCTTTGTATACTAGTAGTTCTTTTTGGTATTTTCTAATGGAATATCAACATACATTTATTGCACAGTCTGTCACTTGTCTGTATAGTTAAAGCTTGTGCTAATAAAGTTAGCTTAGCATAGTGATAGTTTTATGATTTTTATTAAATCAATTTATTAAGTTTTTATTTCGTTTTTTTTTTCTGTAAAGCATATGTGTTCCATTTTAAACTTCTGTCATTTCAGACCACATAATGAGTCATGATAATTCAATGTGAACAATCATTAAAATAATAAGGTTTTGTCATTTTTTGGGTATGTACTGTGCTCCATAGAGGGAAAGCAATGTGAAAAAAAGAGACACTTTATGTCTTTATTCTACAAAGATGACATCTATCTCTAACAGACACACTGCATTTTGAACAGAGTATTGCAGCATGATGCAAAGAAACAAATTCTTCTTCTTATAATTAAAGTTTGAAGTCAATATGATTGGATTGCCATAACAGGCATCTGTCAGAGCTGATAAGCATCAGGCAAAGGCCCCTTAAAACACTAGAGCAGACAAACAGATTTCAGACAACTAGTATCATGGCCTAGCCTGGCTAACGTCAGACCACGTCTCATTGACATTGAGACGTGGTCTGGGAACCACATGTTCATTTTCTCGTATTTGAGGCGTGGTTTACTAATGCCCAGAGCCGTTTGTTGGGTGCTACGAATGTCTATCAAATGCGCCTGTACGTAGCTCATAGCCATGGCACTTCTTGTAAAGAGTAGGGGTATAACCCCGGTGTCCTGGCCACATTCCACCCATTGGCCCCTGCCAATCATGGCCTCCTAATAATCCCCATCCACTGAATTGACTCTATCACTCTCTCTCCTCTCCACCTATACCTGGTGTGTGGTGAGCGCACTGGCGCCGTTGTACTGTGGCTGCCGTCGCATCATCCAAGTGGATGCTGCACACTGGTGCTGGTTGAGGAGAGAACCCCTGATATGATTGTAAAGCGCTTTGGGTGTACAGTAGTACATATGAAAGCGCTATATAAATGCCTCATTCATTCCTTCATAGCCAATCGTTTCAATTATACCAGATGACGTATGTAGAGCGAAAGAAATTAGACGAGGAAGAAGACGATGGGTCAGAGATTTATTTGCGTTCTAAACTACTTAGAACAATATCCAAGGCTGCATCGAAAAGTAACTTTGCGTCTGCTGCCATGTTTGATCCAAACAAACTGCTTCAGTGTGTCACATAGACGTCGTCATCGTCTTGCTACTCCCTCCCCGTTCTGTGATTGGTCCGCTCGCTGAGGCGAAAATTTGGTCCATGGTATCCAAACTACCTAGCAGCGTGAATAAAATCCCGCTGCGCAAAGGCAGTATGGGGAAACCCAGGCTAATCATGGCCTTCACAGTAGGACTTTTACAAGCTGGCTTGCCAAGTTTAAATTGGGCAACTTTAAACTAAGTGTAACAGTACCCCAAGAATAAAGGTTTTACATATTGTATTAAATATATTTGACTGAAATGCTTGTATTGTAATATTTACTTTACCTAATTTACATTCAACTAATTATAAAACTGTAAAATATGATGAGACAGAGTAAGGAGATTTTTGTGAGGGAGGGCACTGTGAGTACCCAGAGGAAAAATGTATTGCTCAGTGATTGCTTTCCCTAAGCTCAGGAGACTTAAGGTGATGATACACAGGGAAACTTTTTGAGCAATGTTGCTGGGCAATGTTGCCGTCAACGGGCAACCAGATGAATACAGGGCCCACGACCGATCTAAATTATCCAGATAGAAATTTTTTGCCCATTTTCAATAGGAAAGTACCCAAGCAACAATCGCTTGGCAAGATTGCTCAAAAAGTTGCCCTGTGTATTATCACCTTTGTGATTCTCATATATCTCTCATTTTATTATCAACAGCATTTCAGATGTTTCTCCAAAAATTCCGAAGAAGAAATAAAAATAGACATAAATGAGAAGTGAGAAATATTTGAGAGAAAAAAACTGAGAATGTGGTATACGAAAAATAGAACATTTCTTTTTTTCTTTCTATTTTTTTTATTTCTTTCTATTTTTAAACAAAAAAAAATTGCGAATTGTGATTTGTTTCTTCTGAGATCAATTCTATCAAAATGGCTCGGCCTCTCTTCTGATCGCAATCTCGAAATTGAGAGGGTGCACCGATCCCTTGCACCTGCTCCAGGAGTTAATGATCCACCACAAAGTCTACTAGTCAGATTCCTGCGCTACGTAGACGGAGAACGCATTCTACAGGCAGCGTTGAAAAACTTCAAATTACTCACGATGGCAAGCAGATACGCTTCTATCAAGATCTCTCAGTCGAAGTGATGAGGAAACACCGGGAATTCAGCGCTGTGAAGAAGATTATGTCCATCGCAAGATGTTCTGTGGTTTCGCGTATCTGGCCTGCGTAGCTTCACTTGTCGGGGCTTCAATTTAAAATACTCATGCGCGCTTTGTGAAGAGCGCTCGAGCTTACGGCTGTGTGTGTGTGTGTGTGTGTGCGCGACTTCGTGGTTAAATGTAGTTTCAGTTTCATCTCAAAATGGTTTTATGATGCAAAATTAATGTAAACACAGTCAGTTGTCTTAAGGGGTTAAACAGACAGGACAAACCACATCTTATATTTCAAAAGAGATCTATGCATTAGTGTTGTATAGTGTTGTACTTCACCTTTAAGAAAAGGGGGCTTTCCCAGGGTGCCATGCTGACGAGTGCGGGTTAAGCATGTAAGACTAAAAGATAACAGAAAAAGCAATAAAGAGAGACATTTTCACTTTGCACAGTTGTTGGTCTGGAGTTACTACAATGTCGACGAGTGAATAACTGGCAATACAACTTGAACAACCCATAAACACGGCGAAAAGACAAACTTGCAGAAGGCATCGAAGTTGCTCCGACTGGCACTAGGACTCAGTGAAAGGCTTGAATTACAGCATTGAGAAAATCGCAGTGTTGGGAATGTTACTTAAAAAAAGTAATCAGTTATAGTTACTTCTCACAAATAGTAACTGAGATAAATCATTACAAAAGTAACTAATTGCCAGGGTAACTATTGCGTTAATTTGTTTTTTTAAATTCCAAAAAAGGGTGATGGTGATGATTATGATAAAGCAGTACAAGTTCTCACAGAATACTTCAGCCCAAGTCATAATGTTGAATATGAAGTTTATATCTTCAGACAAGCTAAACAAAAACCAGGGGAGACCATTGATGCCTTCCACACCAGATTAAGACAGCTTGCAACAACCTGTGAATTTTCAAATGCAGAAAGAGAAATAAAATCCCAAATCATACTTACCTGTTCATCATCACAACTACGGAGAAGAGCACTAAGAGACAGCAGTTTGACATTGAGACAACTGTTGGATCTAGCCAGAGCATTTGAAACATCAGAAAGGCAAGCAACTGGCATCGTCAGTGACATCGAACGTGTTGCAGCGATACCACAGACAAACTTCTTTAAAAAGACGACATGTGAAAGCCAACAACAGAAAACAGTACAAAGAAAACAAGTCAACAGCTAGAGGTTTGTCATGCAAATTCTGGGGCAAACCGAATCCTTTTTGCACGTTAACTGACCTATAAAGCCCTAAATGGTTTAGCTCCTGTGTATTTAATGGACCTTCTATCGCCCTACAATCCATCACGTTCTTTAAGATCACTAAATTCGAGGCTTCTGGTCATTCCTATATCTAAGTCCACTAAAGGAGGGAGGGCGTTCTCACATTTAGCTCCAAGACTCTGGAATAGCCTTCCTGATATTGTTCGAGGCTCTGACTCGCTGTCCCAGTTTAAAACTAGATTAAAGACGCATCTCTTTAGCCAAGCATTTACTTTTACTGCTTACCTTTTATACCACTGCTGAATCAGATCAAATGCATTTAATACTATAAAACTTGAAGAGACTGTAGGTTATTTGTATAGGTTGCATAGTATTTACAGTCATTACGTTCCTGTGTATATTGCGTGAATGACGGGTGGTTGGGCAGATATTGTGTTTTGCGGTAGGTGGTATGCCATACGGAACCGTTGTCCACTGAACCGCATATTAACGCACCAGTGGGGCTCGACAGCCTTAGTCAACGGGTTGGCGCGTATGGTTGGGTTGCGGAGAGATTGTGAGATTGTGGTTAGGTCTCAGCAGCAGGAGGGACGTAGAGGTCAGTAAGCAAGGCTGAGTTGAGTGGGGGACGGAGGGGGGTGATTTTGGGACGCAAGAGTCACTGTCTTCATGTTTTATCATTTACGCCTGTGTTATGGAAATCATCATTATGAACAGCAGCTACGCTAATTATTTTCCCTTTTTGCTTTTCTGCTGTTATCTCGGGACGCGAGTCCCAAGAAAATGGCGTTCGTCAGCTCCAGTTTGTATCCAGCCTCTCACGGAGACTTCAGATGCTCCAATCACAAAGCCTGTGAATTGACGACTCAACACGGGCGATATGGACTCTCTATGGTGGACGGCACTGATCCTCAACAACTCGTCTTAATACCGGCGTGATTACTTGGACTTCCAAAAGATGGAAATGGATAAATACTCTCAATGTTCCGATCCAATCTGACTTGTAATGCTGCCCGAATCATGCACTGTTCCTTCGTTGGCCAGAGGAGAACTGGCCCCCCGACTGAGTCTGGTTTCTCCAAAGGTTTTTTTCTCCATTCTGTCACCTGATGGAGTTTTGGTTCCTTGCCACTGTTGCCTTGGCTTTTGGCTTGCTTAGTTGGGGACATTTAATATTCAATAATATTATTGATCTGCCTTACTTAAGGTGGACGTTGACGCAATTTTCTTTTAGAAACAAACTTTGTTATATTGTTTTCATGTTATCACTGTGAAGCGCTTTGATACAATCTGTATTGTAAAAAGCGCTATATAAAAAAGGTAACTTGACTTGACGTTGTTGTTTCAACAAACTACGCATAGAACATGACCACATAATATAACACAAAAGATGAGAGCAATTCAGATAAATGACAAAAGCCCGAATTGCTCTCACCTTTTGTGTTATATTATGTGGTCATGTTCTATGCGTAGTTTGTTGAAACATCAGAAGTGCTGGTTTAAATTCATTTCGAGGAGCGACGGATCAAGCTGATGTAGTAAGTTTTTTATTATTAAGTGATTTGTTGTAATCGCGATATGGAATAGCCTATGTAAACCGCAAAAAGACTGTTTAAATATGAATCGCTTTCTGTGTGTGAATGAATGAACAGCTTTTACCAAACTATATTGCTATACTAAGAAGAGTAAAAATCGACTGAAATATGTTGAAAGAAAATGTCTTTGTATAAGCAACTTAAACTGCAATTTAACATTTATATGCCCTAATTTATCATAAATACAACACGATCTCATGAAAGTGCGTATCTATAGCACGAATTTAATTTCTCGTACCATCCTACGCCAAAAAATAGTTTTAATATTAACGGCGTTAACGCAAACCCATTTTAACGGCGTCAATTTTTTTATCGCGCGATTAACGGTCTTTTTGGCCTAGCAAACTTTGTAGTTTTTTTCACATGCTTTTGCAACAGGACGCGGCATGCGCGGCACTGCGCTATGAAACCCATTCATTTCAATGGCTTGCGCCACGCGAGGACGTTTTGTTGCTTCGTCGACCAAAGCGCAAGCGGATCTAGCTAGACCGGAAACAAAACAACAGGCACGCCACACACACTTGTTTGGGCTTGCGAGCCGGCCAAATAGTTGGTTAACGTTACGTTTTGAGTGGATGACGAGCGCGAGACGCCGAAATGGATGCCAATAAGATTCTGAATGGAAAGTTTACTTTTAAAAAGTTGCCAAATGGTTCCATTGACAAGACCAAAGTGATCTGTGTGTTTTGTCGTTGTGAACTGAGCTATCATCATCGCAGCACGTCCAGTCTGAAATACCGCTTGATGATGGCCAAGCACACACACAGTTGATGCGAATTCTCCGCCCCCTCGTCAATATCAGGACCTCGTCAGTATTTATTTTATTTTCTCACCCTTTTATTGATGGACAGATTTACATTGTGTGAGAGATTATTTGCTCCAAGTGAGAATGTTTGTGTGAAATTGAACACAGTATATGCCAATGTTGTTTTCAATAAAAAACAATTGCACAAAGCAAGCCGATCCACTTTTCCATGTTGATAAGAGCATTAAAATGAGAAAAAATAATGGGACAAAAAGAAATCAAGAGACATTTAGAATAGATAAAAATGTGCGATTAATTGCAATTAATCGCGAGTTAACTATGACATTAATGTGATTAATCGCGAGTAAATATTTTAATCGTTTGACAGCACTAATATATACACTCACCTAAAGGATTATTAGGAACACCTGTTAAATTTCTCATTAATGCAATTATCTAATCAACCAATCACATGGCAGTTGCTTCAATGCATTTAGGGGTGTGGTCCTGGTCAAGACAATCTCCTGAACTCCAAACTGAATGTCAGAATGGGAAAGAAAGGTGATTTAAGCAATTTTGAACGTGGCATGGTTGTTGGTGCCAGACGGGCCGGTCTGAGTATTTCACAATCTGCTCAGTTACTGGGATTTTCATGCACAACCATTTCTAGGGTTTACAAAGAATGGTGTGAAAAGGGAAAAACATCCAGTATGCGGCAGTCCTGTGGGCGAAAATGCCTTGTTGATGCTAGAGGTCAGAGGAGAATGGGCCGACTGATTCAAGCTGATAGAAGAGCAACTTTGACTGAAATAACCACTCGTTACAACCGAGGTATGCAGCAAAGCATTTGTGAAGCCACAACATGCACAACCTTGAGGCGGATGGGTTACAACAGCAGAAGACCCCACCGGGTACCACTCATCTCCACTACAAATTTGAAAAAGAGGCTACAATTTGCAAGAGCTCACCAAAATTGGACAGTTGAAGACTGGAAAAATGTTGCCTGGTCTGATGAGCCTCGATTTCTGTTGAAACATTCAGATGGTAGAGTCAGAATTTGGCGTAAACAGAATGAGAACATGGATCCATCGTGCCTTGTTACCACTGTGCAGGCTGGTGGTGGTGGTGTAATGGTGTGGGGGATGTTTTCTTGGCACACTTTAGGCCCCTTAGTGCCGATTGGGCATCGTTTAAATGCCACGGCCTACCTGAGCATTGTTTCTGACCATGTCCATCCCTTTATGGCCACCATGTACCCATCCTCTGATGGCTCCTTCCAGCAGGATAATGCACCATGTCACAAAGCTCGAATCATTTCAAAATTGGTTTGTTGAACATGACAATGAGTTCACTGTACTAAAATGGCCCCCACAGTCACCAGATCTCAACCCAATACAGCACCTTTGGGATGTGGTGGAACGGGAGCTTCGTGCCCTGGATGTGCATCCCACAAATCTCCATCAACTTCAAGAGCCTATCCTATCAATGTGGGCCAACATTTCTAAAGAATGCTTTCAGCACCTTGTTGAATCAATGCTACGTAGAATTAAGGCAGTTCTGAAGGCGAAAGGGGGTCAAACACAGTATTAGTATGGTGTTCCTAATAATCCTTTATGTGAGTGTGTATATATATATATATATATATTAGGGCTGTCAAACGATTAATCGCGATTAATTGCATCCAAAATAAATGTTTGTGTTTACATAATATATGTGTGTGTAGTGTGTATAATTATTTTGTATATATAAATACACACACATGCATGTATATATTTAAGAAAAATGTGTTATTAATATATAAAATATGTATATTTATATATAATATTAATTATGTAGAAATATATATAAAATATATACATGCAAATATTTCTTAAATATATACATGCATGTGTGTGTATTTATATATACAAAATTATTATACACACTACACACACATATATTATGTAAACACAAACTTTTATTTTGGATGCGATTAATCGCGATTAATCATTTGACAGCCCTAATATATATATATATACATTAGGGGTGTAACGGTACATGTATTCGTATTGAACCGTTTCGGTTCGAGGCTTCCGGTTCGGTACGCATTCAAACCGAACGATTCCTAGGACCATTTTTCCTGCCGACAAAATTCGCGCTGGCGCGATCACCACAACGTTGCGCAACATCAAATGGCAAGCGTAATGAAAGCGGACCGAAACTGCGCTACTCATTATATTGTGCTTCACGGACCGTTAGTTAGGACCAGCAACATCTGTGCAGCGTGCCCCGATCTCGATCAAGCGACACTGTTACTACACAGCGCTAAGAGATCCATTGAAGAAAACATTTGAATTCGCCACTGAAATAATAACATCGCAGCGAGATCTAGTGAGAAGCATTCACATTTCTCCGTTATTAACCGTAGATCTCTATTAGATCAAACAGCGCTGACGTGGAAACCAGGAGAAACATTGTGCCGTGAATGAACTAGTAATGCTTTACGTCCACAGACCAGCAACATTCACCATGGATTTAATACAGTAACACTAACTGTAACCAGTTTGGCTGGAATAGTGAAATGCTTTCAAGTAATTCACACATCTTTTTCCAGCACTTCAAAACTAAAATATTATATAATAAATATATGAAGAGTTCAGATGCAAAAGCCTCTAAGTGCCATTTGAAATTTTCATCTAGAATGATAATTTTTATGAAGCTTGTATATTTAAGTTCAGTAATTTCACTCAAATGACAATTAATAGGTAATCTTCATTGCCATTTAAGTGAAATTACTGAACTTAAATATACAAGCTTGATAAAAATTATCATTCTAGAAGAAAATTTCAAATGGCTTTTGCATCTGAACTCTTCATATATTTAAATGTTATTTTTAATGTGATGACCAAAACATTATTTGTTCATCCTTCAAAGATGACACCCATTTATAAACCTGAAAGTTTCAAGATGTAGGAAAACTCACACTTATTTAAAAAAATATTTTTTCTTTTAACAAATAGGAAATTTCTCTGGCATTTCTTACTTTTTGCTGTATCGAAAACGTACCGAACCGTGACTTTAAAACCGAGGTACGTACCGAACCGTGATTTTTGTGTACCGTTACACCCCTAATATACATACATACACAAATATATATATATATATATATATATATATATATATATATTTATATATATTGTCCTTGCAATCTTTCTTGTGTGACACCTGAATGAAAGGCTCATTATGCGGGTCTTTGTCTTCTCAGGTGAGAACCACCTAATTATACATGAGGGGGTTGGGCCGTTCACGCCCATCCGCATATTGCCTTTCCAAAAAAAAAAAAAAAGTTTTTTCACAATTTAAAACAATCTATTGTTTTATGTGAATGATTAGGCAGGATGATTTTCAGATCATTTTGAAGCAAAAACTCTAGGCGACAACATTCATTGGTCAAAAGTCTTGTGGACACATATTTAGTATGTGTTTTGTGGCCTTATTTCGGAAACTTTAATTTTGAGTTTTTTCAATAACCATGCATAAACAATATTCTCTCCAAAATACAAACATGTACATACATGTTGCTCACATATTATGGTAGCCCTGTTTGTGCTAAATAGAGTGTAATTTCACCTGTGCCATTAATATGTTTATAAGCAACTGAAAAAACCACAAATGTCAGGGCATGTCAAAACATCTCAAGGACCCCAAAAACACCTTAGACCCCAGAGGGATAAACCGCTCAGTGCAGTTTACCCCAGCCATAAATATGTGTTTGTTGGAGGAGTATAACAGTTAGAAGGACATTTTACTTGGGAAATGCGTTAAACTTGAGCGGAGCGTTAAAGACATACAGAAAAGATACAAAAACATAGTACACGATGCCAAAAAATAAATATTTAAAAGGAAATATCCAAATAAGGGGGAGGACCCCAAGAGAAACTTAAAGACACCACTGAAATGGTGATGAATATATATGGTAAGGGCCATTTTCCCTTTTCTTTTGGCTGTTTGTAATGTAACTGATTGTTACTGCTGGTTGCCAAGGTAACATAGAGTCTTAGACCTAAGTTAGCCTGGGGGTAAGGTGTCTATTTTTTTTGGTCTAAATTAAGTCAGTCTTTATTTTTGTGAAACCGTCTAACTTGCATTAGACTAGTCTATGAGCAAATTTTAGACTTGTCTAACACTATAGACCGGTTTAAAAAGCTTTGTGAAACCGGCCCCAGAACTTGGACTCATTCACAGTGTCTACTCTGCATACATAGTTCAGCCTGCCCTCTCTGTCGCTGATCAGCTCATGCTAAAATACCCAAACATTATAAAGGGCATTGGAAAGTTGAACAACATTCAAGTTAAGCTACACATCGATGACACTGTCAAACCTGTCGTCCAGCCACATCGTCGTATCCCTTTCCACATCCGTAAAAAAGTGGAAAAGGAACTGCAGCTCCTTGAAGATCAAGGCATCATAGAAAAAGTGGAAGGTCCAACACCATGGGTCTCACCCATCGTAGCCATGCTCAAGCCCAAAAACCCAGAGAAGATACGCATTTGTGATGACATGCGGTTGCCAAACCAAGCTGTACTCAGAGAGAGACACATTTTACCAACGGTAGATGACATCATCCACTATCTCAATGGAGCAGTGATGTTCTCTAAACTGGACCTCAACTCAGGTTATCACCAGCTTGAACTAGCACCTGAGTCCAGATACATCACAACATTTTCAACCCATGTTGGACTGAGAAGATATTCAAGGCTCATATTCTGTATATCATCGGCAGCTGAAGTCTTTCAAAATACCAACCAACAGGTCCTGCAGGGAATCCCTGGAGTCAGAAATTTCAGTGATGATATTCTGGTGTATGGCACCACAGCAGATGCCCAAAACAGATCGCTTGAAGCAGTGTTTCAACGATTGCATGAAAACAACTTAACTATCAACAATGAAAAATGTGAATTTCACAAAACATCCCTGGAGTTTTTTGGATATGTATTTTCCAATCATGGCATCGCACCTGACCCTTGAGTATGACTGGAAGAACAACTAATATTATACCAGGTGAGACTGTTAATTGTTACCTTGAATACTTGAATACCCTGGGTTATTGTCGTTCTAAACCCCACTTTTAACCCCAGGTAAAGGAATATTTTAAAAATTAAAATTTAGAAGTGGGGTTATCAGCGCTTTTTACCAGGGGCTGTTCAGAACTGTTCAGAAATACACAAGTAATCGTATTATTTGTACATATATGAACTATGCTTACCTGTAAATATCCAACCCGATCATCAATGCATCTAAATGCGTCTCTATAGCACGCAGTGTGTTTATCGTGCAATTTATACGTGAAAATGAGTTTTTCCGTGCATAGGATACGCATGGGTTGGTTAGGGTAGGTTTAGTAGTGGTGTGGGGTGCGTGTGTATTATACATTTGGGTAGAATTAGTGGAGTGGGGTGCGTGTGTATTACACGCAAATGAACTGCGTATCAAATGCACGCGTAAACTGCGTATCATATGCACGTAAAAACTCATTTCCGCGTATAAATTGCACGATAAAACACAATGCGTGCTATAGAGACGCATTTACGTGAGAACAGGCTGAAATATCGTATGGTCCAGGGCCTCTATTCTTAACCATAGGGCCACCTGGAGGGCTGCAAAAAACTTTACGTTTTTCACCTATGGGCCGCGAGCAGCCGCGGGACCAAACAAGTTATCAATTGAAGACACCAGAATGACCACTGTTATCCACGAGACAGTTACAATACACCACCCCACCACTAGTAGCAGTAATGCCTCAGTTAGTTGTTTAACAAACGCCATTAAGCAGAAGACACTCAGTCATTTGTCTCAAATCGTCGGTAATATACATACTGACTTCACCCTGTGCTGCCTGCAATATACATTTAGTTTTACATTCATTTACAGAAATCAGCTGGTTGAATGAAAATTGCTGATGTTATCGGATTTTCAGGTGATATTCTCAATTCATCCAGTTAACAGACGCCCTGAGGTAAAGTGAACTCAGCCTGCAGACTAAGCAACGATTGTATTTAATTGTACAGTACAATCATAACATAGTACAGACATGATCTTAATTCCATAATGTCCTTAAACATAACAATATTGCAGGCCATAAAGTGATAAAGTGCGCGTCCGGTGTACGATACCTCGAGTTGTCATAGACGCGACGCAGCGCGGCGCTTCTCGTCCGATGTGCGACCCCCTTAAAGGGTCATGAAACCCCCCTCTATCAGCTCAAGTCTAGCTCATAATCTTTTTGAAAAATGCAACTTAAATGGGCGTGGATGGCTGTGAGAAGAAGGGAGGGAGTGGGTGTGGCACGGCAGGGGAGAGGGGGAACTGTCATCAGCCAGCAGTGTTGCCAGATGTACGATAATTATCGTATTTGTACAATAATTTTGACCTCTGTACAATGTACGATCAATAATGAACAATAATCTCAGAGTTTTCAGTCGTTCGTCCAAACACACATCCTACCGCTTCTCTCTCTGACCCCGAATCATTTCGCAGGCTCGCCTGCCTGCACGTACACACACACACAACACGGTGTCGCCCGGCCCGTACGTCAACACTACACATTCACAAGTCTCCCGCATTAAGCATACAATTGATATATTATCGAAATATCTAAAATGTTCATAACGACCGCTTATTTAACAAAAGGCAAGTAAAATGACCAGGGTTACATTTTAGACACACACTCTGAAGGGATAGAAAAGTCCTCAGGACTTGGTACCCCAGCTAACACACGACGTAACAGTTACGTAATTTATTCGTACTTTTTGGTCACGTCATGACTTTACTAACTGACAACGTAACTACAACGTCGCATGCTCGTAATTTCATTACCATCATATGACCAACCCACAACGTCGTCAGTACGTCCTCCTAAGGTTATAAGATAACCAACAACGTCGCAGATACGTACTCTAATCGTAATTACTTGGTAATTTTATGACATACTGGCAACGTAACTACAACGTCGCATGCCCGTATTTTCATTACCATCATATGACCAAACCACAACGTCGTCAGTACGTCCTCCTAAGGTTATAAAATAACCAACAACGTCGCAGATACGTACTCTAATCGTAATAACTCGGTAATTTTATGACTTACTGGCAACGAAACTGCAACGTCACGGGCCCGTAATTTCATTACCATCTTTAATTTATATAAAGAGTGCTTAATTCATATTCTCTTTTAATGTAATATATATATATATATATATATATATATAATACAGATGTCTTGAAATTGCTTTACAATAAAAATAAAACCAAAATGGTATAAAAAAATAATTAAAGCATAATTGTCAAGTGAATGGGTCATAGAACTACACAATGAGTTAATGATATTTTAAATTGTTAAATGTTATAATTCTAGATGTTTATTTAAATGCTGCGTGCCTTTTGACGTGTTCTATGGTTTGGTTTCAATGGGCGTACGTGCGCGTAAACATTGAGTAGCATTCAAAGCTATCTGATTCAAAGACAGGAGCGCGCGCGAGCAGATGGAAACCATGGAAACGAGGAAACCTCATCAACTGACAAACAGCAAAACTAGCGTCTCTCACTGTTGTTTTCACTGCTTTCAGGTAAGTTTAGTTACCAAAATCACACAAATAATACATACAAACGTTCCTGACATCTTTCTTACGTGTAATTGATACACTTCTGTTGAATATTTACTTTATAGAAATGGTTTGTGTCTTCGAAAAAGTCCGTTAGCATCTCAACCGTTTTCAGAAGAGCTAACGTTAGCTGCTAAGTTAAGTTTACGTTACAATTGAGCTCTTGTTTTACATAAGTTTGGGGTTTTAACCACATTTTTGTGTTGATTGGAAGTAAGCTAATTTATTTAATCTGAAATAACGTTAATTCACTGTAACGTACTGTTAATGACGTCACTTGCAAAGATAATAAGTGATTTCAGGAGGGACAGGAAAAAACCTCCACAACAAAGGGGGAATTATAGTTTAATCATGATTATAATTTCATATACATTTATTGCACAATATATTACCTTAAGATTTTTTTATATATATTCTTTATCTTTTCTGCATTTCATCTCTGCTCTAGCTTGCTTCCTTGTAATAAACCCTTTGTGTTCTATTGTAAATTCTATGTAACATTGTTGGCTCTGTGACACATTGCATGTTATTTTCTAGAAGATCATCATGCTGATGGCCTGCTGCACCCCCTGTCCAAGACAATCTCCACGGCTATGAACTCGACTAGTAACTGTTAAGCAAAACCTCAAAAATACTGTTCAATAGTTGTGGGTCTGTAGGATTTATGCTTTTGAATGAAGTCTCACACTTTAAATTCATTAACCCCAGTTTTTTTCACTGACATTGTCCTTGAGAAGCCTGTAGGCTAAATAATAGGCGGCAAATATAATGTTATAATGGTCATAGTTATAATAATTCATTTAACTATTATGATAACAGGATATCATGGTCATTGGTATATATATATATATATTTTTTTTTTCTCTAGGTGTGTTTTTAATTATGTTGGCCAATGAGGCAGACACCATACTGTCCAACTCAAAGGTATTTTTTACTGATAAATACTGAAATTCTTTTTACTTTCAAATGCTGAATTCAGGGGGTCGACAACTTTAGGACATTGTCTTGCAAATTCTGTGAGGATTAGGAGGGGTGTCATGCGTTTTTCAGCCTGGTTGTTTTTAATTTTTGTAAAAGTAGGGAGAGGCTGTACCTCAGACTAAGACTTATTTTACATTTGATAATTCAATATCCGTACCTGATAAGTTAGATTTTCCTAAAAAACAAAATGCACTCCTTCAATTGTATTTTTCTTCTATTGAATTTATCCATGCTTGTGATTTGTTTATAATTTTCAATGCAGATTTACTCCTCTAAATAAATAATCTCTTGAAATTTGTTTTTATATCACAATATATATAGCAGCAGATAAACAAAATATTTTTTTAAGGTTTTCAATATTGTGCAGCCCTAATATTGAGCATTTAACCTAACCCTAATTTTTAATTGAACCTGGAATGATAATTTGTGATACCAGATGAGATGTATGTATGATAGATTTTGAACTGTACTATGTTTGTATTGCAGGTTTTCTGGGATCCGCAGCGGAAGACATCAAGGCGTGAGATGTTGGCCTGGACTGATGTACCTGAACACCACACCGACCTCTGCTTTTGCATGGATGGCTGATTACTACCATGTTCTGTATAGGTTTTATTATAGCAAAACTGAGCACCTGTGACTGTGGAATCTGAAGGTGTAAAGTAGTCAGACATCAGTACATTTAAAGTCACAGAGAGAAAGTTTTTACTGCAGTTGCTGCTTTTCAAATTCTTCATTGGAGGTGCACAAATACTTTTTTTTTGTTTTACAAATCACAAAGTAAGAAATGTATGCTCACATTTAAGGCGTGGCCACACGGGGTTTGAGCATATGTGACTGTGAATGAAAAGTGAAGTGTGACCACATGAGAATAGCCAAACAGTATAGATGATTCACAAAATTATACACCAAGAAATATGCATAATTGGCCAAAATGTTACTGTTTATCAACAAAAATATGACCCTATGAGTTTGGTAATTTGTAGAATAGGATTTGTGCACCTGCAATGAAGAAAAAGGTGTAACTGATGTGTTGTGTTTGTGAGAGAGAAAGGAAAGAAAAGAGGTTTGCAATTTTCTCGAAGACTAAAAATCTACAAAATGCACTGTTATAGGAACTCTGTTTTGCTTCAATAATACTAAATATAATACAGTGTCAATCTTATTAACTACTATTTATTTTGTATAAAATCATATACAGTACCGGTCAAAAGTTTGGAAACGTTACTATTTTTAATATTTTTTGGAAGAAGTCTATTCTGCTTATCAAGCTTGCATTTATTTGACAAAAAAAAAAAAAAAAAACCAGTAATATTGTGAAATATTATCATAATGTAAAACATGTGAATATATAGTAGTGTAATTTATTCCTGTGTATAATATTATATCATGTAACACTGAAGACTGGATTAATGATTATGAAAATTCAGCTTTGCATCACAGGATTAAATTATATTTTAAAGTATATTAAAATAGAAAACCATTATTTATTTATTTTTACATTACATTTCTTACGTTATTTTATTTATATTCATATAAAACCTTCTTCTTTAAATGTTTATAAACCTGTTTGCACACTGTTTTTGCTGTTGTTTGTGCTTGGTTCTATAGTCAATGAACTGAATTAACCAAATACTGAGTCTGTATCTTTCGTATGTCGTTGAAAAGTCTCCAAAATAGTTTTGGGCAAATGAGGACAAGTTAAATTAGACCACTGCTTGTCCGCCCATATTAATTAAAACTAAAATGACCAACTGGTTACCAACACACGACTGTTGATCCACGACGTTGCCACATCGTCGCAGTTACAAAGTTACGTCGTGACAACGAATCTGGGAATTTCACTTTTCCGGTTGCCACGGCGTAACTGGTTACGTTGTCACGACGAAAGTTTGGTCACCAGATTACGTTGCAGTTACGTAACAGTCACGTATTTGTGTTAGCTGGGACCGCATTACTCGCAAGACGTAACTTGCATTGGTCATCGACAAGGCCGAAGTCCACCATTCTCCAATTCTCGAAGCTCTCTCGGGTAAAATGTTTGCGGCACTTGCGTCCCATGATGGTCTCTCTCCTTTACTACGCGATATCACAGTTTGACATGTCTGTGGAAAGATCCACGTGGTGTCATGAATAATTAAGAGACCGTGTCTTCTCATAGGATATAAAAACTCAGTCAATAATTATGAGAGACCGATGAGTCATCAACGCACTACACTGTGCACTGCCACGTCACAGCCTGCGATGAAGATTTTAAACCCGGAAGACGAAAATAGCTGGAAAAAACTCAAATTTAACCATTTTCGCCCTACTATTAAATCTAACAGATGCTAACATTGTCTTCAATGTTGTTCAACACACATACCTCTGTTAAAATCTCAGAAAATTTGGTTTAGGGTTTCATGACCCTTTAAGAAAACATTCACAATAGCAGAGGAGTTGGTTTTACCTGCCTCTGTGGATATGTGCCGTGAGATGATAGGAGAGGCTGCTGCGTCTCATTAAGAGGGGAACATAAATAGGGAGTTGTAGCTTGTTCAAATTGGACTGTTTTGACTGTTATTGTTCATTTATAACAATTCAAGTTCTGCCATGCAAAAATGTAGACTGCTGAAACAATTATCAAATTATTTTGCAGATTATAAAGCTACATTTTTTCATTTTCACTTTATTTCAATTTTCATTTACAACTTATTTATTTAATTTGAAAAATATTTATATATATTATATATTTTTTTAATTTATTTATTTTAGCAACACATTTTATTGTTTTTATTTTATTTATATACATTTTCTATTTTTTTGTAAGTAAAATGTGTCAAATCTAACTGATTTTTGTGTTAATATGCCTGACTTGAGCCTTTAAATTTGTTCTTGATGCAGATTGATTTGCTCCATGAATTGTTGTGTGTTTGGCATCTTGTTGTATGTGCAGGTTTACATACACATGAATAATAAACTGTTAAACTGCAAGTGGATTTCATTTAGTTATTGAAAACAAATCAAACCAAGGGTGAGATCAATAAACCAATACAGTGCTAATATTTGAATGGGCCCTGGGCCACTTTGTACTGTAAAATTTGGGCCCCGACATCAAAAAGGTTAAGAACCCCTGGGCAAATGGAAGCCAGTTTGGCTGTTGTAAGTCAGGGGTGGCCCGCAGCTTGTCTATTAAAATACATATGTGGCCCGCCAAGCATAATAAGGTGACAGCACTAGATTTTAGATCACGTATTGCAGTAAACCGTGAGTGAAACCAAATTTGATTACTGAAAAGTGCTGGCATTTCTGTTTACATTAAAAGCGTCAAAAGTGGAACGAAACAGCGTTTCTTGAGTTGTTTGCATAGCTGCCAACTCTCACGCATTGGCCGTGAGACACCCGCATTTGATTGGTTTCACACGCTCACACGCCACACTCCCGAATTCTCACGCTGAAGTGTCAACCCGGGCGGTCAAATGCCTGGAAGATGAGTTTATCTATATATCTACCTGTTGAGCCACTCGTGATCGACTAGTTATACCGCAAATTCGTTAAAAATCTCCCGTTATCTAGAGCGAGCGTGCATGCGAGACAGAGATTGTGCTCCAAACCGCGTAGAGCGAGCGAGAGACCTTGCGCGAGCGAGACCCCCCCCTCACTCGTCTCTACCACCCCCCCCCCCCCCCCCGTCAACAAATCTCACTCGTCTCTACCCCCAGCTTTACAGAAAATGCATGTCTAAAATACAATTTAGAGTGATCTGTTATCAGAGGTGACAGTGTAATGCATTTCAATTAATTTTCATTCAGTTTCATCGTTAATTTATGCATTAAATTAAAGCAGAAACAATGAGCTCATTGAAGTAAAGAATACATGTTGTTAAATGATTAGGAAACATAGAAAACTTTAGCATTGGTGCTTTTTTACATACTCAAAATATGTGTAAAAAAGTCAACAAACTGAAAAAAAAAATTAGGTAATGTTATATTGTTAAACCTGGTTACATAAAATTGGTATCGAAAAAAGTATCGTTCAGGAACCGGTATCGAAGTCAAGGTATCGGTACCGAACATTTTGTTACGATACCCAGCCCTAGTAACGATACACAAACCTGACGGTTCGGTTCGTCCCACGGTTTTGAGGTCTCGGTTCGGTTCGGTTCATTTCGGTGGGGTGGGGGGGGTTTAGAAAGCTAAAATTGCTTTTATTTTTTATTAAACAGTGCTTTAATGAACAAATTGTGTCCTTGTCTTTAAATTAATTCAATTACAAGTAAACGTTTCTCAAGGATAACAAAATTATCTGCTAATGCTGTAAACTACAGCCCTTACTTGCACATTACTATAACATTAAAGCTTAACAACAGAGCCTAGACTTTTAGCCTAAATGATATAATAATAATCAACACTCAAACAACAAATTGTATGAAAACATGTAAACTGCACATAAGGCAATTTTTGCATTAACATGTTTTTACTCTAATTTGTTATTGTCATATAATAATTTACACAGTTGCTGTTATTTTCATGACAACTATTTTAAACATACATTAAATAATCAAGATATCATAAACAGGTTAAGTAAAATATAATATATAGGCTAATATATAGCATTTATTTAGTGAAAGAGTTAGCAAACCAGCAAGCTGTTGACACTGAATGACTTGCCTGAGGTAAATATAAAGCTATGTGAAAAACTAAGCGTTTTATTGACGTATTTCCGCTGTTGAAACACTGATTGAGTGTTTACACGAGTTATGATGCCTTTCAGTAAGTATACTGTATCTTTCAACATATCTTCGGGTGTCCATTCATGTTTATTCTGTAACTGAGGAAGAGATGATCGCGCTCCGCGCTGCCGCATGCATACAGTGATATCTGTCACGCCACATCTAAGGGCGCCAAAACGGCATTTATTGTTTGCATTTCGTGATCAAATAGACATAATTTGAAAGATTACACCTTGCTTATTATCAAAAGTAACAAAACACTGAGCTTATTGCGATTATATGTGGTTAATGGTGGTTAGGCAACAGCCCTGTATTCGTTGTGTACACATAACACATGAGGTGCATTGAGCCGGGGCTGGGCGGGGCAGCAGGGGGCGGGGCGTGTTCGGTTCGCCATGAGAGTATCGCGATACGTATCGTGGGTGGTGTATCGCGGTTTTTCGGTTCGGTTCAAATATCGTTACACCCCTACTAAACAGTGCTGTGAGATCCAGTGAGAAGCATTCAAGTTTGCAATAGAGGTCTCCAATACAAACACAAATGTCTTGGTGATTTAAACAAGTTAAAAGCCTGATAAAACTAGCACTGACATTCTCAACAACACTGACACGGAAAACAGGAAGAACATTGTGTGTGACAACATCCAGTTAGAATACTTTTCCATCCACAAATCACAAACATTTATCACAGATTTGACTGTTTCTAAACATGGTATTGTGGCAGAAATGTGGGGTATTCATATATAATATTATTAATATAGACATTTATTAAATATTAAAGTAATGAAATTTAGGGCAAATTACAGAAACCAATACTGTCAAATAAGAGTAGAGTTGCAACTAGGGCTGTGCACGAATATTAGAATTTTCGATCTGTAATTATTATTCGAAAAATTAAAATACTATTCGAATTTTACTAAGTTGCTTTGCTGGCCGTAAATGCAGTGAATCCATGATAAATCCCAAGCAATAACTCGCAATTATAATTAAATGCACTGGGTGGCACTGTGGTCACCTGATTTTCCCGTAGCGTAAGCTAGCGTAAGCTAGCTCACGAGAGTAAGAGAACCAAATTCTAGTTTGAAATCCTGCTGTTTTTAAATCATTTAATTTATCTTTTATACATTTCTAATTTTAACCGAACATTTTAATAAAGCTTGAACAGGATTGATTTGTATGTTCAGAAAAGTTCAAAATGTTCACAGAAAAATATTTACCTATTGAAAAAATATATGCTATGCTTTTTTTATTCAATGCATTTTGAAAATTCATTTTGAAATTTAAAGTGTGAAAAGTTGTCAATAAATTGTATTTTTGTGACAAAAACAGTATCTTCATTTTACAGTACACAACATTAATGCAGTAATCCCTATTACAGTAGTATAATATTTGTGGTGATGAAACAGTACTGTGATTATTACTGTAAAAAAGTTTACAGTATTTTTAAAGTCACTTATTATTTATAATAAGCATACTGTAAAAATTAACTACAGCAACTTATTAGCTAATTTCTGCCAGCAAGTTACTGTCAATTTCACAGTATTCTTTTTATAGTGTACATTCAGACTGCATTCATACTACACACATGCTTCTTGATAATATTCATACTATACATGCATACTTTTGTAACAGGGTGAAGTTCTTCATCAAATGTACCTACTCGCACCAACAAACCTACTCCAGGTCTCCAGACTAACTTTTCCACTGGTTCCACTGGTGCTACCAACTTTCTCAGTTAGTCGCACCAGCATATGATTTGGTCGCACCTTTTTTTTTTTTGCTACATGCCATGGGATTAATCAATGCATGCTGATGAATAGTGGTCTTAATCTGCATACCATAGTTTTGTACTGATGTAAAAAGACTGACAATGACACAATACCTCATGTTAGCAAAATATTTTAATCTTTTAACTATCAAATCAAAGTATTCTCAAAAAAAATATTAAAAAGATGACTGTGAAAAATAGTAGTATTTAATTAAATCCATTTATGGTGAAATTACTACATTTTATTTAATTAAATGCATTTATGATGAAATTCATTGTCATGTCAAATTGTGCTCATTTTGATCACGAACTATGCGCTGACACTTTAATTCAGCGCGTGCAGCACAGCAAAAATAGACTCGATGTGTAAACGATCTCTGCACTGCTACGCACCGCTCCTGGAACGGATGCAGTGTGAAAATACCGTGTCAGGCTACACAAATATTGATCTTGACATTGTTAGCCTCTTGTCTTTTTAAGTAGGATCAGTTACTATATCAACATATGTTCTCCCATCACCGCAGAACCAGGATCCCTCTTGTCCTTTGTGTTCATCACCTGCCACATTAAGGCACATTTTGACAGGATGTAAGGTGGCTCTTAGCCAAGGTCGGTTTACTTGGCACCATGACCAAGTATTGCGATGTTTGGCTTTAGCATTGGAAGGCAAGCGTAGTATGACCAATAAGTTGCCGCCTGTTCTAGCAAAACATTACACGCAGAAGACAATATTCCTCCGCCCAGGCGAGCAACCACCAAGAAAAGGTGTTAACACCAATTCTCGCCTAAGACAACTGGAAGCTGCTGGGGACTGGAAGATGCTGGCTGATCTTGATCAACGGCTTATTTTTCCACCTGAGATTGCCACCACTAACCTACGACCAGATATTGTTTTGTGGTCTGGATCAGCACGCATTGTTCAACTGATAGAGTTAACAGTGCCATGGGAGGATGCGGTAGATGAGGCATATGAGAGGAAGAAACTGCGGTATGCTCATCTGGCCACTGAAGCAGAACAGCGAGGATGGAGAGTCCAGGTTTATCCAGTGGAAGTGGGTTGTCGAGGTTTTGTGGCACACTCTACAACCCGGTTCCTCAGAGACGTCGGATTCAGTGGCCAAGAGTTGCGTCGCACAGTAAAGAACTTATCTGAAGCAGCAGAAAGGAGCAGCAACTGGCTGTGGTTGAGACGGAAAGATTCTAGCTGGCTGTGTACAGGCCGCCACGCTACGGGTTCGTAGAATTCTTGAAAACTTGAAGAGTCTGTTGGTTTATTTGTATAGGTTGTATAGTATTTACAGTCATTACGTTCCTGTGTATATTGCGTGAATGACGGGTGGTTGGGCAGATATTGTGTTTTGCGGTAGGTGGTATGCCATACGGAACCGTTGCCACTGAAACTGCATTAACGCACCAGTGGGGCTCGACAGACTTAGTCAAACGGGTTGGCGCGTATGGTTGGGTTGCGGAAAGATTGTGGTTAGGTCTCAGCAGCAGGAGGGATGTAGAGGTCAGTAAGCTGGGCTGAGTTGAGTGGGGGACGGAGGGGGGTGACTCTGGGACGCCAAAGTCACTGTCGAGCCCTCTTGAGGTGTCGTGGGCTAGTCGACGAAACACTGAGGACGGAAGGTGCCCACTTGAAGACCCTAGAGATGTCCCCTACTCGGCTAAATCCAGACGGTTGTCGTGCTGGTCCACTAGGGAGACCACACTGTAGTTGCAGCCGTTGTGTGTGCTGACGCGCCAAGTACACTGCAGCCGTTAACGCCGGACAGAAGGGGAGTCACACCACCATATGGAAAGAAGCGTAAATGGATGAAGCATAGTTTACTGTAAAGCTACGTCTTAGTGTTGCTTATCTTGGCGAAAGCCGAGTACAAATCAGCATGAAGTTTTAACATCTACTCTCGTGTAATGGAAATCATTTAACATGTCGTACACTGTACATTTAACTTACACTTATTATGACTTAATTCCTAATTGGCGCATTTCACCATCAGTGTGCAATGAGCGTGACGTGTACGTTCGTTAATAAATAAACTTCAAGTGTCTTGCGGAAGAACATTAGCCTGGTAATACCAAACTCTGCTACTTCGCTTTGCTTCGTAGACAGAGTCTGGAATGGCATAATTGAAAAGTGTTTTCTTTCTCGCGGGGGGGCGCTTGTCTGAAGTATAAAATCATTGGTTACCCGTAAGCCAATCACATAACGCAATCACCTCTCTCTCCAACTTAAACATCACCTCCATTCAAAATGTTTAACAAACACTCTTCTTGTTCAGGCTTCAGTTTGCAAATGCCGGGAATATTCTCCACAACAGAGCGAATTTCATCCCGTATCTCCATATCCGCGGTCATTTTCGATTTCCCTAACCTAACATACAATCATACTCAGCGCTTAGCGTCTACGTCACGGCTCTCAGCCCGCCCTCTGTTCGTTGATTGGCCGGCTGTTTTCAGGCCAGAGGAAAACTGAGAGATAGGTCGCTATCTCAGACTGAGTATAGAAGCGAACTGAAATTGAGCAGAAGTACGAAGTCTGACATAGTCAGGCTAGAAGAACATTGTAGCCGGAGCTACTTCTCTCTGTTAATGTCTATGGCGAGTCACGCAGGCACTGGGCAACTCCGCAGCCGAGCCAACCCCGGGATAAAATAATCAGAATATAAACACTTATTATAGGCGTAGCGTAGTGATTCAGGATAAGTCAAAAACACGGTTTGGATAATGGATTCATGATGTACTCGTTCATTTTGAACATACAGAGCAGCTGCTGATACAACGGCGTTCTGTTGCGCATGCGTGAATTTAACGGAGTACATGACCATGCACTCGGACATTCTCAAAAAATGGTCGCAATCTGGAACCCTGTACTCAGACAATATGCGATTTCAGATAAAGTAGATGAGGGGGAAAGGCTTCAGGAAAGACAGCTTGGGCCCAAACAAAGGAAGAGATGCCAACTCTTCTCAAATTTATGCTTAAAAAGGTGCTAATCTCATGTGAAATGGTAGGTTAGGATCTACTCGTCTGATGCAAAAAGGATGTCCTTATTAAATTGATACTCTGATGAACTCAGGGGTTTCCACCACGAGCAATGTCCCCAAGCAGTTCAGGGGCATAACGGAGCCATTTTGCAGTAACAGCAAAAATAAAATTTGAGGCCTCCTTTTCTCAGCCATCACTTGTTGTAAGGCATCTAAAGAATACACAAACAAACAGAAAGTTAGAACTGCACAATGTTCTAAAACCATTGATTGGTAGTAGTGTATGACTGGCAGAAGGTGGGTCATAAATATTCAGAATTGTGACTGCTGCAAATGTACAACAAATTTAAGCGCTTGATTAATTCAATTAAAGGGTTAGTTCACCCAAAAATGATGTCATTAATGACTCACCCTCATGTCGTCCCAAGCCCGTAAGACCTCCGTTCATCTTCGGAACACAGTTTAAGATATTTTAGATTTAGTCCGAGAGCTTTCTGTCCCTCCATTGAAAATGTATGTACGGTATACTGTCCTTGTCCAGAAAGAAAATAAAGACATCAAAGTAGTCCATGTGACATCAGTGGGTTAGTTAGAATGTTTTGAAGCATCGAAAATACATTTTGGACCAAAAATGACAAAAACTACGACTTTATTCAGCATTGTATTGTCTTCCGGTTCTGTTGTTAATCCGCGTTCACGAGCAGTGTTGGGAGTAACGGCGTTTAAGTATAACGGCGTTACTAACGGCGTTATTTTTTCAGTAACGGGGTAATCTAATTAATTATTTTTCCCATTTTTGCAACGCCGTTATCGTTACAGAGAATGTAAAGTGGCGCGTTACTACAATTTGGTTGAATGAAGCGCATCAGTGTGTGATGCACATCAGCTGCCTGGAGAGAGCAGGGGTGGGGGGATGATGACACTGTTGCAAATGCGATGATGATTGGCTGGGTGGGCGGATGCGCTACTCACGCGCTGTCTCACTGCACGCTCTGACTACCACTAAACACAATGGCGATGATGAGCCACGGAAATTCAAAGGTAGCTTTCTCGAACTGGAAGTACCGGCACTACTTCACGCTCATTGAAATTAAACGCAAGAATGTTTATGTAACATGCACGCTATGCCCAGGAAAAAAGACTTTATCCACGTCTGCCTCAAGCAACTCGAATCTTATGAAGCACCTCACATCAACACATGCTAACACGACACTTGTTGCTGCTGCCAACCCAAGCCCAAATGAGCTCCAGCAGCGAAGGAGACGGAGCCACTCTGTTAAAACAAGCAACACTCGATTTTTCAGGTCAGCAACAGGAACACATTGATTGCAAGGTATGTTGTTGAAAACATGCTACCCCTGTCCACTGTGGAGTCTGAGTCATTCAGAGCTATCCTTGTAAAAATACCAATACAAGGAGGAGGAAGGGGGGTTGCCCCATGCCGAAACACTTTTGCTAAATTCATAGACAGTGAATAGGCAGACGTTTTAAGGGGCATCATACTCATGACGCTATTGCAGTTGAGCTTGACAATATACACTCAACATATGGGATAACACACAAAATCACAGCAACAGTGACTGATAATGGCTCTAATTTTGTTAAAGCATTTAAGAGGTACCAGCCACTTGAGGAGAGTGATTCTGAAGATGAGGTGACATTTACAGACATTAATGATGCTCTACATGCAACTGATGATAATGATGGTGATGTTGTGATCACTTTGCCCCCTCACAAGAGATGTGCATCACACACACTTAACCTGATTTCATGCACAGATGTTGACAAGTGTCTGCTGTCAAAACCTGCAACAAAGGCGGTTTACAGAAGTGCTACTGCCAAATGTTCTGCCCTATGGAACAAGACTAGTCGATCAACTTTGGCTACTGAAACAGTTGATGACGTGGTGTCAAAAAACCTGCTTGTACCTCGTACAACACGATGGAATTCCTTCTATGATGCCCTGGCTCGAATATGTGAAATATCCATGGTAGACCTTAACACCATCTCCTCCAAATTAGGACTGACAGCGATAACAGAAAGGGAACACCAGTTTTAAAGGAGTACTGTACTGCGATGAAGCCCCTTACAGTTGCCTTAGATATACTTCAGGGAGAAGACAACTGTTTTTATGGTACACTCCTACCAACGATGGAGACATTAATGCCGAAGACAGAAGCCCTTAAAAGTGGCCTGCAAATACTGAGGGGCCTTACTGACGCCATAGTCACAGTAAGAACTTGAATTGAATATTTTATTTTTTATTAAGTGACATTGTATAATACATACTACTACTTAGAGCTGTCACGATAACTACTTTTTGTTGTGCGATATATTGCACCAAAATTAATTGCGATAAACGATATTATTGTAATTTTCAGACCATTTTATGCCACTGATTACATAATGACAATATAATAGCATTATAATGCAAGTACACTGTTACAAAGAACATTTTATTCTTATTCTATTCAATATTTAGACATTGTGAAATTTGAAAAAATATATCCCAAATAAATAAAACAAGTAAATAAATACACTTTCGTTAACAAAAAAGTGCAAGGTATCAAGAACTAGATCAAAACAAAGTAATATGTCAATTTAAACTTTTAAAATGTCTCACACAAATGCTGGTTTTTCGACTGTGTATAATGGCTGCATTTCTTTGGCTATATAGTGAGTTGCGCTATCCGTGTGCGCCATTTCACGCTGTCACGTTTATATTTGCACTGTCGGGAAAAGGCATTCTGCAACAGATAACTGTCTGAAAGAAGGCCCCCCTCCAACTCCAGCTGCAGTTGTTGTTCCCAGGTTGAAAAACTGGGTGGGATGGTTATGTTTTAGATGCGATTTTAACTTTGTTGTGTTGCCTCTTTTCGTTGCTACTGTTTTAAAACACAGTCGACATACCGGCTCGTTCACGTTAATTAGCTCTCCTCTCTCGTTCGGCTTAAAGCCAAAATGTTCCCACACCGGAGCTGAAGATTGCGGCTTTGAAATAAATTCCATGTTGGACTCGTTCTTCCTAACTGGCTCGCTGTAGATGTCACGAAACAGAACACTTTAAAATGCAGTTGGGTCACGCCTTCTCTTCACCTGACGGTGTCCGCGCTCTCTCTCTCTGTGTGTGTGTGTGTGTGGACGCTGCCTGAGCCCCGCCTCCGAGGCTCCGACACAGAGGCCAGACAAGATGACAGAGGCGCGCGCGATCAACTAAAATGTTGGTGTCTTGGTGACATTCATTTTAATGTAAAAATGAATCTAATTATTATTTTTAATAATAAAACAAATTTTCAGTTGCAATATATCGCGGCACCAAAAATGATCGCGCTCATTTCCATATATCCTGCGATAAGTCGATATATCGACTATCGCGACAGCTCTACTACTACTACTAATTATAATAATAATAACACTGATTTGTGTGGATACATTTAATGTGATTATTCTTATAATTTCAGGCTATCAAAACCAGATTTGCTGATGTCCTGGGAAATGAAGAGGCTACACTTGCTGCCGTAACACTTCCAAAATTCAAACTTCGCTGGCTGCGGTCACAGGAGTTAAAGGATAAGGCTAAGGCATGTTTGCTGACAAAGTGCCGTAAGATTGTCCTCGAAGATCTACAGCCAGGTACAAGCACATCTTCACATCACACAGATTCAGCCAAAGAGAATGATTTCTTTTCCTTTGAGGAGGACAACTCCTCTTCAGCAGAAAACCAGGTGGCAGACTATATTAGATCTTCAGCACAAAACTTCAACTCTCTGTGTGGATTTTCTCTCATCAAGAAAATTTCACTACGTTACAATGCTGCTACTCCATCTAGTGCACCTGTTGAGAGACTGTTCAGCCTGGGCAAGCTTGCCTTCTCTCCAAAGAGGAACAGACTGTCAGACAAAAGATTTGAAAAGCTTCATCCTACGTTACAACCACTGGTTTAGTCGTTAGATGAGAGGAGTATTTTAGTATAGATTAATATATTGTTAATTTTCACTGAGAATGAACAGCATGTTAATCTCCTTAGAGAGTTGGATAGTGCTCTGTTTATTGTGCAATAATATACAGGTACAGAGATTTGCACTACTTAAAGGAGAACTCCGGCGCAAAATGAACCTTTGGTCTAATTACACATTGTTACCTAGTCAACCGTTATCTGAGATTTGTTTTCATGATTATCGAATGTAAATAGTTTTATCTCTAAAAACAGTTTAGCCCATAAAGCTAGTATAACGCTAGTATATTGGGCATAGTGTAATGACAAATAAAAATCGCTTGTTAATACCACTAACAAGGCTGAAAATAGACCCACACTAACACGGTAGCATAATGAGGGTCCCTACCTTCAAACCGAAGCATTGAGAACTTTGTAAGTGTACAGACAGTTTAATAAGAAGATATTTTAAACATACAGTCAACTTCGCGTATACAGGCAGAAGCCATCTTTGAAATACAGCCTTTACCAGTCGATCTACGAACGCCGATCCAAGTGCGCTGGTGAGAATGTGAACGAGCTATAAGTTGTGATAAGGTGAGCGCGAACAGCAGGCTTGGATCGGCGTTCGTAGATCGACTGGTAAAGGCTGTATTTCAAAGATGGCTCCTGTCTGTATACGCGAAGTTGACTGTATGTTTAAAATATCTTCTTATTAAACTGTCTGTACACTTTCAAAGTTCTCAATGCTTCGGTTTGAAGGTAGGGACCCTCATTATGCTACCGTGTTAGTGTGGGTCTATTTTCAGCCTTGTTAGTGGTATTAACAAGCGATTTTTATTTGTCATTACACTATGCCCAATATACTAGCGTTATACTAGCTTTATAGGCTAAACTATTTTTAGAGATAAAACTATTTACATTCGATAATCATGAAAACAAATCTCAGATAACGGTTGACTAGGTAACAATGTGTAATTAGACCAAAGGTTCATTTTGCGCCGGAGTTCTCCTTTAATGGCCAGGGGCCGTATTCACAAAGAATTTTATCTTACCATTAGGAGTACTCCTAAATCACACTAAAATATTTTAGCCAGGAGTTTTCTCTTAAAAGTTATTCACAACGCCTTTCAGACCTACACTGTAAAAAATGTCCGTAAAATTAACTTTGAAATGCTGTAAAATAGCTACATGGAAATACCGTAAATGAGAATACAATTGAACATTGTTAACTTAACAATAATATGTTGTAAATTAAATGAAACATTGTTAACTTAACAGTAATATTTTGTAAACAAGTAAATTAAATATATATGTTAATTTTACAGTAAAACTATGATTATAAAAACATATATTTTTGTAGAAATGATCTATTTCTGTAAATTGTACAGACTAAAATTGTATATTCAATTACAGCACAGTAGCCTAGAGTTTAAAAGACAGAATTGTTCTGGCAACTACATTTTTGGAGTGGAATCTACATGATGTTGTTCACTTTGTTTAAACCATTCATTTTGATTTAACACCATTGTATCAGGTTTAATGTTCAAACACTATTGCATCATGTTAAACTGACTTGAAACGGTTACTCTTTGACTTAACTTGATGTTTTCATTTTAATAGAACAAGTTCCAATCAAGTAACTCAGCAATTAATTTAATCTGATATCTTACGTCTATGCCTGACCACAAAATATCTATAAAAAAATGTCTTAACTTACTCCATGATTTCTAATTTCTTTTATATAATTTTCTCTGAGAAATTACGTTTGTAGGCTATAGCATAAGGGCTCATTTTATTATGCCGTTTTCTTTTATAACTAAAAGCTAATCAAATAAAAACATAAACAATAGTAAATACATAAATCTATTTCATATTAAGCATTCATTAAGCCTTAACTACTTTTACTAATGGCAAAATATTATCCAGGACTCAGGAGTGTTTCACAAGAAGCAAAAAAAAAAAAACGCGCGCATTTTCTCTCAGGCAGTCGTTTGCCCAGCCGCCCATCCCCCACTGCGCGCTCACATCACTCGACGGGTCACACAGCAGGACGGCTAACGGTCAAGAAAAATAACAGGTAAGCATTTCGAACTTCTTTATCCCCATTTAAAGCACATTTGAACGTTTTATGTCTTATTGTCGTACTTCTCTATCTGAAGGTTAACCATACCAGTAACGCTAATGTACGTAACGTTAACGTTAGCTAGCAAGGAAGCGGAGCCAACGCGCCATTAGCAGCTAAGTTACATCAAAGACAGTTAACTTATCAGCGGTAAGTGTTGAATATGCAGCGTTTTACTCCACAGTTTGTCAGTGGGAAATTAATAAATATTTTGTGTGCTTTCTCACAGTTGGACATGGACAAACAAGTTCCGGCATTTTTTATTATTATTTTAAAACAGAGACGGCTGACAGACGGACCATCTTCCACATCTCTAACCGTCATTCACACCACGTAAGGACGGCTAACGTTAACGGTCAAGAAAATTTTACAACAGTTACAACAGGTAACTTAATGCAAACCCACCCATTCACTATTACAATGTTATACATTTTGTTAATCGTTTTATGACCTGTTTTGTCAATTTTATCTAGCTTGCCATATCCATGGGATGCTTATTACATTAAGTTTAGGCCTAAAGCAGCCGAAGTCTCGGTGAACAAGTGGCTCGAGGACCGATGATGATGGCTGTTTTGCTAACATTAGTTAACATTTTAGACTGTTATTTGCTTCTCACGTTTTCTAATTTGAAACCCACACTAACAAGGTTGTTTTCATGCTTTTGAAATAAATCTTTTCAGAGTAAAGGCAACGAGGGATGGTGTGATATCAATGTCAACAAGATGATGCAATACTATGAGCCTAAAACGAAGTAAGTTAAGTAAAATTCACTGATTGTTTTTAGTGTTGTACGACAGTGGCGTGCACAGACCTCCTCAGGGGCAGGGGCGGAGGAGGGACCAAAAAGGGCACTACATTTTTTTTTAATTTAATTTAACAGTACCTGCATTTTATTCTCTCTTGTAAGAGGGATGCTTCCTTTGGCTGCATCAGAAAGTTCATTGATTTTTTTTGTTTTTATTCTTTCTTTCCTTGGCATTCTAAGAAAATATGTTGATACAATTATTAGAATGCATAACACATCAAATGAAAATAGGGAAATTGATAATATTGCTAAATATTATTTACTTTACCAAACAAAACAGTGAGAATCAAGAAGGTAATTATGGAAAATTAATTTTTAGTTTTGTTGATGTTGTAAATTTAATGTATGTATTATATGTATGAAAGACAGTGTTAGCTATCATGAATCAGTAACACTTTACAATAAGGTTTCATTAGTTAAATTAGTTAACATTAGCTAATAATGAACTGCACTTCTACAGCATTTATTAATCTTAGTTAATATTAATTTCAGCATTTACTAAAACATTAAAATCAAAAGTTGTATTTGTTATCATTAGTTAATGCACTGACTGTGACATAACATGAATAAACAATGTTGCTCATGGTTAGTTCATGCTAGTTCATACGTGAGTAATGAACAAATGAACCTTATTGTAAAGCGTTACTATGAAATCAAAGATATAAGTTCCTTACAATTTAGAGTTGGACATGGACTTAAGATTTCATTTAACTAACTTAGATGTATTTCCCCTTGCACTTTTATTCCTTGGATAAAAACGAATGACATTGTCACTCAGAATGCGTCTGAAATCGAGTTATACATTTATTATAGTTAAGAATAACTCGCATGCTGCCACAACTTTTAGAGTAGCATGGTGATGGTAGGATAAATGTAATATTCCGTGTTAGCTTTAACGTTACCTGCTGCTCGTTTGAAGACTTGCGCGAACTGCTGCGTAGTGCGTACCAGAACCGTTAAATGCGTACGAGGCGCTGCAAAGGAAACTCCGCCTACCACTTCTCCGCAAAAGATTTTTTTTATATAATATTTGTTTGTATTATTATTGTTAGTGGCAAGGGTGTGTAAGTGTATTGTTATTTATTATAATATTTATAATAATAATAGTAATAATTATTTACAATTATCAGAAAAGGACACAATACATTTTGAGACAAAAGGGGCAGGGGCTTAAGCCCCCACCGGCATTTGATGGCATTTCAACTTAAATTTCAGTCTGTCTATGATTTAGAGTAACGTCTTTGTATTACCGTAATTCCTCAAATAAAGGCCGGGGCCTTTATTTACCTGAACTGCAGATGGTAGCCGGCTTTTATTTGAAGCAGGCTTTTATTAGAGGCAGGCCTTTATTTCTAATTCGCGATCCCCGCCCGCCCGCCAGCCAAGTTTCCATGGTGACGCGACATGCTTGGCACGTGTTCACCACAGCCAAAATAGCGCTGTATGACAGATGTAGCGCTTTTATTTCTAAAAAATTAACAAACTTGCTTACCATGTCATCAACTATCTTCTATTCTGACTCTCAAATCCGTGTAAGTGAGTTTGTTTTGTCGTTTAAAACCCTTTATAAATGATCTTGATCTGTAACGTGAGATGGGCACCGCAGTTCGGAGATTCCTGTTGTATTTGTTAAGTTACAGCGCGTGAATTCTTCAGTTTCTCCCGAAATACATGAAAGTAAGTGGCCGGTGAACTGGGAGAAGAATAGAGTAAACTTTATAGTTACTTACACTGTGTATCTGATATGAATAAAACACGTCGCCAAATATATTTGAATGGATTGTTATTGCTGCTTCCATAGACACCATTGTGTATTTTACAAACTATAAATTTATTGTTTTGCTATAAATCATATCTATTTAAATGTCTGAAACCTAAAATAAACATGTGGTTAAAAACACTGAATAGTTGTGATATATGACAAGCGCTGAGCGCGTCCGTCTTTGAGTGTACACTCATTTAAAGTGTAAGTTACCTATTCACACTATTTTTTCCCCGGCCTTAATTTGAGACCGGCCTTTATTTGTCCGCGTTGACCACGCCCCCGGCCACTATCAGAGGCCCGGCGTTTATTTGAATACCGGTCTTTATTTGAGGAATTACGGTACTTCAGAAGAATACCAGTGATGTCTTGAATATTCCAGCTATAGCATACTTTCTTAATATGGATAAAAAAAATATATAATTTGTGTTATATTTCCACTTATCCTGAAGTTTGCCTTGGATTTTGTAAAGGTGTCAGGTAATTGCTAATGCTAGGTTTGCAGTCATTGAAAGTTGTCTTATGAATCATAAAAATAAACTCAATAAATGTTGCTTAATTGTGTTACATTACCATAATTTTGTGTTTTGCCTTCAAGTACAAAAATGGCATTGATGTCATTAGAACTACGATCCTGACATGTCTACTATCTCAAAGGAAGAGTCAGCTGATGATTTCAAGACACACAAGGTAGGACACATGTCAGGACTACATTATATTTACTTAGGAATACTTTATCCTTTTAGCATAAATCATTATGTCATTAGAATAAATGCATGACTTGGATAGTGCACCTAAAAATAAAATGAAAATTGTCATGATTTACTCACCCTCATGTTCCAAAACCATAATTTTGTTCATCTTAAGAAAAATAAATAAATAAATAATATATTTCATACTTTTTGTCATATTTTATCCTTTGGATGGCTTGTATAAAACTGCTTTATTCATATGGATTAGCTATATCTTTATGTACTTCTTGAAGCTAAATATTGATTGTCTATAGACTTTTGATGGATGGTCCATGACATATATATATATATAAAATAAAAAAATTGTTCCAAAGCTGAACAAGATTCTTGTGTTTGGTATGATGTGGTAGTGAGTAAATGATGACGACAGAATTTTTATTTTGGGGTGAACTATCCCTTTTAAGTACCACTTTACTTTCTACTTTGTAATAAAGAACCGACTGATGCCAAATTACATTTTATTAATGCCATTTTTTTTAAGCTCTAGGACATTCAACCGATAAACCCCCGACATTTTTTCCCAATAAAATCCTTCTGACAAACATCTCTGGAAGATGTGTTGTAAAAAAAAGTACTACAGGGTTTTAAATGGGCACAAACCCTATACTGAATAAACACTACTCTGATCCTTCATGTCTTTATTTTAATTTATGAAAATTTAAATGTCTATCCTCACAAGGGTCGTTTTTTATGATATGTGGTGACATACACTAACACTTTCTTTTTTTTTCTTTCAATGCATTTAGAAAAAGGAGTTTGTAAGGAGAAATGTAAGGAGTTTGACCAGGTGCAGCAGTCACCATCATTGCTGGTGAGGAGGAACGTTGTCTTTAAACTCACTGGATGTTTTGATTGAAGATGAGGTGGTGATGTCTACCAAGTCTTGGTCAGTGCACTGCTGCTGTTTTTTGCACTTATTTGTGCCCTAATTTAGAGTACACTAACTTCTCAAAGTTCATTCATAAAGTGCTGTTGAATCTAGAGGAAACATTTGACTTAAAAATGGTCCACTCTTTGTTTCAGTTATTTTATTATTATAATATTATTTTATATTTACACATTTTTACCATTTTAAAATGGAAATTTGAAGCATTTGAAGCCTTGTTTGTGCAGTTTTCACTTATTTGGTGAAAAAGTCTGATAATTTTATTTTAATGTTATTTTATTTATTTTTTACTATAAAGCCCACTTATTTTGCCTGAAAATGTTTTGTGAAGTAAATGTTGTATCTCAATAAATACTTAAGAATACCCTCCTGGTCTGTCGTAATTGCTTTGTACCAGTGTTATTTGATAAAAAAAAAAATGTAAGCAAGATGAGAAAATAGGGAGACTTGTTAATGTTTAATATTCTATTATGTTGGTATTTTAAATTACTTCTTATATGTAGGTGTTTATGGGTGAGTTATGTGGTAAAGTGTCGAGCATGTGCTTCAGTGGAGGACATGCTAAGAATTCAAGTTGCTTTAAAAGCAACTCCAATGGGTTTGCTAGTGATGCAATCAGTACCATTTTAGACTGCCAACATTTTATGTATTAAAAGAAAAGCTATATTTAGGTTGATTGTATGTTATTTTAACTCAAATAACTTGATTCAGTCGTGTCCAAATAACTTGATTCAGTCGTGCTCGGATAACTTGAATCAATCACGTGGAACCACTGTCCATGATTAAATCATGTTCAACCAAAGAGTCATTTTTTTGAGTGTACAAATTCAGCAAAAAAAATGGTTACACAATGAATATTTCACAGTGAAATAACGTTAATATCATATTTTTTTTTAGTGAAATCAAATGGGATTTTATGTTAAAAAAACTGGTTGAATGTAATTCTTACTGAAGGAATTTGTTCAATAACTTCATGGCCATGTCAATATTGCTGAAATCCATTGTTAAATATACCAGTTTAAAATGTAAAACTTACATGCTGCTCTGTAAAGGTGATTACAGTTTTAATGTATTTTTTACGGAATTGTCTGGCAACCAAAGTTGCCAGCATTATTCCGTAAAAAATACGGGGTTTTTTTTTACAGTGTACTTTTAGTAAGGAAAAATGACAACTCCTAAACTAAGAGTGAGTCATCGTTGCTATGGATAACGTAAATTCTCATGCACGAGCTTCCTCGCAATGATCACAGTGATTGGTTGTTAGATGACAGGGCCATCATGCGGAACATAACACAGACGCAACAAATCATGGAATTACGACATCTAAATATGTCTGTGTCCTATACACAAAATAATAATAGTAATGTCATCGAAATGCATATCATGTTTGTGCATGCCCCAGTGAAGTGTAATTCTAAAAAGGCAGAGAGAGAGAAAAAAAAGTCGTGAATTAAATTAAATTAAATCAAGGTAGCCTAATAGCCTACCCTAATGAAAACAGCCACTTGCCTAATAATGAAAAACGACACTTGAATTAACACTTTGCATTAACACATTAATTGACATCCTATTAGCCTAAATAGACTAAGGAAATGTTGCTCCTATTGAAGTAGCCTAATGTAACAGTTGAATGACGGTGGATTATGAACTCGCCAAAACGGAAAAGAAAGCCCAACTGGACGCAGGATCAGTTATGTAGTGTTCACACCGAACGCGAATAGAGCGTCAAATACGCGTCTAGTTAGACGCTTGAACATTCGCTCGAGTTAAATTTTTTCACCTTGCACGGAAGACATTCGCGGCAAACGCGTCGCCCAATTCGCGTCATTCGCAACGCCGGCGCGAATGATGCGTCTATTCGTGTCTTTGCATTGCCTTTGTATGTAATCTACTCGCGCAAATAATTAAATTCGCGTTCGGTGTGAACACACCATTACTGCTGCTGGCTCAGTTGGTGCTGAAAAAAAAAAAAAAAGATAAATGGGAAATTCAGCACTGGGATATTAAGCAAAACACATGGGAGAGGATTTGTTTGCAGATCAATGCAGCATTCCCGCTTGTGTCGCGGACCCAGGACGACTGAGAGAGGCGGTGGTATCCATTGTGAATAGGTCTTAGTGAGTTAGGAGTCCTCTCGACTTCTTTTAAGCTGTCCCAGACTTAGGGGCTACTTTTAGGGCTAAAATGCTTCGTGAATTACTCTTAGTGAAAAAAATGAGGAGTCCTAAAGTTAGGAGTGACACGCCCATTATTTTTAGGAGTTGCTCCTAAATTCGCCAGTTAGGAGCTACTTTTAGCCTTAAAATTCTTTGTGAATACGGCCCCAGATCTTCCTTTGTTTCTTTTTACCCAAGTTTACATTTGTGTGCTTAGTTTTGCACTTGATTGCAAAGTGTGTGAATAACTGAATATTATTTATTTTAAATATTTAATTTTTATTACTTTACTAAATATTTAAGAGTTGGATAGTGCTCTGTTTATTGTGCCGTAGTATTATACAGATAATTGCACTAATTAAAGGCCAGATTTTCCTTTGTTTCTTATTACTCAAGGCTGCTGTCAAAGCAGTGTGTGTCTTAGTTTTGCACTTGAATGCAAAGTGTGTGAACATTATTTTCAATATTTAATTTTATTGTGCAGTAGGCCTAATATACAGTTACAGAGATTTGCACTGCTTAATGGCCAGATTTTCCTTTGTTTCTTTTTACCCAAGTTTACATTTGTGTCTTTGCACTTGAATTTTATTTTCAATATTTATTTATGTTTATTTATGTTATTTCTATGCATATCATATGGCAGGCTGCAATCTATTGAGTTCAAATAAATACCAAATGTTCTAAAATACTGTATATAGTGTTCTTATTCTTCAATCAGTTAAAGCTGCAGTCCGTAGCTTTTCCTCTTTGTCGCCATCTCTGTTTGAAGTCTGCAATTGCAGTCATTCGCGGAATTATTAATTTTACGTGAGTTGTACATCGGCATAAAACAGCGCGGATGAACACAATGTTGTGAGGAGAGTGCGCGTCGCGGCTGTCGGTCACAGCGCCGGTGTGGATACTGGCATTCAGAATCACACATTCTACTTTTTGGAAGTACAGGATGACCAACATAAGAATTTTCACCGGAAAATGTCCTCTGAACAAGTAAGTAACATTCAATTTTGTTCAGATCAACTAAGGGGAAAAATGCATTGCACTGTCTGCAGTAAATCGCGCTGATTAAATCTAACGATCGCTTATGTCGAACCGTGCAAATTATAGGCCTACTTTATTCTCAAATTGTTAATGTTAACAACATCAGCATTGCGTGATTTAATGTGTTTTATGGTTGCCTGTAGTTCAGAATTCATATTCTCTATAATAGCTAAACGAGAAAGGCACAACAAAGGAAACTCCATAACTGTGTGAATTAAGTAAACAATTGTTGTACTGTTACACGATTGAACTATTGAAATGTCTTACTTGTCCAGCAGAAAAAAGTGTCTCTTCTTCCGTTTTGAACCCCTTCACGCACTTTTCAAAAGCCCTGCCGATGTTTATCCTTGTGTTCACATGAGACGTTTGCTGTCTTTCTCTAGCCACTTTAAATCCGAAGTACGAAGTCTTTTGGGTTTTATAACTGGTGAATCTCCAGTTGACACTGATGATTATCGTTTGGATCTTTCTGGATCCACCATAAGTTAAATTATGTAAAGTGCTGCGAGAAAAGGCTATACATCTCCACACCGTCAACGTCCATACGCGCAGTATAGCCGGCTAGCCGAAACTCCTTTATGTGTACAGATGTGACGTAATGACGCAAAGACATGCTCGAATTTCCCGCGGAAACCCACCAGTACCACTGGAATTAAAATTATTATTACAAGCTAACCGTTTTGAATCGAGCTACGGCAACCAGATAGGTTTGAACACTGGCTGAATATGTTTTTTTTTTTAAATAATTATTTTGGATTATTTTTAACTTTAAAAAAAGTTACAGACTGCAGCTTTAATATAAACATCTTTGATGTTAAATATGTTATAGAACGTAATAGCGTTATAGAACATAAATAACATCACAGTTACTTTGCTGAGTAACTTATTACTTTTACAATGTGGTAACCGAGTTACTAACTTAATTACTTTTTGGGAGAAGTACTTTGTAACCGTAACTAATTACTTTTTTAAAGTAAGATGACCAACATTGTTCACGAGTCCCATAAAGTCGTAGTTGTTGTTATTTTTGGACTAAAATGTATTTTCGATGCTTCAAAACATTCTAACTAACCCACTGATGTCACATGGACTACTTTGATGATGTCTTTATTCACTTTCTGGACAAGGACAATATACCAAACATACCTTTTCAATGGAGGGACAGAAAGCTCTCGGACTAAATCTGAAATATCTTAAACTGTGTTCCGAAGATGAACGGAGGTCTTACGGGCTTGGGACGACATGAGGGTGAGTCATTAATGACATCATTTTCATTTTTGGGTGAACTAACCCTTTAACTTGAAATTTGAATATAAAAAAATGTGTTTAAAACACACTTAATTCAAATTTATGACAATTAATTTTAATATAAACATTTTAGGTTGATGATGTATATCATACCCAGAAGCAGAGCACAAGCTGATGTAGCTGTAGTTGATTCAAAACTTTAACTCCCTCGATCACAAAGCCAATGTCATCAGGTGGTTTATGAAGTTCTCCCTCTCCTTCCGAATAATGAACACTGCCATGGTGAGCTGGTCAAGGTCACACTTACAGTCATCTGTCTGGTTATCCTAAAGTAGTGTACATAAAACAAACAAGATTAATTGCCTTTTGCAATCATAACTACAAAATACACAAATTTAGACTTTAGACTAGAATCAAAATAGAATGCAGACGTTTAACTCACAAGGTCTTTAGGATTTTCTCTCAGAAAAAAAATTAGGGCCTTCAGGACACACTCTTCTCATGTGAATGTTTTCAGTCTGTGATAAAGCAAAGTGATTATTTTTCTTATTTAAAAAAATCCAAATAATCTGTATTACGGAATCAGATTTTGCAGATATAGCAAAGGCCAGGAAAATATAAAAAAAATAACCTCCAGGCCATCTTTTTTTTCCCTTAAAAATATAAAGACAACTTTTAGCTGATAGTCTATCCATGTCATGAATTTCAGGGAACGAACCCAAGCGCAGCCGCAGACAGTATGCGTTCACACAAGGTTTATTAACAGACAAAAACAGGGAAAACAAAACCCACGAGGGGACAAAACAGGACTGGAACAGGATCGACAAAAACTAGATAATGACTTGACGGTAAACAAAACAGCAAACGAGGAAACAGAACTTCTCTGTAGACAATACACTTGACAGGATACTCACGAGGATGACAATGTTAGACAAGCACTCAGACATGAATCACTAATTTTCAAAATGAGCCGGCACAGGACAGCAAACACAAGGGGATAATAAAGGGAACACTAATGACCAGCGGCGGCGCCAGGGGGGGGGGGGGGGTCTTGGGGGGTCTCAAGACCCTCCCAAAAAATGCTTTGACCCCCCATTTGACCCCCCACCCCCTTCCTGATTAAAAAATATATATATATCCGGGATAAATATTTAAAAATGTTTATCTTCAAACTACGCAGAACAACAATAATAATTAATAATTTATTCGACATACAAAATATATAAACATAAGAATCACGTTCCCTCTAAGCTGCGCGCGTGCACGGTCGTGCACTTCTGATGCCGCGGCCGCGCAGAAAAGAATAAAATGCCACGCAGAGGACTGACGCGAAATGTGTGGGGAAATCCATTTGATTGTATGTGAGAAATAATTGCAGTGCTCAAACTGGTGAGTGCAGTTTACAGGTATCAAAGAAAGAGAATGATGTGAGCGCGTGTGATTGGCAGTGAGTCGTGTGTGCGGACCAAATAGCCTATCTCAATACGAGAGGCGACGAGAAACGCAAAGACATGTGAAATAAAATCACAATATCATGTTTTAAAGAAGAGTGGTTTGATTAAAGTGGTGGAAATAACGGATGATGGACACAGAACGGTAACAATTACACACACACCCGCGTGCAAACTCAAAATGCATCATTAGTTTACATAGATTTAAATAGTTTCAGGCATGGTTAGATTAGGCTACTATAAAAGAGTTCACATATTCACTTTTCTTGAAAATATTTAGCTATTAGATCTAGCTATTTACAGTAAATGCTTCAGTTTGTTTTCATATTATAATAATATAATATGAAAACAAATTGAAGCATTTAAACTGATATATTATATCACTTCAAATACTTCAATTCATTTTTTTATATATTGTATTATATTAGGCATATATTTTATTATATTATAAGCCTAAATAAAGAATCTCACAAGGGTATTGTTTAGGGCTCATTGCCATTAAAAAGTTTGAACCCCCCTGCTAAAGAAAATATAGGCTAGGAAATTCATAAGCTATAAACAATCATTTAACTTTGATGGTTTAATGCTGCCTGTACAATTAATTACGGAGACAACACAAGCACATGGCCCAAGCAATTGGCCATGCGCTTGTACACAAAACACGGGTCTGTCATGATCCAGGCTCAAGACTAGAGGAAAACAAGGACAAGAAGGCCGGATCATGACAATCCAAGTCTTAAGTTTGTTAATGTTAATGCAAGTCAATAGAAAACATGGATTTTACTGAACATTATTAATTAATATTATATATTAACAATTATAGCAGTTTTATAGAAATTAGTTAACGTTACCATGAATTGCAAAGTCAAACATTGAAAAGCTTTTGGTCCTAATTAAGGAGAGAGAAAAAATGCAATAGGGCCTATGTGGTCGAAAATTGTTTGCTGGTCCATTAATTAGGCTAGTTGTGTAATACTCTACTATTACTTTTTACTATTAGGCCTATAAAAAAAATATAATTTCTACAAAAAAAAAAACTAACATCAACATTTTTCCCACGAAGCAGTTACTAGGCACATAACGTTATCTAGCGTTAAAGCACATTGTCTTTACTTACATTCATCCTTATTATGTAAGCTTAGATGTCAAAGACAAATAAAAGAGCAGACAAATACTTTAAAAACTAAACTCAATATTATAATTCGTAAGCCTCAAGAGTTTTGTCCCGCTCCCGCGCACTTCCCACCCACAGCATTTCAAATATGTCGCGCTGCATAGACGGTACAGGGGGCATTTATTTTATACTCATGCCCATGGTATAAACTGAATACATTACTAGAAAATAAACGAGTAAAGGCAACATCTTGTATAAAAAAAAAACATAAAAGTAACGTACCTTGGCGCTGACCTGTAATGTTATGGCCAATCGCAAACGGTCGAGCAAATTCAAAAATTCGATTAATTACGACTCAAGACATATACTCCTAGTATTCATGTTCATAAACAAGGTTAACTAACTCTGAAACACACGTTGCATTATCGAGTATATTAATTAAAACAAATTTCCAAGTTCAACCTACCTTTCATCCATATGAGGAGAATAACGGTTGAGCAGAACAGTTCAAGACGCTCGTGTGTCGTGACGTCAGAAAAACGTCTGACGCATGTCCTCAAGTTCCCACAGTGGAAGATAATGAAGCTGACCAAAAATCAACGTTGATTCAATGTTTGTCTTTTTCAACACTGAAAAGCATTGAAATATCAACATTGATCCAATATTATTTAGGATTGAATTTTCAACCTCAACCAAAATGATGATTCTGATGGAATTTCAACATTGAATCAATGTCATTGCCATTGTTTTTCCATCTGAATCATCATTATGGTTGATATTGAAATTTCAATGCAAAATTAATGTTGAATCACCATTACCCTGTCGATGAAAACCTGATGTTAATGTTGATGGCAACGATATTGGAACAGGGGAGACCGGGGGTGGTTGTAACATTTTTGACCTTTCTGTCTATATCTTGGAGTACTTTTAAGCCAGTGTGTTCAAAATGTGATTCAAAAGTTACAAGTGTCTGCTATCAAATGACATAACTTTTATCTTTGCAACACAAACAGAAAATCCATGGTTTAGTTTCAAACACAAGGAGTGAAATGTTACAATTCACCCCATAGTCTGGGTTAGTTGTAACATACCCTGGGGTGAGATGTAACATTATGAGATCCACCGGGGTGATATGTAACATAATGAAATAAGGATTTTGACAAAAAAAAACAAACAAAAAAGGATTTTGAAAGCTTTTTATTCAACACTGACTTTTCAATATAACTGATGTGTGTGTGTCTGTGTGAGTGTCACTCTTAGTCATAGTAATTGACCACTATAAATTTAACTTGAACACAAAACATTGTTTGTGTGTAAGCTTGTTTGTTAGTGTTACTGTCAGTCATAGTTATTGGCCATAATAAATTGAAATTGAACACTTGTGTTGGTGTAAGCACGTTTGTTACTGTCAGTTAATAGTATTGGCCATAATAAAATTTAAATTGAACGTGTGTGTGTGTGAGAGAGAGACGTGTGTGACGTGTGTAAGGTGTTAGGGTTAGGTTGTAACGTTTCATTGTTGTTACAACTAACCCAGAGTCATGGAGCCATGAACTAGCTCACCTTACAGCTAACAGGCAAAACATTTGCACTAACAACTTACATGAAAAATATCTACACAGACACACAATCAACATAATTTAAATTTGATGAGTTTAACTATAAAGCAGAAATTCCCATAACAAAAATAAACAAAGTAAAAAAAAGTTACTTCCATACCTCAAAATTGGTTTTTCCACTCTAACACCTGCTGTGTTTGCCACAGGGCTCTACTTTATTACATGTGAAATAAGGACTAAACTGAGCATGTGCGAAGTGAATCAGGGGATTTGTAACTAGTTCCTGATTGGACAGATTGGAATTGTTACAACTGACCCGTGTTATGACCCCGGTCTCCCCCTAGTTATCTTTATGATTGATTAAACATTGCTATTTGGTTTACCGGGCGATCGCTGAATGTGTTGAAAAGTTGACTTATAGTTGACCGGGAAACGACGCTGTTGTTGAAAAGTCATCGACATATAGTTGAGGGGGACATATGATTGAAAATGCATCGATATATAGTTGACCGGGAAATATGATTGAAAATCAATAGATGTTTGGTTGACCGGGAGATCAACAGGTGTTATACCAACGTAACGTTACTGCACCGGACACAGCTCATTTCTGGACCTGGCACAAGCGTAAAGGTAAGCTTGCTTAATGTTTGATATGAATGAATTGTACCAAATCAAATACTGTTAGGCTGATCGTTAACATGATGGTTATAGTGTAACGTTAGTAAACGACGCAGTGCTGCAGTCACTGAAATAGATTTTTGTTTTACCACTGTGTAAGTCCTATTACTACCTTGTATTTGCCAATAAGGTTCAGGGGAATCCTGTCCAATCGGACTTCAAGCTTGATTGGCGGGTTTTTGTAGGCTAATCTTTCTATTTGTTATATCGTCAAAACTGCATTTATCATCATCATCATCATGCCAAGTGGGGTAAATATAAAAAGTCCTACAGAAAGGAATGGGAGAGCGACCCGTCTCTGAAAACATGGATTGCACCCGTGGTAGGCGGTGAGTCAAAGGCATTTTGTAAATACTGTCAGAAATCAGAGCACAGTTAAACGATTTGAAAGAGCATGCTAACACAAAAAAACACAAATCGCGCTGTGCACGAAGTGTAAAAATTTTTTACTGTGCCAGCGGGAGCAGCAGCTAGGGCAGTGTCCGATCAAAGATAACCAAAAGCGCCGTGAAATTAGAATCGCTGCCTACATTGCTTGTCACAGTTCAATAAATGCGGTGGACGATTTGTCAGACATTTTGAAAGATGAGATGGGAACATTCCAAATGCACCGGACAAATCTGTCCTCGCGCCACACTTCAGAGAAGAACTTGTGGAGGATATTGGTGAGTCTCCATATTCCCTGTATCTCGATGAAAGCATATGACATATCCGTGAACAAACTTCTTTGCATTTGTGTGAAATACCACTCAAAAAACACAGCAAGTTTATCAGTACATATCTTGGACTTGTGGAGCTGACAGATGCTGATGCTAAAGCCATATCATACACTGTTGTTGCTTTTCTAATTAAGAACGGCCTGCAGATTAAAAACATGATGGGCATTGCCACAGATGGTGCCAGCGTAATGGTTGGAAAAAAACACTCGGTTTTCACCCTACTTAAACAAATACAGCTAAACCTGCAGCTTATTCGCTGTGTTTGCCATTCACTTGACATTGTTGCAAATAAAGCAATGCAGCTTCTTCCGAGCAACATAGAATACATGGTTAGAGAAACCTACAACTGGTTCGCTCATTCAGCAAAGGGGCAGTATGAATACAAGAACATATACGAGACTATTAATAACGGGGGCAACCCCTTGAAATTAATAAGTCCAAGCTGTACCCATTGGCTTGTGATGGCTGACTGCATTAACCACATTGTGGATCAAAAAGATGCCCTCACATTGCACTTTAACATGGCTTCAAGTACAGAACACTCTTATACTGCTCGGCTTTTAATGGAAATGTACAATGACAAAAGTAATCTCCTTTACATGTACTTTCTTCAACCTGTTCTGATGGAAATCAAAGCTGTAAATAAATGCTTTCAATTAGAAACAGGAAACACTCTCAGTGTGTTTAGAGACTTGGAAAGGCTGTACATGACAACTGTTAGACGCATTCTCAAACCGAGCGTCTTGTGTAATCACAAGCAGCTCCGTGAACTTGATCTCAGTCTGGCATATTCCTATCCCCTCTGGATGCGGACCTGGGTACCACATTTATGGACAAACTGGAGGAAAGTAGGTTAGCCCCAGACATGAAGGAGAGAATTGCTTCGCGTTGTATGGATTTTCTGAAAGAACTTGTAAAGCAGTACCAATTGCGTTTACCTGCTTCAATGGAATTCCTGCGCAAACTGGAGCTCATCTGCCCGAAATCTGTTATGTCCACTATAAATAGGCCTGGAGTAAAGGACTTGCCAGCTGATCTTTTCTCGTGCCTCATTGGAACATTAGAATCGCAGTGGAGGAATGTGACAACCGCAAGCTTCTCTGATGATCAGGACATTGACAAGTTTTGGCTCGAAAGTCGAAGCGTTTGAAGATGCAGGGGGGCACAAGTGTTTCCAGGAATTGGCACAAGGTGCCATAAGACTTCTTGTTCTGCCTGTTTCCAATGCCCATGTTGAGCGAGCATTTTCCTTCATCTCGCTTTTAAAAAATGACACTAGGAATCGTATGGGACTACCACTACCCTCCAGCTTAATGGATGTATGCACTGGCCTGGTCAGAAATGGCTTTACCTCGGCAACAGTCAAACCTCCCAGGCAGTTGCTGGAGAGATTTGACTCAACGATCTATTAATCTATCTGATTGTGACTGTACAAAGTTGGCTCTATAATTTCGTAGTTCTATAATTGTTCTATAATAGAGACCAGGGGCGTAGGAGCCATTATACGTGGGGGGGACGTATAATGTTCGCGCACCGCTCGCAAATGCCTATCTAGGTGACACGGATAAATGTACGCAGCAATATATAATGAGTGTTCCTGGGAGATCCTAGTTGCGCGGGATGTGGAAGCGTGCAAAAGTTCCAGAAATGTGCATAAAGTGCCCTGGCCTTGAATGACAAGGTAAGGAAAATAAGACTAAATCTAAATTAAATAACCAAGACTATTGGCCATGTGATTTTTCTCAGGAGATGTTTTGAGCATTTTACTTCAGACATCGGATTATCAGCAAACTGCCAAGAGAACTGCTAGCTGGCTACTCAAAATAAACTAGCAATCTATTCAGGCAGCATATTTGTGTTTGAGCTGTGTGAATTACAGAAATATAAGACTTGCTAGACCTACTTTTAGCTACCAAGGAACCTTTCCACAAGGATAGATTGATTTTATTTTTCAATCTATCCTTGGGGGGTAAGCTAGGTGGTTAATGGAAATTAAATCAACCATTTATTTGAGTTTTTAATTTTAGTTAATCAGTACATGACTTATTAACAGTAATGTAAATGCTAAATGTCCTAATACCTGTTGATACTACAACAATGCAAAGTATATGCTCTTAACCTTGCAGTTTTTCACATCTCATGTAAGACTCATTTTCTCAATTTCTTTGCACAAAATTCTCCAGAAAGTGCCATTTAATGGTTTATTTTTTTTAAAAAACTCCCGGGGGAGCATACCCCCGGAGACCCCTAGGGAGAGCCCACATAATAAATCCCAATTTAATCACTGCTTAGAACCAAACTAAGTAATACAGTCTGTTCCCATAAGTCATTAGAAATTAGCATTTAAGTGCCTTATATATAAAAAAAATATATACAAAAATCTGGGACATCACCCTCCCCATTGAAATGAATGGTATCGTGTCGCTTTGTCGCTTGTAGTGTGAACGGGGCTTAAGAGAAGAAAATAAGCTTGTGCATTTGTGAACTTGGAGATGCATGTATAAGGATGAAAACGCATGCCCGCTAGGTAGCCTATTGGTTTCTTCCCTATAAATAAAACGAGGTCAAAAAGAACTTGTCATATTCTGAGACTAAAATAAAGGAAATTAACTTTTAATCTAATTTAATTACAATCTTTCTAATCCCTACCGATACGTCTTCGCGTTTGGAACCTATTTGATTTCATACCATTGCAGATTTATTGCTTATAGAGCTGCCATTAGTTGTTTCCTCCGGTAGAGGGACCTCCAGTATTCAGTTGTAATGCTCCACGCTGTAAAATATATTTTCACAGCAATCACATCTGGTGTAAAATGAAAATTGAATGGTCAACACATCTCATCTCAGAACAAATCGTGAAAAGGCAAATTTCCAATCCCAAAAATTATCGGGAGCAACAAAATCTAACATCTGCATTCAAATATAATACTGTAAATTTTAATGGCATTCAAAACAGTGGCAAAATAGTTTTACTCCAAACATGCATATATAGGCCTACTACAGAGACAGTACAACTTGACTCAAGTAGACAGAATTAATCTCAGACTGCACTGTGAAGAGTACACTTTTTTTTTAAAGAAAGAAAGAAATTGCCTACATTTTGAGAGGAAAACTAGCCTACACTTATAAGCATGAATCAATGTGGACTGAATTATTAAATCAAAATGACGAAAAATGAATCTTAGGCCTTTTACATTACAAGGTCATCTGAGCATTTGAAGTTAAAGAACAAGAAACTACCGTAGAACGAGCCTTTCCCTCTTTTCTCTTTTTCTCCATTTAATACTTATATCCATTCTTATGAGTCACTGTTCTTTTCATCTTCCTCTGCCTCATCAGATCTCTCGGGGTCCTGAGAATCAGAACTTGTGTCTTTGGCATCTGTTGCAAATGGATCTTCTCCCTGTCAAATTAAAAGAAAAATAACTTCAAATATTCTTTTAAAAAATTAAAACCTTATTTTGTGTTTCAACATGCCACAAATGTTGTTACCTTCATGTACCTCTCATAGCGCACTTTCACATTATCATTATTTATTATGGCTTTGGCTGTGACCACGCTGTCTCTTTTTAACTGCTCCTTGTAAGCCTTTGAGGGGGGAAAAACATGATATACAAGATATATACGGTATTATAATATATACAATACAATCAAACACACCCCTCACTTCATTGCTCTGCCCCAAAATGCACAAACATGCTATGCAAGAGTGGATGTCCCTTTATCATAACTGAAGCGAAGCAAAACAATGATTCGCAAAACAATGCGAAGATGACGAACAAACGACAAGGAGAACAAAAAAAAGAGCATACAGTACACAACAGTATATATTAGCAAAAGCCACCAATAGCACACCAGCTCAAGACAAACAATGACAGTCAAAACTGTCCTGTTACTATAGCTAACACTAGAACAACAGCATATCTTAGTTCTGTGAAACAGCAAAAACCAATGTTACTCGTGAATGGAGCAGACACAATGCAACCTCAGTGTCCGTTTTCAGGCCTTCACTAGTGCTGGATTTCTAATATTAATGTGGGTCCAACAGCGCTTGCCTGATCACTCTTTTGTAGATCTAACTCTTCTTTTTTCCAGTGATATTCATCTGACCTTTTCTCTTTTGTAATGTTTCCCAGCCATCTCTCTTTCTACAGTCTTTCTTCAAACATACCTCTTGCTCAGTCTCTCTCCTCCCCCATCATGAGTCAAGTCAAGTCATCTTCATTAACTAGCGCTTTTAACAATGTAGATTGTTCCGAAGCTGCTTTACAGCGATGATAGGAAATCAAAGCAACAGGAATTGTTTTGGCTTTATGACAGCTCTAGAATAAAGTTATTTTCCAGCTAAAGTTAGTTTTAATTGATTCACTTCCGTCGCAACAATCATCATTAGTTATTAACTTAGGGGCCGCTAACACGAACCCATTTTAACAGAAAACTCTTAAGTTCACTCTACGCAAACTTTAAAAACGTGAACCTGTGAGAACGCTGATGCCGTGCACATGCGTATTAAGAGTTCATTCTATAGGTATGCGCGTTTGAATATATGTGCGCAGACATGTAGTCCTTCCCTAAAATACCAACCCTCAACAAACTACTTGTCTGGCCTTGAAATTTATAATACAGAATTTTATCGTTTCGACGTAGCCACGTGAACCGGAATTATCCCGACAACTATTATTTGTACAGAGGAGGCCTTAACAGGGAGGAACTAGTGACACTTTTCAAACGAGCAAGGGAACTGCTGAGGGACAAACCTGGTGTCAAGTACGGTCTACAGTACCCAGCAAAATTAAGGATCTCATTCAACGGCTTATTTCACGGATCCTGACAAGGCCGTCAAGTTTGCAGAAAACTGCTTTGGATCCGGTTGATTGTTTTAAAGATGTCACGCATCTGAGATGAGTGCCAACAATACAACACTCTCTGAGTGTAATTATTTTGTTATGATAAGTGTAAAATTTTCATAACCACGACTCGTTACATCTGTTCCTTTCTTTCCTTTTGATTTTTCTATATGTTCTGAGATGTTCTTCTGAAATTCTCTACTGTGGAGCTGTGTTGATTATTGTTTGGAGGTCAACGAATAAGATATGTATGTTAGGTGTTTTCTAGAAATTTAATTTATCACTCATTGCTGTTCTGATACTAATTTGTTCATTTTCAATTGACCTTGTCTCGCACCGCTGGTTCTAATTGTCAGTCAGAATGACGAGGTTGTTATATAAGTTGGCGGGTGGGCGGGGACCTGTTTAAAATTCTTCAAAGTGTAATATGTGTGGTGATAACGATATATTAGGTCCCTAATGATGCAGAGTAATGCTGTAACATCAGGTAACAGACAAGGGCTTGTTTTTGCTTCGTGGAATTTGAACGGTCTAAATCACCCTGTTAAAAGAAGTCAGGTACTATCCCACTTTAAATCACTCTCTGCGGATGTAATATTTTTTGCAGGAAACACACTTAAAACCTGATTCCAAGGATAAGTTGAAATGCAGGTGGCAGTTCAGTATATTTTTACCACAGATATTATACATTTTCCAGAATGATCCAATCTTTCTGCCTAAATCCTTCTTTAGGCAGTTGGATTCGATTATTCTTCCGATTTTGTGGGGATACAAGAATCACTGAGTTAAGAAGGCACATCTCTGTAAACCTAAACAAGAGGGAGGTCTGGCACTCCCAGACTTTCGTCTTTATTACTGGGCTTCTCACATCAGACAAATTTCAATGTGGTTGGATGATCATAGTGTTCCTCCAGATTGGCTCCAAATAATTTGTGATCAGTGTTATCCCTACAATCCGGGATCGGTGATTCTCTCTTCTGTAACTCTGAATCATTCTATCGTTAATAGTAATATCATAATTGGGAAAATACGTCGGATCTGAAAACAGATAAAGAACATTTCAAGATAAAGTCCCTTTCATTTCTAACTCCTATTACTAAGAGTATATCATTTACGCCATCAAGATTAGATGGGACCTTTACGCAACGGGAAGAATTGGGTATATGTACTAATAGGAGATCTTTTCTTTGATGAGGTTCTGGCATCCTTTAGTCAACTGCAACAGAAATTTAAACTTCCACAGAGTAAATTTTTTTTAGATTTCTGCAGATTAGGAATTATATACGTGCTCATACACCTTCATTGGATATTACATCACCCTCAACGATTATATATAACTTGCTGCAATCCTTTAATTCTCCCTCTACAAGATTATTAAGGAGGACTGGGAGAAAGAACCAGGAGTGGAAATGTCAGAGGAAACTTGGCAGAAGAGTTTAAAAGATACAAATGAACATTCTATCAATTCCAGACACTGCCTTAAGGGGGTCGCACACCGGACGAGAAGCGCAGCGCCGCGGCGCATCTTTGACAACTCGAGGTATCGCACACCGGACGCGCACTTTGTCAGTTTATGGCCAGCGATATTGTTATGTTTAAGGACATTATGGAATTAAGATCATGCATGTACTATGTTATGATTGTACTGTACAATTAAATACAATCGTTGCTTAGTCTGCAGTCTGAATTCTCTTTACCTCAGGGCGTCCGTTAACTGAATGAATTGAGAATATCACCTGAAAATCCGATAACATCAGCAATTTTCATTCAACCAGCTGATTTCTGTAAATGAATGTTAAACCAACTGTATATTGCAGCACAGGGTAAAGTCAGTATATACATTAACAACGATTTGAGACAAATAAATGTAAATTTTATATAAAACTATGTTGGCGCTCTGTGGCGCGGCAGGATTTTGAACAAGGTCCTGAGCCGTAGCTGGGCGCCACGGACAGACGCCGAATGACGCCGCCGGTGTGTGTACACTCATAGAGAAAAATGTGTTCAAATTTTAAAGACATGGAGCTGTGCGATGCGGCGCTGCGCTTCTCTTCCAGTGTGCAACCCCCTTATTCAGTTTAAGGTCATTCACAGACTGCATTATTCAAAAAAGAAACTGCATAGAATTTTCCAAAGTGTTTCACCTCTTTGTGATAAATGTAGTTCAGTAGATGCTGATTTGTCTGATAGTTTTGTTTTTTGCTCCAAGATACAGAGTTATTGGAATGGAATTTTTGATGTGCTTTCAGACATTTTTAGGGTGCAAATGCAGCCGGACCCGGCAGCCATCATTCTGGGACTTTCTGAACATATGCATCCATTGTCAGGAGCACAGCACAAACTGCTTGCATCTAGTTTAATTACTGTTGTTCTGGAAGAAAAAGGAGGCTCCTACTGTCAAGTTATGGCTTGGAGAGATGTCTTTTACTTTACATTTGGAACAAATTAGATACTGTTTGAAGGGAAAATTTGAGCAGTTTGACAAAATCTGGCACCCTTTTAGCTGTTATCTTGATGGAAACCATGTGGATGAATGCATCATTTTGTTAATGTAACGTTTTAACATTCCTTCATCATACCTTTTCAAGTCAATGTAAATAGGTTGGGTATGGGATGGTTTGTTTATATATTTTTTATTTTTAATAATTATTATTTTTATTTATTTTTTCTGTATTATTGGTAAAGAGACATCTGTTGGATTGTAAATGTATCTTTTTTTTTTTTTTATTGTCTTTCAATAAAACTTACTTGACAAAAAAAAAAGTGATTCACAATTTAACCAAAATCGTGCAGCTCTAAAGTAAAAAAATATATAAAAATAATAATATAAATATAATATATATATATACAAAAATATAATATATATATATACACTACCGTTCAAAAGTTTGGGGTCGGTACGATTTTAAATACTTTTAAAAGAATTCTCTTCTGCTAACCATGGCTACACTTATTTGATTAAAAATACAACAAAAATCAGTTATAGTATTAAATATTATTCCAGTGTAAATCAGCTGTTTTCTTTGTGAATATATAGTAAAGTGTAATTTATTCCTGTGATCAAAGCTGAATTTTCAGCATCACCAGTGTCAGTGTCTTCAGTGTCAAATGATCCTTCACAAATCAGTATAATATGAGGATTTGATGCTCAAGAAACATTTATTATTATTATCAATGTTGAAACAGTTGTTGGTCTGTCAGTTGTACAGTTTTCTTCTTTTTAGGATTCTTTGATGAATAGGAAGTTCAAAAGAACAGCATTTGTTTGAAATAGAATCTTTTGTAACATTATAAATGTCTTTACTGTCACTTTCGATCAAATTAAGTATTGATTTCTTTCCTCCAAAAAATAAAAATAAAATTCTCACTGAACCCAAACTTTTGAACGGTAGTGTATATGATACATTGGTGGTGGTTGAGGAGATTCCCCCTTCCATGTGAAGCGCTTTGAGTGCCTAGAAAAGCGCTATATAAATGTAATGTAATGAATTATATACACACACTCACCTAAAGGATTATTAGGAACACCATACTAATACTGTGTTTGACCCCCTTTCGCCTTCAGAACTGCCTTAATTCTACGTGGCATTGATTCAACAAGGTGCTGAAAGCATTCTTTAGAAATGTTGGCCCATATTGATAGGATAGCATCTTGCAGTTGATGGAGATTTGTGGGATGCACATCCAGGGGACGAAGCTCCCGTTCCACCACATCCCAAAGATGCTCTATTGGGTTGAGATCTGGTGACTGTGGGGGCCATTTTTGTACAGTGAACTCATTGTCATGTTCAAGAAACCAATTTGAAATAATTCGAGCTTTGTGACATGGTGCATTATCCTGCTGGAAGTAGCCATCAGAGGATGGGTACATGGTCATAAAGGGATGGACATGGTCAGAAACAATGCTCAGGTAGGCCGTGGCATTTAAACGATGCCCAATTGGCACTAAGGGGCCTAAAGTGTGCCAAGAAAACATCCCCCACACCATTACACCACCACAACATTACAACAAGGCATGATGGATCCATGTTCTCATTTTGTTTACGCCAAATTCTGACTCTACTATCTGAATGTCTCAACAGAAATCGAGACTCATCAGACCAGGCAACATTTTTCCAGTCTTCAACTGTCCAATTTTGGTGAGCTCTTGCAAACTGTAGCCTCTTTTTCCTATTTGTAGTGGAGATGAGTGGCACCTGGTGGGGTCTTCTGCTGTTGTAGCCCATCCGCCTCATGCGTGTTGTGGCTTCACAAATGCTTTGCTGCATACCTTGGTTGTAACGAGTGGTTATTTCAGTCAAAGTTGCTCTTCTATCAGCTTGAATCAGTCGGCCCATTCTTCTCTGACCTCTAGCATCAACAAGACATTTTCGCCCACAGGACTGCCGCATACTGGATGTTTTTCCCTTTTCACACCATTCTTTGTAAACCCTAGAAATGGTTGTGCGTGAAAATCCCAGTAACTGAGCAGATTGTGAAATACTCAGACCGGCCCGTCTGGCACCAACAACCATGCCACGCTCAAAATAGCTTGAATCACCTTTCTTTCCCATTCTGACATTCAGTTTGGAGTTCAGGAGATTGTCTTGACCAGGACAACACCCCTAAATGCATTGAAGCAACTGCCATGTGATTGGTTGATTAGATAATTGCATTAATGAGAAATTGAACAGGTGTTCCTAATAATCCTTTAGGTGAGTGTATATATATATACAGTCAAACCAAAAATTATTCAGACACCAGATATAATTCTTTATATTTTTTTACTAGTGGGTGCAGGACACTATAGTTCATTTATGTAAGTGAGGATAGCAAAATAAAGTAAACTGTGACATATTATACCCAAAAATTCTTCATACAGCGGACTACCAGTAAATTTTATAAAAATGGGACCAAATATTATTCACACTTTGTCTTGACCATGTTATATATAAGTGTTTTTTCTTTAATTGCTAATGCGACCTTTTTACACCACAGACTGAACAATATTAGGCATTGCTTGGTAATTGGTTGACCTAAATTGGTATTATCTAATTGTGTATTTAAATTGAACAGCTGACAGCTATTCAACCTAATTCATTTGTGAGACAGTCTAACAGAAGGATGGCCAAAACCAGTGAAATATCAACTGATTTGATAACTCCGAGTTCTTGTCATATTTTATAACCATTTTCTAAACTATAGCGAATAAACTGTGATAATGTGAGAAATGTTGAAGGTGTCTGAATAAATTTAGGTTTGACTGTATATAAAACAGCAAAAAATAGCTAATATTCAGTGGTCTTTAAATGGTCTTGACTTGATTTTAATCACAAATCACTAGATAGGAAATTAGCAAGAATTGCACAAATACTGTAAATAAAGTAACTGCCTGGAATAGCCTTCCCCAACTTGCAGACAGCTTTTTACCAGAAGAATAGTCAGTGTTGTTCCACTCAATGTTAATGGCTTCAAGTAGTTGAAAAATGTCTCCCAGTTTGTTTGAGTTTAATGTCAGATTTTTTTTTAGCTTACCGGTACTACTTTCTGTGAGCATTAAATGACTTTTCACAGTGAAGTAGATCACCAATTCCAGCAGCTAAAAAGGCTCGCCACACAATGACACCTCTTTCCTCTGTGCTTTACTGTGGTAGAGATGCATTTATTATAACATTTCTCAGCAGATTTTTGAAGACACCGCTCTAGAGCATCACAATGCAACTCGTGTTTCATTGTGATTCATCACTCCACACACAACTTCCCATATTCTGCCAAAAAACTTTATTCTGTCTTTGATGCAGTTGCTTTTTAAGTAGTGCATTTGCTTAAATTTTGCTAATTTTCTGAACAATAATTTGTGGTTAAGACAATCAAAAGTTTTTGTTTGTTTTTTTTTGCCCAGGAGTGTGTGTATGTTAATATATACGTAAGTTATGTAATATATATATATATGTATGTACGTTTTTTTGTTGGATACCATCCATATTGAAACTAAATGAGAGCATGCCGAGGATTGGTGCGCAAACAGTAGCTCAGGTAGGTCAAAAACACAAGAGGAGAATACAACAGTATATGCATATATATGAATAAACACGAAGGTTCGGGATATTAAGAAGAGACAGAACAGAGATACCTTACCATTTTGCTCTTGAGGTGAGTGAGTGAATGAAGATGTTGCTGTACAGAGCTGAAAACCACAGGAATGTGACTGTCACATGCAACACAGTAAACCACCTCCATCCTTCTCATGTAATCATCTTCTGTCACCCCTGTAAGATTATGAAGTTTGAATAAAGTGTTAATAATCATCTTTGTAGTTAGCTAATAAAGCCTATTTTCATCAAGTGGGGGAAAATACCTGTATGCGTTGCAATATATTTTACAATATAATACAATGCATTTATTCATTTCATATTACGCGTATTTATAACGTTACGTCATACCTTCCATTATTTTCACCCACTCATCTTTGCTTCGTCCACAGGAAAACTTTAGTTTGTGTAGAGTAGAGACAGTTTTATGAAATTTGTGAACCATGCAATCCTGTGCAATATTAAAACAGGGTAAATGTACATCAACAACTATAATACAAATCCATACAAAAACCTCAAACAATTAAAAAAATATATTTTAAAAGTCTTACATGCAAAAAATTGATGACCTTGTCATCAAATTTGGCTTGCCGTCTTATATAGTCAAGAGTCTCTCTGTGATGCGTGCTTCCAAAGTGTTTCTCAATGTCTTTGTCTTCAAACGTGTGGAATTTACAAAAAGCACATGTAAAAGCCAACCTAAAAAAAACACACATTGTGAACACTAAGCTGACATAAATTTGTATTTACCTTGAAATGTTATGTATTTGTATAACTACTAATGTTAATGTACAATTTGAACTATTTTGTATTAGCAAGTGAATTTAAATTCTTTAGCCTTTCTACAGATTTCACTGTACACAATTCAACATTTCACTGCCTCCAAAAAGAATACAGCAGAAATCCTCAAGTCCTACCTCAAATAATAAATATGTTTTTTTATATATATTTTTATATATTTGAATAATTTAATTAATATACAACCAATGAATGTAGATGCGGGTTAAAAACAAGTGATGCCTCACTTGAAATGTCAGTGTTCACCTGTGCTTATCTCCATATTTTTCATGATTCTTCTCTCGTCGCCTTCTGCGCTTCTCTCTGGTTCGAACTTTTTTACCAAGGTCTGCACACAAATATTAACCCATGCTTGCATTAAATTATAGTGTTAGAAACAACTCCCCCCCCCCCAATATAATAAACAGTGAAAATATTAAATCTGTTATTTACCATGCTCTCCAATTTTTTGCTTGCTATTGGAAGAAAAGCAACGGTCCTGTGGAAAATAAAAACTGTAGTATCACAGGACTGATTCTATAAGGCACCTTTGATTGTAGATTCTTACCTTTGAAATGTGTGGTCCTAAGAAAAGTAAACAAAGTAAAGCATCATAAGCATCAACGCAAAGCAGCATTTGTGAAAATTACAGTAAAGAACGTGCAACAATTTAGCAGTGGAAACTTTGTTTTGCCATTTTTTAAACCATGTTTGGTCTATCAAAGCAGCACATCACATACCCACAATGCTGCACATCACATACCCACAATGCTGCTGATGCTGGGACCTGCTTTGACTATCCTCTTTTTTTTAACCAACTTGCAAGGAGGCACTGGTTCCATCATCTTCCTCTTGGTCCCTCGAAACACTAGAGCAGCTGATGTTGAGTGGTATCTTTCTATGCAAATAGATGGGTTCTGACTTGAGCACTGCAGAAGAGAAGAGACACAATTCAACATTAAATGTCATTGATTTTGTTCAAATGATAAACTAGACACCAGGCGTACCCTTACACCTTGTCCTTCAGCCTCAGGTACGACAGCACCTCTCCCCCGGTAGTTTCTGTGCACGTATGGGTGCATGTCTCTGCCCCGTGAGCCAATCGGCGCTGGCCGAGAGTGTGAGGGGGAGTACAGGCTGGAGGAATCAGAGAGATTGGAAGTGGAGTATTGACTCTCTCTGCCGCTGTCTGAAAATGGAGACCTGGACCTCTGGGAAGACATGGCATAGGGCATTTCCCAGTTTGACAAGAGGTCTGCAGCCCAGGTGGATGAACAGGAGTCACTGTACCCTCCATTAGAATGATCAAAAACGCTATCTGCATCTTCAGTGCTCAAGGCCCTATGTTCAAAAGACTCACAGGCACCATATCTGAGGACAAAACAAATGGTAGCACATTACAATATGTATATGTTTTTTTTTTTTTTTACTATATATTTATATATATTTAAAATGTTTAATTTTAAATTTTAAATTATTTATTTATAGTATTTATTTTTTTAATTAAGTTTTTCAAACCTTTTTGTTTATAATTTTTAAGCATTTAAAAAAAAAAAAAAGATCTTCAACAGTTTATCTAGGAAAGCGATTTCTATTGCCTGCTAAGAAAAGCACAAGGAAAATCTTCTGACAGTTCTTACCTGTCAGAGCTATTGGTCTCAAAGGACTCAGAGGATGCAAACGATCCAAATAATGGCTGACTGTAGCATTTCCCTGGACATTTGACAAGTGAAAGTGATTATTCGAGAATGTACCTCATTCAGAAACAATAAATACGAGACAGCTGTATAACATTATAGCAACATAAGAATGAGAGATTTATGTCATTACCTGGATTTTCAGCTGAAGACGGGAACATTTCTTCTTTATCATAAGTCCTTTAAAACAGATTGTATAATGTTATAATTAAAGACCTGCTTAAATATAGATTATTACCAGCAGGAAGACACAGCATATTAGCTGACTGCTACTGTCAATTAGCCTAAGCAGGGGATTGTGTTACCTCTAAAAAAATGTAAGCTTTTAATTCAATATATTTTTGTTTTTTTAAATGGGCCATAAATAATGATTGAGCAGGGTAAACTTCCATAAGATTCAGATTTGCCCTTGGTCCTCTTTACTTGTCAGATCGACTGAAACTGGCCCATGCATTTTGCACCATTACTTCTTTCTTCTATTTGAGCAGAATGTGTTTTGTGGTGTGTGTGAAATGTTAGATTGTGTTTCTTGGCCAACTCAGGCTATTGCTAAACTTTCTCAAACATATACTTGGAAACCAAAGGCATTCCATTTAGTAATTGAATACAAATACCTTAGTTAAAGTTCTAAATACATGTGCAAGCCACCGTAAATACTGAGCCCGGTCCCAATTTAAAACGTACGAATCCTTTCGTTTCAATTATTTATTATTATTTTATTTTTAACGAAAGCAACGTTATTTTCAAATGCACACTTACCACATAAACGAGGGTCAATCAGTCCTACTGCGCTAAATTAAAGCAGGTGTCACTGAAATCATTTCCCCCTGGAAACAAACTAAACAACAGTGTCAGGCAACTTTGAGACTGTTTTATTTTTTTCAACAACGCTACTACTTCATAACCATTTCAAGTTGTCTTCCTCTAGAGGGCGCTTGTCGTTCACAAACAGATTTGAGACTGCCGGCTGTGGTGAAGGCCTCATTCACATTTTATAAAACATATTATAGGCCTACTTATTTTAATCTTCTAAATGTGCGGATTGATACAGACTTGCAATATAATAAAGGTAAAATAGAATTTATACATGTAAAACTGCCTTAGAAATCTCTATAAAATGATTAAATACAGGACTTTTTCAGTAATCACACCTGAGCAGCGCTGTGAAAGGTTACTGTTACCACGTGACAACCGTATGGATGGAGTTAGCTCACCCTCCCTAGACGCTGCATGGACAATAATTTACACCCATCACAGATTAACAAAACAGTTAAATGTGAGAAAATGTTAATATAAGGTAGGCCTACATAACCAATTCGAGAACTTCAGGCCCACCAAATTCCGCCCTGTTGGCTATTAGCCTCTGCTTCATTAGATTATTCACAAAAATATATTCATAAAATGTATTCATATTATTAATTAATTCATAAAATAGTATTCATCTTGTTATCAAACATTTTTTATTTTTGCAAAGAGCAACAAAACAATGTTTGTAACAAAGACGTTATTGTTTTTCACCTCTAGAGGGAGCTAAACGACTGTGCAATGATTCGGCTGTCCAAAAACATACTTGTTTAACCTGTAGGTGACCTAGATAACCTAAATGATGCTTATTTGAAAATGTAAACATGCAAAAAGTTGTATAGAATATACAGTTTGTACAGTATAAAAGTCCCCCACAAAGATACACCTAACTGAATTTGTTCCTGTACGTTTTGATAGTGAGGTCCTGTATTTATTAGAAAATTTTAACTTTGGGTCTTGGCTTTACCTCCTCGTATACATATGGGTTCTACTTTCTTTAAGTTGTAATTCACATTTAAACGTTTCAAACAGCACAGACACCAATGTATTTATTTTCAATGTATTTATTATATTAAAAATTGCAAGTTGCAAATTGAACGTCCTTTAAAACAAAACATCTCTGATTAGGAGCAAAGCAGACTAACTTCACTCTCCTTTCCATCAAGAACAGAAAGGCTAAACCATGAAGGGATGCAGTATCAGGCTACATTCAAGACTGAAGAGTAGCTTAAAGTAGCTTGCTGAAAAATAAAATTCTGAAAATAAGTACTCAGTTGAAATGAACAATAAGTGTACCTGAATGGACACAATGTATATGTTTTGATGGAATCATTTGAAATCAGGTATTTCAAAGTTAAACTTTTTGTAGGCTATAGAAATGGAACATACATTAATAAATCTCTACATAAATGAAAACAAACATTCATTCAAAACATCAAACAGAACCATTTTAACAGTGCAATATAGTTACATTTTACAAAACCTACAAAGTAATCTAATTTCAACTCACGCAAAACATTGAAACCCATCTTTAGATTCACATGTGGTTATGATTATTGTTAGTCACACATGTATCAAAAATGATTTTCAAGCCTCATCTGGCAAGACATCAACAAGTCTGAAGATTCTTGAGGGGTCAAAAAGATACCAATTACAGATCAGACCCTGCAGCATTTCAGAGGGACAAATATAACACAGTGTGGGAAGAATGATTCCAGAAAACTGGACAAGTCTTCTTTGAAATGTGAATAGGACAAAAAATAAAAAAATGTGAAGTTTGTGTCCTTTTGAACTCCTTTTGGTTTGGTTTGGTTTTAAAATAACGAAAACACAATGAACTTTATTCCAAATTATTCAATTCATGTTCAAATCAATTGAAATCTCTCATTAACAACTGAATGGCTTGAAGCAAACACCACTTAATCTGTTGTCAACATTTTGTTCGTCAATAAATTTTGTTTCAACAGATTGAGCACATAGTTGCACCTCCTCTTCACAAATCAATGGTTTAAACATAGAAAATGGTTAAGGAATATTTGGGTGCAACAGTGAAACCATTTTAAGGGCCCTTACATAGTCAACGCATCGGTACGCATACGCGTGCGCAAGGCTACACATCGCTACGCTTCGGCCGCCATTATGCGTCGATGCGTAGCCAAATGTGTCGTCCTAGTTTTTGATACGCGACGCGCCGATGCACGCATTACTATGCGTTGTCGGTGGGGGCGACATTGCAAGTAATGTACATAAAAAGGTATATTATTATGTTTACAGAAGAAGAAGATTTGAATACAATAGCGGGCGAAGAGGAAAAGTTATGCGAGCTTGTTCGTATACATCCTTTGTTGCCGCCGATGTAAAATCAGCAATATGCACTCCTCTTCAGTTGCCATTTTGATCTGAATTTTACGTGACCCGACTCTAGACTCTACTACCCCCTGCTGCGCAATCGGTGTATTGCATTTCACGCATCGCCGGTGACGCTTGTGTACTATGAAAAGGAGCGCGTAGCTCGCGTCGCTCGCGTTGCTTGCTCGCGTTGCTCGCGTTGACTATGTAACGGCCCTAAAGGTCCAACAGTGAAACCATTTTTCTTAAAGGTATAGTTTACCAAAAAAATGTAATTCTGTCATCATTTACCCTCATGTCAAGGGGTCCAAACAACTCTCAACTACTTTTTATGTTCCACAGAATAAATAAAGTAATATAGGTTGTCTGGAATGACATTAAGGTGAGTAAATGATAACCATATTTATTTTTGATTGAACTATCCCTTTATATCTTGATCATGTTTCAATCATTTCTACATGACAGATGTGTTACTTTATCAAGAAAACTTTAACAAATCAACAAAGGTTCAGGATAGGAAATTCAATCACTGGAGTGAATATCGGGACCTAACATCTGACAAGTCCCCTTTTTGTGCATTTGCCTCAAAAGTTGACTGCATGGGCATTCACAGCACAGAGAATGTCAATTGCAAGGTAACTTTAAACACTGATTCACACAATGCAAGCATTTCCGTTACTTTTACTAGCCAGTAAGGGCTAACAGTTAAGCAGATGGTAGTCGTACACATTTACTGACTAAGATATGACTTTAGAATATATATCAGGGCAAGTTTACTACTATGCATGTCTATTGGGAGTTTTTGAGCAGCAAGGACCATGCAGTGTACACATTACAGGTCTGTCCCATCATAATATAGTGTTATATACAAAACATGCACAAGTCAAACGAGGTCACTGTAACGTATGCATTACTTCTCTAGGCCACATAAAAAGATGTTAGCAGGGCAAGACTATTTAGTTGCCAAGACTTGCATTGCAATGCACATTATTACCTTTAGTTTGTACATCATCAAATCCAAATTACATGTTGCTGCAAAAGCATCGATGCATTTTCAATGCTGAACATTGTTATTACAGTTCAAAATAGTTTGTTTAATAGTAATTGAATAGGTGGACACAAACTCATTACAGAAAGATGGAACAGACTGTAACTAAAGTATAAAATATACAGTTTGATTGAGCTAGATGAATATGGCAATTTTGTATCAATGCAAACATTCAGTTCTCATCTTAAATTACTTTATACTCAAATGAGAATTTCTTTTTAAGGAATTCCAGGTAGACTCTTTTACCACTTATACTCAAATACAGTAGTTGTGATTAACTGTGTAATAAACGTCAGTTGTACTGGGTTCTTCCTAACAATGGATACAATCGTTAATGGCACCACAATGCACAATGCATGTGATGCAGACTGTGTGGAAAACAGATGGTGAAAACAATTAACAGAAATGATAATGGAAAGTAACAGAGACAAAAATGATCTGAATTATATCTACACTGTAACATGGGCAAATAATAAAAATAATGATAATAAAGAAGAAGAAAAACCCATGCAAACAGGCATAATAATCTAAAAGATTTAAATAATTCTTAAGAATTCTATGCACTGTCCAAAAAGGTTTATATTGGCTTAATGGCAATTTGTTTTGGCCTGTGCAGAAATTATAATAAATGTTAACAAAAGCTTTGATACTGGACTCATTCTTTACACCTGGAACATCCATTCATGCCAGCAGTCCTGGATAAAATTTATTTCAATTAAAAAAAGAAAGAAAGAAGAAGCAGCCTTAAAAAAATAAACAGAAGTATTGAAACATTGCCTCTTGGGCTCTCTAATTCCGTTCCACTTAGAAAACCATGATTGGGCTTTAGGTCTAAACATTTCTTCCCGATTCACAATCACACCCCATTAGCAAAAGTAGCAGTGATTTCCTGACTTATGCTCTCTTTGACCTCTAGGGGCAGTGAATCAAAAAGGTGGTCCTCCACAATGAGACCATTTCGGCGCAAGAGTCGGCACTGGCCAAGCTGTGCGGGTAGGCGATCCAGGCAGTTCCCCTTCAGCTCAAGATGAGTCAGCTGCAGCAACTGTCCGATTTTCTCTGGTAGCGACGAGATGCAGTTGTGTCCAAGGGATAGGGTACGCAACTTTGTGCATTTGAACAGCTGCTTGGGCACCACTTCCACCTTGTTTCCAGTGATGGCAAAGTGCTGTAGATTTTGGAGAAACCCCACCTCTGGAGGAATCACTACGATGGAGTTGTTACTAACATCCAGGTATCTCAGTTTGAGAAGATTGAATAGAGTGGTAGGCAAGGTCTCAAGTTTGTTATGTGACAGATAGAGGAACTCTAGGTTTTTTACGTGACTAATGGACAGTGGAATGGAAATTATTTTATTGTGCCACAGTTTGAGGCAGTTAAGCCTTTTGAGGTGCTGGAAGCTGATGACCTCTTCAATGGTACGGATATTGTTCGATTTCAAGTCCAACTCCTGCAGGTTGGTCAAACTAAAAATTGCATGCGGAATCCTCTCCAGCTCACAATTGTGCAGCTCCAGCTCAGCAAGATTCATCATCTTTTTCAAACTATTTAACACCAATAGTTTAGTACCATCGTTGTGAACCACAAGTTTGATCAGGTGGGGTGATAAGTCCGTAATGTTAGTTGGGATCTTGGTAAGGTTGCTCTTCAGATGTAGGATCTTTAGATGCCTCAAGTCCCTGAGGGAATCTAATCCTATCATTTTGTTATTCTCGGAGTTCAAGTTTCCCACCAAGTAGAGCTCTCTCAGGTTCTTCAGCATGTAAACCCAAGTGGGAATTTCTGCTACATCCGTAAACTTGACGTGAAGGCACCGGAGGTGATCGCGGAGGAAACTGAATGCAGTCTGTTCGACTTTGGCGGGGCAGTGGTAAAAGTGCAACTCGTGAAGATTGATCATCTGGGAAATTTTTGCTGTGATACGTGCTTCTGGAATGAGTTCTAATTTCAGGACCTCTAAATCAGTCAGCTCAAAGACAACATCAGGAACACCTGAGAGCATGAAAAGATGCAGCTCAAGCTTATCCTGTGCATTACGAGTCACGTGTTGCCGTAGTTTCTCAAAGGTCCACTCGTGGTTTAAGCTTATTTCCCGCAGTTTGTTCTCACTTACCTCTGAGAGAAAGACACCAAAACGTTTCGAGTACAACTGGTCATACTGGTCCACCATGTGGAGGAGGAAAGCAAAGTCATTCTTCACATCTGGGATATCACTAAAACTGCTTTCTTCTCGAACTTTTTCAAAGGAATACTCCTTAAGAGGCCGTCTAAACAGCCAAAAAAGAGTGTAAATGCAAACCAAGCCATAAACAAAAATGAGGACAATGTAGCTAACGAGAAGCTTTTTCAACATGAAAGCCATGTTGTGGGTGCACTTAAATTTGGAGTATCCAGTTAAATGCTTAATCTCTGGCTCACAATCATGGTCGAATTTAATGGAGGTGACAAAGGTCATGGTGTAACACAGAATCAGAATGAATTTGACAGTTTTAATTATAGTCTGAGCAACATAAAGTTTGTAGATCAAGTCACTATCTTCGACATGTGTGCGGAATTTCCTCACTTTCTCAAAAAGTGCTTTAGCTTGCTCTCCATCTTTCTTATCAAGTATAGTCATGCTTGGAACTTCGATGACTGGCTTCTCTGTAGAAAACTTAATGCTAGATTTTACAAGCATGGGTGTGGACTGATTTGGACTTCCCTCTTCACTGCTGGTTGAAAAATGCTTTGGTAATGTGGAGGCTCCAGTCAATCTCTGCTTATTCTCTTCTGAGTCTTCACAGGCTGTCTCAGACAATGCCTTGGTTGTCCAAGGGGACTCAAAACACTTCCCCAAAATAGACACAAAATGCTCAATTTTGGAACTGGTCTTTGGATACTTGAACCAAAAGTTACTGCTTACCATAAGAACAATAGTGTGAATGAGAGCTAGATATGGAAAGTACTTTGAATACCATGGGAGTGCAACATGGTAGCACATCTGATTAACAAATACATACTGCTGAAAATCCAGATTTGTTCGTAAACCCGTAGGCTGAGGTTGCCTGACAGCAGACGACTGTGGGAAGCGTTGGACAACACTGTCGGTTTGTTCTTTGCTTGCGATAGGTGCAGCTGCTAATGTCACATGGCCTCCTCCTGTCCCTGAGCCAAGAGCTTTCTCTGGTGTCCTTTCCGTGGGCACAGGGGTTCGGTCCTCCAGCGATTCCAGAACAGGAAGACAAACCACCTGATCTTTGGTTAACTGCATGGTCCCGGCAAATATGGCCAGCATAAGCATGACCACACCCAGGTAATCCATAAAGACGTCCCACCATGGTTTCAGTATCCGATAAGTTGGCTGGATGTCATTTAGAGAGGCAACTTCTGTGAGGGTAAACATTCCTACATGAAAACATAAAAACAAGTATGTAGTAAATAGTATTATCAATGACAAATAAGAGTGTCCATTAAAAATGACAAATCCTTTCCATGAATGACAAATCTTTAAAAAATCTAGTTAAAAACACATGAAATCAGCATTTTATAAACTCTGTGTATTAATGCTGATTTCTTATGGCTTCGAATGTGGCTTTGAATACCTTGAATGTGAGTATACACATATTAAACATTTAAAAAGTACATTTTGTAAATGTAAAAAAACAAAAACATTTTAAGGCTACTATGACTTGAATAAACAAATCAAGTGTTTCAATGTTACGCTCATTTCTATGTGAAATACAGGCTTGACACAACATAAGTCTCAATCTCAAATTCCATTAAATCAATGTACAAATATAAGGAGTGGCCTAATACACCACTAAAGATAACAAATGGTCCCATCGCTTAGGGAGACACCCTAGTGTCTCTGCCCTGTATCACTTTCCTCAGCACAGAGCTTGATCAGTGCTGAGGCACTAAAGCACAGCATTAGACATCCTTATTAGATTATCAGCCTTAGTGGGTCCATGCTGTACTGCATGAAGACAATAGTACTGCAGTGGTGAGTCTTGCCAAAGACAATATTGTCTTTAATATCAAGTTGCAAGACTGCTCTAGCATACATGCATTTTGCAGGGGTAATATTGATGAGTGGAGCTCGACTTTCACATTGCTAAGACATAACCATAAACATCCAATAGGCAAAACCGAATGACCTTCTCACTGTCAAAAACAATTGACTGAATGTCATAATGATTAATTAACTTTTTCACTTGGCTAATCAAGCTGTTATTTATATAAATTATAAATGTCAATGTTTTGAGTGAGATGAATTCATTGCCGGACGATTGAGTTATTCTCATTGAAACAGTGTTATCAGATTACATGTAGTATTACTTAAAACTTTTAATTTTTCTACCATGAGGCCTTAAGCACTTAATTTACAGCCTCTATGGTCTACTAATAAAACAAAGTCTAGACTTGCTTCACAAGACAATCACATTCCTTCCATTCATCACACCAACTATTCAAGTCACAAGCACTTTGTTCTTGTGCTTTGCCTGTCCTACAGATCTTTCGTTCAAGCCTTACACAGGCTTTGATGTCAACATGTCAACTGTAAGGAAGATGTAAGAATTTAAGAAGGATAAGAAAACTGTTTAAGATTAAAATACATTATATTTTGTATTTCAGTTCAGTCAATTAACATGCAAATTCAGTGTGTGTCACAGATGAACATCTTTAAAGGCAAGGCAAGGCAAGTTTATTTATATAGCACATTTCATACACTATTGCAATTCAAAGTGCTTTACATAGAAAGGAATAAAAATAAATCACAAAATAAAAGCAAAGAAAATTAAGTTATTCAAAATGCTTTACATAGAAAGGAATTAAAATATCACACTATGGCAATTCAAAGTGCTGCTTTGCATAGAAAATAAGCACAAAATAAAAGCAAGGTAAGTTAAAACAGTTATAAAAGGAATTCAAAGAGATAAATGATACAGTTATAAAATTAATTAGAGTAAAATTAATTAAAGTAGTAAAAAGATAGAATACATAGAATAAACTTCTCATCTGGCAAAACACAGTGTATCTTATTTTGCATATAGTTTTTTTTTCCTCTTACATGGTATCTGTGGTGTTTATTCAGCGCGCCTAAGAATTCCATTGGACGTCTCTGATGGACCTGATTTTACCCTAAAATCGGACAGGAGGAGCTCTAGGGCTGATTCACTGCCCCATCAGTCCGCAGTCCCGCACCCCAAAAAAAAAAAAATTGAGTCGACCACTAAAAAAGTATGTTCGAGTCGATCCAATCCGCACCCCACAGAACCTCGAGTTTAAAGGTGAACTAAGTAACTTTTTTACCTTAACCGAACAGCTTTGGAGTCATTGTAATGTTTATATTACTGATTTCGTGTTGAATGGTGGTCTTCTCGCACCCCCCTGGTGCCTGTGAGCCGCAAAACCACCCTTGCAACTTTGGGCCGGCGAGCCGCCGGCCTCAGTGTTAGGAAGTATCGTGTGATATCAGGTCTCGCGAGGTAACTAATTGCTTTACGGCAAAAAAACAGATCTGATAAAATTCTGATAAAATGAGCATCAAACTGAAATAACCCGGCGCCGTATACATTAGGAAGTATCGTGTTAGGAAGTATCGTGTGATATCAGGTCTCGCGAGGTAACTAATTGCTTTACGGCAAAAAAACAGATCTGATAAAATTCTGATAAAATGAGCATCAAACTGAAATAACCCGGCGCCGTATACATGTGGTGTTGGGCGCGCGCAGCTCTTAAAGGGGCCATACCTTATTTCCACTCGTTACATCGTCCATCCTACTGAACAGGTACCGGTGTACAGGGGGAGGGGATCCGGCCGTGAGTGCGAGCCATCTCTGCGTGAGTGCTATTCACAACAGTACAAGTACTCCACAGCGACTCTAGGGGTCGCTGTTTGACAAAAACGGAATTCCTACTTAGTGCTGCTTTAATTGACACATCAAACTCACTAGTCCACCACAGACCCAGGTCATCAGCATTGTTTCATCTTTCAATTTCCCCAATTAAGTGGTTTATGTTTCTCTCTTACCCAATTCCCAGTGCCATTTGAGTTCAGTTTAGAATCAAAAGGAAGAATACAGTGCAGTCAGTCGGACGTACAGTGGATACAGATACAAATAATTAAAAGAGATAAACTGGCAAAACACTGGTGTATCATATTTTATACAGCTGCTTGTTATATGAGATTATCCCATATGGATTGTACTGTGTCTGTCGTGATCTTTCGACACGCCTAAAAATCTATTTGACGTCTCCAATAGACCCGATTTTTCCCTAAAATCGGACAGGATGAGCTCTGGGGTGCAATCCAATCCAAGCTTCAGTTAGCTGTAAATTCAAAAGTCCTCACCATGTATTTTCCTCTAATTAGTCTCTAATTTAGTGCAATTACACAATAGCTTATTTAGTCAAGTCAGATTGCCGTAAACAACAATTATTACTTTCTTTCGTGTGTTGCCTTGGGTTAAAAAAAAACACACATGATTTGTGACATGAGACACAACATAATTATGTACTGATGCATATATTATATGACAGCATAGAGGTACAGTGCATTCAAATCAAAAACCCAAATTCTGGCTGGATATTCCAATATGTTGATCTATTTTGGCAGATTTGTCATTTTAATTACAAGTGTGAACATCTGTAGAGTCAATCCTTATAAGTCTATCAAATAAAGGAGAAATTGAGACCACAGCCACCAGCGAGACAGTGAAAAATATCGAGTCACCTAATAAATTTAATGCTCAAAGACTGGCAAAGTAAGGCTCAACAAGACTTCAGAGAACATCTGAGAATTGCTTTTCCCACTGCTTACCCAAAATAAGTTGCTATACACCAGTTCCCAAGATCTACAGCTGGGAAGGTTACGCACACTAACCCTATGAGCTGAGAAGTTAAGAAGGCTTGTTTTTTTGTTGTTTTTTGCTTATTTTAAATTTTTTTTGAAGAGTCTACATTAGGTCTTTTCTGTTCCACATCAGAAATGCAGTAATATATTATATATAAGACTATTATGATTATATATCAGACTATTGTCACTATACTTGCATTCAGACAGGAAACGTAATATAGCCTTATCACTGGTACAGATCCAACAAGCAATTGTCAATTTCCTTAACTACTCTCATCATTCAACATGCTCAACAACACACCAGTGAACTTTACATACTCTAACCTTAACCACAACAATTAAATAGAAATTACTTATAAGTTGACTTCCCAAAAACTTAAGGCTAAAGGCTCTGTGGCACCTACAAAACAGCTGTGATAATCTTAACCATTATTCTGAGTTCAGGATGAGACAGAAATTGCTCACTTCATTTTTAAAGACAATTTGAGGTAAACAAATGCTTTCATCTGAAAATGAATTAATTGTTTTCTAAAACAAAGTAAAAATAACATTTAATTTACTTATTTGAAAATAGTCTAAATAATTCCTTATTTCAGAACATTCCTTGAAAATATAACATTACTCTTCATTACTATCCAATCAGTATGGATCATTTTGGATGAGCCAATAGATTTGGACTAATAAATCAGAAATGCATAATTAATTGTGGGCCTTCACTAATTTTTTACCAGTCTATGGTGATAAGAAGCCTCAGTTTTTAACCTCACCTCGGTAACACAACCCTAATCCACCAAAAACACAATTGCCATCATGGCTAGCCTTATTTAACCTCCGTCTGAGCTTTTACCCCGTAACTAGGTCATGGCTGCCGCTGTTATTTTCATTTGCTGTGTCTCAAACTGAAATTTTAAATGACAATGCTACAAACCAATCATGTCTTTTCATGTTATCCTGCACATTTCAGTGTTGGAGTATCCATTTATGACCTATATATATATATATATATATAGCCTATATATATATATATATATATATATATATATATACACACACACACACACACACATATGTACAGGTTGCTGTAGTTCAGTGAGTTAAAATAAAGTGTTGTGCAATAGTGTATGTATTTAACGCTAAATATGACCCACACCAAAAAGGCTTATGTGGCAATTAAATAGAAGCAAACATAGTTTGTATGCATATGTGTAGAAAAAAAAGGATGAAAGGCTGAAACTTAATTTGACTATATGTTCACATCTGCCAAGTCAAGTGTAAGAATCAATTAATCTAGAATAGAATCAAGTTCATTCAAAAATAATGAATATCTTCTGCTCATAAATATGGCAATTTGATATCAACAAATAGGCTATGTCTCAAAAAGACAGCAAAAGAAACTAGTAAATCTAAACCAAACAGGATAAATTCACACTTTTTAAAAAAAAAATTAACACTGACTCGACAACATTTGCTGTCAAGCACAACTGTAGTCCTGCTGGATAACCTTTTGGCAATTGGCAAAAATAAGTGTACAATATAATAAAACAAATTATGTAATGAGTATTATGTAGAGATTGCACATGGTAACTTCTTATAAGAGACCTGAAATCCATATAATGTAATATTAGCTTGTGCAACTGTACAATTTGTTCAGTCTCATCCAAAAGTGGCCAAAACATATTGCTTTATGTGCTCTGAACTACTCTGACAACCTCCACTAACACAACCTTAAGACAAGATACTCGACTAATTGTAATATTTCAGAAATGCATGCTTAACATAACGTTTATACTTACTGTCTCATATAAACGTCATCAAACGTCATCCATCACCACTTTAATTCCTGAGAATCTGAAACACATTTCATCCACTTGTCCTTGCAGTAATGGGGACTGTCCGTTCGCATGGGAGACGTCACGCCATTGTGTTTCTATGCCGGGTCACGATATGTAAACGACAAAGGCTTTATTTTCCAATGACACGTAAACTGCGAGCACAACGCGATTTACAGGGACGGGCTGGAAATATTCCCTGTGAACGCAATCCGGTGTCCTGTCACGTCTTCGTGGTTCTGTCCAGATTAACACCGCTCAGGCAGGAAACCATTGGAGGTCTCTGATGATACTGTTGTGTCAAAGCGGAAAAAGTATCGGTACAAAAGGACAAGTTACTAATCATTTACCCGAGAGGGCTTAATGAACACGTAAGGGTCCCCGCTCATCTCATTATTATGGTACATTCAGTGCCGCGCGCACAGCAGCAGAATCAACCAGTCTGCACCAGTTCTCCACACTGCATATCCGTCACATTTAAACCCCACACAAACACACATTCACAGGCTGATACATACCTCAAACCAAAGCTGTCATTTTAAAAAACGCCAAAGCTTGTACTATGTCCATGCGTGCGATATAAATGAGAAATGTCTGTAATAAACACATATGTGCTGTCAAATAGAGGAAGTGTGTGGGGGCGGAGCTAAAGTTTACGGGAGGATTTACGCGCGAAACACCTGACCGGTTTTCTGAAGTTACTAAGCAACCAAACCCAGTTTGTTACACTTGAAAGGTTGAAGTCACTTTCCACGAATAGTGTTACAAAATTGGGTCTAAATCATCAGAAAAATTATCAATTCTGTGAATTATAGCCTATTATGTAAATGGGACATAAGATTCTATGGGATATTTTTTGTGGCAGATTCCAAACTTTTACATTTTATTATTATTAAAAATATCATCGGAGATTATGTTACAGATTAAGCATAGTTCTAAAATAAAGGTGGCTGAACATAATGTTTATGGTATATCAGCTAATTTAAACTCTGTATACTTTTTGAGTTTGTCACCTTAGATGCATAGAACAGATAATATTTAAAATATACAATTATATTATTTTAAACAAATTAAACATGAAGTGAATAGAAAGCCTTGTTATTACCAGACACCAGAATAATAGGGGGAAAAACTCACCTTATGCAGGTAAATACATGCCTTTGCATGCATTCTGTGTTGTTTATGTAAATGAAATCCTTTATGTTTTACAAACGTACCATATAGTTGCAAATAAGATTAAAGAGACTTTGCCTCCCCCAACCCACTGCAGCCAGGTCCTGCTGAGGGGTTGTATTTAAGTTCCACATGAAGCTTTGATGTGGGTCATATTAAGCGTTAAAGTGCAGGTGGTTGTGGATGTTTTGTTTGACTAAGCACCTGCGTACACACAGATGGAGACAAAAGACAGATATCAGAAAACATCACAGATCTAAGTCTCAGAGTTTGATCGAAACAGAGGGTGACAAGGTGAATCCCACATTCCAATTTGTGCTGCAGGCAGATTCTGGGTATGAGGACATTTCTTGGCACTCAAGCTCTTGCCTTTTCAGAAGAATATACTGTGAAAGACTGACTTGGCTTTAGCTTTGATGACTCGTCTTTAAATGACAATTTAATGCCCAGTTTCACAGACAAGGCTTAAGCTAGTCCCAGACTGAAATGCATGTTTGAGCTGTTGTAACTGAAAGCAACTTGCACTAACATATCTTAAAATATGTCAGTGCCATTGTTTTGTCTCAAGATGCACACCAGTAATGTTTTTTAAGCTACTTTAATGTCCTAATTTAACTAAGGCCTAGTCCTGGCTCAGTCTAAGACCTGTCTGTGAAAAAAGATAGACTGTGGAACAGCAATTAAGATTTAAGTTATGTTTAGAGATTTTGAATATATACCTATTTATTTTGCATTAATGTATTTTATGTAAATAGGCTATTTATTTTGCAAATCAGTTTTCCTCTAATCACAACTTTGCAAGTGTCCTTTTGCTTCACAGCTCCACTAGCTGCTGCACCTTGCCTTTTCATGGTTGAACGGAGAGCCATCTTCTCTTCAGGGTAAATTTTCAAGATCACACTGTCCAGGGTCATCAGCTTGTCAAGTTTATAAAGGCTTGAGGTCCGCTGCAGAACTTTCTCACTCCTTAATGCAACGCGAATCACAGACCTGCAAAAATTTTCCACAGACAACAGATTGGCGAACTTACTCATTTCTATTGCAACATGCTCTATTTTGCACTTAAAAACTATAGAAATAGTAATAGTTAATAATATTAATAATAATAATTGATTCACTACCAGCAGTACCGAAGTGGTCCCCTTAGGGGTCGCGACCCCCTGGTTGAAGGCCCTTAGAGATCTTACTACATTTGGGCTGCATCCGAAATCACATACTGCCCTACTATAAAGTAGGTGAAAAACAGTATGTGACAAAACAAAAGTAGTATGTTCGAAATACCCGGATGACTTCTGCCAGGGCGATTCTGAATTGTGCATACAATGGACACTTTACCATCCCATGAGGCCACGGGAGAGGATTTGTGAATGTCAGTGAAGCGACGCAACAGACGCTGGTAGGTCACGTGATAAGGGCAACATGAAGAATGTAGTATGTCCGGATTACATTCATATAATATAGAACATACTTTTTTAGTGGTCGTGAAGTACTTATTCAAAATAAGTACCTACTCAAGAGAGTATCCGATTTCGGACGCAGCCTTGGTCCATGGAATCCTGCATACTAAGTGGTGATAAGGCATCAGGCAAGAGTTAAACATCCCCATCTTGTTGGAAAAATAGTGTTGTACTCTCTATTTTAGGGTGCAAGTACTTAGCCGCCTGCCGATCTTTTCATGGTGTTGTGTTTCAGGATGGTAATTATACAAGATGTGTTCTAAATAAAGGCATGCACTGTTCACTTTAGTCATAGTTAGAAGACATAAAAACTGAAAGCTGTAACAATATTAGTCTCCTTATAGTTGTAGCTATTGTGTTAAAGCTGCCCTCTGCTGATGCATAAAGAACTTGGCCTAATTTGGAGAATTGTAGAGAAAATAGAAGAGTTTGTTTTTACCAGAAAATGTATGATAATTTGTACCAAATAACCATATGCAAGGCAGAGGTAATGCCTTTGAAAGTGGCTGAAGCTATAGTATGTTCCCTCTCCCATGCCATGATCCAGCTATCAATAGCCATATCCATCACCGCTGATCATGTGACTGAAACATGAGATATGATGGGAGACAACACCCACATACAAATTATTCTGAAGGCATAATGTTACACTATTCATGGGATTATTTAAATTATGTACTAGCATGTGATTTTTTGTCCATTTGACGATTAATTTTCAGTGTTTAAACAGATAAGACCCAGACTTATTCGAATAATGTCGTCCTCATCATACTGCCCTCTCAGCAAAAATCTAAATTCTGAAATTGCCATCTTGTTTGCAATTGCATTTTTTTAATGCCAGCAACATTTCAGACTTTCCGGTGTGTGTATGCATTTGAGGTCAGCAAATTATCCTTAAACATTGCACAGACTCTGTGTTGCATTTACTGCACAATACTGCCACCTGGGTGACAACTCTCCCTTGAGAATTACAAAACATTAACTCAACTCAACGCAAGGGACAAGAAAATGCATTTTATTTATGCCGTTTTACAAATTAAAAACACTTTGGTAGAATGCAAATTATACAAAACAGGAAAATAACTAAGGCATATGGTCAGCACTGCATTATGTCAGCACTTATATCTAATGGCAAGAAACAACATCCTTCATTTTATGCACAGATTTGCACATTGGCATCCACATCATTATAACCTTTAACATTCAGACACAAGACCAAAACAGCAACTGACCTTCCTAACCATAGACAGGTCTACTGTTAAAAAAAATAAATAAAAAAAATACAATAACAAATTACTACGCATGATCCAAACTATTCATGTAGATAATATTACTGAAATACAACATGAAAAACACAAAAAAAAGGCCATGTAACTCAAGTATTCAGTCTTAACTTCTCAAAGCCCCTAAAGATGTATGAATTCCAAGACACTGGTAATACACGTAAAACACGGATTCAATACCTCTTTATGATGGCAATGTAACTGGCAGTCTGTAGAAAAAGGCCACATGCTCTCAAGGCAATATCAGATCAAATACAATGTAATTGCCATGTACATGACCTAAAGACACTCATAATCTATCTCCAAGTATCTGAGAGAAAATACTAAGGAAACTAAAGTCTACCTGATTTGTCTTGGTGCACCTTGAGAGATCTTTGACTATTTATTTATTTTTGCATAAAGGACATTATAAAAGAATAGATTTCTTAAAATGCATTTGCATATAATCTTAGAGCTTTGTTTCTGACAAATGTTTTCCTTAAGTTTGCATGAGATTTACAATTACAGCGTACAATACAAGATGGACAAATACTGTTGACTAATATGATTAAAATGTATAATATTAGAGTACATTGTTGGTTTATGAGAAAAATGTTTGTACAAAAGGCCAAGTTAAGGTAATAGAAATCCCTTCTGCATCTGGATTCTGTCTTGCACTAGAGAAGTCAAATCAGAGTAATTGTTTAAACTAAGCAAACAGCAGGATACATAACCCTTTAAAAAACTATATGACAGTTGAAGCTGGTACCACTAGTTTATAAGATGTATAATGCAATGTGGTTATCTTTATCTGCCCAGGATCCACTACCAACAGCTGTAAAACTTGTTTAACCTTAAAACAGCGATGCAAGGAAAAACGTGTGAAGTCTACCTGAGAAACAAATGCACAAGGATACTGCTCTCCAAAAGCTTTATAGTTATAAGAGTAAATATGCTGGAAGAAAAAAAAAAACACTACTAGTATGAATGATTACATGAACTGTATATTTTCCTATCATATATACTTCAAATCATTGCAAAGTCCATAGACATTAAAACGTAAAATGAAAGGAATGGTAAAGTTCCCAGTGCAAATTCTAATATCGCCATTTCCAGTGCAAAACATGTTGTACAGTACTTGACCTGTAAAAGCTTAATGGATTATGAAAGCAAATGTCAGTCATAAGCAGTGAAAGCATACAATGGAATTGCATGCCATGCCACTGTCTGTAAATGAATCCCTGTCGTAAGTTGTCTTTTATGACTTAGATTTAAAAAACAAAACAAAACAAAAAACATTACCTTAGAAAATTAAGATAAAGAGTTTTTAAATTTGTTTTACATTTTCATAATATACAATATAAGGCATTAAAAGGTGTTCATCCCTAGATATTTCGATGTTTTTTTTTTTTTTGTATTAAAATACCATTAAGCTCAAGTCCAGCTTTAAACATGAAATTGCAGGTACTCACCCATATAGATCGCAATACATACTACAGGACGTAACACCTGGAGTCTTGTCTCCTAAGGAGTCAGATTACAACATTTGGCATTAAAGCTAAGCAATCACTCTGCTTGCATTTGCTCCTTGATGTCTGAAGGCAGAGTCTCAAACAGCACGTCTTCTACAACAAGTCCACTGCTCTTTAAGGCACGACAAGAGCCAAGTTCAGCTGGTAAGATCTCAAAGTGATTACCCTTTAACTCCAAGTGAGTCAGTACACTTAGGAAAGAAATCTTTGGTGAAAGGACAGACAGCGTGTTTCTGCCAAGCTTCAGAGTCTTGAGCTTCTTACAGAAGAAGAGCTCATCAGGAATATTTTCAATTTTGTTGCAACTAACAGAGAAGTATTGAAGGCTCTGGAGAACGCCTATCTCCGGTGGAATAAAACGGATGTCGTTGTTGGAGAGATCGAGGTAGCGCAGTTTGTTGCAGAGGAACAAGTGTGAAGGTAGGATCTCGATCTTGTTATGGCTTAAGTAGAGGCGCTCCAAGCTCCCGAGTTTTTTGATGTGTTCAGGTATAAAAGTGATGCCGTTGTGCCAAAGCTTCAGACTGGTCAGCTTACGGAGGTGCTGAAAGCTGAGGATCTCTTCAATGGAGCGTAGATTGTTCTCCTTCAGATCCAACATCTGCAGATTAGACAGGCTGAAAATGGCATGTGGTATGCGTTCGAGGTCGCAGTGCACCAACTCAAGTTCTATTAGATTCACCATCTTTTTCAGGTTGTTAAGCATGACCAGCTTGGTGCCATCATTGCAAATACAGAGGCGTTGTAGATGGCTGGCCACATCCACGATGGACTGAGGGATCTTGGTGAAGTTGCTCTTGAGTGACAGGGTCTTCAGTGCTTTGAGCTCTCGTAAAGAGTCCAAGGTTACGTTCTTTGACGCATCAGAACTTAAAGAGCCAATCAGATGGAGCTCTTCCAAATTCCGCAACACATACAACCAATGTGGAAGTTCACGGCCATCATCAAACTTCACTCGTAGCACCTTCAAGTTCTCCTTGAGGAATGAGGTTGCTGCACTGTGGATCTTGAGCGAGCACTGGTAAAGCGAAAGCTCCTGGAGATCCTCTAGTTGGGCAATGGCTGCTGGTATGGTAACATTATTAATGATCTCAAGCTTCAAAGACTGCAGCTCTGTCACCTCAAAGATGGTGTCTGGGAGGCCAGACAGCATGAAGAGTTGAAGTTCTAGCCTGTTATTGCTGTTGGTTTGCAGCTTCTGCCGAAGCTTGTCAGCTGTCCACTCGTGGTTAAGGTTGAGCTGTTTCAGCTTGTTTTCGCTCACCTCTGACAGAAACACTGCAAATCTCTTGGAATATAGGGGATCATACTGATCGATCATGTGCAACATGAAAGCAAAGTCGTTCTTTACATCTGGGATGTCATCAATTCCAGTCTCTTGCCTAACATATTCAAAGGAGTACTCCTTGAGAGAAATATAGAACAGCCAGTAAGATGTATAAAGGCATGTGAGTCCATAAACACCAACAAAACACAAATAACAGTAGGAGAGCTTTGAGAACAAGTGGGCCATAGTATGATTGCAACAGAAGTACCGGTAACCTGTCATGTCCTGCATGTTCTCAGTGCAGGTAACATTGAACCTAACCTTTGACACCAGAGCACTGTTGTATGCAATTATAAGGATAAACTTGAGCACTTTTACAACAGTCTGACGGACATACATCATATATAATATATCACCCTCCTCCACATGCAGGCGGAATTTTTTGACCTTCTCAAACAAGGCTTTGGCTTGTTCTCCTTCCTTCTTGTCAAGGACACTTGCTGCTGGCTTGTCAACGACAATCTTTTCAGGTATTGATCTTAAAGACGAAGTCTTCTCCAGGTTGCCCTCTCCAATCGGAGTATCAAGGTTTGACCTACTGGCACTGTTCTTCTTGTTGTCCTTCTCTTCAGGATTCTCCCCAGACACTTCTGACAGTGCTCTGGTAGTCCATGGAGAGTCGAAACACTTTCCCAGGATGGATATGAAGTGCTCAATTTTAGAGCTGGAGCCAGGAAACTTGAACCAGAAATTGCTGCACACCATGAAAATTAGGGTATGTATGAGAACCAGGTAAGGGAAGTACTTGGCATACCAATGCAGTGCCTTTTCGTAACACATTTGGTTTATGTAGTTATACTGCTGAATATCCAAGTTGGTCTTCAGTCCTTTCAACTCATGGACAGGCACGATCGCTACATGATTTGTGGAAGGAGGTGGGCACATCAGCTCAGTCTGGTTTGGTGAGAATGTCCTTTGAGGCAGGCATATGATTTTGTCTTGCATCACCTAAAAGCATAAAAGAGTGTAGCTATCAGAATCAACACAATGAAATCAAGACATGCTTAGACTATTGCTGATATTCTATCCAAATGTTTAGCATTTTTTATAGCACATTTCTAAAATCTGACTAAAGAAGAGAATGCAACATTGCCATCAAATGCATTATGCACATTATCTTGAGGGATCTCGACCTTATTATGTTTCAAGGAGCTGCAGAGTGAACTTGCATCAGGGAGTGTTACATTTGCCATTCTGGAGCAATACTACATAGTGTTATAAAATCCCGCCAGGAGATATGCCAAATCATACGAGAGCATTAGAGCTCATATATAATGAATGCCATCAGACATCAGAATGTATGTGGATACGGGGTGTAACGGTACACATATTTGTACTGAACATTTTCAGAACAGGCCTTTTGGTTCGGTATGCATTTGTGGCGAAAAAATAGCGTTGTTTTAACCGCTGCATGTACGGAACTTCTCTGCGTGTGGAACTTAATTTCAAACTCCATGTTTCCCCCCTAGGATGGAACAATATCGTTAATATTGATATACTTTGATGTTGCGAACACATCTGAAAAAATTACTAAAGACAAAGAGTGATCTGCTGCCGGATAAGTGTACGATACAAGTTGTCTTAAACACAGTGAACACTCAACGATAAAACACTCAACGATAGTTCATGAACTCGTTCATATTTTGGGCGAACGTGAACTGAACGTACTATATTACTGCCTGATGAACGTTACTGTGAACTCGTTCATTCTGGTGTCTGTGAATGCACGCTCTTTCAGTTTAACTTGGTTCAATAGGGTGCCAGATTTCTATAGAGCCTTCCAGGCGTAAAAACCCGGCGAAAACACACGTAAACAGGCCTTAATATGTAGCGAAAAAACACCCAATCTGGCAACACAAGCCACCAGTGTCGCACCGCGGCCGCCGCATGCGTCATCAAGACAAGAAGCAGCATGTAGTCGACAAAGCATCGAGGAGGCGTCGCATCGTATGATCAGTTTTAAGACAAGGTCGTTGAGGATGGGAGAAATCTTACATTTCTGTGCAAACTTTGCCCGCCGATAAAATAATTGCTGTAGTGGTTGTTGTGGCAATAAAAAAATAAATAAAAAAAATAGCTCGCAGCAACATATGGAAAAAAAGAACTATGAACTAGTTAATTTTTTGGAACCGTGAACTTAGTTCAAAATTGTGAAGTATGACCTATGAACTGAACTAGTTCATTTTAAAATTTGTGAACGGAACTTTGAACTAGTTCATGTAGAAAGTTAACTTTCCCAACACTGCTTAAACATGAGACATGCTTTATATAAAGCACTTCAAACTAAGTCATAAACCTACATAGCTTGCCCTAATGCAGTGGTTCTTAAACTAATTTGGTCATACCCTTATTTAAACCTTTAAATTCCCCCTCCCCATATACTTTTCTATGGCAAGGCACTTCTATTGCCGGGCCGGGCTTGTTTAGACGGTGACAAGTCAATGGTCTGAATAAGAACGATTCAGTGGAATTGGCGTTTGTTGCCTCTTTATAATGGCAGAGCGACAACCGCTATTCACGCACTTGAACACTATTGCGACATCTGTTTTCTGATTTTTTTTCCTGCTGATCTCCCACACCCCCTCCCATATCTACAGACTTTATGTAAAGACAGACATAGTTTGTCCAGTAAAACATTGTTAAATTACTAAAAAAACAGGGTTTGTTTTCCCCCTGCTGTACCGTTGACATACTGAACTGTGACTTCAAAACCGAGGTACCGAACCATCATTATTATGTACCGTTACACCCCTACTGCATACTCACTTATAATTAATGGGTTTAGTTATTCCAGTATTTTCTGTGTGGACAAATCTTAATGCTATGTCATACAATAGCACTCTGGTGAACTGTGTGCTTTTTAACTTTGCTACAGCTTGGAGAGGTGTTCAATGAGGGTTCAGGTCAGGTTTTTGTGCAGGCCAGTCAAGTTGCTCCCCACCAGAGTCAGTAAACACTATTTATGGACTATACTTTGGGTAATCCAGAAAATCTACCTTTGAGAGTTTACACACAGATTAAGAGCTTCCTTAACATAAAAGTAGCATTCATCCATGTTGCACAGTCATTCTAATTATACGAATATGCCCAAGTAATTGTCCCTGAATATAAAAAAATAAAGATGAAAGCTAATGAACCTCAAAAACATCAGAGAGCAAATAGATAAACCTCCAGTGTGTAAAACGGTAGATGAGGCTCATTTTATGTACCGTATTGCATTTCCAATCCCACACCACCTTTAGATTGCCGGGAACAGTGTTACAGTATCTGATGAGGAGAATATCTTTTAAGATAACCATTTTGGTGCTCTGACATAAGTGTTGTGACTCAGACAGGAAATGAGAAATCATTGCACTGGCCACTTGAATTCTCGAGAGAGGTGAAATACCTTTGAGTTAGCAAGAAAAGGTGCTTATGAACTAGGCCTACTCAATTTTGCATTAAATATTTTTAAAGGACACACCAGACGGGAGAAAAAAAAAGTATTTTCACTAGAAGTGAAAAGCAGTAAACAAAAGCATTGTTTGTAAGCACTGTATTCGCTTCAAGATGTGTGCCCTCCCCCCCTTTTCCTGCAAAACAGTTTAGTTTGTCTGCTAATTGCCATGTGGTTTCTGCCTGCAAAGGTAACGAGAAATGAGAAAAATCAGCTAAAAAGAGAGGGAAAGAGAATTGTGAGAGCTCTATACAGCACTATAGTGTAATACAAGCACTATAGGCAGACTGCAGAGTAAAGCCTGCTAATGAAGTATCAGCAGCTCTGAACATGGCTTCTCTGCAGTAAAATGGATGAGAGGCGCAGCAGCCCCAAGTGGCTAATAAAATGTCCATTATACATTACAGGCCACTGAAAGTGCCCCCAGCCAAACATGGTCACTTAGCAAACCACGGGATTATGCAATGGCATTAGTAAAATAATTAATTAGGACCATTTTTACTCCCCTCACTGAGATCATAATGACCATCCACAATTTACAAATTGCAATTCATCATACAACTGTGCCATTCTTTGATGCGCACCTCCAGGGAAAGTGGGGGATATCCCTGTCCTAACAATGGGTTCCTGTTAATGTTGTTTGTTGAAACTAAAAATAATTCAGGATCATCTAGAGGAATTGCAACTGAAGGGCAAACTTGCTGCTTGAAGCTCCACCCACTAGTTTACGAGGCAGAGTAGCTAGACTACAGGAGTCATTTTGTGTTTATAGAGGGGCCACCATGAGGGGAAGAAGGGGTAATCTTTTCGTGTGGGGTGACTGGAATTTAGCTATTTTCTGTAAGCAAGCACCCACTTCTTTAAGAAAGTATGCACTGACCAACAGTGGGCTGTTTATGCACAGAGGAAATACATTTATGGTGTGAAGTCATTTATTATTCCATTGCCGTTGATCAAGGAAGACTGTCCCCCCGGGTGTCACTCACACTGGCATATCTTAAATTATGTCAGTGCCATTGGTTTGTCTCGATGCACATCACTAATGTTTTTTTTTTCAAAGGCATATTTATAAAAACTACTTAAATGTCCTAATTGAACTAAGGCTTAATCTTGCCTTAATATAAGCCCTGTCTGTGATACCAGGCCTGTATGTTTTGGTACTGCTTAAAGTGGAAATGAAGCAGACAGTCAAGTTAACATTATTTAGTAAATCGAGTTCCACTCCAATCAAAAACTATATTTAACAAACACAATAAATGTAAGCATTTACAATAAAAAAATGTTTTGTTATAGCTTTTGTAGCAAGGTCACCGCCATCTTGCAGTACTACAACCTGTGACGTCATGGCGTAGGTTGGCTCTGTTGCATAAATTAAGATTATAATAGTTTTGATTCTGGTCTTTGATTTTTCTGCTTAGTTGCAGTAATCATTATTAGTAATAGATAAACTTATAATTTCTGTCACCAAGAAGATGACCAATAGAGGGCTCCAGTACTATTTGCAAGGCAATTCTGGGCTGATAAAGTAATAAAAAAAACTCCAGCAGTGAAGGAAAAGTTGGTTAAAAACTTTACTGCATTGAATGCAAAAGGATAAAAAAAATAATGGCAAGGGAGATAACGGGATTATGGATAACCATTGGAGACTATCCAAAGTATGGTGTCCTGATTGGTAAACGTGGAGTCACGGTAAGAAATATTTATTTTGCTGTCAGATGGGTGTTTATTATGGTTGTGGTTGATTTTCATGTCTGACAGTCTTTTCGGCAACATGCTGTATTTCCAAGTGTAACTATGGAAATATTGTGGCGGTGGGTGTGTCTGAATGTGTATCAGGAAATGAAGCAACTGTTCTCCCTTTCAGGCAGTTTATGAATATGGACTCTTTTGTCCTTTGCTTTAACACTGTAAAACAAATATATATATATATATATATATATATATATATATATTACAACCAGGACTAATGCAATAGTGGTCCAGTTTCCATCTTTCACGGTCTCTGTCTTTATCTTTCACTATCTGTCCTCCACTGTCTGTCTTTAACTGTCTTTCTACCATTGTATCTGATGAACTCAGGCAAGACAACCAACCCTGTGACATCACAGCGAGTGTAGTACTGCAAGAAAGCGGTGCTCTTGCTACTGTACAAAAGCTAAATTTCTTTTAAATGGTTACATTGATCGTGTTTGTTATATCATTTGATTAGAGTTGAAATCCATTCACTAAATATTGTTAACTTGACTGAATGCTTGATTTCCACTTTAAGACTCACTTTTCAGCTCTAAAAATGAAATGGTTATCTTTTGGTATTTGGTTTAAAGAGAAGAATAGTAATATTTACCTGCAGAGTGCATCCAAACACACCTATCATGAGCATTACCACAGAAAGGTAGTCTGTGAACACATCCCACCATGGCTTCAGAACCCGGAAAGCCGGCTGCTGTTCTGTGAACTGCCGGAATTCGGTCACTGGAATCATGCTCCTGTAAAGGCACAATGGAGAATTATGAATTATGAGCTATGAATATTTTGAATAACATATTATACTGTAGGGTTTACTGTAAGGTTTTTGCTTAATGACTTCAATGACCAGCCGAAATTGATCAAATTACAGCACAATACATCCTTACTAAAGAGCTGATATGCTACTCGTAAAAATGGCTGTATATAGCAAAAACTATTATAATTATTTAACTATTTGAAAATAAAAATTAAATGAGTTATAATTATTATTAGGTGTCAATAATTAGCCTAATAAATAACTACATGATTTTTTTTAGACTTCATTACAAATTTTTCCAATTAAGTAAACAATTCTTTAAAAGTTAAGTAAAAACTAAATAAAATGAAGAAGCATTATACATTAGTCAGCATTTACACTCCAAGACTTGAAGGATTACTTCACTTCAAAATGAAAATTGTCATCATTTACTCACCCTCAAGTTGTTTCAAACCTTTCATTTTGAAGTGAACTAATCCTTTAATGCAGGTTATCAATGTCAATGTCAATTCTGCAATTTTGTTTCAGTCTTTCATTTAAATACAGTTGTCAATCACTTCTTGTGAAAACAAAACCTCTGATTTGCCACTGTGTTAATGAGTTCAACAGTCATTTCTGTGATTGGCTAAAATGTGAAACACTTCAAAAAACACATTGCAAATAAAAACCTTTGACACTCTTCACAAAGCATGCACACAAATAGCTTTTGACTTTTGACAAGACGGCACTAGACTAAATATAAATTGATGGATGTTTAAAATAAATAAGCTCTGGAATGACAGCCTACCAGAATTATAGTATGAAGCAGGTTGAAAGGTATTTTTAAATGAGTTATTATTATTTTATTCTGTACAAAAAGAAAAACAAATAAGTTAGTTCTAGTAGCTCAACTGGTAAAGCATGATGGAAAAGACATGGGTTCAATTCCCAGGGAATGCATTGCCTAATAAAACGTATTGCACTGGAATAAAAGCCACTGTAAAAATCCATAATCACACCACAATCCAACCATCACTAGTATGTAAGGCTGTAACCATGTCTTGAACATGGGTGGGGGGCATTAAAAAATGCACACATTCACTCTTATTTATATGTATAATATGACAAAGACGCAAAACATTTCTTGTCTCGCACCCTTTCACTGATAAAACTAAAGTGTTGGATTGGATTTCACACTTGTCTTCTGTGAACAGTAAGGCCCGCCTTCTTTGATCTGATTGGCTATCTCAATCATTTTGACATCAACAAGCGCTGTTAGACTGCTGAGGCAGACCAGCCTAAAAACATTGTCACCCTAATAACAAACAGAGTGGTGCATAATGGAGTGCAGCAGAGCAGCATCAAGAACATCAAATTGAGGAGAACAATTTAGCCATTTCTAATTATTGGGGGGAGCGGGGGGACTTGTCCCCCTCAATGTCTATGGTGGTTACAGTCTTGCTGGTATGTGTCGTCTTGTAATTGCATGGCTCTATGGCTGATTCTTGATTCACTTGCTACATTCATCAATCAAATAGCCTAGTTCTGAAAAAAGACTTGTCCAGGTCAACACCTTATAATTGGCTGCTCATTCATGAGCCTTTCCCTCTATGGTCTCTACTAGTAAATTATTTGAAATTCAAATCCATGATTTTATTTATTTGGCAAAATTCCAGGTAATATGAAAAATAAAATTGCACAAAGCAAATATCTCTTTAGTTGGGATTAAATGTACCTAACGGGGATATTAATTCCTTGATGTTTTATTTATTTACTGGATAAGGATTTAGTAATCTTAAAGGGGTCATATAATGCCATTTTCATACAAGTTCATTTGATTCTTTAGGGTCTAAATGAAAAGTTTGTAATATACTTTAATTAAAAATTCTCATTAGTATTGTAAGAAAACACTAATTTTACCTAGTCAAAAACAGCTCTGTTTTCAGCATGCCGTTTCAGTGCATATGCCTTTAAATGATAATGAGCTTCGCTCACTCCGCCCCTCTGTTCTGCGGGCGTTTTGACAACGCACGTGGAGTGTTGCCTTGACAACAGTTGAGGGTATATTTTGGAGAAAGAATGGCAGCGGGAGTCTCTGAGGACACATCTGTGCAACCGTATCAGTTTGAACCGGAGTCGGACCCGGAACAAGATGACGGCCGCAAAGAAGTTTGACAATTAAGGCTCGAACAGGACGTTTCTGAATGGTTGGTAAACATAATGTCACTTTGATCTATCTTTGTGTACTGGCAGGGTAGACATACCCCCTCTCCCTCTCCCTGATACTTCGCATAGACGATACTTCGTCAACTCTGCACAAAAAAAACTACTACTACTGCAGGCGTGCAGGTCATGGTGGTTCTATTGACGGAAATGACAGGGAGAGGGAGAGGGAGAGGAGGGAGAGGGGGGAGAGGACTTTTCACGAGTGAAGATATTACAGCGCCGAGTCGAAGTGCTCCCAATAAGTGCTATTCCGCCATACATTATAGTTATCCATTTTACCCGCTTATAAAAAGCGCCACATTTTATTTAGTGTCATCATACTTGGTCGTGTAACTACTCGTGTAACTATATTTAAATAGAGAAAACGTGGATGTGTTTGGTCGCTTCTAACTTCATCTCTGTTTGGCCCATATACAATGAATGGGGCTAAGCTAACTGCTCTCAAAGTTCTCCGCCCGACAGAGCGATTCAGTGCACGCACTGAGACGAGAGAGGTATGTATCAACTCGTCTTAGATAAGAGAATAACATAGTTTAATATGAAAAAACGGTGGAGTATCCCTTTAAAACGTGTTCAGTGCAATCGCGAATCTCTCCTCTTCTCCAGCTAACAATTTTAGGTTATGAGAACGTTTTCATAACGTTCCCATTAAGGTATAAAAACGTTATTTCTGAATGTTCTAGGGAATTTCAAAACGTCCAGTTTTTTAGACGTTGTATTAATGTTATTTCTTGGTTATAAGAACGTCCAATTCTCCCGTTATATAAACGTTGGTTGTATTAACGTTATTTCCTGGTTATAATAACGTTAGAACGTTCAATTCTCCCTTTATATAAATGTTGTATTAACGTTCTTGCTTGGTTATAAGAACGTTATTCAAACGTTCAATTCTCCCATTATATAAACGTCCTCTTAATGTTTTTCTAAGATAATGAAAAACGTTTCATTCAATAAAAAAAAAACATTAAGAAAGGTTTTAATAATTATTAAAACCTTTCTTAATGTTTTTTATATAACAAGGTAGCCTATATAATAGGCCTATATGAAGAACCTAAAACAAGAACTTTCAGATTTTAAAATTAAGACAAAAAAAAAAAAAAGAATCATGTCTATAATATATGTGTAATGTAGTCCACTGAAGTCGAGTTGAATTGAACCCAAGTATAGTTTATTCCAATAAACCGATTTGGGTTGAAGTGACAATATGAAATTGACATGAACATAAACTTGGACTAAACATAGAATCACCAACAATGGGACAGGGAACAAAGCTAGACAAGAGACAATGGGAACACAAGGACAAGGATTATGACCAAAAACAACCAATGACATTCACAAGTTGAAGTTTATTTAATTTATATAGCTCATTTTTACAACAGCCACTGGCTGGCCAAAGTGCTTTACAGAACAGCAGAAAAAAGGGGAAAAAAAACCTACATAACATATGGAATAGCAATTTCTGAATGGTTGTTGCCGTTTTGACAGCGTTTATCCCAAGAGCAAAGAGAAAGAAATCGAAGAGAAGAGTAACTAGGCATGCGCGAACGCACGGGACACAGTCTAAGCACATACACGCTTACTTTAAGCGAAGAGGAGAGATTCGCGATTGCACTGAACACGTTTTAAGTGCAGGCATATTCTCTGAGCGAGCCCAGAGAAAATTCTTACAAGAGCAGCGTGTATCTGAGAGCGCGCGCCCAGTTCCCGCGCGCGAGCAGAGAGATTCGTGCTCGGTAGGGCTGGGGTAAACGATTATTAATTAAACGATTAGTCTGTCGATTATTTTATCGATTAGTCGACTAATCTAAGGACTAATTGAACGATTCTTTTTTGTAACATGGAAATTGCAGGAGTGCACATTCAATGCACAACAATTTTGATCTGGTTCTTACAGAGTATCTACACTGTAAAATGTTTGGTAGGCTACTCAAATGAGCCCTATCACACTTGGATGTGGTGCTCATTTTAATGTTTTCAGTGCTCATAAAAAACATCCGGACTGATTTTTCGGTTTTGTTGACGGGGGTGGGGTTTACATGCGCTTCATAAGGCACACACGCACATTTGCACACACACGCGCAAGGTCTCTCGCTCTCTCCCTCGCTGCGCGCGCCAGAGTTTCCGCTAGAAAAAAATGGTGCCGGTCAAAGTGACCGGCAACGGTTTCGTTTAACGGACATTTTGATGATATGCCGGTCAAATATCGCCTCTTGTCAAGTTGAGGAAAACTGGAGGCAGGCTATGTAACTTAAAAAATGACATAATCAGGCCGTATAGAATGCAACATGTTATATTAGCCTAACTTTCAAATAGACGGAAAAAAACATGAACGTCTGATTGGCGTCAATTAACACCAATTGTTTTTTACTATGGTTTCACACACATTCACTTTTTGAAACATTGAGGCACGGATGTACCTAATACAAATAAATAACTAGCTAACTAGTTAACATCTCCAGTTAACTAGCAGATCATTCATTTAGTTCGCTATTAAATAAGAGATCTAGCGCTAAAATCAGTTGTTTTTTTAAATCAAGCTGAGCGCTCGTGTCCGCTGCTATCAGTTGCATGGACGACGCGCTGCGCGAGTTGCGCAATCTTCACTCGGACGCGCGTTTCAATCTATCGCCGTTGCGGAGACTCTGCACAGGCGAAGCACTGCTACTTGGGCGCAGAGATTTCACACAACACCTGAAATAAAGCTTGCCACAAAGAACCGGCGAAAGTAATGATTATGCATGAAACATTTAAATTGTTGAAAAATCGATAAAGTTGACGATGCAGACTCGCCATCTTCGCAGTAGTGAACGCGCCTAGAGAGAGAAATGCACACTTCATATGAATAAATTCTTATTTTTTAATACAGGCAAATTTGTTGATGAAACATTGATTAAAATGAAGATACAATTTATACAAAACGAAATAAACTTTAAAGAAAGGCTTTCTACAAAACAAAACTAAATAAGTGGTCAAAATCATGTCTGACCAATTCCAAATGTTTTCCGATATATAGGCCTATTGGTCATCTTATGATCCTATCTTACTCATATCATGCGGTTCCCTTTTCATATAATCAACATAGATGAAATAAATAAAAAAAATAACATTATATTATTTATAAAAATGAAAAGTATATTTAAGTTTTTTAACTTATAATAAGCGTCACACTGCTCCGCTTTGCTCACATGCTCTGGTGTGTAGTCTAATGCATGTGTGCGTGCATGTGGTGGAGGGGTGCGATTTTCGAATAATAATCAACCCAGCGATCTTCGAATATTATTTTTGCTTGAAAATTTCGTTTTATATTAATTTTAATCAATGTTTCATCAACAAATTTGCCTGGATTATTCAATAAGAAGCTAATATAGTGGACAATATAGGCTAATCAGGACACGGAGGCGTCGGCGCATGCACACTTCTCTCAGGCGCGTTCACTACTGCGAAGATGGCGAGTCTGCATTTTCAACTTTATCAATTTATCAACTTTATCAATAATATCAATGGACCTGGCCATATTTGAAACGTCTCACTCAATCGTTCGTTGTTTAGGTCTATATTACAGCCGTTCTAGGCGTGCGCTTTATTTGAAATGCAGCATGCGATGTTGTTTAATGACTTTCAAACGGTAGAGCCGGTTCCTTTATAACATAGCCAAATGTCGGTGTATTTTTGCTTTATACATTTTAGGCTTATTCTCAAATTCATATTGTGTTAGGGGGGCGGGATTATTACGCTATTTTAATCGGACAATTTGACCGGAGAGATTTAATTTTGTCGGACATTTCATTTTTTTCCCGGCCAATGTCCGGTAATTACCGGACAATGGAAACCCTGGCGCGCGCTACACGGTTTGGAGCTTGCGAGCTCTTGATTCCGGGAGATTTTAACTAATTTGCGGTCATCAGGGAGCCGCTATCACTATGCGGGAGACTTGGGATGTCAACTCCATTTGACAAAGAGCGCAAATAACGACACCTTTACGTTTGGGACTAAATTTGAAGTATTCCCATACCTTCCATGATTTAGTGCGAGCTGGTTTTTTTTAGGACTTTTTCTTTTGTTGGGACTTTTGCATGGCTTTGTTGTGAATTCTGTGAAGAGGTTGCTGTTTCGTCCTCGATTCTGCAATGTTTCGGTCTCCCACGTGTGTGTGGCGAGCTGTACCGCCGGGAACGGTGCAAAAAAATACATACATAAATAAATAAAGAAGCGTCGACAAAAAAATATGACGTAGACGAATTTTTGACATCGACGCGCCGCTACAGGCCTAGTGCTCGGCACATTATATTCCGCGCACGAGCATTGAGATTCACGCTCGTGCATTATATTAATGTAGTTTCGCGCTACAATAATGCGCTCTCGACATTTGACAGGATAATAACTCCATACACAATCGCCTAGACGCCATTCTGCTCCAGCGTATCAACAATGACTGACTATGATGACAGCTCGCTCAGTGCGGGTCTGTGTGGAAACACTGCTGTCAATCAACAATCGTGGGAGGGGCGTCCGTTGTATTGACGTCACAAAAACGATCGGCTCATTTTAAGGCAGGGGAAAACATATAAAGAGATTAAAACAAAAACACTGGATAGATTTTTATCTTATGATGGTTGTGTACAGGCACTGCCAACACACATTTCAGTACAATCAACTTGACAAAGTGGATGTACCATTACATGACCCCTTAAAGTATTGAAGACACCGTCATGAAGACTAGCATAAAATGCCCGTACCGATTCCCAGCAGGCTTCATCATCTAATCTCTTTTGATGCACTTCTTCCATCACGCCGTACACAATGCATATTCCACTGATCTTATTAATTATTGAGATTAGTGCTGCATTGGCTTCAGTTTGCAGCAGTCAGCCAGTCAAAAAAAACAAAAAGGTTCACATTGATGTACCTATAAAAAGCCTGCACAGATGGAGAGCAATGACAACAAACACAGTAGTGAAACATAAAATGCAACAAGGAAGGGGAGTAGTACTAGAACGTGTTCATCATTTAAAAGTCCCCCTGTAGTCAATCATTTTACCCCTTAAAACTCACCAATCACCAAAATCACATATTTAAACGTTTTTTCCTTGATTTTTTTTTGTCATGCCTTAAAATAGCTTAAATGTATCTCTACACCCTTGCTTCATTTAGTATATTCGGTTCTATGAATATGCAAATTAGCCCCGCCTCCACTCACACCAGATTAGAGATCCACTCGTTGATGATCACACATAGTTTGTGACGTCATAAACACCAGAGATTTCAATCCGCGTTTTTGAGACTGTCTTTGGTCCACTGCAGTTAAGGAGAAAATACTCAGCAATGGTGTTGACTTTAAAAAGCTTGATTTTCACTACAGGGAGACTTTAAACACCTACAATGCACCTTTCACAAAATGCAGACAAGTACCCAGTTGTAGTCCTGCACTTGATATAACACACCTGAAATCCATTTTAAGTCAGGCAACCTAAATTACGGTTTCTGATCAAATGTCAGATAAACTAAAACATCCCTCATATAATTTACATGCAAGACCAAACCAAAGACAACACCTCACAGTCTGTAAAAGGCCCCAGAGTCAAAATGTGATTGCACCAAAATAAAATGAACACTAAAAATAGTTACACTATTGTATTGTGTATAGGGGTGGGACAAAATATCAGCGCCAAATATTGATATTTTAATTAATAAAATAAAGTGCTCTAAGTAGATTTCCCTGCTCCCAGTGTAGCTACATCAAATGTTCTTTGCTAAACTTTAATCCTTATACAAACCTATTGATATTCAAATTTAACATTGAAAGCTAAACACAATTTTACTGATTTATGAGTCTATTTAAATAGTGTCTTCACAAGCCAGTTGTCAGGGGAATTCACACACACACACACACACACACACACACACACACACACACACACACACACACAAATGTCCTTTACAAGTATAGCTAAACGTGTACACACAAAATTACAGGAAAGTCTACAACAACTCTAGTAGCTTAATCATCACAAACCAGTCAGCAAATTAATTATACAAACCAAACCACAGCTGACCATAAATCCTTAAGTTGTGTACCTGCTGAAAATGTTAGTCATTCAATGGTGCTTACATCAGAGTAAACAACCAGTCTTCTACAGGTTAAACAAGTATCCACATACTGTTTGTACTTTTATAAATATTTCTCAAGAAAAAAAAGACAACATAAAAGCTTGCATATTTAGATGCAATCTGCTTGTGTACTGTGCACAGAATGAGTAACCGTAACCATTATTTAAAAAAAAAAAAAAAAAAAAACCCAGGGCTACAAGATCTTCACTGTATGCAACATGCTTCAACAGGCAGCCTTCTTCAGGCAGGGCAAAATATTTGGACATTTGTGAACAGCTGCAGCAGTTCAAGTATCTGGAACTCCTGATTATAGCTGATTTGTTACAAGATATTTTCCACACACAGGTTTGACACACACACAAACACAGAACAAATAAGCAAATGATGATCAATAATATTAATTAAATGTTAAAGGATAAAATGTCATGACTTAAATGCTAAACTACATCCAATGTTCAAACACTACAAGACAGACAATAATAAAATGTTGACAGACCGAATGGAAAAATCCAACGTTTTCTGGTATAACTACAAGAAAGCAGTGCAGAAATGGATGGGAGTTAGGCTATGCATGTTCATGCAGACCTGCTTATTTAATCTAGGCTAATAGCTTTAAGTATCCTACTAAACTCGGATCTGTACCATCTCCTGGAGCAGCTCTTCCTGCCAGGAAATGGGGTGATTCTCAAATATAGTAGGCTAGTGGAAAAAAACAGTAGGCCTAACTACTGAATCACATCCAGTCAGCAGCAGCAGCAGGACGAAGAAGAGCTCACTTTCAAATAGCTCAGAATGAGCACGGAGGAAAGATGTTTTGTAATGATAGCTGGAGCTGATTTCCTCTACTGCTAATTACGGAAACCGAAATAAACAACATTAATTTACTCTCACGGGACAACACAAAAACAGTGCACGTTCATGCGATATTAATTTAATTTAAAATCCGCACATTTAATTGAAAACTCAAGAGACATGAAGTTATTTGGAGTATTTTAAACGGGGGCCTGTATAATGACTATCATGAGTAGGCTAATATAACAGGCCTAGCTAATGTAAAATAAATAAACTAAACAAAGAATCATTCATGAACTTCAGTGACGCAAAATTCTAATTGATATTATTTGAATCTCTATAACTTACTTTCCTCACGGTCCTCAGTTTTCTTTCGTCTCACGTGTCTGTTTTAATAGTTTCAACAAATTCGCTCCACCAACACGTCTTTGGAACAATAATTGTACCACGTTTCCTCACTGAGGGGGTTTGAAAAGTTAAACGCTGTCCCGAGCGCGTTTCACTGCTTCAACGACTATCCCACAATTACGTCACGAAAATAGAATAATTCACCATTAAATATTTGCTATCTTAATTTTTGGTCGCAAAACAACGATAACGTGAAACAAACGGTCCCAGTTTTCTCTCACCTTTAAATGGGTTGAAGGTGTCTAGAGTTGAAGATTCTAGCGGGGACTACAGCATGTCCTTGTGGCTGCGGTTCTCAGTCTCTTCTGCCCTCCAAGTGCTATAGGCTGAGCTGCCTGGGCGGGACTTCAGTACATGGGGGAAAATGAGAGACACAATAGCGTTCCCAGAACCGCCTTTCTCACTTTCCGTTTAGATTTCGCGTGTGTCACGTCGCGCTACATCTGTCCATGACTTATAAGCAGCACCTCATTGTTACAGGAATTCTCAAGGACATATCGTCGGCTCCACATCCCCAGTTCCCCACCATTTTAACTAACTAAATAAAGACATTTCCTATGCGTCACGCTAAAGTTAATTATGGTTTGTGTTTATGGTCCTTGTTTAACCAAAAAGCTGTGAGAACGGGGTGGAGAGATAATATGGCAAAGCGGTATAGTAAAACACTGTAATTCACACAGGGTTTCTGACTTGAATGACCCTCCAATTAGAGTGGAACTGCTGAACAACAATTCCTGAAATGTTTTTTTTTTTAAATAGACATGGTAAAATAGAGTAAAGGAACTTTTAAAAGTATGCATTTTTAGTGGCCTATATATCAGAAATGGAAACTAACAGCAATGATCATGCAAGTGTTCATAGACTATTCAGACTCCTCCACACCAGGCATAACAGACATTAACTTTGTCATCCCACTGTCATAGCCTCTTTACTAGATCATATGTTTACAGCATGTCTGATTGGCTGCACCATCTGCCCCAGGCTTGCTTGCACGCTCCCTCTTTGTTCTACGGAAACCCTCTTTGACATTGGGCGCCAGAGACTTTAAAAGGTCTTCCTCAACTAAAAGCCTATTCGCTTATAAGGCTGACATTTTATAAGCTCTGCTATTAGACTGGTATTAGAAATGCATCATAGAGTAGGGTTAGAAAACTTACTGATCTGTGGTGGAATATATGTGGTGTGGACTAAATATATGACAAAAATTTATTTTCAGAGGCATATCCTCAGACAACGTTTCAAAGAAGAGTGTCCTGTCAAGGGCAGAATTCATGACCCACCAAATAGTTGTTTCAAAGTGATGTATTTCTTGCAAGTGGGAAATTCCAAATATAGTCCTGTAATGTTGCTTTACTCCTACATAGAAGTCCAGTCTAGAACATTGCAGTGTTGTCTTTAACCAGCTAAGGTTTTGCAAAATCATAAAGGAAAAAGGCAGAGAGAATATCATGTTATTAATTTTTTTTTCTTTGGGTAATTGAGGGCCATTGTAAAAGGTGTAACATCTATGCTCTGATTTGGTTTTGTGTTCCTGTTTGTCTGCGTTTCTTATTAGGTTCCTTAGTTACTGATTATAACCTGTGTCTAATTTAATTCTCTTGTTACTGTTCAGGTCTCTGTTAGTTCTCATTAATGTATGGATTGGTTTGAGTTTATCCTGATCTTCAGAGTCTAAAGCCTGTTATTTGAATCGTCTTTGTGAGTGCTACTTGCATGTGACAAAAAGGTTTATGCTGTGGATTTTAAAGCGATAGTTCACCCCCAAAACAATCTTTATCACCCCATCATTCCAAACTACTTTCTCTCTTCTGTGGAACATAAAATATATTTTGAAAAATTTATCAATGTTTTGTTTTGTTTCCGTAAGTCGGTGGTAACCAAAATTTAGTGGTATATTCTTCTTCTTCCCTCCCTCCCTCCCTCCCTCTCTCTCTCCCTCTCTCTCTCCCTCTCTCTCTCCCTCCCTCCCTCCCTCTCTCTCTCCCTCCCTCCCTCTCTCTCTCCCTCCCTCTCTCCCTCTCTCTATCCCTCCCTCTCTCTCTCCCTCCCTCTCTCTCTCCTTCCCTCCCTCTCTCTCTCTCCTTCCTTCCCTCTCTCTCTCCCTCCCTCCCTCTCTCTCTCCCTCCCTCCCTCCCTCCCTCTCTTTATCAGTGCGTGTTTATGACTCCTAAAACTAACCTTATTGATTAGCTTGCATTATTAAACAATTTGTTTTAATGTGACATTGCCTTATATAATGTTTGATAACATTGTAGCTCAGATGATGAAGCATAATGCAAAAGATTATAAGGTCTATTCAAATGTTACATAAAAAAAAAAAAAAAAAAATATATATATATATATATATATATATATATTTGTAGTTGCCACTGACAAGATGTTTCCATAAATGTAGAGCTCTCAAAAGTTCTGCAGGCTAAATATTCTATTTATAGGATCTTGTCCAATTCTGTGAAAAAAATTGAAGTCCAGGCCAAGGCCATTTGGTCTGCAGGTGCAAGTCTAGTATTTCTTATGTAAGTTTCTGTGGTAGACTGGGACCTATTATTTTAACTCTTCTAGTTCCCTTATAGTTCAAAAACAACATTTCTGAACATAAGGTTGATGTCTTCTTGACCCTTACAATTTCACTAGCTTCTGAATGAACTTTGCCAGAGGCTGAAACGCAGCGGTTTCAGCTGCTTTTTTGATTGATCCCAAGCAGGAACCACTGAGAGTCTCTCAAGAACAATGGATACTGATCCAGTGAATGAAATATGAAAGCAAAGCCATTCTTGACATCAGCTGCACCACTATAGCTACCCTCATCCCACATTAGGTCAAAGGATACTGGCTATGAGAGTTTTTGATCATCCACAAGAAACTATAAATGCTAGTTTGGCCTCTGCATTGTCCAAAACACCCCGCAGCTTGACTACATTTATTTTGTGTCCTCCCTTTGAACAACCGGGTCCCCTTTGACAATGATCTTCCATGATGAGCCACGGCACTTACGATGGAGAATATTTGTCCAGAGGTGGTTTAGAGCTGTGCTTCGGTAAGCGAGCCAACAAAAAAAAAATCACCTTTATCAATGCTTATGTCAGCAACAAAAAACAGTTTGGTTGATGACTGTAACTACATTGCTGACATTATCATACTGCTCTAAGTCAAGCTTATAAACCCATGAAAATATATATATTAATACCTAAATGGTTGGTCAGTGCTAGTGATATGTAGGCTATATATGTTTAAGGATATGCCTCTTCTCCAAAGGTTGTTTTGTAAACATACTGTATGATCTTGTAGATTGTCATATGAAGTGTTCCTCTAAGCACGTGAGCATGTGAGTTAATGACAGAAGACGTCTCATCAGGGCTAAAAAAACATGGTAGACTGACAGACTGACAAATGTCCTCAGCTTCCCTGTTCTGGTCATTTCAAACCAATCAACAAATTGCTTTTAGATGGTTGAACTGCTTTGTAAAGATTTCAGATAGGGTTCACCCATTTATGTCAAATGATAGTCAACATGTTAAAATGTGTTCTCCAAAAGGCACACACTATTGAGATCATCTATTATTTAATGTCAGGGTTTTATGGACCCCTGTGGGTCTGTAAAGGTACTGCATAGGGAGAAGGTACGGCATAAAGGACTGAATTATGTAATAATGTTAGTTTTTTATTTATTTATTTACATTTAGGGGTTCTTGGGTCTACTGAAAGCCTTTCAACTGAGGAAGTGTCAAGCGACTGCAAAAAGTGCAAGCATAACACAAGCTTACGCACTGTTCGTTCCCGTTTATCTCATGGAACCAAGGTTACGTTACTAACCGAAACGTTCCCTTTCGATAACGGTTCACTCACATTGCGTCGATAGCTGATGCTATGGGGAATGCAATCCAACAGCACTGTGTCATAAGCGCACAACTGTCCAAGCCAAAGGCAGAGAATTAGGCCCTGCGAGTCTGGCTCAGGGATGGCTTCGATCCGGGGGCCTCAACAGTGAGGAGCTCTGACTGACCTCAGGCTCTGCCTTGGGGTGGGGCTGGGCAGGTGTTAGGGGGCACGCCACGAAAACCTCTGGAAAAAATGCTCGGGGCTCACTGGCAGTGCCTTGGCTGCAGGAACCACTCTAACCCCAGCTCCTCGACTGCCTTTGAGAGGACTCTGGTGAGCTCGGAGTCCAGCCAGGGCTGAGAATCATCTGGCACATTTTGTGGCAGGGTGGCGGAATCCTCAGTGAGGTTCAATCACTTCTCTGCATCTGAAGCAACCAGGGACATGGCATCATCGCCATCATCTTTCTCAGACCCTCGAAACGAGACTAATCCACCCACACCGGAAGAGGGGCGTTGGTCTTCGCAGGTAAACAGCACAAGGGAATCCTCTTGCTTTGGGGAGAATGAGACACGCTGGATCTGGACCGGCGTGAGCTCTCTGAGTCCCGTTTCCCAGGCCCCGCGACTCTGACTTTCTTCCTGCTTGTGAGAGGAGAGGGTAGAGAAAGGATGAGCGTAAGGGGCGGGATTACTTCTGTTACAGAAAGTGATCCACGAGCGCAGCAAGGCGAGACATTAGTGGTGCAACAATTTGCAACAAACACCAATTGAAATGCTCTTTTATCGTGAGTAAACTCGCTCGATCACTCGCCGGGTGGCCGCATGGGAGAGGCGCCTCTTAGTCGAGTTAATGATATCGCTGCTGGGCTCTTCAAAACGGAAACAGGTAGGCTTCTTTTCTTCACGAGATCAGTGAGGAGATGGTCTTCACACTTGAGGAAAGATTCTGATGAAATGGCACTTATTTTGTGCACCATTTTTTGGCTGCGCTGAGACGCCATTGGTCCGTGCAGTTGCACATGATTCATGATTCAACATGATTCAATCAGGCTTTAGTATTTTCAGAGAAAGAGATTTCATAGCGTCAGCTGTCAATGCAATGTGATTGAACCGTTATCGAAAGGGGACCCTGATTTAATGTAGTAAATACATTATCTAAACCAGTGTTTCTCAACCTCTCCTGCAGGGACCCCCTGACAGGCCATGTTTCTGTTTTAACCCTGAAATGGCACACCTGATTCAAGTCATTAAAGGCTTAATGAGTAGTTGACTAATTGATTAATTGAACTATTCCTACTCTAATTACTCATTAAGCCTTTAATTACTTGAATCAGGTGTGCCATTTCAGAGTTAAAACAAAAACATGGCCTGTCAGGGGGTCCCTGCAGGAGAGGTTGAGAAACACTGATCTAAACAAAGTAAGAAAAGTTGGTGATGTAACCGGAAAATAATTCTAAGCTAAATAAAAATGTATTGTATGAATTTAAATGACAACAAAATTTGAAATATGATAGCTAAAATATTAGCAGAGAAATATTTCAAAATTAGAAATGTCAATGACTTGAAAGGATGTTTATACAGTGAAGTGTGAAGAGAAACTGTTCAACTCTTCTTTACTTTACAACATTAGCAGGATTAGCCTCTACTTCAGTGAACCTGTAAATAAATAGGCCTTATGAGAAATTACATTCCAAGTCAAAGAAGAAATGTGTAGTATTGTCTTGACACGAAAACTTTTTACAGCTTTAATGTGCTGAGCCTGAGATGTATAATGTTAATTTATTAACTGAATAATTAATCCTAATCGATTACTAATAAAAGTAGAAGGCAAATAACTGACATGTCTCTGTGGTTGGTTACAGCGCCACCTGCTGAGGAAAAATACATGTTGACGAATGATGTAAAATGCTGCTTACATGATCTCACTGCCATTCAGTTTTCCAAGAAAATATGGACTTTGTGTCGACATTTGGTGACATGCAATAAGTAATTGTCTAGGATAGGTTGGATATCACCATTAATGATTCATTTAACCGTGACTACAAAAAACATACAACTCTGCCCCAAGGCACGTTCTTGCTTTTCCTGCAGGAGCCTTATTCAGAGGCGTTAATCAGCTAGTGAGACAATCAGAAACGTGAGTATAAAATTGTTACTGCGAGCAAACTAGAAGTCAGTTTTAGTTCATGTGCCCTTTAGCATGTGCAGTGTCTAAAAGGTATAACGCTTTATATATATTTTTTTATTTTATTTTTTCTTAGCCTAGCTTAATAGCCTAGGCTAGATTCTACTCCATACACGCATGTCAAGCTATTTGACCTAATTATATTTTATCAAGTTGGTTTTAAATAGCCTACCGCTTAAAAAAGAAGAAAAAAATAACTTTTTTTCAACCAGACGTAAATTTGTACGTTATTTACGTGTGACGTTTTTGTGAACTGGCTGCCAACGAACACACTAGGTTTTACCATAACCAGCACCCTAGATTTAAACTTTAATCGAAAAAAAGAATACGCCTAAATAAAAACGTACCAGAGGTATGTATAATGTAGGGTATATTGCAATCTGGAGATGAATATAATCCACGTAACGGTGGGAGATCTGGAGCCGCTTCCAAAGTCACTGAATCGTTTTTGACTCGGTTCTTTGAAATGACTAATCGGAGAACTGATTCTTGGGATTGATTCGGACTTCCCATCACAGCGAAGAAGATAGATAGTTCATACATATTTAAACAGGTTATGCGGGCTTTAGAATCATTGCATCGAGAGTTCCAAAAGAGTAAGGTCATCACACGTAACTTAATTAACATCGTCGACATTTACCATTCCAGACTAGAACACACAGAACTGTATCGGATCTTTAAAAAGAGCATTACGATTGGTCCGTTTTAGAGGCGTGGGACGTTTGCGTCAGGCAGAATCTGCTCGCGTGAAACACAACACAGATTTACAAATACAGCAACCAATAAACTGAAAGGAGTCTTATCTGTGACCGCAATGTTTTGAAGTGAGCAATGAATATTTGATACGATTTCGACTTTTTTTTGGCTGAAATGTATCTACTCCCTATTTTCAGATCTACTCCACGCGTATTACAGACTAATAGATTTTACGTTAGAGCTTTATCATCCTGCAAAGTGAGTGCAAGTTTGACTGAATTACTCATTTCTCTTTGACATTCCTTTATTTTGTTCTTTCACTTTTTTTGTGTAAGATGGCTTCCATAAAACACAAGAATGCGAAAAGAATAGAAGGTCTGGACAAAAATGTATGGTAAGAATCAAGCTTTATTTGCTAAAAAAAACTTTCTCACAGACATGTGTTAAATGTTCTGAATAGTGTGTCGTGTGTTGTTTAGGGTGGCCTTCACATCAGTGGCAGCAGACCCTTCCATTGTTAATCTTGGACAGGGTTACCCAGACATCCCTCCTCCCTCCTATGTGAAAGAAGGTCTCGCTCAGGCAGCAATGGTAGACAGGCTGAACCAGTACACACGTGGCTTTGTATGTTCTATCCACACTTTATTATCATCCTGCATTATGTGTTGAAAAATCACTCAAATTTTTTTTTTTTTTTTTTTTAAGGGCCATCCAACATTGGTTAAAGCTCTGTCAAAAGTATATGGAAAAGTCTATGACCGTCAGCTCGACCCGTTTAAAGAGATCCTGGTAACAGTGGGTGGATATGGATCATTGTTCAGCGCTATGCAGGCTCTGGTTGAGGAGGGAGATGAGGTGAAAACATAAAAACATATTTAGTACTCATTGTACTTCAAGCATTCCACTAGATTATGATTCACTCACTCTCCATTTTCTCCATTCAGGTTATTATAATAGAACCTTTTTTTGACTGCTATGTTCCTATGGTGAAAATGGCAGGAGCCAAACCTGTTTTCATACCTTTGCGACTGGTAGGTTAGCCTTCTGTATTAAAGTTAATTATGAAAACATAATATGAAACATAACACTTCATTGATCTGTTCTTTAGAAGTCACCCGCAACAACCAGTATAAATAGTGCTGACTGGGTTCTGGACCAGGAAGAACTTGCTAGTAAATTCAACTCCAAGACCAAGGCTATCATCATCAACACTCCTAATAACCCTATTGGAAAAGTAAGGTGATGTATTGCATTTAGTTCCAAAATGGCATATTAATATCCTAAAGCTCTCTTCTACTCCCAGATATTCAGTAGGAGCGAGTTGCAAGCGATTGCAGATCTCTGCATCAAACACGACACCCTGTGCTTCAGTGATGAGGTATATGAATGGCTCATATATAAAGGCCATGAGCATGTAAAGATAGGTATGTGATATTTCTCCAGTTGTGCATCTTATCTTTTGAGTCAATGGATTACATGTGCTATTAAGAGGTGATGATTCTGCAGTTTTCTCTCTGAACAGCAACCCTCCCTGGAATGTGGGACAGAACCATCACTATCGGCAGTGCAGGGAAAACATTCAGCGTGACTGGATGGAAGGTATTTGACCGTTATCTTCATTGTTCAAATTTATATCTGGCTTTACCTTAAAGGAATAATTCACGCCTAAAATTCACTATTTACTTACACTCCTCCTGTAAATTTTAACCCATCCCCTGTTATTTTTCTCTGTGGAATAAAATAGAGATTTTTAGACTTTAGATTTTTAATTTTAACTCCAGTCTCCAAAAAACTACAAAAAACTCCATAAAAACAACATACAATGTTGAAAAGAGCTATAACAAAATGATGCATCATGGCAAGTTTAATGCCAACGCACCATAGAGTGCAAGTTCCCATTCTTTTTCTCTATAGGGGAACTGATTTTTAAGAATAACTTATAAACCTTTAAAAACAGACCTATTGTGAGCTATGAGGTGGTAAATGGTGATATATGCGCTTTGGGGGCCTAACAATGCAAACTTTTGAAAGGGCGGTTTACACAACACCATTTTCAACTAAAAACCTTTTGTAAATGCATTTTGGCCATTCATTTAGACGACAATGGCAGTGTGGGGGCCTGAAAACACAAACTTTTGAAAAACGTTTTTATAGTGCAAGTTTTTTAAAATTATACTGTTATCGTCTCCGTGTAAACTATAAAAATTATAAAACTATAAAAAAGACATTGTCTTCTGTACGCGGAAATAGTAAAAACTTTTCCATTTATGATATAGTACATCATTGTCGTGTAAACGTACCCAAAGTGCAAGTTTTTGAAAACTATACTAATATCATCAACTCCAAAAACACAAATTAGTGAAAACTGTGACGTCATGCGCATGATGTGTTCAGTCCAGAGCCATAGAGAGAAAGAGTTGCGACACGCTTTGATGTCGCCGCGACGGCTGTCACGTGGTTCATGTACGCCCCATTAGTTCCAAAACATACGCGGGCTGTCATGTTCTTCTATGGACAGACAGCAGCGATTGCATTATTAAACGGTAAATATAAAATAAAACACACACCCAAGTACTTTTTAAGCTGTTATTGCATTTTGTTAATGTCAGTTTTGCATTTGGAGAGGCAGGGTGACAACTTAGATAAGTTTTAGGCTATTTTTTTGGAGGGAAAAGCTTAGTGTTCATGTTCGCATGGGTAGTACGTTAGCACTGGCTTTAGCGGCTCTAACTTAACTTTTCCATGTCATTCATCTGATGATGGACGTCTCATGATATTTATTTTAGCACAACTGGGCTGTATTAGGCTATTGATTCCCGTGATCTTGCTTATAAATTCCGATTCAGCCATTAGCCTACCTTCGTGATCACGCAAAGAGGTCTGCAGTCCGTTCAGAATTCCAACCAACACAAAATATAAATAATTACGCTGTGCATGTACAAATGAATGATTTAGGAGGGAAATAGACTGCTCCCATAACGTAGAAAGCAACGACTATATACAGCAATGTTCGGTAAATATTCAACCGAAAAATATTCTTCATAAAATTAAACCGGAGAGATAGTTAATGAGTGAATTAACTATGTTCCTAAATACATATAAGCACATGCATAACCCTCCCTAACCCATTTAAATAAATGAATTGTGTGTGTGTGTGTATATAATATTATATATAGGTTATATATATATATACATATAAAATATTATTAAAAATATTATATATTATATACATCAGGTTACCAGTTAGCCAGTTAGCTAACGTTAGTGAAGTGTTGGTCACGTAAGCTATCGCTGCAACTAACCTATTATCTTCCAATAAACATTTACTAAAACTGGCTACATTAAATATAACTACAGACTAGATTCACAAGAGGTCGGCTAATGTGTGTAAAAGTAAAAAAATACAGTAATTTCATTAATTTACCAGCGAACGTACTTCTGAAGCACTGAAAATTAATGGGGTTTAATGGAGAAACTATCAGTGTTTGGAACTATTGGCCGCTCCACGACACGCGTTACTTCCGCATTCCAAAGTTCCTATGGCGGTCTATGGGAGTGTCGCAACTCTTTCTCTCTATGGCTCTGGTTCAGTCTATATGCGCGTAGAGTTTCTTTACAACGTGACATCGCCAACTACTGGCATGGCATGCAAAATACAGCTTCTTTTTTCTTTTTCTTTTTTTTTTATCCATGTAAATGGGATCATTTTGACACCATTGTCGTCTGTACGTGAAAAATGCAAAGGAAAAACTTTTCTGGTTTAATATATCGTTGTTGTGTAAACACAACCTAATTCGATAGTGGTTCCCTCGAGATTTTCCCATGGGTTTTTATAATGTTTTTTTTTCTTCAATTTACGAGTAAAATAAGGTCTGTGGTAAACTTTGAAACTTTGCTCTGCAGCGTAAATTATCAAAAACGTGAATTTTTAAAGCTATGGTCATTAAAAAAATATAAGTAAAGAGATAAAAAAAAAACATTTGGTGTGTGCAGTTTATGTACAATACAACGATACTTTTTTTTTTTTTTTTCAGTTGGGTTGGTCAATCGGGCCTAAACACTTGATCAAACACCTGCAGACTGTTATGCAAAACAGTCTCTATACGTGTCCGACCCCATTACAGGCAAGTTTTGTCTTTGTTATTGGTTTTTACGGTGTTGCAACGCACTATTCAATGCATTGCATTCTATGGGTTTGTGACATAATTGTACCGCACAATAGGAGGCTGTTGGCCAGGGTCTTCTTCGGGACTATGAGCTGATGGGTCAACCCGACTGCTACTTTTCCTCTCTAGCATTAGAGCTGGAAGGCAAAAGAGACCGTATGGCAGCCATGTTGAGACAGATTGGGATGACTCCAGTGGTCCCTGAGGGAGGATACTTCATGATAGTGGATGTCACAGCACTCAGTAAGTGGGTTGAAGTCATGTATGTTAATAAGATTATATTTACAGAGGCAAAGGTGACATTGGTTGTGGGTGGTTTAATCTGATTGATGTTGTTCTGTCGTGTCTGCTAATTATAGATCAGGACCTGTCACATATGGGAGACGAAGAACCTTATGACTACAAGTTTGTCAAATGGATGATAAAAGAGAAGGTACTCTCTTTTTTATTTTAGGAATATATATATATATATATATATATATATATATATATATATATATATATATATATATATATATATATATATATATATATATATATATATATATATAACAGAACAAAGCATAGTAATTTTTTTTTTTTTTTTTTAAGAAATTGGCTGCAATTCCTGTAACAGCTTTTGTGGGGGAAGATTCAGTAAAGCAGTTCGAGAAATACATTCGTTTGTGCTTTATCAAGGTAAGGAATGGGTTTACTTCAGGCTTTTACAGTAAATACAAAAGATCATTCGGCTATCTACAGACCGCCAAATCTATATTTAGCTGTACTTCCTTTCTGAATCTGTCTGAATGTTGCAGAAATTTATTTTCTTATAACAAATGACATTAAATGCCTTAACAGTGCTAATAGTATGTAATGGATTTTTTTTTCCACTACAGCAAGACAGTACCTTGGATGCAGCAGAAGCCATTCTGAAGAGCTGGAACAAAAGCTGATTTGTGAAAGCCTGATAATCCAGCAATACATGTGCAGCACCTGTCAGATTTATAACATATTTTACTTGTATATCGTCGTTACATCCTCTTACAATGACTAAACAGTGGCTGAAGTGTCTTTTAGAGCTTGTGTTTACAGTTTTCTGGATCAGTCATTTGGATCACATGAATACATTACATTTTAATGTGAGCATAACAGACTTTTAAAAATTGTAAAAAAAAAATATATATATATATTATTGACCCCAAACGTTTCAATGGTAGTGTAGGTAGAATAAAATGTGTAAAAGGTGCTGTTAGTTCAGGGCTTGTGAGATGGAAACAGCATGTTTAATGCAGCACCATGTTGTATCTAATTTAGCTGCATTTCTGATATCAGTTTCCATCAGTATATGTCACAATTTCTGTGACCCTCCATGCAAAGTCAGGAATTATGTAGTCCCAGTGTTTGCATTATTTTACAATGTTTACAGTAAATTACATTTACCCACAGAGCACAACTCATATCATAGCTGTGGTGCAGCAGTTAGAAAACATACTTCTAGCATGTTGAGTTATGGTGCTCATGTGAGAGACAGGTTTAAGTCTGACCTGCAACATGTTCTGGTCCCATTTCTCTTGGATCAATATTTTTCTTTTATTCTCCAATGTCTTAGTTTTTTTTTTTTTTTTGGAACAAACAGGTTTTTTTTTTCCAAGACAATGTCATTGGTCGACCTCAAGATGGCATTATTCAACCGGAAATATTTCATATAGGTGGAACATTATAACCTGTTTGAACATTAACCTGCCTAGTCTCAGACTAAAATGCATGACGGAGCTGTTTTAACTAAAAGCAACTTGCACAGAGATATCGTAAAATATATCAGGACCATTGTTTCGCCTGATTCACACCAGTATTTTTTTTTTTTCTAGGGCACATTTATAAAAGCTACTTAAATGTCCCAATTGAACTAAAGCCTAATCCTGGCTTAATCTAAGCCCTGTTTAGAAACCAGGCCTGAGTGATATAAATGATATATTATTAGACAATTCATTTGTATTTGACTTCTTGGGCCTTTTCTGTTAGCAGCAAATGTTCAATGAAGATAAAATCCCCCTGTAGTCAATAATTGTAGCCCTTAAAACTCATCTTTGATCACCAAAATGACATATTAAAAAAAAAAAAAAAAATCCTAAAATCTTCATGCCTTAAAATAGCTTTAATGTAACTTTACACCCTTGCCTCATATGCGGTTCTATGAATATATAAATTAGCCCCGCCTCCACTCACTCACACCAGCTCAGAGATCCACTCTGACGATTACACGTTGACGTGACTAGGTGTTTGGACGTCAGAAACACCAGCGATTTCAAACCGCGTTTTTGAGACTCTTTGGTTGACTGCACTATTAAAGAGAAAATACTCAGCAATGGTGTTAACATGCATTTGTACATGGTTTGTCTTAAAGCAAATTAAAAACACCACATTGACATATAAACAACATTAAAAGCTTGATTTTCACCACAGGGGGACTTTAAAGTCTTTTATCAGTGATACCCTAATTTCCTCCTATATTTTTGTTCGCTTCCTTTCAGCAGATAAAAAAAAAATTCTCTGAAGCACCAGCAATTGAAGGGCGCAGCCTCTCCTCTCCAACTTATTTCCCAGCTTCCCTTTCCTCTTCCTGTCTGTAAATCTGTCCCATGTCCTGACTATCCCCTGGAGAGCATGTAGCCTATTGCTATGACAGTTTTTCAAGATAGCGTCTGGTCACTTACTATCAGACAGAAAAATCATTTTTACAGCACTGTTCAAAAGTCTGATCAGCTTTGAAAATCTGGTTTAATCAAATTCAAACCTGAAAATTAAGCTTGAAAGGGGTCAGACATGTCCCTTTTTTATTATAGGCCTACTAACATGTTCCGGATGATATAAAATAAATATTTAAGATGTCACTAATCAAATAAGTACATTTTGACATTTGCCCTGTGACCTCTTTGTACAAATGGTCAGATGTTCTAGCGTTCACTGAATCACAAGATGCTCTTTGGAATATTCTCAAATCATGCTGGATAACATGGTGCGTTTACATACACCCTTTTCACCAAATAGTTGGTTTCTCAAATACCTCAGAGGGAGTATTTCACGTGTTTATGATACTGTGCAGAGGAGGTTGTTTAATCACATTAGACATTACCTTAATCTTGCACACAGAGGAGGGAGTTTTGAAAGTTCACAGAGTGGATGAAGCTTTCCATGGGAAAGCCTAGTTACTCATGTAATACACACCCAGACAGGACCAGTTAGACCCGCAGAGCGATAGTTTGCTTCTTCCCTGCAGCAGTCAGGTGAGCTCAGGTGACTCAACCATCAACTGCTTCTGCTTTTTGCAAATGTCACATGCCACCCACTGCAGGAAACGGTTTTAAAAAAAGTAGCTTATTGGTAATCCTCTAGACCGGTTTGCATTTTGTCACTGATACAAAATCCCATTGTAACAGCAAGTACTAAACCTAGACCAACAGGTTTGGCCAGACAGGTACATCAGTCATCTTCCACCTGTTGTAAGATTTACATTTATCACATTAGGCTATCACTCAGCAGTAAAGCCACCAATTCCTATTTCATAACAGACAGCCCACCAACAGATTTAAATGCAAAGTTATATTTAAGCAACATTGTCTGTCCAAATGTGCAATCAAATATGAACTATTAAACATGTCTTTCGTTATGACAAGCCAATCATTAAATTAGCCTATTTGATATCAAGCATGCTTATGGTGTCTATTAATCAAACACACACACACTAAAGGAAAAAATCCGAAATAAAAGTGTAAAAAAATATATATATATACGCTACATTTTGTACACAATACTAAACATTGTTTCAGCCTGCCTTAAGTCTAATTCTGATGTGCATGTAAACCATAGACTGTAAAAAAAAACTATGTAAACACTTAGTTGATAGTATGGATGCGTGTCTTCATTAGTTTGTTTGGAGCATACACATTCTTCTGTGAAGTTCTTACCAAGAGGAACAGACAGAAACCAGGTGTCAGTTGGTGTACAGAATGTATTTGAGGAAGGTTTCGTGATACACTTGAGTGGAATTGTTGGCAGGAGTCCATCATAAGCTACCTCACAGCTGAGTGAGTTCACTGGAACAAATTATGTCTAACAAGTAGGAATTGTAATCACAGACTAAAAAAACCTTTCTATTAAAAATGGTTTAATGTTGACATACAACCACAAAATGGCTAACTTGTGAGAAATCGTTGTCAAATGATCCGAAATAGTCAGACTACAAATTTCTTTAAAAAAATGTCAACTAATAAAACATACAGCCAGCTTTGGCATGACCACATGCCAAAAATATACATTTTTTTTGTATTCATGAATATACATTTTTACATTCCATTTGAAAAGTTCAGAATTGCTCTCAACTTTGAGCTGCCCTCTCCAAAATGATAATCTTACAATTCATATATGTGTACAACCATTGTCATTACATACAGCAGATCCAAATGGCTAATATTCTAAAAATACAGTATAAAACTATAACTTACATTTCTTTTGATGATTAGAGTACAAGGATGCTTTTATAGAAACGAAGAATTCTTGAAAGAGTAATTAAATCGCAGCTTTCTCTCATTTTACCTTTATAAAATTCAAGTTAATTTATCTGTGCTCTTGGCCAAGGTCTTTTTTAATCTAACAAAAAGGGTAGAAGAGCATTTGGCAGGAACGCTTTGGTAGGTTTTTCTGTACCTGATAGTTATTATTTGGAAGCCCTGTAAAGAAAATAAATTATTCAATAGAATTCTCCTTGAGCTTTCTCCTCTTGTAAGATATTTCTATTATGGAGTGAAGAATTTGCAATTTGAGGTCTTGGCCAGGTTCAGATATTCAGTTGTGTGTCTGCCCCCAACATCTGAAGACAATAGGCACATTTTAGTCTTTGAAAACTGAGAAAATGTGTTGAAAATGGAGAGAGAAGCTGCAGTTGATCCTGATGAATCCTCACAAGTTTGTAATGGTCACTAATCAGTGTCCCAGTACTCTGACAATGAAAAGACGCCACGTTGGGCTACCAAGACTCAACCACTTCATTCTTGTTTCTTAAAGGTTATTACCAATCCCTTAAATGGCACGAGTAAGAGCATAGAGGAAAAGAGGTTTCTTCTCTAATGTGTCCTATAGAAAAGGAGTTTTCCGGCTGGTTCAGTGTTGAGCATGTGTGATCAGGGTTTATGAGGATCTGGGTTAACACCAGTCAGCGATGTAGTCAAAGTCTGCAAACTGCTCCTGCTCGTTGACTGTCAGAACCCTCGGCTCACGAGGTGGAGTCAGTATCGGTGCCTCTGAGGTGAATTCGTCATCGAAGTTACTAACGTCCTCACGGCTTTTGATGGTCGGCACGAATGGAGGCCGGATCTTCTTTGTCAGCAGTCCATCCCATTCCATATTCTAAAGGAGAATAAACAAATGTGTGGTAAGGACTTTATCAGTGACACATGGAAGTAAGAAAAAAAAGAAAAAAAAAGAGGTAAAACAGATGGCCTACTCTGAAAAATGGATGCCTCTTCACTTCCTCCGCATCTCTTTCCCCTGCGCCAAGGCGGCGCTCTGGATTTCTCCTTAACAACTGGATAAAGAGGAGAATGTTTTAAGCTTATAAACATAGCTAGTAAATTAATGCTAAGTGCCATAACAAAAGAGAACCGCCTTTCTAAAAAGCACTGTTGTGATTTTAAGGATTGCCCTATACAATAAAATGAGGTGTAGCCTAGGACAATAGTTAAACCAAAGCAGGACATGTCCAAACATACCCTTCTCATTATGGAGATGGCTTCTGTGGAGAGGAACCTTGGATAGCGAACTTCATCATTAACAATACTGTCAAACACCTCCTCTTCATCATCGCCAGGAAATGGGGACTGAGAATAAAATGAGGAATAACCCATCACCACACAATCTCTCCATGTCATTTAGAATTACACGACTTTAACGCACAATGCACTTCAATTGAATTTTTTTTAATTATTATATATTTGAAACAATTTCAGTGTACTATTTCAGATAATAAAATGAAAATAACTGAAAAGTGTCTTAAAGTGAATATATAGCTATTTGTTTCCAATTCACTGAACATGAATTTATCAATATTATATAACTATAATAAATAATTTTTATTCATTATAATTATTGAAGTTAAAAACCAGTTTAACCAGTTACATGTTTAACTGCACTAAATTATGCAATAAAAAACATTTGTGCTGTCAAAGCATCTCAGATCAAATTTCAGGTAAAGGTTTTTGTTTACATAACGTGTGTGTGTAATATATATGTAAATATATATATCCACTTCAAATGTTGACTACTGTATATACTGTTTATACACGTATATTTATGCTTATCTACTTTATATATACCTATACATAGGTGTGTATACGTACATATAAACAGACACTCTCGCACGCACACACACATATATATATAAATCTAAAAATAAATATATATATACAAAAAACTTTTATGTTAGATGTGATTTATGCCAGGGACACACTTAACGACTAGCTGAAACATTCTAACACACTTACAGACTGTTTCCAATGACAGCAGCAGATTTTAAACACCGACTGAACGCAACCGTCTCGACACGTTTGGGCATGATCAGTCGTAAGTATCAAATTACATTCATAATCGGCCTTACAGTCGTTAGGCGTGTCCCTGGCTTTAATCGCGATTAATCGATTTGACTGCTCTAAAAATCATACACGCAATTAATCATAACCACTTGATGTAAATTTGTAATTCAAGACTGAAGTATCACGTTAATGTTTTAGAGAAATCACCACAGGCAACGCACTAAACTAAACCACACTTCGCGAAAATAGACAGCACTGAATGAGCCGTTCACATGGGACTAAAAAAAAATGCATGCAAAAAGTTTAGTTTTTTTTTTAACCAATAGAGGTCCAAAAGTTACATAGTGTACCTTTAATTGTGATTTTATAAATTACCCCCCCCCCCCCCCAACTGACAACTAAAGTTAAAAAATAATGATTAATTAGTCTTATTAAATTTTCCTCTTGTGATAAATCAAGCATCAATCCATCTATCATACCTCTCCAACCAACATCTCAAAGATGAGAACTCCCAGACCCCACCAGTCCACCGCTCGTGTGTATGACGTCTCTGTTAAAACTTCAGGTGCTAAGAACTCAGGAGTTCCACAGAATGTACTAGTACGATCTTTAAAGCCCATTCCTACATAATGGGAGATGGAATGAGTTACACAAACAGTAATGAAACGCACATAAATCACACAAACATTATATAAGTACATTATCTACCTTCTTTGCAGAGACCAAAATCCGCAATCTTAACATATCCCTCAGTATCTACCAAAAGGTTATCTAGCTTCAGATCCCTGCAGAAGAAAATTTATGACAGTCACATGTGGTTCACAGAACATTCATTAAGTCTTCAGTTTTTACATTCAGCACTGACACTTACCTGTACACAATTTTATGGTCATGCAGGAATTGCAGCCCCAAGACTACACAAGCGGCATAAAAACTGAGGAAATAAAAAACGACTTTTAGCATTTTTAAGTAAGAAATGATCATGTCAAAGTGACAGCAGCAATGGTAAATTCAGTCACTCACACAGCACGAGGTTCAGAGAACACGTCAGCATGAATGTGCATCATCAGGTCTCCTCCTGCTGCATACTCCATGACGAAACACACATGCTCCTTGGTCTGGAAACAAGCGAAGAGGTTCACCAGGAACGGATGCCGAACACTGTTCACAGTCTCAAAGATCCTCTTCTCACACATGAGGCTGTGGATAGATATTAATAGTTAGTATAAATGGATAGTTGATGAAGAATGTCCATTCATTTTTTTAACATTTCTGGTTAACATAGGCATACATACATTAGGTGCTATATTTAAAGGGCCCCTATCATGGATTTTTGAAAATGACTGTTCATGTAGTGTGTAATATAGCTCTAAGTGAATGAAAACATCCTGCAAAGTTTTATATCTGAAAGTGCACCGTATATAAAGTTATTGTCTTTCAAAAGTGAGAGTCGTCTCCGAGTCAATGAAATGAATTGTTTTTCAAACGAGTCATTAGCAGTTTCGTAGTGACGTAGATACGAAACATTAGCATATTGGTTATTGCCCAGTTATTGCGCGCGCACTCAAACGCAGCTGATTCCTGCACTGGACAGCATCATGTCGAGAAGACGGCGCTGTGAATAATGTGAAGGTAAAGCCAGTTATTTTTCACTCCCCAAGGATGAGCATGTGAAGAATCAGTGGTTAAAATTCATCTGTACCAAGATATCACAGCAGTATAATCCTAAACTATTGCTGTGTTCCTTTTATTTTACTGCAGGATTAAAAAAAACGCTTGCTCTTGAAATATGGTGTTAAAAATACTTAGTTTTGAGTTTTATATTGTGTAGGTCTCCTGCCTACTCACATTATCACTGCCTTGCTGAAATACTTCTGCTGATCAGCTGTGGTCCACTATTATCGAGTCGTCCTTGCGATGGAGGTTGAATAACTAGTTCTTCTAATATTTCTTCATCGCACTCCCGCTCGCATTAATATGGTAAAAACGATGTCATTGTTCGTTACTGTGTTTAGTTTACGGTGATGGAAGCCTCAGGACACGCAGAGCTGTCGCGTTTTGCAGTCTATGGTGTTATGGCAATGGGCGTTTTTGTTCTCGCGCTGTACACAGTAGACCACTCACATCAGACTGCGCTGTCTGGCCAATCAGAGCAGATAAACTCGCGGAAAGGAGGGATTTAGAGAGATTGATTCATTTGACGAGCCGTTTGAGAATCATTGAAAATGTGATGATGTGCAAATGTATATTGTGAGGAAATTAAACAGTTTTTTTTTTACATTTGATGCGTGTAAACATGTTGTAGGAGACTCTACAACAACATTAGGAAACTTAAAAAAAAACCATGATAGGGGCACTTTAAGATTATCAACTTTATTAAATGGTCCTGCAGTGTAACAAATGCATTTTTAAAGACACCCCTGTGGTGAAAATCAAGTTTTTAATGTTGCTAATATAAAAAATGTGGTGTTTTTTAATATGCTTTAAGATAAACCATGTGCAAATTCATAAGTCAACACCATTGCTGAGTATTTTCTTTTTAAAACTCCATTGAACCAAAGACTGCGCAGAAACCCAAAACGCGGTTTGAGAAAATGCCGGTGTTTCTTACGTCACAAACTACCTTGTAACCAATCCCATCGACGTGCGGGCGAGCTTTAGCATATCATTAACGATGCTGTGAAGCGGGGGAGTCTCAAGAGAAGCCAGGTTATACTGGTATATTTTTCTGTTGATATGAAAATTCGAGAACATTAAGCAATATAGAGGGTGAATTAAGTATATTACGATGCTATGACGAACTATATGCCTTTCTCCACTGACTAAGTTGTTCAAAGCATTTCTAAAGATGCTGATTTTTAGAAGGCAGCTGTCTGACTCTGAGATGGCGAACAGGAACATAGTTTGTGTAACATAAGCAACACATTATTAGCTGTTTTATAACGTAGTCAAGCAAAAGACTAATCATATTAATCCGTTATGTGTTGTAAAGAGCGATACCATCGTGTAGCGTTTACTTCAGTAAAGTTGGCCGAGTGGATCAGGTATTCTGAGCTGGTGTGAGTGAGTGGAGGCGGGGCTAATTTGCATATTCAGGGATCTGCATATACTAAATGAAGCAAGGGTGTAGAGTTACATTAAAGCTATTTTAAGGTGCACAACAAAAAACCCCACAGGAAAACTGTTTAAATATGTAATTTCGGTGATCAAAGAGGAGTTTTAAGGGATAAAAATATTGACTTTAAAAGTAGAAACATTCATGTAGTCTGTTAATTAACATGGCCACATTAACTGAATGCATAATAATTATAACACAGAACATGCTAAATATGGTGTTTTGGAATGGAGCGTTGCATGCCAAAATGCATATAATATCAACAGCGACTATTGATAATGTATGTTACATTACAAACATATAGGATATATTAGAAGCATAACATTTTTATTTAATTTTTTCAGTCTTAGCCTCAGTGCCAATCTAAACTTAATGTTAATCTAAAGTCAATTACTGACAAGAAACATAAATACATAAAATGATATATATATATAAAATATTTAAAGTTGGCACTATTTCACAATTCTGCATATCAACTAAAATGTCCACTAAAATTAGCATGAACTTATGACATTTAAGACAAAGTAAATGTAAATGAAGACTAAAATTAATGAATGTGACGAGCTGAAACTTTGTGGAGCCCCTAGAGGAACATTGGATGGGAAAAAATATGAGACGGACGGAAGTTCCGCTGTGTTCGCTCGCAAAACTTTAGAGTTCTTTGCTAGCGAACGCCAAGTTTCTTGAGGGAACGGAAAGGTTTTGCTAGCAAATGCAAAGTTTCTTGAGAGAATGAAAAAGCAATGAAATATATTTTTTCCATCAAAATGTCACTTTAAGGGCTCCGTAGAAATAGACAATTCAAAAAGGACAGTTTGTTAAAAGGCAAAAACTGTAAGAACACTATGCTCTGTGGCTCCACCATGTCTAGAGTACAGCTCTGACTCTTTTTGCCTTTAATAATAACAGGAAGTAAAAAAGGAGCAGAATAGTCCCCACTGTAAACAATTACTGATGTCTCTACAAATGCTTCCAAGCATCGTCAAGAACATGAAGTTATAAGTATAAGTCACTTAAACACACATGCATAGCCTTTACCTGTCCACTTCATCCCTTGTAACAATGTCACCTTTTTTCAAAGCTTTAATGGCAAACATTTCTCCAGTGGTCTTGTACTCAGCAAGTAAAACCTGTTGAACAATTAAAGAGATGAGACAATGAAACGATCTCCTGCAGAAATCACAAACTGGTGGTGTGTAGAGATAATCTACAATACATTACAAAATAAACAAATGCAAATGGTTAATGTACTGTGAACTTAAGGCACATTTGCAAATGTTACAGAGCTCGCCTTTTTGCACATGTGAAAGCACAACGTTTACCTTTCCAAAGTGGCCACGCCCCAGTACAGCTATACATTTGAAGTCTGTCAAACTGAATTGAACTTCCTCTTCTTCCCTGAAAGCATGAACATACACTTTGAGCATCTGACTACAGTTAATGAATGCATGTTTATATGTAGCCATGATGTCATAAGGAAATGGGGAACAGACTACCTTATTTCAGTTTTTCGTTGAATTGCAGTCAGTTCCAGGTCAGGCTGCTCATTTTCAACCAGACTGTCATAATCTGGTTTAGCTACTGTGTTGTTCAGGAAGTCAAAGGTCGCTAGGGCATCCTGTAGGCGAGAGGCACTTAAGAGTCATTCCAAACCTTTGCAAAAGAACTCTCCTTAAGGGACAGTTCTGCCAAAAATGAAGATTCTGTCATTGTTTACTCGTCATCATTTTGTTCCAAACCCATGACTGACTTTTGCCCATTAAAACACAGAAAAGCATGATGGGCACTGGATGTTCACGCTGTTCTTTTCCTTACAACAGGGGCAGTCAAGCCCATAAATGAAAAAAACATATGCCGTTTGATAGCTTTTTGCAAGGAAAAAAAGTCTTCATTCACATGACTTGGCATGCTATATTTAAATATACATGGTCAATGAGATTTGAGAGCTGAGGTGAAGATTATCAGTGAATAATATTGAGTTCAATTTCTTTTCCTAACCCAAAGTAATCATATTACTTAAAGTTGAATGAACTACATTAATGGTGCTTTTGGTCATTTTGAGGGCTTGACATTCGGTGATCATCACCCACTTTCATTGTATGGAAAAGAGTGGTATCAACATTTTGCTGAAAATTTTCCTTTTGTGTCCCACAGAACAAATAAAGTCAGATTGGTTTGGATCGACATGAAGGTGAGTAAATGATGACATCTTTCACATATCTCAGTTTTGGGTAAACTATCCCTTTAATACAACCCCTCCTTTACCTGCACCTCTTTTCTATCTGGGATCTTATCCGTTGGTGCTGTTTCCTCTATCTCCACTTCGATGGAGTGCCGTTTTGAGGGAGGGGTGGCTGCTTTGTCAAAGTCTAATTTGGTCACAGTGGGGTCACTGATGAAGAGAAGACAAAAGTTACCACATAGCAATAGTAACATTATGGAATGCATACACTGGGATACAGACCAGGAATGTTAAGTCATCTCATTATCTAAATATAGAGCACCAATTATGTTTCCAGACAGATTAGTCATTGTTTATCAAAGACTGCAGAATAATTTGAGGGCTTTCCGCTACTGATGCTCTTTTAGGAAATTAGTCTGTGTGGATGAGATGGAATGAATTTGTACACAAATGCACCTGGGTAGGGAGTGGGCGTCTGGGTGGCCGATGGGTGCCATTTCAGGGCTAAATGCTGAGCCCAGATCAGCCGCCTGAGGACTGAAGGAGTTATTGATTGACGGAATGGCTCTTCTCACCAACCTGCCCCAGGTGGCGATGTTAATGTTCATCTGAGGGGCACGCGGGAACGTTTTACCTATAAGAGGAACACAGGTTTTTATGTATGAGATAAAGAAACTTCTAAGCAGCAGACAACATTAGTTCCAAAACCTAGTGCGCTACTTGTGGAGGCAATATTTTAAAGCATTGTAGACATGTTTTCTAGCAGGGTTTATACAACTAAGGGTGTGTTCACACTTGTTGGTTCTTTTGGTCTGGACCAATAAAGAAAATTATACATTTAGACCTGGTTCGCTTAGTGTTCACTGGCATTTTTAACACTAAACCTAAAGAGAAAATTTTTTAAAAATGCAGTGTGATGCTCATTATATGTGCGTACAGTACATATGATGGTATTTTACCAGCTGAGAGCTCACAAAGAGCTTAGAAAATGTGTAAAGGAGTTGAAAGAGTCAGGAATTCCTCCGTTGCACACACAAACAAAGATCTGCTGCAAGACGATGGTGTTTCCAATGCCTGTAATTGGGCAACATCACGACTATGTCGAGACAAACCAGGCATGCTTGAGCATTCTGTGCTTTTTAGGGTCGCATCTTGTGACATCACGTCATGTTTTTGGTTCGTTTAGATGTCTTTGGTCTGTGTTGTATTCATATTTCAGTCAAACCGAGTTCATTTGGAAGTGGACCAAGGCCCACCTTTTCAGGGGTCTCTAACAGAGCAATCGCACAAGTGTTTGTTTTAATCAAACCAAACCTGCCAAGTGTCAACACCAAGATACCTAATTTTAGCTACACTGAGACAACACAGCATGTATCCTTCAAATAGTACATTTTTAAAATTTATTCATGTATTTACAGAGAGGTGTTCTAATATATTTTCTATTGCACTTTGAATATAGCTGGCCACCAAAAAAGATTCACATGCCCAGAGTAGCTGAGGTTACATAAAAGTACAATTTGGTGCTGCTTACGAACAGTGTTTTGCTAAGAGACAGTGAACAGCAGAAGAATCCGGAACCGTCTGTCGTCTATGTACAATTGGATTTTTAAAATGGATTTTTTATAAACACCATACCAAATACTAAAATCTGAACAGCTGTCTGAAAACATGTAAACAAAGTTGTGCAACTCTTTGGCTACCAGAGTAACCAGGGTATTTCTGCTTGTCAACAAGCGCCACAATATCAGAGAGTGATTTTACATGTTCATTCAGCCTGTCTTAAGTTTTTTATGCATTGGTCTAAACAGCTAACGGACCAAAATTCCGTTCCGAACATTTGTGTTGGTGTGAATAGACTGTTATCTTAGCAACATGCTAACTGAAAACTTGAGTCTCCCATGCAGAGCACTATTTGTGTGACACCTATAAGTTAAGCTGCCAGTTCAAAATGGATCCTTTATGAGGATCCATGATGGATAAGTGCTTTCTTAGAAGGTAGCTGCCCATGTAGGCAGTAGACAGACAGTTCATGAGATTTTGGAACACAGCTTAAACCAGCTATTCACCTTTTTTTGTAAATACATGGTTCAAGCGAGTTCAAAAAGAAGGTCAAAGTTCATTCTGACTTCACCGTGCAAACGCTAGTCCCGCAGCAGAGCAATATTGAACCACAGAACTGTGTTAAAAGTAGGCTGCTTAATCTAATCTGTTTGAGTGAACATGTCAACCATTCTCAACACTGAGGCATATTTGCCACTTCATAATCTTACCTTGCTGTTTGGAGAAGATTTTCTTTTGCCTTTGTAGTTTAGGTCGCCTCTCAATAACTGGGTTAAAAAATGTAACCTGTGTCCAAAGAGGCAGAGATAATCTTCAAAATATCCACAACAAGGCCATCAAATTTGTGTATTACATGTCTGTGTGTAGTGAAAAAAATGTATTACCTCAGCAAACAGTGTTCCTTGTGGTTCCAGGTAGAGGCACATGCCATGACGCTGGTTGTCCAGGAAGTCCTCTAGACGTAAAAACTTAACAGCACACAGTGAGCGCCAGTCTCTCCAATACACAGCTATCTCCAGTTCACGAGACTACAGGCCAAACAGAAAAATAATTTAATATCTGATATCAAGTATATACACACTGTATAAACTTTTTTTTAAAGACATGAATACTTTTATTCAGCAAGGACAAATTAAAATAGTGGAGACAGTCAAGTTACAGACAGTTACAAAAATGTGTACTTTCTATTCATCAAAAAATCCTGAAACAAATGGATCACCACATTTGCTCATAAATATTAAGCAGCACAAACGTTTTCAACAGTGATAAATTATTCTTAACCCACCAAATCAGCATTTTAGAATGACACTGAAAACTGAAGTAATGCCTGATTAAAAATTGCAATTGCTTTGCAATCATACAGGAATAAATTACATTTAAAAAAAGAAAACCGTTATTTTAAATTGTAATATTATTTCATAACATTGCACAATATTTCTTCTTTTTTTATCAAATAAATACAGCCTTGGTGCACAAGAGACTTACCAACCCTAAACTATTGAACGGTAGAGTACATGAATACATTTAGGCTAAAACTATTAATCAAACTAGTTTGTGCATGGTTGCCAGGGCATTGCTATGTGGTTGTTAGAAAGTTATGGGAGGTGAATCATTCATGTCTTGTCCACAGTACAAAACCTGAATTTTAAGGGCCTAACACCTCACTGTTTATGCTGTGAGCATGAATCTGTAGTATGAGCAGCAGTAACAGTGAAACTTAACCCACCATGCACCACTTATGAGTATCATTACAGTTCACAGCCAAAGGTTTGACATTTACAGGCCTTTTACAGGTCTTTTCAGAGTCTGTCTGCCATTGCACAACTACTGATTAGAGCTCTCTCGTGCCATGAGATTAAAAGATTATGCCGTCACACATTCAAAAGCAAGTCAAAACACACACAGACATGTATGTGTAAGTTCATTCAATAATCAATCCTCAAATATAAATTGAATACTATAACATAGCAAGTGGTAAGGCTCCAAATCAGTCTTACTATTAACTATTTTCAATATCTTCCCTAAGGAGTAATTTAATTTACACTTATTTTGGGAGATGTCAAGAAGAAACCTGTGCAATTCCATCAAAATAAAAATAAAAAGTATCTGAAATCAACCAATTTCTTAATGTGGAGGAATGGAGATACATTATAAAGATGAACAAATAGGGAACTAATGTTGATTGTGAACATAATAACAAACATTAAAAGTAAGCTGAGGTTGTGTGACTCAATAATAAATATATTGCAGAAAGGGAACATTTATATATGTTAGAATTAAGAGATCATGAGCGATGACTTCTGATCCGCCTTTTGAGAGTTTCCATAAGAACTGGGTCAAATCTGGGATTAACATTTCCAAAGTTAATTGAGAGAGGCTGGAATGGTGTGCATGTGTGCATATGTGTGCCCATCGACTCATGTGTTGAGGGGATTATGGGATAAGACTGTGGTTTGACAACTGTGCAACTGACTTTTATACAATTTCTCATGCATTACCCGGTCAAGTTCCAGTGTGAACTTCTGGTCCCAAGATTGGTTGCTGACTGGCTTCCAATGGGTCTGTCCCACAACTGTGTTGTCCAGCTTCAGAACGGCACTGATTTCATCTGCCATAACAGCACAACATACCTCTTAAATTATTTGTCTTTAACAGAGGCATGAATATATTCACAAGAGATGTGTATTTAATACATTGATTTAATGTGATTCATAAACAAATGCTGTGATGAAAATAAAAATATGCCTTAACAACGTCAGTCTGCACATGATAAAAAAAGAAAGCCAAGGCGGCATTTATTTGACCAAAAATACAGTAAAAACATTAATATTGTGAAATATTACAAAATTAAAATAATTGTTTTCTATTTTAATATCTTCTTAAATGTATTGTAATCCTGGGATTTCAAAGCGAAACTTTCAGCATCATTACTCCAGTCTTCAGTGACACACGATCGTTCAGAAATCATTCTAATATTCTGATTTACTGCCCAAGAAACATTTCTTTTTATAATATCACAGTTGAAAACAGTTGTGCAGCTTAATATTTAATATTTATAACATTATAAATGACTTCACTGTAATGTTTGATCAATTAAATGCATAAGATAAAAAAGAAAAAAATACTGGCCACAAAACTTCTGAATGGTAGTGCATTGACTTGCATACAAGTCAGAACAAGTCTCTCTTATTTTCCACCTAACTTTATAGAATAAAAGTCATTTTGATGGGGAGACAATGACTGAAGATGAAATCATGTCAAATTGTTGAGCCTTAGTTTGTAGTTTGCTAAAAGCAGACTGTACGTGTGTGAATGTAGTGTAATTTACATTGGTTACTCGATTTGAAATGGTGAAGCCCAACGGCAATGCAAGTTCCTATGGAATGATCTTAAATGGGATTTTCAAAAGCATTTAAAACAAACACAAAGCCACTCAACTGGACAGATCATCGGATTTGGAGAGGGTTCGGGTACTGCCAGATTTGTTCTTGTTTCCTCGGCTCATAAAGGAGGAGCGTGCCTCACTGGGGCTCCAGCCGGGTAGAGGAACAGCTGCTGTCTTTGAGCGACCCGGGACGTTCTCCAGGAGGTCCTGACAGCCCATGAGCCTCACGTCTAATGTGCCTGCGGATTTACAACAGAAACCCTACTCAGAGCCAAAAACGCTGCATGATCTTGAGATGTAAATCACCAAACACATCTATACTGATTAACACAAGATAATAAGTGTGCAAACAATTACAAAAGTCTATTTCAAGACACATGCAGTAGTTATAGAGCCTTATATGGAAAGCACTACATGGTACAAGTCTATAATGGTAACGTAAGCTCTCTCGTTCTCCTTTAGAGTGAAGGTCAAAGTTGTGTGTGATAAAGCCAAGGGTGGGGGAGGGGGCCGAGTGTGTGGACACTGTGCGAAAAGTCGAGTGTAGTTCCTACATGCCTATACCCAGACAGCTGTTCCCCCTCTCAAATAGAGTTGAACGTACAGTACCATGAGTTGTGATAAAGGACTAAAGGGCCCATTCACACGGGGAGTGAATATTTGCAGAGAACAAGACTATAAATTGAAACAATGCATTCTAACGGAGACAAAAATTCAGCTGAATACAGGAGGATCCACCGCCATCGTTAAAACAAGCAGTATTACAAGCTGCCATCGTTAAAACCAAGCCAAAATGGGACCAGTAAATAAAAACAGAGTTCAAAACACCTTGAGTACCATGTGACTGTATGAATTTTGTTTTGTTACCGGTCAGAGCAGCAGGTTTGGCCACGGTGCTGTACTGGTTGCTGGTGGACATGATGCTTTGGCGGGGACTGAGAGGTGGGGAGGACACCATGGCTAACTCCTCCATAATCAGATTGCCCTTGGGGTGATTTTTGGGCAACTCACTGAGTCTCTGCTCCAGAGAGAACTTCAGCAAGTCTAGCTTCTGACTGGACTCATTCAAGCGGGCTTGAGCCTGCAAGACAAAGTTAGACAGCGTTTACAAATGCATTGAGACATAAATACACACATTTTAAATGCAGTCAACAAAACCTCCAAAAACCTTAGAAAGACAAACCGGATTTAGAACCCGTCACAAAGATAAACAGTTTTATGTGCGTAACATTGGCAGTGTGAGTGGAAAACTGCATGGTAAATCTATGGGATAGAGTCTGGACATATACCACAGTTGAACACAAACTCTTCACAAGCTTGTGGAAGTTCAGGATTCAAATTTCTCTGTGAAAATGAACGTGTACCAGAAATTGTTGCAGATGATGTTTGTTAAAAAAAAAAAAATTTGAATTAATATTTATTTGTGTTAATTATTTGCTTTAATTCAGTTATTATTGTGTATAGGAATGCACAATATATTGGTACCAAATCAGTTCTGGCCAAATACTAGTGATTTTGCTCTTTATCAGTAGGCCTATGGGTAAATTTTGGATATAATCGCCCTATATTGGATATTCTGCAGTAAATACTGCTTCATATGAACTCTAAAGCGCTGTTAGTCACTTAGAACATACATTTGTGAACGTAACGTGAATGAGAAGCATTAATAAACCTGTTACCGAAATAAAAACTTGATGATTTGCATTTGAAAATGACGAAATTATGTAAATATTGGTATTGTAATATTATAGTCGTGCTATAAAATTGTTTGTTTGTTTGTTTGTTTAACGCCATGCCAGCTACCCCGGCTATATTCATGGCGAGAAAGAGAGTAGAAAAAAAAAAATACTATGGAAGTCAATGGTGGCCCACAACTGTTTGGTTCCAATCGTTCTTCAAAATATCTTCCTTTGTGTTCAGCAGAAGAAAAACTCATACAGGTTTGCAACAACTTTTTTTAGTATCCCTTTAATCGTGATTATTCACGGAGAAAATGTGTACCCGGTAAATCTAGTTTTTTAATTGATTGACAGCACTAATATATATAGCTCTATTTAAAAAGAATGAATAATTCTAGAATTAATGGGATGATTTTGTTGGGGGTGCATCGGCAAAGAAAATATAAATAATTGCAATTTAAAAAAATTTAAAAACAATCTTCTGAAACAATACTGCAATCAGTTTTTTCCCAAAACTCCAGTCCTAAAATTAACCCATGATTTTTACCTTGCTCTTCCAGTTGAGCAAACGCAATAATCAATAACCTGAATAATAAACAGGTATATTAATCCCAAATATACACGATTCAGTGGATGTGGCTAGCATTCTGATTGACCACTATCATGCTACGCTAACATGACTTTTTTTGTAGGGCTGTCTAGATCGTGACATTTTGTGTTGTATTCCAAAAAAAATGTTTTTTACTCTGTCAATTTCCTACCTATTAAAAGGTGAATTTGCAGAGTATTACTCACACATGAGTAAAACAAATTCATGACCGTTCTAAAAATATTTAACCTTCCTGTGTAAAGTGAGAAAGGCTGTAAACATTTGGACCTTGAGGCAATGCATGCAATTACAAATATCTAGTTAAATGAATAACTGGATTAAATGGATACAGAAATGAAAGTGTTTATATAAGCACAAGAAACCGATCAATCAATGAAAAGCAACTATAAAAACAATGATTTAGAAAGGAAGCCAACCTCTGAATGAGCTTTCTTCTCCGTCACCTTCCCTGTTCCAAGCAGTTTCATCACGTTTTTGGCACCGTCTGCCACAGCAGACTCTATCCGGAAGTGATGTCGTAGCTCTTCTATCCTCAGGTCCAGGGGACTGATGATAGGCTTGCTTGAAGTTACTGCTAACATCAGATTTATGACTTTTTACCACACTTCTGCCCATTTAAAAGGCAAATCATAGATATAATTACTAGGATAACAGCTATACCACATACCATCATTGTTCTCATAGTTCATCTCGCTGGTCTGGCTGGCTTTAAGGATCTGCATTCTAATGAACTCTATCTTTGTCTTGCTGTCTTGAAGCATCTGCTGAGCTGCTGCGAGCAGTTTGCGGTCCTACAGATGTAGCCACAGCAGAAAAGTAAAAACAGAGTTCAGAAACAAAAGGAGGAATAAAATATGCAGAACCATAGTTTATAAACCTTCAAATATGAATATAAAAAGGAGATATACACTTTAGTTCAATTGCTATTCAGACAACAATGTCAAATAATCCCCGTTCACACAGATCAGCGAAAACAAATAAAAACACAGTATTTTGCACACCAGGTCAGTAGTTGGCGGTGTCACTTAGTAAAAAACACTACGTGCCTATAGACTGAACACATAATACGAATGCGCATGACGTCACAGTTTTCACAAATTCACACTTTTGCAGTTTACACAGAAACGATAGCTTTATCATTTTCCAAAACTTGCACTTTAAAACCCATTTTCAAAAGTTTGCGTTTTCAAGCCTCCATAACGCTGTTGTGTAAATGAACAGCCAAAATGCATACAAAGTTTTCAGTTTTTAGTTGAAAACAGTGTCGTGTAAACTGCACCTCAGATCCCTTTCAGTTTGTACAATTATAAAAATTATTTTAATAAGAATGTGTGTCCTGAATGTCTGTATTATGTATTAACTGTTTAATAAAAAAAGGTATATGAGGCCACGATGCATTGAGCATATATTCATAGTTGAAGCATGACCTCTCATACCTTATTCTTAATTCATATTCTTAGTATTTCTTACTTTTATGATTTAAAAGTTATTAAAGTAAAACCAACAAATGAAAACCTTGCCATTTGTCTGAAGTGTCAAGGGATGTTTCCTTGTCACACCAAGCATTCAAATCTAGTGAATGTGAGTCAGGAGTCTCTATGGACTTAACTTCCTGTAAGTCTGACGTTACCTTAGAGGCCTTTCCTCCGGATGTCTAAAGCAGCTGGGAACCTGCATGCAGGACTCACCGCTTCATTTTGACTGACCAGACAAAACCCACATACCAGTTAATGTGTATTTTTTTTCAGGGCCTAATATTAGCTTAACTAATGGTGTGAGTTTGGGACAAGGTTACCCGTATGGCCCAGCATTAAAAGACAGGGAGTTTTGTTTGCAATAGGGCTGTGACGGTATGGGATTTCCTTCTTACCGCGGTGAAGAAGCAACAAATCATGCGGTTTGGCGGTTAACCGCTCCAACCATGGCCCGCCAATAACGCACATAAAAGCTGTTACAAAGAACCGGCAAAAGTAATAATGAATGTTTCAAATATAGCAAGGAGACATTTTAATTGTTTATTAATAAACCATTGTTTTCTGTGTCAGCAGCAAAGATGAAGTTGACGATGCTGACTCGCCATTACCACAGTAGTGAACACGCCTATATTTTTTTAATAATAATTATGTTAAAAAAAAAAACAATAAAAAAAAAAACATAAAAATTATTATTATCATAAAATAAATGTTATTTTATTATACAGTAAAGCACCTATAGAGAGAAATGCACATTTCATACAGATTACATAAGCAGAGAGTAGTCTGTTTCTTTTCGTTTTTAATTGTTTTGTTTAAAAGTAGACATTTCAAGCTTTATATATATATATATATATATATATATATATATATATATATATATATATATATATTTCTCATGTCTGTGAGGCAAGTAGCTTATACGCTGAGTTTCGGTTCATTTATGAGACGCGCACCAGTTCACGTGCAATGCCATCGCGCCGGCACCATGTCCTGCTTATTTTGTCTGCTATATTTTCTTATTTATTAAATCCAGGCAATTGGTTGATGAAACATTGATTAAAATTAATATACAATTTATACAAAAAGAAATTCACTTTAAAGAAAGGCTTTCTACCAAACAAAACTTAATGAAGTGGTCAAAATCATGTCTGACCCTTCTCCCGATATAGTGCACATCTTATGATCTTATCTTACTCATGCTGTTCACTTTTCATATAATCAACATAGGTTAAATAAAAAAAAATGACATAAATATAAATATGAAACTAAATGCGTTTTCTTTAATGGCTACAACACATAAGTCCAGTACAGAAAAATGTAATGTCAGAGCGGGATTTGAACGAATGCAGTTTTTCCGTTGAACATGTGGGGGAGAAGTGTGATTTCCGATAAAAATCAAATATTATTTTTGCTTGAAATTCCCATGCCTAGTATCCATAAGTTTTCCCCAGTTATTTACGGGATGATGCAATAGGCTATTTCGTTTAGTTTTTGCTTAGAAAATTATAATTATTAACATGGGCTAATAAACATTAACAATAATAACATGAAATAATATTTATTTCTATAACTTTGTTGTTTTTTTATATCGTTTGTAACCCATTGTTTGTACAATAAATTATTCAAAGTTTCAACAAGTTGCGTTTGGACGAGTGTGTTTATATCCACGGACTGTTACCCGAAAAACAATGTCTAAAGAAATAGGAATCGAAGTTTAGCCCAACTCACCAGAACTAAGCAAGGTTGGGGCAAGTTGAGCTCGGCCTGCTCTTTCTGCAGCTTTCTCTTCTTTTACCAGCTCTGCGAGAAAGTCATCACCAATGTTCTGTTTGAATAATGTCTATACCACATAAGAGAAGTGGCTATAAGCACTTGCAATTCAAATCTAACTGAAACTGTTTACGTTATGCTTTTGTCTTTTATGCCTGTGTTTGTGTATTTAATTGAACATTATCTATGTAAAAAAAAAAAAAAAAAAAGTGCGGTGATGACGGTGCTGACCTCAACACCACGGTAGGCATCTCATTACTGCGGTATTGTGGTAATGCGGTTATCGTCACAGCCCTAGTTTGCAATTCCATTTGTTGCCACAAGTGGCGCAAAAATGACTTTAAAAGTTTTTGAACAGAGCATTCGCGGGCCAAGAGAAACGTAGGAGTATCTCTTAATCAGTGCGACTCAAATGAAGTCATGTGCCGCAGTGCTGAGCATGTTTTCGTGACAGCTTTTTGGAGGGTACTAAACTGTTCATACATCTGGAAATGAGTCAGACTCCCTTGTTCTGTCTCCCTGTGTTTATCACTCCATATATTTCCCCCACAAAGACTGTGCCGATTTAACAACTCCTTTGTGACTCCAAGATGATAATTTTAGCCATAGAGCCTCTTTAATTAACCGTTCTTGATAAAAGGGAGGAAAGGAGGGTCAGACACTCCAGACCAAAGCCAAACCAACCCATGGATTCTGCTGACACTACATGTACAGTAACCAGCACTGATTTCCTGAGGGGGAGGGTGGAGAAACATAACTGAACTGTTCTATTCCAGTTCTCCTTAATGTCAGCTGCACCCTAGGGGGTTACTACCATGACATTGGCATATGTGTATAAATGCATCTGGTCTGGCTTCCTTTACCTCTTTTGGAAAAAGGAAAGGAGATTTCATCTAATTTTAGAGAACATGTTTGCTAACATCTGTTTTCATTTCTAAGGATGAATCTCTCACAAGATCTTTAAGAGATCAAACAGTTTATCTTCTCTGAGACTAAGCGCGAAGTACAGTTTTAGTGTAACAATTTTAGTGTAATTTAGACCTGAAGTGTATTTTTTTTTATACAGTACTGTACAAAAGTCTTAGGCACGTTGGTATTTAAGAAAGTTATTTATATCTTTTTTGCCATTAATTGTAATAACAGGGGTTAACCTGTTAAGCTTCAAGCCCACTTTTGAAAAATCCCCAGAAATGACATACACAAACTGAAACAGATACAGTTCATGAATCCTTTGCACTAAAAGCACAAGTATGATCTCATTTGAAAGCTGACACCTGGTTGTTTATTGTAAATGTAGAATTAATTATTGTCATAATGAAAAAAAACAATTTTAAATAGCTTCAAAGTTTTGTAAAGTTATTAGAAATTTATTTTTATGAAACATCTTCATGAAAATAAAATTGAAGTTGGCCCTGGAGCAATCTAGAAATGCACTGCAGCTAAAGCCACATGTCTGACCATTTTATATTTAAAATCTGAAAATGATAAGTATAAAGCTCTGTATTTAGTTAAATGTTTTTCAAGATCATGTCAAATTACTTTATTTTGATTAGACTCTATTAGCAAACTGATGTTTAGTCATCTTCTGAGTCATCTATTCAGTCTATTGTCTCTATTGTTTTGTGGTGCCCCATTCAGTCTCAGTCTCCCCTGCACACATTTACACCTCTCCAGACTGGTTATTATGGCTCTAAATATGCATTTCTTTTGTCTGCATTATAGCTACTAACGACTGGCTATTCACAAGCTATTCATAGGGTTTCAAACCCTAATTTCTTTTATCAAAGTTCTCACTAAATATTTGAAACTGGTATCAAATGCACTGAAACATTTCAGTAAGCATTCCTATTTAGAAAAAAATCATAAAACAATAACTGCTCGTGGCAGGTGCGCCTGGGCTCGCTAGCATGTTAGCTTAGCACACCATCAATACACGACCATTTATGAGATTAAAACTATGTTTGCGCTCCAAACTCACTATATAACGCAAGTCTAGTGTTTTAAATAATCTTCTGTGATCTAACTTGGCTTCAGATAAAAAAAAATCAGACAGAAAATGTATTATTTAGTGTTCTGAACGATGATGAAATCTATATCGATTAGCATTACATTATAAATATAATCTATTATTATGAAATACCTGGCATGGCTTGAAGAACACAGGTAACTCAAATATCATTGCAATCATGTTTATTGTCTTCAAAACATCTTTATCTGCATGTTACAGCGATCTCTGTACTTTCTGTATCACTCAGTGACGTCCTGGAATGTCACATGACTATGGGTCTTCTTCATGATCCATATATGGACTTTTATTGGACATAATAGCGCCCCCATGCTATTGGTATGAATGGAAAACACAGCACATCTCAGTAAGAAGCGATCATTATGATTACATCGACGCATTTGGGTATAAATTCAATAAATATTATTCCTGTCTATAGAAATATGATGTGAATCTATGAGAATATATCAATATTTCTCCACATCTGCACATTGTTGAGCTAAAAGCCCTCAGGGACGTTGTTTTGTGAATCGCTGTCATGACGACAGCACGGAGTGTTTTTTATGAATGGACCGGCTGACGCTCATAATTCATATTAAAGGTATCGACTCATTTTTTTCATTTCATAACTCCTGACACAAATTAAGACATAACTGTCACTATAAGTTTCTCAGAATACAATAGTGGTCAAATACTGAATCTTGAGTCTTATATCTTTTTAATGATGTATAGTTTGTCAAGGTATAACATTAAATCTGATAGTATATTTGAACTAAATAAAAAAAAAAACGCTTCAGTGCGCCGACGCTCTGGAGAAGGTTAAGAGGTTAAAGTGAAAAAAAATTCCTGAGCCTGAACTTTTTTTTGGGGGGGGGGGGGGGGGGGGGGGGGTGATAAATGGTGCCATTAATTATCTTCAATGGCACCATTTATTTTCAAGTATTACAGCTGTATCTTAATGGCATCTTTTTTATGAAAGAAAGCCAGTATCACTAATATTATAGCTACTGATGTCTCAATGAAAATGATTTTCACCCAAATTTTAAACGTTACGCTTCAAAAAATATAAAAACTTTTAATTTAAGTGAACTTAAAACAATCCTCACTTAAACCCATAATAAATGTCATATTTACCTGTACCATAGAGAAATTGAATAAGGTTATAAAACAGTCCGCACTGCATAAATTATAAATGAAATATAGATTAATCCTTATTAAAGCTACAAGCGTTCTTTAGTCAAGAGCAGTTAGTAATTTTATCTGTTCCCTCTGTTCTTTAGGTTAACTTTACTGACAGACAGAATTAATGGCTCCTGTCACTTTAAGATCTGCCGCTGGTGACAGGATCTCACGCATCTCATTCTCTCTCTACTATTTACTTACTTCCATTTAAGATTTTATTTAACTCATTTAAGACCGTTCTTGTGAGAATACTCGACAAAACGGACATTCTGGCATAAATGTGTGTGTTATTGACTGTTCGTTCAAGCGCGAAAGAGAACTCGATACTGGCGCGCGTCGTGTGTGTGCGCGCGCGTGTCAGGAGGACATTCACTGACAGCGCGATCTCTTTTGTCTTGTCGCGCAGGAATGATTTAAAGCATTTGCGTGAATAAGAGTGTGATCATAACCCTAGCTAAAGGATGACAGAAAGAACGGATGGATGTTGCGTTAAATATTTTTTTTTTAGTAAGCTACACAGAATGTTCTACATTTAATATTTAGCTAACAGTCTGAAGTTACCCATTATCCTGACCTGAGCTAATTTCCCGAATCAACCAACTCACATCTCCTTTCTTTCTTTTCATCCATGATGACATTAGTCACCTGTTATTGTTTCTGGCGTTTCATCACTAACTGTGTCGCAATTTATTTTTTTATAGTCTATGGTCGCAACCGCTATAACGTTACCTGCTCATTAGAACTTTCAGTGAGCTATTTTACACAGGCTCGGTCCTGCTCCTCCGTGGCAATGACGGCGTGCGGTTAAAAATCATAACAAACGAAGTTGAAAGTGTCCGCAATGGGAAATTACACCCGTGGGTAAGACATCATCCCCGGGCTTTATGAACTTGCGCTCCATGCTTTCACCGACGACGCTAATGTGACGTATGGATCTCAATCACACTGTGGACCTGCCCTGCTCTGCTTCTGATAGGCTTGTAACGTTAATTAGAGCTGCGATCCTCTCATATGATTGGTAGGTGAAATCAAGTGACTCGAAAATATTAAACCGCAAGCAAGTTCACAAATTTTTTTCCCCCTCACGGCCGCACGCAATACTTTAAGCCCTGTAATAATCTGTGAGATTTTCTGTATGCACAAGGAGTCTAACAACAGCCGGTATGCTCCACACGGAGATCTGATCTCGCCAACAAGTCTGTCTGTGATTACATGAAGAAACAGAAAAAAATGATACAGACTAAATCCAGAAGAACTGTTCTAAGACTCTTGAAGAAACCTACCTGCAAAGCTACAGTATTGAGCAAAGTTTTAGGCACTTGTGTAAAAATAATCTAAAGTGAGGATGCTTTCAAAAATAATGTCATAAATAAATTTGATCAATTAACTTATATTAACTAACTCAAATCAATATTTGGTGTGACCACCCTTTGCGTTTTTTCCCCCCTAGCTACACTTGCACAGTTTATCAGGTAGCTTTGCAGGTAGGTTTCTTAAAGTATCTTGGATACATTGCCGCAGGTCTTCTGGATTTAGTCTGTCTCAGTTTTTACTGTTTCTTCATGTAATCCCAGATGGACTTTGGTGATGTTGAGATCAGGTCTCCGTGTAGAGCATGCCGGCTGTTGTCCACTGGATTATTATAATTGATGGAAAATACATTTTTGGAAATGTAAACATATTTCCTACTGTGAAACACTGGCTTAAAACCAATTTGTCTTCTTTTGGTAAAAATACTAATGTGGCTGAGGTTAAAAGTTTGCCACTTGAAGGTTGATTTAACTGAAAAATGTAAACACAGTGGCTCCATCAGTACATTTCAAACAGCCCAACACTGCAACATTGGCTCAATTAATGCTGTGAGTTTGTTGTAGAACTATTAAATGGAGGAATGTTAAGTAAACCCGTTTAAAAGTGGGCATAATTTTTTTACAACTGCACTTTGTAACAGTTATACAAAACAAAACATCACATCTTGGCCATTCTTTCCAGATAATTTATGTCCATCAAAATGACTGTTCATATCACAAGCAAATACATTAGACTACACAACCCACACACCACATATTCTCTAAACGCAGGCTACTACCTTGGAAGAGCCGTTGGAATACATTTGTATCATATTTTCCGCTCCCTGTTTCACTTTGAGCTCGATGTCGGCCTGTTTCTTCAGAGCGGCCAGTCGGCTATTGTTGGTGGACGTCCGGGCTTCACTCTTGGGGGTGTCTGGGGTTAGTGGGTACTCTGACATTAAACAAACACAAATCAACATCAAAGAGTTAATAACGCACTAAAACAACAATAAATACAGCATGTTTGAAATGTTATAGAAATTACAGCGACTGCAAACATATGGGCAGGAAATGCACACAAGATTAGCGAAACCACACTCGATCCTTCAGGGCAGGTAGAAAATGCTAAATGCAGGACAGCTAGCATGAGCACAACATCATTTTATTACAATAGTAAGCCACAAACAACTACACAGAAAAACAAACAAAGTGTAGCTGAGGATGATTAACTTACTTAATTGTTTTGCTTTAAACCCTTTAAAGGGTAGTCTCATACAGCCAGGCTTTTAAACGGCAAAAAGGTCCAGTTCACATTATAGCTAATTCTGTCAACCTGAACCACCTACTTAACCTGTTAACTGTCACCCCCCTTTTTTTGCATAGACATAAAAATCACTATCCAAACTTAAATGGTTGTAATTCAGGAATGCTTTGGAATATAGACCTATGGCTGGTCTTGTTTTAAAGAAGACATTTTCCAGATTATTGTAGAAGTCTAGAAATGATAAAAAATGAAACAGAAAAAAAGTTATATAAGTTTGAGTTTATGAAATTGTGTAATGTAAAAATATAATTATTAATATTTTATATAAAATATATATATTACAAAATATATTTTACTCTAAAACTGCAAGAAAATTAAAGACAAAATCTGAACAAGTTGTATTCCAAATTTTAGGTTGATATCTAAAAAAAATGAGTTTTCAGTAAGATTTTATTTGGGCGCAGTACCCAACTTTTTCACTAGACTCCATTACTGCCCATATAAGGGGCGCCTCCATTTTCAGATATGTTTTGAGTGATCTGAACCATGTATTTCCATAATGTTCATACAATTTATGAAGTAGACATCCTATTCAGAAGTAGTATGGGTGGTTTGGCAGTATTTGATTTGAATTCAACCTCTAATAAATGCATAAAAAGACTACGTTATAGCGTTATAGCTCGCAGCCAATCAGAAATCGAGAATCCATACATTTTTCTTTATATTTAAAACATTTTCAGACCTTTTTTTCTCATAAAATGGAATTGGTGTTATCTTTTGAACTCATGGCATGAAAACAAACTGAGGTTTCTACCAATCTTTCATGATTTTTCGTGTTTATTGTTATTTCAAAATAAAGGCCTAAATACTCCTAATGAATATGAAATATTCTTGTTGCAAATTGATAAATTACTGCTCCTCTGTAATTTATTTTAGATAACAGCCACCAAATATGAAAGCTAGAGATTTTAAGCTTTCAAATGATATATAGTTTGGCAAAATTACTTTAGGTTTTTATTAAGATATTATTGTTTTAAACATGCAATGGCAAATGGGCCCGCCGGCGCAGGTTAAGAGGTTAAAGAAATTAACTGATGGAATATATATAGTTATGCTTATGGATATCTTGTTTAATTGCCTCTTAAGAGCCTTAAAGGATTAGTTCACTTCAGAATTAAAAATTCCTGATAATTTACTCACCGCCACGTCATCTAAGATATTCAAGTCTGTCTTTGTCCAGTCAAAAAGGAATTAAGGTACTATTCGAGGAAAACATTCCAGGATTTTTCTCCATATAGTGGACTTCAACAGTTATCAACGGGTTGAAGATCCAAATTGTAGTTTCAATGCAGATTCAAAGGGCTCTACACAATCCCAGCTGAGGAATAACTGCTTTCACACCGCCGCCGGCGAGAGCGTCAAAGTGACCGGAAGTGATTCATTTTCAATGTGAGCTGGTGACAAGTGGGCACGGAGCGTCTTGGACGGTGTGGGCGTTGAGGAAAGTTGAAGTCAGGGCAACTTTATGGTATTAAGCTATGGTGCGATTCGGCGACATCCAATCGGAATGTAGTAGTCCTCCGCTTGAGAGGACTCCAGAGAACGCAGAGGTTTGGTTCTGACTGTATGTAGGCTGCACACAAATTAACGTGTTAATTAACAAATTAACAAGACCAAGGGCAGTAAAACGTCTCCTATAAACTACGTTGAAATTAGACTAGGACTTAACCATGAACACAAAAGGTTATCTTATACCCTACTTGGTCAGTCTGCACAAATACCGATCAACATGCTTGTTTGTTTTGCGGCCCGTTTAAATAAAGTTTACAAGACCAAGTATTCAATCTACGTCAAAGCGTCCACGAATCTTTCTACAGCGTTGTTGGCAGGGTGGCAATAGAGAATTTTGAACGCACAGTTACCTAGCGAAACGATCGTCCATTTAAAAAAAACAACATCAACATTTATATACTTTAACCACAAATGCTCGTCTTGCACTAGCTGTGATGCGCCACACATTACGTAATCACGTTGAAAGGTAACGCGTGACGTAGGCGGATATATATATATATATGTATACACACACACACACTCACCTAAAGGATTATTAGGAACACCATACTAATACGGTGTTTGACCCCCTTTCGCCTTCAGAACTGCCTTAATTCTACGTGGCATTGATTCAACAAGGTGCTGAAAGCATTCTTTAGAAATGTTGGCCCATATTGATAGGATAGCATCTTGCAGTTGATGGAGATTTGTGGGATGCACATCCAGGGCACGAAGCTCCCGTTCCACCACATCCCAAAGATGCTCTATTGGGTTGAGATCTGGTGACTGCGGGGGCCATTTTAGTACAGTGAACTCATTGTCATGTTCAAGAAACCAATTTGAAATTAATCGAGCTTTGTGACACGGTGCATTATCCTGCTGGAAGTAGCCATCAGAGGATGGGTACATGGTGGCCATAAAGGGATGGACATGGTCAGAAACAATGCTCAGGTAGGCCGTGGCATTTAAACGATGCCCAATTGGCACTAAGGGGCCTAAAGTGTGCCAAGAAAACATCCCCCACACCATTACACCACCGCCACCACCACCAGCCTGCACAGTGGTAACAAGGCATGATGGATCCATGTTCTCATTCTGTTTACGCCAAATTCTGACTCTACCATCTGAATGTCTCAACAGAAATCGAGACTCATCAGACCAGGCAACATTTTTCCAGTCTTCAACTGTCCAATTTTGGTGAGCTCTTGCCTCTTTTTCCTATTTGTAGTGGAGATGAGTGGTACCCGGTGGGGTCTCCTGCTGTTGTAGCCCATCCGCCTCAAGGTTGTGCGTGTTGTGGCTTCACAAATGCTTTGCTGCATACCTCGGTTGTAACGAGTGGTTATTTCAGCCAAAGTTGCTCTTCTATCAGCTTGAATCAGTCGGCCCATTCTCCTCTGACCTCTAGCATCAACAAGGCATTTTCACCCACAGGACTGCCGCATACTGGATGTTTTTCCCTTTTCACACCATTCTTTGTAAACCCTAGAAATGGTTGTGCGTAGGGCTGCACGATTTGGGGAAAATGTCATATTGCGATTATTGAGGTCAATATTGCGATATGCGATTGCGATATAATAAACAAATGGTTTCATGAGTCAACTTGCTTGGTTCTAAAGCAAAATGCACACACAGATTAGTGATAATTCTGAAATGTGTATTTCTCAACTCAAACTAGCAACAACTACTAAATGATTGATAACACCTATAGCTAATGATCAATAAGCCATTGATGTCTGGATAAAAATTAATTTAATTTTAGTTTAAGTGAACTTCAAACAATCCTCACATAAACCCATAATAAATGTCATATTTACCTGTGCTCTTCCTGTCTAACAGGTAGGACATATACAGAAATTGAATAAAGTTATCAAACAGTCTGCGCTGCATAAATTATAAGTTATATGGACTAAAATCCTATTTAAAGCTACAGAAGTTCTTTGGTCAAGAGCAGTGAGTGTTTTTCTCTGTTCCCTTTGTTCTTTGATTAACTTTACTGACAGAAAGCATTATTGGATGCTGGCACTTTAAGAGTTGCTGACGGAGACGTGGATCTCACACGCGCCTTATTCTCACAACTCTTTACGTCGACCATCATAAGACTGCTCTTATGTTATGAAGACACTCGACAAATGATATTTTGGCATAATTGTGTGTGTTATTGTTCATTCACTTCAAGCGGAAAGAGAACTGTATTCTGGCGCGGTCTGTGCATGCGCATGAATCATGATACTGGCGCGCGTCTTTCAGTCAGGACATTCACAGGCAGCGCGCTCTCTTTTGACTTGTCTTGCTGAATGGTTTAAAGCATTCGCATGAATAAGAGCGGATCATGTAACACTAGCCAAAGGATGACAAAAAATAACAGATGCTGCGTTAACAGCCCTAATTTGTTTATTTCATATAAAATCGCAGTATTTTGCGTCATATAATCGCATAGGCTTGACATCGCGATTACGATATGATTAATCGTGCAGCACTAGTTGTGCGTGAAAATCCCAGTAACTGAGCAGATTGTGAAATACTCAGACCGGCCCGTCTGGCACCAACTATGCCACGCTCGAAATTGCTTAAAGGAGAACTCCGGCGCAAAATGAACCTTTGGTCTAATTACACATTGTTACCTAGTCAACCGTTATCTGAGATTTGTTTTAATGATTATCGAATGTAAATAGTTTTATCTCTAAAAACAGTTTAGCCTATAGACGGTTTCATCGAACGCACGCGCGTTGCCGGGGTTACGCGCTGGCCCGAAGTTAACTTCCGGTCTGTGTTTGTTAACCGGTAATATCATAATATCATTCTCTGGTAATATGGCGCCGACTACAAACGCAGTGAAAATTAAGGTGATGAGTAGACTGAAGTTGGGCTCAGGTTGTTGTGTTGTGGGATGCAACCTGAGCAGGGATGTAGTGGAGGCTAAACGCACGTAAACGCCGTTTACGCACCTCCCAATATTCGGAAATAGCGTTTACCCACCTCCAAAGTGCGTTTATCCACCTCTAAATTGCGTTTATCCTCCTCTAAATAGCTATAAATTAAGCTTATGTCGTTTTAGTTTTATATTGTTCATTACTAGTTTCATAGGTTGTTAAACCTAAGACGAACTCTTTCATATTGCGCTGCATTACTGTCAGTGTTGTTGACTTTTACTGACGGTGAGGTTGCGCTGTTGACGCTCGCGCAGCCTCTCGAGGAGAAATCTACACAAATGAGCGCACACACACACTCAGTTAACAATATACTGCCTATAAAAAATCTAAATGTGGAGTTTTTATATTTTTTACATATGTTAAGCAACCTCAATTATTTTTCCTGAACACCATCACGATTGAAAATGTGACATTGATTTCCTACAACAGTTCAATAAACAGTTAAAATTAAGTCACTTACATTTTAGATGCAATATTGGCTGTTTTTGTTCTATTTCAGCAGCGAAAATAGTTCCAAACAAAAATCACAGCAGAACCACGGCGCATCTCACAGGAACACTCGACCTGTTTTCATTACTGAATGATTCAGCATTTTGAAGGAATCGATTGAGTCAAAGATTCAATGACCCATTCGTAAACATCTGTCTCATTCTTGAATGAATCAACCGTTTGAACAAATCGTTTGAATGAATGAATCAATGACTCGCTCATTAAGACGGTCGCCTGCCGCCACCTACTGGCGGTTTCGTGTTATGTTTAAAAGTAGATCATTCTGTCCAACGTTTCTTATTTGTAAATTTAAATCAATTTCATAACATTATTTTATGCAATTGGAATTTTTCAGTGTAAATGATTTAATTTGATCAGCCCTATAGTGTCTTATTAATCGAAATAATTGAATTTATTGATCAAATTTAGGAATTTAAAATGAAAGATGAAGCATAAATTTAATAAGATTGGGGGAGGGGATGCCCTTTAAAGGTGCAGATATTATAATATGCCGATTTAAATATCAAAGGTGATTGAACACTGATGAGAATATATTGTTTCAGAATAAAAAAAATAATAATAAAAAATCCGGACGAGAAACTTTTTTACTCGGACAAGTGAATGACAGATTAAGCGTATGAAAAGGCTTAATGTCGAGCCCTCCCTATATAGCAATGTCATCAGGATACACATACACCGGTAGGCAGTGGCCCACCTTACCGGGTGACCACGTCGTGGTCCACCAGAATTTATAGTTTACCCACCTCTTTTTTTACCACTACACCTCTGAACCTGAGGCTCTGGGACAAATACCTTATCAAAAAAAAAAAATGTCGGTTTCCTAAAAACGAAGGGAGACGGCGAGCGTGGATCACCGCTGTGCGATGAGAGGCTTGGCAGCCAGGCAAGAATTCAAGGATCTGTAGCACTCACTTCGTTACAGGTAACAAACTCATGATAAGCAACAGATAATTATGGAAGCTTGTTTCCGCCACTGAAGAAATAATAATAATAATTGCGACTTTTTATCTCACAATTGCGAGATAAGAAGTCAGAATTCTGAGAAATAAAGTTGCAATTCTGAGAAATAAAGTCGCAATTGCGAGGAAAAAAAGACAGAATTAACTTTTTATCTCACAATTCTGACTTTTTTCTCACAAAAAGTCTATGATGAACTCTGTTGTTATTGACTCTACCGGAAGTTAAGTTTGGGCCACAAAAGCGCGCATGCGCAGTAACGTTTGTTTATGTTGTTGCCGTTGAAACCGTCTATAAAGCTAGTATAACGGTAATATATTGGGCATAGATCAATGACAAATAAAAATCGCTTGTTAAAGGAACACTCCGACTTTTTGGGACTTTAGCCTATTCACCTTATCCCCCAGAGTTAGATAAGTCCATACATACCTTTTTCATCTCCGTGCGTGCTATAAGTCTGTTTGACGCACCCACCGCTAGCCTAGCTTAGCACAAAGACTGGATGTAAATGGTTGCAGCTAGCATACTAATCCAAATAAGTGACAAAATAGCGCAAACATTTTCCTATTTACATGTTGGGATTTGTATAGTCACAGAGTGTACAAAAAACTACGTCACATGAGACACAGACATATTTTAACAGTATACATACTGGGAACTATATTCTCTGAAGGCGAAGCACTGCTACTTGGGCGGAGTAATAACCGCAGCACCTGAGACGCGCCGTGGTGAGGAGCAGAGAGTTCGTTCAGAGTTTGGGTACGGTACGTCTCAGGTGCTGCGGTTATCACTCCGCCCAAGTAGCAGTGCTTAGCCTTCAGAGAATATAGTTCCCAGTATTTATACTGTTAAAATATGTCTGAGTCTCATGTGACGTAGTTTTTTGTACACTCTGTGACTATACAAATCACAACATGTAAATAGGAAAATGTTTGCGTTATTTTGTCACTTATTTGGATTAGTATGCTAGCTGCAACCATTTACATCCAGTCTTTGTGCTAAGCTAGGCTAGCGGTGGGTGCGTCAAACAGACTTATAGCACGCACGGAGATGAAAAAGGTATGTATGAACTTATCTAACTCTGGGGGATAAGGTGAATAGGCTAAAGTCCCAAAAAGCCGGAGTGTTCCTTTAATACCACTAACAAGGCTGAAAATAGCCCCACACTAACACGGTAGCATAATGAGGGTCCCTACCTTCAAACCGAAGCATTGAGAACTTTGTCAGTGTCCAGACAGTTTAATAAGAAGATATTTTTTACATACAGTCAACTTCGCGTATACAGACAGGAGCCATCTTTGAAAAAGAGTCTCTACCAGTCGATCTACGAACGCCGATCCAAGCCTGCTGTTCGCACTCACCTTATCACAACTTATAGCTCGTTCACATCTCACCAGCGCACTTGGATCGGCGTTCGTAAATCAACTGGTAGAGACTCTTTTTCAAAGATGGCTCCTGTCTGTATACGCGAAGTTGACTGTATGTAAAAAATATCTTCTTATTAAACTGTCTGGACACTGACAAAGTTCTCAATGCTTCGGTTTGAAGGTAGGGACCCTCATTATGCTACCGTGTTAGTGTGGGGCTATTTTCAGCCTTGTTAGTGGTATTAACAAGCGATTTTTATTTGTCATTGATCTATGCCCAATATACTACCGTTATACTAGCTTTATAGGCTAAACTGTTTTTAGAGATAAAACTATTTACATTCGATAATCATTAAAACAAATCTCAGGGAACGGTTGACTAGGTAACAATGCGTAATAGGACCAAAGGTTCATTTTGCGCCGGAGTTCTCCTTTAAATCACCTTTCTTTCCCATTCTGACATTCAGTTTGGAGTTCAGGAGATTGTCTTGACCAGGACCACACCCCTAAATGCATTGAAGCAACTGCCATGTGATTGGTTGATTAGATAATTGCATTAATGAGAAATTGAACAGGTGTTCCTAATAATCCTTTAGGTGAGTGTGTATATATTAGGGGTGTAACGATACACGTATTCGTATTGAACCATTCGTTGGACCATTTTTCCTGCCGACCAAAATTTCGTTATTTCAAATGTAGGCGCATCGCGCGTGGCAAGTGCGCTCATAATGTAAGAGACGCTGGCGTGACCACAACATTACCCAACATCAAATGGCAAATGTAATGTAAGCGGAACGAAACTGAGCTACTCGTTATTGTGTGGTTGACGGACCGTTTATCAGTTTGGACCAATGCAGCGCGAGCCGATCTTAATCAAGCAGCACTGTTACTACACACCGAAATCAGAAAGAAAAACTTTGAATTCGCCACTGAAGTAATTACATCGCTGTGAGATCTAGTGAGAAACATTCACATTTCTCCGTTATTAACGGATCAAACAGCGCTGACGTGGAAACCAGGAAGAAACATTGTGCCATGAATGAACCATCCAGTGTCCACAGATCAGCAACATTCACCATGGATTTACTGTAGTAACACTACTAACTGTAACCATGGAAGTTTGGCAGGAATAGTGGGCTATAATGCTTTCAAGTAACATCACGTCGGTTTTATTTTGACATTATGAATACAATTGCTGCCCTCAAATGTTAATCTGAACTAAAATAAACCTTTGTTTATAACTACTACAATATTTCATTTTATTTTGTCCAAGGAGCAGTTTTGTTTTATAAGCTCCTAAGAAAAGTCAAGTATAGCTCCATCATTGCTCAAAGTTAAAAAAAATATCATACTTTATGATGTTAGTTTTAATAAAAATATAATTAAAAAAAATAAATCAAGGAAATTTCTCTGGCATTTCTTTCTTTTTGCTGTATCGGAAAAGTACCGAACCGTGAATTTTGTGAACCGTTACACCCCTCTTATGTATATATATATATATATAGCAAAATATGGTATTAGGGCCGGGACTCGATTAAAAAAATTAATCTAATTAATTAGAGGCTTTGTAATTAATTAATCGAAATTAATCGCATTTTAATCGCATAAATATTTGACCTGAGAACTGTGAGAAGTAATTTTTTTCACATGGATTTTTAGTATACCATTGAATAATGACTGCATACATAAGCTTAAGCAAAAAAATAGTGTTTATTTTTGTTCAACCAAGTCCAGCAGACCAGGGGTGCGTTTCCCGAAAGCATCGTTAGCCAACTATGGTCGCAAGTTCCGTCGTTACCAATAGAGTTCAATGGGATTTGCGACCAACTTGCGACCATAGTTGGCTAACGATTCTTTCGGGAAACGCACCCCAGTGCAATTTTTGCCATTAAGTGTAGCAATAGCATATTGCAACAAAATAGCATATTGCTACACTACACTAATAGCACTACACTAATAGCCATAATAGCCATTAAGTGTAGCAATAGCATATTGCAACAAAATAGCATATTGCTACACTACACTAATAGCAATAGCGAATTCCTTGTTGCATAGCTTGCACACAACCATGCTCTTATCGACGCGTCCATCCGTTCGTTTTTTGTAACAACATTTCCCAGCCACCGGCCGACCAAAGCGATCTCGTCAGCTTCTTCGTCATGAACCTATGTCATGAACGCTAGTTGGTGCGCCAGTATAATCGGTCCGCCGAAACTCATCCAGTGAGAAACGTTCCGCGGTGCAAAAATAAGTGCGATTAAAAATAATTTTTTGTGTAATTAATTAACGCGTTAAAGTGTGTAATTAATTAATCTTAATTAACGCGTTAAAGTCCCGGCCCTATATGGTATATATATATATATATATATATATATACACACACACCAATTGTTTCGCTAGATAAGACCCTTATTCCTCAGCTGGGATCGTGTAGAGCCCTTTGAAGTTGCATTGAAACTGCAATTTGGACCTTCAACCTAGTGATGTATGTCTCGAGACCGGTCTTGGTCTCGAGACCGGTCTCGAGACCACTTTTACGTGGTCTCGGTCTTGTCACGGCCTTGACGGTCTTTGGTCTCGGTCTTGTCTTGGTCTCGGACCTCTCGGTCTTGTCTAGGTCTCGCTGTCTCAGACCGACATACTGGTCAGGGGATTGAGCAATACAATACTACAATATCCACGACGATATCCGCAACGTATTGAAGCGCGCGTCCGAGTGAAGACAGTGCGGTGCGCGCGAGCCACACGAGAAAACACTGTATCCGCGCCACTGATCGCAGCGGCAACGAGCACTTTGATCACTTGATTTAAAAAACACATATCATGTACAGTTTTTGATATATTAATATTTAGTAAAACACAGATCAGTGACATGATTGGTTTTACCTTCATTCAGGAGATTTTGGGTAACTGCACAACTGACAGATGACTTTGAGCGCACCGCCAACGGTGTGTGTGTGTGTGTGTGTGTGTGTGTGTAACCATAGCGACAAAAACGACCAACTTTCGGATCCTGCACTTAAGCCTATAATTTCGTTTTTAAAAATACAATTATGTATTTAAAAGTTGCAGAATGGATTCATTTGGAGACTTCGAAATCAACAGAGATAGGCAGGCAAATGCAAAACAACATTTGACAAGTTATTGCTTAGCTTCAACACAAAATGTTTTTTTCCCCTCCGGTCTCGACTTGGTCTCGGTCTTAGTCTCGACTTGGTCTTGGTCTCGACTTGGTCTGTCTTGGTCTTGGTCTTGTCTTGGTCTCGATACCATCTGGTCTTGGTAGTGTCTTGGTCTCGGTTTAGGCGGTCTCGACTACAAGTCTACTTCAACCCATTGATAACTTTTGAAGTCCACTACAGTGGTGTGAAAAAGTGTTTGCCCCCTTTGTAAATATGATCAGAGATGGCTGTAAAAAATAAATCTGCATTGTTAATCCTTTTGATATTTTATTTAAAAAATTTGAAAAAATCTAACCTTTCATTGAAGTAAAAGAATTGAAAGTTGGCGGAAAATCACATTATGAAATAAATGTTTTTCTCCAAAACACGTTGGGAACAATTATTTGCCCCCTTTTATTAAATACTTTTTGCAACCTCCTTTTTCCAAGATACCAGCTCTGAGTCTTCTCCTATAATGCCTGATGAGTTTAGAGAACACCTGACAAGAGATCAGAGACCATTCCTCCTTACAGAATCTCTCCAGATCCTTCAGATTCCCAGATCCATGTTGATGCTTCTTCTCTTCAGTTCAGCCCACTCATTTTCTATAGGGTTCAGGTCAGGGACTGGGATGGCCATTGCAGATGCTTGGTTTTGTGCTCAGTGACACATTTTTGTTTTGATTTTGATGCTTGTTTTTGGATCACTGTCCTGTTGGAAGATCCAACCACGGCCCATTATAAGATTTCTAGCAGAGGCTGTCAGGTTTTGATTTATCTATTGGTATTTGAACGAATCCATGATGCCATATATCTGAACAAGATGTCCAGGACCTCTGGCAGAAAATTAGGCCCACAACATTAAAGATACAGCAGAGTATTTCATTCTACACATGGGGTACTTTTTATACCTGTATGAACCTAACCCATCTTAAGTGTTTGCTGCCAAAAAAGCTAATTTTTTTGTTTCATCTGACCATAGAACCCATCCCATTTGAAGTTCCTGTAGTGTCAGTTACTTTTCAAACGTTCTATGGTCAGATGAAACAAAAAAAAAGAGCTTTTTGGCAGCAAACACTTAAGATGGGTTAGGTTCATACAGGGATAAAAAGTACCCCATGTGTAGAATGAAATACTCTGCTGTATCTTTAATGTTGTGGGCCTAATTTTCTGCCAGAGGTCCTGGACATCTTGTTCAGATATATGGCATCATGGATTCGTTCAAATACCAATAGATAAAAAATCAAAACCTGACAGCCTCTGCTAGAAATCTTATAATGGGCCGTGGTTGGATCTTCCAACAGGACAGTAATCCAAAAACAAGCATCAAAATCAAAACAAAAATGTGTCACTGAGCACAAAACCAAGCATCTGCAATGGCCATCCCAGTCCCTGACCTGAACCCTATAGAAAATGAGTGGGCTGAACTGAAGAGAAGAAGCATCAACATGGATCTGGGAATCTGAAGGATCTGGAGAGATTCTGTATGGAGGAATGGTCTCTGATCTCTTGTCAGGTGTTCTCTAAACTCATCAGGCATTATAGGAGAAGACTCAGAGCTGGTCTCTTGGAAAAAGGAGGTTGCAAAAACTATTTAATAAAAGGGGGCAAATAATTGTTCCCAACGTGTTTTGGAGAAAAACATTTCTTTCATAATGTGATTTTCCCCCAACTTTCAATTCTTTTACTTCAATGAAAGGTTAGATTTTTTCAAATTTTTTAAATAAAATATCAAAAGGATTAACAATGCAGATTTATTTTTTACAGCCATCTCTGATCATATTTACAAAGGGGGCAAACACTTTTTCACACCACTGTATATGGAGAAAAACACTGAATATTTTCCTCAAAAACCGTAATTTTTATTTTCGACTGAAGAAAGAAAGATATGAATATCTTGGATGACGTGGGGGTGAGTAAATTATCAGAAAATGTTAATTCTGAAGTGAACTAATCATTTAAACACAGCACCTCAGACGTTAGCGTTTAACCTGAGGAAGAAGAAAAAGGAGATAAGAAGAGTTGTGACAACAAAGAAACAATAGCCTACTATTATAATAATATTAGGGTATTTTATAAGATAAAGAACATTTTACCTCCAAGCCAAAATTACAACTTGTTAAAACATGTAGCCAGATACTATGAGGTAGGGCTGTTGGAACGAATTCCGAAATTCGAATATAATTCGAATATTTAAAAAATCAATACTATTCGAATGCTGAAGTTACTATTCGAATATTGTTTTTTTTATGTATATTTAAATTTTTTTTATATATATAAACAGGAAAGAGGCCGCACTATGCATAAATGGTTTTATTTGCACAAACGCGTTTCGGCGCGTGCCTTGTTGTGCAAATAAAACAATTTATGCATAGTGCGGCCTCTTTCCTGTTTAACGTTATATATTCTAATCATCAGGCCAGCATTCTTAAAGTTTAAGTTTAATCATTGAGTGAAGCCTGCTCCTATTCCCATTCATTAATTTTTTTATATGCAATCTTGCCTTTCTCGCCACCTTGGCTTACACACATGTGAAAATGAAATGCTTTTGTTTCGTCTGATGAACAATAACGTTTTTGAATCGTAACACAATTGTGCACGTTATCCACGCTGTATCATCATAACAATACTGTCAAAAATGGTAAATGTTTAACAACGTAAAAAACGCCCGTGAAGCGCAAATATCTCGGTGAAAACTCAACGGATTCGGCGAGCACCAAACTCGTTGGAACCGTCTAGTCGAACTGAAAAGAACGATATAAGTTTCACAATTTTTGGTGGTGTTTTAGCGGAGATATTAGCCGAAAACCATCGGTAGCGCTGCAACCATATTCAGCACGAATAAAACGTTTATTGTAATGTTAGATATCCCTCTAGTGGACAGAACGTGTAACAACAACCACATGCTATAGTGGCATTGGCGATCCATAAGCCTGAGTGAAGTCGTAAATATTAATAATAGGATGAAATTGAACATTTAATATTCGAATATTATTCGAATATTAAATAAAATAAGGAATGGAATTCGAATAGTATTATAGAGGAAGATTGACAGCCCTACTATGAGGGTGGTTTTTGTTTAACTTTAGCATTTGATGAGTTGTGTAATAAGCAAAAATGACAATGATATAATGACACCCAGTGAAGGACTTGTGCAGGCAGGAAAAATGCAAATGTTCTCTCAGGTGACAGTGTACCAGTTTCTCAAAGACTCTCTGTGAGAACAAGGCCATCATGGAAAGACTTGCACAAGATTGAGCAAACACAAACATGAACAGAAAACACCTTAGGAGAAAAACTGAAAGAACGGGGCAAAACTGGATAGTCAGTATTAAAAGGTTCTTCACCTCTACCTAAACAAGCAATACTAAAACTACTCAAATTCACATACGATTGAAAACATGATTAAGTTAAAGGCTAATCTCTCTCTCTCTCTCTCTCTCTCTCTCTCTCTCTCTCTCTCTCTCTCTCTCTCTCTCTCTCTCTCTCTCTCTCTCTCTCTCTCTCTCTCTCTCTCTCTCTCTCTCTCTCTCTCTCTCTCTCTCTCTCTCTCTCTCTCTCTCTCTCTCTCTCTCTCTCTCTCTCTCTCTCTCATGTTCTGAATGATGAGATCATCCACTCATGTCCTGACAAGAACACTTAACCACAAATTATACAACTGCAAAGGTAAGGTGGAAGCCCTGTTTCTGACAGCTCTGTCGTGACAAATAGACTTAAGCAAAAGATTAATAAAAATAAATTTCAGTGTCCCCCAAAAAAAATTGATAGCTGGCATGAAATGCAATGTGACATGCAATACTAAATCTACGGTTTTAAATAGCATTTTGCTAATTATTAGCCATGCAGCTTATATAACCTGAATACCTTAAACACAAAAATGTGTTTGAAACTGGTGGACACTCACAATGACTAAAACACACTTAAAATAAACAAAATCCTGTCGCTTATCTCGAGCTTGCTGATTTAAAAAACTGTCCAGTGTCCACACAAATATGCAAATCTTTAAATATCTATGCACCAATACACAAACATTACCATTCAATGTAACTAGAAATCATTGATACTCATAGGGCTGTCTTATTTAAAAGCATAAAAAAAAGATTCAGATTAAGCATTAAAATCAATCTTAAAGGGATACTCCACTTTTTTTGGAAATTTACAACTCCCCCAGAGTTAAACTGTTGAGTTTTACCATTTTTGAATCCATTCAGCCGATCTCCGGTTCTGGCGGTACCACTTTTAGCATAGCTTAGCATACATCATTGAAGTGCACAAGACCATTAGCATTTCTCATTAAAAAATGACCAAAGTGTTTCGATATTTTTCCTATTTAAAACATGACATCGCAACATTACATTTTCCGTCGGTCTTAGTGCACGATGTAACTACAGAAGAGTCATGTTTTAAATAGGAAAAATATCTAAACACTTTGGTCATTTTTTAATGAGAAATGCTAATGGTCTTGTCCACTTCAATGATGTATGCTAAGCTATGCTAAAAGTGGTACCGTCAGAACCGGAGATCGGCTGAATGGATTCAAAAACGGTAAAACTCAACAGTTTAACTCTGGGGGAGTTGTAAAATGAGCCTATTTCCAAAAAAAGTGGAGTATCCCTTTAAATGCACAAATCTGAAATCATTTGACTTGGATCAGATTACTCCCTGCATGATTCACATGTTGGGAATTCCCATGCATTTACTCACTGCACCTGAGTGCAAAGTGATGATTTCAGATTTCTGAGCAACTCATCAAGAGATTATATAGAATTCAGATCAGAACAATCCTGTATAAATGTTTGGGACGTTTCAGAATAAACTAAGACATGCTCATTCTTTTTGTTATTCTCTTCTGGAACTACTGAATATGCTCACTTGCACCATACTTATTTCGCTTCTCCCATTTTACGTGTTATGGAAAGTAACTTATGCATAGAGGCTTATATGCCTTCCTTCACTTTTTTTTTTTCTTTTTCTTTTGTCCACTGATTTATATGAAAAAAAATCCTTTGTGCAAAATGTGACCTTGACATTTCACAACAACTTGGCATTTTATAGCTCAGGAACTGCTTAGTTTAGACATGCACAGATATAAACATTCCATTAGAGTGGATATTAATCATATAAAACTGTAAATTAAGAGGAAGTTTTTCATATGCAAAAATACTGATTTATTTATATGCAGTTTTGCTGTTTATATGCTTGAAACAACATTCAATCGGTACCTGATATTAGTATGTAGCACGTTGTTTTTGTTTTTCAAACAGAGATATAAAAAAAAAGGTTATTGGCTATAGAGTATTTAAAAGGTTTAATAATTCTGAATGAGAATTATATAAAAAAAATTAATGAATGATTCAATGACTCACTCATAAATAGTTTCATTACTGGATGAATCAGTGCTTATGAACAAATCTCTTGAATTTGATTCTATAAAATAAATTTAAGTCAGTTGTCATCACCTGGTAGCGTAACGATGCGTCAAACTACTTTCAGAAGGTGATTTACTCTATTTTGATCGCTAGACATCAGTGTTTATATCCAAACTATGAACTTTTATCCCAGTACTTCTGGGATAATATGAATATATTTTACATGATAACTGCTCTCTCTGGCTCAGCGGCAGCACGGACACAGATTTAAATGTTCCGCTGTGATTTTGTCAAAGGTTTAATAGATCTTTTAACGATTAATCGTGCAGCTCTAGTACGTTGTGTGCATGAGTTAGGATTAGACGTTGTAATTGCAGCATTTTTTAAAGCTTAAAGGGTTAGTTCACCCAAAAATTCACCCTCATGTTGTTCCAAGCCCGTAAGACCTCCGTTCATCTTCAGAAGACAGTTTAAGATATTTTAGATTTAGTCCGAGAGCTTTCTGTCCCTCCATTGAAAATGTATACACGGTATACTGTCCTTGTCCAGAAAGGAAATAAAGACATCATTAAAGTAGTCCATAGCCCCTTTCACACAGAGATTCCGGAAAATACATGGATAAAGCGACCCGGGATTTGACCCGGGTTCGTTTGATTTTGCTTTATTCACACTGCCAGTGATTTGCTGGAATCAGAGAGCGCGTTCACACACAACCCGTGTATGTTCCGGAAAGACACGTGACATCGATGTGACATGTAATGTCTCAGCAACGTGTATAGTTTTAGTTTGCTTATGAGCTGCGATTTATCTCTGGAGAAACCACGCTTGTGCATTTTTTTCTCTGATTCGATCATAAACTAGCGCATTACGTACCGTTTCACTAGCCTGCTTTCACTTCACTTCAGCGTCATCATTACGACACGGCATTGGTTACGGCTTTTGTTCACACAGCGCGCATTCCGGGTCTGAACACGGCAATGTTACTAGGTCCCCAACCCGGCATCGATCCCGGCATCAGTCCCGGGTCGTGTTTACGTTCACACAGAAGGCACTCTGGCAATTTGCCGGGTTCAAAACGCTGTGTGAAAGGGGCTCATGTGACATCAGTGGGTTAGTTAGAATGTTTTAAAGCATCGAAAATACATTTTGGTCCAAAAATAACAAAAACTACGACTTTATTCAGCATTGTATTCTCTTCCAGTTCTGTTGTCAAGCCGCGTTCAGTGATGCTGATGACGTAAGACGCTGCTGACGTGTTATCAGTGCGCCGAGCTTCGTTTACAGTCTGAGGGAGACGCACGCTGTAAACAAAACAATCTTCGCAAACATGTCTAAGGATTTCGACACAGAGAAAGACTTTTGCATTTTTTTGCCCAGCCATATTTATTTGAACCCGAATACACGGACGCACCGGATAACACGTCAGCAGCGTCACTGAACGCGGATTGACAACAGAACCGGAAGAGAATACAATGCTGAATAAAGTCGTAGTTCTTGTTATTTTTGGACCTAAATGTATTTTCGATGCTTCAAAACATTCTAACTTACCCACTGATGTCACATGGACTACTTTGATGATGTCTTTATTTCCTTTCTGGACAAGGACAGTATACGGTGTATACATTTGGCTTTATTGCATCAGATATATGTCTCACAGCTGATTGGTCCGGTTTTGGTTGGTGCTCTCTAACCCAGAATAAAATCTGCTCTGGAGCAGGAAAGCCGTGTAGCGGAAATTAGCAATAAACACTGCTTAAAGCAATCCACCTTCTTAAGCCTGAAAAACTAAACTCAAATTTACCTGGGTAGGAACTAAAACATGCTTAATGCAACAGGCCTTGAGAGAAATTAATGCATCAACATGTAAGCAAGTTATTGCAATCGGACTAAAAATGAAAGAAGGTAATAGTGTTTTTTAAAAACATACAGTACAGTGATTTCCATGAAGCGTTTGTAGAACTGACCAGGAAAAGTCTCACATTTGCCATGGGTTTCCCCACTACTAAGTGCCAGGAAAGAGACACTTCCTGTCCTAATTCTACTCTAATCCCTCGATCACCCTCCCCCTCTTGAAGATGGACAGGTTGCTTTTACCAGACCAATAAAAACATACATTTAAACGTTTAAAAAATGCATTTAAACACACCATACCATAAACGTACATTGAATTGAAAAACCTAAAAAGAGTCAACAAATGTTTTGGTTTGATCTGTTCAGTCACACCAAGAACAATATCTATAACGATAACTATAAACAAAGCTGTACAAATCGTTCTAACTGGGAGTCCACACCAAAACTATAACAATAAGGATACAGAGGAACAATACTGTTGGAATCACTTTCATAGATGAACACTAAAACAATCAAAATACATCCTACTTTAAAGCACGTGATGCAATTATGTTCATGGAACATAACTGAAGTGCACTTAGAATAAACGAGTGTCTACCGTTGGTCTCTAGACGGTAATATAGTTATCGTTTTGGCCTTAACCAAGAACACAGCTGGCCTTAACCTAGAACAAGGAATATAGCTGGTGAGACAGTAACAAATGCATGTATCTACAGAGAAACTAAAGACATGATTCTAAATGCAACAGAAGTCCCCTGAAGCACTACTAAAAAAAAAAAAATACAGCTTTATAATCATGAGTCTGCATTCATCATTTCAAGTCCACAAAGAGTCACACTATAATATGTCAAACCACAACGCCATGAGCCAAATACAACACTTACACACACAGAGATGCAAAGACAGACACATATTGTTTCTTTGAATTCATTTTTGATTATTTTGGCAGGTCATATTATACTACTTAGTATTATCAATAATAAAGTTCAAAGGGAAATAAAGACAGCACTTAAATAAAGTGTTCTTTCAGTAACCGGCTGATGGTATGAATAAGAAACATAAAATTTCAAAAGCAAGCCGTTTGTTTAAGCAAAAAGGCAAATATAAAACCCTCTATTTTGGATAATCCCTCAAACCCCTGACAAATCATTAACATTGGTCTTTGTTGTGATTTTTTTTTTCAAGAGTATATTACAGGGTAGAGTAACATCCATGGATAACTGTTGTTTTGGAAACAAAGCCCTTCGTTGTACAACCACAATAGAGCAAAAAAGTGCTTTTGTTGTACCAAGGTACAGTGACAGTATTCAACAGTAATAACATGGTATTTGAATGCATGCCATTATACTGATGATAACAATATTTATATAACATGTTATTTACATGCACCTCAACAAGGTTCAATGACTGCTATGGTATTACCACAGCGCAAAAACATGGTATTGGTACCATGTTAGATACATGGTTTCTTAAAGACAATGCCAAACTAGTTTTGCAATCCGCCCTTGCCGCACATGAGATTTTAATAGCATTTTGATTTAAACTTCAGTAGTAAACAATCGTGAAAGAGTTGGTAAGTTTGATTCATTTCCATGCATTGGTTCAGTCTATCGGTTTAAATCAACTGACTCATTTTTCAATTAAAAATCTCACATGGAATTTATAAGATTTAGTACAAAAAAACGTAGGTAAAGTCTACTGTTTATTACTATGGATCGCTATATTAGTACATACGCAAAAGAAAATGATTAAATATGGTTTCTCTTGATGTTCATTTAGTGAAAACGTATTATTTTTTAACTAGATTTGTACTATTCTACTACTTGTATTAGACATTACTACATGCATTAGACATTTTTAATCTATTTGGGACTTATGGTTCCTTGGATTGAATGACTAAAAGGAATCCCCCCTTTTTTACCAAATAAAAAAAACATGGGGATTTACATTTAAAGCAACACTATGGAACTTTTCAACCTTCATAATATATTTCCAAGACACTTGTGATGGTACATCGACTTACAATAGGTTAAATGACATGTCTGCCATTGCCTGATGTGGTCTGTATCGCTTTTACTCGCACTATGTAACTTCGGGTTTCGGGTAGTAACCCGAGCACAAAAAGAACTACAAAACTCGACTGCTTTACGGCATACGTCACTTCCCCCACCACTTCCTCAAATTGTCTATGGCCATTGCAGACATCCCAAGTCTATAGTAGGGGTGGGCGCTATACCGGTATGAACGTGAATACCGGTATTATGTTGTGCCATGATATGGATTTTGCGATACCGAGGATACCGTATTCATAAATTCAAATTTTGCAGTTATATTGTTTTGTTCAATTTGGTAGCCAACTCTTTACAACTGTTAACACTAATGACGATACAGAATCGAATACGCTGTTTAAGGAAATGGCTGAATTGGCGCTTCATACGCGTGAAGTTGCTGAGGCGATTAACCGCTGTCCTGTGACGCGTTCAATGAAGGACCGTAACGTAGAACACATCGCTAGTGCGAAGCGGCTGTTCATAAAGGATGCATCTTTTGCGGTGGAATGGGAAATAACAAGGTAATGAGACGCAAGTTTGACTTTTAACTTGAGCGCAGCATTTTTAGAATGCCGTTTCATTTGCGAGACGCGGGTGCAACACCAAAACAAGTTCGTCAAGCACAAACAAACGTTAAAGTTCTAGGCTACTGTATGTTTGAGATGTCATGTTTTCATGAAGGTTGAAAGCTGCTATTATTATCTTTGTTTTTACAAAACATTTACTGCTAATAATATTATCCACGTGGAGACATTTCCCCGCAATGTAACGTTAGGCTATGAATAACAGGACACGACACACACATAAGCGCGCGCATACACACGACACACACATAAGCGCGCGCATACACACACACTGGTCCACTATCTTTGTGGGGACTCTCCCGGACTCTCCATAGACGTAATGGGTTTTATACTGTACAAACTGTAGGCCTTTATTCTGTCTCCTTACACTAATGAATTAGTTTGTATGAAAATTTTCATTGTTTTTTTCTTGTATACTTTTAAGTTCTATTTATTTGGTGCTTTGTTCAATCTCAAACCATTATTTTATTTTTATTATTAAGATGTCTGCATAAGAGTTAACTGTAATCTGTGCAAACATTAAACTTAAATTAAACGTCTCGCTTTGGTCTACACTGGAAGTGTTCTTCTCGCTCTGCTAAAGCTAAACTATAATTACTAAAACTGAAACTAAATGAAATAAAAACTATATAGAAATGTGTTTGCAAAATAAAACTAAATAAAAACTAACAAAACCATTAATGAAACTAGCTAAAACTAAACTGAAATTTAAAGCAAAATTGAAAACGATATTAAAATAAAAACTAATTTAAAAAAGCAAAACTATAACAACAGATATTCCCGGAGACAGAGCACACCCGAAGACGGCTCTCACTCAGAAATCAATAGTCTTCATTCGCTGCCGGTTCTCATTATGACAAGACGAGCAAAAAGTGGAAAGACATAACAAGTGCATTCAGGCCTACCTCATGTTGCACGTTTGCACTTTTTGAGAAAAAAAAAAAATGGCACAAAAAAAACCCCAAAACATTTCAGGTCTATGTCCAATGAAATGCCTCACCTGTTTCTAGTTATCTACTGTTAAAATACATATTTTGCCTGTAATTTAACTAAGGTGTACTAAAATGTGATTCCAATTTTTTTTCTCATATCGCGATATAATATCGATATCGTCCGGACAGTGAAAAATATCGTGATATGAATTTTTGCTCATATCGCCCACCCCTAGTCTATAGCGTCTCCCTGATGCCCGCAAATTAGTTAAAATCTGCCGGAATCTAGAGCGCGCATGCGAGACATAACATACTGCGCGCATAACATACATAGCGCGAGCACGGCAGAGAGGGAGAGAGCGAGAGACCTTGCGATTGCGCCTCACGAAAGCTAGTCAACCCGCCACCCCTCCCCCGTCATTAATCCAGTCACCAAGATATACCTCCCTGAAATGACTTCTTGCAGGTTGGGATGTCTGCCATTGTTGATTCCAAAGCCGGTGCTGGATAAACAGCGAGTGTGCGCGTGCGACAGTAGGCTGCAATAGGCTAAATTATTTATGACAGCGGTAATGAACAATTCTGCTTCCAACCTGTAGGGCGACCGCTGAGGAAAAGTTCCTTGGTGTTGCTTTAATATTGTTAAATGGCTTGAAAATATCAAGATAGATCAATCAGCCCTAGTAATATGACCCAAAAAAAACGTTTGGTAAGTTTTTGTCAGTGATTAAAAACAAATATACAGCATACAAAAGCGAAAGAGACATGGATGGAGATGAAGGAGTGAAGTCAGCCATACCTACGACCTCCTCTGGGTCCTTCACCACTATGTGTGCGTTCAGTTCCTGAAGCTCCTGATGCAGTTCCTCCACCTTCTTGTTGGACTTTTTAAGCATGTTGTCCACATAAGCCAGACTCTTCTTATCTGTGGTCACCTTCCTCAGGTTCTCGGCTCCTTCTTTGATCTTCAGCTCTTTGCGGATCTCTCGTTTTATCTGATCCTTGATCTCCTCCAACTTTTGTTGGACCATAGTGTCTGAGAGGTCCAGATTATGGCCGAGACCCAGACGTTCCGAAACCATCTGACCCCGAGTGTCACCCTGAGGAGCAGGAGAGAGAAAGAGATAGCAGAAATGTTTACAATTATCTGAAGCGTTCATAGACATGGAATGCATCCTGGAATGTAGCATCATTCTCAAGATGCAACGTAATGGCAAGTTCTCAAAATAATAAGTGGTTTGCATTCTCTGAGTAATATCCTTCTATGCTGGAGTGCAGAATGATGGGAATTCACTTTCACATACACGGTGGCGTGTATGATCCGGTTCAGGTTGTTATGCAATGGAATAAAGCACTAGCTAATCAGCTTGAGGAGGACCAGAGAGCTCCCAAGAACAATGAAACACCTTCAGACAAGCACAAGGGTCAATGACAAACAAGAGTGTACATCAGAGCTATTCAATTAATTTGGAATTGGGGCCAGTTCATGAAAATGAGGCAAAATAAGTGGCCGGAGAATATGAGTAATTATGGTAACAAATAAAGAAATGCAGATGTGCATGCAGAAATGCATTTAAATGCAGACCACCACATGCACATATGTACAGCAATCGATTTTAAATAGTACATTGGGTTTAATTTGTTGTTTAAAGAGGTCTAATAGATGTTGAAAGTGGCGAGAATTTTCACGTGAATAAATACATAGCCTAGATCCGACTGTTTTAAGCGTGTATTTAAATGGTCCAGTGGCAGAACTTTTGCCAAACGTGTCAGAGGTTCTGGGTTCTAATCCGCACTCGAATAGGGTTTTTTTTTCTTTCTCATCAAAACCGATTATGTTTATCAGTGGTTGAATATCAGGAAGGGACACGTTTGTGTGCATTTTGTTTTGTAATTTCACCAGAACGAATAGAGAGTCTCCACAACGGATTGAAGCGCGCGTCCGAGTGAAGACTGTGAGCGAGCCACAACAGAACACTCTATCCGCACCACTGATCGCAGCGGCAACGTGCACTTTGATCACTTGATTTCAAAAACACCACATTTCACCTCTTATTTAACAAACGAACGAAATGAATGCTCTGCTAGTTAACTGGAGATTTTTTATTTATTTGTATTGGTACATTCGTGCCGTGAGATGTTTCAAAAGTGGTGGGGACAATATCGACCTTAGCAAAAAGTGGTGGGGACATGTCCCACCCGCAAATTACGCCTAAAGGGCCGGTACAAAATCCCTCAGGGGCCAATTGAATAGCCCGGGTGTACATGATTGAGATAAAAAAAAATAATAATCTAGTTTAAAATACATGTACCAAGTTTTATAGAATTCTAGTTTGGAGTTAAGAGTTTGGAGTTGGTTTTATTCGATTTTGAAAAGAATTTTATATTTTTTTGTACAAATTGTTTACATTTAATAACTCTAAAAATGTCATGTGTTAAACATCAAGGCAAAAATAACTTGCACCTTAAATACAAGGGAGCAAACACAATTTAACTATTGTCAAAAATGTTTAAATATGCTAGGCTATACGCATTGCCTAACGATATTAGGGTTGCAACAATTAATCAAAATAAATCAACAATGAATTTGAATAATCGAGTTGTTGCGTCTGCACGCCTTGGTCACGTCGCTTTAAGGTAGTGATTAACACATTTGGACAATATGCATACAGAAAATAGTGGAGGACACAGAGCGAGCTGCTGCAGGAAAGGAGCACGACCCAAGTTATCTGAAACATGGGAATGCTTTATATTTAGAAGTGCTTCAAACAAAAGCATAAGTGTTTAATATGGCGTCCCCTTTTGGGCTTTAAGAGATGTGTAGCCTACTGTTTAATGCTTCTGAGATGAGTTTTCCTCAGCGCATAACTAACATTTTACGGTTATATAATTAAACAAATATATAAAACATTTCCATTTAGCATATTCTTTCTGACAGCAAGTGTCCACTGAATTTCACAGACTTCAGTAAATGAGCATTTAAAATGGTAAGCAATCAGTTGTTTTTTAGAATTAAAATTGTAATGTTCATATTTTAACAAACAAAATAACTTTATTTACTAGAGGTTTTGTAAGTTTTGGAGCCAGTCACAATCATGTAAAGTCAGAGAGAGGTGCGAATCAGCAAGTTAGTCAGAAATTGCTTAACGCATCTGAAAACCCACAAGGTATTGTTTTTTCCAAGCAAGCCGCATGCTCATGAATGCTTTCATTATAACCAAAGTGTAAACACGATGTAAATAATAGATTCCTTGTACAATTAAAGGGGACCTATTTTGCCAATTTTTACAAGATGTAATATTAGTCTCAGGTGTCCCCAGAGAGTGTCTTAAGTTTCAGCTCAAAATACCCTATAATTTATTGCACCATGTTGAAAATGCCCATTTATGGCTGGGAGAAAAAACTTTCTGTTTTGTGTGTCTCTTTAAATGCAAATGAGCTGCTGCTCCCAACCCAGTTTCCAGAATAGGGCGGAACCTTTACATCTCTGCTTTGGATAACTATGGCAATAAGAAATCAGGAAAAACAATGACCGTCAACGAAATAGTGGTGTTCAGCCCTATGAAAAGAAGTCGGACACTGATAAAGGAGAGACTCCGGCAGAAGCAACAACTTTGAGAATAAACCAGGAAGTTTCTGGATGGTTTTTGATTAATTTATTTAGTTGAGTTTTTTCAGCTGTTTTGCGACGATGGATGAGCAACACACACGCACAAATACAGTTACAATGTTCGCTATACGCTATAACGAAACACACACACAAACATGTTGCATCATGTTCACTTATTAATTGTTGTACAGGTGCTCGTGACAAAGTGAAAGGATGCCTACCGAACTAGAAAATATATGCTGCATGGAGATAGAAGAGGTATTATTTTAATTATTATTTAAAAAAAAAAAAAATTCTCCATTTGGGTCATCTGATGGGAGTTTTAGGACACCATCGGGTCACTTGATGGAGTTTTTACGGTTCCTTGCCACTGTTGCCTTTGGCTTGCTCAGTTGGGGATATTCAAATTAAATGACCCATCATACCACTGATCAGCTCTTTTTTCCAGTAATAAACAAACACTGTTAAGTTGTTTTGATTGATACTGTGAAGCAGCTTTGATACAATCTGTATTGTGAAAAACGCTATATATATATATATTTGACTTGACCTAAATTATAGTTGTAATTTCCACCATTGCCTAACGCAGTATATAATATCCAGAGTCCGTCAGCAGTTATGGGCAGGGTCTAAGCCAGTGGTTCTCAAAGTGTGGGGTGCGGGAGATCAGCAGAAAACAAAAAACAAAAACAAAAACAGCCGTTGCAACGGCGTTCAAGTGCGTGAATACGCGTTAGCGCTCTGCCTTAATAAAGTGGCATTGAACTGCAATTACACCGAATCGTTCTTCTTCAGACTGTTGACTTGTCACTGTTGGAACACAAGCCCAACATTGCGAAGTTGCTCGCTACAGAAAAGCACCTCTTCAGCGACCTGAATCACAAGCTGTGATTGTGAACACGCAAGCAACTCCGCTGCTGTGTGTGTTCCGGTGAGAAGACGAACAAGAAGCTGAGCTCGTGATGTGAGGCGCTGTCAAAAGTAGTTATATATATTCGCGCTTTTATATATTGTTCATCCAAAGCGTCACTGAAATATTGAAATGTTTTTGTTTATTTAAATTAAAAGTTAGGCTAATATTCTGTATTATTATTCTCTCTTACTGTTATATTAAAAATAATGACATTACAAAGTGAAACTATTGCAGGTGTTTTTCATTGCACGTTTTTAACTTAAAAAAAATTTTATTTATTAATTTTTAGATTTTTTATTGTGGGACAGATTTTTGAAAAGGTTTAAAGGGCGGTGCGACAAAAAAAAAACAGTTTGAAAACCACTGGCCTAAGCAATGTGACGTCACATAGAACATGTGTGGTTGTGTACACACACTGCCGACATTTATATTCAAACACCATGTAACAGTGAATTTTGCTTAATAGGTCCCCTTTAAAGGGCATATTGCAGGTTAGAGGACCCAACGAGTCAATGTATAGAAAAATAATGTAGGAACTAGATTTTCTTTAAAATATTCTTATAAATATGCTACATAAGCTTCTGGAGTCGTTTTTGTGAGAACATTTTACTTCCGCGTCTGAAAATGGGTGTGGTGGGCGTGACGTAACGGGCGGGAGAGCGGTCGATTCAAACAACAGGAAAACAATGGATCGCAATGACATTTCGGACGCTGAGGAAATACTTACTTGTATGACGGACTACAGCCCTACAGTTATGAGCCTGCTATGCTGCCAAGAGAGTAGGGACAGGCCAGGATTAATGTTAGACAGAACGGTCAGAGACACATTGAGTTGTGGTGTGAGGAGAACCAGTGGAGAACAGGACAGGTGTCTTGGTGAGAGACGTGCTTATAGATACACGTTCGCTAACGATATACACTGTGCTCACAATATTGTACAGATTATTACCATCGTATATCAGGCCAGCAGACATTAGTATGTTTAGGGTAGATGTATACTATTAAATGTATAAAAACTATACTTGAGTATATTTCTATTGTAAGTAACTAAAAACATACTCAAGTACATTTTTAAAACATATTTTTCATCTGGGTTATAACATAAACAGAAAATTAAAGATTTGAATATTTAATCAACCTTGTAATTTTGTTTTTCAATTACAAGTTGCCTCTATTTAGGGCATGACTACCTATATCACACTATTTGATGCCATTGGTACAGTATACGACGATCAATATTCTTGCTTCGGCATCCCATGTTAAACTCCATCATATCGCCGGGATGATAATCCTCCGATCTTAGTGAACGCTACACACGACCGCGTTTCTCGAAGCCGATGCGGAAGAGAAATCCCGTCGCTTCACCTGCACAAACCGCACCAGGCACGAAAGATATACAGCACCGTCCTTTTTCTTGTTATGGAAACCTGTGGACTCGATGTCCTGACAGGCCGGAGTTTTTGCAACCTCCACAAACACAATAATTTACCATGACGATGATAGATTGAAATACAAAAACTACCGAAAACACACTGACTCACGGCCGCTCTCACTGAATGCCAGCCTACTCTGCACTGAGCCGAGGCTGAGGCTCCCTAGCGTGACGTAAAATGACGCGATGTTGAAAAAAAAGCCGTTTTTACGAGCAGTCCAAGAAACGCTCACTTTATCTACTAAATTAGTGCCCTTATGTCGTTTTAAAACATTTTAAATCCTGCATTACCTTTTCATATGGTATTTTCATACAAGGTTATATATTAATTAAGATTTTTTTTTTACCTACAATATGCTCTTTAAGGGTGTATTCACACCAGGAAAGTCCGATAGCTTTGGTCCGGACCAAATACATTTTTTTTTTTTTTGGTACGGTTCGCTTTCACACTGCTCTTTTTGCAAGTGAACCAAAATTTGTAAACAAAACCACACGTGTGCTAAGGTTGTCCATTCATTGGACAAGGATTCTCAAATAGGGAAATCAGGAAGTGCAAAAAAGGCTTAACGTAAATTAACGCAGCATCATCCTTGTATTGTAACTATCGTTACATTATATGAACTGCAAATGCTTTTTTTTTTTTTGCATCTATGCGCGATTAGACTAAAGAGAACGCTCTGTATATGAATGTCCTGATGCACACACTCATTCATTCCATTCCAATGATGCACACACGACGCGCAGAAAGACGCACAACAGATGTAATGTAGTAGGCTACAACAGATCACTTTCCCATAACGCAACTCCGACTACGGAAGCCTGTTAACTCAAAGGCGCAGTGCTTTCTTTCAATTGGGTCGGTTCATGTTCACACCGTAAACGAACCGTACCAGAGTTCGTTTGGAACCGTACCGAGACCACCTCTTCAGCTGGGTCTCGGTTCGGTTGTTTGGTCCACACCCGAGTTCGATTGCTGTATTCACACCTGCACAAAAGGTCCGCACCAAGGGGGGAAACGAACTAGAGTACGATTCAATCGAACCAAACTAGGCAGGTGTGAATACACCCCAAGACTACTTTTTTGATTATATAATAGGTTTTTGCAAGATTACTGAGCTTGCACTTTAGAGATTGACATACTTAGTGATTATAAATGGAGGGGTCTTGTCTTGCTTTTTGTTTATCACCTATTCACAATCTGAATATAAGTTTAGTGTTTCATGCAGATAAGTACACTACAAAGTTTCTGGATTGACAACCGTATTTAAAATGCGCGTTTGAATCAGAAACTGGAAATACTTACAGTACAGAGAAACACAATTTTACTGTTTTTGGTACCGGCGACTACTGAAATCTTGGTACTGTGATAGCCCTAATTTACAATGCTTTATAAGCCATTTACAGTCTTCAGGGCGGTTTGTCCGCATCCATCCAATACAACTAGACATCAAACTGCTTTTGCAAGGTCAAAGCATATATCAAAAGAAGTTCAACTGAGAATAAGTTTGGCACCTCGGTTCACAGCCTTCTCACTACAGCATGGCCTGCCCTGTATTCTCAAAGTTCACACAAACATGCCTGCGTGGTGAATAAGAAGACCCCTCCTGAGAAAGATTTATAGAGACACAGCAAACATGGGGTTTGGCATTAAGAGCGTGTGTTATCAGCAGGGTGGGGTCAGCGCACACAGATCACTGACCGAGGAGCCCAACTGCTTCAAATCAACTAGATGTGGCCACACAGAGCGAAAAACAAGTGGTGTGTTTTAAACTAGAGGCTTTCTGAAAAAAAAAGGGTATAAAAGTATAAACGTCTGAAAGGTCACCACAAGCTCTTCAGTGTAACAGTCTATAAATCGCAAAGCTATAGACCATATCTGGAAGAAATAATGTCAGTATCAGTACTGGGTAGAAGAAAAAAATGGATTCCTCATTCCATCATGATTCTTCTAGTGCTGCAACTAATTTTGATAATGATCAAAATGTCTGATTAATCAAAAAATATATATAGACACACACATATACATATATACACATATATAATATGTGTTTGTGTGTGTGTGTATTTTTTTTTGATTAATCGAAGACATAATTAACATTGCTCATTGTGCTGGGCGGTATAGTGGTTCATACCATATACAGGTGTTTATTTTTGTTAAGATATGAATTTTTAATATACCGCAATACCGGTGTATGCTGCTTTAACAACGATCGGAATGCGACGCAACACTGTTTGAGAGGACCTTTACTCTCGCGTCACGTGACCAGAGTGTAATCGCAGCAAATGCAATTAATCATTCAGCCCTAATAGTTATTATACATGCTTAATCTTTTTATTTTAGGCTTTTAAGTGGAATTTGACAGAATTAGGCAACCCACCAACGATTCCGTGTAACTCCCTCAATCAAAACTCAATCAACTTGTTACACATTAATCATAACAAAAAAAAGGTAAATAAAACGTGTGCATAGTTTAATAATGACCAAACAATACAGAACTGGTTCTTACCAAGAAATGGACGATTCCAGCTGTGCACACAGACCCCAACATTGTTCCCTCTTAATAGGAAAAAAAACCTCAAGCAATCTTAAGAGACTCAGAACTCTCTTGAAATATACATTCCCACTCCAAATGTAAAACTATAAAGCAGCACGGAGCTCTAACAAGGACAGCCTGTAAATGTGGAAAGTGAAACCAATCCAGCGTTTAAGCTAGTTTTGGCAGCGAAGAGTTCCATTCAAGGTAAGGCTGATGTCAGATAAGCCTTATGTTAAGCTATTGCTAAATGACGGCAACTCGGACGGAGGTCATGGTGGTCTTAAAATAACGAGGGTCAAAGACTAACGGGCACGCTGCGGTTTCAGCTGCCTTAATCTCCCTCCTCAACTTCAACCAATCAGAACCATACAAAATACTCAATTAAATCTTGTTTTGCATTTTGCAAGGGAAAAGGTTGATTGTGTATTATCAGTAGTGTAGCACAGCTCACACTAGGGCTGCACAATTAATCATCATGTTTTGCACAAAACAAACTATAGCAGATGCTAATGGCTAGTATGGCAGCGCCGCTTGAGAGCCTGCACATTTTCAGGGCTCACAACTGCATTCAGCAACAGTATCAAAAATGGTGATGCCCACAACATCGGGAAGTTATCACAATTGACAGATATTTTAAACAACCAACAAGGACTTTAAATGCGTAATAACCAAGTGCAGAGAGTACGTTTAAGCCGCGCGCATCACACGCATCTACGCATGAACGCAAATAATTTCTCCATGATTATGATTATTAGGGATGCACGATATATTGGCCACCATATCGGTATCGGCCGATATAGGTTCGTTTTAATGTTACCAACTGGCTGATAAGAACATTTGTCCGATATATTAGTTATATTTCCTTCAGCTGAGACTCTTCAGATGTGCACTGTTTGACATGGTTTTGAATTACTTAAAATATTATTGGAATCTCAGTAAAAATACAGTTAAGTGCAACATGTGCAGTGCAAGTCTGTCATATAGGCTACATAAAACAATAATGAGAACATTATAATTGTGTGCTTGGGACATGGCTTTTAATGTTGAGACTTATTTTTGCTCTCAAAAAATCATCCAATATCGGTTATCAACAATAAAAAAAATTATCAATATCGACCAAAATTTTCATATCGGTGCATCCCTAATGATTATACAGTTCACTGTGGCTCTCACATTATATGACATGGCAGACAACTAGCACGGGTTTGTCGAGAATGCGGTTGTGAGCCCTGCAAATGTGCAGGTGTCAATTCGGTTATAGAATGGGGTTGTCACACTCGTAAAAAAACAAAACGCTGTATGAACGCTACCGTATTAAGCGGCGCTGCCATATTAGCCATTAGCATCTGCTCTAGAGTTTTGTTTTGTGTTAAACTTGACAGGGGATGAACACAAAGTTTACAATCGATTATGTTGAGGTGTCGTTCCAGCCTTAGTCATCATGAAGAGGCAGTGGAAGATGATTCAAAGGCAGGTGAATTAAAAGCAAACTTGTTGTAATAAGGGCCAAAAGTGTGGCTGAAACATGCTCACTTTCTCAGATTTATGATATAGTTAGGTATAGGTACATACATATTTGGACACAGGCACAATTTTCATACTTCTGGCTCTGTATGCCACCAGAATAAAATTAAAATGAATTAAAGCTGAAAGTCTGCACTTCAAATTCATCTTGATTGTTTCAAGGGGTTGAACAAACATAGCAAATGAACATTTTAGGAACTGCACATTTTTATACACAGTCCCCCCATTTCCAGGGGCTCAAATGTAATTGGAAAAATTAATATAATCATAAATAAAATGTTAGGCTAATTTTTTATATTTTGTTGATAATCCTTTGCAGGCAACGACTGCCTGAATTCTGGAACCCATGGACATTACCAAAAACTGGATTTCCTGCTTTGTGATGTTTTGCCAGGCCTCAACTGCAGCTGTCTTCAGTTGTTGTTTGTTCGTGGGTCTTTATGCCTTTAGTTTTGCCTTCAACAAGTGACATGCATGCTCGATCGGGTTGAGATCAGGTGATTGACTCGGCCATTGCAAAATATTTCCACTTCTTTTCCTTAAACTCCTGGGTTGCTTTTGCAGTATGTTTTGGATCATTTTCCATCTGTACCGTGAAACGCGTCGCCGTCCAATCAACTTTGCTGCATTCGGCTTAATCTGGGCAGACAGTATATTCCTATACACTTCAGAATCCGGCTGCTTCTGTCTTCTGTCACATCATCAATAAACACCAATGATCCAGTGCCACTGGAAGCCATGCATGCCCATGCCATCACACTGCCCCCACCATGTTTTACAGATGACGTAGTATGCTTTGGATCATGAGCTGTTCCAAGCCTTCTTCATACTTTTTTCTTCCCGTCATTTTGGTACAGGTCGATCTTAGTTTCATCCATCCAAAGAATGCTTTTCCAGAACTGGTCAGGCTTTTTAGATGTTTTTTTGCCAAAGTCTAATCTGGCCTTTCTATTCTTGATGCTTATGAATGGTTTGCACCTTGTGGTGAACCCTCTGTATTTGCTCTCGTGAAGTCTTCTCTTGATTGTAGACTTTGACAATGACACGTCTACCTCCTGGAGAGTCTCCTTCACTTGGCTGGATGTTGTGAATGGGTTTTTATTTACCATGGAGAGGATCCTGCGATCATCTACCACTCTTGTCTTCAGTGGACGTCCAGGGACCGTTGCGTACGCACAAAACAGGCCCTGAAAGAGGCGTACGCCACTTCCGACGCATAAATTGTGATTTATAAAAACAAACCTGACGGGAAAATTTGCACACCTGCACACAAACTCTGACCCATGCGTACGAACGTTTTGGAGATGTAGTTTGGCGACACCAATGGTGAGCTGGAGTTAAATGTCTTTTTGGTCAGTTTTAGACAGAGAATCTAAAGAAAATTATACATATAGCCTACAGAAAGATAATACAAATATAATTTCACTCACCAAGCCTATCACTTGAAGCAAATATCCATGCCTTCTTAAATGTCCGCGCCAGCGAGCGCTTTGGGCCGTTTAGTGAAACTGACGCATATATAGCCTTTCTAATGGCAGATGAAGTAAAACCGTAAATCTTCAGTATAAGTCCTAATCATAAATACAGTGCATGTTCACAATAGCAGTTTAAATAAATAAAATAATGATTAAAACTTTGTTTTACTTCTGATATAAACATTTAGATTAAATATGCCATTCTCATTAATGGTGTTAAACACAGTTAAAAAGTTACAACATTTTTATATTCAATAAATATAAATAGTATTTGTTGTGGATGCGATGCTTTTGAACACTTTTCCTCTTGCATGCTGTGTTTTAATGTTTAAACAACATTGATAATTATCATGATAATAGCAGATTGTCTGAGAAAATAGTTTCGTGCAAATAATGCACAACAAGGTCTATCTGTTTCCATTAAAAATATAAATCAATTAAAATACTATTTGGGCAGTGGTAAAGACTGAGAAAAACTTTCTCTGAAATGTATTTTACACTATTTGATTTATTTACTCAAAAACAAGGCAAGGATAGGCTACTAAATGATTTTTTTTTAATGAAATGTGACGGCACATCCGTATTTCATATTTTCCTAATGTCTGGTACCGTTAAACATGTTATCACGTGGATAATCATATGCAAATGATATGCAGATGAGGATATGCATAGTAAAACTAGGCGTTGTAATCTCCATATATGGTTATTTCGGGGAGGAAACGCATGTGCGCACAATCTTACGCTGACTGGGAGGATTTATAAAGTGAATTCTGCACAGGTTCTGGCGTACGCACGGTTTTATAAGTCTGAATATTTTTTTGCGTACGACATTGTCTTTCGGGCGAACGTACACTTTTAGTAAGGATCCTATACGCACAGTGCTATAAATGAGACCCCAGGGGCCTCATTTATAAAACTTTGCGTAGGATTTGCGTCAGAAGTGGCGTACGGATGAAACATAGGACGTGCGTACGCATAGAAATATTCGGATTTATAAAACCGTGTGCACGCACATCCTACGCATTTTTCCCTTAATAAATCACAATCAATTCTAAATGTAACGCAGCTTTTGCGGCTTCATGTCACGCCCATAGTTGCCCATAAATAGTCCGTGAAACGCCCACAAGTTAATATTCAACGATTGCGAAATCGTGGCAAACATAGAGAGGAAATCAAAAAAACGTAACTTCATTCAATGTGAAGTAGAAGTTATCGTTGGCGAGGTGGAAAAGAGGAGAAAAAATTTTGTTTGGAGGGCACAGTGTGGGCATTAGCCTACTAATGCCAAAAAGGCACTTGAGTGGCAAAAGGTTGCAGACGCCGTAAATGCTGTAGCCTCACAACCTCGGACTGTGGCCGAAATAAAAAAGAAATGACAAGCTACAGATGTCGGTTATAATCTACTTGGAAATGGGAAATAGTTCAGCGCAAATGTAATTTCTTGCAGCTTTCTGAATGGTTGAGACATACGTCATACGTTATTTTATCAAAAATAAAACAAACTAAAGGCATATGCATGAAATACCTGCATGAATACCATGATTCCGTAGCTGATAAAGACATTTTTACTATGAAAACAACTTTCCCCAGTGGACAAATAATACATCTATCTATTTATCTATCTATCTCTCCCTAATTATCTATCTATCTGACTGACTATCTAGCTATATCTGCTCCGCCAGACGGACACATTGGCGAGAATATCAGTTTTGTACATTATTTCGTTCTGTTTACCATCTTATTTATGAGGATGAATTGTATAACATGCCAATATTATTGCAGAACATATTTCACTTTTCTTTTTGCAAATATGTGTTAATTTGCATTTCTGTTGCAGATCGATCAAACGGGTGTTCGTGTAGGCTGTTAATTGTAATACTTGCTTTGTGACGTCTTCGTGTTATTTAGGAGAGGAAGTATTGCCATTTATTTTACACAACGGTCTACAGTTTCACACACTTTCACGTGTTTCTTCCATCTGCCGACGGTGTCGCCATTTCTCATTTCACCCGTTTTTGTGCGTACGCCTGGGTCAGAGCTTGCGTGAAGGACCGCACATTTTACCGTCAAGTTTGCTTTTTATAAATACCAATTATTGCGTAGAGAGCGGCGTACGCCTTCTTTTGTGCGTACGCAACGTTTATAAATGAGGCCCCTGGTCTTTTTATGTTGCTGAGCTCACCAGTGCATTCGTTTTTTCTCAGAGCGTACCAAACTGTTGATTTGGCCACTCCTAAGGTTCCTGCTATCTCTCGGATGGATTTGTTTTGTTTTTGAAGCCTAATGATGGCCTGTTTGACTTGCATGGAGAGCTCCTTTGAACGCATGATGAAGGTTCACAGAAATAGATTCAAAATTAGAATCAACTCCAGACCTTTTACCTGCTTAATTGATGAAGAAATAACGAAGGAATAGCCCACAGCTTTTGATTCAATTGTCCAATTGCTTTTGGTCCCTTGAAAAAAAGGGGGGGTAGCTGTAATTCCTAAACCCTTCTTCCAATTTGTATGTAAATACCCGCAAATTAAACCTGAGAGTGTGCACTTTCAGCCCATATCCATTATATAACGTACCGTATATACAAATGTAAATGAAAAAAGAATGGAAGAAATAAAGAATAAAAGGACATTGGCCATGTCTCTCAGTTGGATTTTTCTCCAGTAACAAATGCCGCACCCTGTGAGAAGAACCTGGCTGAGAAACAAATCCACTCACAGGGAACACAGTGGCCACATTGCATAACAAACTCCCATACAGACATATGGCCTGTGACACACTGAGGCAGAAAGGCCTTCAGACCATTTACCTGTACAAGATTTCAGACAAGTGAGAATGTGTGAGAACTTTTATGTCACTGACTGACAATGGTTAAAGGGAGAGTTCCAACCCAGGTTCCTTGGAAAAACGTGCCTTTTACCTACATTTTTGCAAACCTAAAAAATAAATAAATAAAACACTGCAGTTTCCAGCTGAAATGACCAGTAGTGGCAGTTAAAAAACACCAACATTTACTCTATTGCAAAGAGGCAGATGATCTATTAAAGGGATACTCCACCAGTTTTTCTTATTAAACTATGTTATTCCCTTAACTAAGACGAGTTGATACATACCTCTCTCGTCTCAGTGCGTGCACTATATCGCTCTGTATTGCCGCAAAACTATGTTAGCACTTAGCTTAGCCCATGCATTAAATATGGGCCAAGCAGAGAAGCGACCAAACACTTCCACGTTTTCCCTATGTAAACACAGTTACTCGAGTAGTGTAACTTGACCTGGGCTGGTGACACAAAATAAACCGTTGCGCTTTTCTAAGCGTTTAAAATTGATGACTATATTGTATGGCGGAATACCATAACAATTGCTTTTGAGCACTTCGACTTGGCGCAATAATATCTTCACTCGTGAAAAGTCCTCTTACCGGCTCCCGCTTCCTCTCCCCCTCCCTCTGACATTTCCGTCAATACAACGTGACATGCGCCGGTAGTAGTAGTTCGAGCGGAGTTGACGAAGTAACAGGTTGTTGGAAGCTAGTTTGTGTACAATAATGGTTAAAGCGTGCATCGTAAAGGGTTGTGAAAATAAGGAGAACGTACATAGTGCTGTCATTTTTCACCGAATTCCAACACACCACATACAGCGGAGAGCTTGGTTAGCTGCTTTGAACAAGAATCCCAAAACACCATTGATGACTCTGAAGAAGTGGCGTGTTTGCTCCGAACATTTCACAAAGAAGGACTATACCTGCACAGGAACATGCCTAAAGGATGAGGCTACACCAACAATATTCAGATCACTTACAGAAAGCCCGTGGTCTTTCGCCAGCTCCGGTCTGTTCTGGATCATATCTTTCTTGCCTCTCACGGTCCACAAGAGCTAATTCCTCCTCCGTGTACTCGGGTTCAAACAGATATGGCTCTGGGTCTTCTAAAAGAAGTCATAATCATCTACAAAGTCGGCCATTGCAAATGACCTGCAGTTTGCTAATAGCACAGGTAGTAAAACTCACGTTGGTAGTATTGACGGAAATGTCAGCAGCTGGATGCTATTGGAGGGAGGGGGAGAGGAAGCGGGAGCCGGTTATCTTTTCATGAGTGAGGATATTATTGCGCCAAGTCGAAGTGCTCAAAAGCACTTGTTATGGTATTCCGCCATACAATATAGTCATCAATTTTAAACGCTTAGAAAAGCGCAACGGTTTATTTTGTGTCACCAGCCCAGGTCAAGTTACACTACTCGAGTAACTGTGTTTACATAGGGAAAACGTGGAAGTGTTTGGTCGCTTCTCTGCTTGGCCCATATTTAATGCATGGGCTAAGCTAAGTGCTAACATAGTTTTGCGGCAATACAGAGGGATATAGTGCACGCACTGAGACGAGAGAGGTATGTATCAACTCGTCTTAGTTAAGGGAATAACATAGTTTAATAAGAAAAACTGGTGGAGTATCCCTTTAACAAAGACTTTTTCTGTGCTTTTTCTTTCTTGCAGTTATGACCTTAAAAGTCAAAAACACTTCATTGTGCATGATTAGTAAACAAATACGTTTAAATATCAAATAACCAGCTCCAAATGTATGGATTTTCTTCCGATATAGTAAACTTGCTCAGTAGCTCACCTGCTACTGCATTGCACTTGTGTTTAGTGTACGTTATTTGTTTTATCATAACCGGGTAAATTATTAACCTTTTAAACTGACACTTCATATTCAGTATGCATGTACAGGAAATAGGCCTATCTAAATAAGCAGAATCTCTGAAACGGCTGCTCCTCAGTGCGGTCAGAGTTGTTTCAATGAGACACATACTGGACAATAGTGATGTTAACAGAGAGAGAAAGGCTGAAACTTATACAAAAGATTCATTATCTCTCTTTGACATTCTGAGTTCCTCTCTATGAGAAAATTACAATGATTTTAATGCATCTAAAATTTTGCACCCTTGGTGAGCAAGAGTCTTCTTTTAAAAAACATACAAAATAAAAATTGCTTTAGAGTTTGGTTCACTGATTAAGTGAATCAAAAATCTCTGATCTAATAATTATTTTGCATTGCGGTCAGGTTAATATTGCTATCTATTACTATTATTGTTATATTAGTGCATGTATATAACTACAAATTATGAAGTATAAATAATGAACAAATAATAAGACAGAATAATAAAATGGCAATTAAAAATATATTTATAATATAAAAGATATTTAAAAAATATATAAATATGCGTTTCATATACTATTATTTTACAATATCACAAAGTTTTAGTGTCCATGTGTTCAGATTTACTTTGCGATTATGAAAACTGTACAGAAATTCAAAAACCAAGTTAAAAACTGGAAGAAGATTTCCAACATGTGATGACCTCCACACAGAACTATGCTGGAACTCCCTGACATCATCAGTGACTGGCCAGTTCTTTGAGACTCCACCCACCCACTGAAGGGAGAGTCATGAATGAGCTCAGAGCCAATGAGGGTTTGAGAATCATCCTTTCAGTTTTATCTCAGAGCTCATCCTATTATGGTTTTACCATGGCCCCCAGGACCAACAGCAGTGAAAAGAATATCCTCTAACCCACTACTGTATCTGCTCCATTACCTTTACCACAGCAGTTAACTCTCACTCACAGCAGCCACATGCCAATAGACCTTGTGCTCTGGCACGGATCACTCAGGATACGTCTTGCTTTATAAAACTAGATTAGACTAAAAGTGAATATGGTGTTATGTCAGATGACTTGCCAAGTAAAAATGAGGGTTAAAGGACAGACAGACTCTTCATTAAATGGCAAAAAAATGATGTGCTCATTCTACACGGTTCTTAAACAGTCTGAGGCAAGGCTAATTGATGGATGGGATGCATGTTTGCCTAGCAACTAGTGGTTAAATTTCCAATTTTAAGCACATTAAATATTAAATGTAATAATTTTAAACAATTTAATTAATAATCAATAATTCATAAATATTAAATATTCAAACAGTTCAACCTTGATCCTTATTTACTTTACCTTATTCACATGAGAGTCCTACTCATATTAGGGAACAAATTTGGCACCAAGTTGACCCATAAGCCATGATTTTTTTTCTCACAGCACTTGACTTATAAAAAATAGTCACCCAGTGGATCTGTTATTTTAACAGATTTTTAGATTTTAGTCATGGATTAAAAAAAAACTGATATTTACAGCTTTTGAATATTATTGATGCAATTAAGATACAAGTTTTACACACACCAAATTTAGATTTTTTTTAAAAAAGCAATCTGTAAGAAATTAATTGGTATCAATGTTGAGATGCAATATCAACAACTGAAAACTATATGATACAAATACACATCCAGTCCTCAAATTCTGTCAGGTAAAGTTAAAGAGCATATTGTAGGTAAAAAAAAAAATCTAAATTAATATATAACCTTGTATGAAAATACCATATGAAAAGGTAATGCAGGATTTAAAATGTTTTAAAACGACATAAGGGCACTAATTTAGTAGATAAAGTGAGCGTTTCTTGGACTGCTCGTAAAAACGGCTTTTTTTTCAACATCGCGTCATTTTACGTCACGCTAGGGAGCCTCAGCCTCGGCTCAGTGCAGAGTAGGCTGGCATTCAGTGAGAGCGGCCGTGAGTCAGTGTGTTTTCGGTAGTTTTTGTATTTCAATCTATCATCGTCATGGTAAATTATTGTGTTTGTGGAGGTTGCAAAAACTCCGGCCTGTCAGGACATCGAGTCCACAGGTTTCCCACACAAGAAAAACGGTGCTGCTGTATATCTTTCGTGCCTGGTGCGGTTTGTGCAGGTGAAGAGACGGGATTTCTCTTCCGCATCGGCTTCGAGAAACGCGGTCGTGTGTAGCTTTCACTTCAGATCGGAGGATTATCATCCCGGCGATATGATGGAGTTTAACATGGGATGCCGAAGCAAAAATATTGATCGTCTAATACTGTACCAATGGCATCAAATAGTGTGATATAGGGAGTCATGCCCTAAATAGAGGCAACTTGTAATTGAAAAACAAAATTACTAGGTTGATTAAATATTCAAATCTTTAATTTTCTGTTTATGTTATAACCCAGATGAAAAATATGTTTTAAAAATGTACTTGAGTATGTTTTTAGTAACTTACAATAGAAATATACTCAAGTATAGTTTTTATACATTTAATAGTATACATCTACCCTAAACATACTAATGTCTGCTGGCCTGATATACGATGGTAATAATCTGTACAATATTGTGAACACAGTGTATATCGTTAGCGAACGTGTATCTATAAGTATGTCTCTCACCAAGACACCCGTCCTGTTCTCCACTGGTTCTCCTCACACCACAACTCAATGTGTCTCTGACCGTTCTGTCTGACATTAATCCTGGCCTGTCCCTACTCTCTTGGCAGCATAGCAGGCTCATAATTGCATGGCTGTAGTCCATAATTGTAAGTAAGTATTTCCTCAGCGTCCGAAATGTCATTGCGATCCATTGTTTTCCTGTTGTTTGAATCGACCGCTCTCCCGCCCGTTACGTCACGCCCACCACACCCATTTTCAGACGCGGAAGTAAAATTTTCTCACAAAAACGACTCCAGAAGCTTATGTAGCGTATTTATAAGAATATTTTAAAGAAAATCTAGTTCCTACATTATTTTTCTATACATTGACTCGTTGGGTCCTCTAACCTGCAATATGCCCTTTAAGTTTACTGCTAAATTGTTATATAGTCAGATGAAACAAAACAAACATAAACCCTGTAACTTGACTGCTCTGACCTTTATCAACACAGAAGTCCATTTCATGTACTTCTTTACTGTAACTTCCTATAGCATTTGCATTCTGCAAACTGTTACCTACAGATATATATATATATATATATACACACACACACACACACACATGTTTGCAATTGATTACAATCGAATATTGGGCAGTACATTGCAGTCTATTACGTGACTGCATGCAGCCAGAGCACAACGGATTGAAACCAAAACCAAAGGTACTACAAAACAATGAGACATCATGGCCAAACACATTCATAAACACATTCATCTGACATTTCGTGCATGGCCCAACCGCTTAAAAAAATAAAATAATAATAATTATTTGAATACCATTGTTGTGTCATTGCAGCTTGTTTTTTTGTTGGCTGGTAGGCTAACTAATCAATACTATCTAAATACATTTTAAATAGGCTAAATGTATATATATTTATATATAAAATATCTTATAAATAAATAGCTTATCCTTCCATCCTCTTCCCTCAGCTCTACAAATAACTTACCAGCCAAAGACTGTGGTATTTCTGAGCTAATGCCTCTCTCTCCTTCAGTAACTGGTGATTTGTCTCCAGATAAGGGCCATGCCAAAGAGGATACCTGTCCCACACTCCAGCCAAAACCAACCCGCCGGAGTACCTCTGAACATTCAAACGAAGAGTATCAGTTAACTTGCTGAGGTTCAGTTGTGCCTCACTGCAATTAGATGGGGAGGAGACAACCCAAACACAGCGATCAAACTATTCCCTCTCAAATCAACAAGATGGCTGGAGTTTAAAAAATATCATATTAGCAAGTGCCTGATTTACACTTTCCATACTAACTGACTGTTATTCATTTTTGCACTTTATTCTATCTTGAGGTTTGAAACATAGGTCTCATTTCAATGACAGTTGCTGTACAATGTAAATTAATAAATGTAAAGGGTTTAGGCTAGCTATTAGTCAAAAAGCAAAGCAGCACAACATGGCATTATAGTTGATGAAACGTGCCTTACAACAAGAAATAAGTTAAACAGATCCATATCAGACACAAACTTTGGTTAGATGACCATGTGCAGATCATCAACTGCTGGATTAAAACGTTTTTTTTTGTATTCATTTACATCTGACCTTCCATTCGGAAAAAGCCAGTTTATACTTTTTCCTCATTCCCAACAAAATCAAACATTTCATAATGTTCAGGTCTGCTCTTGACGTCAGTTTTATTATTTGACATTTTCTTGAAGTAACTTCCATCGTTTTTAGAAACGCGTTTCATAAAAAGCAGGCAAACAAACAGTGACATTGCCTCACAGTAAATTCAGAAGTGTTTCAGGGAGTTGCCAGGGTAGAATCATCCAGACCAGGATATGTTACTAATAATAGATTTTACTCCAGATTTTTCCCTCACGACACAGACACGAAACGAAAGAGAGGTTCTGCTCCACAGTGATTTATTTTGTGTGCACAAATTCAATTGTTAAGCCAAATGTTTTTAATAATTGAATATTGCCTTCCTGAAAACAGCTCTTATGGGTTTTGAAGGAACAAAAAGGAGATTATTAGTCAATTTTAGACAGTATGCACAAAGAAAACGCCTTTACTTTTCAAACAGTCAATATAGCAAATAACGTCACTGTATGCAGTTGAAAAAAGAAAGTAACGTTAACTAAGTTAAGTTAGCATCATTTAAAGCTATGCGAACCAGCACAAATAAGTAGGCTACAAAACAGTAAGCAACTGCTGTTCTGAATGATACTGAAGTTATGTATACACTATCATTATACAATACACTGTTTACAATCAAACGGATAGTTTAACTAGTTAGCCTATGGCCTGGGATTAAAGCAACAGTTGGTCTCTGTGTCAATATTTCTAGGCCACATTTAACCCTTTCAGACACAGTTAAAAGTCACTATCTAATCCTTAAGATAAGTGTTGAAATGTTAAAGTAGTAAACAGATGAAAACATGGATGCCGAGATCAAAGTGTGTTGAAGTTAAAGCGCGCGGTTAGTAAATAAAACAAGATAAAATAATTCTCTCACCTGCACGGAATCGGCCGCCATCTTGCCTCTTAATAACTTTGAATCAAACTCAAAGGAAGCAAAAAGGAGGAATGTCTGTATGAAGTTAAACCTCTCCACTTCTCTCCAAGTTAGCTCGTATTTCTGCCTGATACTGAAGAAAACACATCGGATCCACGACTTGAGCTATTCCATAGCGCAGCCGGTAAACTTCCCAATTCCCATGACGCTGCCGAAATATCCTTGTTTGATATATGAAAAAAGCAATCGGGTAAAAGCTTTAAAAGTTACAAGAAATCGATGCAATAGTTCCCCGTGACAGATCCACGAATAGGGACGTGGACATGCGAGTGTTTTGAATGCGTGTTTTGTTGAACACGCTCCTCTCCCCTGCTCTCCCAGCTGGAGTCAAATCCTACACTTCCAGTCATGTGATCAGAAACTCGCAAGCATTTTCCCATGAGTGTCCATGCACACTGCCAAATATAGAGTTTAAATAATTCTTATATATTTACTAGAGCGTCGTTTCAGATTACATCAGAGCTTTAATGTTTAATAATTACAAAAACACACAGGCCTATTACTGGGGCAACATTCCAAATTTGTGGAATTACATTTTTACACAAGGCTGATACTAGGTGGGGCTATGTGTATTCTGTAGGCTTTAACCTGTCAGAAATGTAGAAATATGTTTTAGTTAACAAATAGGCTATTGTTTATTTATGATATTTATACAGGGATTTAAGTCAAGCACAACATATTTGTAGTGCTTAATAATATAATTAAAACATATTATATTACATTTTATTATATTATTAGAATAATTTAATATAATATAAAAGTAGCCTATATAATTATAATAACGCTTAAATGAAAAGTATCACATTTATATGTGAATTGGTAGCCTATTTATCATCCTATTTCTTAAATGTATTTTATAAAAGGCAAAACAACAGTTTTTAACCAATCCGAGGCACAAATATGGTATGTAATCATTTGGTTTGACAGCTGCATTAGTGAAATAAGAGCAAAGAATAATACACCCATTTTAAGGACTCGCGTATTTCTCTTCTCACATTTCCTCAGATTTCCCTCTCCTCTTTATTAATGAACCCGACAATATTTAATGTTTTAAGTTTATATAGATCATTAAAATAGCTCTGTACATTGTTCATAAATCTGTTCAGCCTTCTTTTCCTCATCTTTGGTTTGAATTCGGTTCATACCATGAGGAGTCATCTCCTGTTTGAAACCTCTGTAACCACCATTGGCTTTCTGACTTGAGCTTCCAAAGAGCTAAGAGCTTGAAACTTCCTGTGGTAACAATTGGGCTTCCTGTGTTAGACCATGTGTTTCTCTATCACATATGATAATCTGCTGTTGCTTTTATAATAGGTTACACCAATAAGCTCAGTAAAGGGGTTTAGACATCGGACTAAAGCATGAAATGGCAATAGCATCCCAGTTCCTCATTTAGAATGACAGTACTATGGATTTCTATGGCACAATTAAGAAAAAGACCGCATGTTGTACCACATGAAGAATCATTACCTTAAAAGCATAGCATTGCCTTAAAACTGCTGTTCTAATAAATTTGTTATAAGGTGCTTTTAACAGCTGTATGGGGATGAGAACATTACCATAAAAGCATAATGCTCTGTGCAATCACAAGGGAAAACCAGTAAAACCTGTCTCTGGGGCAATAGGGGTAATAATAGCAATTGATTATTTATTTTGTATCTGTTGCAATGGGAGCAGGTTGGCTTTGTGTCATGAGTCATGAGTCATGACTAGAAGGCAAGCAATTGATGTGTCATATGTGAAGGAGGGATTCTCTCACTAGTGTCAAACCTGAAAGAGACAGTACAATAGGGTTAATATTCAACACAGAGCTGATAGTAAAGGGACATTGAAGAACCATGGAATTTAGTATCATTAAAAAATGAAATAATATTGGTCATTCCCAGTAGTTGTTTGACACACACACGCACACACACACACACACACACACACACACACACACACACACACACACACACACACACACACACACACACACACACACACACACACACACACACACACACACACACACACACACACACACACACACACACACACACACACACACACACACACACACACACACACACACACACACACACACACACACACACTATTGAATACTGTATTAATTACAGTGTTGGGAATAGCAGTCCTTCTGGTACAACATTCCCATTTAGGTCTAAATAAAATACTTCCATTTGGCTATTACCATATCGCCATCTAGTGGCAAATTGTAATATAACAATTGCAATGTGAGACAGCCTATCTGGTTTAGTTTTGCCTTCTACAAGTAAAAATCATCTTCGCTTTCGTTGTATTATTCTTCGCATTATTATGATCATGAATGAAGAATGAAATTCTTGAAAATAAAATCTTATTAAATAGTGTGGCATAATATTTTGTTATATAAAATCAATATCCACAAAATCAATGTCATGTGTTGTGCGACCAACATGCAAACCAAAAGACCATCATATAGCCTTAATATATATTTGTATTGTTTCAGAATGTATTAATATATCATAAAAACTATTATTGTTACAACATATTTGATATTTATACAACAACGACAACAAAAAACAAAAACGTTTTCTCTCTTTTTTTTAACGACATAAAAACGTTCAGCCTTGAATGAATTATATTTTACGTCATGGGTATGGACTTAATACTTCTATCTGGATATTCCCATGTGTTTTGCGCCATCGTGTGGTAAATTGTAATCTTGCAACCAAGAAATTCTTCTGCAGAACACAAAAGAAGATGCGAACGTTGGTAACCAAACGGCTTTGGTGACCATTGACTTCAATTGTATCGGGCTTTCTTTTGGGTGAACTATCCCTTAATCTATGTGTGGGCAGATCACACTAAACATAAAGAACACAATATGTGTGACAATATCTGTGACATAAAGAACTCAATCTGTAGATCTGTAAACATGTAGTAAGCAATGAGACATTGATTGTATGCTTCCTCGATTTTTCTCCTCTCTACTTTAATGACAACAGTTTTCAGGAGCAGTTATTATAGTTACCTAAAACTAAAATTAAAACCATAAAAACGTTACTTGAAATAAAATGGAAAAGGAATGTTTTTCATGTTTTTTTAATGAACCATATACAATTATCATTACAGTCCTATAGATAAGTTTACAGGCTCTAGAGTAGACAATTATGGTCACAGTACAATAACTTTTAAGAGACCTCTCTACTGACTCTCTACATAATTAATTTACTGTAGAATGTAGATGAAATTAATTATGTTCCAGTTTAGAGATATGTTTTTTTTTAATTTCCTGTTTACACCAGATGGAGCTCTGTCAGATTTTCCTCATTCCTGATAAAAATTTCAGTGAGGAAACATCAACCAGAGTTTGATGTTTATAATTATACTCTTTTCATTGGTGAAACAGAAGCACAATCATAATAGATAATATAATTTCCCTGTAAGATTCAGACACCTAAGAACCAACTCTACTGAATACAAACAATTAAAAATAAAAAAGTTTTCCTGCACTATTAATTGAGACAAAGCTGCTCCAACTGATGTACAATGTATAGAATGATGACGGTATCTGTACCTAACAATTAAAGCCATTCATCTTGGTCAATTACAGTATGCAGGAAGGAAGAGCGTGAGGTGTACGCGTGTTCTCTCGGATCACATATATCACATTTGGTTATTCTTCATGTAGAGTTTGCATGCTTTTTGCATACACAACATGTGAAATAGATCTGTTTTTATGCTTCTAAACTTTTGAACTCACACCATGTTACAGTATTTAGGATGTCATTTTGTAAAACACTTAAAACACTGTTTTAATTGAGCTTTTAGTTGAAATAGCTCTTTGTATATATATATATATATATATATATATATATATATAAATATATAATTTATTTGAACATTCTTTTACATGTGGCAAATGAAAGTGATTCTGGTGCATCTGGCAAAGAGCTGAAGCAATATAACCACCAATAAGAAAAAAAGCAATTCACACCCCAGCAGGTGTTGATCATTCATTCAGAGGTTTTCATTACCATTTTCCCAGCTCATTTATCCATAGCTTATCGCAGATATCCATTTGTATGCACATTCAAACAGTTTGCCATTTTCAATCCTTAATCCCATATGAATGTGAAGCGAGCTAGGGATCAACTTTAAAACATGACAGCTGTCAATGTCAGGGTTAAAGGAGGCAGCACCTAATTTAATCTCCATATTAACCAGAGCAAATAACACATGTAAATAATTGCCCGTGTCACCTCAGATGCTCATAAATAAAATAAGCAAACTTTAGCTTCCCAGATAAAGCCCCTTGTTCATGTTTCTTTTTACCTGTAAATTGAGAATTTTGAGTTAGTAACATGATTAAAATCCGAAAAATGATTATGTATCATCTGATAACTGCAACTTTTAACTACGGAAGGGAGCATTCAATGTCCATCAGTCACTTTACAATGCGTTTATAAGCAAAGAAACAACTAAGAGATGTGTCAGTGTTAACCTCAGGCTGGCACTGTGGAGAACATGTTTTTAAATTCTACATTGAAATTAATTTGGATATTTTTGTTGCATAAAGTCAAAAATGTTAGGACACACACACACACACACACACACACACACACACACACACACACACACACACACACACACACACACACACACACACACACACACACACACACACACACATTTCTAATGTGTTGTGGCTGTATATTTTATAGCAGCAGTTATGAGTTAAAGGGATAATTCACTTATAATAATTCTGTCATTATTTACTCACTCTCATGTCATTCCAAACCTTTATATATTTATGTATTCTGTTGATTACAAAAAGAAGACATTTTGAAGAATGTTGGCAATGTCATTCAAAAAAAGAAATGTTTGGCATGCTCTTCGTCACAATGTTTCTTCTCTTTTTTTTTAACCAAAAATAGTTCTAGTTCTTTTTGACAAATTAATATTTGAAAAAAACTTTGAGCTAAGAGTCATGGTGCGACCAACAAAGTCACATAGACTTGATATCAGAAAGAGAACCCCTGCAGACCCTCCCAAGTGGTAATAAATCTCATTTGACTTTTTTATAACAAGGCAAGGTTATTTCGGGATGACATGGGAAACATGGGAAACATTTGATGTTTGTAAAACCCCAAAACAACATCAAAAAAGCTGGTTAAACCACATTACATTTTTAAAGTCATTCAATTTAAATGTTTCTTAAAAAGTTTTTCAAAACCATATGAATCCAACACAAATACATTTAGCACATATGTTTTGAACTAGACTGTTCTTTATTGTGCACACTCTTGTTTGTCACTGACCCATCAGCTTTTCAACAGGATTAATTATTTCCTTGGGTGGGCTGACTAAGCTATTGTTCTTCTGATCTCGTTTCATTCCAGTTTTGTATTTGTCATATTTGAAATGGTTGAGAACACAATGTGTAATCACAGATTTCTCTTCCATTTTCTTTTGCAGACTGAAGCAGATGGCAGTAGTTATGTTTATCAAGCACAGTACGGGCCAGTGTACGAACAAGGATGTTGTGACATTCATGAGTTCTAGCTTACAAATCCGCCACCTGAGCCATGACGCACAGAACACACCTCATGTTTATACACACTGAGTCAACTCAGACCACCAAAAAATGCATCAAATATTTAGACTAAGGCGGATCTGTTTCAATGCATTCAGCTGCCAAAGGAATTAATGCATTTTTATGGTTTCCATGCCGAGGAAAAGCACTGAAAGGCCTCTCTCTTAATTTTTTTTTGTTCTGTTTAATTTTACCTCAATGGATGCACATTGATTATATAATAAAAATACAACTCCCTCTCCACCCTTGGTTTCATGCTTTAGAGATTCCTTCCATTCCAAAATGTTAGATTTGTACACTTTGTACTATTAAAACACACACACACACACACACGCACACACACACACACACACACACACACACACACACACACACACACACACACACACACACACACACACACACACACACACACACACACACACACACACACACACACACACACACACACACACACACACACACACACACACACACACACACACACACACACACACACACAAATGTACAGTCAAACCAAAAATCATGCAGACACCAGATATATTTTGATATTTTTTTAGTGGGTGCAGGACTATAGTTCATATATAGTGACTATAGACATATATAGACTATAGTGAGGATAGCAAAATAAAGTAAACTGTGACATATTATACAATTGTTCATACAGTGGACTACCAGTAAACTTTATAAAAATTTGGGACCAAAAATTATTCACACTTTGACCTGACCACATTATGTATAAGTGTTTTTTCTTTAATTGCTAATGCGACCTTTTTACACCACAGACTGAACAATATTAGGCATTGCTTGGTAATTGGTTGACCTAAATTGGTATTATCTAATTGTGTATTTAAATTGAACAGCTGACAGCTATTCAACCTAATTCATTTGTGAGACAGTCTAACAGAAGGATGGCCAAAACCAGTAAAATATCAACTGATTTGATAACTCTGAGTTCTTGTCATATTTTATAACCATTTTCTAAACTATAGCGAATAAACTGTTATAATGTGAGACATGTTGAAGGTGTCTGAATAAATTTTGGTTTGACTGTATATATACGTAAAACGTTTACTTCATTCCCCAATTTAATCTCTAGAGGGCGATATTGTACAGCGAGTCACTCCAACTGGTTGAAATGTTTACATTGCCGAGAGAAAATTTTGGGACATATGAGAACAAAGAATATAATGGTACCCATTATTTTGAAAATCTTTCATAATTTCTAGCAACTTTCACAGACTCACCAAACAAACAACAATGTTGTTCTTCTGTACAGACACAAAGTAGGTTATTCCTGCATGTAGTCCAATAGAAAGTGAGAAATCCAAGTGAGAAGATCTGCTAGACATCCAGGGGGTTCACTGTTGCACCCCGAATGATGTCCGTTCTCACACAAGCCATATGGTACACACACACACACACACACACACACACACACACTCGCCTCCAATGGCAGCTCGGTATGGCGCTCGCTGGCTAACATCTTGCAGGACACATAATTAATTTGCCCCGGCGTCTGCCATTTATTTTCCAACCTACATTTTGTTAATTGGACAGAGGAGGTTAAAATCAAATGATGTCTCCGGCTATGCAAGAGCCTGCTAATTGTGCGGAATTTGCAAGAAAGGCTACGGCGCTGGCTGGCTGGCTTGCGGGAATATTAAGTCATGAGTGATCTTTGCTGGGTGCTTGAGGGAGACTGTTGTCATTAAATAAGGGAATGTGTCATTCATACATGTGCTTTGTGTGCAGATGAACCTCACAGATGTTCATAGCCTTTTTTAATATACTAATGAGTGGAGGGATTATAGTGCTAATGATGTCAAAGGTGTTAATGCCACAATGGGCAGACTTGAGGTCAGCTATGCTTGAAGAAATAACAGCACAGAGAGGCCCGGGGTCATACCGTTACTGACACCAAGATTGTTTCTGCACAGCTCTAAGCCATGAGTTACTTATCCATGAGTTACTTTCAGTATATAAATATATATATATATATATATATATACACACACACATACACACGGTCCTGATGAAGACCTGATGGTCGAAACGTTGCAATAAACACTTTTCTGGAGCAGTCATTGTGCGGACATTATGTTTGTTTTTTGCTTTAATCTATTTAAAGCATCGCATTGCATACTGTAATGTAAAACACTGTATTTGATGCCATCTGTCTCCCTTCTTATGATGCATCTCTGATCAATGTTATACAGTCATTGACTGTTTCCTCTCCCTTGTACTCTATCCTGCTCTATGTTCACAAATTGCAAATCTTTCTGCCCCCCCCCCCCCCCACCCCCACATTTATTCTTTAGAAAGAATCTTTTCCTGAATTAAACACTGACTGACTGTTTAGCAATTTTCAACAATTCATTTCCATTAGTATATTTTATCTCTAAAGCGCAAAAGAAAGAGTTGAATGACATTACAATATCACTTAGAATGTCTTTTATTTAACTGGAGGTTCATTTCCCTCTGAACCTCTGTGTTTTATAAGGGAATTGGGTGTAATTGTCACATCGATATCTTTATTAATATCTCATGGAACTGATGTGGGCTTATTGAACATCTGAAACACTTTTAAATATTTTGTCGTAGCAAATTGCAGATTGACGATCAGTGGGAGGAAGAAACAGAGTGAAAGTGATTTTGTTTTTCTTCTGAAGTCTAATTCCTCTATATCTGACTCATGGAGCTGCTCTGAATGTGTGTTCTGTGTTAATCACATTGAATGTGTGTTTAAGCACTTGGGCGAATGGCAACTGAGAACTCACACATTGAGAGTGCTCTCATCGCCCATCTGTTGTTTTTTTCATTTGTTGTCTTTTTGATTATGGGGTGGAGAGAGAGGGGGGGGGGGGGGGTCGGTATCTATCTGATACTAAATGCATAACTCAACCTTATTGCTACGGCAATTACCAACTAACCATTAACGATAATTTCAGCACTTAATCACAAAAAATGGCACTAATAGAAAATGATGATGGATAAAAATTAGGTTAGAATAGAAATGTCCTATGTAAAGCGAGGTAATTAAGAATAAATACATAAAAAATAGGGCAATATGGAAATAGTGTTAAAGGTGATGGACAACGACCAAGAAAAGGACATTACGCTTCTACTTTCACATTCAGCAGATTCATGTTGAGTCCCTATCATTCAGCAACATTACATTGATTTTCACAGTTATGAGTTTAATCAAGCTAATTGACTATTAAAGACAAACTTAATTAGGATAATAAAAAAGAAAATACATGACTCTGCTTGCTTTTCATTCCTGGTAAACATTAGTAAATGAGCACAGTTATTATCTAAAAGATGACAGTATGTGTCAGCTTCTTGACCAAGTGAGGGAGGGAGAGAAACACTTGTCGAGTCATATTTCCTTTATCATTCACACAGGAGGTATGTGTAGCCTATGGCTTCATGCTGTGTTTACTCATCAAATTAAATGGCAGGGATAGCAGAACCTGATTTTACCAAGTGCAACATCTTTGTTGATCCTGGGAAAACATTGCAATCAACCAGTTAGAATTGAGGGACGTTTACAGTTTATGTCAAGTTTTGGCCTACAACCAGGGTTTGCTTCTATATCAGTGTTATTCACATCATTTCCCACTGAATAGGCATAACCTATGGGTAGGGTTAGGTTTACAGTTATATGGATATGGTTTGGATTCAGTTTTCAGACAGGAATGTTGTTCCAGGATCAACAAAATATGTTGACCCAGGAACACGTCTAACTTGGCAAAATCAGGACGTGCGCAGGGATACACCTACCCAGCTTACAAAATATGTAGGCCTAAAAATGTTTTGCTAACTTTTCCATTAAATGCTCTCTAAACATTTTATTCTTTTATTGGTTATGCTAAAGGTGAGGGAACATTCTATTTTATAATTTTGAAAACATTACGGAAACATTTCAGAATGTTCCGAGTAGCCTAACTAGCCTAACATAAAAAAAACAAATAAAAAAAAACAGATGAACTTAAATTTTTGAGGAAAAAATGTTCCATGATATTTTTTATGCTAAGGTTTCGAGAACATTATTAATTACCATATAATTTTGAAAGAATGTTCAATTGTCTCCATGATTTGCAATAGGCTACAGCCAGCCTGTGCAACCACTTTTAAATCAATAAGTGCGGTAATAACATCTTTAATGCCAACAAAACATCATACCAACTGTAATCCAGTTTCTAATAACCTAAATTAGTTTCCATTTCACACTCACTGACTCATTTAAAGAACCAGCCTGGAGTTGCAGACAATATCTACTAGCGCTAACCCCCACATAGCCTAAACAGAAAAAAAAAAAGCCTCGGGGTTCCTCATTTGTTTCTAAGGTAGGCTACACCACGGCTAATTTAAGCGAGAGGTGCGCTCGAGGTGGAATACAAAACGGGAAAGGGCCTAATGAGGCTTTAAACCACGGACCGGTACGCGAGGGGTTAACGACATTACAAATTACGGCAGCGGAAAGTTGGTCGTGTTCCTCCGGGCGGCGGCACCGCCAGACAGCGCGAGCGCAGCAGCTGCGCGCAGAGGGGCGGCTCGCGCGCAGGGCAGAGTGCCCAGCGCAACGGTCCCCGGCGTTGTTAATCACGCGCTTCCCGCCCTCTCTCTCCTCGCTGTGCTGATTTGCAAGAGCAGATTAATCAGAGCGCGGGGGCCTTGATGAAATTTTGCTGTTATTGTGCCCAATTTTAGCAACATCTTTTATTATCTTCATTATTCATTTATGGGGGGAGGGGTGTGCTGCATGGGGATGACGGTATGGTGAGGGGGGACCAGTGTCAATTATGCAAATGACATTTTCGTGTTTTTTCCGCAGATTACTTTATTTGCCCGACATTGTTTGTGCGAATTTAATTATTAAATATTATTACGCTCACGTTTCCGTAAATTTTCTGAGGGTTGGTTTCAACTTGATTTCTCCTCCAGCTGCTCTTCTCTTCGATCTGTGCCAAAATCAAAGTGGCTCGGCTACAATAGGGCCAAATAAACTCCCCTCTATTTAATAAGGATGAAGTTATTCCCTTGTTCTCATCTGCGAGCTCAAAGCAATGATGGCGAGGAAACTGACTGCATATTCATTTTAATGAGCATTAATTGAATTTAAGTTTGCTCAGAATTGACTGCAATTAGGTGCTGCCTTAATGACAAATTAATCTTTCTCTCTTTTATTCAGTGGAATTTGTTTTTCAAAGGCTTTCTGTGGCAGCAACAGAAGGGCGCCCAACAAAGAATACCAATTTCAGCTAGATCCTAGAGATGATAGTGAAATTAAAGCTTTATAGTTAGTAAAATCAGATTAAATAGCATGTGCACTATAGAGATTTAGATTTTTTTTGCCCATATGGACAGTGACAGACTGTAGATTTAAATACTATCAACTTTGATAACACTTTATTTATTTTTACAAAGTTCTAATTTAACCTACATTTCACAGTTTGAAAGTGTGTGAAATCCAAAGGTTGTGGGTGGGGTGTTGCTTTGCCTCATTACTGTTCTTAGTCAGCTTGAGAGAGGGAGAGAGAGAGAGAGAGAGAGAGAGAGAGAGAGAGAGAGAGAGAGAGAGAGAGAGATGCCGTCATCTGGTTGGATCACTATACCACTTTCTAAAAATGGAGGTTTGTACATGCTGATTGGCATTCATAGCAGCAGACGGAAGTGAGTGAAAGAGACTTCTTCCCAGATTTGGTGGCATTTTGGCGAGGGAACATATTATCCAATGCTTTTGTATATCATTTTAATTATATTTTATATTTATTTTAATATTTTCATTTCTGTATTTCATTGCCCGAAAGGTTCTTAATAGTGAAAATGTTTCTCAGATTATTAAAATGTCCTTGGCAACTGTTTACTGAAATGTTCTTTGGGGAACCCAAAATGGTTATTTTATAGTATCACTGCAAAAAAAAAAACCTTTTGGAACTAAGAGTGCAAACTTCGCTTGATCATTCATGTGTTTAGACCTCGTAAAAACAATATTTCTTGTTACTCTTGAGGGCATTGTATGTGCAAATGTGTGTGTGAGATACAAATTCAACCGCTGATGCTTCTGGCGTCAATTCTCAATTCTGGTTGCATGCATGTTTGCTTTAGGAAAGGGTGAGGGCCTGTGGGAGCCTGCCACATGGACTTAGTAAGGGGGTGTCTGGATAAGGGTAGGGGGTGGTGCGAATGATGTGTCCTAGGGCACCCTCTTTCTATTCCTCTTCATCCGATTACTCATTAACATTAGCCCACCTTGTGGCACGCTGCTATTTCTGATGCAGCGGGGGCACACACTTGCATGTCCTCCCTTTTCCCAAGTTGTGCCTCTGCTTGTCCTGACCCAGTAGAGCCTGCCCTCACTGCCACGGCCTTGTCTTTGGCTGGGAGGAACAGCTGTCTACACTAACGAGGCCATCGCGTCGCAATGAACAAAACAACACGGTGGCATACGAGTGAGCAAGACCGCCACTTGGACTCCACGAGGCCCCAGGACACATAAACAACGTCTTAATGAGAATGTGTGCCATTACAGTAATTAACACAGCTCAACGTCAAGCCACTGTCAGATCTCTAGACTTTCAGGAAGGTTTTGTGTTACACACAAGCAGAGAGAGTTGAACTTCCACAGAGAGGCCTTTTCTCGAACCTCCTGCTTGACTGACGCTATGCCCTCTCCTGTGGATTCACAGAATGGACAATGAATGTTTTCTCATGAAACAGAGCCTGGGATGGGAGTGTTATTTGAACATGTTGTATTGAACACTTCTAATTATGTGACATGTATATGTGGGCTGATATGATCCAGCTATATTTGTTTAATTAGCATTGTGCCAGGAGTAATGAAAGCTATGAATCATAGGTTAAGTACATGTGTATGTTAAACCACAGCAGTACAAATTTAAAATTACACCAGTGTTTTCCCAGTAATTCCTCTTACATTGATTGGTGCCAGCAAAAGTTACTAAGAGAGGAAAAAAAGTAAAAAGTAAGTGTAGAATAAGTTGCATTGGGTGTGAAGCATCAGCTAAATCATTTTCTTTGGCATTTTCTTTGTCTTGTTTTACAGTTTAAACTAAATTACTAATATCTAAAACTTTTTCAAATAAAAATTTACTTGAGATGCAACATTGCATAAGATATTAAAACATGTTTTAGATAATGTGTATTTTGTCTTACTGCATTGAAAGAATATTTTACTTGTTTTTAATTTGTTTATACTTAAAATAGTTTTGTCATTACCTTCATGTTCCAAAGACTTTTAGTCATCTTCAAAACACAAATTAAGATATTTATATATATATATATATATATATATATATAAATGTATAATATATATGATCATGAACAGATTTAATTTATGTTTTTATTAACATAAACATTTTTAAATGCACATGCCACATCAAATATGGTCAATGGAAGTTCAAAGTGCTTGCTTAATGCAATTCATATGGATTACGTTTACTTACATTTTATAAACGTTTTTGTTATTCATTTGTGTTTCGAGATGAATAAAAGTCTTATGTATTTAGAACAACATGAAAGTCAGTAAATTATAACAGAATTATGATTTTTGGGCGAGCCATCCCTTTAAAACAAGTAAACTTCCAGAGCAGCAAGACAAATTTAAAACTTATTAAGAAATAGGGATAATGTGATATGAATAGGTAACATTACAAAATAATAACAAAAGAATAATCTTAATTGTAATAAGAGCTATGGGGCCAAGAAGGGATTTTTATATAATATCACAACAGCAAGTGAGCCATGTGGCCTCATGCCTATATGCTGTCATAGGCATGAGCCATGTTTTTTCAGACGAGTATGATATTGCTTTTATACAACTATAAGCAATAATTTAATATTGAGTAACACAATTTAAACACAATATTGCAGGTCTATTTTTGCTTTGCAATGAAGACATTTCCAAAGATGTCAAAGCCTGATCAATAGGGCAGCATCTTTGAGTAACACATCGTTCATAATGAATCAATGTGTTTGGTTTAAATTGGTTGAATGAATGATTCAATGACTTACTTATAAAGTCAGTCACTTGTTTGCCAACTAGTGGCATAATGAATGTATGTCTTTCTGACATGCTTGTGCTCACAAACACACACAGCTACTGGAATAAAACCTTAGAGCGCTCGATTTATGATCTTCCCCTTCTCTCAGAGCATTTGTGTATTCTGGAGTGTTTCTAATTAGCAATGAATTATGGGGCTTAGTGGTGGAATAAAGTGTGTGTTTGTATAGGAAGGGGAAAATTAAAACTAGTGTGATTGAGATTCAATATAGTGGCCTGGATAGTTTTCCACCCTCCTTTGTTTTGTCCTACATTGCTATAATTACAGTATCCTGACTTTGATATGTGGTGAATTTGATTATGAGTCCCTTGAAGAACAGATGTGTAGTGCATTAAGCAATCAAGGCTGTACAAATTCAGTGAATATGAACTGAAACCATAACAGGTGCACCTGGTAAAGTAAAATGGTAGTTAGATTAAAAATAATGATGAAAAGGATTGGGGGAAAAGTGTTACCCTCCCACTTGGTGTCTTTAATAACATTGTTGGTTCAAGTATGGAGATACATTGAAATTCTGAAGTCATAGCGCTTATGTACAGGAGCCTTGTATTAATGAGTCATTGCAGGGCTATATTATGTTTAATTAGCTGCTTTATATAATGAGGTGTTCATTTCTAATGAAGGGAATTCACTGTGAGTGGCACATATGCAAGAATAACTCATGCAATCAGCAGTGCTCGGACCCATGCAACTGCAAATGAGACTCGCTTACCCCGAAATGAATTACATCTCTGCGCTTTCTCAAAAAGTCCATTAATTAACTCTCCTGACATCAAGGTCTTTTTCTTAATTTCATGTACCATTAGCATAATAAACACAATTTGAGTTAGCACAATGCGATCAGTTTAATGGATGCTATTTATTTTACTCTATTATTTAAAGGTCTGGTAATAGGAGGGAGAAACATAAATTTAGTCATGTGGCCCCTTCATGAGGTATTCCCTTCAGAGCCCTGTACCATCACAGATGTTCGTTAAAGCTTGGTCACATACATTTGGCCAGTGTTTGTCGACTTCATTAATTTGCATAGTGGTGAGGCTGTAATTTCAGAACATATTGGGCAGTGTAACCCAACTTCTGTACTCTGGCTTTCACATTCATTACAAATAGACATTCATTCCCACCAGTGAAATATCAGGCCTAATGTTTTTGTTGTAAAAGGGGGATACATACAAGAATATATTCAAATACAATTTATACATACAATGACTTGAATATGTCTCTTCAATGATGAGAATGTTTTTTTTTAAATTAATTTAAAGGATTAGTTCACCTCAAAATTAAAATTTCCTGATAATTTACTCACCCCAATGCCATCCAAGATGTTCATGTCTTTCTTTCTTCAGTGGAAAATAAATTAAGTTTTTTAAGGAAAACATTTCAGGATTTTACTCCACACAATGGACTTCAAGTGCAACCAACATGTTGAAGTCCAAATCAATGCAGTTTCAAAGGGAAGTGCGTCAAAGGGCTCTGCACGTTCCCAGCTGAGGAATAGGGTCTTATAGCGAAACGATCGTTCATTTAAAAAAAACAACAACAACATTTATATACTTTTTAACCACAATTGTTCGTCTTGTGCTGGTCTTCGACGCGCCAGGGATTACGTCATCATGTTGAAAACGTCACGCGTCACGTCATCTGTCTAAGTTATTTATATGTGTACTCCGGTTCAAAAAGGCAGGGAAGGGCGAAAAATTCCATCTCATTTTCTCCCGTTTTCTCCTCCAACTTCAAAATCGTCTGACATCTTTATTTAATTTATTATTATTATTTAAAATAAAAAAAAATTGTGACGTTTCCAACGTGATGACGTAATGCATGCCGCGTCGCCGACCAGCACAATTGTGGTTAAAAGTATATAAATATTTCTTTCTTTTTTTTAAATGACCGATCGTTTCGCTAGATAAGACCCTATTCCTCAGCTGGGATCGTGCAGAGCCCTTTGAAGCACTTCATAGCCCTTTGAAACTGCATTGATTTGGACTTCAACATGTTGGTTGTGCTTAAAGTCCACTGTGTGGAGAAAAATCCTGAAATGTTTTCCTCAAAAAACTTAATTTCTTTTCCACTGAAGAAAGAAAGACATGAACATCTTGGATGGCATTGGGGTGAGTAAAGCATCAGGACATTTTCATTTTGAGGTGAACTAATCCTTTAAAAATAAATGTAATTTTTTGGGGGGAAATAATTGTGTACACTAACATTTATTCAAACTCAATGGAAAATATATACTACCTTTTACTTCAACATATGACAGTTTTAAATGGTTGTTAAATCAAGAGCCATTAAACAGAAATTTGTAAATTAAAGTTTTTCAAAACCATAATAAACAAAACATAAATACAGAGAGTACATTTCTAAAAACATGTCTTGTTGAAAAGACAAGTTTTTTCTTTATCATGGACACACACATTTGTCATTATACTACAGGGCTGTTGAATGCTTGAATCTGATTGGTTGACAAATGTTCTAAGGTGTGCAAAAGTAGTTCCAGACAGGTTGTTACGATCTGGCTGTGTAAATTGTCGTTGTGTCTCACGATGAAGGAGAATAAACACAACGGTCTTTATTAAATTCACTGACAGAAACACAGGAGTTCACTGGAGAATAATATAAACACAAGCACTTAAACATAGACAATGACCGACAACAAACTGAACCAAACAGGAAGAACATATGAAGATAGGAGGAACTAAATGGGAACAGCTGGATGAGGAATAACTGATTAGTAACCTTAGAGACTAACAGAAACGACGGGAACGAACCAAACAGAACATAATCGTGACAGTACCCTCCAGGGCTTTGGAGGTGGGCGTGGAGCTGGCTATGGACTGGGACCTGGAGGAACCAACAGAAACAGACACCATGGTGGAGCTGACGGTGGGAGGAGCCAGGGTGGAGCTTCAACAGAATGTCGATGCAAAATTAGGGGACTGACTGACGAAGGTGGAACCAAGGTCCATGGTGACCTTTGCGGAGCAGAGAGGCAGATGGATCAGGGCGACATCAGTGGCTCGGAAGCCCTAGGTGGAGCTGCTGTCTTGCAGGACCGAGGCAGAGACGGGGGATCGACAGACCGGGGTGACGACAGATGGAGTAAGGATGACCGGTAAGCCGGAGGGAAGGAGAAGCTTGGTGAAGCCGAAGGGGAGGAGGGCCGAGGTGTAGCTGGAGACCCGGAAGTCCGTGGCTGAAGCAGAGTGAAGACTGACCGAGGCAGATCCGGAGAGACGAGTGAGCCAAAGGAGACCCAGAGCTGACGGACCACGTTGGGGTCGAGGGAACGCAGAGCCGGGGCGGAGCCGACAGGTTGACAGGACGAGGTGGAGACATGAGCCTGGAGGCCCGAGGTGCAGCCGGGGACTCAGTCTCATGTCGAGCTGGTGGAGGGGAAGCCCGAGGCGAAGTTGAGGGGCCGCACGGAGCAAGCGGCGGGGGCAGAGCCGAGGAGCAGGGCGACACCAGTGGCACCGACAGATCCAGGGAACTGGACGAAACCAGCGGAGAAGATGGGACCAGGAAGTCAGGCTGGTACGTTGGAGAAGGAAGATCTCTGGACGGGACCGGAGTATCCAGGCAGTCGGACGGGACCGACGGATAAGGCAAAGACTCAAGGGTGGGGATTCGGGAGGGAAATGGATCCGCGGCCCACAGATCAGGTCCGCTCTGGGATGGACTGGGCAGCTTGCGTCTGCTCCGTGATGAGCCAGGTAGCAGACTCTGGTTAGGGCTCCCTCTCTGCCCTGCTGATGGTGAACGGAGATTCTCCCTGCGGTAGTATCCACCACCAGTACTCCACCAGTGTGGCCTGTTCTGGCAGGTGATGAGCCTCTGCAAGACCTGTAAGTCCATCTTTAACATTTTTGTTAGGTAGGTCATTCTGTTACGATCTGGCTGTGTAAATACATCGCACGACGAAGGAGAATAAACACAACGGTCTTTATTAAATCCACCGACAGAAACACAGGATTTCGCTGGAGAATAATATAAACACAACCACTTAAACATAGACAATGACCGACAACAAACTGAACCAAACAGGAAGTATTTATACACAAAAAACATGAGGGAACTAAATGAGAACAGCTGGATGAGGATTAACTGATTAGTAACCATAGAGACTAACAGAAACGACAGAAACAAACTAAACAGAACATAATCGTGACACAGGTCTTGATCGCATTACAGTTCCATATCACTTCGCCAAAGGATTTCAGTTATTTCAAAGGTCCTCAAAGTCTACAACAGCAAAAGAATCAAAACCTAAAACAACACTGACCAAACAAATAAATATAGTAAACAATATAGGATAAAAAAATATATATATTTCCATGTTTTTTTCCCCACAAAATTATGTTTTATTATGTATCATGTATTTATTATTTATTGGAAAAGCACATATTCTCTTTCTCCCGTTTTTGGACACACATGTGCACAAAAACGTGTCAGCAGATCTGTCTATTAGCTGATCTGACGTTTTTATCAGTTAAATAGTTTAACAACTTAAAAGCCACATGACATTTCTCATTAGCGTGGTAATAACGGCACTGTTTTTGGAGCTGATAAACTTACAGTTTCGCTACTTGTATAGGTAGGTGCCGAACACTGTTGAGAGAGACACAGATTTAGGTAATTCATACATGCTTAATCTCTCTCTCTCTCTCTCTCTCTCTCTCTCTCTCTCTCTCTCTCTCTCTCTCTCTCTCTCTCTCTCTCTCTCTCTCTCTCTCTCTCTCTCTCTCTCTCTCTCTCTCTCTCTCTAAGAACTGCATTAATAACTGCATTACTCTGCTCTCAATGACTCAAGTCTCCGTTACTAGCTCTAAAATTACATTTTGGAATTAGCAAAGGAGGCTTGGGATTAGATGCGTAAGAAATTAGTCCTACACACAAGAGCATTTTAAGGTCCTTACACCTTGGTTGTGCATTATTTTCTAATAACTCAACGGCCCGTCGTCAATTATTCCTTACTTGACCTGCATATAATTAGACATAGCGTACATTAAAAAGTCATAGTAGATAAGTGCTCTGCCTATCCTTTTTCTTTCCCTTCCTCCCAAGCAAGCAATAGCCATCATTTCACCATCTAGGTTAACTATAGACCCGATATAGTCCAGCTATGAGTAACCCACTTCTAGTCAAAATAACCTTGAATTTGGTTACATGTAGTTTTTGCCAAAATAACTTGTGAAATTCCATCATCTATAGCAAAGTCAACAGTGATTACAAGGTGTTTGGTTTAATTTCTTTGACATGTTATCTAATTGATGACTAGTCCATTCTTGGGCTGTGATTAGACGTCTATTGAATTTTCACTGACAGCCCAAATTTAGCCTTGTTTTAGCCTGTGTTTGGACGTCTTTTAAATGCAAAATTGCTTGCTGGGTCCTTTCTTCCTATTCTCTGTTTTTCTTTTAAAAAAAGCAACCTTCATTAAAACAATACAGGATATTTAATTCCTAGCAGCGAATTAGTTGTGACCTTATAAAGGCCTGATCTGGAGGTGAGACATGATTAGAGTTATAGTGGAGGACAGATACATCATTATCTCATTGAGTCTTCTACACTGCCTGCTTGCAGAAGCGTGTACCAACTCTGGCTGGCTGTTCAGCACTTACTCTCCTCTTAGGACCCAGTACAGACTTAATCATCAGTATTCCACAAGCGGGAACTGCCCTCCAGTTCTCTTCCCGTCTATTAGAGATCCGGCTTCTGCCCCATGGTAATGTACCAGTCCTCACTAGACTCCTACTGTAAATGAACTGCCCTAATGTGGAGGAGGACTCACTAACTCCATGTAGAAAATGGAATAAATTAGGCTAGGTGAGGACAAGACACAACTTGTATTTATAGAATACTTTATGATTTCCAATTTGGTCTGACAGTTTGTTCTATGCGCCTTCTCATTGCCATTCGGGGGTTTATTAGTAGACAGTATGTCCGTGCGTTCTACATAGTCAGGCTATGACAAGCTGAGAGTTATGGGTATGGTAGAGCACTAATGGGAATCTATTCAGTCTGAACTAGCCAAGTTTCTTTATGAATGATGTATGTCACACTGAAAATATTTCAAGTGTTACCTTTGTTACCGAGGACAGTGCTTCACCCAACTTCACAATGCATAAAAATGTTTTCTGTCCAGTAATTTTAGATAGAAAAAAAAAAAACTTTTTGTCCCATATATTCCAGGAATGTCAGCTCAGAGGGATGAATAATAGATTATGTCCTGTCCTGAGCTCTTATCAATTTGCTCTAAATCTTTGCGACCATCTTGGCCTGCAGATTTTGTCCCGTTTCCTGTGACACAAAGCCTTTTTGACCAGAATCAATTATCTGTGGCTTGCTGGGGTGCTGTCTCATTAAAGGCAGGTTGGGTTACCCCTAAGCTCTGCTGGTCATCCAGTGGCGCCACACGCACATGGCTAATGACTGGAGATCGATTGGCCTGTAACCTGAATGCTGTTTGTTTTGGTATAACATTTGCCATGCTCACAATGGCTCATGCATCGCAGCAGACAAACGCATGGCTCACAGGGGAGGGCAAGTCAGAGTGCATCATACTGTATGCCAATGGTTTTTTGAATTGACACACAATTCCTTTCTTTCCCATTTCAATGTCCTATCTTTGAGAATAACAAATATTACACTCTGATCATGTTATAATAAAACAACGAATATTAAACTGAAATGGGTCAAAACCTGGTCTAAACCAATCATTTATTATTCAGACTGAATCGGTCCACTTTGTGAACTAAGAAACATCTCTTTTTTTGTACTGTATGTGCTGATATGAGCAATTGGAGTGAACCAAGTTTTTTAATAGCAATGTTAGAAATAAAATATACTGGAAATGTTTATGATTTTATGCGCAGAATCATGGCTGCAACAAAATGAATTGGGACACAATTCAGTTATTATTATCGATAAGAAAAAAAGAATTTACAGCAATGCACATATGTATTTTCATGTACAGATACATAGCAGCAAACATACCACCACAAGTTTAAATGCCTTTGGGACAGAATGTAGGTTAGCCACACGGAATGTAATACCTGCTTTTATTAATCACAGTTGTTTTATTTACACAAATGTAGACTTGTTAAAGTTGCTTCAAGTTTTGTGGCAAATTTGTGGCAAATGTTTTCCCTGTTATACGGTAGGGGGTGCTATTAGGGATCTTCTGAAAGAGGACTGAATCTCCTGATCAAAACACAAGTGATGAAGAAGCAGAAACAAGCTAAATCAAATGTAAGCATATGCATATGTAAAATAACGTGATCATCAAAAATAAACAGGATATCAATCAAAACTGCCTAATGTTACTTAATGAAATGTCGACCCAGGACGAGGTTTGGGGGTGTTTTAATCGTTGTTCTGAATCCAATTCAGATGTAGCCTTTGACAAAAACATGATTTTCTCACTATAGTCAAGTCACCTCTTGACTATTTATAGAATATTTTATGATCCTATTTGGTCTGACAGTTTGTTCTATGCACCTTCTCATTGCCATTCGGGGTTAATTAGTAGACAGTGTGTCCATGCGCTCTACATAGTAAGGTAAAGACAAGCTGAGAGTTATGGGTATGGTAGAGCACTAATGGGCATCTTTTCAGAATCTATTCAGTCTGAACTAGCCAAGTTTCTTTATGAAACATGATTTTCTCAGCTTTTTGCTTAAAATGTTTCCTTTTTATATGAAACTTACCCATATTCAAGTGTTGATCAAAAAGGAATGCATGAAGCTAAAATAAAATGGGTTTTGCATGTTCAGATATTCATGCAACAAAATATTCTGGGGGCCATGAACATTTTGTGAAACTGATCAAAAATTGTGGCGGTGGCTGGCAACTTTTTTCAAAAACTCTAGTGGAAAAAGAGTTAATATCGTTCCCCTTCATTCGGTCATTCCGACTCAACGTATAGGAATCTCGCTAGAGAGGCCAATCTACTTCGAGTGAAACTAAACGAGCCAATGCACATTGGCGTGCAATCATTTGCATCAGCTGCTCTGCCACGCAGCTCGGGTATATAATGAGCAGCAGGTGCAATTGCACTTCAGCCTATTGCTTCGAGCCGAGCGTTTCGATGCTGTTCTCTACAATAGAGTGTGACAAACGAGCAAGCTCTTCAGGAGGATCTCTCATGTCTGGTGCGGGCGACACAGTGCGGCAGCGGGGTCGACTTTCTTTCTTTCTCTTTCTCTCTCTCTTTCTATATTTTGTTTGACTGTCAAACAGAGCAAAACAAAAGGCTGTTTTCAAAGCTGGTACTGTGCACCGTGAGAGCGATGAAAGGCCGTTCTTACGGCTGGTAAGACCGCCGGTGAGAGAGACAGCGCACAACAGGCTGCACACTTCCCTGTCTGTGTTCGCTGCGACCATTTCCCTGCATGCTTCAGCACCAAGGAGAGCAGTCCCCTGAAAGAGCTCACATGGGTGGAGCGGGTCTTTTTAAAGTGTGTTTCTGGATGCGTGATGGTCACGAACTCTGCATCGTGTGTCTGGGCATTGAACACGCTGAGGCAGCGTTCGTGGATGAGTCATGCAGCCATTGTGGGCAGATCTCGGGAACTAAAGTCGAGACTCTCGTTCCTGCAAAAGGGCGGAGTCCCTGCGCCTCTGCCGCGATCTAACCCTCCTCAGAGAGTTACTTCAGGGAGTAGTGGAGGTGACCTTAGGTTCACGTTGAGCGCCCTTCTTTCGGGGAACCAACCCCCTAGGAACCCTCATCCCTCACATGCTTCGCAACCAGTAGAGCCACAGAGGGAACACACTGGACCATCCACAAGGTGTGTAGCAGCCGTATCCTTCGGCGCTCCCCCTGATGACCAGATGTCGATCGCTGCATCGGAGGGTGGGTCAGACTTCTCCATGGATGACAATTTGGTTGCGCTGCCCCCTTCGGGAGTGGCAGCATTGCATGATTCGGACCCGGAGATGATGGCCATGTTTTCCCAGGCCGCCAACAGTATCGGGCTCGTGTGGAATCCTCCACTGTGTCCCAAGCCCTCGAGGCTGGATGATTGGTTTCTCGGGGTAGCTTGTGCTGGTTCTAAGCCACCCACCTCGGTTCCTTTCTACCCGGAAGTGCATGAGGAGCTTTCTGCATCATGGACGGCACCTTTTACTGCCCAAAACCGATCCTGTGGCTCCTCCTCCCTCACCACCTTTGATGGCAGGGCGGCTAAGGGTTACATGCGCATTCCCCCAGTGGAACGGGCCGTTGCCATGCAACTGTGCCCTAACTCCACCTGGCGGGGAGAGCCGTGTCTCCCTTCCCGGGCCTGTAACCCGCGTCCGGACCTCTGAAAACTCTGTGTAGTCCTTGGACGGGACGTGGAGGTTCTAGGTGACTTACCCCCAGAGGTACTTAACAGCATCACTTCGGCATGGGCACCGTCTACAAGACGTGCGTACGCCTTGAGGTGGAACCTGTTCATTGAGTGGTGTTCCTCTCACCGAGAGAACCCCCGAAGCTGTTCGATAGGGTCCGTGCTTTCCTTCTTGCAGCAAGGGTTGGATCGAGGGCTGTCTCCCTCCACCCTCAAAGTACATGCTGCCGCTATTTCAGCCTACCACGACCACATAAATGGCAAAACAGTAGGAAAGCACGACCTGGTCGTCAGGTTCCTTAGAGGGGCGAGACGGTTAAATCCTCCTCGACCCCCCTCCATACCCTCTTGGGACCTTTCCCTGGTCCTTCGAGCACTCCAGGAAGTTCCCGTTGAGCCTTTGCAATCAGCAAACTTAAAGCTTTTGTCCATGAAGACTTTGCTGCTAGTTGCACTGGCCTCTATCAAGATGGTAGGGAACCTGCAGGCATTTTCGGTCGATGAATCATGCCTAGAGTTCGGTCCGGGTGACAACCATGTTGTACTGAGACCCCGGCCTGGCTATGTGCCCAAGGTTCCTACCACTCCCTTCAGGGACCAGGAAGTGAACCTGCAAGCGCTGCACCTGGAGGAGGCAGACCCAGCCCTGGCTTTGCTCTGTCCTGTCCGCGCTCTGCGACTGTACGTGGACAGAACTCAAAGCCTCAGGACCTCAGACCAGCTCTTTGTCTGTTACGGAGACCAGCAGAAGGGCCCAATGGCCCAATGGATAGTGGATGCCATCGCCTTGGCTTACCAAGCACAAGGCGTGCCCTGCCCGCTCAGGTTGCATGCTCACTCCACGAGAGGCGTTGCATCCTCCTGGGCATTGGCACGTGGCGCCTCGCTAACAGATATCTGTAGTGATGCGTCCCGCTGGGGCAGCCAGGTCACCAGCTTGGCTCCTCAGCAAAAAATTGAAGTGCAATCGCACCTGCTGCTCATTATATACCCGCGCTACGTGGCAGAGCAGCTGATGCAAATGATTGCATGCCAATGTGCATTGGCTCGTTTAGTTTCACTCGAAGTAGATTGGCCTCTCTCTTCCTCGATTCCTATTTGTCGGTCACCGACGTGGCGTCTCCGTTCCCTCCTTCAGGGTACGAGGGTTACATACGTAACCGAGACGTTACATTCAGACACAGTTTGATTATTTATGGGCGTGACAACTACATTCTATAACCAAACTCAAATCTATACATTTTCGGGACTTACAACCACATTCTCGGAAAACTCGCTCTGTATGAACTGAACCGGACTGGACAACTATTATCTCGTACAGTGCAAGTGAGCCGCTCCACGCTGCACAAATGCATGTCTAGCGTGAATTATGGGTTTTCATGTTTCACTTTCGGTAACTTACAGCGATAGAGATATGTGTATGTGAGATACTTTGTGTCATCTGAAGGTTTTAGAAACTGTTCTACACCGGAGCTGTTCCGGTCAGTTTAGCGTACCTCATGCGACTCAATGCTCCACTCTCCACCCAGATATAAAAGCTGCTGGTGGTTAATGAAGATTTGATGGATAAACTCACGAACTCTTGCTGCCATCTTTGATATTACTTTGGTCACTGTCGCTATGGCTGCATCCAAAATCGCATACTCATTTGAAAAGGTACTTATTTTGAATAAGTAATTACTTCACGACCGCTAAAAAAGTATGTTCTATATAGTATGAGTGTGTGTAGTATGAATGTAATCCGGATGTACTCACCATGCTGCCATTATCAAGTGACCTACCAGAGTCAGTTATGTCACTTCACTGCCATTCACAAATCCTCTCCCGTGGATTCATGGGATAATAAAGTGTCCATTGTGTGCACACTTCAGAATCTTGCCGGAAGTAATTGGTCATCCAGGTACTTTTTGCCTCTTTTATGAGTACTGTGAATTTGGACATACTTCTTTTGTCAAATACTGTTTTTTCACCTACTATGTAGTATAGGGAAGTATGCGATTTCGGATGCAGCCAATGATTACTGGTAAGAGAACACTGGCTTGACTCACGTTGCACGTTCATTTAGACAGTATGCGAGATGCTACTGTAAGTTGCTGTTTGAACGGAACATTGTTCGAGACATTTACTGTAAATGAATGCTGTTGTCAATCCAAAAAACTGACATTGTGAACGTAACCTATGTGTTCCAAAAACACGAATCACCATGCAAATGTTTTTTACACATTAAACTAGACAATATGAGTTGTACTGCATGCATCAAAATGATACTGTACTGTCAGTTTATATACTATAATAGCCATTGCAAATCTGGCCTATTTAGAGACACCACCTGCAATTTGGTTAGTTTTGTTTGGTTAGTTTTGCGGTGAAACCTCTTTATGTAATACACTAGTGGAATGTACTGTTTTTTTTTTTTTTTTGTCTTTTAGAGAAGCAAGGAGTGTGGAGGCTGTTGATCTGCACCAGTGAGAAAAACCTGTAAACTTGTGGTTGTGAAATAAGTCCTACACTTTGCTGGCATAAATTTGGTGAGTGCTATGAAGAAATGTTGGGCTGATCCATTATTCTCGAGTCCAAACTTTACACTTATTTTATGAACTCCACAAAGTAGAAATAAGTGCACAATGTTTGCTGTGGGAGGAAATTAACCTTTTGTCATCTCCTGCTTTAAATGCTCAAGCTCTTTAAAGCAGGATGGATTCTATTGGCTGTCAATGTTTTTGAAAATATCGCTGCGAAAGTGACTTCAACGATATAATTTCTCTATTGTTGCAGTTATCATTATAGTTGTAGTCTGGACTCTGCTAGTCCTTTACATTTAGAATGATTTTTAAAACTATATCTTTATCGTTATCATTATAGTTATCATTTTTGTCATGAAAGGGCCTTAACAGTTGTAAACAGTAATCAAAGGAAAGTAAAGACAGGGAGACTCCAAAGGGTGTCTTACCCCTTGAAGCGTGCTTCCCCTAATTTTGTGTGATATCCCTTAATTAACAGGGAAAGTCTGCAGATACTCCACTGGTTTTAATCAGCTCAATACCCAGATCTCATCCCCCTAGAACATCCAACATAGATCTAAAAAGTGATAGTAAGCCACGTTTTTTTCCTGCTTTCTTTAATTTCTTTCAGAGTAGAATCAGTTTTCCAATGCCCAAGGAATTCAAGTGTTTTCCTCATTACTAACAGGCTTCCACTGGTTTGTATTTGAGTGTATCCTGGGCTCTAACCAGAACAGGATGATTCCCCAGTGGGCTGTCTGTCTGAGAATGCACATTCAGGGTCATGAAGAGCTGAAAAATTGACCAAAAATGTGACTGGAGTAATTTTTTTAGTTCCTATGATTATTAACATCTATTCATAAAGAACTAGTACTGTGGATGCCTGTAATGTTTATAGAATATAGCAATGCTAATTTATATGAAATACAAATATAAAAAAATTCTGGGATAGGCAATATAATTATTAGTGAGGGTGTATTGCACAGAATTTAAAAGGTTTGTTTACTTTTGGAAATTATTTGTCCTTGATCTCTTTTTTAACTCTTTTTTTCTTTTCTTTTTTTCCACTGTCCTTTTGGTGCAATTTCCTCCCTTCAATCAATTACACTAACCAGAAGAAAACACTCTTTTCTTTGTCTTCTACATGGGTAACGACTCTGTTACTAACGTAACCTCGGTTCCCTGAGAGGAGGGAACGAGTATTGCGTAAGTAGCTTACGCTATGGGAAAACTCCTTTTCTCGAGAAATATTGAAGTCTTTATGTAAAACGCATTGCAGCTGCACAGCAGACAGCAATGAGCGAGGCAGCTTGGTCATTGGCTGTGCTGCGGCAACTTGCTCGAACCAATGACGGGGCGACTCTGAACACGCGACCAATGAGCGTGCTTCGCGCCCGCGCACATCAGAGCCCGCCAAGATGGGCGTGGCCAAGAGCTATATATTGGGCTCCCCGTCATGAGAGTTCTTCAGGTTAAATCGACTGAAGCGAACTAACCAAGCACAAGCACGGCAGCTTACGCAATACTCGTTCCCTCCTCTCAGGGAACCGAGGTTACGTGAGTAACCGAGGTCTCTCCTATTGCGTAAGTAGCTTACGCTATGGGAACACCATGCAAAACGCCGTGCGTGCTGACTTCGCCTTATGCCAGCCAGAGGTAGGTGCCTGAGCTGAAAAGCAAAGTTATCACCCAACTAGCCGGCAGAGGCGAGCTTTATATGTGGGGAAAAAATACAGAGCGGCTCAGAAGGCGCTCAGTGTAACACAAGCACATACACAATCTAGATATGAACTCATAGTTCTACTAGCATCATACTGATAGTACATTGGAATGCAATGACGGGACCTGTAGGTTGTAAAACCTGATAAATGTGGACGGTGAGGTCCAGCCTGCCGCCGCACAGATATCTTCGATCGGTATCCCGCTCGACCATGCCCAGGAAGAAGCCATACTCCTGGTGGAGTGAGCTCTGACACCCCAGGGGCACTGAAGTCCCTTAGCTTCATAAGCCAGCGCTATAGCCTCAACTATCCAGCGTGAGATTCTCTGCTTTGAAACGGCGAAACCTTTCGTACGGCCGCCAAAGCATACAAACAGTTGTTCTGTCTGTCTGAATAGGGCAGAACGCTCCAAATACACTCTGAGGGCCCTAACGGGGCAGAGTAGATTAGCGTCGCGTTCGTCTGCTGGGGACGATAGCGCGGTTAGGGAGATAACCTGTGCTCTGAAGGGAGTGATAAGCACTTTAGGGATATACCCGTGTTTTGGCCTAAGGACAACCCTGCAGTCGTTAGGTCCGAACTCTAGGCAGGCAGCGCTTGTTGAGAGCGTGTGCAGGTCGCCCACTCTCTTGACTGAGGCGAGTGCCAGCAAGAGCGCAGTTTTGAGCGAGAGCTGTTTAAGGTGCACGGTTCGAAGTGGTTCGAACGGGGCCCCTTTAAGAGCGTCCAGGACCGTAGCCAGGTCCCAGATCGGCACTGAGGGGGGGGGGGGGGGGGGGGGGGGGCGTGGGGGATTCATCCTCCTAGCACCCCTCAGGAAACGAATAATTAGGTCGTTTCTTCCCAATGGACGTTCCATTACAGGGTCGTGTGATGCTGTAATGGCCGCCACATACACTTTGAGCGTGGATGGGGTGCGGCCCGCCTCCAAAAGCTCTTGTAGAAAGGCGAGCACGTTCGCAATCTCGCATGTTTCAGGGTTCAAGCCCTTGGTATTACACCAGTCACTGAACACTTTCCATTTCTGCTATCAGAAGCACTGCGTTTTTCTCCTCTCTGACCCGAGTGATGACCTGTGGTAGCATCGCGATCGGGGGAAAAGCATATAAGGGGCGGCTCGGCCAGCTCTGGGCGAGCGCGTCCGTGCTTTTTGTGAAGAAAAGAGGGCAGTGCGCATTCTCCTTGGAGGCGAAGTGGTCGACTTCTGCCTCGCCAAAGATTTTCCATAACCACTGAATCGTCAGAGGGTTGAGAGCCCATTCTCCTGGGAGAATTTTGTCTCTGGATACCATGTCCGCCCCCTGGTTCAGAATGCCTGGCACATGCGCTGCTCTCAGCGAGCGCAAGTTGTGCTGGGACCATAAGATGAGTCTCCTGGCCATCGAATGCATGGAGCTCGACCTGAGTCCACCTTGGCGATTTATGTACGACACTACCGTCATGTTGTCCGTTCGGACCAGGACGTGTTCGTTTTTTAGATTTGGAAGCAGGGCTCTGAGAGCCAAAGCGACCGCTTTCATCTCCAGACAGTTTATGTGTAGGCGCTTTTCCGGGTTTGACCAAAAGCCGGAGACAGACCTGCCCTCGTAAAGGGCCCCCAACCTATTTTGGAGGCATCTGTCGTGATCATTTTTCTCCTTGTGTTCACACCCAGACTCACGCCGGCCTGATACCAGTCGGCGGCCTTCCAGTGCGTCAGGGCTTTTATACAGCCGTGGTTCGCTCTGATTAAAAAGTGGCCCGAACGCCACGCGTGAGTAGGGGCACGGCTCTTGAGCCAGCGTTGGAGAGGGCGCATGTGCAACAATCCTAGCTGGAGTACGGCCGATGCTGAGGCCATGAGACCGAGCATCCTCTGAAACCGCTTGACGGGGGCGCGTGCGCCCGCCCTGAATGATGTTGCAAGGCGCCGCTCTGATGAGAGACGAGCTGTCATCTGCATCGAGTCTAGTACTATTCCCAGGAAAGAAATTTTCTGGCTGGGAGATAGCATACTCTTTGCAAAATTGATTCTTAGACCCAGGCATTCCAAATGGCTGATAATCCTAGATCTGTGTGTTATTAACTGACTCTCTGATTGTGCTAGGACCAGCCAATCGTCGAGATAATTCAGTATTCGCACTCCCCGCCGTCTCAGGGGGGAAAGTGCTGCATCCATACATTTCGTGAATGTACGGGGAGCTAGAGACAGGCCGAACGGAAGTACTGTGTACTGGTAGGACTGTCCCTCGAAAGCGAATCTCAGAAAAGGCCTGTGATGAGGCGCTATTGGAATGTGAAAGTAAGCATCTTTCAGATCCACCGAGAGAAACCAATCTCCTGGGCGTACTTGCGCGAGGATATGCTTGGTTGTCAACATTCTGAACGAGCGAACCATTAGTGCTCTGTTCAGATGTCTGAGATCTAGGATGGGGCGGAGACCGCCATCCTTTTTCGGGACGAGAAAATAGCGACTGTAAAAACCTGCCTCGCTCATCAAGGGAGGAACAGTTTCCACAGCACCCTTTTCTATTAATTTGCGCACCTCGGTGCGTAGAACATGTGAACACTCTTTTTTCACTTTCGTCTCGACCACAGTCACAAAACGTGGTGGTCTGCGTGCGAACTGGAGCGAGTATCCGTGTTTTATTATGTTCAACACCCATTTCAGCATATCTGGAATGCTTTCCCATGCCGCTGCATGCACAGATAGGGGCTGAATACAGGCTAGGGGTGGGCCGCTGTGATGTAGGGACCCGGCCAGCGAATCGCCTGAGCTCGTAGCTCTCAGAGGCGCGGGCGCGCGCTGAGCAGCTGAGTGTAGGGGCGCGTGTGTGATTACAACACCGCGCGCTGTGTCTGTAACGCTCGCAGCCTGAGCTGGGGCTGGGTTTGACACTGTAGGGACAGTGCTTATAGGTGGGGGTGCATAAACAGTGGTAGGCACACGCGTCACTTTTAAAATGTTTCCCGCTTTTACTGGGGATGAATTTATAACCGTGTGAACAGTGCTTGTGTGTAGTGGTGCGTACATGACCGCAGGCACGTGATCTACATTTATGGGGCGTCCAGCCTGAGCTGGGAAAATATTTGGCACTGTTTTGACAGTATTTGGGAATGCACACTTTGTGGACATGTGAACCCTTAGTGACACAGGCAGAAAATGACTCTTTTTGTGATTTCTGTGTGTCGCCGTAAAAACGGGGTTTGTTTGCAGGTGAGCGAGCTCTGTGACTGGCCCCTTGGCTGCTGTATAAACATTTCTAGCCGCCTGTAAGGGGACTGGGTAATGTCTGTGACCTTGTAGAGAGAGTGGTCCGGCTTTTGCAAGACATGCACTCTCTCTTTTCTTCCTATGGCTAGGAAGGCTTACGAGGCTCGGGGTTCAGCGCAATCTTGGGCCAAGGTCCCCGCCGCTCAGGAGGCAGCTTGCGGCTGTGGGAGCGCGAGCGGCGTTGAGTGTCAGTCTGTGGCGCGGGCTGAGAGGCGGTGGGCGCTGTTCTGATTCGCTGCGGCTGAGATGGTCTCTGTCTGCTCTGTGACGAGCTGGAGCGCTTGGGTAGGAAGTGGCGCATAGCCTGTGAAGCATTCTGAGCTTCAGTGAAGCGCTCGGCGAAACTTTTAACCGCAGGTCCAAACAGCCCGCTGGTGGAGATAGGTGCGTTGAGAAACAGGGCCTTATCTGCGTCCTTCATATCGGTCAGTGTCAGCCACAGATGGCGCTCGAGAACAGTCAAATTGGCCAAAGCGCGGCCGATAGGCGGTGGCCTTCGTAGCTCGCAGGGCTACGTCAGTTGCGCTGCGTAGGTCCTTGAAGGCTTCGGGTTCGGGGCCAGACTCGTCCAGGGAACGAAGAAGCTTGGCTTGGAACACTTGAAGTACCGCCATTGCATGAAGCGCTGACGCAGCCTGGCCGGGGGCGGCATAAGCGCGACCGGCGAGAGCAGAGGTAGTGCGGCAGGGCTTCGAGGGGTGGGAAGCTTTGGCTTTCCATCCGGTGGTGGAGGGAGGGCAGAGATGATTGGCCACGGAGGAGAGCGACGGAGGAGAGCGACGAAGAAAGGAAGGCTTTAGACGTGCAGAGTGCGGGGCATTCCATGACTTGGTAAGTTCGTCATGGACTTCCGGGAAGAAAGGAGAAGGCCTCTGCCGAGGGGCCTGTCGGCGCCCCTGCAAAAACCACTCGTCCAGTCGGCTTCGGGTTGGTTCTTCGGGAGAAGACCAGTCGAGCCCGAGGTCTTCCACGGCTTTCGAGAGGACGCGAACAATCTCCGTGTCCATGGTAGAGCCCCCACTCGTGCTGGCTAGCGTCGACGGCGCGGGGTCGAAAGTGGAGCCCGGCCAGTCGTCAGATGCAGCGTCGATGGACAAGCTGTCATCTCCTCCCCCGTCGTCCTCGGACGTGCCGAATGTCACAAGGCCCACCGCTCTGTTGGAGGGGTGTTGGTCTGACTGAGTGAACTGAACCGGCGGTGGGGAATCCAAGAGCGGCGGTGAAGCACGCGGAGACTGGCTCGGCATGACGTCACTGAGCTCAGGTTCTTTAGGAAGCCTCTGTGAGCGGCGCTTCTTCTTGCGCGGCTCGAACAGAGGAATGGCGGCGGTGGGCTCGCTCGCGGCGAAAGCGGCGAGGCGAGCGCGCAGTTCGGAGAGACCCAGGTCATCACATTCGGGGCATCCGCCCTTGGTCAAAGCAGCTTCTGCATGGTCCCGGCCCAGGCAGCGAGCGCAGATGATGTCACGATCCCTGTCCGGGAGAGGGCCTCTGCACGACGCGCAGGAAGGCATTTGCCACAACGCCTCAGAAATATGCTCTTTTACAACGTCGCAGGGCGAACAGCTGTAAACGATACTTGCATGAGTAGCGCGCCGGATGGCTCAGTAGGATGGCGTTCGAAGGCGGCTGAAGGCGCCGACGTCCTCATAGCAATCCCGCTGGTGTGTTTTTCAACGGCGGCGAAGACTCCAATAATCCGGAGGATCCAGCGAAGAAGGTGTTCGCTGAAGGAGATTAAATCTGAAGAACTCTCATGACGGGGCGCCCAATATATAGCTCTTGGCCACGCCCATCTTGGCGGGCTCTGATGCGCGCGGGCGCGAAGCACGCTCATTGGTCGCGTGTTCAGAGTCGCCCCGTCATTGGTTCGAGCAAGTTGCCGCAGCACAGCCAATGACCGAGCTGCCTCACTCATTGCTGTCTGCTGTGCAGCTGCAATGCGTTTTACATAAAGACTTCAATATTTCTCGACAAAAGGAGTTTTCCCATAGCGTAAGCTACTTACGCAATAGGAGAGACCTCTCGAAAGGGAACACATGTTATGTGCAATAAAACAGTGATTTTACTAAATGTATTGTTTTAGGGCTGTCAAAGTTAATGTACATACGTAATGATTTTAAACACCCCAGCTTTATACACTGGTCAGAAAAACTGAGTGCCTTAGTTTTTTAACAGTAAGAAATAAAAAATGCAACTCTATTTCTCATTTACTGCGGCACACATACGTTCAAGAAGCTTGTATTTTTGTCTTGTATTTCAGCTTTTCTTGTATCTTACTGTTATGATGCAGCGAGGATGAAGCGGAGAGTGAATCCAATAGCAAGCACTTTAATTAAACAAACAGGTAATCCAGGGAAAATTACATCACAAGGAACTCAAGACAGGAACAAGGAACATCTACAGCAAACAACGACCGACAAACACCAACTGAAGAACATGGGTATAAATACACAGGCAAACAAGCTAAACAAGATAACAAGGGGGCGTGGCTAATCAGAAACACATGGGGAGACTAATCAACAAAACGGGGAACAGCTGAACAAGAAAAGACAGGGGAACACATGACAGACAAGAACAAGGAACAAAACACAAAACCCACACCGTGACATAGAAAAAAAAAATGCTATACAAATCAATGTGACGATCTGCGGCTGGAGTGCCCGCTTGAGCCTCTGGGGGGCACTCCTTCCTAGTTTATTGTTTCCTTTATCTTTTACCCTGGACTGATTATGGTTTATTTTATGCACCTGTGTTTTATTATCTTGTTTAGCGCACCTGTCTTAAGCCTGAGTGGCCCTTTGTACCATTGCTCAGTATTGTATGTGTCTGACTGCATTACCTAGCCTTGTTCCAGTTTCCTTGTATTCGGTTCCCTGATTATCTGCCTGTTCCCGGTTTCCCGTTTGCCTTATCCCTGCACGGATTTGATGTTTGTTTGGACTGCTTACCTGGTTTTGACCCCTGCCTGTTTCCTTGTACCTGTCTCTGGATCTTCCTCTCAATAAAGCCTGCGTTTGGATCACCACTGTCCTTGTTCCATGTGCAGTTTCATGACAGAATACTGAGCCACTACTGATCCAGCGGCTGAGAGGAACTCGGACCTCGTTATGGATCCCACAGCGCAGATTGTAAGCCTCCGTCAAGGAGAACGTCCTCTCAAAGTTTTTGTGACAGATTTTTTGAAGCTCTCTCGTCAGTCCTACTTAGATGATTTCTGTTTAATGATGTTATTTCGGGGAGGACTGTCTGAACCGCTCGGCTCTGCTATACCGTTTCCGAGTTCAAGCTGGACTCTTACCCAATATATTGACCTGGCCCTTTCCATGAGCGGTTCGCTTTTTACTGTGGATTTTTTGGAACTTTTGCTTCACAAAGGACCCGACGATTCGCCACTTTACAAGGTACCCACTGAATCCACGCATCAATTGTCTCCCGGTGAACCAGCGCATCACACGTGCTCCGCCGAGTTTGCGCTACATGAAAGCCCAGTTGAACCAGCGCTTCGTAAAGGGTCCGCCGTATCCACGCAACATGTGAATCCCGACGTTCTAACACTTCACGTAAGCTCCGTTATATTCCTGCCTCAAGAGTTTTCTACTGAGTCTGAGCGCGTGCCAGCCGAATCAAGTGAGTCAAGTGCCGAGTCAAGTGCCGAGTCAAGTGCCGAGTCAAGTGAGTCAAGTACCGCCGAGTCAAGTGCCGCCGAGTCAAGTGAGTCAAGTGCCGCCGAGTCAAGTACCGCCGAGTCAAGTACCGCCGAGTCAAGTGAGTCAAGTGCCGCCGAGTCAAGTACCGCCGAGTCAAGTGAGTCAAGTGCCGCCGAGTCAAGTGAGTCAAGTGCCGCCGAATCAAGTGAGTCAAGTGCCGCCGAGTCAAGTGAGTCAAGTGCCGCCGAGTCAAGTGCCGCCGAATCAAGTGAGTCAAGTGCCGCCGAATCAAGTGAGTCAAGTGCCGCCGAATCAAGTGAGTCAAGTGCCGCCAAATCAAGTGAGTCAAGTGCCGCCGAATCAAGTGAGTTAAGTGCCGCCGAGTCAAGTGCGTCCAGTGCTGAATCTAGCAAAGTGAGTGATTCAGACCAAGTGATTGAATCAAGCCCAGTGACTCGCCGTCACAGGAGGAGGAGGAGGACTCGTTCGGCTCGCCAGGCTCCGGTGAGTGTATCCAGACGCCTCGCCCTGCCCCGCCTCTGCGCCTCGCCCTGCCGGCCCCGCCTCTGCGCCTCGCCCTGCCGGCCCCGCCTCTGCGCCTCGCCTTACCTGCGCCTCTCAAGCTTCGGGAGCCTTTTCCAGTGGCGGTTTCCAGCCCGGAGGCTTTAGCTTTAAATTTCCCCAAGAACTTTTTTTGGGGGGGGGGGGGGGGGCAATAGGTACCCTAAGAGGGCCATGGAGGTGGCATCTACGTGGACCCTTGCACTACCACCTACACCTGTCGCCTGAGCTTACCATGTCACTGGTCCTGTCTAGCCCTGTGCTCCCCACGTCTTGGTCCCCTGTTAAGTGTACTCTGCCCTGGTCCTGTGTTATGTGTACTCTGTCCTGTTCTCCTGTCACTTATGCTCCAGCCTGTCTTCCTGCCAAGCATGCTCCGCCCTGGCTACTTGCGGAGCATGCCTCCCCGTGCTCTCTTGCCCTGCTCTGGTCTCCAGGCCCCAGGTCTCTCCATGGGCCTGGCCCCCTGCCTCTCCATGGGCCTGGCCCTCCATCCCATCCCCCGTCGACCTCCCTCCGGAGCTCTGGAAGCCGCTCCTTAGAGGGGGGGTTATGTGACGATCTGCGGCTGGAGTGCCCGCTTGAGCCTCTGGGGGGCACTCCTTCCTAGTTTATTGTTTCCTTTATGTTTTACCCTGGACTGATTATGGTTTATTTTATGCACCTGTGTTTTATTATCTTGTTTAGCGCACCTGTCTTAAGCCTGAGTGGCCCTTTGTACCATTGCTCAGTATTGTATGTGTCTGACTGCATTACCTAGCCTTGTTCCAGTTTCCTTGTATTCTAGTTTTTCGGTTCCCTGATTATCTGCCTGTTCCCGGTTTCCCGTTTGCCTTATCCCTGCACGGATTTGATGTTTGTTTGGACTGCTTACCTGGTTTTGACCCCTGCCTGTTTCCTTGTACCTGTCTCTGGATCTTCCTCTCAATAAAGCCTGCGTTTAGATCACCACTGTCCTTGTTCCATGTGCAGTTTCATGACAATCAACTTATGCATCTAACATTAAAAGAGGGTACACAAAATATTTGCTGTTAAATTAATTAAAGTAAAAATTGTAGAAATGTTTAAATGAATTATGTTATCTTTAGTACAATGACAATATTATACAGTGCCATTCTGGAAAAAAAACTTTTTGTCTTTGTAATTTAACACTTAGTAGTTTTATTAATTTTATTTAAGTTAATATGCAACAGCAAGTGTTTAATAACCATCTCGGATCACCGAGATGGTTATCACCTTGAGAGGAGAACGTCCTCTCAAGGTTTTTGTGACAGATGTTTTGAAGCTCTCTCGTCAGTCCTACTTAGATGATTTCTGTTTAATGATGTTATTTCGGGGAGGACTGTCTGAACCGCTCGGCTCTGCTATACTGTTTCCGAGTTCAAGCTGGACTCTTACCCAATATATTGACCTGGCCCTTTCCATGAGCGGTTCGCTTTTTACTGTGGATTTTTTGGAACTTTTGCTTCACAAAGGACCCGACGATTCGCCACTTTACAAGGTACCCACTGAATCCACGCATCAATTGTCTCCCGGTGAACCAGCGCATCACACGTGCTCCGCCGAGTTTGCGCTACATGAAAGCCCAGTTGAACCAGCGCTTCGTAAAGGGTCCGCCGTATCCACGCAACATGTGAATCCCGACGTTCTAACACTTCACGTAAGCTCCGTTATATTCCTGCCTCAAGAGTTTTCTACTGAGTCTGAGCGCGTGCCAGCCGAATCAAGTGAGTCAAGTGAGTCAAGTGCCGAGTCAAGTGCCGAGTCAAGTGAGTCAAGTACCGAGTCAAGTGAGTCAAGTACCGCCGAGTCAAGTGCCGCCGAGTCAAGTGAGTCAAGTGCCGCCGAGTCAAGTACCGCCGAGTCAAGTGAGTCAAGTGCCGCCGAGTCAAGTACCGCCGAGTCAAGTGAGTCAAGTGCCGCCGAGTCAAGTGAGTCAAGTGCCGCCGAATCAAGTGAGTCAAGTGCCGCCGAGTCAAGTGAGTCAAGTGCCGCCGAGTCAAGTGCCGCTGAATCAAGTGAGTCAAGTGCCGCCGAATCAAGTGAGTCAAGTGCCGCCGAATCAAGTGAGTCAAGTGCCGCCGAATCAAGTGAGTCAAGTGCCGCCGAATCAAGTGAGTCAAGTGCCTCCGAATCAAGTGAGTTAAGTGCCGCCGAGTCAAGTGCGTCCAGTGCTGAATCTAGCAAAGTGAGTGATTCAGACCAAGTGATTGAATCAAGCCCAGTGACTCGCCGTCACAGGAGGAGGAGGAGGACTCGTTCGGCTCGCCAGGCTCCGGTGAGTGTATCCAGATGCCTCGCCCTGCCCCGCCTATGCGCCTCGCCCTGCCGGCCCCGCCTCGCCCTGCCGGCCCCGCCTCTGCGCCTCGCCTTACCTGCGCCTCTCAAGCTTCGGGAGCCTTTTCCAGTGGCGGTTTCCAGCCCGGAGGCTTTAGCTTTAAATTTCCCCAAGAACTTTTTTTTTGGGGGGGGGGGGGGGGGGGGGGCAATAGGTACCCTAAGAGGGCCATGGAGGTGGCATCTACGTGGACCCTTGCACTACCACCTACACCTGTCGCCTGAGCTTACCATGTCACTGGTCCTGTCCAGCCCTGTGCTCCCCACGTCTTGGTCCCCTGTTAAGTGTACTCTGCCCTGGTCCTGTGTTATGTGTACTCTGTCCTGTTCTCCTGTCACTTATGCTCCAGCCTGTCTTCCTGCCAAGCATGCTCCGCCCTGGCTACTTGCGGAGCATGCCTCCCCGTGCTCTCTTGCCCTGCTCTGGTCTCCAGGCCCCAGGTCTCTCCATGGGCCTGGCCCCCTGCCTCTCCATGGGCCTGGCCCTCCATCCCATCCCCCGTCGACCTCCCTCCGGAGCTCTGGAAGCCGCTCCTTAGAGGGGGGGTTATGTGACGATCTGCGGCTGGAGTGCCCGCTTGAGCCTCTGGGGGGCACTCCTTCCTAGTTGATTGTTTCCTTTATGTTTTACCCTGGACTGATTATGGTTTATTTTATGCACCTGTGTTTTATTATCTTGTTTAGCGCACCTGTCTTAAGCCTGAGTGGCCCTTTGTACCATTGCTCAGTATTGTATGTGTCTGACTGCATTACCTAGCCTTGTTCCAGTTTCCTTGTATTCTAGTGTTTCGGTTCCCTGATTATCTGCCTGTTCCCGGTTTCCCGTTTGCCTTATCCCTGCACGGATTTGATGTTTGTTTGGACTGCTTACCTGGTTTTGACCCCTGCCTGTTTCCTTGTACCTGTCTCTGGATCTTCCTCTCAATAAAGCCTGCGTTTAGATCACCACTGTCCTTGTTCCATGTGCAGTTTCATGACAATCAACTTATGCATCTAACATTAAAAGAGGGTACACAAAATATTTGCTGTTAAATTAATTAAAGTAGAAATTGTATAAATGTTTAAATGAATTATGTTATCTTTAGTACAATGACAATATTATACAGTGCCATTCTGGAAAAAAAACTTTTTGTCTTTGTAATTTAACACTTAGTAGTTTTATTAATTTTATTTAAGTTAATATGCAACAGCAAGTGTTTAATAACCATCTCATTGAGACACTTGGAATACTATTATTCATACTTTTAATACATTTCTAGAAGGTAAAAACATGGTAGTCATGGGAATGTGTAGACCCATGGAAAATATAGCTAATGATTCTTATGGGATTATGGAGAAGCTGTTTTATTTATTATTGTTCCAGGATGTTGTCCTTGGTGTCCAAGTTGTGGTGACCAGAAGCATACAAGTATTTATTTGAAATGCTGCTCTGACTGTATGTTGAAACCTAGATATTTACTTATTCATTCAAATGGATACAGTGCTGTCTGTAACCTTCCTGCTGCAAAGTGAATGTCGTGAACTTTCCTCTCACTCTCTCTCGTTCTACCTACTATGTCATAGCCAATGAAGCTGCTCTTCTAGGCTAGTGATGGAAAGCGACACAAACAACACAACCGTCAACCGCTGAGGTTTCAGACCAGCAGCCCACAGTGGAACCGAGTCCCATAAAACTCACTTTGCAAATCCAGAATTATTAGTACCTGGCCACAACATATCATTGTGGTGGAGAAAGGGGACAGTACCTTGCTATTACTCATCGGCATCTCGGATATCGTTTGGACAATGCAAAGTAGAGAGCCTGCAGATCAATGCAGCCCTCCGCAAACACCATTAGTACACAACAGCATATGATCAGTTTACTGAACAAAAAAAAAACATTGTGCGGCATCCCTGCACTCAGCATCCCTTTACTGGAAACAATTGATGCCTTGTTGCAGTGAAATTAATCCTCCGAATTCATTAGCTGAATCAGATATTCAATCGACGCGACCCAAAATAATTATGTGGCGGAAAACGAAATGACAAACGACTCCTCTGCCTAAGCTTTCCATCCTAGACAAGACTGCCTTATTTCAAACGTGGAAAATATGATACTGGCCAACCTCATCATAATAACAAAACACCAGCCACATCTGAATCTAATTTATCTCTCATTTTAGATTTGTCAGTGTCTTCTTTTCTTTCCAAGGCTCCAGAGAGAGGAAATGAGACGTGAAAGGTGCCAGCATGATCGGCTGTTTGGGTATCTGTCTGTGCTATTGCCATCTACAGAGCAGTTATTAATCCCTCAACAATATTCTTGTATGTTATGCTTACTAATTGGGAGGTGAGAGAGACCGAACGAGTGAAATTTCGAACTGCACCCTGTGGATGTTCACTTTCTGCACAAATATATCGAGTTGCTTTCTCTCCAAACATGATCGACATGTTGGGACTCCAGTCCGTTGTGAAGAAAATGCTCTCCACACATGATCGACACAGTGAAACTCAAGTCTCTCTCGTTGAAAATATGATCCAGAGGGTAAATTGCCAACAATTAAACAACGGGCCTCTATGGAGAGTGTGAGAAGCGAACACGCAGCTCTTTCACGCTGTCTGAATAAAGTGTGGCCCAAATGCATCTAATTAACGGGCTTCTTATGAACCATGTCCAAAAACACCTCTTTAAAATGTGCATTATTTTAGGCAACATAAATTGGCTAGATGTTAGTCCGGTGCATCGCCAGAATGAGCACTGCACAGTCAATTAGTTTAAAATCCCCTGTACTCCAGAATAGGTTTGCATGAACTTTCGAGGAATCGGAGCCGCAGAAAATAAATGACGCTGCAGTTATCCCAGACAGCCTTCTCTTCACCCGAAACACAGGGAGATGTACAGCAAATCCTCTTGGGGGATGAAGGTGATGCAATGACTGATGAAATCGCAAATATTTCCAAGCCATATTAACATGACGATTAATGCCATTTTAAACCAAACTCACTTTCCATTCAAATCAGTGGCATGCTATAAATTCTCAGAATCATCAGAAAGTTTTTGGCATAATGCATTCTGATGAAAGAGAGGCATGTCTAGTCTGTATGCGTCATATTGGATGGGAGATTGTAAATGAACCCAGCTGACATGTGGTGTTATGAAATGAGGTTATTTATCGCACATCCTTTATCGTGTGCCAGACGCATCCCACACTAAGCCACAGCACAGCTGTTCTTCACCATTTCACGCCTTTTTGCTAATTGCACAAGCACACTAATGATGACCTATTTCCATGGGTAATTTTAATCCCACGGAAACAATGTGTGGCTTCACAATATTATCAGGAAATGAGAGGGTATTCAGAGGAAGGGGTTCCATTGAAATATTATCTTAATATTATCTTTTCATATTTCAAACATGTTTTAGCCTGCACAATTCTTCATGTTTAGTGGGTTCAGGTAGATTTTAAATGTTATTTTTTTAAATGTATACACTAGCTCTCTTAGTTCCCAAATGATCTGACTGTGACCCTGACCTACGAGAGGAAATGAGATTGTTCCCCTCTTGTTTCTGTAGATCAGAGTGTGTTGAGAAAGATCAATGGTCATCAGCCTTCCATAATGAGGTAGATGATGTGACACAGATGGTGGTCAATTTCTATTTACTGATGATTTTGGACCCCCTTCTCCCCCTTTTCCCTCTATCGCAATTGTTAATCGAGAATGGTATAGATATAACATCTCTTAATAGCATGCACACAGAGTATAAAAATACTGTACAGCGGGGCACTATGCAGGCATCATGCCATTTCATGTACCAACTCCAAACTGGGTTTTTGATTTAAAAAAGTGTCTTGTCTAAAATGCTGCAAAAAATTGCCACACGCACACACACACACACACACACACACACACACACACACACACACACGCACACGCACACGCACACGCACACGCGCACACGCACACACACGCACACGCACGCATGCGCACGCGCACACGCACACGCACGCACGCACACACACACACACACACACACACACACACACACACACACACACACACACACACACAATACTTCTATCATTATGAGGACATTCCATAATGGTTTTTATACGGAGCTAATGGCATTTTCTAGCCCCTACACCTACCCATCACAGAAAACTTTTTGAATTTGTATTTTTTTTTAATAAAAAAAATTGTTTAGTATGTTTATTTCGTGTTTTGAATTTTGAGGACATGTCCTCATAATGTAGGGGGCATGGCCTGAACATTACCCACATGTAGTCTAATGCAAACATTTGGAATGTATATTAAATGTATCACATTGTTGTAAAATGTATCACATTGTTGTTGAATGAATGAATGAATGAATGAATGAATGAATGAATGAGGCATTTATATAGTGCTTTCATATGTACTACTGTACATCCAAAGCGCTTTACTCTCTCCTCAACCACCACCAGTGTGCAGCATCCACTTGGTACTTGTACACAGTACTTGTACACATCTGTGTACACAGTACACAGATGTTGTTGTTTAAATACTGTTGTCTTTATATACTGCTGCTTTATGTATGTGAAAAGTGGGGGCGCTAACAATGCCAACTTGTAGGCGCCAATAGCCTCATATGGGCAGCGCGCCAACATATAGAGCAGTTGCGCTTCGGGTGTCCCGAGTTCGAGTCCTGGCTTGTGGGCCTTTCCCGATCCCTTCCCCCTCTCTATCTTCCTGTCAACTAACTGTCCTATCATAATAAAAGGCAAAAACGCCAACATAATCTTTAATAAAACCAATGCCAACTTGCAAAACCTGAGCCATAAAACACTCACTAACTGTTTATTATTTCACCAAAGCCTATAATTTGTAGAATAAAAATGACCACGTTTCCACCCAAATTTCCCACATCACATGACATTATGTCCAGCGTGAGGTCAGGGGCCATAAATATTTCAGGGTACGTTGTTTGGGCCTGGTGACAGAGCCAGCAGCCCACAGCTCGCCTCACTGCCTGAATTAAAGATGTGTTTTGTTCAAACACTGTGACTGCCTCAGATTAGCCCCAAACAGTAATCTGTCACTTAGCTGCAGCCTGGCTGGCCGTTTGAACTGATGTAAACTGGCCCTGTCTTGATGCTCCACCGGCCAGTGTAATGGGGATTCATTGATCCACTGGTCTCTCGCTGATTGAGTTAGATAATTAAAAAGCCTTGTATCTGTTCCATTAAGGATTGTTTGTGTAGCTCCTTTATGTGCCTTGTACTTATTCCTCTGTTGGAAAGCACACGCTTTGAGGATTCCGTCAGCTTTCATCCTTTTAGTGCCTTTTCTCTCTTTTTTAAGCATTTAATACAATTGTTTTGCAGTTAAAAAAAACAGCTTTAAATGTAAACTTTGAATATACTATTATAAATATTTGAGTGTAAGAAAAACAGAAACATCTCGTATTTGTATTTCTTTAATAAGTTAATAAAACAATATAATATCCAGTGATCACAGAAGTACAAGTAGAAAAAGATGCATTCAAAGGTCTTCAAAGATCAGATGGATTCTGGGCATCACTCTGAAGAGACTTCTTGAGTCTGTGAACAAGAGCGTGTGGGCTAAGATGTGTGCACTTGTTTGCGTAAGCTGTCTTCTTTTATAATAATTAGACAAAGAAATGACACAAAAAAATGGTCAAATTTCCCTTGGGATAAGCTGTGCCATATCATGGGGCAAGTTGAATCATTGCAAAATATGTGCATAATTTACACGTCAAAAATAAATAGTAATAATACAAATATGGGGGAAAATTACTTATACAAAAATAATAAAATTAACAGTTCTATATCACTTCGCCAAAGGATTTCAGTTATTTATTTTGGTCATTACAGCCTACATCAGCAAAACCAAAACCCACAACGACACTGACCAAGAAAATAAATATAGTAAACAATAGGATAAAAATTACAAAAGTTTTTTTTTTGCCACAAAATTAAGATTTATTATGTATTTATTAGTTATAATGGAGAAGCACGTATCTCTTTCTAGCGCGAGTTGTGCTCTCTCTCCCACTAAAACACACTCACATGTCAGTGCTGCTCTGACGATTTTAACAGTAAAATAGTTTAAACTTAAAACGATGACGTTTTTCACTAGCGAGTTGCAGATAAACGTAGTTTCGCTATTAGTAGCTGTTGCCGAACACTGTTGAGAGATGCACGGACTGAGGTAATTCACACACGCTTTATCTCTCTCTCTCCAGAACCAGAACTAAAATAAGACAATGTCCATAATGACACACAAGGGTTAAGACAAATCATACCCCACTCTGCCCTGTGTGAGAGACTAGTATTGTGGAAGTGTGGATCAAACCCGATGACGAGAGTGGGTTAACGAAGCATTATGCTGCTAGATGGTGCATTTCTCAGCACTGTCGGTCCTCTTGTCCTCTGCTGTCACCGTTAGCCGTGTGGGCCCTTCCTCCTCCTCCTCCTCTTCGACGGCGGTGATGGCGTCTCTGTCTGTGGCGGGGCTGAAAATAGCAGAGCGGCTCTCATTAACAGATTAGGTGTTGCAAGGAATCCGTGCGGTCAGAGCTCCAAGGCCTGATATTGTTCCTCCAGGATAGCAATTATGGCTGATTGACATGTTGGCACGCGGGGGAGAGGCCTGAAGACAGTTCTGGGATGAAGGACAAAATGCTCTTCCTCATGGGCTCAGACCAGTGCAGTTGTGGCATCTTGGCCTACCATGCCTCACCAATCCAATCAGAGCAATTTGTATCAAACAGTGCAGATGTACAGGAAGTGTGAGGAGGTAGTTTATTTGTCCCTGGAACACACTTGCGCACATTCCGCAACACAAACACACTCGCACAGTTCCTGCAATTTGTTGAGCATGAGGTTCTGCATTAATAATAGATGAACTTTGTGTCATTGTCAGTGGTAGTGGAATGATGAACATGATAGCCTGATGTCAGCTCCTGACTGTATTACTCACTCAGGGTTTGCTGTTTGCAGTTCCAGGAAGCCACAAATTAAACTCTGTCCAGACACTGATAACCTATGTGCCTCTCCACGTCCCTCACCTCTCTGTCAGGGCAGGATAATGATGCCTTTTACAGTCTCACCTGCATGAGGCAGGATTTTACTTATCAGTGGAAGACTGGAAGAGTCATCATTGTAACAGCTCAGGTCACACTCTAAAACTTAAGAAATAACAACTCGAAAATGTTCACGTCTGTGACTCTGAGAGCGGGAAGACAGCATAAGGCCCGAGACACGCTCTGCGCAAGTGTACGTGAATGCAGACCATGCATTAGCATTTTCTGGAAATATTATTACATTAGCATAGCTTTCTGCTTCTACGCTCAGCTTTCTCTTTAAGTTTAGCTGCTGTCATGGGCGGAGAGCTGAACAAATCTGTTTATTTAACTATGGGCACTTTTAGAAAATAAAATCTCTAAACTTTTCACAGTAATTTATTTAATTTGTCCTTTAACAGTTTTCAACAGCGTATACATGAATATGTGTATAATATTGTCACCATTAGGCTCTTTGGACTTTCAGTTTGTTTTGATTTCCACGTGTGTTCCCCTGTCTGAGTTTCCCGCCACCAATCTGTATCCATGGACACTGATTACCTCCCTCACAGCTGCCTGTCATTTGTATCAATCATCTCTGTGTATTTAGTTCCTGCCTGTCTTCAGTTCAGTGTCCGGTATTGTTTGTCTTTGACACGCTGTTACACCCGTTTGCCTGTCTTGAGAATAAAACTCGTTTTGGATTTATTCCTTCTTCTGTCCTTCCTGAACCACCCCGTGACAGAATACCGGACCGAAAAAAGAAAATGGATTTTGCAGCAATGGAGATCCTCCTTCTCTCCCAGGAGAACCAGTCCCTCGAGGCCCACACACAGAGGTATTTGAACTTAGTACCCCATGTTCATTATGATGACACCAGCCTCTGTGTGTTCTTCCGGGCAGGTCTCAACGCTGAGACCAAAGCACGCCTGCCCGGAGATGGGCCTCGGGGGAACTTTGCGGAGTATGTGGAGTGGGTGCTGGTGAGTTGCAATTCTCTCTTCACCGTCGGCCTAGGAGAAGAGGATCTCGCTAGCACCCATCCTGAGTCTCATCCCGCCGAGACCGTTTCACCGCTGGTCCCGTCCAGCCCCGAGCTTCCTTCGCCGCTGGTCCCGTCCAGCCACGTCCAGCCAGAGACCGTCCGGCAAAAGCCCCCCGCAGACAGAGAGCTACCACCCGCCGCGACGCGCCAGCCTGAGCCCGAGACAAAGAGGACAGAGCTGACCCTCGCCCCGGAGGAGGAGCTCCAACAAGAGTCTGACCAGGGGTGTGAGCCCACGACATCTGCGGGCGAGGGAACCCAATCGACGGATCACGAGGACTGGCTGAAAAATTCCTCAGAGGAAACACCGTTTCCCACCCTATCCCAACCGTCATCTGCATCTTCGTTGTCTTCAGAACTATCCAGTGACTGTATCTACCCTGTCATCAACCTGTCTAATACCTCTTCTCATCTAAGCTCTGCCAGTCCTCCAGCCCCACCGCTGCTGGATGTTAGCAGCCCTGCTTCATCTCTGGGGAAGGCCCCTGACGTCGAGTCGCAGGTCAGCCATCCATCCACAGCACTCGGGCATGAGGATCCCCTGGCTCCGCCTCCAGCCTTGGTCCTCTGCACTCCATCTCAGCCTGTCGACCTGCCGGCTCCGTCTTGGCTCCTTCCACCTGCGCCTCCACCAGAGACCCTCGAACCATCGGCTACATCGGGTTCCCTCGTCCTGCCGGCTCCCCCTTGGTCAGTCGTCACTCTGCCTTCGCCACGGACTTACGGTCTGTCCGCTACGCTCCGTCCCTCCACCCCTTCGGCTACAGCGGGCTCCTCCTTCCCCTCGACGTCACCTCTGTCCTCCCTCACACCGACTTCGCCTCTGCTCTCGGGTACTCTGGCTCCACCTTCAGCGCCCGTCGCCGCGATGTCGCCTAGGTCTCCCAGTCCAGCGACGTCGTTTGAGTCCACCGGCTCTCCGTCTGCGCCGATGGATCCTGCCGCCGAGTCTCCGTCGGTCATCCCCCAGCTTCCGTCAGCCTCCTCGCCACCTGGTCTCTTCCCTCCTTCTACTCTGCCGTGGGCTGTCGGTACTGGACGGCTCTGGGTCTGCGCCACCAGGCCATCTCCATCCATGCCGTCAGGGGATCGTCGTCATCCCTTCACTATCCTGTCACTCCAGCCTCGTTTCTGCACTTCACCATCACCTCGTCCACCACCAGAACCTCCTCCGGTCCTCCCTTCGTTGTTGCGTTACGGTGCGAGGACGCACCTGGCCGGAGGGGGGCGTTATGTCACCATTAGGCTCTTTGGACTTTCAGTTTGTTTTGATTTCCACGTGTGTTCCCCTGTCTGAGTTTCCCGCCACCAATCTGTATCCATGGACACTGATTACCTCCCTCACAGCTGCCTGTCATTTGTATCAATCATCTGTGTATTTAGTTCCTGCCTGTCTTCAGTTCAGTGTCCGGTATTGTTTGTGTTTGACACGCTGTTACACCCGTTTGCCTGATGGCCTGTCTTGAGAATAAAACTCGTTTTGGATTTATTCCTTCTTCTGTCCTTCCTGAACCACCCCGTGACAAATATAAAATACAGAAATATATATTTTTTTGTTAAAATTATCATTGTTTGAATCATGTTTATAATATTTTTGTATTTTCATAGCTTAAGTTTGAAAATGTGGGTCTGGGATAATGTCTATTCATATAGTCTAAATATACTTTGAAAAATAATAAATGCAAATATATGCAAAAAATATTTGCAACACATTATTTTTTTAACTTTTTTTTTTTTAAATAAAGTCAATCCTGAAGAAACTCAAACATGTCTATAACAACATCCAGTTCAACCTCCAAAAATGATTGCCTCCTTGAGCAATCAGGTTTGCCATAGTAATGCAAGAGTGTGCATTAAGTATGTAAAGCCCTTGCGTTGGTCAAGCATTCGCGTTTACATGTGTGTGCTCGCGTAGAGTAGACTTTCTGACTCCATATATGTTTTCACATGCGATCCGTATCAAAGGCAATCCCTTACGGCAGGGAATTACGAATCTCCTTGCAGTGTTGGAGTGGCAGTTCTCATTTGGTCATGTGCTTAATTAGTGCCTCAGTCTCTCCCTCCTGTTGTTGCCAGGGTGGCACCTGAGAAAAGAGAAGAGAAGAGAGACCTTCATGCCGTAATTATTGCCCTAGCCCTCCCCTTTTGATCAGGACTGGCTCGCTCTCTCCAGGGCTTCACTCCATGGCTGCTAATCAAATAAATGTGCCCTTTAAATTAATGTTGTGTGTGATTCCTCCCCTTGCCCTTCCCTAGCTGTTTAAAAGAGAAACATTGTGAGGTCCCTGTAGTTGCCCTGACTCCATGTCTTTTAAAGCTTGATGTTTGATGTTTATTAAGATTTTTTTTTTCATTCCCTGGTCTTTTTTCGTGGTTTTCAAAGGAAAAAGATACCTCTGAATTTCGAAACATCAAAAAATCCATCAACAGAATCAAGTGAATTTTTGATTATTTAACTCCAAAGTCTTCAAGTCTTCACTTGCATATGAAGAACATTTTCACTAAGTTGCCTCTAATCAGGAGAGGCACAGAGGGGGGCAAACCCCACCAAAAACTTGTTTTCTCAGTATTCTGTATTAATGACATATATTTCACAAGCCAGCACTTCAAATCAACTCAGCCATGTTCAATGGAAGACTTCAAGACAGCATTAAACTTACTGAATAGTTTCTCACAGAAGACTTCTGCAAGTGCTTTTGGGAAAGATAATGTGAATCAGTGAAAATGAGGTCATTCTAAAGGCCCCCTTTTATGCTCATTTACAAGTTCATAATTTTAGTTTTGGGCTCCCAAGTCCGGTGGTTTTCCCCTCGAGACGGCGGCCTCTGCTGCAGTTCCCCCCGGCTCCTCCAGTCATAGCCACGATAGCTTTTCTGAACTCTCTGTCTGCCCTGTCACAGCAAGGAAGCCATCTCTGAGCACTCTGTGCCCCCTGTCACAACCAGGGAGGCCGTCCCTGAACTCTCGGTGTTCTCTGTAGCTCAGTTTGGCTCTTTTGTCTAAAAAAAAAAAAAAAGCATAATAGGTGACTTTAAAGGAACAAGCTAAATCTCAAACCTCTGGGGAATCACATATTTAAAAAAAAAGCTAAAGACAGGAGCTTGCAAAAAGATAATACGACAGATCTCGTAATAAAACAAGAATCAAGAATGACTTGGCTTTTCGGAGATGGCGAGAATTGAGGGATTTGAAATGTTGTAAAAGTGATGCAGAGATGGTGTTTTTATTACTCAACAGGTGAGTAAGATATTTTATTGAACTGATAAGTTGCCATATGTAGCTCCCTAACAGAGTTTATTGTGAAGCATTGTCTACTGTGAAGGGTCATTTAATTATGCAATTTATTTTCAAGGAAGTACTGTGTCTATTAATAGGTATAGCTACAGTAACATTTTCAGCTAGTCAGCTTAAGACCCGTTCCATCTAAACTGTCTCTTAAGCCTAGTAGTGAATGTTTAATGAGCAGTAGGGTAACCATATTCATCCCCAGTCATGCAGAGACGAAGCACAACCAAACAAAGTTCTTCCACAAAATGAATGCAGATTTGTTTTTTAACTGCTAGAGAGCCAAAAGTTGCATAATGTACCTTTAAAGTTGTCATACAATGAAAATGCATGGACATAATAGATCTCATTGTGAACAATTCATCTGTTTAAAAAGGGTTTTGACCTCGTAATTTTAATCAAAATGTCATAACTGGACTTCAGTCATGACAACTTTCGGAGTGAATTGTTTCAACCAGCATTAATTGGCATGGGGCATAGAATATACATATAGGCTTGATTTTGGTGGACGAGATATGCTACACTGCTGCTGCTGAGCAAACACAATAATTTGTTCAGCTTAGTCAAAAAAACAAAAAAACAAACAAAAAACAAAGGAAAGGCTGCTGCAAGAAATGGTAGAACCCCCATAGCAGATCTCTACAGATAGTGTTGGGGAGGAGGAGGGATAACAGAAGCTTTCATAATCAGAACCAATCAGCATTCGGTTAGAGTTTAATGTCTGAACTATGCATTTTTTAAATTACAGACTTCTCTTTGGTGACTTATGCAGGACTTCTCAAAACCATTTAGTCCACATAAGGTTTTAAGCAATCAGCAATCTCACGTTCATCTGCCTTCACCAAAGACCCCATCTCAAAATCCAATCAACAACTGATGCTATCAACAACTGTCCCAGCCCTTTTTCAATAATCCATTACACCTGGTTGTACATCAAAGTATGGAAGAATGATCAGCTCATCTTACAGTATAGACTGCTATACTCGGAGGACAAAGGGTGGACTTTGAAAGTGATAGCTTGTAAAGACTTGAGCATTTCAATACAATTTTGCCAATGTTTTAGCAGATATATACCCACTGTGGTTGGGAGGGTTAGGCAGCACGATACCACCTCATTTTACGGAAATCAACCAGACGCACGGTTTCAGGTCTCATGCTGTTTTTGAGTGAAGTATGTCCAGTAGCTGTTAGCACAACTTCTTTGGATAAGCTGTGATTTGTAAAAGTTGACAGCATGTGTTGCAATTCAATGTGTGGATACTCTGAAATATCTCCAAAAGGTGAATACATTGTGACCACCCCTAGTAGTTTGTTCAGTTTCATGCATATTGCATAAAATGTGCTAAGACATTTCCAAAATCTCCAAAATAACAAGCTCTGTTATGGTAGCTTCTACACTATTTCAGGGAGAGAGAAATAAAGTTGTGCTGACAAGGTGCCAAGCTGCTTGGTAAGTTCTTCCTGAGTCTGGATTTGTGAGGTTTGTGGCATTGAATCTTTGAAAGATCATTTGAAGACTTTTGTTGAAAGAAAGAAAAGATATAGTTGACCATGAAAGTAAATGAAAACTTTGATTTTAAATGTTTCATCATCTTGAACACCCTTGTTTGCTATCGATTTATAAGTATATAGTGCTGGAAGGAAATTCTGATCATAAAGCACATTCATTTTTCACTAATTTCTTTAATGTTGTCTGTATACATGTTTACATAATCATGTCATAATGTGAATGAAATGCTGTGCACTAGTCTAATATTTTAATATTATCAGACTTCCCTTCCCTTAAATGTGAACTGTCATGGATTTAGATACGTTTATTATGTATGTTTGCCATATTACCATGCTTTAATCAAGGGAGAGTGTGCAGACTATAGGATGCATGAAGATGTCAGAGATCATCAACAATCAGTAGAGTGAGTCAATGAGTTCATTTACCAGCAGGTGGTGCTTGCTGCTACTGCTATTCTGTCAGTATTCTCATCTTATGATCATCTTGATCTTCTTTTGAACTTTTCATTCAAATAATTATATTATCTTCTCTCTGTCTCTAATGCCAACTTATTTCTTTTCTTTTGCAGTGCTTTCCTGCACATTGTAATTTTAATACATGGTCACACTTTATTATAATGTGTCCTTTTTACAATGCAATTACACAATAAGTACTGAGTAATATTAATTAACAACATGTTATTATGTAGTTAATGTTAGAGTTTGTTGCTTGTAATTATGCATAATTTACTGTTATTAATATAGTACATAATACATGCAATATGTGTAACAAGGGCACATTAAAATAAAGTGAGGAAAGAGAGGTTCAGCTTTCATAGTGCACTTCATGTTTTAAAGACAGTGTTTTTATCTTTTATTGACATGAATCATGTTGTACCAAAAGCACAAGGAATACATTATGGAGCTGTGAAAATAAAATATCAGAATAAAATACAAAATCGTGTTCTGCAGGCTGGATATAATTTTTATAAAAAAATAAAATAAAAAAAGTCACAGCACATAACAGCTGTAATTACCATTCAGAACACTTGTGGTGTTTGCTCTGGGCATTAATGCATATTGGCTTGATTATTTACTCTAAATAAATGAATGAGATTTGCACTGTAGATACATTAGTAGCACAGTTTGAAGAAATTCCCCCTTTGGAATAATAATAAATAAACTTATACATGATAAAAAAACATAATGAATAATGTATCCCAACTAAAACTTTAGTTGTGTTTTCCTCTATAAAAATGGTAACTTAAGTTTATGCGTGCAGTGACCTATGAATGAACTCACTGTTGATTTTAGCTGTCAAAGTGGCATGAGTTGTCATACACACGGTTATCAACCTCTGATGGGAAGTGGATCTTAGTAAAATAGATACTTCCCCTGACCGCTGCTTCAGTTTTCTCTCATTTGCTTTCTCTTTATCTTCCTCTCTTTTTGTGGCTGAAAACACTGGCTTTTTGAGAAAGTTTTTTTCTCTCTCTTTAGGTGTGAGAGATTTATTTCAACAGGGTGGGTAAAATAATCACATGACTGAATGAGGCGTACTTGTGTGTCTTGGACACATAGTCACCTTTTTGGATCCGCAGTGGATTGTATCAGATGTGTTGAAAGTACTGGATGAGTGGGAGAAACTTTAGAAAGTTTTTTTTATTGGTCAAATGAAACAGTGCCTCAGTGTCGATGGTACAAGGACTTAAAATGACCCTTTCAGATCCATCTTAAACAATCTCTTTGGGAACCACCCTTAGTGAATGTTAGAGATTTACAGCTTAAATGTCATAATGATATACTGTATAAAAAGATTGTCATTGATGTCCTTGACAACCTTGATTTCTGAAGGATCATGCCATGAAGACTGGAGTAACGACTGCCATCACAGGAACAGATTACATGTGTTCACGGTCAAATCTTGTCCTTCCCAGTCTGTTACTTTTGTGTGCTCAGTTCTGTTTTGTATATCTGTTCCTGGAGTTAACTAGTGTCTGTTACTTTGTTTCTTTGGTTCTTTTACATCATTATTAAACCTGATTTGCACTTGGATCCAACCCTCCTTGGTCTCTGAGTTCCAGTAACACCTCATTGCAGTACACGAGATCCAGGGGGCGGAGTTGGATCCAGATTTAAGGGGTGGAGATGGGTAGGATTAGGGGTGGGGTTAGGGATCAGGGGGTGGAGATGGGTAGGTTTAGGTATATGTAAGGTGGGAGGAGTTGGATCTGGATCCAACTCCTCCCCCTGGATTTCGTGTTCTGCAGTGAGGACCATCTCCTGAGTTCACCCACTTTACAAAAGCTCAAAAAAAGTTTTAAAGTTTACATAGGATATATGATCATATAAACAAACTACAAAGTTGTGTTAATGGTTTTGATAGAAGTCTCTTACGGTCACCAAGATATTATTACTATTTAAAATAAGTGATTTCTATTTTATACATATTTTAAAGGAAACACGGGATATATATATACACAGGGTAACAAGCTGACAAGATAACTTGGGAACAATCAAACACTAATTAACAGTGACAAAAATCTAAAGGGACTACAACAATGACACACAGGACAGGAAACAGGAATGTAACAGCTTTAAAGTAGAGCTTCAGTTGGGTGTTGGGCACTCATTGCCAGCAAAACAGATGAGGCATTGAAATATATAGTGATATACTTTATATAGTGATACTATCAAAGAAGAAATTGACAGAAATGCAGTGGCCCGAAATTGTTCATGACATATGGCACTAACCCAGGCTTTCATATTTGAAGAAGACAAAAGTGCAGTTTTCACTTTACAGCGTTTACCTTGAGTTTGGCCTTTGGACCTCTGTCTGGCTCCTTTCTGAGTAGGTTCTGTGTATTCTTCTTCACCCATCAAGTCTCGACTGCCCTGCTGTTTTAAGTGGACGCGCTGTCATATTTCTTCAGGGACATGATAATCACTGATATTACTAGTGCTCTACATGACTGTAAAGGACAGACTTGCTTCTTTATAAGGATTTCTCTGCAAACCTTTTTATCTGTCTCAACGGGAGGTCAAAGAATGGCCTTTGAAACAAAAATGCGTTGTGGCATTGTCTCCTTTAATCTTTTGGCTCCGTTTTGATATACAATGCAAATTCTACTTTTGCTGGGCTGGTAGGTGATGATAGATAGAAACATTGTGTTTAGATGTTCACTGATGACGTGACCAGACGTGAACTGTAAGAGGGCATAGTAATGGACAAACTCCATGACAAACTGTTCACAAAGCCTAAAGCATGCTACCTTTTATTCATCATCATTAGGGCCTGAGCACCGATGGTGTGAGGACCCTCTTGGAATTGCTCTGTTTATTCTTTAATTTAATTTAATTTAATTTAATTTAATTTAATTTAATTTAATTTTTAATTCAAGCTTTGAGATATATCATCCATGTCAGCCATGATGGGACCTATTAGCTGTGTTTCCACTGTCTGGGCCAAAAGTGAGTGTGCTAGTGTGTGCCAGGGCCAGTCACATTTCCACTCTCACTTCCGGAGCTTGATCGGACCTCATCGGGGCTTCCTCTGAGCCAACGGCTTGGGGTTTTTGGCCCAGCGAATACCTTGGTCCAAAGCGCGCTTGAGAAGTGGTCATGAACAAAGGCTCGCACTGGCCCAACAGTGGAAATGCAGCTATTGTTTCCTCATTTCCAAGAAATATGTTTTCTATGGTAACATACAGTACAAGTTGATGCAATTTTTATAGAGACAGGAGTTCTCATTGCCTTGTTCCATCAGTTTCAGGTAGAAAAATTATAAAAATTGTGTTGGTGCGAAAACACAGCAAAGATGAACTACTTTGTCACCATGTCAGAACCCATAGAGCTAAACCAGCACTGAAAAGAAGCTGTTTCACAGGCATCTACCTCAAGAGTGTCTTTACGGCTCTAAAAGGTATGATTGCACATGACGTTCACTTCTTACATGCGTAACACCGTCTGGTTTCATCTCGGCCTTGATCGTCAAATAACCGCCGCTCCTCAGAGTGTATGAATTCAATTTATCCTGACAGTGATTCTGTGGCTGTTACCAAAAAGCGCTGGCCTGGGATATAATTTGATAATAAATAGACCAACAGTTTCCGCAGTATACATTTTGTTCACCTAATGGAGGCACAAGAGTGGCAGGCGCTCAGATCTGTCCTGATGGGACGATAACACGGAAAACACTTCCAATCATTTAATCACAGACCTTTCTGTTCTCAAAGACAGAAAGGGTTGAGACTAATGACTCATGAGCAATAAGCAAGTGTTTAAGTAAATGTACTTGCAGGGGAAAAAGCTTTTTCCAAGTGGCATATCAATATTTTAAATAGAGTTTCTATCGCTGTCTCTACCTAACTTGATTAGTTGTGTGATGTGTTCTGACAGGCTTGTTGTTCGAAATACCCCATTAACTGTGTCTGTCAGCTTATTTTCCCCTGGTAGGCAGCATAACACCCATATATTTCATAATTTGTTTTGCTATCAGGGCTGATTTGTAAATGCGCAAATTCTAATTAGTAGCAGCCACTGTTTCTAATTTATTAAATATTAAATGAATCCTGCGGTGGATGCTTTTCTCTTCCCAAGATGGAAGTTATGCTATGCAAATTCTTTGGCCTTTTAGGTTGTCAGCACTTTTTAAATGCACCAAAATGCTTTATTCCTGGTTTGTTTGTTTTCCCTCTCCAGTCGTCTTCGAGTTAATATTTATTTATCTTAGATCTCAGGCTTTCTTTTTCATCCAATAAAGGCGTCACAGTCTGCTGGGCTTCAATCCTGCCGCTTTGTTTAACTTCATTACAGCTGTCTTAATCTAAGGCCTAGTCGCTTGTTTCAGAGGCTGCATAATACATCTTCTGAAGTCACTTTGTCACTTACACATTAACAATTGTTTTGTCCATTTTCCCCCCTCCATGGGCGTCTAACCCCTGGAGATGGAGGTGAAATTACATGCTCATAGTCTGCTACAGAAAAAAACCCCACAAGAACAACCCCGTTTATTTTTAAACGGCATGTATAAAGTCTGCTATAGCGCAAAACCATAGTCTCTTGTACAGCGTGAAATATTAATTCTATTGTTTAGTTAAGATTTTGCTCTGACCATAGACACTGAATCGCTTTGTTTTCTCAGTGTGACAGCTGCCTGCGAACTGGACGCGATTTGAAATATGTCATTTGTATTGAATTACCAGACATTTATCGAACACCCACTTATCCCAAGTGAACTTCAGTCTAATTAAGTTTCAAGAAACACATCCATCAAGCTATTGAGGCAGTTAATTTGCCATTGCCTCCTGGATCTGTATTCCCTTCCCGAATCACTGGAATTCACATGAGCATCGTTTTCAGCGATGTCATTCGCTTTTCCTTCCTACTGGGCTGCAGCTGGCACAGCCACACTTGAAGCCTGCTCGCCCCACATGCTATTAAAACATGCTTCCAGAAAAATCCCCCCGTTGTGGACAATTGTGAAAGAAGTCCCCCAGCTCTTCCCTTTGTGTGACTGTTTCTGCTGGGGTAATTTCATTAGAGTGTTGGTGTTTGATACTATATAATGAAGTGAGACTGAAGGGGGAGCGAGGGTATCATGGTTTACTTTCCAAGGTCATTTCAGCCAACAGGACAAACCCAAAGGAACAACACCAGTAATGCAAGGAACTCCTTGTTTTTCCTGAATGTACAATATACAACTAGATCAATGTAAAATGAATATAGTTATATTTTTGCATAATTGACAATCCAGGCTGCTTGGAAAAATGTGCCTGTGGTGACATATCTGTACAATGATATTACGTTGCTTCTTGCACGTTACACGGCACATACAAAGTGAAATGTCCAATGTCCAGACTCTAAAAAAAAATCATGTTCAATTTTCTCAGAAAAAGATGAACATAAATGTGGCAACATGTTATGACATTGGTTGCTGTATGTATCGTGGGAGTTCAGAAATTAAATGTGCTAAAATGTTAATGCTCTATCGTGTTTGAAAATTAACGTAGCACCTAAAGTAAACCTACCCTAAACCTAACCGATAGTGTTAACAAAAGCAAACGTTAGATAAAAACAACCTTGCCATTTTAGCTTGCTTTTACAAGTGTTAGTCTTGTTATGAGTCATAACTCATGATTTACAGGACCTGTGTTGTACTAGGTGAGCTACCGAGCAAGTTTACAATGTCAGAAAAAGCATACATATGGAGCTGGTAATGTGATGTAAACATGAAATGTATTAGTTTGCAAATCATGCACTATGGTAAATTTTGAGGTCATAACATAGTATATTGCAACGCATTCTCACCCCAAGGCGTCACTAAAATGACAATTTTGACCATGCTTCAATATTCGACGCTTTAGGGACCCTTTAGCGTCAGTTACATGACGCGATCCTAGGGCGTCATCTTACTGACGCTTTACCTAAGCGTCAGTTAGATGACGCGGGTAGGTTTAGGTCTGGGGTAGGGTTAGGATTAGATAGCATCATCTAACTGACGTTAAAGGTAAAGCGTCAGCAAGATGACGCCCTAGGATCGCGTCATGTAACTGACGCTAAAGGGTGCCTAAAGCGTCGAATATTGAAGCATGGTCAAAATGATTCCCAAGGCGTCAGTTTCATGACGCCATATTGTGCAAAAAATAGTCTTATAAAATACTAATAGGCACCTGTATGTATTATTTGTGTAAAAAGGTATAAGGTAAAAATGCATTTATTGTTTAGTTAGGCAGCTGTACAATTGTTATACCTTATAGTTTAAAAATGCAGTTTTGAATATCTGAACGGGACAGTTAAATGGGAACATAATTACTGCGTGCCAAATCTGTGTGGCGACTGAGAAAACACTTATATTAATTATAGAAGAATGAGAAATTATGTGCCATCTAATTGGTAATCAGTTTGTTTTGTACTTCAGGCTACTTGCATATGAAAATGAATGATGGGCTATTTATTTAATTTATTCCAGTTTTTACAGACATTTACTGGGCAGAACACATCTACATAGTAATCAGTAAAATTACAGATCACAAACACAAATATTAAAGAGAAGTAATCAATTGCGTCAACTTTTTTTCTTCTCATACTGCTCATAAATTAAAGATGGACAACACATGGCTCTTGTTATACTTTATTTGAGACAATTATGTTTTCACACAGAAAGTAGAGAGCCCTCAACTTGTTTTTGGTCCCGTATACATTAGATATGCAAACTATTTATTATGGTATGTGTAGCTAGTCGTTTAGGCATGCTAACTGGAGCTAGCGTCTTCTCTCATTAGTGCAATTATCCGTGTGAAGAAAACCTGTTTCCGCTTGCTTCTTTTACATTCTGTCCTTTCTTTTGGCCCCTGCATGATTCTCTCTTTTCTGCATAGAGACAATAGCCCCCACACTATTTGTCATAAAATCCCTCATTTGCTGGATCCTGAGGAAAGCAGATTATGCTTATTTTTCATTTGGACAGAGGGAGATGGAGCCAGGTGTTTGGCAGCAGTGGAGTGTTCAGGTGTAACCGGGCCGGCGATGGGACATGATGAGTTGGGGCTGATGAAGGATGAGGCGTAGAAGATTTCAGAGAGTGCGGCACCCTGCTGGCCGCTCCCTCAAGAGCACCCCCACTGATCAGGAAGAGGGGAAACTTTCCTTTTTAATCTGCTTGAGCCGTGATCACTTTCTGTTGCCTTAATTAGCTCGGTACGGCCTTGATGAAAATGCAAGGTTTGCAAGCGCAAGGCATGCTATTCTGCTAAACTCATCAAGATCACTTGTCTTGAGTCTCAAGGTGATCTTTTATCTCACTTCTACAGGTGGTACTTCTTAACAATTATAGTTCCATTCTCAGCACTTAGATAATATTAAAGTTAAGGCATTTTATTTGTGGTATAATACAGGGAGATTCAAAATCTGACTCCAAATATGAGTACCCTGAAGTACCATTAGTAAGATGGGTAACACTTTAATTTGATGGTCCCTTTTGAACATTTTGTTGACTATTAGTAACTTTGCAACAACATGTCAACTAATTAACTCTCATTAGTGTATAAGTAGACTGTCTGCTTAATATCTGCTCTTTATTGTGACGGTTCCCCAACAGACATTCTACTGACAATAAGTAACTTTGCAAGTACATGTCAACTTATTCTAACCCTAACCCTACCAGTCTACTAATACTCTACTAACACTATGAGACTTAGTATGTAGGTGCGATGCTACTTATAGTCAACATAATGTGTTAAAGGGACCATCAAAATAAAGTGAAACCGTAAGATAAAATAGCAGGTATATATTTTCATTCAGTATTTAAAGAACCATTTATACAATGGGAGAAAAATAAAATTATGGTGTTATAAAGAAAAAACATTTACATAAATATTTAGTTTGTATGTTCTCATTATACTAAATCAAATTATTTAAATATTATAGTACACTTGATCTAGTATCTAATAAATCTAATGATTGGAGTGACCCGGCACATCATTCACTACCTCATTCATTTTTTAAAGTTAGATATCAACCTTCTTAGTATTCCTCAATTAATTATAAACAATATAACAAGAAAAAATATATAAAATTATAAAACAATACTTGTTTTCCCATTAATTTTTTGTAAAAAATTTATAGGGTTGCTAACGACCCGAGGTGAGTAACAGTGTAAGTATATTTTTTCTGCACAACAATAATTGAATGTTTGATGATTGAATAAGTGCAATTCACCTTTATTCCACAAGATGGCAATGTCTAATACAAAATGATGAAGTTATGTTTCACTTATAGTTACCGCAGGCAGAAAACAAAAGAATAGGAAGTATCATTAGCAAAACTTACTGCAGAGTAAGAACTGAATGCAATCAAATATTAATGTCACTGTCACCTGATGGTGGATCTGGTGAAGAAGCCGTCAGCGATCAAAATATTGATTTTGAAGATGTTGAAAATGATAGTTTTGAGAATATGTTTGAGATCACATATATGAGCCAGATGCTGAATGTACTGGGAAATGAGCTCTGACGAGGACAGTGATGATGGTATAAAACATCTGCTCAACCCGAACCCTTCCAAGCTCCAAGAGGTAACAAAATGTGCTTTATTTTTATTCTTTTGTAATTGTTACACTAATATCAGGAGAATTTTATATTATCGCGTCAGCTAGAGATCCATCCGTGTTAGATATAGATCCGGGTCGCTATTCGAGACCTGAATATGTAATAATGATTGGCAAAACATTCATGCATTTAAGGGGTAAGAAAAGCATTCTTTAGGAAGCAAAATTAAAATGATTGTTTTAAACATATTAATATATTAAGTTACTTTCTTTTTTATACTAATATTTTGCAAGACCCCTTAGCACCCCCCTTTTAAACTTCTGATGTCCAATGTCATAAAGTCCCAGTTTGCTTTAATTAATCTGCCAAACTATATATATATATATATATAAATCTGCATTCCATATTTCATCCTTATAAACTATCAATACTACTTTAGAGTCTTTATCCAGTCTGAAGATTATAGCCAAGATTTGGCAAACGCATGCAAACAAGACCAACAAACATGCTAAATTGTTCTTTTTGAAGATGCTCATTGTCCAGCTCCAGGCTCACTCATTATACCACAGCTTGATGCTGAGTCATGCATGTCTAATGGAGCAGGCAGACTGCAGAGTGTCTCTGTCTTCAGCCGGTCCCTCAGACACACACCACGACAGGCTTTCCCTGGGGAGAATCGCACGGAGGCTGCTAAAACATGCCTAAGCACTGTCTCTCTGTATCAGAAGGAGCGGCACGCATGACGAGGCCCAGCGGAACCTGCAAGGACCATTATTCCCAGCCTCAGAGATCCACCTGTACCCAGTCTTCAGGGAGAATCGCTCTTCTCAAAGTCTTCAGTTTGCACTGGATTTAGGACTGACTTGATATCAAGGTATAAACTGCTCTTGTTTATAAAGATGGTGAAATGGGCTCGATACAAACACCCACAAAGCTTTAGATAACGTTTAACACCACATAAAACCAACACAGTATGTGAGTTTTCTCTCTCTCTCTTTGATGCCTCGAAAATGTCCTAAAGTGAAATAAAATACTAGGCCTTGAGCAAACCACCGGGACTTGTCAGTAGTCTTCTCCCATGTCCTAATTACCGTCAGCAGGCTTGATGGACAGTCAAACCATCTGAAATCAAGCCTCGAGAGAACACTGCTCAGTTAACTAATAAAGGCCTAGCGGTTAATACTCTCCTGAGAGGCCTGACAAACCTGTAAATCAGTCTTCGACATCCTTTTATCTGTGTAGTCCACAGTCTGATCTTTACCTTGAGAAATGTTGTGCTGCATTTTGTGCTGCGAGACCTTTAAGAGTTTCCCTGATCCAATAACTGCCATTTGTCAAATGGAAACCTTATGGTTTGATCCCCCCCTATTTTCCCTCTACTGAATTCATTATAATTTCCTAGGCTCAACTAATGTGGCTTTGTCTGCACGTTCTCAGTGCAAATGCTCCTTGCATTATTGTGTAAGCATCTCGAATTGAAACATCCGCCTTGTGAAATATTGACTTTAATATCTCATTTGAAAAATTCATGAAACCTTTGATGTTAAATCCATACTCAATTTAGCAAAATGCCACTAAAATATGCAGAGGGGGGCAGAAAACATTATTGTCTGTGCTTCTGTGGAGAAATTACATTTTATGGCTGTTACACCAATCTTTCCCATGTTTTCTTTTACTTTTTTTCCCCTCGTCTGGGGGAAAAAGTGGAGGCGACCCATTAGAGGCGAAATGAAAAGCGCTATTGATTGGTCTCTTATTCCTCCACTCTTTGCCTCATTTCCTAAATGCACGGTAATAAGGGCTTAGCCATGGTGACACGCAATAAGCTTTAATGAATGAAACTTTAAAGAATTAGCGAGTGTGTATGCGCATGTGTGATGCTATAATTGGTGGATCCCTTTCGTTTGGCTTTGTTTTGTTTTTTGAGATATCTTTTCCATTTAATAAAGGACACACATGCTAATAGTGCAATACAATAAAGACAATGGATGTTTTATTTATATATATATATATATATATATATATATATATATATATATACATATATATATAAAAGAGGAGCCGTTCTTTTCTGCATGGTTGGCTGAAAGTGCCGTGAGGAGGGGTGAGATTTTTAAAAGGCATCATATTAGAATTAGATTTCCTGAGGCTAATTATGATCAAACACAGCCTTTTGAAATGGTCCGAGGTTATGACAGGTAGAAAAAAAAGAGCCTTTTAGCAAATGGATTTCTGTGGAGAAGAAAGAGTGTGAAAGTGAGTGCAAAGGAGAGAGTGCAAAAAGAGAGAGTGAGTGGTGCAAGAGAAATGAAAAGACAGACGAATGTTGTGAAATCCACTTGCGTGCTAATAGAGTTGCATTCGCCTTTGGTAATTTGTAAGCACTTTACCCCTACCTATCGATCAAGCTGAGGGAGGGAAGGAGAAAAAATTACACTGCATTAACATGTCCCACTTTCTGCTGCTCTCTCTCTCTCTCTCTCTCTCTCACACACACACACACACGCACGCACGCACGCACGCACACACACACACATCTCTCATGATTGTCCTGTTCATCTTTTCCAATATACCCCCTTTCATCATCCCACTGCATTACAAAGACTCATTCTTCCTCATTTACAAAACCTTATTTCCCTTCATGGTGCTGAGCTGCTTCATATGGTTCTATAGGTTGAATTTGGGCAGCTGTTTTTGAGGTGTGTCAAGACACTTTGATTAAAATGAATTCCTCACATTCAGCTGCAGCTTAAAGATGTAAGGTGGATCTCGAGCTTCTCAAGGTAATGGTGGTGCTATATAACTTTTATATTATATCATGAAGATTGGAATTCTTAAAGGTGGAGTTTAAAGTATAAATTACCAATAGCTATTTTTGTTAAAATATATGCTGTGAGTGACACATTACTTTGTGTGGCACAGTTTAGACAAACAGCATAGTTTGCAATGTTTTAGGAGAAAAACAAACATTTGATGCAAAAATGTCATGTATGTTATGGATACACAAATAAGGAAGTTTTTAGATCTACCCATGATTATTAATATTTTGAGGATAACCGATATATTGTCCAGTATGTAAGGGATAATCTACAGTCAACCAGTCATTGCTAAATATTTTACGATAATGACTGGCTGACTGTACCTTAACCTGCTTATTAGACAGCTGCTTACCAATACAATTAATACTTCAGTTGAAATTAAGAAACAGTAAACAGTATAATAAGTCAAAATTGGAGGAAATAAACAAAGAAGTCCTCTGAGGTATTTTTCACTACAATCGATAAACAAGACGCAGGATGGCGTAATTTGCTTTGTATGAAACAAAATAGTGATTTCACTTGCGCAGATGAGCAGTTGGATATACAGGGTGACTCTTTAACTGTACATGGTGTGCTTACAAATTTTACAAGGACATGATTGTATTTTACAACATAATTTTGTAATAATGGTAATTCAGTAATAATTTAATAATTTAGTGGCTGAAATGCCATCCTTGTGTTCCTTACATAAATAAAACAAGTACAATAAGTAGTGCAAATGAGAACCAGCCAGCCTTTTCCCATTCTGTCCCAGCCAAGCCCATAATTCCTATAGAGCTGGGCCTACTTACGATTGTGACCAGATCCAAACACACAAATATGTCAATCAGTCTTCTTATGCATAAGATGAATCAACAACAGTCAAAGCTCATGCACATCCTGTCCCCGTGAAGCCAAAATAATACTTGCCTTCTCCGCGTTCCACTATGGCTTACATATAGGTGTAACATAGTTTTCGTTACAGTCTGCAAAACTGCTTATAAATATCAGACTGCACGCAGACATCATCAGACAACAGTGAGTAAATTGAGTGCTTGAAAAGAAAAGAAAAGAAAAGAAAATTTGTGAAAAAGAAAAGTCCATCAATGCATTTCCCATACTTTGGCCCTGTCCTAAATGGAACCCTAAGCCCTTGCGGTCTTCTTCCATGTCCACACTTTGCTCTGACTGATAGGTAGAAGTTGGCTTAGTCCATGCTCGGCAGAAGTGCATATTGAGGGTGCGTAGGCACACTCGTGAGCACACTTATGAAACCTAAAATAACAAATGAGACATACACTCACCTATTAGGAACACCATACTAATACTGTGTTTGACCCCCTTTCGCCTTCAGAACTGCCTTAATTCTACGTGGCATTGATTCAACAAGGTGCTGAAAGCGTTCTTTAGAAATGTTGGCCCATATTGATAGGATAGCATCTTGCAGTTGATGGAGATTTGTGGGATGCACATCCAGGGCATGAAGCTCCCGTTCCACCACATCCCAAAGATGCTCTATTGGGTTGAGATCTGGTAACTGTGGGGGCCATTTTAGTACAGTGAACTCATTGTCATGTTCAAGAAACCAATTTGAAATGAATCGAGCTTTGTGACACGGTGCATTATCCTGCTGGAAGTAGCCATCAGAGGATGGGTACATGGTGGCCATAAAGGGATGGACATGGTCAGAAACAATGCTCAGGTAGGCCGTGGCATTTAAACAATGCCCAATTGGCACTAAGGGGCCTAAAGTGTGCCAAGAAAACATCCCCCACACCATTACACCACCACCAGCCTGCACAGTGGTAACAAGGCATGATGGATCCATGTTCTCATTCTGTTTACGCCAAATTATGACTCTACCATCTGAATGTCTCAACAGAAATCGAGACTCATCAGACCAGGCAACATTTTTCCAGTCTTCAACTGTCCAATTTTGATGATCTCTTGCAAATTGTAGCCTCTTTTTCCTATTTGTAGTGGAGATGAGTGGTACCCGGTGGGGTCTTCTGCTGTTGTAGCCCATCCGCCTCAAGGTTGTGCGTGTTGTGGCTTCACAAATGCTTTGCTGCATACCTCGGTTGTAACGAGTGGTTATTTCAGTCAAAGTTGCTCTTCTATCAGCTTGAATCAGTCAGCCCATTCTCCTCTGACCTCTAGCATCAACAAGGCATTTTCGCCCACAGGACTGCCGCATACTGGATGTTTTTCCCTTTTCACACCATTCTTTGTAAACCCTAGAAATGGTTGTGCGTGAAAATCCCAGTAACTGAGCAGATTGTGAAATACTCAGACTGGCCCGTCTGGCACCAACAACCATGCCACGCTCAAAATTGCTTAAATCACCTTTCTTTCCCATTCTGACATTCAGTTTGGAGTTCAGGAGATTGTCTTGACCAGGACCACACCCCTAAATGCATTGAAGCAACAGCCATGTGATTGGTTGATTAGATAATTGCATTAATGAGAAATTGAACAGGTGTTCCTAATAATCCTTTAGGTGAGTGTACTAAGGTAGTGTGAACTTAACAGACATGCATACATGGCGGTCATTGTATTATAAGTCCCCATGACCACAATGCATATGAAGTATGCCATTTGGGACACAGACTTATACATGAAACGGATTGAAACGTGGAACATAAAATATACTTGGGCCTTAATTCTCACCTAGAAGAAGGCCTTACTGAGCTCCAGAACATAATGTGATAGCTTACTTTAAACTTGATGCTTACTTGATGCTAATCTAACCTGATTTCATGAGAAAATGTAGTTACATTTTCTCATGAAATCAGGTTAGATTAGCATTTTACGACTTGAAGATGAAGCTGAACATGAAGGTCGACTCCTAAACCTAAGCCTCAGTGGGGCGTAAGCAGATCATATGAAAATGTATGAATGAGATTGTACGAATTCAATGCAAATCACCAAAATGTAAAATAGTTCTGAATTGTCACAAGAGTATGCTGACTAATCCTGCATCTGCTTATTTTCGGTTTGAGCCAGTTGCTAAAGACCTTTTTTGCCTCTACACAGAAAAAGGGAGTGCTCACCATGAAAGTATGTTTCTCTGATCTTGTTCTTGTTGACTCAGGTCAGACTTCGACAATCGTGAGAGGGATTCCCCAATAATTAGTTATTTGGGAGTTGTGTTTTCTCCCATGAAAAGATACTGCGATTGTTGGTTGGAACATTGGCAATCAACATATTTATAGTTTCGTTGACCTGCATTTCTAATAGCACTTGCAATTTTTTTTAAATTCAGTTGGCGTTGTGGATCCATGTCGAAACTCGCACATGAAGTGAATATGTAGGTTTGGAAAACTCCACTGTTACACTTTCATTATTTTTGGATTTCATCTAAGGCCCAGTGATTCAAAGGGTGACAAAGTTTCAATCAACCTAAACAGTCAATATAGTGTCTTTTTGAAACCCTCATGCAATTGTGAAGATTTAGCTTTCTCCAGCCACATCAAAATTATAGCTACATCATGAAATTACAGAAAGTACCTGTAAGTACCACTATAAATATATCCTTTTAAGCAGCACACTAACTCTAGCATATGTGTCAGAGGATTGACCCATTGTCAAGTAATTGGTGACACCTTGAGTAATGCGATTGAAGGGGTAATCATAGTGGATATGGTCAGCTGTGTGTGTGTGTGTGTGTGTGTGTGTGTGGAGAAGTGTTGGCTTCAGGGTGCTCATCTTGCTGAGACATGAGTACTACACCAATTAGTCAGTGCCGGGAGCTGTATGGGACGTATACACATGCACTCCCTCTTTCTCTCCCTTTCTATGTGTATTCTCAGCCCTCTAGTCCATGCTGATATTCCACGGCAGTGTCTCAGTAAAGCACCCACTGTTAAAAATTATCTGTAAATTTTACAGTAAAATACTGGCAGCAGGGTTGCCAGCCAGTTACTGTATTTTGTACAGTAGCGTTTCTGTAATTTAATTTACAGAACTTTACTGTATTCTCTGATTACAGTAAATAACAGTATTTTTAAATTGTTGTATTTTTTTACAGTAAGTTACATGAATCTTTGTATTTGCTATATCTAGAGGAAGTATGCAAAATGCAGTATTTACAATATATTTTCCTGATTTCTGAATATTAATGACTGGCAGATGAATTTTAATTTCCCCTATATAATTACTTGAAACAAATTAGCCGTCATGGCCCTTGACTCAAAGAAGAAATACGCAAACGACATACATTTAAAACCACAAGTTGACCAACATGATCATAATAAAATGGTTCTGAAAAACACAGACACGGATGAATTTTCACCACTTCATTAACAAACATGTCCAAACAACAAGGCCCCAAATGAGTCCAACAAACTTATGATCAAAAATGGAGATTAATTCAGCTCCAGATGCTGTTCCATCACAGGATGCAAAGAGTGGCTAGAAATATTGAAAAGGACAATATATTAGATATATTACAAAACATAATGATACAGTCAGAGACAGATAGAGGGATGACAGATACAGTAAGCGACAGATAGAGAATATTAAAAGGTTACAATTAAAGGAAAAATAGATATTTGTGTGTGTGTGTACTACTTACATTTCAGAAATTCCACTGATAACTCACCACTTTGCTGGGAAGAGTGGCAACATGTGGGTTCACTGCAACCTGTTTCTTCTGTACCATTTGCCCTGTCGGTTTAGATGGAAATTTTCTTCTTTGTTCCTCTCTCCGGATTGATACAAAGCACCTAAAGGGTCAGGAAACAGACAATATGTAATTAAGATTGGTTTTAAGTTTTTGATGCTTGTAATCATGTTTTTGAAATTGGACCATATCTGTTAGAGCAGTGTTTCTCAACTCCAGTCACGAGGACCTCCCAGGAAGTTTTATATATCCACTATTAAAACACCTGATTTAACTCATTAACTCAACAGATAATATATCTAAAGGCAAGTTCTGATATTGAATACATGTGTAAAATGTGCTGAGGTTGTTAAGAATTCAATCATTACCTTTAAATGAACTCCAAGGTGCAGGCTGCCTCCTCCTGATTGAATATGTAATATGCAGTGAACAGTAGCAAGGCGAGACAGGAAGCTGGGCTGAATGCTCTCCTCACACACAACTTGGCCTTCCAGTGTCCACTTGTCAAAGTGTCTCCTAAAACAATACCACATGTGACAATAGTTTATTATACCATTTTTATTTTTCAGCTTTTTACATTTAAACTGTATTTCAGTATTCAGAGTGCAGGAACTCTTTCTTTTAAATAAAATTAACAAAGGCATTATACAAACAATAAGCAAATTACACACACAGGGTAGGCTATAGCTAAAATATATATACATATTTGTATTGAAATGTAAGGGATTTTTACACCGGCATATTAAACATGCGACAAAACTGGTATTACAGGCTATATTATGACACACATCGTCCGTGAGTCTGACGCAAGGTTTTAGCAACGGCGTTTTCATTTCGGCGCCCATTTTAACAGATGACTTGATTTTGATTTGATTTACACCATAAAATAATCACGACGAAGTGTGCTGATCAACACGAAGCTCGTGTGAATACCGACTGTTGTCATTAAAGCATGTAATTCTTAACATAGGAGCCCATAGATCCCGAGGAATGTGTGAAATACTACCGCGTCCGCGCTGCTGAAGTCTCCCTCGCGCCCCGTACGGAGGATGCGTGATCCGGGGTTACCAATATTATGAACCGCGAATATAACGTTAAATTCATAGTCTATGAGTAACCCAACATGAAAAATAAGAAATGTAAATAATAAGTCACTTACCACAGAGTTGAGAATCACTCCTCTTGCCGCTACCCGAAAGTCGACGACACGACCGTTGAAGATCACATTTGAAATTTACAGCAATATTCTGTATTTTAAATCAAACCGCCGCGCGACCCCAGAATGCATTGCAGTTTACAGCAATATGCTGTATTATTAGAAAACAGCCAGCTGCTGTAAAATAATGCTGTAATTTTTACAGCAATTCATTACAGTGCCTTTAATGAATTATTCATTCAATGATTCAAGGTTCATTTTTTGTTTTGGTAAAAATGAACAAACATTCCATTATGATGTAAAACGTCTTACTACGATTTATTACGGTAAGCTTACTGTGCAATAGTGATTTATATTTAGAGATGGCAGGTTAGATTTGGTGGGAAATATCCAACCCAATCTCACGGCAATTCGTACGAATTTTATGAGGTGGCTAATTCGTACGAATTCACACGACCTCACTCGTACGAATTCGAACGTTTTTTGCTAAATCGTACATATTTTACGAGTTGCCCAATTCGTATGAATTCGTACGAATGATCTACCCTAGACCCCGCCCCTATACCCATCACTGGGGTTTAGACAAATCGTAAAAATTCGTACGAATTCGAACTAGCCACCTTTTACTCACTCGTACAAATCTGTATGAATTGGTTGTGAGATAGCGTTGAAAATTTCAGGCTTACATCCTTTTTTCTTATGCCTTTACATTATATTAATAAGCAGAGACAAAAAATAATAAACCATCAGATTCATCCATGTGAAAAGCAAGGCCAAAGCACAACTGACCAACTCAGCAATATTACGTTTTGACCACAAATGGCGATAGATAGGCCAAAATTCCATAGTGCATCTTTAAAGTACATTTATTTAGTCTAGACAAGGAGGCATTGTTTGGTAACACTTTGGTATTGTGTTAGTGCACTATTATTCTACTAACAACAAGTAACTTTGGAACTACATCAAGTTCTATCATGACAACTTTCTGGAGATTTTTTGCACGGTAGTGGATATGACAATGTTAATGTATTTGGTCTTGGATGAATAGATCTGCTACGCTGCTGCTGCTGTTGATTATTGCTGTTGTTGTAGATTATTGCTGCTGCAGTTACCCATCAATTACCCATAGCAGATCTATATCTGTTTGTATAGCACAAGTCACCAGCCTGCCAATGGTCCTTACAAGAAAGGATTAATAAACATTATACTGTATATCCAGCATTTATACATGGGATCTGTATTTGGTGCAAAACAAAATTTTTCTGAAAGTATGTTTTTAAGATTCACTCATTTTTAAACCTGTGCTTGAATGAGAGAGGAAGTTGGATAAAGTGCTAAAGCTAAAATCAGCCTCTCGCAGCAGTGTGTGTTTTGGCTTTGATCACCTGAACATCATTAGATCAGCTTTAAAATAAGATGTTAATTTTCTCTCCCTTTTCTTCCTCAGGAATTGTTATTGTCTCATTTGCGCATGGGTGTGTTCATTCTCCATTACCTCCAGCCACCAATTTGCATAATTATCATTCTGAGATGAGGCTCCTTTAACACGGGTAACTGCAAAAATCTGTAGAGTCTGGGTGAAAAGGATGTTTGGAGGAAAAGTTCTCAGATGTCCTTACATGAACACTGATCTAAATCTAATTAATATGCCTTTTAGCACTGATAGAACAACTCGATGGTAAATTTATACAGTTTTGAAAATTTTTACTTTTCTCTTGCCAGACTATTTGAATTTGTGGTGAACCCCTATTTCATTATTTCCTTACACTAATTACTCTCTTTCTTCTTCTTCTTCTTCTTCTTCTTCTTCTTTCTCTCTCTTTTGGCTGGCCTACAGCTGCCAGTTCAGCTGTCAGTTTCACAGCCAGATGACTCAATTATATTGTGGAAGCGGCAGCTTTTCAGTGAGGAAAGTGTGATCTTCAACGGCGGTATGGCTTTGAGACCATTTGGTAAGAAATGCTGGGGAAAATGGCCGCAGCGCATTAAAGGGCCCTTCATTAGTTGAGGTACATTAAGACTCCTAGAGGCTCACCACTCTCCTGAGCATAGATGATAACATTTACACACACAGTATCCACACAAAGTTAATGAAAACGCTTGTCATTGACTGTGTGTGTGTGTGTGTGTGTGTGTTCTGAGAGGAAATAAGGGGCTAGAGTCCTGGCAGTAGCAATATCAAGCATGAGTAATTTACAGGGTTTTGGCTGTGTGGTATTTCTGTTCTCAGGCCTGTTAGAGATTTGTCCAGCAGATAGAGCACACAACTGATAGAGAGGAAGAGAGAGGGAGGCAGAAACTCAAAGCCCGCAGATAAAAGTCAATGTGCTCTTTGTTCAAGTGGAGACTGGTCTAATGTTTATCCATCATTTAAGGAAGAGACAAGAGGAACTGTTAAAGACCCCATGAAATTGTGGCTTTTAGTCCATGCATGTTAGCTTTGAGGCCAGTTATATGCTAGTGTTCATTAATAGTCACTTTTTGCAGATTTGGACATTATGCAAAAATGTAGCCTACATAATTTTACATTATGATGACCTTGACTTTTCAGTCATTATAAAGATGAACTTAAAAACAAAAATGTTCGAATAGCATAATTTTACAACACAAGAGTTTAGTAAGTAAAATGAAATGGTTTGAATGAATTTGTCAAAGGCCTGAAAATAAACTCTTGCCCACTTCATCTCGGTAGACCACTTCTGTTACATTTGTATGTATGCATGCTTGTATGTATGTACTTATTTATTAATCATTTGTACAATGTCTCGGAATTGAGCAAAAAATTAAAATATAAATAAGTATTTTGTCAGAGCGAGGTTGAGGCAAAGATGAAAAGAAGAGATCTGGATCTAATAGCAAAATCAAAATAACAAAATTACTCACATACTCAAATAATCCCAATACATTGACAACACCCGAAAGAGAACAACTGAAAATATAAATACACAGGGAAGCACTAGGGCCTAAATGAAATAATTAACAAGACACATGAGGGTAAATAAAAAAAAACATGGTAATGAATGAACAGGGACGAAGGAAACATGAGACACTGAACAGGAAAATTAAACAAGAACACAACTCAAACAAAAACTCAAACCCATGTCAGACGTGACGTAAATTATGTTTTATTAACAAAGTTCGGGAGGAGCACTTTCAGATAATTGAAACGAGTGGAGAGCACTCAGCAATCAACGATAAGAGGTGTATATATATTCAGCAGTCTCACTTCAATTCATTGACAGTTTAGCAGCATCTTGGCTCGCCGTTTTGCTACCATGTCGCAACGTCAAAGCTCTTCATCTGACGAAGAAATTAACATCCCCAGGGATCCGCCGTTGCATTCCGCCGGCCCCAGGACCATTCCGCCTACGCCGGACATCACACCTGAGCCGCAGGCTTCTTCTCGCAGCCGCACGCCTGCCCGAACAGCCCTGTGCTCACTAAGACGTCGAGGCCAGTTTTCGCCGTCCCCCGGCAATACTTTCATCTTCCTCCCCAGCCTCCTCCTACCACTCGGCCGTCCCGGCAATCCCACCTTTTGGGAAGTGGACCGTAGCAGGATTGAGGCAAGCACTGGGTAATTCGGACGTGCAGGCTTCGCGAAAAATGAATAAAGCGGAACTGTATGATCTGTACGTTACCTTACAGTCAGCCAACCTCTCTCCAAAGTCCACACCAACTCCCAAGACAGCTCACAGGCAGAGCAAAGCCCGCAGGGCCCAAAACTCACCTCCCCAGACACCACCGTCGTCCTCCCGCACAAGATCCGGCTTGCTTCGCCCATCGAGCTGCAGCAACAGGTCTTCAGCGAGCCTGGGCAGCACCCCAGATTCCACCATGGCAGGCCCACCTCTCGACGGGGCCCAACCCTCCACCGCGGCTTCTGCTGCTGCAGCGCCGCATGCAGCCGGGCCCAGCGGCCTCCCAACAGCCTCTCAGTTCTATACTCCCGCTGTTCATAACCATTTTTCTTTACAGTTTTACCCAACAGGTTATAACCCTGCCCACTTCCAGTGGCCTGCAGCTCCAGTAACTCAAACAAGCGTGAGCCCACCTCCGCTTGCAGCACAATCCCACTTTTCATACTATCATCCTTCCTTTCCTTCCTATCCTCCTACTAATTTTCCTTTCCAAGCCACACAGGTTAATCCGAGCGTGAGGCCGCCGCCGACATTCACAGCCCTGGCTTATACCCTTCCCAGCTCTCTCATGCAACCTAAATTACAACATTCTCTCTTCACAGCAACACCGATGCATGTTCCGTCCAACGGCGTCACCATGGAACCACCACTGGTGTCTCAAAACATCCGCGCACAGATCCTCTCAGGTGCGAATGTAGACCTTTCTTCTCTTCTTTCTCTGCTCCCGCAGCCAGACCGACAAATAGACTGTGGGGATTTCTCCGATACCCTAAAAAACACAAACACACATTCAACCCGCGTTCTTTCATTTTCCAAGTTTTCAATTGCTTTTTATCGTTTTACCGAGATGATCTGTTCAGCTTTACCCCACAGGCGGCGCGAACTGAATGATTATCTAGCAATCATAGCCGAGCTCGCACTGTCCTATGGGGGAGGGCACTTCTTCACGTACCGTTAAACTTTTTTCAGCCAAAAGTGCTGTGCGAGTCGCACAGTGGAACCAGTGCACATACTGGGGCGCACTTGACCCAGATCTCCACAGCAGGGTGTTTTTAGGCTGTAAAAACATTTCTTGCGCGGTCTGCAGGTCAGTGACGCACTCAACTACATTGTGCCCGCAGGTTAACCCTTCCTCTCTTCCCGGCCAGGGAACAAGCACTGCTAAATCCACCAGCTACTGTATGTGCCTCATGCAGCAACTGCCAGCGCAAACCAGGATTTCGAAAGGAAAGTCTCCTCTTCGACGAAAGTAGACAGTAACAAATGTAACAACTCTGGTAAATGTAACAGAGGGCGCTGCCGGTTCATGCACATTTGTAGCTTCTGTGGCGGCGCCCATGCCCGCATTGTTTGTCCAGTGTTCAAATCTGTGAATAAAAAAAAAAAAAATTACTTGGCGACTCATGATCGGCCCGTTTGACAATCCCCCATTTAACCTGTTTCGTATTAGCCCCATTGGAGTGGCTACAAGAAAATTCTCGGGTAAAAAGCGCCTAATAATCGACCTGTCAGCCCTGCACAATTCCCTGTTCCCAAGCATAAACAGCTTGATCCCTCTCGACGAATTTTTGCTTAAATACCATGACATAGAGCAGGCAATCGACATGATCAAAATCGCAGGTCGGGGCGCGTGGCTTGCCAAAATTGACATTACATCTGCTTTCAAAGTAATGTCTATCCATCCAGATTCATGGCACCTATTTGGAGTTCGCTGGCTCTGGAAATACTATTTCGCAGTGCGTTTAACTTTCGGATGCAAAAGCAGCCCTAAAATATTCGACATGCTATAAGAAGCTATTTGCTGGATTTTGTCTAACAACTACGCTATTCCCCACCTCATTCACCTGCTAGATGATTTTTTTATAATCTCGCCTCCCAATGCCATCCCAGCCGCGCACATCCTCACAGTCCCAATTTTTTTTCTGAGCTCAGAATTCCCATCACACAGGAAAAAAACATGGGCCCTGCAACATCCATCGAGTTCCTAGGAATTCATTTGGATTCAGTCAAATTCCAAGCATCCTTGCCCAAAGAGAAAATTGACCGAATAATTCTCGTCTCATCTACTCTCCTTAAAAAATCAAATTGTTCAAAACGTGAACTCCTATCCCTGCTCGGCCATTTAAACTTCGCAATGCACATCATTCCACTTCATTTCGCATCTCCTCTCACTCGTATCCTCCGTCCACTAGCTTGAGGACCTCATTTCCATAACTCAAGCATGTCGTGACAAACTCAGATTATGGTTAACATTCCTAAACCAGTGGAACGGCCTATCCTTTTTCTAGAACAATCTCGTTTCATCCCCCATCGATATCCAACTGTTCACAGACGCCGCCCCTTCAATCGATTTCGGGGGATTTTATCAAGGTCGTTGGTTCGCGTCTCCATGGCCACCGCAGCTCCAGGACATATCACAATCCTCCGCGCTATCCAAGCTTTACCCTCTCGTAGTAGCAGCTTTTCTGTGGGTGAAGAATGGGCCGCTAGCAGCATTTTAGTGCATTGTGACAACGACGCAACAGTGCATTGCTTTAACAAAGGCCGTTCCCATACACCTGCTCTGATGCCACTCCTAAGGCATCTCATCTGGATTTCAGCTTGAGACCAATTCATCATAATTGCTAAACACGTCCCTGGGTCAGAAAACCCAATCGCTTTTGTCTCGTTTTCTGTTTCAGAAATTCAGGACGCTGGCTCCAGAGGCGGATCAATTCCCAACTCCAGTACCTCGCTATTCAGAACTGATATTCCCGTAACCCACCCGTTAAAACCCCTCCTCGACGCATCGCTCGACACTATCCTCTAAGCTGTTTCTCCCAGGACCCTCCAATCCTACGTGACCACTTGGAGATGTTTTAAAGCATTCCATGTCTCTTATAACATGGCGTTCCCCGATTTTTCTCTTCTTTCAATCACCTCATGTATTTCAAACCTTAATAGCGTTAAGGGCCTACAAGTCGGGTCCATCAAAGGTTACTTGAGCGGCGTTCAGTTTTTCCATAAATTGATGTACGGCGCTCCCTCCCCCGAGATAAACAATTCACAAACGTCCCTCCTGATCAAAGGGATTCAAAGATCCCAGCCCACCCGTCCCGACACCAGACAACCCATAACTCTAGACATTCTCACCAAATGTATTCATGCCCTCCGCACAGGCTACCAGCCCCTCAATACCGCCCGCACACTCGACGCTATGTTTATTCTAGCCTTTTTTGGTTTTCTTAGATGTCCGGAACTCGCTATCACTTCCAAATTCGACCCAAAAATCCACCCCACCATCTCAGACTTATCAGTACTAGATGGTGAAACAATCTCATATTTGATTAAGCAAAGTAAGACCGACCAAACCAAAAAAGGTAATTTCATCTATATTTTCAACCTCTCATCGCCAATCCAACCATACCAGCCATTCTGGCATATCTGCAATGGAGAACTCTCAGGCTAAATCTGCTCTGGAAGCCCTGTTCATAGACCAATCCAATAAATCCGTGACACGCTTTTGGTTCCAGAAACACCTCAAATCCGTTCTCCAACAGTCAGGTATTCTAGCAAAGAATTTCTCAAGTCACTCCTTCCGTATCGGGGCAGCAACTTCAGCAGCCTAAAAAGGCCTCTCCCAAAAGCAGATCCAAACTCTTGGGAGATGGTCCTCAGATGCTTTCCAAAGCTATATTAGGACCAACCGGTTCCACATTAAAAAAGCCCACCAAACCCTCATTGATTAAAACCCCCTGGGTTGTCCACCTGGGATCTCTCTTTCCGTCCAGCGAGCTTTTTGTCTCACAGCGGACGCAGTGAGAACACTCCGGTGGAGCACTTAGGTTTCTATATTACGTCCAGCAAGCATTTGATCTCCCAGGGGACGCAGTGAGAAATCTCTCGGTCAAACACTCACGTTTTTTCCCTTTCCTGTTTTCTCTTTTACTTCCAGCGAGCATTTGGTCTCACAGCGGACGCAACGAGAACTTTCCCGGTAGAGCACTTTTGTTTTCTCTTCCATCCAGCGAGCATTTGGTCTCACAGCGGACGTAGTGAGAAAATCTCCCGGTCGAGTACTCATGTTCCTCCTTCCTGTTTTTTCTTTTTTTCCAGCGAGCATTGGTCTCACAGCGGACGCAACGAGAACTTTCCCGGTAGAGCACTTATGTTTTCTCTTCCGTCCAGCGAGCATTTGGTCTCACAGCGGACGCAGTAAGAAAATTTCCCGTTCGAGTACTCATGTTCCTCTTTCATGTTTTCTCTTCCTGTCCAGTGAGCATTGGTCTCACAGCGGATGCTGCGAGAACCCTCCCGTAAGCATAGATCGGAATTGTCACTCCACCGTCGGAGGGTAGGGCCTCTTAGTCTGCCGCCCGTGATCTGCTGCGAACTGCTCCCATCAAGAAAGGTGCAAGCTCTCCCAACTGGTCGCTCCAAATTACAACTGCTCCCCATTCGCGGGCCAGCAGGCCCGTCAGTCCGATGCGGTGAGCCGCCATCATGGGCCCTCCTGGTCAAGCAACCAGGTCCCTTCTCGAGATACCAGCCTGCCAACCCGGGACTTCTTTGGGTCTTTAGTCTGGCGGCTGTCCTCTGCTCTCTATCCTTTTGGGGGGAGTACTCTGGGATCGGGCCGAACTCCGAGCTTGGAGCCCTCCCCCCGGACAGCACGCCAGACTTGTATGTAAGTCTGAACTCGTGAAATTATGTTTTATTAACAAAGTTCGGGAGGAGCACTTTCAAATAATTAACATGAGTGGAGAGCACTCAGCAATCAATGATAAGAGGTGTATATATATTCAGCAGTCTCACCGCAATTCATTGACAGTTTAGCAGCATCCCTCCACACCCCTTCTCCACACTTCTAGTCCTAACCATTTACATACGGGGGGGGGGAGTACTCTGGGTTCCGGCCAAACTCCGAGCTCGGATCCCTCCCCCCGGACAGCACTCCAAATACGCATTAAACTTTACTCCCTCTAATTGTATGTAAGTGTGAACACGTGAATTAATAAAGTAAACATTTGGTGTTATCAATGTTAAAAAGCTATTATTTAAAAGTACATAGTTTGGGAAAAAATATTACAATGTCAAAGTTCAGAATATGAAGAATTTGTTAAAATGTGCATTCTTCCCACAATCTCACAATATATATATATATATATATATATAATAATTTATTGATTATAGGCTGATGGTATCAGAAGTGTTTTGAGATGATATTGACACCATCTTAGAATTTTTCACCAGACTTATCACTGGTGTTATCTTGTAAGGAAACAGGAGAGGAGACACAGAGGTAAACGTAACAGTTCTTTATTAATAGGTGGGTACACTCTAAAAAATGCAGGGTTAAAAAATAACCCAACCTTAACCACGCCGCTGGGTCACTATAGGACAGAACACGCGCTGGGTTGGTTTGACCCAAGTGCTGGGTTTGTCCATTTAACCCATATTGTTGGGTCATTCATTTGACCCAACCAGTGGGTGAAATTGACCATCTTGCTGGGTTAAGTCTTACTCATGTGCTGGGTTATTTCCTGTATCATTGCCTTATTAAAATTAGTAACAAATATTTTTTTATATTACCGTACTAATGTAAAATAATGATTGTCTCTGTAATACAATAAACCAGAGAGGCCACTGTATATGTGATTTCAATCATTTATTTTATTTTTTTACATTTTTAATACATCTTTAATATTTTTTTGTAAACAATTATTACAATTATACAATGTATACTCATTCTAAGGTAAAAAAAACATAACGGTTCATTAAGTAAGGTCTTTATACACCACTGAAAACATAGTTATGTATATGATATTGCATTTCTGTTAACAGATCCTCCTAAATACAGTATTACACAATGCACCTTTAAAAGTCAATAAGAAACTAATTTGAACTCTTATACGATTATGATTTCATTTATTAAGATGTGTTGATTTATTAAGAATAGCTACAAACATTTACAATGCGACTAAATATCACAGGGTTTTCCTCACATTTGACAGAGGACGATTCTTTTCCATTAATTTGATACACTGCTTCGTGTATCTAACATGAAAAACAAAATAAAACTTTGAAACCAAGATCACCAGCCTCCAGCAAAGACTCGGTCTCGATGACGTGGCCTGGAACAATGGCAACGGTCTGACGTGTCCCCCTCGACGCATCCCTGATGCTCCAGTCATTTTATAAATATTCATCCATGTTGGTCCCCAACTGTTGATTACACACAATCACTTAGAGTGTTGCAATATAACTGACATGCAAGTTTTTTGTGAAAGTATTTATATATTTTTTATTGCAAACATTACCAAATATGGCCAAATAATGTGAAAAACAAACAAAATGTATATTTACACATCTAAATAGACAATTAGCAGTCTAAAATAGTCTGGGATTCAGGATAAGACAAAAACACGATTTGGAAAATGGATTCATGATGTATTCGCTCATTATAAACATTTTGTAAATTTTGAACACAAAAAAAGGACTGCAGCTTTAAAAATGAACAAATATCTATTTAAAAAAAATGCAATTTTATGTTGCAAACAGAGATTGCACCTTTAAATATTCTAAACCTAAATTAATTTCATAGTTATCAAGCATATCAAACTTACAGGTTGCATGTCAAGGACCTCTGCGCCTCTGTGGTGGGTCTGAAGCCCTTTCCTCCTCTCCTGTAACGTTAGATGGATGGGGGAAGCAGAGTTTGCAGGACCTTCAAAGCCATCAGCTAAACAATATGAGCATAATAAAGTTGCATTATCATTTAAATAGTATGCTGTATATAACAATTCATATTTCTAAAGTAGCATTTCTGACTTTTCTGCCCTGGTGTTTAAAATGGCGCTGTTGTGACAATAGCAAAAACTATTTATTGGCCTCAAACATCGCGCACACTTGATCCATGACCACTGTCTTAGTAGTACTAAATTATTCTTAGTAGGCCTACCTCAGGTCCTAACAACTTATAATGGGTTCAGGGCGAGAACATGCTTAATATGAAATCGATTTATTTCTCATTGCCTCAGTCGCCGTTTGTAAAGATTGCACGTCCGACGTCATACAGTTATTATTTGATTTTTTTGGGTAAAAACGATCCTGGTTCCGACATAGACATTACAGAAGAAACACGCAGACTGTGCTGGAACTTACCCCCGTCGCTTCTTCTGACGAGAATTTCTTAAATGTGCCAGCAGACTTTAGTTTCCACACAGACTAGACTTTTTTCCCGCAGTTTTTACGTACGAGCCCTAGGGACATAAACATAGGCTACTGCGCGTGCGCGGGTTCATTCAAAACGCTTTCCTCACTTTTAATTACTAAACGTCCACAATAAATACGATATTTACGTGATGAAATTAAAATTTAAACTACATATTTCATTAAGGCTGCTGATAGCTGGTTTACAATGTGGCATTTTGTCAAAAAATCTAACCGGCTAGCTGTTACTAATGTTTTACAGAATAAATACGTTATAGCCTACCCCTCGCACTTCCATATCAAAGACTGTATGCTGAACAGTGAAATTATTAATGTTAAAAATATTGGTAAACATATTAACTTACCATAAAACACTGCCTGCTCCGACCTCCGAGTGAAGTCCTCCTCGAGTCAGAAGTGAAGAATCCAGAAAGTTCCGCAAAGAATAAACCGGTTGCTGGGTCAAAATAACCCAACCAGCTGTTTATTTGTGAATTACCCCCTTACAACTCATTTTACCCAGCATGAGCAACCCATTAATGTGTTTACAGTGCCCCAAACAACCCAGCATTTTGACCCAGCACAATCAACCCAACAATTTGTTTACAGAAACAACCCAGCATTTTTTTGAGTGTAGTGATCTGGATCGTCAGACAGGTGAGTAATGAGTATTAGCGGTTCAACTGATATGGACAACTGGTACAATGGAACAAGTCTCTGGAAGAGGACGATGAAGGTGAGTAGTCGGGTAAGTAGCTCTCATGTAGAGACTGACAAGACCGGACAACTGGTGAGTGTGTGCAGTGTGCTTATGAAGGGTGCTTGATGAGGGTGTGACAGGTGTGGCAGATTAATATTCCGGTGATTGTGAACGAGTGGGTGGAGCTGAAGGACCTGGTGATGATGGCGTGTTGGTTGAATCCGTGACATATCGTCCCTGGTGTAACAGTCCTTCCCTAATCTAGGAAAAATTTGAAAAATATAAATTAAAGAACAAATGTGAAGTTGTCCTTTATTATTAGTTATAATGTCAAATTGTTAATACAAACTTACCTCAGATTTTATGGACAAAAAAACAACTGAAAGGAATTTTTCATGAATCACCATTCTGTCCTACATTTTTATTCAGTTGAATGCTCTATTGAGTGCGATGTCCCTCCCCTTAATACCACCAGCAACAGGCTAGCTACTGTAAGTCCTGTTCCAACTGGGGCACTCTGTGAGAACCTGCAGTCTTGAATACTTGCAATAGCCATCGATCAATTACATTCATTGTGCTCTTGAATTGTCCTTTTGTCTAGCATGCCCTCATTTGGACTACTTCCTGACAGTCTATATGATATTATGTCACTGACGTGTGGCAGCGATTGGGACAGGGCCCATGTATTATAGCAAATCATGTTTCATGGCTGTGACATAACTGATGTCTATTTGAAATACACAAAACATAACAAAGAGCACTTCAGTGTGTCCCACCCAAAAAAAGACTATGTCAGTACTAGAAGAAGAACTGTCTTTAATGCTGCCTTCACGTGCTATCAGAATTATTGTAAACATGAGTTTCCTAGTCAGAAATTGGACATGAATGCCCTCTCAAGTCATATTTACAACTGGGAAACTCAGAGATAATTTTGATACCCGAGTTTCCGAGTTGGGTGTGCCCTAAATTTTTCCACAACAGCTACATTGCCTTAGCCTGGTCCCACCAGACTCTCATACATTTCATTTGTACATAGAGTCTGGCATCGCTCCATTGACAAGCATTAACTTCTTTGTAGGCGGGTACTCTGTTGAAGTCTAAAACTATTGGATCTGCCCAGAGTCACTCTGGATCTGCCATAACCAATCACTAACGTTTGGTCGTGACGTATGACGACTCAAACTAGCGCACAACGTCATCGTTCTCAGCCACTCCCTCTGTTCGCTGATTTGCCCGGTAAAAAAATGACCGGAGAAAACCAAAGAATACAGCACAATCCCAAACGTAGTACTGAAGGAAAATTAAAATTGAGCGGAAGTACGTAGGGCGGAGCCAGGCTAACTTTGCCTTGTATTGTTGTTAAAGTAGTGCATATTTAAATATATGAATAACCATTTGAAAGATATTGTAAGTTTTTATAGACAATTAAAATATCATGTATTTGACCGAAATTCCAGAATTGTCAATAACACGTACATTTTGGTTTTAATAAGATTTCCCCAATAAATAGGGGACAGTGTTCTCCATGATCCCTATTCTTTCTAACAAGAAAGCACTTGAATGCGACAGGCTCATAATCACAACAAATGGGAAGTAGGACATTTCCGATAGCACGTGAAGGCAGCATTAGGTACTTCATAGGATTGTTAAGATTCAGTGATGACTGCCTGTCTGTATGTATGTGTGTGTGTGCATTAACACCACTTTGCTTGGCATTATGGTTGCTCCACAGGACAGTTACCCTGGCTCTCTCTTTTGCTGTCTAAGCTCAAAGCCATCCTCCTTCCCTGGGACAGCCTCCCACAGAGGGGCAGATGCTCTAATTTTACCCATCAGGAGTACCACTCCACCCACCCCTAAAAACACCCACCAACACGACCACACACGCTCACTCATAAAACACACACTGATGATAATGAAGTCAGACACATTGATAGATGCATAACTGCATATTAGATATGAATGAGATATTGAAAACGAAAACTAATATGCATGTAATATGGACTGGAATATTATATATGGTTGTCTTTCTGAATAATAATCCCCTGTTTTAAAATAAAAGTTGAAATTAAAAGCAAAATTTAAATTGTGGTGTTATTTGCTCACCCTCATGACGTTTTATTGTTGTTTTTAGTTGAACACAAAAGGACAGTAGTTTTGAAGAACCATTATGCTCTTGCCCCAAAGTATAATTTATGACTGCGCTGTACAGTAAGTCTTGTGAAGCTTTATAATTGGTTTGTGTAAGTAAAATATTAAAATTGTTATACACTAAAAATCCACAAAGCTTGTGTCTATCCCACAGCATTGTAGAGACCAAGAGAGTCAGTAGTCCATATAGAGTCAAGGGCCGTGTTCAATACAAAATAGAGATCAGAAAAGGGCAGAGTCTGAGTCAAGACTCAAGGACCAAGACCAAGACCATGACAATAGGGTCTTGGTCATTGTCATGGACTCAGTAGCATGTGGACTCAGTCTTGACTTGAACTCGACCCTTTTCCAGTCTCAGTTTCCACTCAGACTCGAATGAGCTGGTTTTCACTGATATCCCATATTGCGAAAACCAATGGCACGTTGGAATCACGTACATTAATACATTCACGAAAAACGTTGGTTTGGTGTCACTGAAGCTGAAGCCCCATTTTGAATGACTTCAGAATACATGGCCAACTTTTTCATTTGATAATTTTATGAACATAAATATTGTTGGTTATTGTATAGTATTTGATGTCCTGTTAGGAGCTTGACAGACGTAGTTTGTTGTACTGTGGAAGTTGTTTAGATTCTTCAAAACGATCTACTACTACGGTCCAAGGAAAAAAAAAACAGCTAATGTAAATAATGGTAGAATTCGATGTTTTCATTGAACTATTCATTCAAACTATAGTCTTCATATATAAGTTATTAGCAGCACTGAGATCTACAGGGGATGATTTGCTCCACATACTTTGTGTTTCAACACTTTATCAATACTGCATGGCTCTGGCTCTGTTCCTCTGTCTATTGTCCTGTCAACCTGCACTCTCAGCTCTAAGGTCAGGACTCAAACACAGGGTCAGGCCTCCTCAGTGCTGCCTGAGATCTGCAGAAAACCTCTGTAAGGGTGGATCACTTACAGATTATCACCCCTCTTTCCCCTAAAATCATTATCTCCGAGTCAAACTAAGCGCAATCGTCACCTTTTCCTCTCTTTCTCTCTTACTTACTCCCTTTTACTGTGGAAAATGCATTTTATGTAAAATTATTGGACTAAATAAGCCACAGTCCAGATGGATAGGTTCTTGACAGTTATGAATGAGGGTCTGGCTACATTAAGGCAATGAAGTGGGAATGGGAGGAGAACGGGGTGGGGGGAGTTGGGGGATTGCAGATTTTGAACTAAGTTTGAATAAATCATCATCAGAGGCATTCTGGCTACTCAACTGGAAGCCCCGGACCTTTGTGACCATGTGACCTCTGGTTTCCCTGGCAACCGTAGTACTCTACATTCTTCAGAATATTAAAAGAATTTTGGTGGCAGTAAGTTTGCCTGAGAGCAGTGAACTGGTGCCCGGCATGATGAGTCTACCCCTCATTAGAGCGCCCAGCCTCGGCGGGCTTAACAGAGCTACGTCTATATCTTGTGGTAATGAAGACCCCGCAGAGGCTGAGAGGAGAGCGAGAGAGCGAGAGAGGGAAACAGAAGGCAGAGGGCAGAGAAAGGGAAAGTCAATACTGGAACTCATGCAGTGAGAGGTAGTATCAATTTTCTGGATTATTAATTCAAATTCGCATCCGCAGACTGCTTCAAATTAAGAGAGCCGCAGATGCCCTCTCACACTCTGGCGAAATTATAATTTAAAGTTTTCTGTTTCGGACGCTCAAATTAGACGGCCCAGTCAGCATGCCATCGTCCTTCCCATCCTGCTAAAGAAGGCACATACGCAATGAGTGGGAACCGAAAGAGATCCAAACTACACCTGTTTCACCACAGAGCTGCTTACAGAACTCAGTTTTCTGTCTGGCAGCAAAACAAGGGCTCTTTGTATTGAGCCGACGAGAGGAGGGGGGAAAAGTTGACTGTTGAAAGGTGGGATTTGCAGCTAGGTGTGAAATGTAAGGGTCCCACATTAACTGCTGAGGTAATTATTTTTTCTTCTTTTGCATAAACAGAGTTCTTCGTAAAGTCATTGATGGTTTTGGAAAGTCATTTTCATGATTATAAACCAGGAGAGTGACCCACATCATCAACTGGAACTAAGTCCTCTCAATTACAGAACTCAGCAGGATTCTCAGAAATGAGAAGCAGGATTGTGTTCTTGCAAATGACCAGCATAAGATTCTAAATGGACATGAGAAGTTTCATCCTTGGGTTGGATACTTTAATCAGGAAAGAATTCATTGGAGAGATGAAGCCATGGGCTTGAAGGGCAGGCTGGTGTCCAAGGATTGTTGATTTTGGGGTTAAGCAAGGTCATGTCAATTTCATTTCGGTATCATGAGCATTATTGTTTTACCTTGTGCACAGGGATTTGAGCTGGTGCCCTTAGCACTCTAGAGATGACGTTTTATTAGACTTATGCGTCCATTATCCTTCAGCCTGAACATGAAATGATCACAACCTCATTAGGCATTAGGCAAGTGGCTCATCCAATCAGATGATGATGATTTTAATAACCGTATGAATCTCTTGTGCTGATGTTGAGATAATATTAGCTCTGGCATCAAGTAAATCCACACCAAAAGTGGTTTCCCGTAAAAAAATTATAATCAGGATTTAAGGTCAGCTGACTATATGTTGTATGCACTTTGTGAAATATCCTGAAGTTCAGTTGATTTATTTAAGGCCAGCATTGCTGATCCATCCTGTCTACCCTAATAACTTCAGAGGACACATTGACTTGGGCTTGGAGTGAGTCAGTATCAATAAATGACAAGCAGGTGGAGCTGTGAGCAAAGTTAAACATGTGGAAAACAGCACAACAGCTCAAGTCCACTTTGATATACTGTAAGGCGTAAAGATGAAAGGCAGATGAAAACGGGATCGAGGAATGTGTCGCTCTGGGAGTACCTGGTGGAATGGGTCAGGTTTGGTGCTTTTTGGGAGATTTCTGCCGCACGTGTCACTTTGAGGCATTTACCACAATCTAAATGCTCTCTCTAAGCTCCCTGTGCACCACAGTCTGATTCAATTTGCTTGATTCGGATCTGTATCCCTATCTAACAGGCCCTCTTCATTTTTATCCCCTGCAATAGAAGGAGATGAAAGAAAGGGATTGAGAGAGAGGATCGACGGCAATCAGGAGATGGCAATAATCAGAATAATTTGCAGCTAGCACTGTACAAGAGCGTGATTGTGTGGCACTGCGCTGCACCGTGTTTGTACGGCTTGTCATTTTTTCAATTACTCTGGCTGTGGTTAAATGCTCATTTTCAGTTGCCCTGCCTGAAGCTAGAACACTGAGGCCCATTAGGGCCCGTGCTCCAGCCTCTCTCTCATTAGTTTCCCCCCGACGAGTGGCGTTTGGGAGAAGAGCCTGAGACCAGTGCTCTGGAAGGAGGTCAGTGTGGAGCTGTGGACACAGGACACCGCAGACATGAGTGGTTAGATTGCAGAGGAGTTGCTGACCCCACGGCGTCCCATCCATGCACTGGCACCAAGGACACATCATTAGAGAGCAGTGTGACCTTCAGGGCCAACATAGCACAAAGCTCTTAATGACCGGGCCAGGCCTCCCTCTTCTCTCTCAGAGCCCGCCTGACTGCACGATCCCCTAAACAAGTCACATGGCAATAAACATCACAGAGACCCAAAACCAGTGAAACCAGCCATGATGACAAGATCATCTCACAGCCCAATTTATCATATTCTTTCATGTTTGGCTGTTAAAGGGAATAACTCTAATTCAGTAGTTTGCCTGAGCAAACTTCCAAGTGGGCCGAAAATTACTTTAAAATTATATGACTTAATAATTATAATAACATTTAAAATAGTCATATGTATAGATTGAGACAAATGATGGCTTGAAAAAACCTTGTCTAAAAGTTTTAAAAGTGTAGCTATATATATATATAAATATCTTTTTAAAATACTACCTTTAAATTTCCCCTTTTGTTTTTATTGAAGAAAATAAAGTTGATGTTGGAAATGAAATTTCTGAATCATAAAAGTAATCACACAAATGAGAGATTTCAGTTTTATATTTGGGGCCTTGAAGAGAACCACTGCTCTAATTCAATGACAACAACAACTTACACTGCTCATCATGTGTTCTCACACTTTTCATGTCTCGTTTCCCCCATCCTAAGTCCTCATGTTCTACTCAGTAGCGTGCAAATGTAGGTATTACGACATGTTGTCCTCTGCTTGAGTGTGACCTGAACGAAAAAGCGTTGCTGGTACAGTTCCTCCAGCTAAATGGAGGTCAGTGGATGATGGCATCCATTACGGAAGCATTCAATTCAAATGTCACCTGGCTGGCAAGCTTTTCCTATTCCCTGATGTGTGTGTTCCAGAATGGGGAGAGAAGAAAATGGGAGGGGCATGCTGGGATATTGTGTGTTTTGTCTCCAAATACACTGTTTCTTTTTAAATGCTTAATTTCAAATAGGTTTGTGTAAGGCTGCCCACCAGGTGCATATGGGGTGGGGGGGGCTATTTATCAATGGAGACAGGAAGAGGCAAGGTGACACTGCATTAATTCGACAACCTCACCTTGGATTTGCGAAACCACCATAGAGTGCCCTCTCTCTCATTTCTCCATCTTTTGCAAAGAGGCTGCTATCCTCTGGAGCTCCGGCTGCTAAAACAAGACTGATTGTAACTATTCATCATTTCACCTCAGCACTACTCTAAGCAGAGTCAGACCGGGCCAGAGGACTGGATATGAGAATACACGTCAGAGCCAGAATTTGGCTCCGTCATAGTATGGAAACACTCACACGCTGTCACACATGGTAGCCACAAGCAGCCAAATGCCAAGGCTCACTGAATTTTGATTTTTGATTGCTTGGCTTCCTTTAGAAAACAATGCAGTCCTGTCTCCACAAGAGGACAGAAAGGCAGTAGTCTGCATGTTGCAAGGTAAAATGGGAATTGAGCATGGGCACGTTTGACGAAGACGGCTGGGATTCTTGGACATGACAGACCTGATTGTCACTCCTTGAGTTCCTGTTCTGTCACAGCAGCTCAGTGCTGTCATCCTTCACCTCAGTTGAAATTAACAGGTAATTTGTAAATGTCACTATGGGTTAGATGGCTCATTTTGTTTCTTTGTGTCCAATCCAGGGAACAGAGGCTAATATTTCTTGTCTTATTTTAATAAGATGTTCATTTATAAATAGAATTACACCCTGCAGAATGAATGAGGGGAAGTGATGTGGAGAATGAAGCAGGTTTAGCAGCATCTCACCGTCATCGGAACATTAATAACACACTGATGGATTTTACTTTGCTGTGTTTGTTAATGTTTTTTTTTTCAGTATATGAGATTATAACTAGAAAGGTAATTTCAAATATCTAAATTAATTTAGGCAACAGAGCAACACACACACACACACACACACACACACACACACCTTTTAATGAGTTCCGAGTTTAAAGAGTGTAAGTAATTAATGGAAAAGCTAAGGTAATGAATTCAAGGTAATTTTTCTTGCCTTTCATTTGTGGGTGATCAAAGATAATTGAAAGCAATTTAAACATGATCTACTTTTATTTCTTTCAACAGCTTTAATTTGATCTGCGACTGAATGTTTCTCCACAGAAGAAGCTCTAATTGTGAAGGCATAACCCTCAAACTCAACCTCCATATTAATGGTCGTGCATGTTTTTGTTAGAATTTTAAACAAAAAATTACAGTAAATCAGACAATTTAATTGTAGGATTTTTTTTTTTTTTTTTTGTAAACACAAATGGGTCAATGACAAATTATTCTGAAAAATCTTCCAGATATGTAGTTTAAAAGCTTGGCACAAGTCATGCTTTAGAAATTCTGTATTCGTGTTTCAAGTGGTTTTGAAAAAGGTTTTATACTGTTTTCATGAAAATTTCAAATTTGATGACTAAAAAATGTTGGTGTACCAATTAAATAATGTAAGTAGCAAAAAAAAAATTCCTTACACATTGAATACATCCGAGTGTACGCATCTTTATAAAAAGTTTTACAAATATATTACGTTTAAAAAGTATTTATTTATGTATTTACAAATATCATTAACTTTCTTGAGAACCACACCACATGACATTTTTACAACTTGAACTAATCTTGCTTTGGTACAGTCATGGGTCTGAAGGAGTCTTTTCTATGATATTATTTTTTTTTTCTGCATGTTTCTGCGTATATGGGCCACTATTACTTTAATTTGATTAAAGTAATTTGATTGATCACAGTTGTTTTTTTACTTTATGCCCCTGAATACCCTAATTAAAAAATAACACACACACACACTCATCATCAGACATGTATTCAAGTCATATATGTATAAATTGCATTTCATATATTTTAGATAAAAAAAAAAAAAAATAAAAAATAAAAACATGTTCATGCCTTTGACCCAAATACTGTATCCAATTCAATACACTCCAATGTGAATATGAATTCTGATAAAATAAAGCATAGGGTAACATCACATTAAAGCCATTAGATCTAACCTAAGAGGACTTTACTCTAAAACAGCATGAATATGAAGCATTGCCAACAATCATCCACCAAGCACACTAAAGCGACTTAACCAGTTACAACGGGATTACTGTAAATATTATAGTATTTGCGCTTTATAGTCATCCTAATGAGCTCTACAGTTCTGATGGTGCACACACATACAGTGCCAACAGAGAGTGATTATACAGCTTTAGCAAAAATATCCTTCATAAACCGCATTATTCTAAACCATCTAAATCATCTATCTCCGATCCACTGCTAGTCACACTTCACTTGGATCTTGTATACATATAAATATAAAATATATCGCTTAGAAAAACTCAAAGAGCCATATTACTTTGGCTTTACAGTCAGATTTGATGTTACTTTGTTTATAAGCAGCATCTGAGGATGCTTATCTTCTTTATCTCTGAAAAAGTTATTCATTTCTATAGACATGGATGTGTTGACATTATTGGACAATCACTTTGAATCAATGTTAACATTATCGAGTTAACTTAAGATAAAAGGTGAGTTAACAAGTTTGCAAGTGAATAATAATAATAATAATAATAATAATAATTATAAAATGTATTATACTGTATATACACATTATTATTATTTACTTGCAAAATCTTTAGGGTTACAATATAGGTTTACAATACTGTTTTCTCTGATACATTGTAAGTTATGGATTTATGTTACCTAATGTTAATTCCATATGTACGTACAATGGTTTATACACACACACACACACATATATATATATATAGTGTGTCTAATATATATGTGTGTGTGTGTGTGTGTAAACCATTGTATCTTACAACCTAACAAAGAGATTTTAAAGTTTCAAGTTGTATTATTTCTAATAATAAAAATGATCAAATGAATTAATGCATTTTTTTTCTGTTCAAATTTGACAAAAAACCCATGTAGGCCTTACTGGCACTCTCAAAGCATGGTTTATTGACACACATGTAAAGTTAAATGTTGTCCTTTCCTTTGTTGTGTACGTACAAAAGGCAAACCTCTCCACCCTAGAAATTAAAGGAAAATACACATAAATAACATTTCTCTTTAAATTTCCCTTCAGGTGCCCCAGTTTCCAGTTTGCTCGTATGAATCCTACGCTCCGTTTTTCCTTTCTTCTTGGGGTGTAATTCGTATTTGTGTGTTCTGTCAGGTATGATAGCTGGTCTCCGCTCAGGAGGTGGACCGATAAATATTTATATATATTACAATGGGAGACGCCACACCAAGTCTATTAATGAAGACACCATATACGGCCATCTTAGCCATGTATGCACATAGGTATCAGCCCATTTGTCAAGCCATGAGAGCTAATTATCTCCTACCAGGCAATGTTTTCCTCATCCGGAGAGTCTCACTTCCTTGTATTAGGACATGCGTGGTCAAGCCAGCTCCAAATATCACCTCCATGCTCATGAATGCATTAAATAATTTTGGGTTGCTGGTAATATTATTAAAATGAGGGGGAGCCTGAATTCAAATCCAAATTCTCTGCCGTCTTATTCAGCCTGGATGGAAGAGACACCAGTGTTTATTGATGCTATTAATCAAAGGAGAAGATTCATTTAGCTACTTTGGCACACACTGTAATGGGAGCTTTGATTGCGGGGAGTGATAGGTGTAAGGGTGACTCATGTTGGCTTCATCCTCTTGTACTTCCTCTGGGATATGACAGAGAAAGCAAGTTCCTGATTCTGCTTTAGTGAAACATCCGGTCTGGGTGGTGTGACGGTCTTATTTTATCTTCTACCTCTTTTTCTCCTCCTTGAGATTTTTTCAGTTGTGGGTCTTCTTCACACAGCATGTGATGAGAGGGCATTTTGTTGGCATCACCAAACTCATTACTGCTAGACAAACACAGAATGCAGATCTCTACAAACTTAATAATAGTGTCGTGGTTTCACGGATGAGAGATGAATTAAATCGGAACCCAGTTTTAAGTAAAGAAAATAACCCCCCAAACGAGTCTTTACTGTACATTGTGGAACTAAGGCATTGCTTCATGAAACACAAGAACGTACACTACCGTTCAAAAGTTTTAGAAAGAAGTGTTCACTAGCTGCATTTGTTTGATTGAAAATACTATAATATTTTAAAATCTAACTATAATTTAAAATAACTGGCTTACATTTTATTATATTTTAAAATGTAATTTATTCCTGTGATGGCAAGCTGTATTTTCCAACATGATCTCACGAGAATACGTGTGTATTTTTATGTAAAGTGTAGTTCTATCATATATACATTTACTTATGTTTTCATACACACTGAAATGTATAATAATGATTGTATCTCGCTGCGAAGTGCGCTCGGGAGACATCGGTTTCCAGCGAACGCATGCTGCAGTGTCCATCACAAAGGTTTGTAGCCAGGAAGCGCTAGCGTCTGCACACCGGAAATCGTTTTCGATTGTTCCCTTCCGGTCCTCCGCTTCAGGGTATTGAGAACGAAACCGAAGGAGCCTCCCCTCTGGGGAGCCCTCAGGAATCGATGTCTATATCCCGCCGCCAAGTGCTCTCGGGACACATCAGTTTCCAGCGAAGGCACGCTGCAGTGTCCGCCCCAAAGGCTTGTGGCCAGGCAGCACTCACGTCCGCACATCGAGAATCATTTTCGAATATTCCCTGCCAGTCTTCAGCTTCAGGTATCAAGAACGGCGCTCGAAAAAAACCCGAGACCAGCCCCGGGGGTTCCCTTGGTAAAATTTGTCGAGACATGGCGATGTCTCCCCAATGTATATCCATGGGTCCTGTGCACTGTATAAATAGGGTACAGGTTTCAATTCGGGGTCCGCCCACCGAAGCTCAATGGGGTGGTCTGGACTGCAGTAGACCCAGAGCAGGGTCGGGTGTTGGAACAGGAAGTTCACTCCCTTTTGGTAAGGAGGCTGTAGAACGTGTTCCCCCACCAGACAGGGAGTCCGGGTTCTACAGTCGGTAGAACTACTTCATAGTTCCCAAGAAGGATGGAAGGTTATGTCCGATATAAGGAGGAGTGTGAAATAAGCTGGATTCCCACTGAATTAATATTGGATGAGCTAGATTATATAATGTTACAAGATCTACAGTCTCCGCTAGTCCCGTCTAGTCCCAAGTAATCTTCGTCTCTGCTGGTTCAGCCCAGCCCAATTTATCTTCAATGCCATTGAAACCGATCAACTCCAAGTCGGCTTCGTCTTCATTGGCTCTGCTCAGCTTCAAGTCTCCTTTGTCGTGAATGGTCACGCCTAGCCTCTCTCTCCCTTCTCCTCTGACAAAGACATCCAGTTCCTCGGGCTCGCCTCTGCTGTCTCCCTTCAGCCCCTCGGCTCCTCCAGTGGTTCTACCCTGGTGCTCGGATCCGCCTTGGGTTTCCAAGTTTCCAGCTCCACTTTGGTCTGTGGATCCCTCATCTCCACCTCAAGCCTTCAAGCCCTGGACTCTACCTCGGCCCTTTGACCCATCGGCTCCACCTTGGCTCAACGCTTCCTCGGCTCCACCATGGTCTGTCATCCCTCAGGCTTCGCAAGGCTCCCTCGTTTGTCTGGTTCCACCTTGGTCTATCGTCACTCTAGCTCCGCCTCAGTCTTTCGAGTCTTCAGCTGCGCCTCAACCCTCCACCCTCCACCCCTCTGGCTCCAACGGCCTCCTCCTTCCCTCTGGTTCCACCATTGTCCTCAATGAACCGACTCCGCACTGGTCTGCCAAGCCCACATCTCCACCTCGATCACGTGTGCCAGTGGCTCCACCATGGTCTTCCAGGCCTTCATTGTCACCCTGGGTCTTCGTCTCCTCAGCTTCACCTGGGTGTCCACTCCACCTCACTTGGTCGGGATTCTGGTTACATCTTGGGTCTTCCCTTCACCGGTTCCACCGTAGAACTTCGTTCTGGATTGGCTCGAGGTCATCCTCTGGCTCCTCCCATCTCTACTCTGGCTCCTCAGATGAATCTAAGCAAAACAAGATAATGAACAAGACAGAACAAGATAATCCTCACATCTCCGCCCTGGCTGCTCCCACAATAGTCTCCGCTCAGGTGTTCTCTTTGGCTAAACCCGCCTTGGTCACATTTCTCTCCAGCTCCTCCTTCAGAAACCCCCTCCCTGCCTCCTCGGGACTTTGTGGCGCGAGGACGCGCCTTTCAGGGGAGAGTTGTAATGTATTGTTCTGTTTAGTTTCATTGTCACTGTCTTCACCTGAGTTCTCGTTTGTTACCATGGTTTGCAATTAGTTTCACACCAGTTCTATTGATTACCATCCTCTGTGTATATAAGCCCTTAGATCCTTTAGTTCATGGTTCGATGTCGCCAAAATTTATGTGTAGTGTGTTTGGTAATTCTTGGTGTTAATTACAAGTATCTATCATTCATTCTGCATCACAGATCTTCTATGTTTGGATTTAACTACACAGCTGAACATGACAGTATTATCTTTTTTTAAAATTATTATTATTATAGGCCTTACATATTTTTAAATCAATATTTTATATTATTGTATGATGGTATTATTAAAATGTATATATTCAGAACATATATTCAGTCACTGATTTAATGTTAGTAATGCACTTACAATGTGACACTAATATTACTGTCACTCACCACAAAGAAATTTCCTCAAAAAATGTACATCATCCATCACAAAAAGGTTTGTAATGAGGTTGTGATTTAGCCTATATGTTCTTGGCTTTACAGTCCAATGAGGAACTAAGGACACTCAAATCATTATCTTAACTGAAAGGCTCAGAGTGGTTGCAGCCTGTCCGTGTTTAATGAACAGATTTCATTTCAGCACTGTCCATTTCAATCTATGGATCAGCAGCTGGCAGTTGCTACCTTTTGTTCATTTAAGGACTGACAGCGAGCAAATGAAACATTGTGTGATATGTGCTGCAAATCAGAGCACATTAGAGACTAGAGTATTTGTTTTGTAAGTCTGGTCATGAGAATGTAACTAAAACTGATGTCAATATTAAAACTAAATGTAGGCCTTCAATATGGCATGACAATGACAAAAACTAGTCACAAATTGCATGAATGAAGTAATGAAAAATAGCCTGTGTGCATGTTTGATTGTTTCTGAGCTTATTGATGTTGCACAGGGCTATGAATTTAAACTTTTCTGCGAGTTACTTAGGCTGAGAGTAAGTACTTGTCTGTGCTGGGTCTTTATTAATGAGTGGAGGCATATATCTTTCAGGCTGTCATCTCTCGGCCAGTGGAAGAGCTGCTGTCTCTCCCCTCTGCCAGGCAGCTCATAGTAATAGAGTTCTTATTACACTGCTATATGTTGTCTATATAACATTGTGAGGCATCTGTTTCATCTCTGTCATTCTAAACACAGACACATGTGAGCAAATCCTCTGGTTTTGTGACATTAATATTATATTATCCTGTTAGGTTACACTTTATTTTAATGTGCCTTTGTTACACTGTAATTATACATTTAAGTACTGAGTAATATTAAGTAACTACATGTACTATAGGATTAGGATTAGGATTTGATTTGGTTTAGGGTTAGTTTCATGTAATAATGCATAATTTATAGTTATTACTATAGTAACTACATCTAACATATTACATTATAGTATTTGCACAAATAAATAATTTTATAAACTTTTACCTATTGTAATATATTTTAGAAAAGTAATGTATTTCTGTGATGGCAAAGCTGAATTTTCATCAACCACAACTTCAATATTTAGTGTCACATGTGTCAAGTGTGGTTTCAGGCAGACAGAAGAATAAAGTTACAACACAGTTTAATGACAAATATCCAAAAGGCAGGCAAACAGGCAGGGCAACACACACTAAGGCTAATGGTGATCGGACAGAGAATGAATGTGAGGGACCAACTTATATAGCAAACGTCTCGGTTACGTATGTAATCCTCGTTCTCTGAAGGAGGGAACGGAGACGTAGTCAACGTGTCAACTGATTGGGATACGCTTAGAGAGCCTGTCATCTTCGAGTATTATTAAAACGAGCCAATGTAATTGGCGTGCGTGAAATGCATTACACACTCCGCCCCCGCGGCGCGGGTATAAATACGGAAGTGGATGCACGCACTAGTTTTTTTTCGCTGAGGAGCCGAGCGTAACTCGGAGTCAGCGGTGGTCCAGCAATAGTGGCGACGGGACTACGCCTCCGTTCCCTCCTTCAGGGAACGAGGGTTACATACGTAACCGAGACATTCCCTTTCAGTCGCTCACGTTCGACGTAGTCGACATGTCGACTGATAGGGATCCCAATTAAAATGCCATCTAGTGCTGCCACCTTCCAGTGCCTAGACAAAAGCCTCCAGATCCCCCCACAATTAAGGCTGGGAAGGGATAGGGCTTAGGCCAGGGAATTCACTGCTGTTCCTACAGGACCACTGGGAAAGCGTTCCCTGAACATGGAAGGAAGGGACGCTGCGGAAGCCACATCCTGCCCGAAGGGAGGTAACGTGGAGAATACACATATGAACTGGGCGGATGACCGGGCAGTACAACATATGGAATGTCACTGGGGTGGGTCCAGCCTAAGACAGGGGGGAGACTCAACCGAACAGTGACGGCAGAGCAGGCTCTACCAAGGGAAGACACGGGCTCGCCGCAGGGAGCCGTACCGTGGAAGAATACACATATGGGATCGCCGTAGGGATCACAGCATATGGACCCAGCCTAACACAGGTTCCACCAGTGCATACGAGTGATAGGCCTGGCTTCGGACGTTCCGCCATGTCCGTTGCCGAAGGGTATGGAGGAACTCGACAGGGTTCGGCTAAAAAGGGGAACTCAACTGGAGCAAGAATTGCGCACGTATCCAGTCCATAGGAGGGGAATGGCGCAGCAAGCCGACACAACTAGGAGGAGAGGCTACATCACGTCCTTCGCCAGTAGGACTGCGACGTGCGCACACAGGACAGGAGCAGCGCTCAACACATAGGTGTGATAAATATCACTAATCTTAGGAGCATCTCAGCTCAACACCTAGGTATGATGAATATCACTGAGCCAGGGTGAAGCCAAGCGAAATGAATCGCAAGTCGAGTCTGCTGGTAGTTTCGGAGCCTTCAGGCTTACACACACCGTGCCAGGGGCCAGGGAACCACAGCAGTGTTGTTTTTGGCAGCCCTTTAAGTCTTAGCCTTAGTCTTTTGGACGAAAATGCTTTTTAGTTTTAGTCACATTTTAGTCACTTAAAAACGTAATAGTTTTAGTCAAGTTTTAGTTGCCGAAAACGCAAAAAGGTTTTAATCAAGTTTTAGTCAATTTTAGTAAAAAAAAAAAAAAAAAAAAAAAAAAAGTCTTTAAAAAAATACAGAAAATAAAATGTGGCTGTGTCAAAATTGGTATCAAGTTCAAAAAAAATAAAAAAAAAAATAAAAGTGCCACTTTGCAATCTGTTAAAAAAAGAAAAGAGTAGAAATCCATTTGGCAAGACAAGTCTATCCCTGCATTAGTGTCTGCAATGAGCCTGTTTTGAATTGCACAATTTCTCAAAAGTCATGCTCAATGTTCAGCTGAGATCTGTACTTTGTTTTCAGTGAAACTGAAACAGCTGAAAAGCCCATCTCACAGAGATATGATGTGGCAAAGGGAAGAATAATACACACAGCTCTCTGCCTTTAGCCTACTTAAAAACGTGATATATTTTTTAAATAGATAAAATAGACATAACATAGGCCACTATGTTTGATATGGGATTAAAATGATGGGTAGTGTATGGGCAGTGTATAAGATATAAACTAATGATTAATTACTTTAATTTTCCTTGTTTGTTCCGATCAGAGCATGTAAGCGGAGAGCGCATTTCTGAATATTCCTCGGCTCGCTCATTCAGCTCAGGGTCGCGCGCTCAACACAGAATGGCCTGCTGGTTCGAGAATATGTGGAATAAGGGCTGCCTCAGACTAAAGTTTTTATTCTAGTCGACTAGTAGTTGTTCAGTTAAGCCATTAGTGGACAAATCGCCCCTTTATATTAATTTAATTACCGTATTTTCCGCACTATACGGCGCACCGGATTATAAGGCGCACCTTCAATGAATGACCTATTTTAGAACATTTTTCATATGGCGCACCGGATTATAAGGCGCATAAGATACTGCAGTCAAACGTTTGACTGGGTTTGCGTTATGCATCCACTAGATGTGCTAAAGGGAATGTCAACAAAACAGTCAGATAAAGCCAAACTTTATTAAGCGTTCTGACAACTCCGTTCACTCCCATGGTAACGTTGTTCAAACGTTAAAGGAAAACTCCGGTCAATTTTAACATTGAGCTCATTTTTTGTAAATTTAGAGTGCTGTCAGTACAGATAACAACGACAAAAACCGGTGTTGCCTACACCGTGTTATCCTCTTTTTAAAATTTGCACCCTGTTGACTTAAACGGGACAAGTTTTAAACCTGCTTTTAGCCTCTTAACAACCTTAATGTGTCATTACAAGTGCACAGCCGAGCCATGTGAGTGAACACGGTGAATCTGACTGCAGTAAATGTGAAAGATATGAATAAAAATGATGTTTATTCAGCCAGCTCACATACCCGTATTTTCTTCCTGTTTTCGGTCGAAGTCCACAGTAGGCGATTGTCGAGTGCGCGCGCGATCATTGATAACTAAGCAACAGTGGAGACTCAGACTGTCAGCTGTCAGCCGATGACGGTGCTGTGTGGTGTTCTGAGAATATCAACTCAAATGGATAGTTCATCCGAATCAGATGTTTAACACACGGAGGAGGTTTGATCGCGCGCGCGAAATCGACAATCAACTACTGTGGACTTCGGCCGAAAACAGGAAGTAAATACGGGTATGTGAGCTGGCTGAATATTGAATAAAGAGATTATTCCTGCCTTCGTGAAAGCTCGGATCACAGTTGAGACTGTGGCCAGAGCCGGATTAACGCAAAGGCAAACTAGGCACGTGCCTAGGGCCCGATTGGTGGGATGGGGCCCAGACAGAAGGACAAAAATAAAAAAAATAAAAAAAATACAAATATCCTATCTACAATTTATTTCAATATTTATTAATTAACTAAAAAATAGTGACGATGTTTATCTTAACCATAGACTGTTACATTACGTCACATTAACGCCAGCCCATCAGGTGCTGCGAAGCAAAAGTCTAAATAGGCACGCAAAGAAGCACTCTAATGCAGGTGTGTGCGTTGTCGTCATCTATTTTGGAGTGATTGCAATGTATTCTAAATATAAACTTGTACTGTAGATCAGCGTCATTTCTGGACAAAATCATACACCGCTTTATTACGAGTTTAAAAGAGCGCGAGCGTCATTAACGTGCCCAGACGCGACGCTTTGAATTTGCGCATACAATGAATAACATCGTGTCGGGAGCTGACTAAAAACACTACAAAAGTAAAAGACAGGACGTTTGTATTCAAAGTTAAAAAGCCAACACACTACAACATTTTAAATGTTTCAAATAAAGGATCTCATGGGTCTATCTTCTAAATTCTGCTGATGATTAGATTATACCCTGTCTGACATCAGCCTACTTACGCCAATAATATCAGTTTAGAATTTTTTTTTCCTAATCAGTAGCGATCGTGTCTTTCTCTTCCACTTGATTTGTGTATAGTATATTTAAGCTAGCAATATCATATTACTTATATTAATAATATGACATTATCTGCAGTCAATATTGATTAAATGGGAGGGGAAATCCTGCCCATACCGCAGCTATCAAAAAAATTATAAAAGCATATATCACTGAAGTGGTATTCTGGAAATGTGAATAAATTGAATAAAACAGCAAAATAACAATAACAATAACATCTTCATTAAACAAAAAAGAGATTACCTTAGATGAAGTTTGATAATATGTACATGCAGTAGCCTACTGGTAAAAAGTCTGGACCAATTACTATTTTTAATGTTTTTGAAAGAAGTTTTTTATTATGCTCTACAAGCCTGCATTTATTTGATCAAAAAAAAAAAAAAAAAAAAAAAAACAGGAATATTCAGCAAGGAAGTGTTAAATATATAAAAAGTGATAGTGAAGACTTTTTTAAAACAACTTTTTAATAATAAAAAAAAATCCTGAAAAAAGTATCACAGGTTATAAAATAAATAATAAGCACCATTTCTAACATTTGATAATAAATCAGAATATTATAAAGTTTTCTGAAGGATCACATGACACTAAATTCAGCTTTGCATCACAGAAATATATTTTAAAGTATAGTATAGGAAAACCATTATTTTAAATTTTAATAATATTTCAATATATATTATTTTTCTGTATTTTTGATCAAATAAATCCAGGCTTGATGAGCATAAGAGACTTCTTTCAAAAACATTAAAAATAGTAATGTGTCCAAACTTATGTACTGTGTAAGTAAAAACATTTAAAATTAAACGTTGTATAAATTAAAAGGTTAGGAATCATATATGTTTCAAGAGTTTTTTATTGGGGGTGGGGGGCCTCCAACAGGAATATTGCCTAGGGCCTCCAAATGTCTAGAACCGGCCCTGACTGTGGCTGATATATCAGCCCAGGCATCCACGATCCATTGGCAGATAGTGGCGTAAATCGCCCGACACTGTCTCCCCGTCTTGGTGAACGTGTGTTCCCCATCCACGCTCCGCATTATAAAGCGCACTGTCGTTTTTTGAGAAAATTAAAGGCTTTTAAGTGCGCCTTATAGTGCGGAAAATACGGTACTTAAATAGGCTATACGGGATATTGAGCGTTATAGCCGCACTCAAGCGCACGACCGCACGCATAAAGCTTGCCACAAAGAACCGGCAAAAGTAATGATTATGAATGTGTAAAAAAAAAAAAAAGCAAGAAGACATTTAATTGTTTATTAATAAACTGGTGTTTTCGGTGTCGCTGCAAAGATGAATTTGACGATGCGGACTCGCCATGAACGAATAAAGATAAAAATTTCCTCCCGTTTTGGAGGAGACCTGTCACGCCAGTGGGGCGCGCCCCACACTTTGAGAACCAGTGGATTATACTGAAACTGAAAGTAGCCTAGATGTCCATAAATCATCTCGTCATTTCCGACCACCAAGCCCGTTTATTGGCTTCGCCGCCATGGTCCTTCGGAGATGTGTGAGTGACTAGCCGCAGCCGCAGAGTGTTGTTGTGTGGAATCTGGTGCGCGCGCGGCATGCGTACCCAAAACAATGATAGGAAGCGGCAGCATTGCTGATACTTTTTTAGCTCAAAACAGACAGATTTCACGCAAAATAGGCAGAAATGACATGCATTGCGAACGTCAGACGTAGTCATTTTCGTTCCGTCTCGTCTTGTCAACGAAAACTCGAAAACGTCTCGTCATGTTTTAGTCACCTTAGAGCCATTTTTAGCTAGTCATCGTCGCGTTATCGTCATTAAAAAAAGTGCGTCAACGAAATAATTTCGTTATCGTCATCGTTGACGAAAACAACATTGAACCACAGACGTACCCGAGGTGGGGCAGCGAGGTGGAGGGCAGGCACCCGGCTCGGAAGGCCCGGAGGCGGCCCGAAGCAGGGTCTGAGTGTGGTGTACGACACTTACCTGTCTCCACGAGACGGCCAGGGATGCGTGAGAAGGCGGATGACCGGGTCCTCGAACCGCACCCAGCTGCCGTGCTGGCGAACAAGAGGGGGCTGAGGGGTGCAAGGCTTACAGGGTCGCACACCGCCAGACTCGCCCTCTTGGGACCCAGGAACAGAGGAATTTGCTCTTTCTTTGGAGTGTGGGTACCACTTTCTCCGCTTCTTTTGGGAGCAGCGGAGGAACAGACACACACACAAACAAAGACTCCACCCGGCCCTGACCCGGGGGGAGGGAGTGGATCGGTGACTCCCTACTCCCAGAACATCCTCCTCCATCCCTGAGCGGCCCGCTATGGAATGCTTTCGCTGTGGCTTGTCACCTGGCTTGGCACCGCCTGGAAGGAGCAGGGCATCCCTACTGCGGCCGGCTCCATGCTGAGGCCTGGCTGGAGGCTGCTGCGGAGGCCCAGTTGGAGCGGCGTCAGGTGAACGCCCTCGGCGACGAGCAGGCGGAGGAACTGCCACCGGCGGTGGGGTGGAGGCAGCAGCGGGCCGCCGGGGCAGGATGTGTCGGATGGCCTCCCTGCGCTTGGGCGGCAGAGAACTGTTGGACGTAGTTCTCCGCCGCGTCGCCGACCAGCCCAACCTGGGAAATTGGGGAGACCAGGAACCGAACCTTGTCCGCATCCGCCACATCAACCAGGCTAAGCCAACGATGACGCTCCTGGACCACTAAGGTGGACGGACCGATCGCGCATGCCATGACACTCATGCCCGGAGGGCGAGGTCCGATGCAGTGCAATGCTCACCTATGAGCGCACGGTCTGTGCTACCCTCGTGCATGTCCATGGGTGCCCTGGCCTGACAGACCTGTAGCAGCGGCATAGCACGCAAGAGGAGGCGGCTTGCCCACAGGCTTTGTAAGCTCTCCCCGTCGGAATGGACGAGAACTCACAGGCCTTAGGGGGAGACGAGGATCCCCCCAAAAGGCAGCGGCCGCCGGACACAGGTGCACCTGTGTCGCGACAGACCGCTTCACTGGAGGGATAACCTCGCAACCCTTCACCGCTCCTCCATCAAGGGTAGTGAAGGGGAAAAGCTATCCAGGCAGGTTCTGGCAGAGAACAACCTGGTAAGCTCTCCATGCACTTCGGAAAAGAAAGGCACTGGGACGGCGAGTTGAGAACCAGCGCGGCCCGCCCCGAGATACCAATCCTCCAACCGAGACTGAACGGGACACGGTAGAGGGCTCCACTCGAGCCCGGCAGCCTCGGCGGCCCGTTTCAGCTTTGCTGACATTTCTGGATCTGGCTCGGGCAATGTTTAACTCCCAGAGGGAGAAAACACAGCCGAGTCGTCATCTCCAGAGGCCAGCTCACCCTCCGATGCTGCTATCGACATCTTATCCTCTGGGGGAACCCCAATTGAAACGGCCGATCGGTCCATTACAGAGGGACCAGCACGTTCAACAGGAATTCCATCGGCTGCAGTGTGATGGAGGAGTGAGGATCCCACAGGGAATGGTTACCGGGCGAGACCTCCATCACTATCCTCCATTCACCCATCCCACATGGCACCCGGGGGTGGGGCATGGCAATGGGGACTCGCGCTTCGTGGACGAAGGTGACGCCATGATGAGGACATGAAAAAAAACCTAAAAGTACATGATAATGAAACTAACTGAACATAATGGTGACAACATGATCCTTCATAAATCATTCTAATATGTTGATTTGGTGCTCCAGAAACTTTTCTTATTATTATCAATGTTTTTGTTATGGTGAAACCATAATATAGTCTTCTCAGGATTAATTGATAAATAGAACATTTATTTAGCATATAAATATTTTGCAATACTATAAATGTCAATCTTTTGATCAGTTTAATGTATCCTTGCTGAATAAGAGTATATTTATTTCTTTAAAGCAAAAAAAAATAAAGCAAAAAAATAAATAAATATGTAAATGTATAAATGCAGTAAATCAGTAAACCTTGTAAACCTTTGTATTTAAGTATATTCTAAAAACACCTTTTATAATGTGAGGAATATATTTTAAAGTATTCTTTGACGTGTACGGTAGGTGAGTGTGTTAACATAAGATGTGTGTTATAGTGTCTGCGAAGTGTGATATTCCCACACTCGCTCCTGCGATCACGCCTCCCACCCCCTGGAAACTTGTTACAGATGTATCCTCAAATTTGTCTTGTCTAGGTCTTGACACCTGCTCACCTCAGAGTGGAAGTCTTGCTCCTTATATTGATGGTTGGAGGGCAGTCTAATAGTGTCTGTCCCACTCTGTGAGATGCTCTCCTCTGTGGCTTGATTGCTTAGCTGTGGGTGCACACCGAAGTCTGTAGAAAATCAATAAAGGGCGAGAGGCCTTGGCTTCCTTTTCTTAATAAAAGTTAGATATTATTTGTCACATGGTATGGCATGGATTTTATGACTTAGCCTGCAGTGTTGTTTCTCATAGTAGTCGTTGAAATAAGAGACTTGTAGAGGGATGTTGCACACAGAACATGTTCCGTCTTAAGTCCATCTGCTTCATGGACATGGGCTTTGAGCAGAAGCGTTGTGACCATTCAAACACATGTTCCCCCTTGGTTTTTTGAGCCAATTTGATTTTGAAAGCAAATTCTAAAGTGCTTGATTGTGGAATAAATATATTTTTAACTAGCATTATTACTCTTTAAGATCTGTCTGTCTGTCAGTCAGTCGTATATAGTACTGGTCAAAAGTTAGTTGTTTCAAAGGGGTCATGAACTGCATTTAAAAAAATATATATATTTTATAATGTTTCCTAAGGTGCACTTATAATGTTAGTATGATTTTTACATCACTGTTGGAAGGGGCGTGTCTGCTGTGAGACTTGAGTGTAAACATCCACTGCTATGATTGGCTATCGTCTTTGCATATTAAATTAGTATTACATGTGGAACTCCCTCAGAAACCTTTTCTACATTTTTACTATAACAGCTGTTGAGATGTTTGTGAAATGTGTTGATTATGGCATTATAATTAGATCGACTCCCATTGGATGAAAGGTTGCAGCGATGAGCATTGTAACCAATGACAGACATGTCTGTTGAGCGCATGAATGCAGTGATCTTGTCAATGAAACTCGATTTCTGCACGATCACGATTGCTTTTATCATAACTACCATTTCATACATGCACAATGTAAATAAGAGATTAATTGTGCAGTGTAGACAGCGCCTGTAACTTGGAGAAAGCAGGCGAAGGCAAGGATCTATCTGCAAGGTTTTAATGACATAACACATAGAAGAAATAATAAAGAACTCCAGGGACAAAGAAATAAAACCACAAGAAGGACCGAACTAGAAGCAACCATACATGTACAACAATTGACCAAGTAACAAGTGAAACACAAGGGTTATAAATACACAGGGGCAAACGAGCTTAACTAGATAATGAGGAAACAAGATACACCTGGGGAGACGAATCAACATGAAAAACTACATAGGACTACAAAACTTAGCACAAGACAGGAAATGACAAAAGTACACACAAGACAAGTGGAACACAAGACAGAAATCATGACAGCGCCATATAACATGAGTTAAAAAAAAAAAAAAAAAAAAAAGGTTTTTTTTTAGGTTGGATTTAATAAAAGTTTTTGGACTGTTTTTGGACTAACGAGTAGGTTAAGTTCTGAAACCTACATTATGTGTGTTTTTTTTTTTAGAAAAACATTTTTAAAATGTTTTTGAAAGAAGTCTTTTATGCATTTTTGCCTGCATTTGTTTGATCAAAAATACAGTAAGAACAGTTATATTGTAAAATATTATTGCAAATTAAAG